>NW_023425388.1:9855687-11258187 GCF_014108415.1 Molossus molossus | reverse complement strand
CAGCTCAAGCTGCCTTCATGGAAGGGGTGGAGGAAGCAGAGGGTGAAGTTCAGGGAGCCATGGCGGAGAGGTGGACATCCTTTCAATTGTAACGAGTGTCAAAAGCAGTACTTGGAGCCTGGGACTGATGACCAAGGGCATGTGAAAGGGGTGTCAAGGTAAAAGCCAGAATTAATCTTTCCAAACTTCTGAGCACTGCCTGTGTCAGGCCTCTCTGACATGTTCGGAGCCCCAGGCTGCCAGGAGGGGTGGACAGGGGCACGCAGGCACAGAGCCACCCTGCAGGAACCGCGTTTCCTTTTAGCCAGGCGGGCCAGTTTAAGGGCTGCTACGTGTCTGGAAAACGGTTGCAAGACGCTGAGACATTCGTCTTTTGCAGACTTCCCTCAGGGAAAACATCCAGGGCGAGGGAAGGCATTACTGCACAGGGCCTGGAATGAGGGTTCTGAGAGCATCACCAGGACACTGCCTTCTGAGGCAAGAGGGTGCCCTTAATCGCGGGGCTTTTGTTTTGCTGAGAGGAGACTGCAAATTTGGGGCCAGAAATGAACTGCCTGGAGGTGGGAGACAGATTGAGGCCTTTCTCCCTGTTGCGCCCTTCCTTTATTTGCAGTGTTCAGCCTTTCCTCTGAGTAAATACGAACAGATATGTAAAAACAACCGCTTATACAGTGTCAAGTTGTCACCCCGTCTGCACCGCCAGTTGCAATGTGGCCTGACTTCCTTGGCGGAGCAGGAGGAGGCCCTTGCCCTAGGGTGCAGCTGAGCATGGAGACTGCGGCTGCGCGTGGGGACTGCGGCTGCGCGTGGGGACTGCGGCTGCGCGTGGGGACTGCGGCTGCGCAATGACACTCCCGGTGTTGGCCATTTGGGGAGGAGGCAGAAGCTCAGACCGGAAACCCACAGGGAGAACGGCTGGAGGTCTCACTTTGGGCTAAATAGGAGCAGGGTGGAAGTGGGGCCGAGGTGTTTTCCGCACGGAAACAGGAGCTGGGACGGGGTGGAATTTTGCAGACCCAGAGAAAGGCAGCCTGGAGGGTTGGCTGGCGTTTCTGCTGAGCGTCTCCCATGAATAAGGTGAACGTGGTGGCGGGCAGGCGGACTCACTGTTGGGGTCGTCCCACCCTACAGAAATGTTCTCTCTGGAACAACCTCAGAAGGCCAGAGGTTCCTCTCTCGAGGGGCACAGCAGATACTCCCTTGAGGCATCGGTTTTAGATCGATACCTGAGAAACTGAAAGTCCGCTCACTGCTCCCCTGCACAGCCTGGCAATCCCCAAAGACCTCAAGGATCCAGGGCCCCACTGCAGACAGGCTGCGCCCCTTGGGTCTCACGGATGCCCGCCTTTACCAGAGCATGTGGTGCAAACACCCAAGCCGGTGAGACCCAGGCCCAGTTAGATCCTGGGCCTCCGCACCCTCCGACGTGGCGGCCCAGCTGCGGGCTCAGGCCCAGCGAGCTGAGCTTCCTGGAACGTTACCCCACCCGCCAGACTGGAAATTCCGGAAAAGCAAAGGTACCTGCTGCCCTCAGGGGCAGTGCTGGTATTTTCTTTCCTTTTGGCCAGTTCAGTTTCAACTAGAAACTAGAATTATAATTATAATGATACATGTTTACAGATTTTAACTAATTGATCCCTTGGAGTTCTCTCTTTTAGGGGAAAGCATTTTACCCACCTCATACATCAGGAAAACAAGAGGCCATATGGTTCAGCTGGGCTGGGTGGTCGCTGGTGTCAGTAGGAGAGCCGAGACCTGGACTTCAGCAGTTCTTGGCTTCTTGGCCTGTGTCCAGATGGCTGGGCCTTGCACCCCCTAGGAAGGTAACACATAAGAAATTGAAGTGGACCAGACCATAAACTATGAGGAGCAGTTGGCTTCAGTTAGGAGGGCGGCCCCTTGGCCCTGCCTGTGCCTATTTCTCTAGGAGAGACAGGCTTAGAGAGAAGGAAAACCCATTTCTCCTGGACTGTTTTGCCTTTTAATTACCAGTTAAAACAAAATGCTCCGTAGAGAAAACTCCTCTTGAAAGAAAATTCCAAGGCGTTGTGAAGGTTTCATCTTTCCCTTTTGAATCCCATGGTCTGCAGCCTTATAATCCAGTGTTGGCCTGAAAAAATATTTGACTACAGAACACCCACTTGGGGTGTTGGGGACACCAGTACCAGAGCATGGAGCCTATATGGTAACCCACAGCCAAATACCTCAAGTTGTACTCGGACCTGCTTACGACAAACCCTCCTGTTTTTAACAGGAGGTATTCTAGGTTTCCTTCTGATTCGGTCTTCTTTATCTGCCAGCAGTATTTTTCTCAATAAAATAGGATGAGGTAGTGGGTGTAGGGGAAGGAAAAAGGGTAATCAAGGTCTTCAGTGGTTGTGGCTATTTCAAGGTAAGGAAGGTGGTAGAAACAGGGAGGCAGGTTGGGAACCTTCCAACCTCTACAGAGGAAGATACCTATAAAGGCCTGCAAGACAGCAAAGAAATGCAGGTGGGTTCCCAGAGAATTGCGTGTGTCTTTCCTAAGTGAGCAGGTTTGGGCAAACACGGTCCTCTCAGACTGCACCAAGGCAGATCACCATCCCTGTCTGAAGCACAGCCTGGCCATCGCCATGGGTTTTCCTTCTGAACTGGTAATAGGCATTTACTTAGTCTTGATTACATATCCAGGTTTTCATATGTGGATGCCCTAGTTCCCCAGTTCAATTATAGACATCTCAGTGGTAGGGACTAGAGTTTTCATAATCAATATATTTTTTAAAATATGTTTTTATTGATTTTTTTTAGAGAGAGAGGAAGGAAGAGAGAGAGAGAAAAAATCAATGGGAGAGAGAAACATCAGTTGGCTGCACATCCCCTATTGGGGACCGAGCCCACAATGTGGGCATGTGCCTTGACCAAGTTGAACTGGGACCTCTCAGTTCATGGTACGATGCTCAGTCCACTGAGCCACACTGGCTGGGCTCATAATCAATATTAATTAAAATGATTGATCAGAATGTTTCCCCTTGTGTGCTTTCAGATGAGGGATATAAACTAATTCCAGTCTTATTTCTATTGCTTGATTTCCTTTCATCGTTCCAGGTTTCCTGTTGTGGTCCAAAATTTGAAGTCATCCCCAATGCAAAGAGCACATCTGGGAGACAGGTGTTTCTTTTCTTTGCTCCTACACAATGGTAATTTTTTCGGCTACTACAGGAAGCTTGGCAGATTCAGAAGTACAAGGAGCCCACCAAGGCCTGAGATGATATTCATTGACGCTATCAACAGGTCTGAACACCAACATCTGCTTACAGAGTGATTGTCCTAAATTCGGTTGGTCTGTTTTGAGGTGATAGCCTCATATTGAAGTAATTTCTCCCCACCAAAGGGTCTAGAATAGGTTCAGTTGTAATCTATTTTATGTAGTTTTGACTGCCTCAAGAAACCTGGAAAGGGTTATTAATAGCGTGTGTCTAGGCATATGGGTAACTGTTCCAGCTCAATAGTCTGTGAACACCATTAGTAGCCCTTGAAATGGTTCTCCAGGAAGCACAGGCTGTTAATAACTCTGCCCCGATGCTCCTAGGTGAGCCAAACAATGAGATAATGTATAACTTTGCAAGTAGCCCAAGCTCTCTGAACTGACAACTTGCTCAGAGGGTCTGAGATGGTGGGCCATCCTGAACCAGAAAAAATTGCCAAAGGAAAGTGGAAAATGATCAACTCTCCCTTGCTAATAGGTTGACTGTCCCTGTGTTGGTAGACAACAGAGGGAGAGTCCGATCAACTGTGGTGCTATGTCCCTCCCGCTGGCTCAGAGAAGGGCTCCTCCCCAGGGGGTCAGAAGCACCAAGGAGGCATTCATATGGGAAGGCAGAAAGACGCCCCATCAATAACCTTTTTGTTTGTATGTTTGTTAATCCTCATTACTCAAGGATATTTTCCATTGACTTTTAGAGAGAGTGGAAGGGAGAGAGGGGAAGAGAGCGAGACAGGGAGAGAGGGCAAGATCCATGTGGGAGAGACACATTGAACCTGCAACCCAAGCACGTGACCTTGACCGGGAATCAATCGATCTGCGGGCTGACACTCTTAACCACTGAGCCACCACTGAGCCAAACTGGCCAGGGCCCATCAATAACTGCTAATTGACTTTCACTTTGTAGGAAAATATTGTATCAAGTCTTTGGAGATCAAAAGACACGCCCTCGGTATGTTTATTATCCAGGTAGAGGGATAAGGCAGAAGACTGAAAAGCTAGTTACAATGTAGAGCAATGGACTGTCCACCCTAGGGGATGATATTCAGCCATTAAGGTAAATGAAGTGGGTCTGAGTACTGAGGGCTAAGTGAAAAATGCCTGTAGTGGAGCAAGATACCGCCTGTGTAAAAATTAAAGCAAAATGCCTCTGCTTATGTATGACCTTAGGCACATGTGCAAGGACATGGAGGGGACAGGGAGAGGTCACTCCGAAATAGAGCCCGAGTTTCCTTCTGGAAAGGAAGTGAGCGTAGGGAGGGCGGTGAAGGACACCTTTCATAGTCTTACTCCATGTACTTTTGTATTGAAGAAATGATAGAGAATAAGAAATTATATGTTTTTTATGTTAAAAAGGAAAAGAGCGAAAAATATAACAACAAAGCAAGTACATGAGAGATACAAAGGGTGACCCCAAAGGTAAGTGTGGTGACCTCACAGTCTGCACTCTCCCGTTTCTCCTTGTCTTCAGAATCCAGGTTTGTTCAGATGTGGGTGCATGTGTCTCAGACACCTGAAAAAAACAAAATCATGGTAGCCCCATCTTTCTGCCGTGATTCTTTGAGCTTGATGACATGACACAATAAGAGTTAAGGGGGTGTCCGGGGGCTGCTGGCTAAAGCTTTTTTGGTCTTCAGTGGAGGAATGAAGAGCATCAATCACCCCTCTGCCTTCCACTGGATATCGAAGTGTCTGGGTGTGATTACTGGCAGTGTGGCAGCCAGGCTGGGCCTGAGGGAGCTGCCCAGGGACTAAGCCGAAACCTGAGGATGCCGCTAGGAAAATGGAAAAACCTGAGCCCTTGAAGGCATTGTTGAGCCACCGAGTTAGCCTGGCCGGGAGCTGTGCTGCTCGGCACTTCTGCTCCAGAGAGAACGCATTTTCCTCTCTGTTGAGGTGGGGTTATCTGTGACTTGCAGCCCAGCGCATCCTAACTGACATACCAGTCAGCGGGAGCCCTGTCTCAGGCCTCAAGCCCCTTGGGCACATCTCAGGGGACCTTTGAGTCCTCCGGAGCGTGTCCTCTGGGCACAGAACATACTCCAGAATGGAGAAGGGGTCGTGAGCCCTTTGTGACTGGGAAGTGAGAGGGAGCCTTAGGAGCCAGGGAACTAACTCATCCTGAGATAGGGGCACCCATTCCCCGGGCATCTCAGTGGGTGAGCAGGGCTGCGAGTGTGAGGCAGAAGGATATCAGGCAAGGAGCCCCTCAGTCTGGCCCCTGGGATGTTTGATACGAGTTCCCAACAGAGGCAGGAGCCATGCTTGGGAGGCCAAAAGAGCCATTACAGCCCAGGCTACTTGGAGGGAAGCTCCCTCCCTTTCAGTAGAAGCCCTCAGCTCTCCTGGGGGCATGGGAAAGGGGAGCATCAGCCATGTGTGGGGGTGGGGGGCAGTGCCAGCAGTGAGGTCCCAGTAGTTTGAGGTGGCTCAGAGCCACTGAGCAGTGGGGAGAGGGGAGAAAGCCCAGAGCCAGCCCACTGTAAGTGTTCCCTGGACCCACCAGGAATTTCCCCAGAAGCAATAATGACTTGTAATTGGCTCGTCGAGTAGTCTACCTGAATTAAACTTCAGTGACCCTAATGGATCACTGGGATAATATGTCGCATTGTTGGAACTGCGCCCCTGAAGGGAGAACAGGGAAATGAAGTCTTACTGTTGTCTGGGAGGGTGAGAGCAGGAGGGAGGGGGAGAGAGAGATTGAGACTGACACCCAGCAGGCCGGCGAGGGGAGGGGACCAGGATGATTTCTCATTGAACCTCGTCCTACCGCGGGGGTGGCTGGTGCCTGCCTGGGCTCCGAACACCAGTCCTTGAATGGAGGTACCCTTTCCTCTCCCAGTCCCACCTCCAGCTTGAAGTCAGTCACCCCTCACTTCTCAGAGCGAAGTCAAGGAAGGGTTACTCTCAAATCACAAACTCTGAGAGGGGGTAAAACATCCAGCCCTAGCTTTCAAACCGATCCGTGGGAATTAAAGTGGCTAAAAAGGTACAGCTCAGACCTCATTAAAAATGTTTCCTAATTCATACCCATTAGGAGGGGTATTGTATAAAACTAACAAAACAAAAGCAAAACATAGTTGTTGGTTAGAATGTGGAGAAATTGGACCCCTTGGGCACTGCTGGTGGTGCATCACTGTGAAAAACAGCACAGGAGTTCCTAAAATAATTAAACAGAGAGCTGCCATAGATCTGGCAATTCCGCTCCTGAATATGTATCCCAGAGATTCAAAGCAGGGACTCAGACAGATACTTGAACATCAATGTTCATAGCAGCACTAGTCACAGTAGCCAAAAGATGGGAAGAGCCCAAATGACCATCGATGGATGAGTGGGTAGACAATGTGGTCTACACGTGCAGTGGAACCGTAGTGAGACTTAAGGAGGAATGCAGTGCTGTTACATACAGTAACCTGGATGAACCTTGAAAACATTATGCTGAGTTACTTAAAGTAAGCCAGTCACGAAAGGACAAACACAGAATGATTCCGCTTCCGTGAGCTACCTAGAAGAGTCAGAGTCCTCGAGACAGAAAGTAGGGTGGTGGTTGTCAGGAGCTGGAGAGGGAGGAACTGGGAGATTTTTTTTTTTTTTTTTTTGTACAGATAGAGTGGGAGGGAGAGAGAGACAGAAACATCGACGTGAAGGGACACATCGAGTGGCTGCCACCCGCACGACCAACCAGGGCCGGGGACAAACTGCAACCGAAGTATGTGCCCTTAGCGGGAACCGAACCCGGGTCTCTCCGGACCACAGGCCGACGCTCCAACCGCTGAGCCAAACCGGCCAGGGCTGGGAGATATTTTTAAATGAATATTTGGGGTAATGAAAAAATACAGAAGTATGAATGTACTTAATGTCACTGAATTCTACACTTAAAAATGGTTGTAATAGCAAGTTTTAGGTTACATGTGTTTTACCACAATTTTAAAAATCAAAAATTCTAATTATTAAAACACTGTATTAAAAACGTCATAACTGTTCAGATGCTCAAAAATCCGCTCCCTGTTGACCCATCGGAGACCACCTGCATGTTACCCTGGGCCTCCTCTGGCTCCCCTTGTGCCCACCTGGGAATCCAGCTTCTCCTAGCATTTCTCTGAGTTTGCACTTTTTGCAAATATGCCCGTGGTTAGGAAGTTTGTTTCTCCTGCATTGCTCTTTTAAAAATTCAGATTTGCTTTATCCACTCCCATACAATTCTGGGAGCATAGGAATAACCTGCTCGTCTCAGCCATACGATCCAGTGGCGTAAAAATACTTTGTGACACACTCCATCATGATATTATATTTGTCATTTACTGTAAGTGTTTGATGCTTCTTGTGTGACTTTGATATTTATGAATAAGAATATAAATCACCGTTACTTACGTCAGTGGTTCTGCTTTGCAACAGAAACTTCCTTCTCTCTCCTATTTCAAAGCATCTGGACAGTTTAATCAAAGAGCATCTTGACACAGCCATCTGGATCTTCCCTTGATTTTTGTATTCATCAAAATACACAAATGTTATCCATTTGAGCCCATAAAATAAAATTTTACTAATAAAATACCGTTTGTTCCAAACATTAGGGTTTCTATACGATTCAAATTCCAAAAAGTTTTCGCTGATTAAAATAAAAAAGTACTGTGTTTGTTCAAATCCCATTTAGTCCAATGCAGTGAATACCGTTTCAAGCCTTTTGATTCAGTTATTAGCTGAACATGCAGTAAGTTTGTAGGGGTGAAAACTAAGAGCGTTCAATTTATATTGCAAGCTAAGGATGTTTTTTATATTTTAAATGGTCATAAAAAATTAAAAGGGTAATATGACATGTGAAAAAGTATATGGAATTTGAATTTGTGTCCATAAAAAAAGTTTTATTGGAACACGGCCACATCCATTCATGTATGTATTAACGATGGCTGATTTGCCCCACCACTGCAGAGCTGAGTGTCTGACAGAGACCATACAGTTCTAAAGGCGAAACATCTACTCTTGGCCACCCCCTGGGTTAGACAATGGTTGTACCCTTGTGAAGTCAATGTCCATACCTGAGAAGCCCACCCTTCCTTTTGACATTACCAGTGTTTGCAACATTACTGCAGTCAGTCAATCTGGATCAGTGCTTCCCCATCCTGGGCAAAACCAGCCCAGAGAGCACATTCAAAAATATGTGGGCACAACTCTTGTTGTTACAAGGACAGGGACATCGTGGGTGTTGACTGGATAGGGATTAAGGATGTTAAACATCCAACAATGTATGGGGCAGCCCAGTACGTGGAGAATTGTTTGGCCCTAAACATCAATGGCACATCCATTGATAAACGGTGATTCAGACAATTACTGTGATGGTTCATTTTGTGTGTCGACTTGATTGGGCCAAGGTACCCAGATATTGGTCAAACATTATTCTTTGGATTTTGGGTAAAGCAGATGCTCCTCCATAGTGTGGGTCTCACCCAATCAGCTGAAGGACCCATAAAGCAAAGACTGACATCCTTGAATAAGAAGGGATATTTGCCAGCAGACGACTTTTGGACTTTAAGTGGAACTGTTCTCTGAATCTGCAGCCTGCTGGCCTAACCTGCACATTTTGACTTGCCAAGTCACTGAAATCATGAGCCCATTCCTTAAAATAAATGTCTCTCTTTATTATCTATCATCTATCTATCTATCTATCTATCTATCTATCTATCTACACACACACACACACACACATACACACACACACACACACACACACACTCTTACCCAAAATTTTCAGATTCTGGTCTGAAAGTGGTTTTCAGTCTACCTATTATTGTGCTTTTCAAATTCCACCCTTTTTCAAAGTTAAAAATGAGATCAAGTGGCAGATTCCATCTTATCAAATGATAAAATATTTTACACTCCTGTACCCAGGTCTTGAATGCAATTGTGTAGAGTTTAGTTGAACAACTGTGTGTTGAACACCAGTGACACATTTGGTAGACGCAGTTAGGGTATAATGCAAAGATAAACTATGGTCTCTGTCCTAATTTATCCAAAATTTAGGGAAGGAGACTGTCAGGTACCCAGTTACATGAACACCGGGCTGGAATTGAGAAGCCCTATCACAGGGTCAAACCCGGGCCGGTGGCTGTGCCCTGAGGAAGGGACGGAACTCCTACACAGCCCTGGCACCAGCAAAACCTATTTTTATTTTCCTTCTCCTTTTCCCTCCAGGGCTATTTCTCTCCAATTCAGAATCAGTAAAAGCAGTAAGCTTCTCTGGTTCAGATTCTCATCTCTCCACCATCTTTACCTCATGAAGACAGGACCTCATCCAACTCAGCTCTGAAAAGGAAGATATTATCCACATTGGTTAACTGTTTTTACCTGGATATAGTTACTTCTTTTTTCTTTTTAAGATTTTCTTGTGTTACTTTTTATCACCCAAAGTACCTGCACTATTAACGTTCTCATTGTAAAGATGTGAACCAGACAGTAGCAAAGAAAGTAAAATGTGGAATCTCCTGTGACCTCAGCTCCCACGTCCTCATCTCATTCTTTATTGCAACAAAACCTCTTGTCTGGTCCTACCTTTCTGGCCACCAGGGAAGGAAACCTACTGAGATTGATGCCACTGGCTAGAGCAGCTTCTCTCTCACTTCCAACCAGTCAGTTTGGTACTTTTTTCCCCCTTTATTGATTTGAGAGAGGAAGGGAGAGACAGAAACATCGATGAGAGAGAACATCAATTGGCTGCCTCCTGCATGCCCCCCACTGGGGACTGGGCCCACAACCTGGGCATGTGTCCTGACCGGGAATCGAACCGGTGACCTTTTGACCTCTTGACGTTCAACCACTAAGCCATACCGGCTGGGCTCAGTTCAGTACTTTAAAGAGAGTTCACCACGTACAGACTTGTGCGAGGACACCTGATTCAAACACACGAGCCACAGACATCAGAGATGGTGTATCAGTTTCCTGGGGCCGCTGTGACAAATAGGTGGCTGAAAACAACAGAAATGTACTTTCTCACAGCTCTGGAGGCCAGAAGTCTGAAAGCAAGATTTTGGTAAGACCATTCTCCCTCCAAAGGTTCTAGGGGAGGATCTTTGTTTGTCTCTCCTGGCATCTGGGGTGGCTGGCAGTCCTTGACATTCCTTGACTTGTAGATACATCGCTCAATCTTTGCCTCCGTTGTCACGTGGCCAAGGACATGTGTCCTGTGTCTGTGTCTGTGTGTCTAAATTTTGCACTTCTTATAAGGATGCCAGTCAATGGACGGAGGCCTACTCTACTCCAGTGTGACCTCGCCTTAACTCGATGACATCTGCAAAGACCCTAAGTCCAATAAGGCCACATTCACAGGTATCGGGTTAAGACCTACTCATCTCTTGTCAGGGGACACAGTTGGACCCATAACAGACACAGAATTTATACTTCTAAACAATCTACTAGGAGCCACAGTGACCCCCAAGGAAAACATAAGCTTCTTCAAGACTGTGCAGCCCCACTCAAGTGCTCGTGGGAGCCATCAGAGGAGCTCGTGGCCCCGGACAGTGAAAGCCAAGCCAGCTGTCTGTCTCTATCAGACCCGAGACGTTCAGCGGGAGTGAGTCGGTCTGTCCCTGGGAGCACCACCCTCCCTTCAGCTGCGGGGCCGGAGCGGCTCCCTGGCCTCCGGCCGTTGCAGAAGCTCGCCCATGGCTCCCGGGCAGCTGCGGTCGCACAGAGCTGATGGCTGGGGGAAGGCCAGACTTTCTCGAGAAGGTGTCATTTCAGAAGGGAAGAAAAAATTCACTTTCTTCTGTTTTGATAGGTGCTGAGTGTCAAAGAAACTTGGCTCCAGTGACAAAATGTTGGAAAGTAGAGGCCGTTTTGTACAGATCAGGTTCTTCTTAAACCACCAGGCCACCCGTCGGGCTCTGGGCAGTGTCTGACTGCGCCACGGAAGCGGCCAGGGACTGCTCCGGGGAAGCTGGGTGCCGCGCAGCCCTTCTGGAGCCCACCTGGAGGAGAGTGAAGTGGGGGAAGGGAACTGCGGTAGGGGGTGGGTGGGAACATTTTCTAATGCCTTTCTGGCTCACTGATACACAGGACAGGAGGATCCGTGGTCTGCCCCACACCCAGAGTCCACAAACAGCTTCAGACATGCCGTCTTGTAACTAGAGCCACACAAACCTCTACTTCTGAATGTTCTCATGGTAAAGACACAGATTTTCACAGCATTCCAAGAAAATCCTGAAATTGAGTCCTGTACAGGGCTTGGAATTGTGGAGCCAAGGAAATAGTATAGCATGCACCAGAGGTGCATCTGTGTGGGCAGATGTCCTGGGAGCAAGGAGTGAGTCCCAACGCTGCTGGTCACTGCTGGGGGTGGGAGGCTGGAAGGAGACTGGAGAAGGCAGAGTGACCCTCATGCAGAGTTAGTGCTGGGCTGGCCCCGCCCCCAGGCCGGCCGATTGGGCAGCAGCAGGGTGAGAGTCCGGGTGCACTGATCATCCCAGGTCCTCGCCCCTCCTTCTCAAGGAAGGTGTCAGCATTGCTGTAATTTCCCAACTAAAAATCGTGTTGGAGAATACTTAGTGTTTTATATACAAAAGCCAGACACTGATAACATGCCCTCAGGCTGGAGAATTTTCTACCAATTGCAAAATGTCAGCTAAAAAGTTTCTATTAAGTTATTATATTGTTTATCCATGCCTTAACTTTAAAACTAAAGGCCTGGACCTCCAAGCAAAATCTTCACACTCCTCTTTGTGGATTAAACTGACACCCAAACTCAGATCATGGCAGGCTCGCTGGCACCTACGCTTGTTATAAAATTCATCTTCTTTTCACGTCCAATATAATCAAGGCAGCCACACCCCACGCCCAGCCGGTCTGGCCTTCCTTTCCCCAATTCCAGACTCCGCTGTATGTGAGAAAACATGTAATTACCCTGGTGGGCTCAGAGCCTGTCATGAAATAAAGTGAATCAGAACCACAGGGGAGTGACTGCGGCTCACACTGTGCATCCCGACTTGGCACACGGGTCTGTCCTGTCCTCACTCGTTAGCGCTGGGAGACAGAGCTCCCTGGATGGGCGGGGGCGGGGGTCTGGCAAAGTCCGGAGGAGCAGAGCCCAGACCCCCCTCCCCCAGCCCAGCCCCTTCAGAGACAGGAGCGCAGTCCTGCCAGGTCAGCGCCTCTGATATATGGCGCCTTCCAGAGAACAGGATGCAGATGCGCGGGGGAGGGAAACCCAAGAACGTGCGCGAAGGTGCTTCTGTCCCGGAGCTCAACACATAAATTACAAACCACGATTTCAAATCTGAAGGCGAGTATCGACATTTCTCTCTTTCCCAAACTTTGGTCTTTTGTGCTCAAGGTCAGTTGAAGAGGAGTGTAGCTTTCACCCCAAGATGACTTCTCCTTCTGTCTCAGCCGCATGCTGGGTGCCCGGCAAACAGTACGTCTGCCTCGGGCACGGACAGGGTCTGCTGCCACCGCCAGCCACAGGCCCCTGGTGTTCAGCCTGGTCTTTCCTGGGAGCAGAAGGCATGTGACGAGGGAAAGGGGGAGAGGAGACGACGAATGCAGAGGAGGCAGACGTCCACGTCGTCCAGAGACACAGCCTGAGACCAAGCAGGACGCTCAGCGTGGACTGTCCCCGGCTGACCCTGCTGTGCCCAGTAGCGCTCACTGTCCTGCGTGTGCTCTCCCCTCGCCACGTGCCCTCACCCTGCCGGCAGCAGGGAGCAAGGACGAGCCGAGTGCAGCCAGGAACCCCACGGTCGCCAGGGCACCCACCCTGTGTGGTTCCTGCCTCGCCTCTGCACGCAGCAGAGATGCCTGCCAATGGTGGGGCGGTTTCTGCGCAGCTGCTGTGCCGTTCCGGGCTTACCGCGCACCGATCCATCTCTCGACAGGGCATCTGGACGCAGACAAGTGGTGTCGCGTGTTGGTGTCAGAAGGAACATTCTTAAGCTAATTTTTTAGATGACTCTGTTTACCCAAACTTTTGCAAACAGGGGGTTACACTCAGGACTTAAACTTTAATTACTATAAAAATAATCTAAGAAGTTTCCCACTTTAGGTGGAAAGTGAATTAGGCACCATCCCAAAAGACATGGTCAGGGACTCCCCACCACTTGACCCCCTGCCCTGAGAGGCTCCGACCCTGCTGGCCCCTGGAGCTTTGTGTAGCAGTAACTTGACACAGTGGGGAGACGTGTGCCTCAGCGCGGGGCCTGGCTGCTCTCTGGGCGCACACGGAGCCTCTTGGCGACCCTCCCCCGTGGCAGGGCAAGCCTCTGGCACTGTTCCCCCGCCTGGAATTTTAACCTGCACAGAGGAAATGGGGGAGTCTCAGGCCCCCCTCCCTTCAGCACGGCTTCACAGGACCGTGGTGGAGGCCCAGAAGCCGGGAGGGCAGTCGTGCGGGCGCCACGCGATAGCCAGGATTGTATGTCAGAACCTGCTGGATCTGGGCCCGCTAGGGTGAAGGCAGCCACTGGTCTTCAAACGTTACATTCAGACACAGCCACTGGTCACTTTTCAGCAGGACCAGTGGTTCTTGTTAGGATGGGAAACAGGATCCACTTCAGTGTCCTCTGCACCAGGCTGTGGCACATGGGGGACTGGGACCCAGACCTGGGGGGACAGGGTCCAGAGACACACATCTTCTCTCAAGTCATTCTGGTGTGTGCTGGGGACGCGATGCACTGGGGCAAGATGCCTTCTCCCTGGACCTCCCTCGGCTGCTGGGCCACCTTGCTCACACCCTTGGAATTCTGGGCCCTTCCAGAGGCATTGCCATCTCCTGCTGCCCACGGGAGATGCTCTGGGACCTTTATCCAGCGGAGCAGACCCTCCGCCCACGCGCAGGTGCCCTGGAAAATATGAGGTCATCACCGCACAGGGAGGAGAATCGCCACGGCCACCTCAGCAGGGTTGGCCCAACCCCTCAATGACCAATTCAGCACTGACTCCCAAGGCAAGGCCCCGTCCTGTGGCCTCAGAGAATATTAGACGGAGACCCCGATGTCAGGGACGTGCGGTCGTGGAGCCCGACCGCAGTGCGCAGGAGCAGATGTCGGTCTGCTGAAATATGCCGCAGGAGTCAGGAGGGCAGCAGGCTCCGTGGAGGACTGGGCTTGGGAAGGATGACGAGGTCAGAGCTAAGGGCTGGGAGAAAGGGGAGGTTCCGGGGCCAGGGAGGGAAACGGGGGGCAGAGGATGTTCAGGAGCCCCCAGGCCAAGGCGGAGAGTGCAGGTGGCGGAGAGGCATGAGGCTGGAGGGACAGGGGAACCAGACTGAGGGGACATTTGGAAACTCAGCTTAGTCTTTGAATAGCGACTTCTTGAGCAGGCAAATGGCAGGCTGGGAAAGGTGGGGAGGGGTCTGGCCAGCACTGTGGGTGTCCTCTGGGCGGTGTCTGATACCCCCTAATGAAGCACCCCCAACAAGGTCTGACCAACCAGCTTCACGGCACTCCTACAGGCGGAAGGCCAGGCGGTCAGAATGGTGCCAAGGAGCCCATGTACCGTGGGTTTTCTCATAGGGAATTGTCCGCTGCTGAAAGGTTATTGCACCTCAAACCCAGGAGCTGGGCCCACTCCCGGCCAACCATACTTCCTTCGCGGGCCCCCAAAGCAGCACCATGAAGGAAGAGGGTATGTTTATTTTTGCCTCCTGCCTGACCTTTCCTCCACCTCAGTGCAGCCCCTTCCACTCCGATCCCCAAAGACCCCCTGTTCTTCCCTTCTGGCTAGAGTCATAGATTTAGGAGCTGGAAGAATCTATGTGGAGATCTTTTAGTCCAGGGGTCATTCAACTTTTCCTATAATGAGCCAGATGTAAATATTTTAGGCTTTGCAGGCCATATGGTCTGTCACAACTGTTCAACTCTGCCGTTGTCATGCGAAAGCAGCCCTGATAATATGGAGTCGAATAGCATGCCTGTGTGCTGATAAAACTTTATTTACAAAAACAGGCAGAGGGCCGGTTCTGGCCCCTGGGTCATAGTTTGCCAAGCTCTCATCTAGTGTCCAACATTCTCATTTTGCAGATAATGAAGCTGAGCTCTGGAGAGATAAACTTAACGAACGCAATTCAGCCCCTGGAGCCAGCACCAGCGCCGGGATGCCAGCTGCTCACCCAAGTCTGTCTGTACCACACAGCGCCTTCCTCCCAGCAGAGCAGGCCCTGGGAAAGGCTCAGGCCTGAAACTCCAGTAGGACTTGTTGGGATGTTTGTGTTTTCAATGAGGTAGAGAAAATAAAAACAGATAAAGGACTCTATTATTTTAAAAAATATGTTCATTCAATTAAACTTTAAATCCTGCTAGGCAACAACTGGTACTTCCTACTCATGAGGGTGGCCTGGTGGTAAAACCTCACACAAGCTCCACTCCAGTTTCACTTAACTCGGCTTTCCTCTGGCTGCACCGCTTCCGACTGAGCAGCACAGTCCGGCTCCTGAAGTCTGCTGCGCTGCGCAGCGTGAGGTCTCAGCACAGACAGGTCCTTCTCCGCACAGTGGGGCCACAGTGCGACCGCCTGGTCAGGGGACTTGGATGGGCAAAACCTTGGCTCTAAGGTCCCCCTCCCCCCCACTTCGGTCATGCTCCATAGTAAGAGCCTCTTATTATTGTCCATGTCAACTACAGATACTGTGCACCCCAAATCAGAAGAAAGCAAACACTTTAAAGGGGAATGCTGGGGATCCATGCTAAATGGGCAATGCAAAAATGGTCCAGCCCTAGGAAGCTTAACTGTCCTTCCTCTCGGACGTGATAATTTCATATATTCTGACCACCCTGTCAGCATGTCAGATTTAAAATATTACATGTGGAATCATGAAAAATTGCTAACATCTCACCACCGTCTTTTGATTAATGGGTTGTTCCTCAGAGATTGATCAGTTTGTTTGATTTTGTTCCTTGGAGTGACTAATGGCTATTTTAAAAAATACTTAGCTTGAGCGTTACCCTCCATGAGATAATTTTCCTATGCCTTGTGCAGCCCCGTCCACAATAATTGGACTTTATTGCCTTCCTTCCATGCATGAACTGGAGTTCCCTGGAGAAGCCAAACAGATTCAGACTTTGTGGCTTTAATATTTCCATGCAGATCAGCGGCTGTGCTCATAGAGCGGCTTTGACCAGATGGCCAGCCGGCCTTGTAGTGACATTTCCCATTTCCTGTCTATTACTCACTGATGGAAAATAATGTGACATGAATTCCCCATTTTGGGTAATACGCGGCTATATCCTTGTTGTACCTGCACCAAAGATAAATGACTTATCCGGCAATCATGTCCTAACTCTCCGGGGAGAAAACAGGACAAACAGTAGCTCCCGGTGCTTGGCAGGAAAAGGAATTGTCATTGCTGTGGCATCCATCAGGGACATCGACACTTAATTTTTAAATTTCTTTTTTTCTTGTTGCTTATTTTCTTTTCCTTAGAGGAAAAAAAACCACCTAATTTCTTTTGCTTAAAACATTTAAGCTCAGGTTTTAGAAAGGGTCCTCAGACACCCTGGTTTTGGTCACATCACCGGATGTCCCTTTTCTAGACACTAGTCTGATGCAGAGCTGAGGTGGCAGAGACTCGTAGGAAAAAACTTTAATTTTATTTTCCAGGCTCACCCAAAATTATTTCGTTTCTATTCAAAGTTGTTACAAAATTTTTTTACTTTTTAAAGTATTCGTTATTACTCTTGAGTGTTTGGCACAATGTTATCAATACTATTTCACCATTGGTTTTTAACTTCCCTGATCTCACCCTTGGAGGCATTATTTTTTTAGTTGTCACTCCCTTTAAGAAGAGTAAGTAAAAATAATAACCTTATTACTGAAGTATACACAAGTGAAACTAACTTTTCCTCAACCCTTAACAAGCGCCAGGCAGTGCGGTGAGAGTTGTCCTCACCTAAGTCATTTAATTGTCACCATTATCCTTTGGGGCAAGGACTATTATTACCATCCTTTTCCGCTAAGGCAAGCGAGGCTGGAGAGGAGCACTAACCTGCCCAGGTCCCGCAGTTCAAGTGGTACGTGAACCCACAAATCTGATTTCAAGCTTTTCTATGCACAGAGAAAGTCAAGGTCTGGGCACCTCTTCTATCTGGAACATTCCAAACTTTCCCTTCCCAATACGAAGGCAGCTCAGTGACTTCCAAGATGCTGTTCTTCCCACTGGGATCCGGTCTCTCCCAGCCCGGATCTCCCTGGAAGGCAGAGCTAAGGAGCTGGGCTGGGATTCTCTCCCCATCGGTGCAGCCTGAACAGTGTGGGTCCCTCGAGCTGTCCATCTCTGCTATCCCTGTCCTGGAGACCGGTGACTCACCCTGGGACCCTGGTTGGCTTGCAAATTGACTTTGCTCAGTAAAATAATCTGCGTATTGGAGGCAGCAGAGCTTCGGTGAGCTCCAGAAAGTTCTGGAAGGAGTGGAAGGTTCTGGAAGCAGTGGAAGGTTCTGGAAATGGCTTCCTCCCTCCTCCACTCCCCCAGCTCTACCACAGGCAGCATCAGCTGCAGAGTGAGCTGCAACCTTGACCTGCCCTTCATCCACGTAGCACCCTGACAGCATTCAGCAAGAGAACTCAGACGAAGAAGGTCACCTGCCCGGGAGTTTACCCCGTTAGTAACTCTGGCCTTTTATAGACTCATCTGTATTCATCCAGATGCTGTTTTGACTAGAAAGAAAGCCTTCCTCCTCGCTAGAATTACACATAATTTGAGCAGAAATCTGCAGGCAAGACATAGTAATCATGTTTGAAAGGATATATCTTTTCATACAGAGGGTTTTCTTACATCGAAAACACTTCCCCTGATCTGTATTTACAGCTAATAGTGTTTTTCAACACAGAGAGGACGCAAAGCTTGCTTGGTTTCTGCACCTCGTTCCTACCTCCCTGCAGGTGGGAAATGCAGATCCTCACGCCGTGCGTGTCTTCTCGCTGGCTTGGGTGAGGTGGCAAGGATGAACCACGAGGGACATTTCCCTTATCCCGTATTTGTACTTGTTAGGTTAAAAATTCATGCCACCTGATATATAAAATATGAGATATGAAATTTTTTCATAATCTTCTTCTTATTCCTTATTTATATATGTTAGTCTAACACTAGCACTACCTGGGAGACGGAGGCGGTAAACAGTGTTGACGGCACAGCAGAAGGCTGTGGTACGGTGTTTACGTTATGCTCATGCGGGAGGTGGCGCCCGCGGGCTGTTCCCCTGCTCGGGACCCAACATAACAGATTCCCGAGTGGGCGACTCCTGGGAGGTGGGTTTTAATAGGATGGCTAGAACGGTTAGCACTTCCATGATGAGCTTATGCTTCACTCTGCATTTCCATTAAAGATTAAGTCTTTGCATCAGGTTTTAGCTGAAAGGCAGGTTTGGGCGAGATGTGAGTATTTTCTTTATTTTAGAAAAACAAGCCCTCCTAGATAGAGTTTATTTCTTTTTTATCCTCATCCGAGGACATTTTTGCATTTATCTTCAGATAGAGGGGGAGGGAGAGAGGGAGGAAGAAAGAGAAAGAAACATCGATGAGCGAGAGACACATCGACTGGCTGCCACCCACACCATCCCAACTGGGGCTGGGGACAAACTGCAACCGAGGTACATGCCCTCAGCGGGAACTGAACCCAGGACTCTGGTTCACAGGCCGACACTCTCGCCCCTGAGCCAAACCGGCCAGGGCGAGTGGAGTTTATTTGTAACAGGGACAGAAGCACTGTGGGAAGCTGGTTTGCAGATTTCATCCCAGCCACAGGCTGTGCTCTGCAGACAAGGAAGAGTGCGTGGGGTGTCTGAGGGGCGAGCCTCTTGCACAGTGATCCAGCCACAGAAGGTCTGCAGCAACCCTGCCTTCTCTCCGTCCTCACCGTACACCGTAGTTTTCTCAGACGAGCCCTGGTGCCCACCTCGGGCAGGCCAACCGGCCTTTACTGAGCACTGACTATGGGGAGACGCTGCACACGGGCGCGGGGAGGACCAGTCAACATCACTGTGGTCTCTGTCTCCACAGAGGTGGTCTGGTGGAAGACACAGCTTAGAGACAAGTGATGGGACAGGCCAGGCTGTCCCAGAACGTGCCATTTGGGTGTGTGAATTATTTTGAGCTGGAGACAATCAAGGCCCAACAGACTCAAGAAGAGCTTTTTCCTCCCCCTTAACTGCCAAAAAAATTTAGATCAGGGGCCTGTACCAGAAAAAGAGCTATTACCAGAGAAAGCTTTTTTTTTTCTCAATTTTTTTTTTTATCCTCACCTGAGGACATTTTTGCATTTATCTTCAGATAGAGCTGGAAAGAGAGAGGGAGAGAGAAACGTCGATGTGAGAGAGACACATCGAGTGGTTGCCACCCACACAACCCCAACCAGGGCCGGGGACACACTGCAACCGAGGTACGTGCCCTTAGCGGGAACTGAACCCGGGTCCCTCTGATCCGCAGGCCTATGCTCTAACCACTGAGCCAAACTGGCCAGGGCGAGAACTTTTTACATCAAAAAGACTTATCTGCCCGACAAATACTTACGACGCATCTGCCCTCCTCATCGTCCTTGGAGCTGTCCTCCTCCCGCGAAGGCCCAGACGCTCCCCTTTCTCCAGAGCTCAGGATGGCACAGCAGCCTCTGTTCCTGCCGTCAGAGAGCCTCTCATGGCTTCGTGGGGCTCCCACGTATACAAAATGAAACTGGTTTTTCTCCTGTCAACTGTCTGAGGTCGATTTAATTATTAGGCCAGCCAAAGAACCCAGAAAGGAAAAGTTTTTCTCCCCCACACACGTGTTCATTAGCTTAGGTTTTGGGTTAAGATTAGGTCAATTATTGTTACAATTAAGGGAAGGCCACGTGATCATACAAACATAATTAAGCAAATGCCAAGTGAGAACAGATGCAGGTGCAGGTTACAGGGACAGTGGCGCAGTGACGCGTTCTGACAGAGGCAGAGGGGCAGAGAGCGCAGGCGATGGCTGGTGGGCGCCGAAGAGCACAGGTGGAGTCGAGGAGGCTGCCCTGGAGGAGCGGGGAGAGGGGAGACCACAGCAAATCCTCAAGCAGCGCAAGTAAAGAAATAAGGGCTATATCTACATAAATGATCGTGGAAAGATCGCCAAGACAGACTTGACTGAAAAAACAAGATGGGAAACAAATGTCATGAAAAACCCCACTAAGCCCTGGCGGGTTTGGCTTGGCGGTTAGAGCGTCAGCTCGCAGACCAATGAATCGCGGGTTCGAACCCGGCCAAGGGCATGTACTTTGGTTTTGGTTCTTCCCCGGCCCTGGTGGGGTAGAGTGGGAGGCAACCAGTTGATGTGTCTCTCACTTTGATGTTTCTCTCTCTCCCTCCCTCGGGTGAGATTTTTTAAAAAACAAAAACCCCACTAAAAACAGTGTGATCTATACTTTAGGGATATATACATATGTCTGTAAATGCATTTTAAAGGTCTTTATTATGCATGTACCCCAATAATAGTCTCTATGAGGGGCAGGAGAAAATTAGGGTTGAGGGTGGGAGCCAGGGTGGACTTTAGTTTTTTTCTGTAATGTTTATTTTATTAATTAAGGAGAATATATTCTGTACTACCTATATAATGCGAACATATTTTTAACTTTAATCATTAATCTATTTACCTTTCTTGGTAACATGAGGCACTTAAGGATATTAATTATGTCTGTCTATGTCTAGGTTTGGTAACTCAAAGTGAACTGGATTCTGGAGAAATAGAATTACTGATCCACAAACCTCAAGTTCACTGATGAGGAACGTGGCTTTCTCGTGGTCTTTTTGTTTATAGGCACAGGACGAAGTACGTTAAATAATTTATGGAAAAGTCATTGTTGTCTTCAAGTCTTCCAAGTTTAACTACATTAAAATGCTTTAAAAAATGTTTTATTGATTTTTTAGAGAGAGAGAGAAAGGGAGGGAGAGATAGAACACCCGGGTGAGAGAGAAACATCAATCAGCTGCCTCCTGCACGCCCCCTACTGGGGATGGAGCCGGCAACCTGGGCTTGTGCCCTTACCGGGAATCAAACCAGGACCTCTCAGTCCATGGAATGATGCTCAGTCCACTGAGCCACACCGGCTGGGCTAAAAAAAAATTTTTCCCCCCAAAAATTCATTTGTCTAACTGCAAAAGGCGCTCTCTGCAAAGGGGACACTGACACAACCATGCTTAGTGTAACCCACTAACAATGGGGTCAGGAGTCCAGAGAGTCAAGTTCTGCCCAGCAGTGCCATGTGACCTTGACATAGCTGACCTCAAGTTAGCTTTTATGGTGAAGACCAAATACTAGTCTTAAGAAGCGTGCTTCAAGCTTATTTCAAAAGTGAGATTTTAATCTGTCTTGCAGGACCTCTAATTCGAAAGCTACTTGGAGTTGGAAAAACAAAAAAAAAACAAAACCCAAAAGAATATAAAGGCTTCTTTGGAGAATATGGTGAGAAAAAGAAATCAGTATTTGGACTAAAGAAAATATTGAAGTTATGATCGGAAATATATTTGTGTAGAAATAAAAAGGAATTTTTCCCCCTTAAATATTCACAGCTGGCTCTCTGACCACATAAATTTACTATGCTGCCAAATGACTCATCTCTCAACATCTGTCTTGGTGATTGACATACTGTATCAAGGGCTATCTAACTCTTTGAGTCACGACACCCCTGTTTGATTAAGGTTTATTTTACTAGCACCAAGAGACTCACACGTTTAACATCTGTGGTGCTGCTCCTGAAATTCTGAGCCATAAAACAAGCAGATTCAGCATGGTCTGCGATTTCAGAGCGTAGCAACCAAATGCACAGAAAACAATTCAGAGGGGCTGGCCGGTAACGGGCGACGGCACATCTGGCCGCACCTTCCATCAGCAAGTGTGGGAAGGAACGGGGGCACCAGAGTCCAGCTGGACAGAGAGGGACGGGGACATTTAGCACAGGGAGGGGTCTGCTCTGTTGCCATGCAGTGGGAGGCAGCCCCCCCACAGTTCACCTCCTGGGCACCAGACTGTCGAGGCAGGACGACCCACTCACCACGCACCGTGGCCGCGCGTGAGGCTGTTCACAGCTTACAGCCGAGAACTGAGCTTCGGTGCCCTGCCCACTGGCCCGAGCTGTCACCGAGCCTTTCGAAACGATTGCTCCATAGACGCTGTCCTGACCGGGAAATACTGATGGTCAGACTAAGCCAGAGAGACAGAGCAGAGGAACTCAGGGCAATTAAAATACTGTGCTGATAAATCACTACCACCTGACTGCACATGCGGCCCAGAGCTGGAGCCCAACAGAAAACTCATAGTAGTTCCGTTTACTGGAGGAAGCATTTCTTTTAAAAAATTTTTCCGTTCTATTAATGGAAACGAGTAATTTTATATTATCTGAATGGAAGTTATACCAATGGAAATTAATCCTCTCAAAGACGGAATCCTTACTTTCCAGGAATCCTGGGGTCCTGGAGGAAGTGGGGGTGGGGTCGGAACACAACACAAGGTGGCCTGTGAAAAGAGTTATGACAGACACACAGGACAACCCCGTGGGAGCCGGAACAAGACCATGAACTTGAAAACTCTTAGACAAGCACAGGATGATAAAAACATACGGCTTCCGGACAACTAACTCATAGTGCCACGTCTCCCAGTGTGGCTGATGCCCAGATGTCCTTCATGTCACCCTTCCTCAGGATATACATTGTGCTTTACATGCGAAGGCATTAGGCAGAGGCTGGGTGACCGAGTCACCTAGCACTGTCCGGCCAAGAGGATGCATAGACACCTTCCCGGCCTCCCCTCTCCCCGCCGCCCACACCAGCACCTCTGCGGCACCTGCCATCGCCAGCCTGTGTGTCCCCTTTTCACCTGGCTCCCCAGCCTGGGTCCACACATGCCGTGGCTGCATGCTCAGCCCTCTTCCACTCTCCTGTCTCAACAGCATGACACGGCTTTAGAGAGGCTGGCAGCGTGGGTCCCAGCCACAGCGAGGAGAAACAGCTGCAGGAGGGGTAGCAGCAAGGGGATCTCTCTGCAGAGCTACAGCCAAGGAAGTGAGCTGCCTGAAAACAACAGGCTTTGGCCAAACTCTGGGCAGCGGGTAATGGCCACGCGTCCATTTCTATGTTAAAAAATCGACTTTGTAAGGACTGTGCAGTAGTGAGAAAAAGCATACGATACAAAATTAAGTGAGAAAAGGTACTGTACAAACTTACATACAAATCATGATTATAAATATTAAAATTATCTCTAAAGACTGGAAAGAAATGCAAAGGTAGATATATGTTTACACAGCTACATCTAAATGTAAGTACCTATGTGATCGCAAGTTTATTGTAGGAAGGAATAAACGGTGTTGACAGGGACGGGGCGTGGTCCCCGGGAGAGTGTCTGAGCAGGGGACTTCGCCGACTTTCAGGAGTGCTGAGATCATGGGAAATTTTTTCTCCATTGCCCAAAGTGTCTATGACATCATCTACGTGTAATTGACAAGTTAGTATCAGAAAGAACATGACTTTTGTTTTGGCAGATGGTTTCCAGCTCCAGCAGACCTCCTCACCCTGCAGCCTGTAAGGGTCACACTGCAGCCACCCTGTCCCGATGGCCTGGCTGGGGAGGGGGGAGGAGACAGGACCCCTCGAAGGGGCCCACTGAAGCCTGCCCCCCCCCCCCAGACCTCGTCTAAATATCTTCCAGGGGAGGCGGGCAGCAGCCTGTCTGTCCTGAGCTCAGGTTCTGCGCTTCAGCAGACAGTGAGCACGTGGGTGCCTTCGTGGGCCTGTGGTGACACCTCTGCACACAGGTTACGGGCTGGGGCTGTCCCCCTGGAGCGCACAGCTTGGCTCCACCCTGGGCCGGCCTGCTGTCACTCTCTTTCACCCCCCAGTCCAGCTGGGACCGGGGTCCAGCTGGGACCCGCCTGCTCCTGAGGCCTGTCCGAGGAGGCCAGCAGAGACCGTGGGAACTGAGGACAGGAGTCAGGGCCGGGAGGTCCTCCCAGCCTCAGGACGGGCCAGTCCTCTCTGTCTCGGGTCAGACGCTGACATCAACTCACCTAGACTGGACTCATTTAAAAACTGACTTCACTGTGCTACAATTTAATGTTGTGTCCTTGGCATTGACCTTCTGTATTACAGAATCAGCTCAGTAAGGAATGTTCCGGAATCCTTTACGATGCTGTTAACGGAGCTGCTCCTCACTTTGCTGGATGTCATCTAAGGGTCCACAGGACAAGTTAATTGCATAACGCCAGTGCGAGTAAGGCGCGTATTTCCTCAAGATCATTTTAAAACTTCTTTTTTGGGCTCATTTGTGCTTTGGCGACCAGAAAACTCAGTTAAATCTCATTAATTCATGGCTACGGCCTATCTGCCCCTCCATCCCATCTGCCGTCCTCCTACATGCTAAACCACATTTCTCTTTCATTCTGCAGAGTTTCTTTTTTATTGTGAACTGCCATAAAAATTTTTTTAGGAGTAGACAGTTTATAAATAAATCCGTGTAGCGCCATATCTCCAGAGAACTGACCACTGGCAGAAGCATAGTTTTGCATATTAAACAAGGTTGTTTATGTTGTTCGACCAAAACCAGACCCAGAGCCAGGACGAATGTGGAACGCGGGGCCTTCTACGGGAGGGACCCTGGCCGGGCAGTTCAAAGCCGAAGCCGTAAGGAGAAGCTGGGCACTGGTCCAAAGTAATGGAGATAGAGACGCAACAACCAACATTTGATCTTTGATTGGACCTTGGTTCAAGAGAAAAAAAAAGCCCAGCTATAAAAGACATTTTAATATGGACTGGCTAGTAATGACGCTGAATTAAAGCTAACAGTATTGTGGCAATGGGGGAGAATGTCCTTGGGAGAGCGAACTACTTACTGTAAAGTATTATGATCGTTTACAATGTACTTTAAAGTAGATAAGAAAAACACGTGTGTGTGTGTATACATAGAAACACATATTAGCAGATACGGCGACACGCACAGAAAGAGAACAAACGACAAGTGTTAGCCAGACTCGGCCGACACCTCCCTGCTCGCTGGCCCGTCTTGGGCTGCGCTGTGCATTTGGAAGTGCTCACGGCGGGCTGGGCAGAGTGCACGGAAGCCCAACACTTACAGATCCACCAAGGATACAGTAACCGGAGGGCAAATCGTTTTCCTGGAAACCCAGGTGTGCCTCAAACCAGGGAATGGTTGGGGCAGATGTTAATGGCATTCAGAGAGCAGTTATAAAACGTAGGACGACAAAGGGGAGCACCCATCACCCCAGTTTTATGTCTGTCACAGGGCAAGTCACGGAGCCGCGTGGCAGGAGAGGACGGGGATTTGGAGGGTGGTGCTGCCAGTGGGCACCATCAGCAGCAGAGAGAACCGCAGTGCGTTCCCTCCAGGCTCCGTGCACCCCCCGCGTGGGGCAGAGAGAGCTGGCTGCTCTCCTGTGGTCAGCAAGGCACATGGGATGCTACTGTTCAAAATGAAGCCACCTTGAGTAAGACCTATTTCTTTCCATAGTGATCCAAACCCAGATGTGGACAAAAATAAAAGCAGCAGGAAGCCCCTGTGCCCTGACCACCAGCCCAACTTCAAAGGCTGCAAGAGACCCAGGTGCATGCCCCTGGCTTCATCCACCCCACGGAGGGTGCTTCTCACGTGTGCCTGAGCACGAAGCCCTCTCTGGCCTGCGCAGCTAACCATGGACCCAGGACCAGACGTCTTATGTTGACCGCAGTCCAAGCTGTAGGCTGGAGAGTGTCTGTTGCTGCTCACATCACGCAGAGGGGGGCCGGACTGAGCTTTGACTCCTCCATTCACGCAAGGACATTGGGTGAGCACTACACGCCTGGCACTGTGCCAGAGGAACACACACACTTGTGAATTAATCCGATGAGGTTCGTGCATTCGTGGTGTCTGAGATCTCACGGGAGAGTCAAGCAAATGAACAAATATGTGTGTGTGTACACGTGCACAGAACTATAACTAATTAAAAATAGATTCGTTCTCAAAAGGAAATAAATGGGGTGCCGTTGAATAGTGGCATTTCTCTCTCCCGCTGATGTTGGACGGTGGGCAGCACCCCTCTCTGAAACCCCTCAGTGTGGTTGGGATCTGGGGGAGGAGAGTCCCAGGTGCAGAAACCACGTGCGTTGGGCTAGCCTGGGGGAGGAGAAAGACCCAAGATAAGCCGACAAGTGACAGCAGCCAGACCTTGTGGCTGGATGAGGACCTGTGCATTTGCTACAAGTTGACAGGAGGCAGCTGGATTGCTTTAAGCAGTGGGTGGACACGATGCGACCTAAATTTTGGAACACAATCCTAGTAGCTCTGTGGCAAGTGGATCCCAAGTGGCAAGAGTGGAAGCTATTGTAGTTCAAGAGAGACATGTTTCTTAAACCCTGACCGCAGCCGTGGAGTGGGAGAGAAGTGGACAGATTCCACGTGCACGGTGGACACAGCACTGACAGGTTGCTCGTGGGTTTGGTGCAAGAGCTGAGAAATGAAGGGACACCAGGGGGACGTCTAGATTCCTGGTCTAAGCAAGCGGTGGTGCCACTCAGGGAGAGGGCAGGGCTCGAAGGGGGCAGACTGGTGTCGGGAACATGGGAGTCCAGAGTTCAGACAGCGTTTTTCTTCTGAAGGGCGGCCTCCTCCTTCGGGTGGTCGGTGGGTCAATCTGGCACCAGAGGGTTCGCCATGTATAAAGCTCTGGCCTTCCCCTCACCCGTTTTTGTCCCCAAAGTAATTTGAAAGAACGTGCAATCAAATTAACAGGTACAAGGAAACTACTGGAAGGAAGGGTGTGTGTATGTGTGTGAAAGAGGAGAGAGAGAAAGAACCAAGTGAAAACAGATGAAATAACCATATGCCAGTCCTAATTCTGAAAGAAGCTGCTACAATGGCAGGCAAAAAAAAGTTAGCTCTGAGCGTCCTGGCAGCCAAAGCAAAAAGGAAAGATGAGTTTTATAAAAGTCATTGTCTAATAACAAGAAGCATGCTGGTTTACGTAGAGAAATATAACTGTCTTATTCTCTTCTTTGAAAACACTTATTTTTTAGTCACCCTGTAGCTTCTCTAAGAGCCAATGATCAACATGGCAGAAGTTTTGTCAATGACAATTTTACACAAAACACAAAGGCCTTCTATATAAAACCTAAAGAAGACTCCCAAATGCCCAGTAGAAGGGACCATAGGGGGCATTGGTCAAGGGCACAGGTCTGTGTGTCTTTCTTTCTGTGCTTTTGGTTTTACAGTGTCACTGTGATGGTTATCTTGGTGTCTCCTGACTTAACAGCAGTGTCTTTGTCTCGGGGTGCACATCTCTTGTGACCCTGTGTGTGTACCTACCACTTGAGAGTTAGTTGCAGACTTTCTAAGACATTTTAATAAACCGTATACCCCCTCCTCCGACCTGGAAAATTCTGACTCACTGTGCCCCGGGAGAACAAACCTCATTCAACAGAGTGTCCGGACCTTGGTCACGTCACAGTGAAAACAGACACAAACTCCTCTGCTGCCATCGTCTGATCAGCAGACCCTCTGTGACAGGGGCCCCGGCTCACATCGCAGAGCTTACCAGGGAGCCTGGGGCTGGAGGCGCCTGGGCCCAGCGGGCACCAGACTCCATTCTAAATGCTCCCCCGAGGCTGGGAGGACAAAGAAGCCCCTCTGGCTGAGTTGGAAGCATCCTGGAGGCACCTGGGATGGTCACCCACTGAGCAACCCCCGAACTCACCCCTTCTGCGAGGCTTCACACCAGCTCATGGCCGCTCATGGATCTGTAGCTGGGGCACAGCTGGCTCCTTCCCCTCCTGGGGAGCTGCAGTGAACCCCGGAGCAGCCCCTTGGTGGCCCGTGGGTGGCCATGCAGAGCGCAGTGACGGACTGCAGCGCGACCAACCGCACGGGATGAATAATTGACGCCTCGGAGTGGAATTACACAGTGGGTTCCGGTCCCTCCCACAGCCCACACCTGTCCGGTGGCTGCGCTGCCTCCGCCCGGGGGCATGCTGGTCTTCTCAGAAACAACACCGGCAGCACGCACAGAGGGCACTGCTGTGCTGGGAACGCATTTGCATCCTGTATTTCAGGCTCAAATGCGTGTGCATAAAACTGGGCTGATTAGCACAGCCCGGCCAGGTGCCCCTCCCACCTGCAAGGAGGGCTAGGAAAACCCCAGCAGGCCGCCACGCGCCCCTCCCCCTCCGAAGAAGGTGGAGGACCCATCTTTGGGGGCTGGGGCTGCCCTCTGGGGTGGAGGGAGCCCCAATTTCCAATCAGAGAGCAAGCTGCTCCTCATCCATTCTCTCCCTTTTTCAGGCATTTTTCCCCCAGCAGATATTTAGTGAGCAAATACTATGTGTCAGAGCAGTGAACGGGGGAGGTGGGAGGCTACAGCCATGAGCAAAACAGGTCCCCACTTGCTTTCATGGAGTCTCCATGGAGTGGGGGTGAACAGAGTGGTGGGGAGTCATGCAAGACGCTCAGGAGATACCTCTTCCTGCTGCCAAGCTCAGACTCTCGCTCATTTAATAACTGCGATGTCCCGCTGGGAGTGCTGATCAGTGCTTTCCCGCTTGTGCTTCGTGTGGTCATCACAACGACCTAACGCCACACGTTGCACTGTGCTCATTTTGCAAAGAGGAAACTCAGGCAATGGGTCCCAAGCTAGTGAATGGTCCAGCTGAGACTCGAACCCCAGCAGTTGGCTCCAGGGCCCCACTGTGCAGTCATATGTTATGTGTGTGCGTAGTTTCTCCTCTTTTCCAAAGGTGTGGTGAGGCTGCAGCTAATCTAATATGCACGGAAGTACTTTGAAAAGCGAAGGGCCACCCCGTGATACGGGGCTCCTCCTTGTTCTTGCTTAAATTTCCAGGTGATTCCTAAAGTGGGCAAAAGACTACACGATGATAGGAGCCCCTCATTAGGTGAGGAAGCAGAGCCACCCAAGGTCGCCAAGCTGCCTGCAGCCAGGGGCCTGTCACTGATTCTGTCTGCTCTGCTGAGCGGCACCTGCTTTGTCTAGGATGCTGGTGGCTGGGCTTCCGTTTGGGGACCTGCTGGGTGACACTCGAGAAGTCACACCAGCTCCTGCCTCCGGCCAACCAGGTTTCCATTACAAGGGTGCTGCCTTCTAGCCAGGTGGGTGGTGGGTGTCCCCCAGGGCCCAGTGGGAGACAGGCAGGATAGCACCATGCCCTGGCCAGGTCATTGCCCTGGACCCCATTCTGCCGCCACCACCCCCCCTTGTTGAGGTGGGCAGTGCTGAGGACAATGGCCTTTCCCTGAGTGAGGGATGCCAGGGAACCCAGGCCCTGAGTGCAGACCCAGGGAGAGCCAAGACTCCTGGGCACCCAGACTCTATCCACAGAGCACATCTTGCTGGGTTCTGGGGTCCCTAGACATATTAGCCCCCGAGACTAGAGCAAAGTTCTCTCAGGCCCCAGGAAGTCAGCCTCGCCTCTCTACCACCTGCCTTTCCGTGGGAGGATTAAGAAGGGTTGGAAGGGGGTTTGGACGGAGCAGCAGCTCTGAGGCCGGGGAGAATCTGGATTTTCCTGTGCATTAACCACAGGCCCCATCCCTTCCCCTGGAGCGCTCTCTCAGACGCCTGGTGAGCCAAAACGGAACTGCTCCGTGTTTCGGCCAAACATGCTGTGGACGTTGGACTCAACTCTTACCCCTCCTTCCTGCTGACCCGACCGCAAATCTGCTTTTGATGGGGTTGGACAGTTTGGAGAGATAGGCAGCGATCACACTGAAATATGATGACAGGGGCAGGACTGTAAGGACATCGCAAAGGAAGACATGTGCACAGAGCAGCCATGCGAAAACAATTAGGACAATAAATTTACTAATTGCTGAAAGTAACTTAATAACAAAACCACAATGTCTCTGCTGTTAATCCTAGTGGCTACCGCAGCGGGTGCTGATTGCGTCTTGCTTGCCGACGGGGTGCAGCAGTCTTGTGGGTATCAGGCAAAAAAGCTTGCGTGGTTTCGGCGTTACAAAGACAGGGGCGGTCCAGCCTAAAGCAATGCAGGGGGCTCGGGTTTGAGGTATTTCTTAACCCTATGGAGACAGAGAGACAGGAAGGAGGTAGGGCCCCCCTCACCTGCCAGGACTCTCTCGTTCTCCAACGCCTTTCACACTTTATTAAACCAGAGCGACGGGAGTTGCTTAGATTTGGGGAGTCACTTAGATTTTGGAATCTTAAGAAATGATTTTTAACAAGTAGAGATTCAAATGCAGTATTTTATTTATTTAAATGTTTTTTAGTTGATTTTTTTGTTTGTTTGTTTAGAGAGAGAGGAAGGGAGATAGAGATAGAAACATCAATGTGAGATACATCCATCAGCTGCCTCTTGCACGCCCCCTACTGGGGGTTGAGCCTGAAACCCAGGCATGTGCCCTGACCAGGAATCAGACCGAGATCTCTCAGTCCACGGGACGACACTCAATCCACTGAGCCACGCTGGCTGAGCGCAAACGCAGTATTTTAAAAAGCCTGGGAGTTTTAGGTTGAATGGGTAGAAATGAGAGACCAAGTAGATACAGGGACCTACTCTTGGGTTGGTTAAGAGCCTTTAGTCTCTGGGCCCCCAAGTCTTTTGAGGGCCACTTGTTACAGGTGACTCTCCATCAGAAATAGGGCATTGCTCCCTGGTATCAGGAGTCATGCAAGTTTGGAGCCCAGAAGGACCCCAGAAGATTAAGGACAGTCATCGAGTGCATGACCCTCAATAACCCACTGGTCCACCCAGGACTGCCGTCTCCTAGAGTAGATGGGCCCTTTGTGCCTACATATCTCTCAAAGTTGCCCATGTCTTTAAGATTCAGATCACCAAATCCTCATTTTCGTTCCTCTTTGAAATACTCAGAAAAAATAAGCCAGAGTGTTTTTGTGAAATACGTTTGTATCTGCTCTACCATGTATTTGACAACATCTCAATGGCATTTACAAAAGTTGGGGGGTCTGTTGGTACTTTATTGTGTCGTTTTTATCATTACAATTTTTTTCCCCAATTAAAACGATCATGACCCGAAATGTCAGAGTTTTAAAAGACCAAGTTTGCTTCTGCTGGAACGTTCTCAGCAGATGTCTGGCCAGCACTGTTGGGAGGCTGAGTGGAGGAGAGGTGGGTGGGGGTACCTCAAACTCTTCTTATACATGGGACCTCACGGAGGGTGAGCGGTTTTTCCGAGAGACCTTAGTCCTGTCTCCAGCCAGGGAGGCTGGACTAAATGGGTTCCCCTGAACCCGTCCAGGAAATAGAGGTTGTAACCTGGGCCTGCCTAAAAGCTTGGAGAGAAAAGATCATCTAACCTCTGGCCGCTGTGGAGTTTATTCTTGGGTTAAACCAGCTCAGCGAGACCTGCCTCAGGGAACGCCTAGTTCTCATTCCCAGCAGAATCGCTTTCACTACATCCACGTTGGCCCTACCTGACCGACCCGCCTCTGAAGCACGCTCGTTAAGGAAACAGATTCGCACACCGTCCCGGGATCCGACGGGCATTCTGGGGAGCGGGGAGCAGTGTCTCTCCGACTCTTTGCATCAGGACAGCTGCCCTATGGAATTTCTTTCAGGTTCCATCGCTAAAAAGAGCTGTGCTTGTTCTGAACAGTTGGTTCGGTTTTTTGTCACTAGACACCGACGCTCTTGACTGGTCCCGCCATACCTGTGGGTTGACTGCAGGGCCCTCTGGTTCGGATCCGCCCCGAGCAGGACGGACACGTCTTAGCACATGTGCTTTCTGTCTGTCTTCTAAGTGCTGCCTTCGCTTTCCTTCCCTCCGTCACACTTCCCTCAACACACACACTTATCTTTTTTATTATGAAAAATTTCCAACAAATGTAAACATTTATCTTTGTTATTGTAAAAAATTTCAAACATACATAAAATAGCGAGCGCACTATAATGAACCCTCATATATCCATCACCAAGCTTAATGATTTTCAACTTTGGGCCAATCTTTAAACATTTATTTTTAATCTTATTGGAGTTCTGAATCTTTGCAAGTCCCCCAGATCCTTTTTCTAATGAGATGGGGAATATATTTTAAATAACCACAGTAAATCACTGGCTCTCATCTGGAGGTGATTTTGCACTCCCCCCACCCCCAGGACATTTGGCAAAATAAATGGAGACATTTCTGGTAGTCACACTGGGCAGGGGCAGCATGGCACGGACATTAGAGTCAGGGACGCTGCTCGGCATCCAGAGCGCACAGGACGGCCCCGCAGCAGAGTGGCCCGGCCACACGTGGCGGGTATACCAGGTTCCGAAACCTTGCAGTAAATGAAAAGCCAACTCCTAGGAAATCGACTCTGAATAAAGCACAACCTGCATTTTCAAGCTGAAAGTATCCCAAGTGCCATAGCTGTGTGGCTTAGAGTACACGCATGGTTCACATGCTGGAGCACCAGTCAGACACTGGCTAGCAGGGCTTGCGTGGACAGGAGGTGACAGGGACAAGGTGGATACACTTCCTCCGTACTCCGGAACCCTCTGTGTCTGTGTGTTTTACAACGCATGCACGTCTTACCTGCTTGAAACCGTACATTTGAATAACATAACCGTTTTCCAAGGATTAGAAAACACAAAACCTTAATTAAAAAAAAAAAAAAAAAAAAAAGCTTTTAAAATGATTGTATAAGGAGAAAAAAAAAAGAACTTTCCAAACGGGCTTTCCAGAGCAGGGGAGCCTGTCAGACACTCAGAGCTGCTCAGCAGAGCCCGGGGGCCGTTAAGAGAATCAGAAACACGTGGAGGGGCGGCCGTCTGGTCCCCGCATGATGGATCAATTGTGGGAAAGCGGAGTTAAATGAGATGGTGCCCATGCCAAGCCTCTGACACTAATGAGCCCTCAACCAGGGACTGGGTCTCCCAGGGCCAGGCAGGAGGGGTGGGGCCACCTGCAGCCTTGCCCGGCAGTGCAGGCAGGTTGAGCCACAGCCCTGAGGTTGAGTCGCCCCAGCAGCCTAGTGGCCACATGCCCCAGGGAAGTCACTGCCTGCTCTTCCAGAGGAGACAGCTATAGTAAGTTAAAAGTGGTGTTGGAAGTGAGGTGAGCCCTTGATTCTTTCAAAGACAGCATTTCTCCTATAGGCCCAGCACGTAGGCTCTCAAGCCCCCCTACCCCGTCCTCCTCTTCCTCCAGGTGCCCATCCCTCTCAACTGCACTCCCAACCTCTTGTTTGGATCCCTTGTATTCACGTGCTCCCCTCTACCACAGGGCCTTTACACATGCTGTTCCTTCTTCCAGACACACTCATCTTTGCCCTCTTTCCTAGTTAATGTCTGCTCATGCTTCTCCTCCTCCAGGAAGCACCACCTGACTACCCAGTAAGTCTCTGGGACCTCTTTCTCCTGCACAATTCTGCGACAAATGTCTGTCTCCTCACTGGTCTCTAAGCTTCGTGGGAGCAGGGTCTGAGTCCAGTTTGTTGCCTGACCCTGAAGCAGGACCTGGCACATACTTGGGACTCAACAGTGTCTGTCGATCAAGTGACTCAATGAGTAACAGAAATGACCCTGCCCCAGAACTGTGCACCACCAAGAGCTGGGCAAGGCACTCTGGGAAGAGCCGACGGTGGGAGGAGCAGAGGGGCCTCCAGGATGTGGGACAAGTGGGTGGCCTGGAATCTTCTGTGACTTTGCCAGGGGCAGGGGTGCACGTGTGACCAGGGCTGGCAGAGGGCACGCCTGGCTCAGTACCCTGGCCTCCCCGCAGCTTCTTCCATCTCTCCCCTCTCCTACCGGGTCCCAGCGGAGTAAGGCAGCCTCACTGATGCTCAAGCAATGAATTCATTGCCCCCCGAGGTTGGTCAGTAGATGTGGGAGCCCTGGACTGGAGGAGCTGAGATTCTCCAGGACATCTGGGGAAAATGAGGAACCTCTTCCAAGATGACACATGAGGTGGGGACAGGTCCTCGCCTTCCCTGATTACGGTGACCCCAGCGTGCCCCTCCTACAGTGTCCCGGGCATATTCCAGTTGCTAATGGTGATGGAGACCCTGTTAGAGGTCTGGTGCCCAGCTAGGCTGTGAGCCCCGGAGAACAAGACCATGGTGTTCTTCCTTTTCACCCCCAAACCATGCACAATGTCTCGACTATCCAGCGGCTCGGTAAATGTCTACAGAAAGGGCTCCCCACTTTGTCTTGTGTCACCTTGCCCAAAAGGTTAATCTTTGTGTTATTTTTTAAAAACCTGTCAGTGTGAACAGAAGTGGAGACTAAAAGAAAGGGAATTTGATTCAAGCAAGACTTTTATATTCCTTCAGGTGTTCATTAAACACACACACCCCTCAGCTACCGAGCATTCTGCTGAAGCCAAAACTGTAGAAGTGTAAGGAAACGTTGTAAAACGAGAAAGATGTATTTGGTGCTGAAAAGTGAATTGATGAGAAGTACCGTGTGGGCTCCCGGGTAAGAGGAGCTGCCCTGCGGACGCAGAGCCCAGACGCGGAGCCCAGCCGGACGGCAGGTGTGGCCGCCCGGGGAGACCCCTCGGAGGCCGGGGGGGGGGGGGGCTTCCTCCCTGGCTTTCCAGAGACCAAACCTCTGGAATGTGTCCCAGAGCAAGAGCTTCTGCTGCACCAGCCACACGCTGTGTGGGGGAGGGAAGGGCTGCTCCCAGACCCTGGCAACCCCTCCCGCACTTTCAAGTGGATGGAGTGGGGCCACCGCCAGAGGAAGTCACCTGCCCAAGTAAGGACGCTGCAGCCCAGGGTGGACCCCATCAGAGAACGTCCTCTCCTCCTTCAGGTTTGTACCTGAACTGTCCCTGACCTCGGGCACACACACGTTTTCCTCCCCGTGGGAGCTCAACTTTCCTCCTGGGCAGAGACGGCCCTAAGGGCATGCTGCCTCTCCATCTCTGCCTCCATCTCTCCCCTCATCTCTGCCTCCATCGCTCCCTCCATCTCTCCCGCCATCTCCCTCCATCTCTCCCTCCATCTCCCTCCATCTCTCCCTCCATCTGCCTCCATCTCTCCCTCCATCTCTCCCTCCATCTCCCCCTCCATCTCCCTCCATCTCTCCCTCCATCTCCCTCCATCTCCCTCCATCTCAGCCTCCATGTCCCTCCATCTCTCCCTCCATCTCCCTCTATCTCCCTCCATCTCCCTCCATCTCTCCCTCCATCTCCCTCCATCTCTCCCTCCATCTCTCCCTCCATCTCCCTCCATCTCTGCCTCCATGTCCCTCCATCTCTCCCTCCATCTCCCTCTATCTCCCTCCATCTCTGCCTCCATGTCCCTCCATCTCTCCCTCCATCTCTCCCTCTATCTCCCTCCATCTCTGCCTCCATGTCCCTCCATCTCTCCCTCCATCTCCCTCTATCTCCCTCCATCTCTGCCTCCATGTGCCTCCATCTCTCCCTCCATCTCTCCCTCTATCTCCCTCCATCTCTGCCTCCATGTCCCTCCATCTCTCCCTCCATCTCTCCCTCCATCTCCCTCTATCTCCCTCCATCTCTGCCTCCATGTGCCTCCATCTCTCCCTCCATCTCTCCCTCCATCTCCCTCCATCTCTGCCTCCATGTCCCTCCATCTCTCCCTCCATCTCCCTCTATCTCCCTCCATCTCTGCCTCCATGTGCCTCCATCTCTCCCTCCATCTCTCCCTCTATCTCCCTCCATCTCTGCCTCCATGTCCCTCCATCTCTCCCTCCATCTCCCTCTATCTCCCTCCATCTCTCCCTCCATCTCCCTCTATCTCCCTCCATCTCTGCCTCCATGTCCCTCCATCTCTCCCTCCATCTCCCTCTATCTCCCTCCATCTCTGCCTCCATGTCCCTCCATCTCTCCCTCCATCTCCCTCTATCTCCCTCCATCTCTCCCTCCATCTCCCTCTATCTCCCTCCATCTCTGCCTCCATGTGCCTCCATCTCTCCCTCCATCTCCCTCTATCTCCCTCTATCTCCCTCTATCTCTCCCTCCATCTGCCTCCATCTCTCCCTCCATCTCTCCCTCCATCTCTCCCTCCATCTCCCTCCATCTCTCCCTCCATCTCCCTCCATCTCTCCCTCCATCTCTCCCTCCATCTCCCTCCATCTCTGCCTCCATGTCCCTCCATCTCTCCCTCCATCTCCCTCTATCTCCCTCCATCTCTGCCTCCATGTCCCTCCATCTCTCCCTCCATCTCTCCCTCTATCTCCCTCTATCTCCCTCTATCTCTCCCTCCATCTGCCTCCATCTCTCCCTCCATCTCTCCCTCCATCTCCCCCTCCATCTCCCTCCATCTCTCCCTCCATCTCCCTCCATCTCAGCCTCCATGTCCCTCCATCTCTCCCTCCATCTCTCCCTCCATCTCCCTCCATCTCTGCCTCCATGTCCCTCCATCTCTCCCTCCATCTCTCCCTCTATCTCCCTCTATCTCCCTCTATCTCTCCCTCCATCTGCCTCCATCTCTCCCTCCATCTCTCCCTCCATCTCTGCCTCCATGTCCCTCCATCTCTCCCTCCATCTCCCTCCATCTCTGCCTCCATGTCCCTCCATCTCTCCCTCCATCTCCCTCTATCTCCCTCCATCTCTGCCTCCATGTCCCTCCATCTCTCCCTCCATCTCCCTCTATCTCCCTCCATCTCTGCCTCCATCTCCCTCCATCTCTCCCTCCATCTCCCTCCATCTCTCCCTCCATCTCTCCCTCCATCTCCCTCCATCTCTCCCTCCATCTCTCCCTCCATCTCCCTCCATCTCTGCCTCCATGTCCCTCCATCTCTCCCTCCATCTCCCTCTATCTCCCTCCATCTCTGCCTCCATGTCCCTCCATCTCTCCCTCCATCTCCCTCTATCTCCCTCCATCTCTGCCTCCATGTCCCTCCATCTCTCCCTCCATCTCTCCCTCCATCTCCCTCCATCTCCCTCCATCTCCCTCCATCTCTCCCTCCATCTCCCTCCATCTCTCCCTCCATCTCTCCCTTCATCTCTCCCTCCATCTCTCCCTCCATCTCTCCCTCCATCTCCCTCCATCTCCCTCCATCTCTCCCTCCATCTTCCTCCGGACCGAGAGCAGTACTGACACCCTCGCCAGCATTGCTCACTGCCGTCCGGCACCCAGTACACGGCGGGCGCCTAGACCATGGGACACAGGTCCTGGAACGGCTGGGGGTTAGGACGCTCCCTTGAGAACGGCGACATGCTGTATCCCGAGTCGTTTAAAGACAGGCCCTGAAGTGACGCGTGGTTCCCTCTACATTTGCACTCCAGGGACTGCAAGTATTTTTCTTTAGAAAATATTTGCGTGTCTTACAGTGACCCTGAGGCCAAGACATGCTGCCATCGCAGTGGGAGGAGGGGCCATGGTCGCACCTCTCGCTGGGACCCGGAGGTTTCGATAGGTTTCTCCTCACTGGTGCGGAGGCAGGTTCCAGACTGCGTCTACACCGACCCTGCACCAGAGCTCAGCAGTTTTAGCAAAGGTGAGTTGCAGGAGACGTTGAGGGGCCCTAAGGGAAGAGGTTTGCTGAGAGTCATCCTTGAGAGTTCAGAGGGACCCTAAGCCCCTCTCTGCTGGGGTTTCCGGGGTATCTGTAAAGTTGGGCTCATGGCATTTGAGTGCCCGGCTCTTGTCCCGTCCCTGCCCTTAATACACAACTGTCCCATCTCTGATCTCATCTCCAGTGGGCTCGGGGTCACCTGCTCTCACGTCCCTGGTTCTCCCCAGGTCCATTCTGCAGGTCTTCGTCCTTATTCCTAGCTTTCTCCAGGCCTTGGCGGCCTGTTCGGAGGTCCCTGCTCCACTTTCTGTCTCTGCTTCTTCCGGCAACTGTGCTGGACGAGGCCCTACGGACACTGCGCTGGGCTAAGTGCCCCCGCGAGGAGACAGCAGCTGCTGGAGTTGCTGCACAGCGATTCATAGTGTGACACTGTTCGCCCCCCGGGGACAGACATTCAGATAAGGACCCAGCTAGGAGTCCTGCCCCGAGTTCTCGCGGGCTTTTCCTGGAGCATCTTTTCAAATAACTACTTGGAGTTGAGCCCTTTACAAGATAGTGCCCCTCCATTCCAACCACCTGGCAAGTAACAGGTGCTCCTACCCTCTCTCTCTCTTGCTGGGACCTGGGACCTGGGACCTGGGACTGCCCTTCCCCCACTCAATGTGGCCCTTCGTTTCTGAGATCTGTAAGTAACAAATCTTTAAAAAAAATTTTTTCAACTTATTGACTTGAGGGAAAGAGAGAGAGAGAGAGAGAGAGAGAGAGAGAGAGAGACATGTGTCCTGACCAGAGATGGAGCCCGCAACCTTAGTGTGTCAGGACGATGCTCTCATCAACTGAGCTGCTGGGTCAGGGCTGTAACACATCTTCCTTCCTTTGTGGGGATGTTTTCAAACTGCACCTTCAATCAAATTGGCCCCAGGGGTTCCACTTCCCCAAAGTGGTTGGGGGGCTTGTGCCTCCTCATTTAGCAAGATCATCTGCATATTCTTAATGACACACCGCTCCAGCTTCCCTGCACCCTGTCCCCCAGGTTCACATCCACTTGGAAGCGCAGAATTCGACCTTAATCAGGAACAGGGTCTTTGTAGATGTAATTAGTTAAGATGAGGTCCCGCTGGAGTAGGATGGGCCCTGAATCCAATAGGACCCTGTCCTTAGAAGACAGCCATCAGGGAGACGGGCGCACACCCAGAGACGGGGAGGGAGAAGGCCGGTGAAGTCAGGGCAGAGACTGAGCGAGGCGTCGACAAGCCCAAGCCAAGGGTCGCCAGCAGACACCAGAAGGGACGTGAGAGGCATGGAGGGACTTCCCCGCAGAGCCTCCAGAAGGACCAGCCCTGCAGACACCTTGATCTCGGACATTCGGCCTCCGGAGGGCAAGACAGTAACTCCCTGTCGTTTAGGCCCCAGCAGCCCCAGCAAACTAACACAGGGACTCGATGGCCTGGGTGACCTCTTCTGGGTCTCCCTGCTAGGAAGGAGGAGGGACCTCAGTGAGGCCCCAAGCAGACGCTGTGGACTCTCAGACAGGCTCTGTCCCGGGTCTCATCCTCTCGCCTGCTGGCCAGGGGGACTGGGGCCTACACCCTCCTCAACTGGAGCATCCTTCCTTCTTCCTCCTTCCTTCCTCCTTCCTTCCCTCTCCCTCCCTGCCTCCCTCCCTCCCTTCCCTCCCTCCCTCCCTTCCTTCCTTCCTTCCTTCCTTCCTTCCTTCCTTCCTTCCTTCCTTCCTTCCTTCCTTCTCCCTTCCTGCCTCCCTCCCTGCTTCCCTCCCTTCCTCCCTCCCTCCCTTCCTTCCTCCCTTTCTTCCTTCCTTCCTTCCTTCCTTCCTTCCTTCCTTCCTTCCTTCCTTCCTTCCTTCCTTCCTCTCTCTCTCTTTTTCCCTCCCTACCTCCCTCTGACTCGCTCTCTCTCTCTTTTTTAATCCTCACATGAGGACATGTTTTTATTGATTTTTCAAGAGAGAGGAGGAGGGGAGAGAGAGAAAAACAAAAACATCAATTGGTTGCCTCTGGTAGGTGCCCCTACCAGGAATTAAACCTGCGACCTAGGTATATGCCCTGACCGGGAATCAAACCTGCAACCTTTTGGTGTACAGGACGATGCTCCAACCCACCGAGCCACCCGCCCAGGTCCCTTGCTGACTGCCCTCTTCAGCCCACACACTTGATCATTATTTTGTTCCTGGCAGTGGGCAGGCCCACAGATGGCTGTTGGATTGCGGCAGCACACGCTTTAGAGAGGAGATGGGGCACAGGGGTCAGGGACGCTGCTTTTCTCCTCTGGGTCTGAGACACAACCTGGGGCAGGTACCTCAGCCAGCACCGTCATAACGGCCCCTCCTGGAGGCCGATGTGCCAGGCGCCACCCCTCAGGGCTGTGCTGCAGGACCACAGCCGGGGACACCTTTTCATGTGAAAGTAGACAGTGTGGAGCAGGGTTCTCATTCTCTGTCAGCCGTCAGTGAACCGGACAACCACTCTGTTCAACACCCCCTGTCCTGTCGGCCGAGGTGCGTGCTGGGCACGACCCCGCCAGTCCGGCCGCTCCACGTGGCGGACGAGCCCTCCTTCTTGGCTGCCGTTTCTATCATTTTTAAAGGACTGTTGGGAAGCAGGGAAGGAGTTGTCTCCTGTGAGATTTCTACAGTTTGCTAACAGTAAAAAATGGGAGGGTGATAAAGTTCCTGCGTTCATCAGTCATCCACCCCGAAACATTTGCAACTGATTATGTTTTGCAGAGTTGGCACCGAGTCCGGAGGTAGTCCTGTGCTCTCCGGCATGAGCCAAGCGCAGGAAAGCTGGAAGGTACCGCTGAGCGCTCAGAAGAAACATTCTCCCAAGTAATAAAAGAGGCACAGAGACCCGCAGTTGCTTTTCTCAGCAGCAAAACATCCAGAGTCGCCATAAAAAATAATCATAAACTAAGAACAGTTCTAGCAACTGCACAGATGTGTGCGCTTGCTGCCCGCGCTATCAGACGAGCGGACTTCCCGCGCCCGTCCTCCTTGAAGGTGTCCCGGGGGAGCCGCTGGCTGTGTTGAACGGTGGCTGTGTGGGCACCTGGGACTCTCGGCCACATTCCCGGCCAAGCCGAGCTGACCTGCTGCAGGACTCATTAACCTGCAAGGTCACTACTGGCACTTGCTGGCGGCAATATTGCCCGAACACTTGCACATCGGCCTTCTAGAGTCGGCCAGGATTACGTTAGGACTCACACCTGAGCCCCGGCCGGTTTGGCTCATTGGTTAGAGCATCGGCCCGCGGACCAGAGAATCCCGGGTTCGGTTCCCGGTAGAGGCGTGGACCTCGGTTGCGGTCTGTCCCCAGCCCCAGTTGGGGTCATGTGGGTGGCAACTACTCAATGTGTCTCTCTCACGTTGATGTTTCTCTCTCTCGCTCTTCTCCTCTCTCTCCCTCCCGCCCTATCTGAAGATAAATGCAAAAATGTCCTTGGATGAGGATAAAAAAAATTAAAAAAAAAAAAAAAAAGACTCATACCTGAGCTAAAAATCGATCCTACTTTTGGCCAAACTAGTTTTTACTGACTTATGAGATAAACTAAATTTTAATTTCTATCATACAACAGGACAAAAACAAAATACCTTACTGAATTTCGGAAGGTCCTCTACATTTTCTAGAATGAATGGATCGAATGCCCACTATTCTCTCCATGGGAAGGAAGCCTCGCTCACCCACCCTGTGCAGCCTCTCTCTCTGGGATTTCTGGCCGGTTCTGGCCCTCACCAGCTGTTTCCCGGGCACGTGGGCCCCTCCTGTCCTCACCTCTAAGTGGAATGTCTCAGCCGTCTCGCCCGGGGCCTGGCTGAGCTACAACCAGCCAAGCCCTGGGCATGCGCCTGACTAGACAGTGCTAGTTCAGCATGGGCTGGACGTCACCGATTCTGCTGGAGCAGCGGTTCTCAACCTGTGGGTCGCGACCCCTTTGGGGGTCGAAAGCCCCTTTCACAGGGGTCACCTGAGACCATCGGGAAACACATATTTCTGATGGCGATTCGTAACAGTAGCAAAATTACAGTTATGAAGTAGCAACGAAAATGATTTTATGGTTGGGGGTCACCACAACATGAGGAACTGTATTGAAGGGTCGTGGCATTAGGGAGGTTGAGAACCACTGGTCTCGAGGCTGCTGAGCCGTGACAGGCACTGGGACACACGGTTGCTGTGGGCGCAGAGGACCCTGTCCGGTGGGAGGACTCACTTTGAGCTGACTGGGGGACTCCAGTGCCTTCTCTGGTCGTCTTCCCCTGATGGACTCCTGGTTTCCTGAAGCAGGAGGCCCAGGGCCAGACGGGCCGAGTGAAGGGGATTTGAACACGGCAGAGGCCGGCAGCTCCCGCCAGGCGGTCCCCGTCCTGCCACTGCTCCTGGGGCACATGGGAGGCACCTCCTGGCACGTCTCTGCTCGGTGCCGTCCTGGGCCAGTGCCCAGGGAAACCAACAGCCAACCCCAGCACCCAGAGCCTTTTCTCCCCATTTCCTGCCCCACTCGCTCCCCACTGCTGGCAACTCCTTCGGAAGGGCAGGCCTGGCTGTGCTGACCAGTGGACACCCCTCCCCTTCAGGCCAGTCACCCACCCACCCCCGGCATGGACGGGGCACTGGTCTTAGCCACTGGCAGGACCCTGCGGTCAATAGCACCTGGAGGGAGACATTCTCATTCCCGTCACAGTTGAAGCACCTGCTTCGGGGAGGGATGAGATAAGGGGCCAGGCTGCACCACCCCTCTGAGCACTCAGGCTCTGAAGCCAGGACCCCTCCCTTCGCCTCCTCCAGCCTCTCCAGCCCCGTGTCTGCTCCCTCCTCCTCCGAGGGACATGGATGACTTCCTGCCACAGGCCTGGTCCCTGGTGCGCCAGCAACATAGACCTCGCCCCCGGAGATGGACGTGAGCATGCAGAACCGCAGTGCAGGGTTAGAGGTGCCCCACAGGGCGGAGGGGGTGGAAAGGGGGCAGCACAGTAATAAAATGACCACACACAAGACATGCTCAGTGCGAGTCAGGCCCAACTTGTCCTGAGGGCCTCACGCACTTGTTCCTTACAATATTCATAGAAGATAGTTACTGTTATCACTGCTGGTTCACAGATGGGGAAAGTGGGGCACAGAGAGGTTAAGAAACTTGCCTCAAGTCACACAGCTGAAATGACGAACCTGAGATCTTAGGTCAGGACTGGTATTGTGGGGTTTTAACCACTACATACAATGTTCCCCATAGTACAGGCTACAGTTGTCTGACATCACAACTACATTTAAAATTCCTTAAGGGCGGGGGAGGCATATTTTCCCCCACAGGATGTTGTCATCAAGGAGGTAATGAATAAATCCTGATTACGTCCTTCTCCTATTCCCACAGCACTGAGGGGCCTGAGGCAGCCTGGGGGGGGGGTTCCCAAAATCTGATGGGTCTCCCATTATCCCCTCTAATTCTCAAGCCTCCCCCAAATCACAGCCACAAATGCCTTTCACCAAACTCCTCCGAATGTTCCTCATTTTCTGGGCACCCCAGCAGCTGCAGGCCCTGGGAGGAGAGGGAGCCTGTGTGACATCCTCGTGAGTCCCTGGGCACGAGCCACGGTGGACTCATGTCGAATGATTGCACACCTCTAATTCTGCCTGAGGATTCCCACAGTGTGCTTTTCTAGAATACCCGTAACAACGCGGCATACTCAGGGCACATTGCTTGTTTTAGTATTTGGAATATATTAGGAGCAGTTTTAAACAAATTGCCAAACGACAATAGGGTAAAACCACCGTGGCTTTGCCAGAAGTCACGGGAGAATCGGAGCCAGAGGGGAGGCGGGGGCCCGTGACCCCCGCACTGCTGCGCAGGAGTCGGCCGGGAGAGTGGAGCTTGGCCGCCTGCGCCCGCCCAGGGGTGCGCTGTTAGGCTTCAAACCAGACTTATCAACGATTTAGTCTCATTAAGCTGTAAGAAAACAGGCAACGTGTTCCAAGGTCGTAAGTTTTCTCAAACGTTCAAACGTTTCCAGTGTTTTGTAAAACCGAAGGGGAGCGGGAGCCCTCTGGGGCTTGCTGGGGTGATGGATGTGCGTGGAGGTGGAGGAACTGTTCCAGGCCTCTCGAAACGAGCTCATTACAGTCCCGTGGGCTGCAGGCAGTTTCTCCTTCCTAAGTGAGGACTGGTCAGTTGGTGTCTGTGACAATCTCCAAAGACAGGGAGGTCCCACCCAGCATCGTTAGCTTGAACAGAAGCTCTCGAGACTGCAAACGGGAACGCACACGGCCCGTCTTCCTGCTGTTCTGTAGGTTGGGGTGAGTGTGAGTGTGTGCATGTGTGTGTGTGCATGTGTGCGTGTGTGTGCGTGTGCGCTCACGTGTGTGTCCTCTCGGGCACACACCCACGGGTTACTTCGTACAGTACATCTGATTCTGGCTGCTTTTCACCAGGATTAATTTCAATAAGTCGCTTTGATCATTTCCCATCCCTGCATCTCCAGTTTTATTCCCAGAGAAGTCACTCCACAAACATCAGCCCCAAATTGCAGAGTTCCTTCAAGGACACTTTGCAGGGGTCTGAGCTGTCTGGTCAATGGCGAATAATTTCATTACAGTAGTCCCCGCTTATCTGCAGGGGATACTTTTCCAGACCCCCAGTGGCTGCCTGAAACCAGGGATAGTACCCAAACTTATATAGCATACTAAGTGTTTCTATACATACACACATACCTATGATAAAGTTTAATTTATAAATTAGGCACAGTAAAAGATTAATAATAACTAATAATAAAATGATCTAATCATAACAATATTCTGTAATAAAAGTTATATGAATGTCTTTGGGGTCATTATTAAGTAAAATGAGGTCACTTGAACACAAGCACTGCGATACCCGACGGTCGTTCTAATCACCAAGACGGCTGCTGAGTGACCCCAGGCGGCAAGCATCTGCAGCCCGGACCCTGGCCACGACGGAGCGGGACGGCACCAGACTGCATCATACAATTTAAAACTTATGAATTGTTTGTTTCTGGAATTTTCCATTTGATATTTTCAGACCTCAGCTGACCGCAGGTAACTGAAACTTCACTTCTGGATGCTTATTTATTGGCTGGCAGATGAGCGCAGAAGCCGCAGCTCACCCTCGGGGACCCTTTTGTCTTCCAGTTCACAGTTCTCGGAGCAAAGGGACCTGTCACGTGCTTCCCTTTGGCATTTTCCATTAAAGGGGCCAACATTACAAGTAGGAAAACCTTCAGTTTGTATCAGACTCTCCCAGGGTAGGAGGCGACCTAGGTCAGAATCTATGCAGCAACAGAGAAGCAAGTGACGGAGGGGCCCACAGTGGCCAGGGACGGTCCCCTCCATCAAATCCCTTTTTTGGGGTCTCAAGGCTAGCAGGTTACAAGGGTGGTCAGTGAACCACAGATTTTGAGTCTAACAGACGTGGGTTAGAAGCCCAGCTCTGCCCCTTCCAAGTATGTGGCCTTTGGCAAATTCCCCAGCTCCAGTCTGTGGCCCCATCTCTGTGCAGAGAAAGCTGTTGGCCTCAGCGGGGCTGTTACGTGAATGGGACGGATAACAAAGGAGCACTTAGAACAGTCTCTCGTGAATGAGATACCAGCTCCTGTCGTATCTCCGCCCACAGTTGTCCGTCTGCAAAAAGTCTCAGTAAATGAAATTGCATCCCTCATTGACTTACTCCGATTATGTCCAAATATCTTTTTTTCGGGTTGATTTTCAGTTTGAGAGGCTCCTGTAGAGTGTGTTTATGTGACACTCTCCCTTACGCCTGGGATGATCACGTTCATTGTCTGCAACACTTCACTTACACGCATTTGGGGAGGTCACTATTGAAGGGAATCCGAGGAAAATAGATCCATGTGAAGGTGAAGCCTCCTCCAAATTCAATAATATTCCTCTGTAGCAAACCGGTCTGGTAAGTGTGGATTTTTCTATGTGGGGTCTGCGTACAGGCATTTGTCTTTATAATGACCGTCACTGACAAGGCTAAGGTCGTGATCATGGTTCCCCGGCACGTAAGCTTCCTCAACTCAGAACTTGGTCTCTCCTGACTTTGCTGGGACCCTAGACTCCTATACTCGAACATTCTCCTCCTGCCTGGCCAGCTCTCACACCTTCAAGGTCAAACTTTGCAGCCTGTGTGTCGTGATGCCCCATACTAGTTACCCCTCAGGGCAGGTCTCAGCAGGCTCACACAGCCTGGGGTGGGGAGGGTGCCTAGGAGAAGACCTGAGTGACAGAGCAGGTGAAGCAACCCAGGGTGCAGGAGACCTTACAGTGTTGCTTCTTCATTTTCTTCTGATCTGATCTTCCTCTTCAAGTCCATATTCACTGGGTGAAGGGACAACGTGTATTTAGCCTGGCAAAACCTAGTCCTGTCCCTAACAGTGGCTCTCAAACGATCTGCGTGATAAGGCCTCCTCCCACTTTTTAAAATGTCCAACAGTTTGCAGATACGTTAATGAAATCCAGTAGAAATGAATTGCTAGAAAACAACATTCAAGAAGATATGAAGTAGCAGCCAACATCTTTTGATTGGTTTCAGTAAGCACAAAATTACCCTGTCAAACTGACACAAGAGCTGAACGTCTGCCCTCAGCGTTCGAACCTGCAGCTCCTGGGCTGGACAGACGGCTGAGGACCCATCCCAGTCTCAGGCCCGCTCTGAGTGGCACTGACTTAAACAGTCTGCAGAGGTTTACCTTGACCTGTCTGGTTCCATCCTCACCTCGTTGTCCCCTCCCAGGTGTGGTCTGGTCAAACGGAGGAAGAAGAGGGACTTAAGTGCCTGGAACATGGGGGGCAGCCTGGCACTGAAACAGGTCTGTGGGTGGGGCTGGTCAACTGAAGGGAGTTGGTCAGCTGATGTTCATGGCTGATGAAACCAAGGGCTATTCCTTCCTCCTCTTTTTCTTTTATTTTATTGACTTTTAGAGATGGTCAAAGGGAGAGAGAGATAGAGAGAGAGAAACATTGATGTGAGAGAGACACATCGATTGGTTGCCCCCTGCACAACCCTGACCAGGGCTGGGGATTGAACCTGCCACCCAGGTATGTGCCCTTGATTGGGAATCGAACCCCTGATGCTTTGGTCCAAGGGCCAATACTCTAACCACAGAGCCAAACCAGCCAGAGCTGGCTTCTTGACCAGCTAGGACCAGGTGGCTCTGTCCCGTGCATGGGTATGGCAGGGAACATTCTGGGATTCTGCCTCCATCTACCTCTGGACATCCTCTGTGCAGGTCACTTGGTATCCATCACAGTGGGCCACTCAGCAGACCTTCCACCACTCAGCTTAGTGATCTAGTGGCCTCATTCTAGTGTTGCTGAAATCTGCCAGCCAATGCCCCTCCATCCTCTTGGTTTCTCAGGGGTCCTCAGTGTTAGTGAGAGACCACCCAGCAGACTCATGTCCCCCAAACAGAGAGCATGACATGAACGTTCTGCCTTCTCTATTCCCTTCAACAAAGTAAAAGCATCTCCCTCTCTCTGGGTCTCTTCTGGGACAGGTAGTTTGGGACCCACATGTCTCACCACTAACTCTTCCTCCTGCTGGTCATCTGTGTCCCACAATCCTCCAGGGCTGGAAGGAGCAGGTGCTACTCCCTTCTTCCCTCAGAATATAAAACTCTATGTCCTCCATATCTGGCTCTTGGTATGCCAAGGGATAGAAAAGAATTGAGGAAATCTTTTCTCTCAAAAACATCTGACTTTCAAGTATATTGTTTTGCTGTAAAATCTTATTTTGAATAGCAGAAATCAAATATATATATATACTATTTTATTTTATTTTATTTTTATTTTCTTTGTATGCTTTCCACGATACTCTTAAATGTCTTGAGGCATGAAACTGCAGTGAGGGCCCTGGCCGGTTTGGCTCAGCGGTCAGAGTGTCGGCCTGCGGTCCAAGGAGACCCGGGTTCGGTTCTTGCTAAGGGCACGTACCTCAGTTGCAGTTTGTCCCCGGCCCTGGTTGGTCATGCGGGTGGCGGCCACTTTCACGTCGATGTTTCTCTCTCTCTCTCTTCCTCTCTCTCCCTCCCACTCTATCTGAGCAAAAAATGGAAAAATGTCCTTGAGTGAGGATAAAAAAAAAAAGACAGAAAAGAAAATGCAGTGAGGGATGCCATTATTATGATTATCATCATCATCATCTATGAGAGGTGACATTCCATCTAGCTAATGTATTCACTAGGGCAATTTCTCTGATCAATCCACCCACGTGCATTTTCTTAGTTTTTTTTTCTTTATTGATAGTAGAGAGAGAGAGAAGAAGAGAGAGATGAAAATATCTATGAGAGAGAACATCAACTGGCCGCCTCCTGCATGCCCCCACTGGGGATCAGGCCCACAGCCTGGGCATGTGCCCTGACTGGGAGTTGAAGCAGTGACATCTTGGTGCAGGGGATGATGTTCACCCACTGAGCCACACCAGCCAGGCCACCCGCAGGCATTTTCATGGAGGGAAACAGAGACGCTGCAGGACCGGGCAGGACGGCAATGTTTGGTGGGGGTGGGACATCTGCAACAGTGAGGTTTTCTGTGGGGCCTGCACCCTGGCCTGTTAGCAGGCGAGTCACCAGCAGGGCCCAAGGACAGGAAGTGGGCTGCAGCAAAGAGGGGGGACCCTCCGGGAAATAGGAAAGGTATAAAGATACACTTTACCCACTTCACAATTCTGCCGGGTTCATCCTTCAGCTAAATACTAAGCTTGTTCACAGTTTCTGGCTCGAAAAACATAACAAAACTTCTGGAGCATTCCTGAGGAAAAGGACCCACTTTCTCCCCCAGTGGGAAGCCCCACCAGCTCTCCGCATGGATCGCTTCCAACCCACACGTCATCTTGTATTTCTGATTTACTCATTGGTTTTGCTTAAAAAAAATGATTTTAGTAACCTCTAAAGAAATATTTTCACTCTTATCTCTAAAATATTCAAATGACCCCCCTGCCCATTTTGTGCTCTGTTTGCTTGAACAAATTACATCTGGCCTCTTTCCCGCCTGGGGAGTGTCCAGTGAGTGTGTGGGATGGGGACTTGGCTCGGTCTCAGGGCCGCGTCTATTTGTCGAGCCGTGTAGTTTTGTGGTGAGCCCACTGGCCTGGGAATCCTAATAACCCTGGCTTCATGGGTAATTTGGGGTAAGTTATTCATTCTGTTCTTCATTTAGCTCCTCTGCGAAATGGGGCAAATAATAACACAGCATGATTCTGAAGCCATAACAAGATGATGGAAATGAAAGTGGTCACCTCCTTCTAACCATGAACTTGGGTACCGTACAAATGTGGAATGAAATGTTATCATTCTTCAGGGGAGTCGCATTTCACGAAGAGCTCCATGTTCTACTCACTTTTTTTTGTTGTAAAATGACAGAAGTAAAGAAAAAACAACGATAGCAGCCTGGGACGCATGCGCCCCATGCTCTGCTTCTTACTAGAACAAGAAAAGTGTCCGACGGCTTTGAGGAGTTAATCACAGAGGACTGTGAAGGGTTTCATCCAGGCCAGGTTGCAGGTACCATAAGAAGAATACCGCGGCCAGAGAATGTCCATGCAGTATCGGGGTTTTCCATCCTAAATCGCCACATAAAATGCAGGGTCTGGTTTAGGCCTCCCAACCAGACACGTTGGCCTGGTTTCCTTTCTCTGCAGCTCTCTCCTAATAACCAAACATAAAAAAGCAGAGATTTTTTTTCAAAGTTGCAAGTCCATGTGCTGTAAACATGGGTCTGAGGTTAGAATATTGAATTCCATGAATATCAACAATCTGTCTTACCCCATTAATCAGAGGTTTCCAGGCTCTGCGGGCTTGGGAGCCATGCGGCCGTCACTGATAATTCTCTGTCAAGGAGACGTGTAATCATCTAGACATGTGCTTGAGGAGGAATTTTTCCCCTTGTTGATTTTATGTAGGAAATGATTATTAGAAAATGTTGGCTCACATGGTGGCTTAAAGGTTCGGGGAGGAGGCCTCCTGCTGGGGATGGCGGAGACGTGGGTGATGCATAGAGCCCTTTGACAGGCCTCTGCAGACCCTAAGAGGTCCAGCAATTTGTTGGGCTGGGTCTCCCTCCCCATGGTCTCCTCTGGGACCTATTCCAGAGAAATGAAATGAATAATCCTCCAATTCACTCCCTCCTCCCCAGGCGCTATTACACCGTATTTGAATTATGTTATCAAGAGACAGGCGTTGATTCAATTCTGGTCCCCCGAACTCTAAGGGAATGTTCTCCAGCCCTGGTGGGAAAGCACACTGGATGACCTACAAGCCCATGTTTCTTAAGTCTGGCCTCCCCGCTCCCCAGGCAGCTCCGGTTGGTTCCGCAAGTCCTTGGAAATGCCGACGGGTTGGGAACATGCCTCCGCGAGACCTCAGCCCGACCCCAAGGAGAGCCCAGGCCGTGGTTAAGTCCCGATGCGGGCACAATCGACCTTCTTTGCCTTCACGCTCCGTGTGTCTCTCAGTACACACTCCATGGCATGTGTGAAATGGGTGCCCGGTTCCTAAGTGGTGTGTGATCATTGTGTGTTGAGTTTACCGCACATGTAGGAGGGGCCGGCGTCAGAGAACCTATATCTAAACCAAGCCGAGCTGGGAACCAAGGGCATGGTTTTAAGCAGATTGGCTAGAGTAACCCTTTGGGGGAGGAAGACATCAGCACTTCTGATTTGGGTCCTTAAGACTACAAAAACGACCAGAAAAACTCATTACAGTGTCTAGAACACACATGGGGTGCACCCCCCGACCCCCAATGCACATACACATCCTTGGCCATCACTGAGAAGAGAGGCTGGAGTTGAGTCATTTTAGTTAAGTCCCTCAAAAAAAAAGATATAATTCTAAAGTCACTTCTAAGGCGTTTCACCAAAGAAACGTGCCCCGTGCTACAGTGATCGGCAAAGTAATTTCCCACCAAAGATGTTCACATCTTCATCCCTAGAACCGTGACTGTGTTATATTACATGGAAAGAGTCAGTTAAGGTTGCAGAGTGCATTGCAGTTGCTAACCAGCTGGCCTTATAGCGAGATTATCCAGAATTACCCGGGAGGGTCCGGTGTAATCACAGGGCCCTTAAACGTGGAAGACAGAGGCAGAAGCAGTGTCAGAGTGATTGCTATGAGGAAGACTGGACGCTTCTTGCAGCACTGTTGACCCTTGACCAGCACCTGAGTCAGGGGTGCCAACTCCCTATGCAGTCAAAAATCCACTTACAACTTTTGACTCTCTCAAAACTTAACTGCTAATAGCCTCCTGTTGACCAGAAGCCTATGATAATGTAAACAGTCAATTAACCCGTATTTTTGTGTGTGAGATTTATTATATACTATATTCTTATGACAAAGGAAGCGAGATAAAAGAAAATGTTATTAAGAAAATCATAAAGAGAAGAAAATGCATGGGCTGTATTTATTGAAAAGAGTCTGCATATAAGTATACCCATGCCATTCAAACCCATGCCGTTCAAGGGCCAACTGTAGTAGGGTTTCCATTTTTCCCCATTGCTTCTTTTTAAAAAATTCTTTTATTAGGGAGCCCTGCCTTGTTGGAAAGATACATCAAGTTTCAGACTTCCTCCTTTCCTGGTGGGGTTCTGGGAACGGCATCGTAATTGTGCTATTTTGCCAGTTTCTGTGATGTAAATTCTTCCACGATAGTTGATGTCAAGCTACCAACTCAATGTCACTGAATACAAAGGTGGGAAGGGATTCCACACCCCAAAGACTGTACGAGGGCTGTTTAAGAAAGCACCACACTGGCAGCAGGTTGGTCCTTCCTGAACAGAGCTGCAGAGTCTTTCAAAGCAGTTGTGCTTTGTTTTACAGCCGGTCCTGTAACTAAACTCCCTCCTCCCCTGGCTGCAGCTGCCGAGGATCAGTGGAAAGCAAAGTCGTAGCATCCATGAGCTGATTAAAGACACTGGTCACCAGTGCTTAAGACCAGTTTCAACTCTGGAGTGTGCATTCTCTGATTCTTTTTTCCTTTTTACAGTTATTTTGCTAGCTTGATTCCACAAGGTTCTTTGAAAAGCCCTGCAACCTGAAACCATCAGTCTTTGGGAAATTATGAAGAGAGCTTTGATCATATAAGCATGTCTCATTGTATATCCATCATACCTAAGCAAACTAGGACGTCTCGTTCCTACCTCTGACAGCTCTAGTATCTATTAGTCATTTGATAGGAAAGGCTTAAACCAGTTGGTTGGACTTCTCACGCACATATAGGAGACATCATATGTATGTAATAATATGGCTGTTGACTTGCAATCAGGTGTATGAGAAAGGTAATAGTACCTATCTCCAGGATTGTTGGAAGGAGGAAGGGTGTTAATAACAGTCACTCAGGCTCACAGTGGGTGCTTTAACATTGAGAATTTAAGAAATCATTGACTTGGGTGCCCAGTCCGTGTGGCTCAGTAGATTGAGCATCAGTCCCATGGACTGAGAGGTCCCAGTTCGATTCCCAGTCAGGGTGCGTGCCCAGGTTGCAGACTCGATCCCCAGTAGGGGGCGTGCAGGAGACAGCCAATCGATGTGTCTCTCTCACATCGATGTTTCTATCTCTCTCCCCCTTTCTCTCTCTCTAAAAAAAAATAATAATCAGTGAAAACATCTTTTTTTTTTAAAAAAGAAGTCGCTGACTTGGGAGAAGAGGTCAAATATCAACCTGTGCTGTGAACGCAAATCACGCCTGACTAAATAATTTCTCCCTTGTGCTGTTTCATCAAAGCTTTTTTTGTTTTGCATTTCAGTGAAACTGGACACTCACAGTGACTCTGTCCTCTGAGTTGGGTTCCTGGGGTCATGTGGCCACCGCAGCCCGTCAGCATGAGCTCTCAGTGTTACAGTTTACGACCTGCTTCAGGCTCTCTCTGCATGATGGACACGGCCTCAGCTCCATCCCCTCCAGCGGTGGGCACCAGCAGGCTGCCACGTGCAAAGTCATTTTCTTATTTGCACAATCGCACGACACAAACCTAAATGAGGTGGCCCATTCACTCTGGGGTCCATATCTCCCTTCAAATTAATCCTAAAGCCAGGTGATGGTCGAACCTCCACAGGGCCTCCTGGCTGGGCTCAGGGTTATCAATCAGATGCCTCACGTTGATGGGCAAGGAGGCCGGAAGCCAACTGTCTGGCAGTGGGAAGGATGAGGCCCTCGCAGCAAGTGGGCTGACTGCAAACTCTTAGGCTCCCAGGAGTGGGAAGTTTGGGACAAAAGGAAGAGGCAAACATGAGCAATGCTGGAGCTACGTTTTCCAGAGTACATCTTCATCCCAGTGTGAATTGATCTGAAGCCCTGGCTTTCGTCAACTGCGTCATTTCTCAGAGTCAGTGGGCAAGGCAGCCCCACGTCCCCTGCCCACCAGCAATTAGGAGGCTGGCCGGGGAGGCTGCCCGGCCTGGAGACGGAGCCGGGAGAGCGAGCGCGGCCTCACAGACACACGCACAGAACGTTCTTGCCTAGAAATTGAATCCAGTTTCTTTTTCCTGTGTTTGTTTTGCAATCCACCCTTGGAAGGGAACGCTGATGTAGGAAAGCAATAATTCTCCAAGGCACACCGCTTCAATTAAGAGACAGAGGGACCCAGAGGGGCTGGGAGCTCCGGGAGGAGCCAGCCACAGATTAATGGATGCTCAAGAATGCCGTATCGAAGCCGGGGCTTGCTGATTTATGTCTATCCACATATTCCGAAGCATTTAACTCCCGGCATTCCTTAATCATAGCATGATTGCATGACCACTTCCATTGGGGAGGACAGGGTAAGAAGGTCTGTTTAGTTGGTTGAGCTTTGATAACTTAGCTCAGCGATTTTCAACCAGTACGCTGCAAGAAATTTTAAAACACCCAATACTTGACTATTTAGTCAGGGGCACTGAACTTTTTCCCCTTAGATTGTCAAATAAAAAAATGACAACAGCCAACACAATAGCTGACCAGTGTGAATGAATCAAAATGAACCCCCCCCCCCTTTTTTTTGTCAGGTTAGCAAAAAAATCTATTTTTTGGTAAGCTGCAGAATTTTAGTAATTAGTTTATGTGTGCCACGAGGTGAAAAAGGTTGAAAATCGCTGACTTCGCTCTTTCTTACAATACTTGGGGTTCAAGCATCTTTGTGAACTGAGAGTCCATCCAGTCCCCTCTGTCTCTTCCTTCTCTTGTCCCCATAGGGACTCCTTGACTCTTCTTAACATGCAAAACATTTTCTTCCCGTGAGCCTGACACACTCCAGGCTTCATGCACCTCAATCCCAGGTGTATTTTGCTCAGGCCAGTTTGAGCAAAACCAGCTCAGCCTTTTGATTCATGGAAGAAGGAAGGAGGGAAATCAATGACGTCCCCAGGATTAACCAGTCTTTTTCATTTTTCATTTATTTGTTTCACTCAAAGAACATTTTCTTAGCGCCTACTATGTTGCAGCTCAATGTTAAGAAAGAGAGATTCAGAGAAAGATTTCCCCCTTTCCACGTGAGCTCGCAGCCCAGCAGGCCAGACGGATGAGAAATCAATGCTCACACTGGAGCGAGAGACCTTGAGGAGAGGCAGCTAGGAAATGCTCCCAGGATGTGTTCCCGGGATGCTCAGACCCTGGAGCTGGATATGAAAGGAGAAGTGGGAGCTTAGCGAGTGGACAGGTGGGCAGCTTGGCCACGTGAGGGAACCCGGCTTATCCCAGGAGCTGCAGGTGCCCTGGGCTGGATGGAGCAGGGGTGGAGGGATGGGCTGGTTAGACAGGGGGTCCTGCATGCCACGCGTGTGACATGGATGCTCGGTCCGGAACCCCCTTCCAGAAAGCCCTCACTGCCTCATGTCAGATCGCCTCTGCTGCTGAGCCAAGGACACACTGTCCTTGGGGTTGCCTCGGCCAATGGCTGAACAAGAAGAAGGCCTCCCAGGCATTGCTACCCGACTCAGGGCTCCTCTAAGGGCAGTCTGTGCTCTGAGCTCCCCTAGAGCCCCTGACACAGGGGGGGAGAGTTTGAACACACTGTCACTCACAAACAACCCTTCCTATTATTCCTTCCAGTGCAGTCGGGGGCTGAGTCCCTGATGAGACTGGACCGGCCATCTTATGGAATTGACTGTCATTTGAATCCAACAGCCAACCAACTTAGTTAACCAGTTTGACTTTCCTTTTGGTTATTGCTGAAGTAAGTGATTCTACTGAATTTATGGGTGCTCTGGGGTCTCATAGACCTGAAGTTATATTAATATGCTAAAGCCATCCACCCCAGTAAACCACAAATAGTACAGCAGTCACAGTATAAGAACAGCGAATTGTAACCGCAAAGGTTCCAGGTATTAAACTGACTTACTCTAAAAATTGGTAACTAAAGGAAAAATGCGTAGTTATTTGTCAGGATCCCACAATAGTTCCAACTTTGAGGAAAACTCTTCATTGGGAAACAACACTAGCTAATAAATATAAAATAAATGCTTAAATGAGGAAACCACCACATTATAACCTTGAATGAAATAATAGATTCAGTCAGGAATCATCCATGGGCCCTGGATGGTTTGGCTCAGCAGTTAGAACACTGGCCCAAGGACCAAAGGGTCACGGGTTCGATTCCCAGTCACAGGCATGTACGTGGGTTGCAGGTTTGATCCTCGGCCCTGGTCAGGGTCACGTGCAGGCAACCAATCGATGTGTCTCTCTCACATCGATGTTTCTCTCTCCCTCCCTCCCGTTCACTTATCTAAAAACCAATAGAAAAATATCCTCAGGTGAGGATTAACAACGACAGCAATAAATCATCAATGGCTGCTAGAAATATTCAGGGGAGAGTTGCTGGGGAATCTGAAAACCTACAGATGCAAGTCTTGCCCCACAGATGACTTGCTAGTCATGAGGGTGAAGAGAACTTTATACAGGAGAAAGACCCATGAGCACCCTCTTAACCCAGGCACCAGTCTTCGAATCACCAAGAGGGGGGACCTGGCGCTGATTCGATGTACAGCATCAGCAGCAATGGTTTCTTGGCACAAAGATGTTTAGCCTGAAACTGGCCCATCCTTGAGCTCTAACTGCTGGTGCACAGCAAGCGACGGGACAGCAGACTGCCAGTCAAGACGACACAAGCAATGCAGGCTAGAGAGGAATATGATTCTCTGTTGAGAGATGCTCATCACCATGCACAGGAACACAGCGTCATTCCTACTCTATTGTAGCAACGTCTGTAATTTATTTTAAATTACAGCAACACCAAAAACAGCTCGCCATACGTCACAGCACAATATTCACAATTGTTCAATCTGGATGGTGAGATAGGGTTGTTCGTTACATTACATTCTCGCCTGTGTGTTTGAAATTTTTCATATAAAGGGGAAAGGGGAGACATTGGGAGACAAAATATTTTTACTTTTTTTAAATTTTATTTTTTTATCCTCACCCAAGGACATTTTTTGATATTTTGTTCAGATAGAGTGGGAGGGAGAGAGAGAAACATCGACGTGAAAGGGACACATCGAGTGGCTGCCACCCGCACGACCGACCAGGGCCGGGGACAAACTGCAACCGAGGTACGTGCCCTTAGCGGGAACCGAACCTGGGTCTCTCCGGACCGCAGGCCAACGCTCTAACCACTGAGCAAACCGGCCAGGGCGGAGACAAAATATTTTTAAATGAACATTTCTAGAGAGCACACCTACTTTTCACCAAGTATTTTCACGGCTCTGTGTGGAAAAGCTGCATATTCTCAGGTGGTTTGTGAACATGATGATGTCAGTGACTCACTTTAGAAACAATTCAAGTTGGCAAAAGACGCCATTCGGGGAGCAGAAGCGCACAGCCTCCCTGTGACCCCTCACTGCGGTACTGACAGTCATTATGGGGGGAACTGAAGTGTCTAAACCTCTGGTGTCTCCAGGAAAGCAGAGCCGATTCCGTGCAATGTTGTCTGCTACGTTTTCTGTCCAGGACGTTGTCACTGGTGTCCAGAGTGGCCTAAGCGAGCCCAAGAGGACGTGCCCTTCAGCATTCGGAGCCAAGGCTGCTCCTTCCCACCGGCTTCTGGGGTGCGGGAGCCCCGGCTCAGAGCCGGCCTGCGGCTGGACGGCTGCCAGCGGCCCAAGGGGGAGAGGTCTGCGAAGGAGTGAACTTCAAACCCAACTGCAGGCTGGAAAGACGCAGACTGCTGGCGTGGAATGCCTCTCGGAGCCGAAGACTGTTGCATCCAGGTGCCCTGATGGATGTGGAAGGACCCTGCCAAATTCCGTTCTCCAGACTGGAAATTCCAGGATGGTGCTGTGCCGCTGAGTGACGTTTTCTTGGAATGCCACCAGGAGTTATAAAGTACTCTCCCCACCCCTCCGTGTCTCAGGTATGAAGGGTAAAGGGCAACATATAGAACATTTAAATGATCATAAAAATATCAGTGTGGATTTAACTGGGGAATCTGCCAAGGATGGCGTCTGACTGGATGGTCTCAGGCACGGTTCTTAAGCCCCCCCCCCCAAGTGAAATCCGATGAAGCAACAGCGCAGCCGAGGGAGCGCAGCAGGCTTTGCTTTGCAAGCGTCTTTCTGATGCTGTGATCTGCCACGTACAGGGAGCCTGGTGCCATGCTGGTGCCCATGCCCCCTGGGCTTGCTAGCCAGGCTTTCACTGAGCGTGGCTGGGTTTGTTTGGTTTGGGGGTCGCTATGTAATCTCAGCCCTGGCATCATCCACATCTGTGCGGGGGTTTGGATGGGTTGTATATGTGTGACCTGGACGTGCTCCTCAAACAGCAGGGAACGCCCAAGTGCGTACCACGCACCCTTCAAGCTCACTGGATGTGCCCATGTGTGCGGCACCGTGGGTGACCTGCCCTCCACAGAGACAGGGCTTGGAGCTGCTTCCCCAGCCATGGAGCTCCACACCCCTCACGCAGGTCCCCATGGTGACCAGGGATTGAGGAGAACTTGGTCTTCTTGACACCTACCTCACTTAGCTGACACAAAGATTTATTACCACCCCTCCAACAGCATATAATAACAAATGAAAGTTGGTATCATTCCTTATCAGCCTGCACATTTTTAAGCCTGGCTAAATGTCTTTTCCTATACCTAGCAGTGTGAGGAAGTGTGATCCCTTTTTAAACAGATGCTTTGGAAGAAACCGATCGCAACTGTGGGCTGCCAAGTCAAGAACTGTGATTCAGATCCGGACTTGGCGAACCACAGAATCGCAGCCTGTTTGCTCATCCGTACGACGGGTCTCCTGGTGACTCTGGCGCCGTGAGATCTGTGCGGGGAATGGACGGCGCGGTGCGTGCGCCTGCGGAGCCTGGTTTCTGGTGTCCAGCGGGTGCTCCCTGCCTGACGCTGTCAACATTCCCAGGCTTGCTCCTCCCTGCTTCAGGCCCTCACTGAGGACGTGATTTATGAAGCGACAGTGGGAGAGGATTTCAAAACCGAGTCTACTCTGCATATATGGGAAACACACTGTAAGAATTGGATAAAAAATGACAGTACTGGGCATTAACACGCAGTCCCTGCAATTGAAAAGGTGCGTAGACAAAGGTGTGCATTATAAATAGTCAGTCTTGGGGCCCCTCTAAGTCTGAGTGTTATTTAGAAGCTTAACCACAAGGTTTCGAAAATTTGTAATTGATAGGAAGGATTTGTGTCATAAATTTTCCTCTGTACAAATTATCCCCATCCAAACTATTACCAGGACCGCCACCACCTCAGCAATTTTTTTTTTTTTTTTTGGTACATGCCCCTAGTGGGAACCGAACCTGGGACTCTCTGGTCCACAGGCTGATGCTCCAACCTTTGAGCCAAACCAGCCAGGGCACCACCTCAGCAATTAAACCTTTAGAAGCAAAGACATATTAAAAGGTGGTTAAAACAATAACACCTAAGTTATGAATTTACTTACTATCTGATTAGCCCTAAATTATTTATTTTATATCAAGAAAACCCTAAGGATCAACAACAGAGATCACTAGAATTACACGAATTTAGCAAGATCATAATATACAAAGTCAGTATATAAATATCAGTTATATTCCTACATGCCTGTAACAAATGTTTGAAACTGGAATTTTAAAAAGCTATACCACTTACAACGGCATTGGAAATATCGATACCTGGGAATAAATCTATTGAAAGACTTGGAGGACCTCTATACAAAAACACCAGAACATTTCTGAGGGAAAAAAAACCAACCTAAATAAATGGAATGTTTTCATGTTCATCATCAGAAGACTCAATATGGTTAAGAGGCCTGTTTTCCCTAAATTTAAGTATCAGTTCAACACAATCTCTAACAATTCCAGCAGGCTCTTTTTAAAGAAATAAATGAGCTGATTTCTAAAGGATCTACAATATTCAAAATGATTTTGATACAGAAATACAAACTTGGGGGACGTACACTATGTGATTTCAAGATATAGTATAAAGCTACAGTAGTCACTCTGGCTGGTTTGGCTCAGCAGTTGGAACGTCGGCCTGCGGACCAATGAGTCGCAGGTTCAATTCTGGTCAAGGGCACGTATCTGAGTTGCAGTTTGTCCATGGCCCTGGTCAGGTCATGCAGGAGGCAACCAATCGATGTGTCTCTCTCACGTTGATGTTTCTCTCCCTCCCTCTCTCTCCGGCTCTCTCCTTCCTACTCTATCTGATGATAAATGGAAAAATATCCTTGGGTGAGGATTAAAAAAAAAAGCTACAGTAGTCAAGACAGCAGGGTGTTGGTATAAAGATACACATATAAATCAACTGAATAAAATAGGTTAATAGACCAGCTTGTAGATAGTTGACTGATTTTCCACAAAGATCCTAAAGTAATTCAGCGGAGAAAGAAAAGTCTTTGTAATAAGTATTGCTAGAACTAAATATGTCATATTTATACAACGAAATACTATACAATAATACAAAAGAATGAATTATTGATCCACTCAACAACATATTCTCAAATACAATATGTCAAGCAAAAGAAGCCAAACTCAAAAGAATGCATACAGTTTGATTCTGTTCATAGGAAATCCAAATAAAGACAAAACTATTCTAAACGTATACATCCATAAGTAGGTCAGAAAGAGATGAGGGAGAGGAGATGGGCCGCAGAGAGTGGGAGGGGAATTTCTCGTGTGATAAAATGAAGTTCTATATCTTCTTCTGAATGATGGTTACCAAAGAATATACAGTTCTCAAAGCTTGTTGAACCAAGCACCTAATAGCTATACATTTTATTTATGTTACTTATACCTAAATAAAAAATTTTAAGTGAGAAACAAAGAATTACTAGAGGAGGAATATTTAATTAGTGAACTGCTCTCCTATCATAGCTGTTGTACTTTTCATACAGCCTTTCCAAAGAACACGCGTGTGATGGGGAGGCTCGCTCTGCCTGGCTTCCGGAATCCAGCCCTACTTAAATCTTCAGAATCCTCTTCACGTGCTAATTGCTTTGAGACATGAAAACACAAGAGAATACTTTATACACTTTGTGGTAGAATAGTTTCTAACACAAAGAAACTATCTTTTCCACGTAAGCTAAATGACAAGGCTTGGATCGAATCTTTGACGTTCTGGTAATTTCCAGAGGACATGGGGAAGGAGCCTTTCGAGGTAGCTCCCAGTACTCGCTTCCTTGTCCCGTATCCCCTACCTGTCCCCTCATCTTTAGTTACTGGTCGAGACAGTTTTAAGAAATAAAGTCATATTTAGCAAGGAAAATCAAACTGAAAACTAGACATCTCTGTCTCTTCCTCGGAATACAAATGGGTAGAGTATGTTACCGTATTATCTTACAGAATTCTGTAAACTATAGTCTCTTTTTCTAGAATTCAAGTGTCCACATTTGCAAGTGAATCCAGGTGACTAATGTCAGTTAGGCTGTGTGTTTGTTGTTTCATTTCCCATCAGGCAATGCACAGGTGCCCCTTAGTTTACTGCTGGCTTCTCCCTTGGGTCTATCAGCTCTAACTGACCCTGAGCCTTAGTGATGTCAAACTGTGGTAATCAGGCAAGAATAACTGATCATATGAATTAAGCCCTTACTACATGCTAAGCACTCACTTATATTAAGATTTATCTCTACAAGTGCCCTATGAGCTAGAACTATCATTATCCCCATTTTACAGAGGTGGAAACTGAGACACAGAAAAGTTACATAACTTCCATCTAGTAAGTGGCAGAGCTGGGATCTGAGTCCAGGTGGTTCGACCCCAGAAGCTATGCTCTTAGTCACCATCTCATGCAACCTGGCTCATGTTTTAGCAAAAGGAAGCAAATGAAACCGTAGCCAGTAATGCTCCTGTGTGTGGTCTGATGGCGGACATGGTGTTGGCAGTGAGGACATTACTCACAGGAAGCACAGACACTGTTTACTGCCATAGACGGACATTCCAATCACAGTTCTCCTGATTTCATGGCCTTGACATTTATAATACTGAGGTTGTTCACAAAGGACCTGTGCTCACTTACTCCCCAGAAGAAGGAGCCGTCTTGCTTTGGGAGCATAGAGAACATCACCCACCTTCCTGGTAAGGTGAGCTCAGAGACCCTGAAAACAAGCCTGTCTGGAGTTCCTTCGTGGAGAACACAGTGGCATTTCTGCGGGGGGCTCTCCTGGATCCCCTGCACAGTCTAGAAACATACTGGAGGTGATCTTTCCTTGGGACACGGATCTTGCCATTAATCTACAGTAACCATGAACAGGAAGTCTACGCATCCCCAAGTTACTATCCCATTTCCACGTACTCAGTGGTCAAAAGGCAAACAAACTACTCCTTCGCGCAAAGTAAGGTGAGGATGAGGATATGTTTTGCTTACAGCCTCTAGAGCCCAGAACACACACCTTTCCAGAGTCTAGAAATCAGAGACACTTAATGAAACAAGCCACTGAATTAATCATTGACCACGCCATCTGCTCATTAAGAAGCATGCAAGTTTCTCATCCTTTCCTTCCTTTACCTTCTTGCCCATCCTAGTCCCAATCACCTGCCCGCTCTAATTATTTAACCTCCCAAGTTTGGCAGAGACTTTACCCTCCAGATAAAATTAAGCAGAGATGTAGTTTACAAGCCATAAATGCAACTCACCGTGCTGGTGTGTCCGCAGCCTGGTCCGGTACCGTATCCGAGCGCCCTCCCAGCTTCCTCCTAAGCATCTTACTCAGCCTCTCGCCCAGGTGCCCTTGGCCCCTGGCTAGTCTGGCTGGGTCTCGTGCTCCCTCAGTCGATTCCCCCGGCTTGACTCACCACCTATCAGAACCACGTGGCCTCCAGGTGGGCCTCACTTTGCTGCTCATCCTTCCTGAGGCCGCTGGACCCTGGCTGGTGCCCAGCTCGCTCCTGCAGACCTGTCAGACCGCCTGGCGGCCCAGGCCTGTGGCTCACCTAGTTTCAGCTGCCAAGGCTGCCTTCTCGGTACTGGCCATCCCAGCTCTGTCCGCCCTAAAAAGGGGCCAGTGTCTCTCTCGGGCCCAGCTTAAAGAGTCACTATTCTCTTAACAAAAGGCCAATCAAATACTAAGATGGTTTCACTGACGTTTCTCCCAGCTCAAATGACCTGATTTCTTAGGCCTCATTGTTGCCGGTCACCGCGGGTGCCCCTTGGTGTTCAAATTCAGAAGAAAGCCCAGACCGAGAGTGGCGCTGGGAAACAGGAAAATACCTGGAGAAAGAGCGAGGGCGTTAGTGGGAACGTGGAAGAAACTGCAGAGCGATCAGAGGGCCAGAGCGGAGGGCGGAGGAGGGGAGGTGGCCAGGGAGCGAAGTCCACCCGAAGGCGAGAGGAAATACACACAGGAAGTGACTGCGTAGACAGGCCAAGGCGCCTGGCGGTGTGGCTCAGTGGACTGAGCGGTGTCCCGTGACTGAGAGGTCCTGGTTTGATTCCCGGTCGGGGCACATGCCCGGTTTCGGGCTCAAGCCCCAGTAGGGGTCATGCAGGAGGCAGCCAATCAGCCAATTGATGTATCTCTCTCACATCAATGTTTCTATCTCTCTCTTCCTTCCTCTCCCTCCCAAGTATCAATAAAAACATATATATATATAAAAGCCCTGGATGGTTTGGCTCAGTGGTTAGAGGGTCAGCCCGCGAACCAGAGTCGCGGGTTCGATTCCGGTCAAGGGCATGTACCTCGGTTGTGGTCCTCCCTCCACCCACTCCAGCCCTGATCAGGGTCCTGCAGGAGGCAACCAAGGTGTCTCCCTCACATTGATGTCTCTCTTTCTCTCTCCCCGCCTTACACTCTGCAGATAAATGGAAAAACATCCTTGGCTGAGGATTAGAAAAAGAGAGAGAGATAGGTGAATGCCAGAAAAAGACAACAAAACCATAAAACAACAACAACAAAAAAGGAACTTGAAGATCAGGGTTAAAACTGTTTTGTTGCCTGAGAACAGTAAAGAAGAAAAGATGCTCCTTTTCTCCATGTGGTTTCTGCCCCGGTAACTTTCAGGGCACACCGCCTCCATTCTCCCAGGTGGGCCTCATCCTCAGGACCACCCAGGCGGGCACTCTGGTCTCGGTCGTTCAGCTGAAGCCCCGGGCCAGCAAGCTGAGGAATCTTGCCTATTTCTAGAGCTTGACTTAAAGCCTGGGGTGGTCATTCCTGTCCACTGTTCATTCCCCCCTTGCAGAGTCCGTCCTCTGCTTCAGGTGTGATTGGCAATGTCATGTGCCCTGACATCTCCACTGTGCCAGGCACCAGGGTGATTCCGCTGGCAGACTGGAAGCAAACCAGGCTTGGAGGTGGGCAGGCCTGGGTTTCAGTCCCAGCTCAGCTACTCATTAACTGTGTGGCCTTAGATGAGTGCTATATGCTCTCTGAAGGTCTGTTTTTGGTCTTTAAAATGAGGTTAGAAATACTTGCAGGATTAAGTAAAAGAACAGATGTAGAGTGCCTGGCACAGTGCCTGGCACTCGGTGATTGTAAATGGCCCCCGATTCTCCTTGCTCCCTTCACCCACACCCTTGCAATGTGACATGGCAGCTTCCCACCAGAGGGCGGGATTTATTTCTTCATCCTTTGATCTGGGCTCAGCCATGTGACTTGCTTTGGTCAAAGGGACATTACACATGTGACACCAGCCGAGATCTGAAGAGCGGGTATACTGGGGCTTGCCTTCTGCTGCTGGGAACCTGTTAGCCACCACCAGGCAGCAAGGGCAGGCTGGCCTCCCAGGGGAGAGCGCACGTGGAGAGAGGCCCCAGCCATCCTGGCCTGATGTGAGTCCCCAGAAACAGGAGTGAAGCCACCCCGGACCATCCAGCCCCAACCGAGCCGTCTCAGACAAGAACTGCTCGCCCAGCCCACAGAATCATGAGATCATAATATGGTGGTATGATAATCATCATCACAAATGTTTATTATTTTAAGCTATTAAATTTGGGAGTGTTTTGTGACACAGCAAAAACCAGTTGGTACAGCAATTAATAGCTGGTAATAAAAACCAACATTTATTAAGAATTTAACACCAGGCACTCTGCTCAGCACGCCCGAGTTCACCAAGCTGGCTCGCCCTGGTACCCAAGACAAAGCCTTTTGGGGTGGGGGGGTTCTGCATAAATTATATTAGTCATAGTGGTATTTATATTTATTTACTTTCCCCTTGCTATTTAATTTTTCTATTATAGTTGATATTTTATATTATTTTATATTAGTTCCAGGGGTATAACATAGTGGTTAGACAATTATATAATTTACAAAGCGATCCCCCTAATAATTATAGTACCCAGCTGGCACCATGCATAGTTATTACAACATTATTGATTATATCCCTGTGCTGCACTTCACGTCCCCGGGACTGTTTTGTAACCACCGGTCTGAACTTCTCAGTCCCGTCACCTTTCCACCAGGTCCCTCAACCCCTCTCCTCTGGCCACCATCAGTCTGTTCTCCGTATCTGTGAGTCTGTTTCAGTTTTTGGGCTTTTTGTTTTGTTTATTTTATTCTTTAGATTCCACATATGAGTGAAATCATGTGGTTTTTGCCAAGACAGAGTCTTACACATAAGAGATGCTTAGTAGATATCGTTTAAAAAAATTTTTTAAATTTATTTTTACTGTGTCTGAATCCAGAAAGCTTAAAAAAGATACTAACACACAACCAAACAGCATAAGTTAGAAAGTAGGTGTAAAAGAAGAAAATGCAAATATGGGAGACATACAATGACACTAAGCATAAAGCAAAACACAAAAGCAGGCATAAACATCTGGACAGTGGTTGTGGGTAGGTACACTAGTCTGCTAGGGCTGTCAGAACGAAGTACCATAGTCTGTGTGGTGTAAACAACAGAAATGTATTTTCTCGAGCTTCTGGAGGAAGGAAGTCCAAGATCAAGATCTCAGTAGAACTGACTTTTCCTGAGGCCTCTCTCCTTGCCTTCTAGGGGGCCATCTTCTCCCCGTCCTCACGAGGTCTTTCCTCTGTGTGTGTCCTTCTTTCTATGAGGACACCAGGTATATTGGATTACAGCTCACCCCAAGACCTCATTTTAACGTAATTACCTCTGTCTCCAAAAACAGTCACATTCTGAGATCCTGGGAGTTAGGGCTTCAACGTATACATTGGGGGGTGGGACATAATCCAGTCCATAGCAGGAGAAAATCAACTTGCTCTAAGCTTTCCAACACCCAAAGGGAAATCTAGACAATTATGCAAGTTCATGTCCATAAACTAGGAAAAACAGAACTCCCCAGGAGCTGGTGCTCAGCGCAGACAGGGAGCCTTCTCATGCAGTGGGATGCCACAGCGCCCTCAAACTCCTGTTACAACAGAAACAACCTCAGTTACCGAAGGCGTCCCCTACACCCACCCTCTAGCCAGTGGTCCAAGACTAGAGAGAATGGCACCTTAGTCAGGTTTTCTCAGTCTTATTAAACGAAGGAGTGGCCACTAGATTGGGTGGCTATCAACCTCTGGACTGGTCTTTCCACTAGAGTGACTCCCTTTCTTTGGGCATCAGAGGGGTTTTTATTATTTAAAAATTACTGCATTAAAATGCAGCACATAGCTGAGCGCCAGTGAAGGCGAGACTGTCCCGGGCTTGCCTACTGGAAACCCCAGAGGGCGATGGGAGAGAGAGCTTCTAGACCAGAGGTGACACGTGCCAAGGGTCAGTTTCCTGTATTTCATGTTTTAGGGGAGATATACCTTAACCTCCCAGCATCTTTCCCTTGGTATAGTGGACACATTTATGGTGACTTGCTCCCACGGCCCCTCCTAAGAAATGATAACCTCAGGGAGGTCCCCTGTAGACAGCTGTGCATTGTCAACAGTGACCCTCCCCTTCCTGGTCTTAGCTAATGGTCGACTAACCAAGGAGCTGTGGCCTCATATACTGGTCAGTAAACCTGTGATCTGGCACAGCAAGGGGAGCTCAGCCAATCAGAGTCTCTCAGAGGAACCGAGCCAGATGCTAGTGGGGGCGGCTGTCGCGAAGTTGGACCGGAGCCCTGAAGGGTTCAAGCACAGACTGAAATTATGGGCAGCAGAAACGGCGGGGAAACAGAAGAAGCCCTAAGGCATTAAAAATAAGAGTGCACTTCACACCCAACGGGAAGAAAAAATATTATGAAAAGAACAGAAAATAACAAGTGTCGGTGAGGATGTGGAGGAGTTGGAATCGGCCTGCGTTGCAGGAGGAAATGTAAAATGGTGTGGTCACCATGGAAAACAGGATGGTAGGTCCTGAAAAATTAAACACAGAATCATGCGACCCAACAATTCCACGGCTCGGCATGCACGACCCAGAAGAGCAGAAAGCAGGGACTCAGACAGATACCTGCTTTCCATTCCTACCAGAAGCTGTGAATAAAAACATGAACATTGTCTTTCAGCAGAGTGAAGACACGTCAGAAGGCGACACATTTTGAGGAGAACACGCGTGTGCGAGGCAGAGGCAGGCAAGGTGCCCGGGAGCCTGCTCCGCCCGGGACCCACGGAGGGCGGCCGGGAGGGCTGCCGAGGCGTGATAGGAAGGAAGGCGAGACAGTGCAATAAATCCACAGAAAGAGACAAATGCATATGTAAGTTATAAATCCCAGGAAAGATAAATAAAAGATTAGCAGTGAGAAATGGGGAGGCTGAGAGGTGTTATCTGACTAAATAGAGTGAACGAAGGAAACACATTTCACAACAGGATTAGGTAGAAAAATGCAACCTTCCCCCTTCAACCAAAAGAGGCAAGAACTCACCAAGGAAACACATTCTGCTTGAGCATGATCACGGAGGTTTTCCAGCAATAGAATCACACATTTTGAGGGGGGGACCTAATAAATGGCCTCCATCTCAGTGGTCAGATGGAGAACAGACTCCAAAGGCAGGCACAGATCCCAGAGAGAAAGGATAAAGCAGAGAGGAGAACCAGGCCGCCACCAGGGGCTGAGAGCCAGCCGGCCCAAGGTCAGAGGCAGCCTGCGAGTCTCGCCCGGCCTCCACCGGCGGACGGCTCCCGGGGCAGCCTGCCAGCGCCCCGCGCGGACCATTATGTCCCCACCCGTTGTTGACCCAACACGCACCAGTTTCCCTTAGACCAGGAAGTTGACATAAGTCCTACCTACAACAAACGCTGCCAGGAAAGGGTCTTAAATCTCCAGGAACGGAAGCGTCTCTTTGCAGCCCATTCCACCACCTTGAGAGTTACACTTGGAAATGACGTAGAGGGAACCGCAGCTCAGCTCTCCTGTCCGCAGCCCCTCGTGAGGTCAAGAGCAACAGCAGAGCACCGGACAGAGACCTCGAATGGGTGGCGGCTCCTCAGCAGCATGTGCAAGGATAAAGGGGGCACCTTACGACGACTGCCCTGGGACCTCCAGACCCACGGGTCCACACGGGCTCCCCGCTCCAGCGCTCCTGTGCTGGGTGGTTCGATGCTCAGGGTCTCAGTCAGGTCTCTCTTCCTGCCCAAGGCTGAGCCTGGGAAGAGAGTGGAGGATACTGAGCTTGAGGGAGGGGTAAGAAAGCCCATCTCGCTACCTGGGAAACGCAGGGACAACACCTCAAGGGTCCTGAACAACTTTGGGGGCCTGCCTGGCCACTGTTCACACAGCCTAGGGGGAATCTAGGTATTTCCACAGACAGATCACCCCAATCAGAGATGTGGAGAGCTGCAAGCGTCCAGGGGACGTGAGCCGAGGCCATCGGGCATCCCACCCCCTGACATCACCTTGTGTAGGTTCAATGACACCTGACATTTGCCAGTCCGTCAGCTTCTCTCCACCAGAGAAAATCTACCTCCTCCACATGGGTGGCTGGCCACAGGCTGGACCTCGCTGTTCTGGGAGCTCCAGGAAGAAGCCTTGCTCTCCTGCATAGACCGAGCTGTTTGCTGGCAATCCCTGACGTTGCTAAATAGCTCCAGTCTCTGCCCTCGTCGCTGCATCCCCACCTCTGTGCTGTGTCCAAATTGTCCTCTTCATATAAGGACGTATTGGATTCAAGGCCCACTCTAATGCAGGATGACCTTATCTTGACTACATCTGCAAAGCCCCTACTTCTAAATCAGGCCACATTCTGAGGCTCCAGGTAGACATGAATTTGGGGGGATAGTATTCAACCCAATACAGAAACTTAAAGGCAAAGAATGCAGGAACGTTCGACTTGGTAGGTATGGCCAACTTTAATGACAGCATCCTATTTCCCTCCCCAAAGCACTCTGAGCAGGAAGCAGCTCTCAAATACAGGAGCTTTCCAGAGCTTCTAGAAGAAAGGTCACATGTTAGCAGCGACGGCTGGCCGAGCCAGGTGAGAGAGGGCATTAGCAGAGCTCCTGGCTCTGCCCATTACTCCCTGCTCCTCCACCCTGGATGGTACATTTGAAAAGAGGAACAGGTCATTAGCAATGAAAGGACCCTTCTTTTGGTTTAGTTAATTAAATAATTAATTTTTTTGGTTAATCCTCACTTGAGGATATTTTTTTCCATTGAATTTTAGGGAGTAGAAGGGAGGGAGGAAGGGAGGGAGGGAGAGAGAGAGAGAGAAACATCAATGTGAGACAGACACACTGACTGGTTACCTCCCACACATGCCCCAACTGGGGCCTGGGATCAAACCTGCAACCTGGGTCCGTGGCCTTGACCGGAAATCAAACCCGTGACCCTTTGGTGTGAGAGCCAATGCTCCATCCACTGAGCCACACTGGCCAGGGCTGATGTGATTTAAGGAGGGAGCTGACCTCCAGGTGGGCTCTCCCTGTCCAGGTCCACCACACGTGCCTAACTAAATTTGGGTTTCAGTATTAGGGAGTTGATTTGGCCACAGATACAAGCTATTCCTCCAACCTAGACTTTACCAGTGATGATGGTCGTCTTTGAGATGCTTTACTCCTTCAGTTGTCAGTTGCTTCAGAATTGGGGCAGGAAAGTGTCTTGGGCACCTAGACAGAGAGACACACAGGGCTCACTTTTTACACCAATGACCTTCTAGAACTTTGTGTGCCATCCGTTCATGTCAGTCTCATTCCCTGCCAAAAATTATACCCGAGGCTGAAAGGAAAGTGCCCAACCCAAGGCAAGCTTGAACTTTCCATGAAAGGCCAGCGAGGGAATTGATTTCTCCTCCGGTATTTTACAAAGGAGCCAGGCCAAGTTGTGGAACTGAGTTTAAGTGAAAATCTTCCAAATAGCAAACTCTCAAAAGAGAGGAAGTAGCTGGCCACCCCCTGGGCTCCGGTTCATCGTAGCAGAGCCTGTCTCTATACGATTGGCTTCCACGATTATCTATGACTATCTATTTGTAGAAATGTTCAAACACAGCCAGCATACTCCGTGCCTTCAGAAAGACCTGGATCAATACAAGTTACAGAAGAATGAAGAAAAGAGAAAAGGAAAGATTTTATCAAGCCTATTTACTTTAAAGATACCTTAAAGACCTGCACAAACACACCTGCTTTTTCAGGGCCAGCTGGGAGCAGAGCAAACATGTCTCTCCTTTAAAGAAATGTCTGGAGAAAGAGACATTGTAGCCACAGAGCCAGGCACCCCAGGAGGTGCTTGCATCTCGGGAGTGAAAGCATAGAAGCCTAATCTTCAGATCAAAACATTTTTAAATGAATGGCTGATCACTGAATTAACAGGGTTCTGCATTAACCCTACATCAAATGGAGGACAGTGGGGTGCTGGGCAATATTAACAACTAGATTGCCAGGGAGAAAAACCCTGATTAGTAGCATCTGCCAATTTCTGTGGTGTAAACATTCTAGCAGTAACTGATTTCAAACTATCCATGTGAAGTCGCTGAAGGGGATCATGCAACTGGTTATACAAGGTTTCCACTCTATAGATCCAAAGATACAAACCTCTAGAGCATAGGTACTAAGAAAATGTACTAAAATAATCAGAAAGTGATGCGTTTTAGGGATTTATTATCTTTGTTTTAAACATAATTTATTTAGCCCTGGGCAATTTGGCTCAGCGGTTAGAGCATCAGCCTGCGGTCCAGAGAGCCCTGGGTTCGGTTCCCGCTAAGGGCACGTACCTCGGTGGCAGTTTGTCCCTGGCCCTGGTTGGTCATGCAGGTGGCAGCCATTCCATGTGTCCCTTTCATGTCGATGTTTCTCTCTCTCTCTCTCTCTCTCTCTCTCTCTCTCTCTCTCTCTCTCCTCCCCACTCTATCTGAACAAAAAAATAGAAAAATGTCCTCAGGTAAGGATAAAAAAAATAATAATAATAAAATAAATAAATAAATAAAATTTATTTAACTGTAAGTTTATGTATTTTAATTTTTAATGGTGACTATTTAACAATCAGCTCACAAAATTCTTGAAAATTTAAAAATCAGCTTGAGTTGGAACAAGACACCAGCACACCAGGCCCGGGGGCTTTAAAAAATATACGTAATTGCTCTTTCTTCCTCTCTCACCCACAGCTGCCCAAGGCCCACTGAGCTAGAATTCCCCAGGGTGGGGACCAAGTGGACTTATTTTTTAAAGCTCACCAAGGGATTCTAATGGAAATCCCTGGGTGAGAGGCACTGATATTGTTATCCTGATATTGTTATCAGTGGAAGTGGAGTTCTTGGGGTGCTGTGAAGAAAAGAATTTCCTGAGCACCTGCCCCCACGGGAGGAATGGGGTTTTGTGGAAAGCTTTATTGATGATGTAGAATTAAGGGAGCTCCCCTCCAAGGTCCCGTCTCTGTCCATCCTGCCGTGGAAGAAGTCCATTCTTGTCTTCAGCAGGGCCAGAATGAAGGCCACTGCCCAGAGTTTCTGGTCCATATTCAAGCACAGTCCAGTCCAGCTTCGTGCGTGTGGAGTCAGCACAACCATGAACCATGCGGCTGCGAAGGCCACGTGACTCTGGAGAGAGACCTCGGGCACACACAGGGCGAGTGCAGGTCATGGAGCAAGAGAGATCAAGAGCAGAAGTAGAAGAAAGCCAATGAGAGAGGGGAACCCTGTCTGGGGATTTTAACCTTCCAAGATTTTGTGCACTTCTGATGGGGTCAACTCCCTAGCCAATCCACCATTCCCCAGGCTAGACGGACAGGAAAGCACCGCCCATGTGCCACCTGGCTTCTACTGCGCACGTGCCCATCTCCCCCTTTGTTCGATCCCTTCCCCCAGTGATCTGCAGGGAATGGACTGGTGGTTCCCTGGGGAATGTGAAGCTGTATCTTCCCGGTGAAGCTGCCCAGGTGACCATGCTTATAATGTCTGGCCTCCCATTTGCCTTATTCCTATTATTCATATTAATAAACTAGCTAATTGTGATGGTAACAATATGGGTCACCCCTCCGCTCTACAGAAAGGGAAACTGAGGTCCAGAGGTTTAAGTGTCCTGGGTGGTTAACATCTGACCAAGCTGGGGAATAACTGTTAGGTTCTGTTTCTTTCCCCTGGCCATGCAACTTTGAGTCTATTTTTGAAATATTGTGCCTTATGATAGAATCTACACAGCAAGACCTCATTACTTTTTAATTATTTTAACAAGAGCTGAACTAAAGTGTACCTTCAGACTGGCTGTGAAAAAGGGCTTAAATGTACCCATAACCGATGGACATGGACAACAAAGCCGGGTATGGGGGGGTGGGGATGGGAAGGAGAGTGTCTGGGGAAAAAAAGGAGAAACATCTGTAACAAAAATAAATTAATAAAAAAATTTTTAAAAAAGGGTCTTAACAAGGAAATTCATCCAGTGAGATTAAGAGGACAGCATTTAAAACCAGCTATGTATCTATTTTTATGCAACTACTTTGTATATAAATAAACGATTCTTATCTACTCACAAAGAAAGGCTGAATGAATTGACCATGTTTAATAGTGGTTAGTTTAAGTTATTCTTTTTGCATAAAAAATACAATTTCTCTGGGTAGCAAGATAATGGATGGTTTTCATTTACTGGGATTCACTCTTCCGTATTTTTTTCTAAATTTTCTTCAGCAAGCATAATGTTGTAATGGCAACATATACTTTTTTAAAAATATGTTTTTACTGATTTTTTGGAGAGAGAAATAGAAACATCCATGTGAGAAACACAGATTACCTGCCTCCTGACCTCCCCCTACTGGGGATCGAGCCTGAAACCCAGGCATGTGCCCTGATTGGGAATCAAATCGGGACCTCCCAGTCCATGGGATGACACTGAATCCACTAAGCCACAAGGAATGGGTGGCAACATATACTTTCAAAATGTTTTTATAATCAGGGAGCTGTGGCCGGTTGAAGAGCATCAGCCCTCGGACCAACGAGTCGCAAATTCGATTGCGGTCAAGGACACATACCTTGGTTGCGGGTTCGTCCCCGGCCCTGGTAGAGGTTGTGCAGGAGGCAACCAGTTGATGTGTCCCTCTCACGTCAATGTTTTTCTCTCTCCCTCCCACTCTATCTGAAGATAAATAGGAATATATCCTCAGGTGAGGATAAAAAAATTCCGGGAAAAGTTGGCATTATAAAAAAAAAATTCAATTTCTTTCTGCACCAGACTTTTCACAGGGCCAGTCTGTCCACCCCCTGCACCCCTAACTCCTGTACCTTTAAGCTTTCTTGTTAGATTTATCTTTTCTCTTCCCAGGGAGTGGGGGTAACCTCCTCCGAATCCCTGCCCCTCTCTGAGGAATGGGGTCCCTTATTATGAAAGATTTGTTCTACACAGACCACTCAAGGAGTCACCCGTGGTGACGGTGCTGGTGGTGACAAGACCCAGGCATGTGAGCCAACAGCAGAGAGCTGTGCACACTTCGTAGCGATGCCGAGTCTCTGGCTTTGATGTCGTACCGTCGTTACATGGAGGTGACATCGGAGGACATGAAGGAAAGCTACATGGGAGCTCTCTGATTGTGTCTGCCACTTTTTGTGCATCTATTATTATTTCCAAATTTTAAAAATTTTGTAAAGGAGGTGGAGTCACCAACTCGGACTTCGGTTGAGACCCATCCAGGGGGTAAATCCAAGGGGTTTCTCCTGAAGGTCAGCCCTGGGTTTGTACTGAAACCCAGGTGCCGGAATGATCAAGTGTTGCTGGGTGCAGGAGAGCCCTCCTTCGGGAAAGCCCTGTCCGCTGCTGGCTGGTTAAGTGGGGAGGGGGTTGCCACATTTACGCCCCGGTCCAGCCCCTGGTTGGAGAATCCATGCACAATTCACGCACCTGCTCACAAGGATTTGCAGACAGACTGACAGATGGGCAGGTCCTGCCCACCCAGGTGTGCCTGGGACACACATGTCCTCGTGGGACTGAAGCCGGTTTATCATGGGGAAGCCAGCACTGGGTTAAATACAGGGAGGTAGGGGAGCAGTGGGAGTTGGGAAAGAGGAAAAGGAGGAGGCCGGGGGGTGATAGTGGAGGCTCATGATGCTTTCTAGACGACATGAGAAGATGAAACACAACCTGGTTCTGTGGGCTAGAAGCCGAACATGTCTTAGGTGGGGGCTCCAGGTTTCTCTCTCTCTCCCCTTCCCTCATTGTTAGCTCAGGATGGCTTCCTTGCCTGATAACAGTATCGCCCTTATGACTCCTTGATTCTCTGGAGAGGCGAGGCTTTTACAGCTGGGTTCTCCTCCCTGTCCTTCCTTCCTCCCTGAAAGCAACTTTCCCTTCCCTCTCCACAGCCCCTGTTTCCTCCACTCTTTCCGGGGACGGAGACTGAACCGTGAGGTCGTGGGTTCTACCCTGTTCACGTAGCATCTGAAGCGCTAGTGGGGCGAGCACTAGGGACCCAGGAGCCTCCCTAGACAGAAGTGTCGCTTGGTGTGGCAGCTGGGGCCACCTGCCCCTGATGCGACCCGCAGACTGGGCATTAAAGTCTGGCCCATCCCTCCTGCCCTCCCTCACACCAAGTCCTCCAGGGAGGGGCTGTCGGAAAACCCACACTGCTGCCAGGGAGCACCAACAGCCAGAGAAGGGACCCGGCCTGGCCCCTGCTCCCCTGACACGTCGAGGGCCCAGGGACACGTGATAGGGCCCAGAGGAGGCACCTTCCAAACATGGAGCCAGGACCTGACTCCTGGACACTGGAGCTGCCTTCCCGGCTGCCTCCAGCCCTCAGAGGCCCCCCTCTGCTCCCCAGAGCCGGGAGGGGCCGAGGGGGTCTGTGTGGGTTCCCGGGCCTGCCCACACCCCGTGCCAGGGGCCAGGCCCACCTCCAGCTGATTCCGGCAGAAACCCGACCGCAGCCACTGGCGCTTGAGAAAACGGAGGGGCTTTCGACCTAATTATTTCCAATTGGTTGTTTTCATCGATCACATTCTCCTGACAATTGCCGGAATCCCCACTTCTAGCGGGGGCACACTTCTTGCGTGGGATAAATGGGGTGTGACCCTGAGAAGCGCACAGGCCCTCTCTTGCCACACACTGGGCTTTTGTGGAGGAATGTTGGGTTCACCGTCATTAAAGTGAAAGGAACCCAAGCAGGGAGCACGTGGGGGCCAGGGCAAGGCAGGGGGCTGGCAGCTCAGGGAGGAGGGGCTGGTGCAAGCTGAGCTGGGCTTGGCCCGGGCCCCGCCCGCTGGCTAGATCCCTCCCCCCCCCCAGTGCTCCGTGTTCGCAGACCCTGATCCTGTGCAGAACCCTGTGGGTGGGTCTCTCCCCGACTGTACCTCAGGACCTCCGTCTGCTTGGTCTGGCATTCATGGCCCCTCTGTGCCTCTGGCCTGACCTCTCTGTCTCATCTCCTGCTGCTCCATTCAAGCTGTCACTACTGCTGGTAAGAACACTGTGAATCGCCACCCCGTCCCTGTTGCCTGGCCCAGCATCTGCCGGCAGCCCAGCCTTCCAGCTGCCCTCAGTCTCCTCAGGCTCTCTCCAGGGCTCCTCTCAGCCCTCCTCCCCTCTCGGGATCTGGCCCGATCCTCCGTCTCCAGCGCCGCCACCACTGGTGCCGTCCAGCAGCGGCCACCGTCTCTGCCATTGACTGTGCTGTTCAGCGGCTTCCCCTCATGTCTGTACCCCAGCTCCCCAGCCAGCCGTGAACTCCCGCCTTGGTCTAGGGCCCAGCTCCTGCGGTCACATCATGCTCACACGGAGCTCAGGACGTGCACGGATGGTTGATGAGATTGTCGCGAACCCTAACCCTCCAGCGGCCTTTATCCCCTGAACTCTCCCTTTGAAGAGCAGGGCCCAGCCTTCCGCGTCCTCCTGCCCAGGCCTCCCTCCCCCCTCAGGGACCATTCGGCTCCGACACTGCTGAGCTTCTGACACGTGGGCTCCCAAAGGCAGCTGAACAGGAGGATTCGGTGCACTTGAACCTCACCCCGACTGGGGTCCGATTCCTCTGCACCAACGAGTGCACGGCGTAGTTCAGATGGACTCCTTGACAATGACGTGCAAACCAAACGGCCGGGACCCATGGGGCCATTGTCGTCAAACACTATAGACTTGCAAACTGACCTACCTTTTCTCTGCCTTTGCCCCACGGTCACCAAAACATGAACTGATTGGACATCCTGCCAAGTCTGTCACTAATGCCAATCTCCCCCAATGGGCACCCTCACTCCTTGCAGAGGAGTTGGTGAGCTCTGATGACCCTCGGAGCCTCTGTGGTGTAATTTCTGGGTTCCCCTAAAGCAGTGGTTCTCCACCAGGGGCGATTCTGCCCTCAGGGAGCATTTCGAAATGTCTGGAAACATTTTTGACTGTCACAACTGGGGGTAGAGGCCAGACGTCCTGCTAAACACCCTATAGTGTACAGGACAGCCTCCACAGAGATGATCTGGCCCCAAATGGCATGACCCCCGAGGCCAAGCGCCCTGCCAGGGTGCCGAGGTGCGTTGAGAAACGCACCACCTAGTAGCTGCTAGGTGACCCAGCTGTTCTCAGCGGTGACTCGACACCTCCGGCAGCTCTCCCTTGAGCAGGGAAGCTGCCAGCACCCCCCAGAGGAGTGAGGGGTGAAGGACTGGAGACGGCCAACTCGGAGAGGAGCCAAAAGGTGCAGGATGCCCCCAGTAAATGCAGGTGCAGGTGGCCAGGAGGGCCGTGCGTTTCTGGGAGGCTCCCTGTGAAACCCGGAGCGCTCGTCCCCCCGCTGCAGGAAGGCTCCCGATGAAAGGTTGATGAGAGACAGGTAAAGAGAGCACTTTGTTTCCGAGCTTACGGGGAAGGGCGGAGACCTTCCCCACGGAGCCAAACCACACACGCCTCTGCTGGGCCGTGAAAAATGTGCACATCAACGAGACAGACAGTGCACGTGACCCCGCTTCTCATGCCCATCCCACGCACGGCTCACTTACCAAATGCAATGTGGAGGCTTATTTGTTCAGTGGAAATTCTCGAATAATGGCCCTGCCTGTTGCAGCAGGTAAAACGTGTACTGTAATTGAACCAGGGTTTTCAACACAGGATTTCTCTGTTTGACAGTATTTGAACAGATGGTGTGCGTGGCCGCACCTATGACAGCAAGACACCTGAGCGGTTTCCAGCCCAGACCAGATCCATTGTTGGCCAGTGTGTTCGCAGAGCCCGGACTCCAAGGACCATGCCTCCTGCATTACTTGAACTCCACTGGTCTCGTATTTGCCCACACTTCCCCCTGCAGTTTCTTGTCTGTCTCACTTAGGGCTGCTCTCAGCTGCAAGGAACGCAAGCCCATCGAAGAGTGACTTCAGCAATGAAGGCAATCACTCATGTCCGCCAGCAAGGGGCGAGAGGGAGAAAATCCAGGGCTGCGGTCGTGTGGCTGTGATATCACTGAGGACTCTTCCTGGTCGGTGTTCTCAGCAAGTTAGATTTTCATCCTCACTCTCGGCACCTCATGGTCACAATGCCTCTGTAACGGCAGACCCCACAATGTCTCAAACAGGCCGGGAGAGGTGGTCCACACCCAGGGTGACAACCATCCCCTTCGCCCAGGACTGAAGGGGGTGGGTGTCCCTGGAAAGTCCAGGCAGATTCGGACAAGGTCACCCTGCAGCCCTCTTTTATTAGGGAAGGACATCTCTAGAGGCCCCAGCACACTCTCCTTTTGGACCAGAATGAGGTCACATCCCCACCACTGGGCCAGTGACTGGAAAGGGGCCTGGCATCCCTGTCATGACTCAGCCCCAGGCTGGGGAAGAGCCCCCAGCTTGCCCCACTGGACCAGAGCTGACGTTCTGTTAGCGAGGGAGGAAGTGAGGCACCAGCGTCTGTCTGCCAGGATGCTCAGGAAAGATGCGGTTCTCCAGTGAAGCCAGTCTTACGGTCTGAGCGGCCTTCCGCACTGCCATCCGATCATGTACTCATTCGCTGGACAGATGCGTGTTGGACGCGGGTACGGACGAGCCCTGCCTGGGTGCTGGCCATACAGTCTCTGCTCTCCTGAAGCTTCCAACCAAGCGGGTATCTGCACTGAACGTGTTGTTCCCGGTCTGACGGGTCACTCACCGCAGCAGAGTTCCGGGGCCACGTAACCGCGAGCTAACTGGTGGGGGAGGCTTCCTGAGGTGGAGACCTCAGAGTGGGTGGACTTTCCTAGGAGATGGACAGGGGAAGAATAAAGGGATGAGAGCATCCATTGCTCTGGGAGGGTTTACGTTGGAGGTACCTGGACAGCCCGGAGGGACGCCTGAAGGATCCTAGAGAGGGGCTTGGTTAGGTAACTACAACTTGGGGCCCGGGTGGGGTCTCCGCTGCCTGTCCCAACCTGAGCACTTCATTGCCCCCCTCACTCCCAGCCTCCTGCAGAGCAGGCCCTCCTTCCCCACCTGTCCCCACCTCCCCAGAGAAGGATGTTCCCAGAGCAGATGGCTGCCTCCCTCTCTTCCGCCGGAAGACTTGCCTCCTGTGAGCTGCGGTCTGCAGGGCCGCCCTGGACACCCTCACCCAGGGCTTCTCAGCGGCTAATGTGCAAATAAGCCCTGGGGCGCGGTGTTCCGAGCGAGCTCTCGGGATGCTGATGCTGCCCGCCCAGGGGTGAGGCCTTGGTCTGGTCCGGGAGCTCGTCCTGCCCAGCCGGCGCAAACAGTGGCCGTCTGCACACCTCTGTGTCTTCTCTCCCTTATCTTACTTTCCTTCTCCTCAGCTGTTTTAAGATTTAAGCTGGGGCTTTCCTTGAACGCCACCCGCCATATGAAATCCACTTACATGAAAGTGTTCATCCCTTTAACGAGTGAGTCTCTCCTATGGCCACTGAGTCATTGGAACTGGGGCACCTGCAGTGCAATGAGCAGCAAAATGATCCATCCAATTACAGAGTCCTCCCTACGTTCTGGGTGGTCTTTCAGAGCTGGGGATAAGGACGAAGCCAAACATACCTCCTCCAGAGCTTACATTCTGCTGAAGGAGACAGTCCCCAAAGAGAAAGAACTGGTATGTGCTCAGGAAAAACTGTCGAGGTGGGAAGTTAAAGCTGTAGATATATGCAAGGAGCCGGGAAGGCTCAGCAAACAAGGATTTTCCTGCGGATTTGTGTGGCAGCAGGGCGGTCTGTCTCCTGGGTCACACAGCCCAATCACCCTGTGGTCTGTGAAATCCCCATGTCCCCCCGCCAAATGCGGTCCCCAGGGAGGTACAGCTGGGCCATCTGCCTGTCCCCAAGGGATGTTCCTGAAGGCAGGTCAGCCGTGCTCTGTTTCCCTGGGACCCTGAGGAGGACAGTGGCCTCATTTTGTTGCAAAGGCTCACGGGCTAATCGAGGGTGACGGGAACGGGCTGAAGGGTGGTAAGCAGGGGAGAGGGTCCGCTCTGTGTCTCAGGCCATCCCGGGCCCAGTGGGGAGACAGTGGTATCTTGCTCTCATACACCACTTCCCGCCCTCGACAACAACACCTTGAATCCCTTTCAGAACAAGGGGCTATAAAGTATCAGTTTTGAAAAGGGCTTTCTTATTTGAACTTCCAAACAACCTTCTAAGGGTGCAAATCCGGATTGTTGTACGGATTAAATAACTTAATACAAATAAAGTTCATAGAGGCCTGGCGGGGTGGCTCAGTTAGTTAGAGTGCTGTCCCGATATCCAAGTTTTCGGGTTCGATTCCCGGTCGGGGCACGTTCAAGAATCAGCCGATGAATGCATAAACAACAAATCAGTGTCGCTCTCTCTCCCTTCCTCTCTCTCTCTCTAAAATCAGTCAATAAAAAATATTTAAAAAATTAAAAAATAAAGTGCAAGAAGTTCTCTGGCACATAGAAAGTGCTCAATAAACGTTACCGCTTGTGGTGGATTTAAAACAGGGCTCCACATTTTTTTCACTCCTCCCTTTGCAGGGATGGGGTGGGGGTGGGGGAGAGGGTACATCTGAGTCCCCTCTGCTTGAATCTGGGTGGGCTCTGTGACTACCTTGACCACCAGGGTGCAGAAAAAATGTGCCTCCTGAGGCTGAGTCATAAAAGGCCACGACCCTTCTTCCTTGTTCACAGGAACACCTGCTCTTGGAGCCCCGAGCCACATATGAGATCAGCTACCCTGAGGCTGGCCACGTGGGGGTGCTCTGATCCACAGCGCAGCTGAGCCCAGCCTTCCAGCCACCTCTGCCAAGCTGCTGGACATCGTGGTCCCTCCAGACCAGCCCTTCTGCCCGCTGAGTGCCACCAAGGACTTCCATCCACCAATACCACGTGCAACAGAAGCGTCGCCCAGCCAAGCCCGGCCTGAATGCATGGCCCACAAAAACTGGGGGCTGTAATGAAATAATGATTGTTTTGGGCCACGGAGCGTTGGGGGTCCTTTGTTACAGAGCAAGGGGTAACTGGAATGCTACTAGTACAATTACTTTCATTAGTATTAGTAGTACGATTGCTACTATTATGAGCATCAGTATTAAAAGACTGGTAAAGCAGGTAACAGTGTGCCTTTCTAACGGCAGGAATTAAAGGACAGAGAGTAGAGGGTTCGACCAGGTGACTCATGAGCACAACTGGTCTGCCAGCTTGGGCACCCTTCCCGCTGCCTGGCACAGCCTCTCTCCATGGGGTCTAGCACGCGCCATTTCTGGCTGGTAAACTACCCTTTGGGAAGCTGCAGACATATTCCTGTCAACTATTTCTCCAGGGCTCCCCTCAGGAAAACTACTCAGTTTATGTGATCTGGCCCCAAAGAACACATCTGCCGTGTGGGTAGGAAACACCACCACACTGATAGTCATTGTTAAAAACCCTGTAAAATCCGAAGCCAAACCAAATGCCAAACTAAGCACCCCCACCCCGCCCCCACTCTCTGAATTAAAATAATATAAAATCGAAGCTCTGGTGTCCCCTGAGCAGAGCGGAGGAGCCGAGTGCATCTGACCCCCACGCACCCGCCAACGAGGACCCAGGACCGAGTCTGATGATCGGATTCTGTCAAGTGAGAGATTCCAATCAATATTTACGTAACACTCACCAAAAGCTGTGCTTGATGAAGTGAAATACAGCCTTTCTCTAAACACCTTTTACTTGTTATTCAAATAGGAAGCGATTCGTCCAGGCCGGCTCCCCTGTCAGCCCAGCACTCCTACCGCCCTGTCCAGAGCTCTTCCTCGCTCCCACCTTCTCAGTAACTTTCTCTTAGACTTTATTTCCTCTTGACAGCTCCCCAAGGTTTCCGGACAGGAGAACTCTTTAAGACTGGGGTAATGTGGTTTTTACATCCAGGGCTACATTATGTGGGTTCTTTTTTATTAGTGTTTTCAAGTCAGAATAAGACAGTGGGACAAAGCCACGCAAACGCAGCTTGGTTTTTAGGAGTGCTTCCAAGGACCGACGTTTATTTTCAGCCTTGATGTTCCACCTCCCTCGTTTCCTTTGTCGGTTTGAGAGGTGCCTGGTGTGTTCTCAAGTGTGTTTGTTTCGTGTTCCTTTTTGACCGGCACAGGTTACCCTGGGCAGGAAGCAGGAGGTAAGAGGCTGGAAATTCATCGGATTTTATCAGGGCACAGTCCGTGCACACATTTCCATTGTTTCCTCATGGGCGCCATCAATCGACCGGGGTAGAAACTGTCCTTTTGCGGCCATCGACCATGGCTCATCACCCCTTCTCAGTGGGCTTTTGGCCTTGGCTGAAAAACACACAGATTACTGTCTTCTGCCTTCTGCCCCGGGTCCCCCATCTTTTGTACCTGCTCCTCCCTCAAATTCTCAAACCCTGTCTTTCGAGTTAGGTTAGTCTTGGCGACTTTCCAACAGAATGTCACCCTTCAGGCATTGGTGGGCAGAGATCTTTCTTACTTGAGGGGAACACCGTGAGAAGGTCGCAGTCCGCTCTAGGGGAAGGTGGTCACCCGAGAGGACGGTGCTTCATCATCTACAAGAGAATGAGTTTGACCAGTCTGGCCCAGGAGGCCAGGCGGCTGCAGACCCCTGGCTTCCCATCAGTGGACTTCCTCTGGGATTTTCTGAATGCCATCTGATCTCAGTGGAAGCCAGAGAGTTAGGAACGGTTTTCCAAAGACTGAAAGCAAATGCACTGGTTCAGGTCTTAACCATGCTTTTCCCTTTTTCAGAATTTGCAAACCATTCTTTAACACACACACACACACACACACACACACACACCCATTGAACACCTATGGCAGCCTAGGCCCTAACTATCAGGCTCACTGTGATATTTTCCAGATTTAACTTTAAAATATTTATTGTACCCTGCCTTCTTCCAAAAAGGGTTTAAAGCAGCTCACTGAAATATATAATCTTGAAAAGCTGATTCAACTTTTTTGGTTAAAGATGTTCTACTATAAATGGGGGAAAAGTTTTGCGATCCTTTTCCTTTATAGAGTGAGTTCTTCAAGATGATTACCTTATTTTACAACAAACAGACACTTCTTGTGATTGAATACAGTAAAGTATCTGTCCAAAAATGTTCTTTTTACCTTATAAATTATACCTAATATATAGTGTTTTTGTTTCTTCTGAACCACCAGGAAATCTGATGTCATCATGTGAATTGTGCAGAAGCAAGGAGCAAGGCTTTAAGGGGCCAAGCTGGACAGGCATAGGTTTGGATCAACTCTGACGTCAGTGCCCTGGCCCGCAGGGCAGCTCCCCTGCTCCGACCCCCCTCCCGCGTGACCCCCTTGTTATTTTACTTAATTGCCTTCAGCACAGCACTTTCTATGGGCTGCTCGAATTCCCATGTGTCTGTGATTGATGTAAACTTACAAATGTCACTTCATTAAGAGAAGAAGTGAAGTCCTGGCAGTGTCTCTGGGCAGAGCTGGGTTTGTGTACTCTGGCCGGGTCAGGCATTGCTGGGACGCGACAGCAGCTTGTGGCCTGAGGCCACTGCTGTTTCCAAAGTGTCTGCTGTGTCCTGTCCCACGAAGTCCTCCTGGATGGACGGATTCTGGAGAAAGGAGAGGAGACATGCTTTGTCATCTGGCGTGGAGACAGACACCTGAGGATTCACAAAATAATAAAAATAATACAGACAATAAGAAAATATAGTCGAAACACAGGATGTGGCTTAAGTGCACGCGGTTGACAAGGGGCAGAGCCAGGGTTCAGACCCGACCCGAATCCTCCATAGGCTTTGGCCTTGTGAACTGTTCCTCCCCTGCTGCCCGCAGCCAGCTCATGGGAACAAGGGAGAAAGCTAAGGGGCGTGTCCTACTCGTGGGAGCTTATGCCTGTTGCGGGGTGAAAGACAGTCGGAGACTTGGGTTCAAGGTTAGGATAACTCTCCCCGGGAAAAGTCACGCTTCATCTTTTCTCTAAATTAACAATCACTTTTCCTGCCTTCCTTCCCACTTCAGACCCATATTTTTCATGCATCTTTGGGCTGAGGAGTCAAGTTTACAAAGAAGAACACATTTATTCAGCCAGTATGTATGTGCACAGCTGAGATGGATGAGGCACGAGAGGTGGCTATCAGGGCTTCGGGTTCCGGAGAGCCCTGCACGTTGGAGAGCCATCGCCTGGGTCTCCTGTGTCGTCGTCCATTTGCAGGCCCGCTGTCCCCCACGACTGACGCGCAGGTTCATGGGGGTCTTGGAGCCAACAAGGGACGAACAAGAGATGCTCTGAGAGAACACTAGTGTGGTCCACATAGATCGGTGCTGCCCAGCAGAAATACATGCGCATCACAGATGTAGCTGAAATTCCAGTGGCCACATGAAAAAGATAATAGCAATCTCTCTCTTTAACCCAAGATATCCAAAATGCTATCATTTCATCATGGGATCAATATAAAAATTATTAATGAGATATATTTTACTTTATTTTATTTTTAATCCTCACCCAAGGATATTTTTCCATTGATTTTCAGATAGAGTGGGAAGGAGGGAGGGAGGGGGAGAGAGAGAGAGAGAGAAACAGTGATGTGAAAGAGATACATCAGTTGGCTGCCTCCTGCACGACCCAGACCAGGGCCAGGGATTGAACCTGCAACTGAAGGACGTGCCTTTGACCAGAATCGAACCTGTGACTCTTTGGTCCCACGGCCGACGCTCTAACCACTGAGCAAAACTGGCCTGGGCAGGATATATTTTACTTTTTTTCTCACCAAGTCTTTAAGATCAGCGTGTATTTTATACTTATAGCATCTCAGTTCTCACTAATCACGGCCCAGTGCTCAGAGTCCACAGTTCATGTGGCTGATGACTACCCTCCGGGCAGCACAGACACAGGGAGGGACAACAGTAGGTTTACAGTTGTTCATATGGAAAATAACACAGTAATTAACAAGTAATAATACAAGAATAAGCAGTGTTTCATGTACTCACAACTTTAAACCTACTTTTGCCCACCCCATATAGATAAACGCCAGGCCATTTGCTGTCTCGGTTTCTATGGGCCGGAAAGGGAAGGGTTTGCTATCCATCGGGACATAAAGAATTTATGGAAGATGGTTGGGCTGAGGATGAGCATTAGAACAAAAATGAGAGAACTGGTGGTTTATCTCAGCGGTTAGAGCATCAACCCGAGGACCAAAGAGTCTCGTGTTCGATTCCCGTCAAGGGCACGTGCCTCTATTGTGGTTCAAACCCAGCCCTGGTCGTGGTTGTGTGAGAGGCTATCAGTCGATGTGCCCCTCTCACACCAATGTTTCCCTCTCTCCCTCCCTCCTGCTCTATCCAAAGATAATGGGAAAATATCCTAGGGTGAGGATTAAAAAAAAAAGAAAGAGAGAAGAGTGAAATGTACTAAAAAGGACAAGGAGCAGTCAGGAGAAGCGCAGGGAAGAAGTGAGACCTTGAAACGCTCTGTTCGCTGCCCTTGTCCGCTGGTGAGCTCTCATGACACATCACCTCTAACGCGCCACCAGGATCAACTACGTTTGCTCCAAGGTGGACCATTTTCTGCTGGAAAGATCTGTGGGTAAGTTACCACGATCCCAAAGTAACGTGCTCCGCGGGGTTTTCATCCCAATGTTGATGGGAACCATTAGTCAGGGTAACTTTCTCATCCTTACAAGAGGCCAGGAAGCCAGGCATCACTCACCTGCAACTTTAATCACTTCTTTGGGAGAAAGGCATGTTTTTAATTCAGAGTGGAAGTATCTGTATTATTATGTTTTTTTAAAAAGAAGTGTGTGTTCATTATAAAATGTGCAAAAGCATAAAAAGAGCCACTGAAATTCTTCCCACTCTTCAAGAATAGATGGTTTTGTATAATCAGAAAAACTGGGTAGCTGCCTTTTCCACTGCATATGGTCTCCCAGATGTGTTTCCATGGCAATACCTTCCTCTTGCAGCACGTCCGTTCTCAGGGCTGTAGAGTGTTCCATCCATGGGTGGACCATGTAAGAAGTTCCCTTTGATGTGCATGAGGGTTGTTTCCAGTGTCTAGGTGCATGGATGTTCCATGGCTAAACCACACTCCACAGATAGTCCCAAAGCCAATGGTGCAGGGATGTATAACCCTTTAATGGGGAAGTGGGCATGAATAATTGTGACACCAATTTTAACTACTACAGATGGCCCATCCCTAAGTGTGATACACCTGGAGAAACTGAGGCACAGCAGGGAGGAAATGGTTTGCCCAAGGTCCACATCCAGTTAGTAGCAAAACCAGGCTAGCACCCAATCTCCTGGCAATCAACCCAATGGTCTTAATCCTACCCTCAGAGTTTCCAATAGTGTATTGCAGGAGATATTGACAAGTCTTTTTTTTAAGAGAGAGAGTAAAGGAGAAGGAGAGAGAGATAGAAATATTGATGAGAGAGAACATTGATTGGCCGCCTCCTGCATGCCCCCCACTGGGGATTGGGCCCACAACCTGGGCATGTGCCCTGACTGGGAATTGAACCAGCGACCTCTTAGTGCATGGGTTGACACTCAACCACTGAGCCACACTGGCCGGGCGTTGACAGGAATCTTTATGGTAAGACATCTCAGAGCCTTGAATGCCGCTGGGATTTATGACTCTACAAATCAGTGGGCTTCGTTTTTTGTTGACTTTTTGACCACAAAACCCACAGCACCAGCTGAGGAGCAGCTGGTGCGGTTGGCGCTCCGGGGAACACACTTTGGGAAACAGCAGCACCAGGCCAGCTAATCAAGTCGACTCATTCAGCATCAGGAACATAAAACCCAAAGTTTTATGTCACTATAAGGAATGTTTTAAAATAATATAACCTTCCTATAAATTCTTCACAGCTTAGAAATACACACGGCTTTTCTTCTTAGAAAGTTCACATCACTTTGTAAGGCCATCATTAATTTTGATTATTTTTTCCACTTTCATTTCTTTTTTCAGTTGCAGCCAAAAAATGCAATAAATCTAATGAGACAGATATTCATAAAGTCTTTGGTGGATGAATCATGGGTATCTGGAAAATGTGTTTGCCTCTCAAATACGTCTTTTCTTTTTTCTTTGATAAAAACAACAAATATTACATATCATTCCTCAATAATAAAAATATGTCCTCACAAAATGAAAAACCTGTGCTTTGGTGTGATAATGGCAACACATCATGTCATTCTCGAGACATCTTAACGGGCCGCAGTAGCCCCTGGCGGGGGCTTTGGGACTTCAGAGAAAGGCTACGAGAATTAGATCATCTCGGATCATTAAGGGTGTTTTTTTTTCCCCCATGATGATGATTCTTTTGATCTGTAACACATGTGAAATTAAAATAAACTTTAAACAGTTTTGGATTTCCCTAAATCCTTCAAAAAGTAAAATCCTCTTGAAACGACTCAAAAATAAAACTGAAATACACTCTGGTCACGCTTTAAAGGAATTTTCGGACGTGCTGGAAGAGATAACTGGCGCTGGCCGTCGGCGCCCTTAGCCAGCGCCCTCGGGCAGGCGGCCCCCGGAGCACCGGCCCCCGGAGCACCAGCTCCCGGCTTGGAAGAGGTTCACCCTGGGCCCGAGTCCTCCCAAAGACGTCCCTTCTGGTCACGGCACAGGCCCCAGCAATAGGCCCCACTGGGTAGACAGATCAGGTGGCACAAAACTGTCCTTTGCATGCAACCTAAATACGTTCCTACAATTGCCATCTCTTGGGGAAGAAGAAAACGTGTCTAATTCCTCTGTTCCGTGAAGCCCTCCAAAGACCATTATCTTTCTTGCAATCTTCTCTTCTCCAGTCGAACATCTACAGTTTCTGGGCTGCTCCCAGTGTGAATACTTCTGGGGCCCATCAGCAGCTGGAGACAGACACCAGCTTGAAGAAGCCCCTTGGGCCCGCAATACCAAGACAGCACCCCAGCAAGTGGGGACAAGAGGAGGGCATGTGGAGTCAGAGGTGCGTGGGACTGGAGGGCTCACCTTCCTCGTTGTGTGGTGTTACTGCCACTGTGCCCACAATGCTGCGCCGACAGAACAGACCCAGCCGCTGTATGGCCTTTTGTCCGAGGTGGGACCGCAGATGGTTTAAACACCGGCGATTGGCGTCATCTGCACACATTCCAAGTTCTACAGAGTGGGGCTAAAGTAGGGTTACAGTTGTGAGTACAGGGAACAGAGTTTATTCTATTATCATTATTTATTAATTACTGTATTATTTTCCATATGAACAACCGTAAACCTACTTTGGCCGCACCCTGTGTATATAACCCAGAACGTCATGAGAGATTCGTATTTGTCGTTACAGCCACTGAGAATCTGGGGGCACCAGCCTCTGAGCTCACAGGAGGAAGCCCGTCCAGGCACCCTGAGCAGGCCCGCACGGGGAGGAAGGACTGACCACACTGTCCTCCGACCTATTTGCATTTGTTTCTGTGACCATGCTGACTAATATTCCAACTGCAGACACACAGAGACACACCCACCATTTAGATCACGTTCATAGATTTGCACAACATTTCTGTTACTGTTCCGGGATGAGATGGTTTGTCACTTTTGCTAGCAATCTGCACTGAGTCCAAGATTTCAGTTTGGGTGAAGGAGGCCAAAGGTACACACTTCCGACTAGAAGGTAAGTCCTGGGATGTGGCCCACAGCGTGGCAACTGCTGTAGTCAACAGTTCTGCACTGCAGACGGGGAAGTTGCTCAGAGGGGGGATCTTACAGTTCTCATCCCAAGAAAAAAATGTCTAACTATGTGTTGGATGTTAACTAGACTTAATTGTGGTGATCATTCGGTAATATACACACATGTCAAATCATTAGATGTACACCTAAAACAAATGCAATGTTGTATGTCAAGTATATCTCATTTAAAAAAATATATTAAAAAAATCTGTTTTCCAGAGAGCATTAAAATATATTTAAAGTGTTATTTATCTTTAGGAGTTGGTGTCAAAAAAAAAATCTAACCCAGTTCCTGTTCTACCAGATCACAGATTCTTTGAATGATACAGGGGCTTCTTTCCTGCTCAGGGATCCCTTCTGAACCCCACCCCATGCTGCTTCTGGGACGGATGGGATCGAGAGAAGGTGCCGATGGGCTGGGGGAGAGTGTGGTCAGCCCTCCATGTCTGCGGGGCCTGCGCAGCGAGCCGGGCGTTCCTCCTGTGCTCCCAGAGGCCTGGCGCCCTCACATTCACACCTGAGTATGCAGGGGCCTCCGCCCACTGCTGGGGTCCTTCCACCTCCTGGCCCCTTGGGAAACAGTGAGCCATTGTTCTGTGAAGGAAAAATAATATTCTGATGAGCACCCACCTCAGCCTCCTGCGCCCATGGTTTCATCCTGGGGGTCACACTCCTGGGAACGAAGTTCTGTGGGTGTCCCCACGGAGCCCACACCTTGGGCCACAGCTCTCCCCACCACCCCCACCCCTGCAGGGGCCATCCTCGGATCCCCAGGTGCCCTGTCCTGCTGCAGTTTGACTTTGTGGGGACAGTATTGAAAGTCACAGGCATGGGCCCCTGCTTGCTCTCACAGCTGGGGGGGAAGCGACCACGACGTCAGCCACTGGGACTCGCTGGCAGTCACGCTGCTGAAATACCTTCCGACGACTGGCATTGTCACCGTGCCTGCTTTGTCAGAACACTGAACCCGCGTGGGGGATGCCAGTGTGCCATCTACGCCCCCTCCGCTTGCACATCCACGTGTGGGTGATGATAACGGTGCACAGGGCTCACCGCGTGCTACCTGCCTGTTTCTAACGGGCCGTGAGGAAATACTTGCCGCCCCAGAGGCTTGGGTCAGGCAGCGAGCAGCAGGTCTGCATGTGGGCTGCATTACCCTCCGAGGGGAGCCTGGCTTTCCACGAACCGGGCGTTAATAAAAACTGCAACTCTCCCTGGTGCTTACAGGCAATAAAGCTGCAAGCATCTCGAGTGCTTCACAGGCTAATTGCTGTGTCCCCACCCGAAGGAGGCTTGCTCCAAAACACAGCGCAGGGAGGTGATCACCCCGCAAGCACCGCCGGGGCCAGCCTGCGCTGGAGCCTCGGCAGCATCCACGCGGGGAGGGAGGTTCTGAAGCGATGCTCCTGGGGTGCTTTGTGCAGCTCAGGACTCCCCCCATCTGCAAGGCCAGACCGGGCGATGGTCTCCAGTCATCAGTGAACTTGTGTTCTGTCTTCACAGCGCTCGCTCCCGAGGGAAGCACCTCTCTGGACTCCATCGGTTTGGCCCTAGAAGAGTTGCTTCAGTGTTTGTGTTCAGGGTGGTGCCCTCAGATTTCACTGAGGTCATTACAAGAAGCAGTTGAATCAAGATAGCTTCTGCATTTGGGTCGAAATCATTCTCAAGGGAGAGCCCAATAGAAGGTCCAAGGAAAGGTTTTTTTTTTTTAGAAAAAGAATATAAAGGCATGGTGGGGAAAGCCCCATAAAAGGTTGCTGGCTCCCTCTCTCTAAGAACGAATATTATGCAATCCAGTGGCTGCGAGGACGCTTAGAGCCAAGTTCAAGGATAAGTCTCAGTAGCGACCTGGACTCTGCTTACTATATCTGCTTCCTCCTCATTTGCAGGGTCTTGGTTTGTTTGTTGTTGTTGTTGTTGTTTTTAAGAGAGAGAGAAACATCGACGTGAAAGGGACACATCGAGTGGCTGCCACCCGCACAACCAACCAGGGCCGGGGACAAACTGTAACTTAGGTAACGCGCCCTTAGCGGGAACTGAACGCCGGGTGTCTCTGGACCGCAGGCTGATGCTCTAACCACTGAGCCAAACTGGCCAGGGCTGCACGGTCTTGGTTTTTTGTCACATGAGTATTGCCATGTATGTCGTTTGGTTTGTTTGTAGCAGTTTCCAAGCCTTTTTGGAAACAGATGGTGCACAAGGAAGTAACGCTAGCTATTGCTAACTCCGTAAACAAGTTTGCTCCAAAAGTCTGGTGTCACCCTCGCACACCAGGGTGTGATACCCACTAACCAAATTCTCAGACATTTGCAAATGGAGAAAGGGGGAGAGGAGGAGCCCTTGTGAGTTTAATGCAGGAACCTCCTGATTTTGTGACTGGAGGGCAAACATGAGTCTTTTGAAAATGACAATGTCCCACCCAAATGTGGGGAAGGATGGGACAGGCTGAAGTGCTTTCTACAGGAAATCTGTCCTGTGGGATTGGGCCCACCCCTCCCTCGAATAGTAATTTTTAAAAATTCCTAGTTAGAAATTCTCTGTTGTCACTGATTAAAGCAGTTTCTATGCCCTGTCCGGTTTGGCTCAGCAGTTACGGCATTGGCCTGAGGACCAAAGGGTAGTGGGTTTGATTCCTGGTCAAGGGCTTGTACCTGGTTGCAGGTGTGATCTCCAGCCTTGGTCGGGGTCATTGGGGAGATAACCAATCGATGGTCTCTCTCACATTGATGTATCTCTCTCTGTCTCTCCCTCCCTCCCTTCTACTCTATCTAAAAATCAGTGGGGGTTAGTGCTACGTAAGTAGGGCGACAGTCTGGTTGGGATTTGGGGGGTCGAACAATGGACACCCAGGAGGATGTCTAACCCCCAAAGCATCAGCCATTAATATATTATCTGTGGAGAATGTCACACAGAAAATGAAATAAAATCCAGGGATGCAATCAGATGCAGAGGATGTGGATACAGAATAATGTATAAGAAAAGGATCATGCGTTGGCCTGTGGTCCAGAGAGACCCGGGTTCGGTTTCTGCTAAGGGCACCTACCTCGGTTGCAGTTTATCCCCAGACCTGGTTGATCGTGCGGGTGGCAGCCACTCGATATGTCCCTTTCATGTCGATGTTTCTCTCTCTCTCTCTCTCTCTCCCACTCTGTCTGAACAAAGGATGGAAGAACGTCCTTGGGTGAGGATAAACAAGAAAAGAAAAGAAAAGAAAAGAAAAGAAAAGAAAAGAAAAGAAAAGAAAAGAAAAGAAAAGGATCATAAGATTGGTGGTTTTTGACGCTCGATGAAACATGAAATTCAGAAGAATATCTTGGCATTTGGATTTGCTGTTATGTTGTATAGTGTACTTATCTTTATGACTACAACTATATATGCATAATTTTATCTTAAAAACTGTATTCTAGTTAGGTATCTATTAATCATTTATACAAAGAAATTATTTTTTGTTCAACAACAAACAAACAAAAAATCAATGGGAAAATATCCTTGGGTGAAGATTAATAACAACAACAACAACAACAAAAAAAAAAAAAACACAAGAAAAGAAAAAGTAAAACAGTTTCTGGAAGATAATTAAGCCTCTTCAAAAGGGGGGTTCAGTATTCAATATTGTGGCTTCCCATATTCTCCATGACGCCACTTAATAAGTAACCTATTGTCAACTGCACCCAAGAGCTGGGGAGGAGCTTAAAATTAATCCCAACTCAATGTAAGATGTTTCCAGTGAAAGACATGAGGAGGTGAGAAGAACCAAGTTCTGCGTGATGTTAAGTGATCCTTGGTGTCCTGTTAGCCAAACACTGTAGTCCAGGCTCTGTCCTCAGTAGCTCTGTGACCATGGGAATGCCACTTTTCTTCTTGGCCTTGTTTTCTTATCTTTGAAATCAGAGACATGCCTTAGATCTTCTTAATGGGCCCTCTCATTCCAAGTCTACTGCCTCCTGGTGGAATCAACCATTCCTAGAATTGGTGGCACACTTTCCTAAAGGGAGTATTCAAAACCGTCCACCAGGGGGAGCCTGGTTCACTGCAAACACTGGCCTGGGGACAGGAAAAGCCAACAAGTGGGGTCACTCCAGTTTTCCCATTCACTCCTCAAGCGATTCTAGACATCCAAGGATACAAGGTCCTCCTGAGGGTTAGGCTAGAGATGCATCACCTCTACCATCCACCCCTCTGAGCAGCTGTGTGGACACCTCTGCATTTCTGAAATGTCTGGCATTTGGTAGCTTGCGGCCAGCTGCCTATACGATAAATATCTTTTCAGTCCGTTCACTTGTGATTCTCGGGGAAGCCAAGAATCTGGGAGCTGGTTGAAGTTGGAAAACAAGTCTCTGTCTCTTGCTCTCAACGTCTGGCTGCTGAGAGCTGGGCTCATGGCCACCGTGAGTTAGAGGAAGCGGGGAGGACTGAGGGTGGTGGGAAAGGGAGCAGGGACAGAGGGGTGGGGGGAGAGTGCCAGAGATTCTCCCAGGACGGCCCGGGCACAGCTCCTCGGGGAAGCCGTAGTCAAGCCCGCACAGAGTGTGCAGCTATGGCCACCTCTCTGCTGCGAGGACCCCATGGCACATAGGAGCTCTCTGGGTGTAAGTGCACTCAGGCAGGTTTCTCTGGGCTCCACGAAGCTCCCTGGACTCTCTGGGGTGCTATGTCGAAGGCTTTTTAAGAACTTCCTAAACTCTGTAGAACATGTTTGGTATGGGTGTGTGCCCCTCAAAAAGATATGTTGAAATTTTAACCATTGGTACCTGTGAATGTGACCTTATCTGAAAATAAGGTCCTGGCAGATGTGATGACTAAAATGAGGTCATTAGGGTGGGGCCCTTGATCCAACATGACTAGTGTCCTTATGAGCAGAGGGGATTAGGACAGAGGTGCAGACCCCCGGGAACACATCGCGTGATGGCAGAGGCACAGACTGAAGAGACATGCTACAAGCCGAGGGAGACCAAGGACTGTGGCCACACCAGAAACCAGGAGAGGCAAGGAAGGCGTCTCTCTGACAGGTGTCAGGGGCTGACACCTTGGTTTCAGACCTCTGGTCTCCAGAGTTGAGAGAGAATGCATTCTATGGGCTTGTGGAACTTTGTTGAGCATGGACTATTTGCACACAGCACGATGGGACACAATTTTGCCCCCAAATCAGCACGTTGCTCTCCTTTCTCAAGCAGCCCTTGGCTCTAAAGGACTAACCTAAACACAAGCAGCAGTGATGCCGAGCTCGCTCCCTCCGCTCTGAACACCTCCGGCCTCTTCCTCCTCTCCTTCCTCAGCACTTCCAAAGACTGAGACAGATCGTCAACGAATCTCTTCTCTCCCTCTCAAAAGTGTCCATCTCTAGTGGGTTGAATTATGGTCTTACCAAAGACATGTCCACCTGGAACCCCAGAAGGTGACCTCCTTTGGGACAAGGGTCTCTGCAGATGTAATGAAGTAAGGATCTCGAGATGAAGCCATCCTGGACTATGGTGAGCCCTAATCCAATGGCAGATGTCCTTGGAAGAGGCAGAAAGGGAAAAGACAGCCAGAGAAAGAGAGAGCGAGACAAGAAGGCCATACGAAGATAGAGGCAATGCTTAGAGGGATGCGGCCACAGCTAAGGACACTGCGAGCCACCAGGAGCTGGAAGAGGCAGGAGAGACCGTCCCCTAGCGCTTTGGGAGGAGGGGCCCTGCCAACACCTTCATTCTGACTTCCGTCTCCAGACCTGTGAGAATACGCTTGTTGTTTTAAGCTACCTCGTCTGTGGGAATCTGTGCAGCAGCCCAGGAATCTAATACGTGGTCTACATGCTGCTCCAAGGTTGACCTCTGTCCCTTCCTAAAACACTCTTCAAACTTGGCCGCTGAGGTTCTCCCCCAGACCCCTTCATTCACTGAACAAATATGTACTAAGCTCCTACTGTGTAGTGGGCACTGTGCGCGGCCAGGCCATGGCTACAGTGACAGGCATGGCTGCCGCCCCAGGGAGCTTGTGACCTTCTGCCAACTTCTCTCCTCCTTTCTTCTTTGTCCCACCACTGAACACGGGGTCCTGTCGCTGCCCCTCTGCCCCTCGAAGCTTCTGTCACAAGAACAACCCCTACATCCACAGCTCCACCCTGTCCTGTCTCCTCTCCTCCAGACCCGCCTTCGGTCGCTGCTCCGAGATTCTTCCTGGGGCCTCCTGCCGGGGCAGCGCCTTCCTCCCACGAGCGCCCCTATTCCCGTCACTGTAACCACCTTCTCTGGGGAGCAGCCTACGTGGCAGTCGCCTTGATTGCTCCCTGGCTGGCCACACCTGGCCCAGCCTTGGGCCTCCTCCTGCCTCACTCCCTCCTCCTGGCTGCCCCTGGCCCATCTGTCATCACCCTGACCCCTCTGTGCCACTCTGACATGGATGAATCATTTGAAAATCTCAGTTTCGCACGCTTGCCTCCCATTGAAAACTCCTGATGGCGCTGGGCTGACTCCAGAATGACCCTGGCCCCTTAGCAGGCCAGACATGGCCCTCAGTGGGATCCCAGGACCACAGGCCCCTACAGGCACCCTCTGCTCCTGCCAGCTGGGCCACCCACCATCCGAAGTGCACCCAGCCCATCCTCCTGCTCTCGTCGCTCCCCAGGGCCCTCCAGCCTCCCTGATCCAAGCTTTCAGCCCTGCCCAGCGTCAGCCGGCCTCCTCGGCACGTGTTCTCTCCTTCTCCGGGAGGCTGGCGGGTCTGGAGCAGGCTCTTACCTGCCATCTGTGCGGCACCTGCCTCCCGGCTCCCTGCGCTCGGACTCAGTCCTGGGAGCCACCCCCAGTGCCGCAACAGACCACCTGCCCACCCTCCGGCCACCATCACAGGCTTGGGCCCAGGGACCGGCCTCAGGTGGCCAGAGTCCCACCAAAAACATGAAACCAGGGTAGGAGAAAGATTTTACCCTCCTTCATGTTAAACAAGAATCTGTTTATGAAAAAGATGGAGCTGAGGTGACAAGCTTTGTGCGGCGATGAGGGGTAGTCTCATCACTTCCCCTCCTGACCACTCCTGTCAAGACCCCACCATCCCCTGCTAGGGCTTGAGGTGTGTTCCCCCCAAACCCATATGTTGTAGCCCTAACCCCCAGGACCTCAGAATGTGTTTGGAAACAGGGTCATTGCAGATGCAATTAGTTTGTCACACTGGAGTAGGATGGGCCCCTAACCCAACATGACTGCTGTCCGCATCAGAGGGGAAATTTGGACACAGACATGCATAGAGGGAAGAGGACAGGGAGCGAAGACGGTCATCGACCGGCCACGGAGAGAGGTCTCAGAAGAAGCCAATACTGCCAAAACCTTAATGGGAGAGGGCGGGGGGGGGGGGGGAGCACAGGTTGGCCCGGGAGTGAAGGGGCTCAGTGTGGAAGGAGTGGGGGTCCTGACAAGGGGCGAGAGAGCGCGTTGGGAAGCAGTTATGGAGGGACACTGACAAACGTCCCCAGAAGTCCCCTGTCCTCGACCCTAAAGGACTGAATCTGTCCCCAGGGCCCTCAGTCGGAGACACGCTGACCCCCAAGAGCAGTGACTCAGCTCGCTGGCCGCAAACACTCTGCTCTGCCCGGGTGGCTGGGAGGGGGGTGCGGAAAGCCCCTCCCTCCCCTCCCTGTCACCCGCTTTTCTTCTTCGATCCCTGTCATTTCTCCATCAGCCAGCACTTAAGGAAGACCAGCCACATGCAGACACGGTGTGCGTGGTGGGCCCGTGTGTCCCATCCTGGCATGCGAGGACCTCAGGGCACTGTCTGGACACGCGAGGCATTCTGGCCGGTCAGCAGGCGAGCGCCCTGGGGACCCTGAGGCTGGCCCTGGGGTACCAGTCCCGGGCAAGCACGGGTCTTCCTGGGAGCACAGAGTTCGAGCTGCTCTGCAAGGGAGGAGGAGACCCTGCTCTGGAAAATCCCAACCCACTGAGGCGGAGAGAGCGCGGCTCTCTCCACAGGGCAGGCTGGGTTCCATCGGAGGACGGCTCCCGGGCCACAGTGGTGTCGGCGGCTCTGGCTGTGAATCTCGTGACCAGACGTGACATGCAGCTGGGCGGGGCGGGCCAGGGAGCCCGAGCCCTGTCCCCCAGGTGGGGTAAGTGGTGAGGCACAGACGGCCCCCTGGGCTGGAGGCCAGGCCGCTCCTGGAGGCAAGCTGCACTGTGCATGGACCAGGGACGGGCGTGAGAGGCCTCGCCCACCTCTGCGCGGTCCTGGGGTCCTGGGGTCCTGGCGTGGGGCCCAGGCGGAGCAGGGTCTGGGATCTGCGAGGCGGGCAGTGGGCAGGGGGACGGCCATAGCAGGGAGCAGGCTGCAGGCCAACAGGAAGCAAACGTCAGGCTGAGGCAGAGGGGGATGGGGAGCTGGCTCTCCTGAGGGTGCACTGGGAAGCTCACCAGCATGGAAGCAGCTGCCCTGGGAACAGGACCCAAGCGAGCATCCCGGCCTGGATTCCAAGAAGAACTGCGTCCGTGAAACAGAGGAAGCCCAAGCTCCCAGACGTGGCTGGCAGAGGAGCAATTTGAGAAGCTAAGCTCTTTCCTGCAGGGCAAGTGCCCCTGCCTGAGGTCAGGGCCCAGGGAGGAAGGATGGGTGGGGGCAGGGGGCAGGGAATGGGAGCGGGGTGCACGGAGCAGAGGAGGGAGGGCCTGGATGTGGCCAGTCAGAGCCGAGCTTCAGGGAAACAAGTGTCCAGCGGTGTCCGCGCTGCCCCCGCAGCTATCCAAATGCCGCGCCCAGTTCAACGCCTGGACTCCAGCTCCCAGACGGCCTTCCCACCTGTACAACAGCCTCCCGACAGCCGTGGGGTTTAGAGAACACGCTCTTACTGCCTGTAAGTCTCGGCTGGGAGAACTGGGTGGCCTGCAGGGTGAGCCGGCGGTAAGGAGAGGGGTCTCCTTTGGTCCCCATCCAGCTCTCGAGAAGGGGTGGCTGCGCAGCTGACATTGCAAACTGACCCACCGAGATGTTTGAGTTGCGGAAACCCATTAAGGAGAGGCTAATGTTTGGCTTTCTGCGGCCGTTGATAAGGACAGGGAGCTTAGGAGAGGCACACCTTTCACCATGTCCTGGCCTGGAATTTAAAAAGCTTCTTTGTCTCCATCTGTGGGCAGACACATTTAAGGTTTTATCCTTCAGTGAGTTTGATCAACCTGCAAATAGCTCATCCCTGTAATTCTTTAAAAAAAAAAAAAAAAAGCCACACTTCACCCCTGTGAAGGAGGGTTGCTGGCAGAAGCGGCCAGTGTTCTCAACCAGGGCACCTCCTGGGTGTGTGTGGGGAGGGGACATTTGGCGATGCCCAGAGACGGTGTTTGGTTGTTACAGCTGAGGGGGGTGCTATTGACATCTAGTGAGTTTAGTGATGCTGCCAAGCATCCTGCGATGCCCAGGACAGCCCCACGAAAGAGAATGACCCAGCCCAGACCACGCAGTGTCAAGGATGAGAAATTGTTTTTACATAAAAATCTCTTGGTCCTCACCTTCAGACAGTATTGGGCTTTGATCAGCTGCTGAAGAAATGTGGCCTCTTCACTTCACTTCATCTATTCCCTTTCTTCCCTTTCAGCCAAGTCAAGATTTGATCATCTACATTGTGTTTAGAACAATAACGGAGTTTGGTCTAAAGCAGAGGTTCTCAACCTGTGGGTCGCGACCCCTTTTGGGGTCGAACGACCCTTTCATAGGGGTCACCTAAGACCATTGAAAAACACATATTTCCAGTGGTCTTAGGAACCGAGACATTGCTCCTCTGTCTGTCTCCAGGCAGGTCTGCCCACGTGCAGATACGCCCACATACAACATGAGGACCTGTATGTATTAAAGGGTCGTGGCATCAGGAAGGTTGAGAACCACTGGTCTAAAGGTTGGTTCTAAAATCCACACTCCAATACCCAGTGTTTACAACATCATGGTTATGTAAACATCTGTCTCTGAACTATGTGATGTGACTTAATCTACAGAAAAGGAAGTGTGATCCTTTGCCACCAACTTGGGCCCCTCCAAGGAGAGGGAGCCGGGTGTCAGGGTCACCTGGATGCGCCCCTCACCGCTCACCCCGAGCTCCCGTCATGCCTTCACTTCAGTTTGCTCCACGTTTGAACCGTAACATCCTGATACAGTTTCTTGATTCTGATGGAGTTTGAATTGTCTTTGTAAACATTTGTTCATAAAAGAAGCACGTTCCTTGGCCCCATCGTAAGATCAGCCAGCTTCCTAGTCACACCTCAAAGCCGTCCTTCCTGAAACCCGTTCTCGTTCTAATTTGCAATGCTTGCTTCCCAGATCGGCGGAGTGGCTCTCATCCTGGACACCCTTGCCATTTTCTCCGGGGATGAGGTCACTTAGTCCTGCAGCCTTGCCTGCCCTTCATGGGATTCTTTCCAGCTCCGAGACGTGGTACATCCTGGTGCTTAAGTGCCAGACTGGAGCCCACTCTCCAGGGGCCCCCATGGTAGCTGTAGGACCCTGGACAGGCTTGCTATGCCTCTGTTTCCTTGGGATGGGGGTCACGATGATTCATGTAGTAACCTAACATAGAATAGGTGTGAGGGTGAAAATGGTGAATAATGCCTAGAAAGTGTTTAAAACAAGGCCTGGCATTAGTAAGCCCTCAATAAGTGCTGGTTATTATTATCATGATTTTACTGGAGTGTATCCTTAAGTAATTTTTCCAGACAGAGTACATGGATGGTAAAATCTTCTGAGTCTTTTTATGTATGAAATGTCTTTAATTTGCCTTCTCCTTTGATCGACAGGTTGCTAGGTATAAAGTTCTATGTTTAAAATTACTTTCCTTCAAAAATTAAATTACTTTCCTTCAGAACTTGGTCTCAGTGTTTTCTAACATCCAGGGTTGCTGATGAGAAATCCAATGCAGATCTGATTCTTGCTCCTTTGTAGGTGTCTGTTCTTTGTCTTCATGAGGTTTTCCAGTCTTCTCTTTATGTTTGGTGCCCGGGAGTTTCACAAGGCCCTGTCTAGGTGTGAAACTTGACCTGTGCCACCTGCCCAGCATTTGTTGAATACTTCTTAGCTGAGCCGGCGTTTCTCTTTAGCTTTAATAGATGTTTTAAGCTCGAATAACTTTATTCCATTATTATTATTTTCCAAATATGTCTTCCTTTCAGTTTTCCCTTTTTGTGTTTTTGGAACCGCCATCGGATAACATGCGGGACGTACTGAATTGATCCTCCACGTCACCTTTGTTCTCTTTCTTACCGTCCGCGTTCTCACTCTGGAAGACTTCCTTCCTGGATTTTACCCCCCAGCTTTTAGCAGAGGTTTTATTTTCTACACTCATATTTTTAATTTTCAACAACTCTTTCCTAGTGCTCCTTTTCGGGGGCAACTGTCCTCACTTTACGGACGCAATACCTTCTAAAAGAGTGTTAAGATACTTATTAGATGACCTCTGACCCTGAGATCCACAGAATCTCCGCTCTCAGTCCTGTTACCCCCAGGGTGTGTGGAGACCTGCCCTGGGGGTGCGAAGCCGTCCACAGCACATGGGCTGTTCTGAGCATCTAACAGAGGGCAGGATGTGGCTTTGCATGGTAGCTTGAAATGATCAAGAAAATATATATTTACCAAAATATGAGCTGACATGGGAAGTCCGGATGCTGAGTGTCAATGCACAGTGGGTCAGTGTTTAATGACAGGGCCGCAGGCTGTTGGGTTCACAGGGCTCATTTGAATAATGTTCCCAAGTGTGCAGGCAATAGGAAAAGTGGTCCATGGAATGGCTTATAGGGAAACATAAGTGAATAAGAAAGAAAACACCAGCCCCGGGGGGGGGGGGGGAGCAAAAAGGCTGAAAGCAAAAGTAAATGTACAAGGATACCTCTTAAGTCCCACAAATCTGTAGGGATTTGTAACTCAGGAAAACCCTCAAGTAAAACACAAATCAAAAAGTGACCAAGACCATAAGCCACATTCCTCAGTAAGTTGTCTTTTCCGGTAACGAAAAAGGAATAAGACTGTAAATACACACTATCTCTCTCCATCATTGCAGCTTCTTTCATTTCTTTCTTGAAATATTACAAAGCAAACAACTCCTGCATTCTGATCCATTATAAACCAGTTCCATATCTAATCAACTTGAAGCCAGAGCCATACGGGCTGTGCAAACATTTAAAAAAGTCATTCTAAGATAAGGAAAACAGGAAGTTGGAGGGTGATGATGAGGAAACTGATATCCGAACGGTAATCTGAGCAGTAGAGTCACTAAACCCTTCCTGCGCCATAAACAGAATTTCTCGGGATGTTTCCTTTCGCTTCCCTTGCGATTTGGCGCTGGGTTGGACCAGTTAGTGCAAAGCAGCATCGTTCTCTTTCTTACTCCCCTGTCGGCAAACTGTGCCCCGGGGGTAGGGTCCGCGCACCAGGAGTTCCCATCTGCTCCACGGAAGTCTGGGTGGTCCGCCTCCCGCCGAAGCTGCCCAGGGAAAGGGCAGATGGATCCACCTTGGTTTCCCCACCTGCTGCAAAAGCCAGTCTGTCCGTCTAGACCAGGCACATTCCCACTTTGGCCCACCACTCTTTGTCCTGGGGGGCTGTCCTGTGCCTTGTAGGATGTGCAGCCACACCCCTGGCCTCTAGATGCCAGTAGCACTCCCTCGGGTGGTTATGACAAAAAATGTCTCCAGACAAGCCAGATGGTCCTGGGAGGGGGACGCAAGTGGCCCACAGCTGAGAACCACTTCTTTTTTCTTTTCTTTTTTTTATCCTCGCCTGAGGACATCCTTCCATTTTTTGTTCAAATCGAGTGGGAGGCCAAGGCTTTTTTCTTTTTTTTTTTATCCTCACCCGAGGACTTTTTTTTTTTTTTTTTTTTTTGATATTTTGTTCAGATAGAGTGGGAGGGAGAGAGAGGAAGAGAGAGAGAAACATCGACGTGAAAGAGACACATCGAGTGGCTGCCACCTGCACAACCCAACCAGGGCCGGGGACAAACTGCAACCGAGGTACGTGCCCTTAGTGGGAACCGAACCCGGGTCTCTCTGGACCACAGGCCAACGCTCTAACCGCTGAGCCAAACTGGCCAGGGCGAGAACCACTTCTTTTGAAGCAAACTTTTTAGAAAGAGTTCAAATCATGCATTACAGTGTTATTTCATTCTCCTTCACAGAGTGAATTAGTGCCCGGCCAGTGTGGCTCAGTGGTTGAGCGTCAACTCGTGCACCAAAAGGTCACCGGTTTGATTCCTGGTCAGGGCACATGCCCAGGTTGTGGGCCAGATCTCCAGTGGGGGGCATGCAGGAGGCGGCCAGTCAATGTTCTCTTTCAACAATGTCTCTATTTTTCTCTGTCTCCCTTCTTCTCTTTCTAAAATCAGTTAAAAAAAAGAAAAAAGAAAAAATATATTTAAAAAGACACACATAGAGTGAATCAGTTACGATGCTTTGGCTTGAATGTCTCCAGAAGGCCTCTCCTGAATACTCGATTTACTCTCTCCTCCTATTTCTGTTACTTATTCATCAGGTATATTGCTTCATATTCTGTCTCCCTGGCTAGACTAGATCAATTCTAAGCGCACCATGGGCACTTAAAAAACATTTGTTCAAGAAATGAATGGATGAAAACTGAATTCCACATGCTGTGGACAGTGAAGAGACTCATTCTTCGAGTAACTAGGGTGCTGGGTGAAGCAGGGTCAGGTTCACTGGCTCAGTGGAGTCGCAGCCGCAGGCTCTGGGGTCTTGTCCCTGCTCTGCTTCTCACGCAGATGCATCAAGGCCCAGCATGGGAGGAAGTGTGGCCTCCCCGGGGGGGGGGGGGGGGCGTCCCCTTGTCAAGAGCAAGGAAGCTTTTCCACAGCCACCCCCCTCACTGACAGATTCCCCTCTAAACACACACACAGAGATCTCATTGGCCAAAACTGAGCCCCAAGTTCATTCCTAAATCAATCGTCTGCGAGGGGAATGGAACGACCTTGGTAGACACAGACGAGTCGGTTTTATTCCTCAGCCGCGGATGGGATGCTTACCCCACAGAGCGGAGACCGGAGACCGGAGCACAAGCACAGATGTGACAACCAGCAGGAAGAGGGAAGGAGTCACCAAAGGCAGTCAGGTTCCGGAAATGAGGGGGCAGAAGAGATTGTGTCTGTGCAGGTCAGGTGACCTGTAACAGAGTCTTGTCCTGGCGCACACCCCTCTCCAGGTGCTGTCTCCTGCGGCTGCCCTTCATCGTAGTGCCTATCTGTGTGCTCTGCCCCAGGACGGGTACCAGATCTGGGCTCCTCCACTTTTTTTGTTTTTTTTAATCCTCACTCGAGGACATTTTTTCCGTTTTTTGTTCAGATAGAGCGGGAGGGAGAGAGAGAGAAACATCGACGTGAAAGGGACACATCGAGTGACTGCCACCAGCACAACCCAACCAGGGCTGGGGACACACTGCAACCGAGGTACGTGCCCTTAGTGGGAACCGAACCTGGGTCTCTCTGGACCGCAGGCCGACGCTCTAACCACTGAGCAAAACCGGCCAGGGTTCCTCCACTTTTTAGTCTTTCATATCCAAAGGAATTAATCTGTAGTGGCCAAACATCAGATTAGAGGGTACAAGAGATAAGGACAAAAGAATTCTCTGGGTGTCCCCGAAAGCACCCTTCAAAGGCCCGAACCCCTCTGTGGCTTCATTAAGTCAATACGGAATCCCCTGTCTGTGTGGCCGGGGTTTCTGATGCCCTCGGCCCCATCGCTGCCTGTCTGCACGGCTCCCAGTGCCTGGTCCTTGGGAGGCCCTCTGCTGAGTCACTTTGCTGAGTGAATGGACCAGCTCCCTCTTCCAGGGTCGTGGCTTCTCTAGTGCAGGACCTTGTAGGGCACAAGATACTCATTTTTCCTGCTGTGACCAGGATGGCACCTTGCTGAAACCCTCGGGCTCCACAGCTGGAAGAGATGGGCTCTAACACCCGGCAGTCATCTGCATGCCTATCCCCGTGGCCCTTCCCATCCCTGGTGAACCGGCCGCAGTTCCCCGAGGAGGCTGGCGCCTTGGGTCCTAGTCCTGGGACTCTACGTTTACCCTCCCCCGGCACCCAGACTGTCTGGAGAGGACACTCCTGCAGACGATGTGGAGAGCGACAGAGCCTCGGCTGAGGACCACTGGGCCCACGAACCAGAGCCAGCAGGTCGGCCTTGTCCCATCTGAGAGTCCCCAGTCTTCCCGCGTCTGCTGGGGCCATGTGCTGTGGTGCCAAGGGCTTCCAGTTGGGACCCCAACTACCATGGTGTCTTAGCCAGGGTTCCCCAGAGAAGCAGATCCAATAGGATGTGTGTGTTTATTATACATAAAATGAGCACATGAAGTAGACATAAAATTAATCATCGCAGTGAGTGACCTTGGGTAAAGGCACTTCACTGAGCCTCAGTTGACTCATGTATAGAGTGGGGATAATGACACCCACTTCAGGGACTGTTGGGGATTAAATGAGATTGAAGGTGCACGGTGCCTGGCATCTATCTATCATCTATCTATCATCTATCTATCATCTATCTATCATCTATCTATCTCTGATATCTCTCTCCATTGGTTCTGTTTCCCTGGAGAACACTAACACAGGTGTCATTTCTATTTCAAAACTTTCCTGTAAATTAAAGAGACCTCTGACATAGTTTTAATGATAAATCATTGCTACTCATGGATAAACATAATCTTGTTCTGTAAATTTTAAAAAGTATCTTAATTTTTTTCTTATGACCCTAAGTTGGCCACCAATGAACTAAAAATTATTTTCCTCTTACTGTAGATCTCCTCTTACCCTATGAATTAAAAAACAAACAAAATGAATGAATAAACCAAACGAAACGGAAACAGACTCACAGATACAGAGAACAGACTGGTGGTTGCCGAGGGGAGTGGCGGGAATGGGAATAATGAGTTATAAGTAAAGACAATTCTCCTGAGCGGCACACCAGCAACTGTCCCCCTGAAACTCCGTCTGGATCCTGCCAGAACCAGGAAGACGCTGGCGCAGCCAAGCAGGAAGGAGCGTCCACTCCTATCAGCCCTTATTGAGCACCTACTGTGTGCCAGGACCCGTGCTAGGTGCTGAGCAAAACCAAACATGCCCCCTGCCCTCCAGCAGGACTCAGGCATGAATCGCATTTGTGGGGGTTTTCATCAGACTACTGGTCACAAAGCAAAGGTTCAGTGAAGATTTTAACGAGAGAGAGAGAGAACAGGGGGGAAAGGGAGGAAAAGAGGGGCTTGCTCCTGACACGCCAGGAGGAACCATTAAAAAACAAGCCTCCATCGTTCGTTTCCCCAGCAACCGTCCCAAACACTTCATTAGGGAGAAAACAGCCCCCTTTCCTCCGGAGAGTCAGTACCGTCTTGTTTTTCAATGTTTCAAACCCATAAACAAACACTCCCATTTCTAAAACCCCATTTTACTCAAGAATCATCTGTCTTCATCTCAAATGCACATTTTTGCCTCTTGGTCAAAAAAAAAAGAAAACCAAAAAACACCCACTAAACAGACCTTGGTGACCACTTCATCAAGCCTGGGAGGACAGGGGTCAGCTTTCAGGCTGAGTGCTGGGGGCCCACGCCTGGGTGTTACCCGATAGCATCTACGGGCACAGGAAATGCGTCCTGGGGGGACACAGCAGTGAAGGGAACTGGGGAAGGAGAAGGGTCAGGAAGGAAATTTTGAGCAGGACATTGAAAAGTCGAGTAAAACCCTTCATTGTCAAACTGAAATAGGATTAATAGCAGCCTCACCAGTAGTCAGAACCGAGGGACTGTTTATTTACATACTTCCACACCAGGGAGAGAATTCCCCAAACAGTTTATTTTAGGGGCACACCCCAAGAACACTAACTGAATTACCTTTCCTCTAATCTTCCAGAACCCAAGCCCCAAATTTATTTTTCTACTTACTGTTTGCTTAACTCTGCGGGGTTAAAACCTCATTCATAGCAATGGGTGACCCCAAGCTCAAGATGCCTGCGTCCAAAGCAGGCAGCACAATGTTATTCTGTTCCTAGCTCTCTCTTCGGGTCCTGCGGATGTTACTTGGGAACCTCACTCTGCCCCGTTGTGGATCCAGACCGAAGGTAGAGAGAGCAAAAAGGCTTCCCGATCACACAAGACCCAGGTTACGGAGTCACAGTCTTTTTCTTTAAAAAGGAACCTCACACTCTGTTACATGCAGTGGAATATTCATCAGCTGTGAAAAGGAATGAAGGTCTGGTACCTGCTACAATGAGGATGAACCTTGAAAATGTTACACTGAGTGGGAGACACAAAAGACCCATAGTGCATGCTTGCATATACGTGAATGTACAGAATAAGCAAACCCATGGAGTTAATTGGTGATTGCCAGGGGCTGGAAGGGGAGGAGAATGGGGAGCAACTGCTCAGTGGGTTTCTTTTGGGGGTGATGGAAGTGTTTTGAAACTAGACAGAGGTGTGGCTGCATGACATTGTGAATGTGCTACGTGCCACTGAATTTTCTGTTTTAAGATGGTTAATTTCATGTGCATGAATTTCACCTGAAAACACACAAACTCATTACTTGCAACCTGAAAAGAGGCCGTGTTTCCACCTTTTCATTTCCCTGGATGTCTCTCGCAGCTGTACTTCCGTCTTACTAATCAAACTCCTTTCCCGTAACACACAAGACACATTCCTGGAGTTTGACACTATTCTGTGTTTAAAGGAGAGTGACATCTGAGGTAGGGGCCCGGCCTCTAATTCTCCATCTGCAGGCGAGTCACACCCTAAAGGGCTTGATAAGAAGAAATTGTTTGAGGTTGGGGGAAGGCGGCACAATTCCAGAACATTTGGATCTAGTCTCTCTAGGAGAAACATCACCAACTCAGAAATAGGGGTATTTGGAGAAGAACACTTATGTTTTGGGTGTTCCCACACAGTCTGTTCCCGATGCACGTCTGATGTCCCTTTGGCAGAATGTGACCATGACTGCCGTCTCCTTGGGAAGCCACACTTCCTGCTGACTTCCACATCTGTGTTAGGGGTTGGATGACATGCTATTTCTTGTTTCAGAGCTAGAGTGGTGATATGGGTCGTCAGATGTCACGAAACATTAAGTAAAGTCACACACAGATGGAAACTGGTCCTGTGTTTATATAAGTGCCAGTGGCTACTTAATTGCAATGTGTAGAAACAAGCGACTAGCTGGGAGTTCTTTTTTTATCAGTCGGGTTTTTTGTTTCTGCCATTTCTAGGGGAGCCTCAAGCCCCAAGGCCTGCCCAGTCGGGCTTGGGGCTGATGGCATTTGGGTGAGGAGCTAAATGGCAGGTTCTGCCCCACAGGCTGCTGACCCCAAAGGAGCTCACCGTTCACACCCACAGTGGGAATCTGAATGGACTTACCCAGGCTGTGATTCATCCAGGGCTCTTGGCTCCTGTCCCTTCCCCGCCCGCTACTCCCGATGACTAGATAACACTTCGCCGGAGCGCACGGCCAAGCCAAAGAAAGGAAGAGAAAACCAAGAGAGGCCTTTCCCCTGCAGAAACGGCAGGACCTTGGAAGGGGGAGCGAGGCTACAATTCGTGGACCTTTGCACAGAATGAAAATGCGGGGACCCTTATTCAAAAATTATTCAGAATTTCAAGATGGTGAAGAAGAGCTTTAAGCCAAGCTTGGGTCCTTCCGAGTGGAGGGCCTGTGGGACTGCATGGGTCTGAGGCCCCGGAGCTGACAAAGCGGGGCGGGGGGTGGTCGATATACAAATCACCCGAGTTTTCCAAGCACCAGCCTGAGTTAAGGGGTCCCAAGTTCTAGGAATAGGACCTAAAATTGAATAGATTCAGCTGTCTGTGTTCGAAGCCCAGACTTCCACCTCTAACGTTTAGAAAGGTGACAGAGGGAGCTGCCGAGCTGACCCTGGGGTAGGCTGAGCACAGGGCAGCTGTAGGACATGCCAGGGGAGAAGGTGGAGTGGGCAGCAGAACAGCCCGTGACCTGGGGCTGTCTGGCAGCCCCAGTGCCACCCTCCTGGCAGGGCAAGTCCGGCCGCAGGAGAGTCTCTCCCGTGCTCCGGGTGATACAGTTCTGCAGGGACACAGATGGACCCAGCTTTAGTGAATACCCATCCCTGAGCCAATCACTGTGGCCGGGGGCAGGGGACTCTGGCCAGGTCTGAGTCATGTGTTTCTTCCATGTTACCAAGAGAGGGTTAGGCACCTTGACTGACAGCTCTATCAGAAACCAGAGAACAGGGCATGGTTCCCAAAGGCAAAGCAGGTGTCGCTACTAGGGGGCAATAGAAAGTGTATTGGACACAAAAAATAGAGCAAACAGCCCTGGCCCGAGTGTCTCAGTTGGTTGGGCATCATCTTGTGCACCAAAGGGTTTCGGGCTCAATGCCCGGTCAGGTTGCAGGCTCAGTTCCTGGTAGGGGGTGTGCAGGAGGCAGCCAATCAATGTTTTGTTCTCATATCTATGTTTCTATCTCTCTCTGAAAAAAACAACAACAATAAATGAAAATACTAACTTTAAAAAATGGAGCAAAAAAAAGCCAACTACAACCTAAGCTAAGTTAAACAAATAAGGAAATTCAATTATATCAAAAATTGGGAATTCCTAAAGTAGAACTAGCTTCAGGAATTACAGGGACCTACACGTTACCACCAGATTTCTATCTACCTATATGGCTAACTACCATCCATCCGTCTACCTGTCCATCTGTCCATCCATCTAGCCCTGCTTCCTTCTGTCCATTGTGAAAGCAAATGGCTCTGAAGCCAAACTTGGGGTTCAAGTTAAGATTCCATAACTTATAGCCCTGTGGCCTTAGGGCAATTGACTTAAACATTCTGTGCCTCAGTTTCTCCATCTTCAAAATGGAGATGATAAGCTGTCTCATAAGTCTGATGTGAGCATTGACTCATTCCTGTAGAGCACTCGGAACAGCACCTGACACCTAGTTGCTCCATAAATGTTGGCTCTCGCTGTCAGTACTGCACATGGGCTCTGCGTGCGGCGGGGTGGGGGTGGGGGGGTGAGGAATAGCCACAGGCCGCTCCAGCCCTATGCTGTTCCATCTCACAAACCTGAAGGACTGAGAGCTCACTGTTCCCAGGATCCCAGGAAAGGACTCTGGTGCCCTGGCCTGGGTCACTCATGGCCAGGGGGTGGGGTGCCAGGATTGACCAAGCAGGCTTCACGTGCCCCTCACTGTGCCAGGGGGTAGGTACGTGATTGGCCGTCTTGCCAGAACTGAACTAGGGTGGGAGCTGCTACCAGAGGCGGGGAGAAAGAATGCTGGGTGGACTAAAGCCACAAACGTCCCCTACCTTTTGCAGGGACTTCAGCACCTCTGACAAAGCTGTATCTTGAAAGAGTTATGTAGGACTATCATCCTTTATGGTCAAAAAGGAAACTCATAAATAGCTACAGGGCGGGCTGCAGTGAGTCGTCGTTCTAGAGGTTTCCGCCAAGAATCCCTTCCGGGTTCCAGAGCCTCCTCCCAGCCCCCGGCACAGTGGCCACACACCGGGCCTCTGCTTGCTGACTGCCGGGTCCCAGGCTGCGACGTTCCTCTGGTGTCCCGTGAGCTGAGCGGAAGGGACCGTTGCTCCTGAGGGACTCTGGGTTGCCCGGTTGGTGGAAATGACCTGCAGAGCTCCCACCTTTGCGTCTGTGGAACTGCCAGACACCAGCTTTATGCGGATTCTCAGATTAAGAATTACTCCCTGCACAACAGAGCGGAACTTGTGTGATAAAGGGCATCTGGCTTGGACCTCAAGTTTCACTTTCTCGCTGGATGACTTTCCCTGCCACTTGGAGCCCTGGCTGGAAAGAAACGCTCTCGGCCTCTCAGGGCCTGTTGACGGGGTGTTGCCTTTGGACGGTCTGGACTGGATGCTGGTCTGAGCTCCAGGCCCCTTCCCTACGTGGCCGTTGAAACAGAGCTAAGACCTCAGTCAGGTGAGACTGTCCTCCGAAGCCAGCCTGCGTCCCCGGTTCCAGTCCCTCTGTGTTTCTGACACTGGGACTTTCCCTTTCTTTCAGCTCCACTGTCTAATTGTTTTTATTTTTATTTTTTATCCTTACCCGAGGACACTTTTACATTTTTTTTGTTCAGATAGAGTGGGAGGGAGAGAGAGGGAGGGAGAGAGAGAGAGAGAAACATGATGTGAAAGGGACACATCGAGTGGCTGCCCCGCAGGGCCGGGGACAAACTGCAACCCAGGTAGGTGCCCTTAGCGGGAACCGAACCCGGGTCTCTCTGGGCCGCAGGCCGACGCTCTAACCGCTGAGCCAAACCGGCCAGGGCTCAGCTCCACTTTCTAATGGTTTCGGTCCTCCAGCTCCTGTTGGCGTTTGTATCCAGAGCTGCTCCGTGCCAGCTGGTCCGCGCGGGGCCCCACGCAGAAGCCCACTGCAGAGCGAGTGGGACACTGTCGACGCCCAGGACAGCAGCGGACGCGCGGAGGACCCGCTGTCTCAGACAACGAGGGCAGGGGTACGGTCGCCTGCCTGCCAGCCCCGCTGTTCTCGGCGCCCTAACGACAACCCAGAGGCTGCCTCAGGGGCCGCCTTCTTCGCCCCGTGTCACCGACGGGCTTCCCCGCTCAGCTAGGAGGGAAAAGCGCGCAGTCCGCGGCCTCCACCCCTCGTCCCCGCAGCAGCCGCAGGCGCCCTGTGCGCGCTTCGTTGTCCCCGGGCCGGCAGAGCGGCCACAGCGTCAGCAGCCTCTCCGCCCCGCGGACCGGGCCGCCAGGGACCAGGTGAGCCGCGACGTCCCTCCGCCACGCGGACTGCAAAGCAGCCTGTTTCCGGCGTGACAATGAAAGCGAAATGGCCAAGCGGGTGGGAAACACTGGTCACCGACTGCAGTTCATTCACCCAGGGGCTCCCCGCCCGCCCCCACCTCCTCCCGCTGCCACAGAGCTGCATTCGCCTTTTCGGAGCCTTCCCTTGGCTCAACCTCAACTCCACCCCACCCCCATTTGCCAACTTCTTCTCCCTGCCCAGCTTCAAGGCTCTGCAGCCCAGTCTCCCAAGCTCTGTCCATGAGTCAAAGGCTGGGCTGGAAGTGTCACAGGGGATCACTGTCATCTCCCCGGTCTCCTGCCCCCAAGGCCATCTAGCCCAAGAGCAAACCGCGGGCCTGTGGCTCCCCAAAGGTAAGCTGGGTCTTGCAGGGCACCCTGGTCCGAGTTCACAGACAAGTAGGCCTCTTCCCCTTGGCACAGACAGAATTCAGCTTGCCTTCCGGAGACCAAAGTCCCAGGGACAGGCCAGTGTCCACAGCCGATTCCACTGGGGAGGGGGTGGTGTATGCCACAGCAGTCTAGAGCCCAGCCAGATCCAGGAAGATCTCAGGGACATTTTTAGGGAGTTGAAAGTGGGGAGTGAGGGCACCCAAAACGGTGTCCATGGCAAAGCGTTAACGTACTAGACTGAAACTATACGGATACTCATCCCTCTGCCGGCCTCCGTCAGCCCAGGCCCCTCTCCTCAGAGATGCCCGGTCTTCTTTCCCAGTAGCTCCCCCTTTTTCTGGATTTGTTTTCCCCTCCAAAGCTTTATCCCTCTCTCATGGTGACCTCCCAGGTTTGAACCTGGAAAGACAATGTGCAGACCCTTCTTCACCTTATCCTCAGCATCACCTGTCCACCCCACCACACACACACACCTGACAATCCCCAGCGGTGGACACCTCTGTCAGTTAGTGGAGACCAATGGCATTTTAAAAGGTCACCTCTCTCACAGTAAACTGTGCAGCTCAGGGACAGTCACCTTGCGAGCTTCATTATTCATGAGTGCTCACTTTTCTTCCCAGGATTGATGGGTGACAGCTCCCCATTTGGGGCCCTTCTTATAGATATTTACAGTAGTTTCCTAAGTACACCCTTAATTAAAGGGGCCACGACTCATTGACACATCGTCAGAATATTACTGAGTAACTCATTAAAATGTTAATAGCTCTGTCTGGATGTATTGATCGTGGTGTCAACTATTCTTGGAATAATAAACAAAGTCGAGTCTTTACATTTTATCTTTCAACCATGCTAAGTAGGAAGTGAGCCAAGGAGTGTCTGAGGGGAAGTAAGTCACCTTGGAGGCCCCCAGGTGAGCTGGGATCAAATCAAGGGGGAGCCACCAAGCTTCGTGATGAAAAATGTCATGACAGACAGAGTTAAGCTCGAAGTCAAATACAGAATAGGGGTAAATACCCAAAACCCTTGGACCATGGTTTTGTCCCAGATGCTTCTAAGTAAACCAATCAATCAGTGGGATTTTGAATCAGCGACCTGAAAACGATCTCCTGGCTTCCCACGTGCTCTTAGCGGCAGAGCTGAACACCACCTGCTTGAGAGGAGCCAGTGTCCAGCCCCTTGCAGTCTTCCAGGACTAACATGCAGGGTAGGCGCCCTCCGGCGCCCTGGCCATCTGTCCCTTGCTCTCTGGCTCCTGCCACACTAACCTCTCTACCTTTCTGATCCTTGAACACGCCAAGTTCATGGTTCATTGGCCTTCTGCCTGGAAGGTTCTTCTGACCTCAGACCTTGAGAAGCTGGCTCTCCAAGTTGGCTCTCAACCCACAGGTCACTCCTGGAGACAATTCCTGGGTGTCCCCTCCTGAAACACTCCCCAGCACACCCCCAACCCATACCTTCCCTGACAACCGGGCCCTGCTTGACTGTTAGTGATGCATCCCTCTCTGAAGTCATCCTTGTTTTTTGTCAGCCTGGTTATTTTGTGTTTGTCTCTTCCCAGGAGGGTCATAGGAACTATGTCTATCTTATCTCACCGTGGCTCCAGCGTCTGGTCCGTGTCGGACACATAGTAGGCACTCAATGAACACTGGCTGAATGAATGAATGAATGAATGAAAAGCCCCCGAATGAATGAATGAATGAATGAATGAAAAGCCCCCAAGACAAGAAAGGGATCCTGAGATGCCCAGAGGGACTTGAGCTGAAAGGCCTCTTCTAAGGAAAGCAGGGGAGGGGCTGGGAAGGGTCTGATGTGGGAAAACCCCCAGGAAACGCTCCCTGCTCAGGATCGGGGGGCAGAGAGGGTTTAGTTGGACTCTCATCTAAAATCTGGTTACTACTTGGAGCTCAGCTCAAGGGTGGGGAATCCTTTGTACGGACTGTGACTCTGGACCTACGTGCCATGGTTTAAGGACACACTTACGTCCGAAGTCTACGTTTCCAGAACGAACACCCACAACCAGGAGTGGCCAGGGCTGGTGACACCTCACACCACTCTATCAGGCCTCGGCCTCCCTGCTGTAGGAACGTTATTATCATTCCTGACCATCCGCCATCCCGGCCCTGGCTGCTCTGATATCCCATCAATGGGCCCATTCAGCCGGAGCCCCGTTTTGCATATTATTCTTAATAAACATTCATAGTACAAGCCATAATGGCCCTTTCAAGGCTGCTGCTTTGAATGTGTGTTAACAACAGAGTGCCTTTGTGTACTTACATGTAAAAATACACTGGCCACCCTGTTGATATGAGGCGCATATATTTATAAATATTTATCACCTGGTCATGGCTGACATTTTCAAAGTGCTGCATTGGACCTGGACCCCGTTTTTCTGTCTCTCAAGCTGAGAGGCCAGACGAGGTTAATTAATCCAATTTTGCCTAATAACGTGCGGCGTAATGATCTCCATGCCCTGGTTTTATTTGTCAAGGGGGAGGGGCTCCAGGGAAAGGCCTCTGTGACTCAGGAAGGAGAGGTTTCGGACCCTGGGCTTTCTCAGACCAGCCTGGCATGATGGAGACGAGCCCACCGCACCTTCTGGGGAAGTAAGTCGCCAATGAAACCCAGGGTCTGGACTTGGGTTGTCCATGGAGAAGGAGAAAAATGGTGTCCCCAACTTCTCTCCCGATTCCATCTCTCTCTTCTGCCTGAGCCTGTGGGAGACTCGGATGAGTCGGGAGTGACATCAAACGCTCGCGGATGGACTGGGCTGGATCTCCGTGCTCTCCACGCTGTGGTTGGTGTGAGAACCTGTACGCTCAGTCTTAGGGAAAAACAAGTATTGCATCTGGTGTGGCTTGGCCAATCTGGTCTTTAAAAGGGGATAGCATGCAGGATACGACGCTTTGACTCCTTGGACTAGGTTGGTTTCACAAACCACCATGCACTGAAGACCTCTTTGCAAAAGCGATCGCTCTCAGAGATCCCGACCAGGGCCTCCTGTTCTGTGCATTTTGACCCACGTTCAGACTCGTCTTCTAACTCTCGGATCTGGAAGCTGTCTAAGCCAGGACATTGTTTCGAGAGGAGGTCTTCAAATCATGTCTAAATTCCTGAAACCCGCACACGTCCCTCCTCAGCTCATTTAGGACTGAGCTTTGTAGTTTTGTAGACACCTCTCTCTTCCCTGCCGTGTCTCTTGGTGTCTTAGGGGCTCTGTCGGCCAGCCCCTGCTCTCCATCCCCAGGAGGCTCCCCAGGTCACAGAACAGACCTCAGGGATGACTGCTCCAAGCTCATCCTGCCTCGTCGCCTCCAAGCTGGTCCCTGTGCAGCTCTGGGAGTCCAGTGAGGTTCCCACCCCACACTCGCCTTCACCTCCTCATCACCTCCACCGAGCAAACCTGGGCGGCCGAACCCCAATATGCCAGTTCCACTTAACACTGACTCGGACACAACCGAAGGAAGACAGTAAGTCTACTAAAAATAAGGCAGACGCACGCCAGAGCCAGTTTAGATTTTAAACCATTCATTGTTCAGGTCACCTGTGGGCCACAGAGGCTGGTGGCGCCCGGAGCTCCCTGCTGAGGGTGCGTGAGTGGCAGACGCCTTCCTCAATGTGCCTTATTCCATATGCTGGGCCACCCGGTGCCAGGCACTGTCCTCCACTTCCTCATCCCCAGTGGCTGGTAAAACAGCCGTGAACTGGAAGGCGAAACCTGGGGGAACCCGGCCTGGAGCCCGAGAGCTGCATGACCTTGGGCGAGTCACCCGAGCTGCCTAAGCCATACTTCCCGCAACTATGAAGTAGGGGTCATAAACCCTACAGGGTCATGGTGAGTTCTGAACAAGACAACTTCAGAAAGCCCGCAGCTCGGTGCGAGGCCACAGGACGTTCTCAGCAAGTCTGGGTTGGATCAGCGGCTGAGAAGGTGCCATGGAGGCGTGCCCGCATGTCTGTTACTTAAAATCATGCTAAATAACACCTTGATAGCTCCAGCAGCCGAGCCTTCGAACTCATAAACCTAATAAGCACCTGCAAACGTGAATGTTACCAACACTTTTTAAAACAAATGTTCCCGTTCGCCGGGACCCAGCACACTTCATTTGTGCTCTCCGGTGTATTGATTTGCATCAGCGTAGATGCCCCTGATTACATAGTCAAGTAATGTCCCTGCTCTGGTTTGTCCGCATAGGCCCTAAGCCAAGGAGGCATTAATAACTATGTATTAGTTATCGTGTAGATGGGCTCGTGTATTGGATACACCTCGTGTGTACCTCCGATGCTCCCAGCATCACCTTCCTCCTGGGCCCTTGGCTGCAGCCTCAGCCTCAGTGGCAGACCAACTGCATTGGGCCCATGACGTTCTACTGCCTGAGGCCAACCAGCTCCATGCCCAGAGGCTCTGGCTCCTCCTGACACTATGGACTCACCAAAGAACGATGCAATCCACACCGCAGGGCTTGGGGTCTGACTCCTGCCTGGCTGGGAAGGAGCTGGATAAGGCCACTGATTGTCCGGAGGAGTCAACTCCCTAAGGGTGCACGTGGACCAAGGAGAAGCAGGAGATTGGAGGAAGCCAGGGAGATGCGTGTCTTCTCTCTTTCTCCCGCCAGTGGACTGGTCTTAGACGGTGACATCCACGAAGCCGATGAGCACATCTGCCGAGCAACTCCTTCTGTCTTCATGGCTCGCTGCTTCCATCCCACCTCGGCCCCTTCCTGCACGCTACTGCTCTGAGGTTGCAGCTCCCAAATAAAGCATGAACTCTTAATCCTTGCCTCGGGCTCTGTTTCTAGGGAATCTGGACTAAAACAGGTCATTTGAAAGATGCACAAGCCGAAGAAAAAAGGGAGAATGCTTCTGAATTGAGGCTATTTAAGAGACAAAGGCCAGTTCAGCCAGTGTGGCTCAGTGGTTGAGTGTCGACCCTGCACCAAGAGGTCACCGGTTCGATTCCCGGTCAGGGCACATGCCTAGGTTGTGGGCCCCATCCCCAGTGGGGGGCATGCAGGAGGCAGCCAATTGATGTTCTGTCTCATCAATGCTTTTGTCTCTCTCTCCCTCTCTCTCTAAAAATCAATTTAAAAAGTATGTTTTTAAAAAAATCCCAACTGGGGGCTTTCATAAGTAAATCATCCATTAAATCCAGGAGCAAATAGATCCTTACTTTAATAATAAAAGCAGGAACACACATCTTAGCTGTGCAGCATCTTGTCATTTCCAAATTCTCTCCAGGTACAAACTGTACAGTGTGATTACAACTGCAGAAACCACAGACCTCTGGGCAGCCATTATTAAGCAGAACGACACGAAATTGCCATCTGTATAATTAAAAAAGGGTTGAACATTAGTAGTTTCATCCAGTTCGATGTATTCAACAGCCCATATCCACATTCTGGAGGAGAAAGCTACAGAGTAAGCAAGAGGCCTTGAGAAGGTAGGAGCTAGGAGAGATGCAGAAAGAGGGGAGAGGACGAGAAATGGGCATGAAATTAAATTGCACCAACAATGTCGACTTTTCCCAGTAATAAGAGTTCAGTGGGGTTTTGAGGTTTGGAATTCAGTCTTCTTCTGTGAACCAAAGAATCATATTTCTACAATTAACACATCTTAAAGTAGGTATTTAAGAAGTATTTGCTGGCTGATAAATAGATGCCAAGGTCAACCCAGGGAGCAGGGCTACAGCGCCCCAACCTGAGAGACAGAGAGTGAAAACAGGGCCTGTTTGCGCAACGGTGGAGCTTAAGCTGGTTTCCAATACAGAATAATTTGTCAGGTGACCTCGAATGAGACTGTTCACCCTCTTTTTGTTGCTGTGGGAAAGGGGGATAATACTTATTCCATACAGGGCAGTGCTGGAGGCAGGTAATCATGATTGATCACTTCGAGTTTGGGGAAGGAAGACGGGGTAATAAATACTAATTATAATAACCGTTTCTGGCTCCTAAGAAAAATGCCTTTTAAAAAAAGGAAGGAAGGAAAGAAAAATTCCTATAAAAGAAGGCCTCCTGGGGTGGCCACGGGGTGTCACGGCCTCCTATTCGTCTGAAAGAACCCAAAGGGAATAAGGCTCAGTTACAGTTCATGACAACCAGAACAGGCGGAAAACCTTTGCTTGTTTTAAAAAATTCTCCTTACATAAATTAATTGCATGTTTTGATTGTCAAAGGATCACAATTTTAGATGAATAGATTAGAGCCAAAACTTGCAAGAAAGTGAACATTTCTTCACTTTATTTATGCAAAGGCTAAGTATGAACATTTAAAATGTGCAGGTCACAAGCTGGCCCCATGTAATAACTCCGTTATGTAATGACGCCACTTCACCCGCACCCTGGGCCGCCAGCAGACGCCAGGATCCTGGAATGGATCTCTCCAGCTCCCGGGGCTCCCCGATGCCGCTCCAACGTGCACAGTGCGATCTCGGAACAAATGGGGACACCTTGACTGCGTTTCCCAGGAGGATTTGTCAACCCTCTGGCCCTTCCCCTCGGCCGTTCCTCCGGCTTCTTCCCGTCCCGCACACAGCGGTGGCGGTGCTCCCAGCCCAAGCACAAGGTGCGGGCAGCGAAGGGCTGGTTGGTTTAGCTTGCGGGCAGCCGGTCCGGGGTGGTAATTGACAGGTTGCATTCCTTCATAGCGCAGCAGTAATTGAATACACATGGACTCCCCTGCACTGGTGACCCCGGAGTGTGCCACACACCTGGAAGCAGTGAGGTTCAATTAATGTGTCACCGCCACTAGTAGCGGCTACCAGTGAGAGCCACCAGAGCCGCGGAACAAAGCGGAGGCCAGAGCGGAGGAAGCCCGGGCTCCCCGCAGACCCGCCCTGGACCAGCTCCTAGACATGGTTTTCCCAGGAAAACGATTTGCTCTTAATTACTCCAATTAATTTTACCTAATGGCTTTGTTTATCTCTCACTTGAGAGCTCTCTTTTTGTGAGAGAGAGAGAGAGAGAAAGAAAGAAAGAAAGAAAGAAAGAAAGAAAGAAAGAAAGAAAGAAAGAAAGAAAGAAAGAAAAAAAGAAAGAAAGAAAGAAAGAACAGAAAAGACAACAACCAAATAGTTAACCTAGAGGAAATAACAGTGGCCCAAGTAAAATTTTGTAATAACTTTTAATATGTTTTTATTGATATTTTGAGAGCGAGAGACAGAAACATCGTGAGAGAGAAACATCCATCAGCTGCCTCCTGCACGCCCCCTACTGGGGATCGAGCCTGGAACCTGGGCATGTGCCCTGACCAGGAATGGAACCAGGACCTCTCAGTCCATGGGAGGATGCTCAATCCACTGAGCCACACCAGCCGGGCAGTAATAACTTTTAAAAATTAAAAGGAAAAAAACAGATGAGAAATTAAATATGATCTGAAAGGTGGGACTCAAGCTGAAGACATGCGAATTTATGTGATGAGCTCCACCCTTTCTTTCGTTCATTCCTTGGTGCTTGTGGAGTGCAGGGGACGGCCCAGGACACCTCAGGGATAGAGAAAAGTAGACCCCACTTTCCTGGAGCTGAGGACTCTGGGTGAATCTGTGCAGTGGGGCCTGTGCCAGGAGGGCTGGTACGGGGAGAGGAGCCCTGGCAGTGACCTGTCTCCCCATGTGCAGACCCAGGAGGGGAGAGGAGCCCTGGCAGTCACCTCCCTCCCGTGTGCAGACCCAGGAGGGGAGAGGAGCCCTGGCAGTCACCTCCCTCCCGTGTGCAGACCCAGGAGGGGAGAGGAGCCCTGGCAGTCACCTCCCTCCCGTGTGCAGACCCAGGAGGGGAGAGGAGCCCTGGCAGTCACCTCCCTCCCGTGTGCAGACCCAGGAGGGGAGAGGAGCCCTGGCAGTCACCTCCCTCCCGTGTGCAGGCCCAGGAGGGGAGAGGAGCCCTGGCAGTCACCTCCCTCCCGTGTGCAGGCCCAGGAGGGGAGAGGAGCCCTGGCAGTCACCTGCCTCCGTGTGCAGACCCAGGAGGGGGGAGGAGCCCTGGCAGTCACCTGCCTCCCCGTGTGCAGACCCAGGAGGGGAGAGGAGCCCTGGCAGTCACCTCCCTCCCGTGTGCAGACCCAGGAGGGGAGAGGAGCCCTGGCAGTCACCTCCCTCCCCGTGTGCAGACCCAGGAGGGGAGAGGAGCCCTGGCAGTCACCTCCCTCCCCGTGTGCAGACCCAGGAGGGGAGAGGAGCCCTGGCAGTCACCTCCCTCCCGTGTGCAGACCCAGGAGGGGAGAGGAGCCCTGGCAGTCACCTCCCTCCCGTGTGCAGACCCAGGAGGGGAGAGGAGCCCTGGCAGTCACCTCCCTCCCGTGTGCAGACCCAGGAGGGGAGAGGAGCCCTGGCAGTCACCTCCCTCCCGTGTGCAGACCCAGGAGGGGAGAGGAGCCCTGGCAGTCACCTCCCTCCCGTGTACAGACCCAGGAGGGGAGAGGAGCCCTGGCAGTCACCTCCCTCCCGTGTGCAGGCCCAGGAGGGGAGAGGAGCCCTGGCAGTCACCTGCCCCCGTGTGCAGGCCCAGGAGGGGGGAGGAGCCCTGGCAGTCACCTGCCTCCCGTGTGCAGACCCAGGAGGGGAGAGGAACCTGGCAGTCACCTGCCTCCCGTGTGCAGACCCAGGAGGGGAGAGGAGCCCTGGCAGTCACCTGCCTCCCGTGTGCAGACCCAGGAGAGGAGAGGAGCCTGGCAGTGACCTGCCTTCCGTGTGCAGACCCAGGAGGGGAGAGGAGCCTGGCAGTGACCTGCCTTTGTGTGAGAACCCAGGAGGGGAGAGGAGCCCTGGCAGTCACCTGCCTCCCCGTGTGCAGACCCAGGAGGGGAGAGGAGCCTGGCAGTCACCTGCCTCCCCGTGTGCAGACCCAGGAGGGGAGAGGAGCCCTGGCAGTCACCTCCCTCCCGTGTGCAGACCCAGGAGGGGAGAGGAGCCCTGGCAGTCACCTCCCTCCCCGTGTGCAGACCCAGGAGGGGAGAGGAACCTGGCAGTCACCTGCCTCCGTGTGCAGACCCAGGAGGGGAGAGGAGCCCTGGCAGTCACCTGCCTCCCGTGTGCAGACCCAGGAGGGGAGAGGAGCCCTGGCAGTCACCTCCCTCCCGTGTGCAGACCCAGGAAGGGAGAGGAGCCTGGCAGTCACCTCCCTCCCGTGTGCAGACCCAGGAGGGGAGAGGAGCCCTGGCAGTCACCTGCCTCCGTGTGCAGACCCAGGAGGGGAGAGGAACCTGGCAGTCACCTGCCTCCGTGTGCAGACCCAGGAGGGGAGAGGAGCCCTGGCAGTCACCTCCCTCCCGTGTGCAGACCCAGGAAGGGAGAGGAGCCTGGCAGTCACCTCCCTCCCGTGTGCAGACCCAGGAGGGGAGAGGAACCTGGCAGTCACCTGCCTCCGTGTGCAGACCCAGGAGGGGAGAGGAGCCCTGGCAGTCACCTGCCTCCGTGTGCAGACCCAGGAGGGGAGAGGAGCCTGGCAGTCACCTGCCTCCCCGTGTGCAGACCCAGGAGGGGAGAGGAGCCCTGGCAGTCACCTCCCTCCCGTGTGCAGACCCAGGAGGGGAGAGGAGCCCTGGCAGTCACCTCCCTCCCCGTGTGCAGACCCAGGAGGGGAGAGGAACCTGGCAGTCACCTGCCTCCGTGTGCAGACCCAGGAGGGGAGAGGAGCCCTGGCAGTCACCTGCCTCCCGTGTGCAGACCCAGGAGGGGAGAGGAGCCCTGGCAGTCACCTCCCTCCCGTGTGCAGACCCAGGAAGGGAGAGGAGCCTGGCAGTGACCTGCCTCCCGTGTGCAGACCCAGAGGCTCTGAAGGAAGCTTCTATGCTCGAGTTGGAGCAGCAGCTACCAAGAAGGGCGGGGGGTGGGGGGGAGGTAGAGAGGGCTTTGGAAGAAGGTGAGAGCGAGGACCCAGCTGAGAACTGCCATCTCCCAGTCTTCTGCAGTGCGGAGCTTGGACTTCCGATTCAGAATTAGTTCCACTTCCAGAAACTTTCTCTTCCATCACACACACGCAGTGGGGTGGGGGAGCACTAGCACATTAGAATTCAAAAGAGAGATAAGGCTACAATTTTGGTGTATTCTTGGGTGAAAGAAAGATTACAATGCATTTTGCATTTGATAAATTTCATTTAATTAATTAACAAACCTTGCAGCAATTCCTGAATGAGTGGAACTACTCCGAAATTGAAAGGCAGCCCTGTTCCACAAAACTTGACTTCTCCCTGACCACACCCACACCTCACTTCTCCCTGACCACACCCACACCTCACTGCCCCCTGACCACTCCCTGACCACACCCACACGTCACTGCCCCCTGACCACACCCACACCTCACTGTTCCCTGACCACACCCACACCTCACTGTCCCCTGACCACACCCTGACCACACCCACACCTCACTGTTCCCTGACCACACCCACACCTCATTGCCCCTGACCACACCCTGACCACACCCACACCTCACTGCCCCCTAACCACACCCACACCTCACTGCCCCTGACCACGCCCTGACCACACCCACACCTCACTGTTCCCTGACCACACCTCACTGTTCCCTGACCACACCCACACCTCACTGCCCCTGACCACACCCACACCTCACTGCCCCTGACCACACCCTGACCACACCCACACCTCACTGCCCCCTAACCACACCCACACCTCACTGCCCCTGACCACGCCCTGACCACACCCACACCTCACTGTTCCCTGACCACACCTCACTGTTCCCTGACCACACCCACACCTCACTGCCCCTGACCACACCCACACCTCACTGCCCCTGACCACACCCTGACCACACCCAGACCTCACTGCCCCCTGACCACACCCACACCTCACTGCCCCTGACCACACCTCACTGTTCCCTGACCACACCCACACCTCACTGCCCCTGACCACACCCTGACCACACCCACACCTCACTGCCCCCTGACCACGCCCTGACCACACCCACACCTCACTGCCCCCTGACCACACCCACACCTCACTGTCCCCTGACCACACCCACACCTCGGGGTCCTGACCAGGCACCTTCCTCATTCTCCCTGGCTACGTCCACAACCCTGTCATTTTTTGGGTGCCAGTGACTGGCTGTGGGGTGCAAGAGGTAGCTTTGGTTCTCTGGGCCTCAGGCTCCCTTGTAAGCGAGGAAGTTGTGACTTAGGAAAGGCACACCTTAGCATGGTCGGCTGGCCTCCAGGGAGAAGCGGGCCCTCCAGGACCCTCGCTGCTCCCTGGCCCATGGCGCCTGGAGGCCACCCGAGGAGGAGGCCCCCCACTGCAGGCACAGTCCAGGCTGGGACACTGCAGGGGGCTTCCGGGGAAGCCCAGCTCCGGAGGAACATGCACATGCTAATCTCTGCGCGCTCCTCACCTCCCACTAAAGGGGCAGGAAAGGCAGAGAAACCAAAAATGTCCCCAGGGAAAGAGAGGTCAGGAGAAGAAGCATCAGAGAGAAATCAATATTTTCAAAGTGGAAACTAAGTGGACAAATCCTGTTTGACGCAGCTGGAAGGAGAAAGATGGTCCTACCTGCTGGTGGGAGGTGCAGGGGGGAGGTCAGGAAGAACTGCAGGGTCCCTGTCGAGAGGCTGCAGACTGGGCAGCAGGCGAGAGTACAGTGTCACACTGAGAACATGACTGGTGGGCAGACTGTCTGGGGTGGTGGGACCCCAGGTCTCCTCCTCCACCGCATGTTCATTGTTCTGCTCCCGGATGGTGGGCTATTCACCCTTTCTCTGAATGTTTGCTCCCTGCCCACCCGTTTGGTATACCAGAACTTTCTCTCTGACCAGTCGAAACAGAAAGACTCAGGGCTCTGGACCCGGCTGAGAGCAGGACAGATGGAAAGCGTGCTCTGTGGACAGGGAGACAGCCCCACCATCTAATGGCTTTGCGGTGAGGTGCAGTCCTGGAGGGGGAAGGCATTCCTAAATTTGCAATTTGGACTTCATGGTTTGCCCCCTCCCCGAACGGGTGAGCTGGCTGCTCTCCCAATGCCAGTCTCCAGGTGTTAACACGCCCCCACTGAAGAGCCTGCTCTGCCCTCTGTGGGAGGGAGCAGTGGGGGGGGGGGCAGGAGAGAGGAACACAGAGGGGGAGGAGCCTGGAGGACCCAGCAGAGAACTGCCCCTCCCAGTCTCCTGGGCTGTTTGTGTCCTGGGGGGAGGTGCGCTGAGGTCTCGAGACTGAGCTTGGACAGAGCACCTTTAAGGTCTTGTTCGAAGTCGCAGCCACCCTCCCTGGATGGAGGACAGCTCCTCACCTCCTCAGCACTGGGCGTGGCCAACGACAGGTGAATGGAGGTGACCGTGTGCGGCACTTCTGAGCAGAGGGCTCAGAACACTGCTGGTGGGCACAGGAAGTGCACCTCTGTAGTCGTGAGCCTCCAGCCTTAGGGGTCATTTGTTACCACAGCGTACCAGTAGCAAAGCTGCCTGCTACAGCCCCAGATTGGCAGGAAAGGCATTCTCTGTCTCCTGCAGGCCATGAGCACCCTTCCCGGGAAGGGATCTGGGCCGCACCTGAAGACGGCTGCCTGGGCTCGGACAGGCCACCTGCACAGAGCCCCAGCCGCGGCAGCATGAAGAAGCACCTCCCTCTAGCAGCGGTTCTCAACCTGTGGGTCGCGACCCCTTTGGGGGTGAACGACCCTTTCACAGGGGTCGCCTAAGACACAACAGTAGCAAAATTACAGTTTTGAAGTAGCAACAAAAATAATTTTATGGTTGGGGGTCACCGCAACATGAGGAACTGTATTAAAGGGTCGCGGCCTTGGGAGGGTTGAGAAGCACTAGAGTCTAGTGGATTGTGGGCTGCAGGTGACTCAGGAGCCAGCATGGGGGGGCACAGGAGGGCATTTTCCTTGGAAATTATGGCCACGCCCTAGGACTTTGCAGGGCCTGGAGGTCCTGTGTAGAAAGGTGGGCGCCATCAATACTGCAGTAGAAACTGGGTCTCTCATGGTGCCAATTGTGCAGCCTTTCTCTCTGAGCTGTTCACCTACCTTTATGCTGTGTCTTTTATTCTGGGACAGGGCCCTGTGGATTCCACTTCTTCGCTATGTGGCTCTGCCAGGCTCTGCCAACAGGAGAATGCAAAGCTGGAGGAGGGGCTGGGACCCTCGCCCTCCTGTTTCTAACAGCATTGCGTCCAGACAGCCTTGCCCTGGCCGCCCCAGCGGCTCCCGACTCTTCGTGCTCCCAGGACCAGCATCAATGTACCCACCCAGAGGGACAGCATGTCACACAAGCCCCCCCCCCAGGCTCCGAGCCCCTAACCCATGGGTCCCTCCTCCAAGCTTCTATTCTTACATGCTCTCCCTGTCCCGTTTCCCTGACTGGCCTGGCCTGGTACCGTGATGCTGACCCCACCACTGGGGGATGCTGAGGACACCTGAGGAGCACGGATTATCACCTAAATCTGAGCCAGAGACTGATCCAGCAAGGAGCTGTGCACCTGGTACGTGTCACAGCTGTACTGGGTGTGGTGCACTGTCCCCGAGGTTCAAACTGCGGCCCTGCCTACCGAAGAGAGCAGCTGGGAAGAAAGCTTTCTGAGACCACATGCAGATCCAAGGAAGGGACAGGTGTGAAGGCCAGAGTGCGCAAGAAGTTCACCAAGGCTTCTCACGAACGAATCAAGCTTCCACCAGCACCCATCTTCAGGGAAGACAGAGGTGCCAAGGGTGAGCTGTTCAATTTCCTGATAGAGAGACAGAGTTGCAGGGAGTTTGGCTCTTTTCCCAGATCACAGAGCAAAGTACAGATGGCAGCCCTGGCCAGTGTGGCTCCGTGGTTAGAAGGTCGGCCCTCGGACCGAAGAGTCACAGGTTCAATTCCAGTCAAAGGCATGTGCCCTGGCCGGTTTGGCTCAGCGGCTGGAACGTCGGCCTGCGGACCAGAGAGTCCTGGGTTCAGTTCCCGTTGGGGCACATGCCAAAAAAAAAAAAAGCATGTTCCTTGGTTGCAGTTTGGTCTCCGGCCCTGGTCAGGGTTGTTTGGGAGGCAACCAATCGATGTGTCTCTCTCACATCCATGTTCCCCACACACACTCTGTCTAAAAATAAATGGAAAAATATCCTTGGGTGAGGATTTAAAAAAAAAATTACAGATGGCCAGGGATAGTGATGTATTTCCAGGAATGCCTCCCCCCCGCCCCTCCCCCCCCCCCCCCCCCCCCCCGAGCTACCAGAATGGCTAGGACTTAGACTGATGATATCAAGTGCTGTCAAAGACTGGAGCCACTTGAACGCTCACTTTGCTGCTGGGAGATGGCCGGTTGCAGCTGCTGGAGCAGTGTGGCTGAGTCTACCCGAGCCACGCCCGTGAACGGCCTGCGCCCTGATCGCTCCACCCCACGGGACATGAGTGCTTGTGTGCACCAGCATCCATGCACGAGAAGGTTCATCGCAGCTGTACTCACAATAGCCAGTGTCGCTCAGTTGGTTGAGCATCGTGCTGTGCTCCAAAGGGTCGCTGGTTTGATCCCCGGTCAGGGCACATGACCAGATTGTGGGTTCGATTGCATGTGTGCAGGAGACAACCGATTGGTGTTTCTCTCCCTTCCTCTCTCTCTAAAAAAATCAATCAATACATATTTTAAAAAAGAAAAGAAAAGAAATTGCTGAGACGTCCCCAATCTGGTTTGGGTTCTCCGGAAGGCAGATTCTGGGACTGGGAAGGGGGCCCAAGGTTATTATTTCAGAGGTCCGGAGGGCTGGTAGAAGTGACGGAACAGGAGGGAAAGGTCAGAGCTGTGCAGTGAAGCCAGCTCTCACGGTTGGTGACGAGTCGATTCCACAGGGAGACTTGGGGCAACTTGCCGAACATGCACCTCAGAATCATCTCTTGCAAGGGTGGAGGAGCTGGGGTACGCACGTGTCTCCCCTAGAGAGCCAGACATCAGGGCGGCAGGAGGGGTGCAGGTGTCCCGGTGAGCTCTCAGCTGCAAGTCAGTCAAAACACGTAGAAGGGACATGGGCCCTGATGATGTCGGTCACACGCATATGAGACAAGTCACACAAGTAGTGCCCACTGGTTAAGAAAACTTACTATGACAAAAACTTAACTCTGGCCCTGGCCGGTTTGGCTCAGCGGTTAGAGCGTCCGCCTGTGGTCAAGAGAGACCCAGGTTCGGTTCCCGCTAAGGGCATGTACCTCGGTTGCAGTTTGTCCCCGGCCCTGGTCGGTTGTGCGGGTGGCAGCCACTCGATGTGTCCCTTTCACATCGATGTTTCCATCTCTCTCTCTTCCTCTCTCTCCCTCCCACTCTGTACAAAAAATGGAAAAATGTCCTCGGATGAGGATTAAAAAAAAACTTAACTCTGAATCCTCAGATGGTCTCGAAATAAACGTGCATTTAACCCCACCATCTCCATCTGCACACATTTGAGAACCAGAGGCCCCGCTGTGTAGGTGAGAACTGTCAGACAGGTAGACTCGCAGGGCCCTAGTTATGACCACAGGACATCAAGGAACGTCTCGGGCCCCCCAGATTCAGTGTATCAACTGCGAGTTCCCTTTCAGTTGGGCCAGCTGCCCCCCAGGCCACGGCTGTCAGGGCTGGGGAGCGGGGTCCCTGTTGATAGTTTGATAACCGTAAAACCAACTCAGTCCCAAAAATAAACACCCATTTTGGTAGTCTCTACGTCTGAATTAAAGGGGTACCCAATGTGATTAATGTTAGATTGAGGAGGAAAAAAAGTGCTCATTATATAGTCACTATTGCCCTCACTGGCACAGAACTGTCACCCACTGGCCCTGGCAGGGTGACAGCAAAGGCCATGGCCACCATCTGGCCCACAGCTGCCACCACGCAGGACTTTTCATGTGACTGAGTGGACACCACATGCACCCTGCCTCTGTGCTATCCCTGAAGCACCGTGGAAACCTGAGTCGCCAGTGTTGGGGGCTTCCTCTGGCTCCCCTGGTCCCAGACGCAGCCTGAACCTGCTCGTGAGCAGGGGCGGGGCTCTTCCCAAGGGCCTCGAGACTTTGGTTTGGGGGGTGGGCGGCAGATGTTCTTCCTTCTGTAACTTCAATTACTCTCAAGCCCCCGTTTCTCCTGGTGGTGAGCTGTACTCATCTTGCCAAGTCAAGGTAAAGTCTAGCTACTCACAGTTTAAAACAGTCGCTTTGAAGTAATTTCAGATAATTTAAGGTTCTCAGATCAATTCCAGGCTTACGTCTTAGACAGTTCCAGGGGCTGCTGCTCCCTGTCTGCCCATTCTGGTCACCCCTCTTTCTTGGTATTGGTGATGACCCTCCCATCTACCCCACCCCTGTTCTGGCCAAATCTGGCTTCTAATCCACCCCATAGCCTATGTTCACAGGGTCCCTCACCTCAGGGACCCTGGTGTTGGCATTATGAAACCCTCCTTCCCAGGTGCCCAGTAATACTCAGCTCTTCACCCATACCCCATTGGGCTGGGAAGGGAACACCCAGGCCCCATTCAGGGCTGGGCCCACCTTCTGTCTCGCTCTCCCCGACATCCTGGGGGCTTCTGTGCTCTATCTTAGCGAAGGAGCCATTCCCTGCCGTCTGACTTTGTGGACCAAACGTGAGAGCCCAGCGGAGGCCCCACAATTTGACTGTACACACGGGGGTTACATAGGTATGACCTGAATGCACCCTTCACTCAACCAAATTCAATCTGAAACCTGCTTCAGGTGTGCTCTCTCCAGGAGTTTCTCCTCTGCTCATCATGTCAAAGAGGGCAGTGTCCCTGGTGCCTGTTCCATCTGTCAAAGAAGCTGTTTCTCCTTCTTTGCAATTCTATCTGTGCTGCAAAACTCAAGGGGATGTCTCTTATGATAACTAACCAAATGCAGAAATAAGAGAGAAATTCTGAGCCCAGGGGAGAGCAAGGCTGGAGATGTGATTAAATAAGATGGAAGCGGATACACATGCAAAAGAAAGAACAACGGAAAACAGCAAAGGCCACGCAGTCGGGTGGCAGGCCGAGTAGCTGAACAAAGAGTGAAACGTGTGAGGAGCTGATGACAGTCCCCCGAGCGGGATCGTGGGCACCCGAGGTGTAGCGTGGGGACCCTGACAGGGTGTATGTACTTGGGCCAAAGGAGCCTTCAGGTCCCTGGTTTCTGCAGAGGAAGTTGACGCCACGCACCAGCCCGGAGCCTCAGTCATGCCTACAGTTCACATGGCCCCTGACTGTCTAGCCCTGCCAGCCTCCTGGCCTCTGTCCCAGCTGAATGGCCCCAGGGAGGACACGGGCCATTCCCAGCACCACAGAGCTCCTCTCGGCCTCCCTCAGGGGTGAGGCCCAAGCACAGGCTCTCTGTGCAGCCCAGTGGCACCCAGGTCTGGCCCACCCTGACCCATGGGAACTAGTCAAGAAAGATGGTGTAATCTTTGCCCAAGAGACAGAGAGGAAGGAGCCAGCAGATACATTGTTTGCCCTGGCTCCCCCTGCCCCAGCCTGCCCCAAGCAGCCACGCTTACGTACTGCCTCTCCTGACGTCTCCCGGGGCCACGCAGCCCTGCTCACTCGGGAGGCCGTGGCCAGCTGAGTGACGTAATGCCTTGTATTTCCTCCCCCTTTTCGGCCTCACTTCTTTCTCCCCCACTCTGGCTTCCCTGGAATTGCACCCCCAAAAGTGTGAGCACACAGCTTTGCCACGGGCTGTTTCCTAGGTTACGGAACGAGCCCTGTCCCTCAGCGAGGCACCTCAGCAGCATAGAAATCACACTGGAGTAGAAATGGCAGTCTCAGCAGTCTCCTGGGATGGGTGTCAGAGACACAGTCCCCTGCATCAGTTGTCCAGGGCGGCTATAACCAACTCCCACACACGGGGGACAGCACAACAGAAACTGATTCTCCCGGAGTTCCGGAGGCCAGGAGGCTGAAGCCAAGGTGTTGGCAGGGCTGCGCCCCATCCCCAGGCCCTGGGAGCATCCTCCCATGCCTCTCCCAGCTTCTGGAAGCTTCTGGGAATCCTGGGCATTCCTTGGCTTGTGGCCACATCACTCCAGTCTCTGCCTCCCTCTTACAAGGACTGTAGTGGCATTCAGGGCCCACCCAGATCATCCGGGATGATCTCTGCATCTCAAGATCCTTATTTAATCATATCTGCAAAGTCCTTTTCCCAAACAAGGTCACCTTTACAAGTCCAGGGATTAGGGTGTGGACATAGCTTTGGGAGACCATTTCTCAACCAGCTACACTATCCTCACTCTCGTGGTTGGAATGTAGAGCAGAGACAAAGGGGGAAAAAGTGAAATTCTCACTTTACTTCCAGACAGGAAAAATGCTAACGCTTCCATTTCTGTGCCGTCTGCGGGAAAAGCGGGATCCCACCGTCAATCATCATGGCAACGTGTGTTCTTTCTTTCTTGAGAGAAACAACAACGACGTGTCCGGTAATGCCTAGTGGAACAGCTCACACGCAGAGGGGCTGGGCTGGCTGCGTCCCCAGCTTGTGGCGATGAGGTCTGCTCACCCAGCCTCTCCCCTGCCTCCACCAAAGGGCCCCGAGCCCAGCCATAGTGGAGTGAAACAGTCAGTGCCCCCATTTAAAACCCATTTGTGAGAGGCTCATAAATCACACCCTTGGAAAACCCAGTCCTCATTATAACTCAGCAGAGAACAACTCTGTTCAGCAATTTAAATAGAGGTGAGTGTGTAGTAGGTTGTTTGTTTTCTCAGTCGGGGGTTAAACGGAAGGGGATTTGGTATCATATTCTTTCAGCTATGTGTGTCAATAAAGCCAGGAATAATTATAGGCATTTCTCCAAATGTAGCACTCTCTACTGTCTGATTAAGCCAGCGGCTGCTGAACACGTGTGTGATTTCAGGGGAGCCAGAAAGGCTCAGCATCCCTGTGCCCTGCCCCGCCCGCCCCTGCAAAACCACTAGGTCAACATCCCCAATTCTACAAATTCTACAATGTGAGAGCTTCCTTCCTTTGGACTCGACCCTGCTCTGATATTGCTGGGAGGGTCAGACTTTCACACAGTTCTATTCATGCATTTGTCCTGGCATTTCCCCAGAGCAAAGGTGGGAGTGTGGGGCGATACACTGGGCAGGACAGACAGACACTACTGAGGATGGACATGAGTAATCAAAGGCAAGGCTGAGTCCGGGCGACGGCTGGAGAAGGTCCCTTGTGATTCCAATTTTATAGTGAACTAAAATGAGGTATGTTCTTCCACAAAAATCAATTCATTTGACCCTCACCTCAACCCATGCAGTAGGCACCAACCTTCTCCCTGAGCAGGGCGGAATCTATGCGTCCATTTGTTCCGGCCAAAGTGACCTCAAACCAGAGACCAAAGTGTATGTGTCCAGGTAAAGTTCAGTTTCATGAAACAACTGTCTCCAGACCATGAGAAACCAGATGTTTCAGGGCTGGCTTGCCCCACAACAAGATCTCAAACATGACATATTCCTGGCGGTGGAGGAGGTCTCTGGGGATGCCACCAAATAAATAGACAGGCAACGAAAAGCTGAGTCTAAAAGCGGGGAGGGGAGAAAAGGAGGAAGATGAGGTTTACTAGGCTTTTGTGGTCAGAAGCTGAGCGGGAATGACCAAGGATCGAGGTCCGAATGCTCAGCAGCTGAAAGGCAGGGCGACCGGACTGGGGTAACTGGGAATCTGAATGGCAACCTAGGGCAACAGGAAGGGGGTGGGCTGTCCTGCCGTAGGGTCCCATAGGGGTCCCAAATCTGGACTGTTACTCTAGGGAAAAAAAACCTTTGAAAAATTCTGAGATCATCCTGGCATGGCAAAAGCAGGTGTAGACGCCTTCGGAGGAAAGGTCCCTCAAGTTAATTTGCAGGAATCCCACACACTAAAATGTAAGGAGCACAGACCCTCTGAGAGGGGCGCAGATCCTCTTATGAATCCTGAACCTGGGCTCTGGAGAGGCCCGTGGCCGGTGGCCCCGGGGCGGCTGCAAAGGGCCGCGGAGCAGTATTCTTCCTGAAGCTGTCTTAGTCCTACCAGCACAAGGAGGAAAACCGAGACGCGCAGCTCTCTGCCATATCCAGTTCCTTAACCCAAGTACTTGATGTCCAACCTACGTATCTTTCAACTCAGAGTATCTAGGGACATGTACGTATTTTGTTTATTGCATGATTATTACTATAGTCTGTTAGCATTTGACATTGCGAGTCAAACTCACAATGCAGGGACTCTGGGAAAATTTGATTGATAGGATTGACTGCTGATATTTTTAAGGAAGAGTTCACAATTCTCAGAGTGGACTCAAAAATTCTTGCCAAGTAAATGTGTAAGTAGTGAGTCTCTACAAACTTAATAACTCACCGAGTACTCGACAGGAAAGGAACCTGAGTGAGTAATCTTGGCTTTGGCTCATGCTCCTCCTGACCCATTAAATTGTACAAGGGCAGCGGTCATTTAAAGCTAAAATTAACACTTGGTGGGACTTGCCAGGGAGTTCAGATATCTCCAGTGGGAACTGTCCATGCTCTTGTGGCAGAACAACATCCACTGGTATTGCCATGGGGGGAGGGGGGATAAGAATTGAGTTTCCTGCCTTGGTTTTTCCAACAACTGCCATGTGATAACCCCTCTCTGGGCACATTGACTCAACTAATATTTACTGGTCACCCGCTATGTGCCTGGTACAAACGATGTCAGGTGCCGGGGTTAAGAGGTGCATGGGACAGGCGGAGCATATGCACTGGAGCCCGGAGATCTGGCCCCTTGACCAGCCCCAGTGTTCACTGGCCATGTGGTTTGGGGTCAAGCCCCCCAAATCATGTACATTCTAGGCACTGGAAGAGTTCTCGGTGAAAGCAGCACTCCACACTGAGTGAGTAAGAGCTCTGCCCCTTACCAGCACTGGGGTGGGAACCTGTGGTCCCTCAGAAACGGTCAGAAAGGAAGAGGCAGCAGTTGAAATGGGAGGGTGAAAGGGAGATCTGAGGGAAACCACTTGGTTATAGTTTCTTCCTTTTCTTGAATCGGGGTGTAGCTTTCACATAGTTAAATGCAATAACACACACGTCTTAATTGTGCAGTTTGATGAGTTTTTCACATGCATCCCATGTAACCACCACTAGATCAAGATACAGAATATTTCCAGCACCCCAGGAGATATAATTTTTAAAGTGAAAATACAAAAAGAATCTCAGGATTTCTGGTGGGGTTACCACACTCAGTCTTGCCCGACAGCAGAGCCATTTCCTAAGCAGAGGAGATGAGTTACAGTCCCTCTTCCCATCCTTCTGGTGACCAAGAACACCACTATACACTCGTCTTGGAGTCCAGATGGAGCCTATAAATCTTGCTTGGAACAGAGTTTTTAATTTTTTTTTAACTTTGTTAATCCTCACCCAAGGACACACTTAGCATGAGGAAGAGAGAGAGAGAGAGAGAGAGAGAGAGAGAGAGAGAGATCAGTTGCCTTCCATACATGCTTCAGACCACGGACCAAACCCACAACCCAGGTATGTGCCCTGAATGGGAATTGAACCAGCAACCTTTTGGTGCATAGGACAATACTCCAACCAACTGAGCCACACCAGTGGGGTGGAACAGAATTGTAATGTGTACAGAGCTAACTGGCCGATCCAAGGGTGAAATCTATAATGTTGCCCTCTTCCTAACATCAGACACAAAGTACTAGTTACCCAGGCCAGATTATCCTTGTTATAAAATTTACTAAATATTTATCATAAAATTGCTACATGGCAAAAAAATAAATTGGGGGGATATAGCAGCATTATTCATAGAAGCCAAAAAGTGGAAACAACTCAAATGCTCATCACTGGAAGAATGGATGAACAAAATGTGGTCTACCCATACAATGGAATATTATTCAGCCATAAAAAGGAATGAATTACTAATACATGGTATAACACAGGTGCACTGTGAAACATCATGCTAAGTGAAATAAACCATACATAAGACCACATACTATATGATTCTATTCTTTTGAAATTCCAGAATGAGGAAATCCATAGAGATGGAAACTAGATTAGTGGTAGCTTAGGGCTGGTGGTGGGGATGGGATATAGAAAGTCAATAGCTAATGGGGTTTCTTTTTTAGGTAATGAAAAGGTTCTAAAACTGACTGTAATGATGACTGCCCATATTTATGAAGATACTAAAACCAACAAATTGTACACTTTAAATGGGTGAACTATATGGTATATGATTAAATCTCAATTAAGGTGGTTTTAAGAAAAAAAAATGGAGGCAATGAAAAGTAAATTGAACCATTATTCATAATCTTACTACCCAAAGATATTCACTATCGACACTTCAAACAATATTTTTCTGGTACTTCTTTATGTATGGTTTTGTTGTTTTACTTAATGGAGATCGTACAAAATATAAAGTTTTATAGTTCTGGCATGATTTCCAATGTACATCAGTCAGGATTTATTTGCCAATAACAGAAGTTTCTCAACTTATTTTAAGCAGAAAAAGATTTATTGGAAGGACTTTGATGCTGACAAAATTGTTGGAAAGACTGGAGAGGCTCTCCAGGGATGGACAACATTGCAGAACTGACAAGCCAGGGTAGCTGCTGGCATAGATAGGTCAGGAAGGTGGGGGGTCAGGAAGCTGCCACTGTGGTTGATGATCCAGCAATGCCCTCTTTAGCAGTGATCCAGGGACTAGAAAACTGCCACTGGAACTGTTGGCTTCACAGCAAGATCACTGGGACCTCTGCTTACGATGCCCTCCCTCTACACATGCCGTGTCTACCAGCGGAAACTACAAAGGCCACAGAAGTGTGACTTCCACTTTACTTCTCAAGTAAGTGCATTTAATTGGCTACACTTACGTCATTTCAGGAACCCTAGCTGCAAAGGAGTCTGGAAAATATGACTGCCAGCTCTCCAGGCTCTGTACTCTAGGAATGTATTTGTATATACCATGTTGTTATAAACTTTCACAATTTTTTAAATAGCTGTATAACTTTTCATTAAATATAGGGCAAAAGTAGGTTTACAGTTATTCATATAGAAAATAATACCATAATTAATAAATAATACTACAAGGATAAATAAACTCTGTTTTCCATACTCACAACTATAAACCTATTTTTGTCCACCCCTGTATATATAGCAACACTTAATTCATCAACTCCCACCCATTTAGGTTGATATTATAAATATTAATATTCCAAAGCTTACTATTATAAATAATGCTGTGATGATAATGCCAATAATAACAGCTACAGTTTAATGAACACTTCCTTCTCCTAGGAAGTGTGCTAGGCCCTTTCTATTTACTGTATTTGTCGTTCATTTTTTTAGTTAACACTCATAGCCTCCTTAAGAAGTAGCTAGCATATCCCCATTGTACAGATAGCAAAGCTGAGGGTTAAAGAGATGTCAAACCTAAACTTGACACCAAAGCTTGCACTCTTAATAATTACACAAATACTCATGGAGGGGGGCCTTTATCATAAAAGAAATGACTTCTATGGGACAAATGATCAGAAATAGAATTAGGGGTTCCAAAGCTGTAAACATTCCTAAGGCCCTTGAAACACATTCATTAGCAGGCGAGATTCTCAAAGTCATTGTCAGGACGGAGCCGCCTCAGTGGCAGGAATTCACTTTCACCATGCGGATGCCTGGTGGCTGTCTGGCACACTGTGGCCACCGTGTGAATGCTTCTTGAATGAGTTATAGTGTGTGTGCAAGTAGGAGTGCGTGAGGGCTCCCCAGTTCAAAGAACTGCATTCCTTTTGATGGGTAAAATACAAGCTGCTTCGCAGTGAGGCCGGCTCTCACTGCACATGTATAACGAGTGCCTGGAACATTCAACCCTCAGTCCCTTCACACGCCGGGTGACTCACCACCCAGGCCCGGGAATCAGGTGACTGTGAAGAGGTCTAAATTGACCTAGTAAGTTATACCAGAGCGCATCAGAGTGACACGCATGCGGCTGGAAATTGGGAGTATTTTTTACTGAGTGCTACTGCTTCTGTTTGGATTATTTCATAAGTCACGTGCCCTATTAAATGACAATTCTCCATATAAATATCAGCAACTGACATACATTGTCAAGTTCACCAATGCCCAAGGAAAGTTAGACTGTCGACCCAATGCCTTGGGAAGTTGCATTAACCAGTACAGGCACTAAACAGCCTCAAGTTCTGCCCTACCTCCCTACCAGGAAGAGACAGCAACAGTCAGTCATATTCACACAGCTAGCAGCTGAGGGGCTTTGTATGGCTAGCACCAGGTACTCAATGTACTGCTTTTCCCTGCAAAGTTTGGGGACAGTCTTGGAAATTTCACCAAGATGCCAAAACACCTGTAGAACACCAGCTGACCTCTGACCAGGTGGATCTATACTCCAATGGGTTTTTCAGTCGTTCAGACTATCACGTGGGGTTAACACAGTGTATACCCCCTTTTTAAAAATCCTAATGTTAATAAAGAAAGAGACTCCTTTTTGTGCTACCTAACCCACCTCTCGGAATATATACTATGCAAGAGTCTTTAAAGGGATGGAATTACAACTTTTATTATCAATATAGAAAATACCTGGTGAAAAATCAGATGTCCTTGGGCTATGTCCCCCAGGCTGCTGTCACATCTATGAAACTATAGCAGGTCCTGCTGGCGCTGTCCGAGGAAGGCTGGGAGGCAGCATTGCCCAACTGGACCTTAATGATTTTATTTATTCCACATGGCCTAAAAACATGCTGGAACATAACTTGCCATAATTTTTCTGGTGACTTCTCGGAATCACTTTTTAATTATGAATAATGTTTTTAGAGACACTCCTGAGAAATTTTACCCAAGGTTCCCTTGACAACCATCCCATAAAGTATCTAAAGTGAAGCAGCTTCCACGGCCAACACAGAAAATCAACTTTAAGGCACGGATTCCTAAAAGATCCATCCGTCATCTTTGCTGAGAAACACTCTCACGATTCACACATGCCAAGAGGCACTGAGAAATTCAGATCAACAAACATAACTAGAAAAATACATTTACTGTCAAATAACATTCATAGGATTTTGTAAGACATAAATTGTGTAACTTCACTGCCTTTTTTTCTTTTCTTCTAGCTAGGAATTTTTCTCTGTGTGTCTAAATTATTGCCTTTCTACCCTCAGTGGAAGGTTTTCGGCATTTACCAGATCCGCCATGTCTATGGCAGGAAGGATCCTTGCCTCTTGGCTCAATCCAGGCCACTCAGATATTACAATGTTTGTGCAAGATACGGAGAGTGGATTTCCATTTCTGGAATTTACTTTCAGAAAATCCAACTGCTGTGCATCCAGCAATCAAGTAGGGTCCCAGAATGGTGCTCCTTGGGAAGTGCTCCTAAGGAGGAGATGGGCAGGGTCGGCCCTGGAATTCCAACACATTTTGCAGGTGCAGCAATTCTGGCTTCCACTTGCATTTGTCAGAGTTGACAGCTTCTCCAAAAATGACGATGTCGTCATCAGGCTAAACAGAAACATAAATAAGCCAATTAGCTTTCAAGGGAGCATCCCAAATGTTGCTTAAACAGGCAGGTATTTTCTAGTCAATTACTTTAAGTGGACTTGAATAAACACCGAGATTATTTGTGCACGGGTAAAAATGGCGGTGATCTTTTTCCTTCCTGGCCCCCAATTATCCAGGAAGTAAAACATTCAAAGATGAGCTTCCTACCTTGTTTCAAGTCCTTAAAGACTGAGGTTGTCACTTTCGATTCACACAGGGTTGAGCGCTGGGACACAGTGGAACAAGGCGCCTGCTATGTTGCCAGGAGCAGCAAACATTGGTCACCCAACTGCCTTCGTCTCCGCACCCCCACCCCCAAGCCTGCTTGTAATAACTCAAAAGTTAGCTTTCTCCATTACCTCTTCCAAATATCCACCTCTCCCGTCACCCCACGCCCATTCGGGGATGGGCAATTATACGAATTCTCCACAATGAAAAGCAAGATTGAAACTAGGTCTGTCCCCCCACCCTGATAAAGGTCTAATTGGCTTCCACCGTGGGCTGCAGGGGCACTTCTTGCAGGACTCCCTGGAGCCCAGCACACTCGCACCCTGGCCACCCCTCCCTAAGAGAAGAAAGCAACTGGAACATTTCCCTGAATGTGAAAATCTGCGAGTCCAGCGAGGAAGGCTTCTGGGAGCGAAGCACAGAGAATTCCGTAGTCAGATTAAACAGTGTCCTTGTCTGCACTGCAGAGCTAAAAGAGCGTTGGTGCAAGAACCAAGATGGTTTTGTTTCCGCCTTCTAAAAAAATGAAGACGATGCTGAAGATGGGGCCAACAATATTCCTAAAGCGCACAGTTTGAATTGACCCTGTAGTTTATCAGCTAGCAAATTCTTTTGGCAGAGAAAATACCCTTGAATTGAGAAAAAGTGCTAATTTTAAGTCTCTCGTTTTATACGAAAATGTGCTCTATCCTGTGCCTCCTATTCCGGGCAGCTAAAGGGAATGGTTTCTAGCAGTTAAAAGGGGGTGAAAGCCCCTCGGGTATGGCTCAGTGGTTGAGCGTCCACCCTTACACCAAGAGGTCGTCGGTTGGATTTCTGATCAGGGCACATGCCCAGGTTGTGGGACGGAACCCGAACCCCAGTGTGAGGCATGCAGGAGGCGGCTAATGGATGTTCCCTCTCATCGATGTTTCTATATCTCTCTCCCTCACCCTCCCTCTCTTTCTAAAACCAATAAAGAAAATTTAAAAGAAAAATTTTTTTAACGGGGTCTGTGTGTGTGAAAGACGGTGGAGGGGAATTGGATCTTCTTTCTTAATCGGAGACCACACCTGGTCTCCCACCACCACCTCCATCCAACAGCTGAGCCGCCAGCACGAAAACTCTACTCGGATAGGGGCGATCTTCGTGCGCGACAACTAAGGCTTGGTTCAAGGGGCTTTGTGGAAACGCAGATGAAAGCACCAGCCTCTAATTCCCACCAGACATCCCCCACCCATCCACAAGCACCGGGTGTCGCTCTCTCCCGCCTCCTCTCCGCGACCCCAGCTCCCTCTGATCCCTACTTTCCAACCGGAAAGAATTGGGGGGGGGGGGGGATTCGGAGCAAAGCCGGAGCGACTGGAGCGGCAGGAAGATGGGATTTCAGCGTGAAATCGCACAGCCCCACCCACGTATGCGCGTCACGCACACCTTCCGACGTGCACAGCAGCCTGGTCCCAGCTCCCGGCCCGCCGCCTGGCGGTGCGCAGTGAGACCCCCAGTGTACCGTGCGCCCCCCGCCGTGAGCACCCAGCGCTCGTGCTCCCGAGCCTCCCACTCCCCGTTCACCGACCCCTGCACCCAGGTGTCCGCGACACCCGCTTCCGCGCGCTCTGACCGCCGGGTTCCTCGCCCTCCGCCCTTCCTGCTTACTCGGCTCTCCTGCGACCGTGCACGTTGCGCCCTCTTCCGCCAACTTGCCCTGGACGCGCTTCTAACCCCGCGGGCCGTCCCAAGACTGCGATAAAAAAAGCGGGGACCACACCGCAAAGTGTGCGGGAAACAATACCCCTCAGCGCCCGCACCCAACGCCGGGAGTAGTAGTTCCATCTCTTCTGTGGCATTAGGAGCCCCGGCGACGGGGAAGCCTGGCCCTTGGCCCTTTCCGGCTGCCGCGTCACCGACTGTGCCCAACTTCCAAAGCCGGGTTTCAGCCCAGGGAGGGGATGGCTGGCGAGGGGGCCGCCACCCCTCACCTGCGCGCCTAGCCACCGGCTGGGCCCCGCCGCCGCTCCGAGCTCAGTCCGGCTTTGACGCACCCGGAACCCCGGACGCGGGACGGCCCTCTACTGTGGGCGTCGCTTTCTTCTCGCCGGCGGGACAGTGTTGCCAGAGAACAGCTCTCGGGAAACCCGTCTTCTGTGCCGGCTTTTAAAAGAAAAGAAATGCAAAAACAAAAAGAAAAAAGAATCCGCTCCAAGCTGGAGGTTGCTCACGCCCCAGATTGGGGAGATGGCGCACACCCTGACTGCGCTGGAGGGGGCCCATCCAGCCCTCCCGCCCGCCTACCCTGCTGTAACTTTCTCCACTAAACCTCCAATGAGTTAGCGCACCTCTGCCTACAGATTTGTTAGATTAAGGAAAAAGTTTCCTAATGTTCACTTGCTTTGCAAATAGTCCCCTTATATTAATGAAACGAGTGTGTCTTTAAAGTACTATAATAGCCCCATATTATAATCAGCCTTATGCTGAGGGTTAGCTATTTCTATTATTACCTGCTAGAAAAAAAATTTAGTTCATCATATTTGTGCTTTCTTTGATGTGCAAAAATATTTGTCTCAGGTGAATAGGTTTTGTTTTTTAAAGGAAAATTTGGGGTTGATGTTTTTGAAAGGCGGTTTCAGCGCCGTCGTTAGTGAAGTAGTTGGTTTTCAGACTGCAGGGCTGTGTGTAATTGATAAAACCACTATGGAATGTCAGTGCACACCAGACTAAGACTCCTCCAGCTCAGGGTTTTCCAGCCGCGATCTCGGGCTCGCTGGAGGCAAAAAACTTGGCTTTGCAGGGAGCGGATGAGCGGCCTCTCCCTGAACCGGGATTTTGAGGCGACATTTCTTTTTTCTTTCTTTTTTATCCACACCGGAGGACATTTTTTTCCCCCGATATTTTGTTAAGATAGAGGGGGTGGGAGAGAGAGAGAGAGAGAGACATCGACGTGAAAGGGACACATCGAGTGGCTGCCACCCACACGACCCAACCAGGGCCGGGGACAAACTGCAACCGACCTACGTACTTTTTGCGAGAACCGAACCCAGGTCTCTCTGGACCGAAGGCCGTTTCTCTAACCGCTGGGCCAAACCGGCCAGGGCGAGGCGCCATTTCTGTTAAGCCGGGATGAGAGCCCTCCAGGAGCACTCCCAGCTCCAGGCAGCCCGTTGTGGAAGGTTGGCAGGCGGTTGGCGCGGGACGCTCGCTCCCGGGTCCCTGGCCATGCCCTTCGCGCTGATCCCGGGCGCCGCGCGCTGCCGGCTCTGCAGCGGGATCTTCGCCCTCCCCAGAGGACAGTGGAGGTCTCTGTGCTTTGGGAGGGGTGCCCTTAAGTCCCCGGGCATCTTTTCAGAGATGGAGAAAAAAGCCAAGCCAGGCCAGGCTTGGGGGGCGGGGAAAGAAAATGCAGAGGAAGGGGCTACACCCTCTGCCCAAATGCCAAGGTTTAGGGTTCGATCCCGGGTCAGGGCACACACAATAATCAACCGATGAAAGCATAAATAAGTGGAACAAATTTCTCTCTTTAGAAAAACATATATATGTATATACATACACATTTAAATATATATGATATATATTAAAAGAAAGGACTACACCCTCACCCCAGGTAAAGTTAGAATAAACTTGTGGCCGCCTTTTACCCAAACCAGGTGCAGCTTCTGTGATTCCCCGTATCCTTGCTCTGGGACCTTGCTAATCACTATAATTAATTACCAGTGGCACTAACTGTTTGTTTCCCAGAACCGAAACTACTGAACAGTCCAGTCTGAGAGGAGGACGATGCTCTTTGGAGAATCCATGAGAGCAGAATCAGCCTCCAGCAGGCACTCTGGGGTGCCTCTTACTCTTGCCCAACGCACCCTTCTCCCTCACCCCCAGGCAGGCCGGGACTCTCGCCTACGGCCAAACGCTCACAAAGGGTCCTGGAGCCCAGTGCAGGAAGGTGGATCGACTCTAGTTTCTGCCATGTAACCAGATTATCAGAGACGCTGACCAACCTGAAAGCAAACACTTTGTCCAATGGAGTGACTTCCAGTGAAAGAATTTATTAAAAACAAACAGAAAGGTAACTTCTCTCCCTCTACAACTTGGAAATGAGTGAGCAGAGCCAGTTACTGTCTTGAACACTTGAGTAATGAATCACTAGGCAATTGCTCTGGATACTGTAATTACTTTTTAACAATGAATAGCAATACTGTACTTGTCTGATCATTTCTGGGAGTAGCAGCGATGCAAAGAAAAGTTGGTGATATCTCCATGAGTCTTACACAAGGAAAGAAATGAGAAACTGAGGCACTCTTTTGGATAGGTCAGACTAAAAAAGGCCCCCAACAGTGAAATAGTCATAGACGTGGTACTGGGCACTAGCAGGATTTCTGTAGTAACCACATCCGTGTAGACCAGGGTTTATGAATGGAATAGGTTGGAATCTCAGCAGCTCTGGATTTTCTGTTGCCTCAGCTTTCTACGGCCCTGAAACTTCTCCTTAAACTCCCACTTCTGAGGTTCGAACCCCTCCCCCGTCCCCACCCCCACCTCCTTAAGTGACCAAGTCTCTGATCCCCTTCTGCCACCGCAGCAGCCTCCCCAGGAGCCCATCCCGTTGGAACAGCTGTGCGTTTGCTCCTTGACGCGAAAGCTGGTTTCCGCGGGGGATGGGCCTCAGGTAGGCGCCCGGCACCGCCAGGGGAAGAACAGTTTGGGAGCATCTGAAGCGAAAAATCCAAGCAGATGCTGGGCCCGCCCCTTTCCTCTTGGGGCCTCAATTTCTTCCAGATCAGTTTCCTAATGGAAAATTCCTAAGAGGTGGGGCGTCTGCGAAGGCGAGCTCGTGCGCCTCTGGGTGCTCCCAAACTCGCGAAGCGGGACCTGCTAGGGGGGAGGGCGCCCCGCAAGCAGGCCGCGTGCTGGAAGCTCTTGGCCTCAGTATGTCGGAATCCTCTTTCCACTAGGTTCTCTTCCTGCCCTCAACTTCCCATTATTCCAGATTCTGCAGGCTCCTGCCTGGGCTGTAGGCGAACTGCCGGTCCTGGGTGATGCCCTGGATTTCGGGGATCATTCATTCTCTCTAAGCGTCCCCACTAAGTCTCCAAAGGCGGGTCTCATTGCTCTGGGCGAAGTGCCCGGCTTTGGGCCCAAAGCAAGGACCAGGAAGGAGGTATATCCCTCACAAGGGCCCAAGGTCCGGGGACACGCAGCGGGTGTCCCAATTCGAAGCCACCTACAATCCTCCTGATCGCTCCAATTAGCACGAGATTAGCACTTTTCCCAGATTACATCTAGCCTGTGGATGTTTGTCCTAAGTGTCCTGCTCCCAGGTAGAGAGGGCCCCTGATAAGGCCCCAATCAGGCGCAGCGTTGGAAGGTTATTACTGCACTATTCCACACAGACAGCACTATCCTTCCCACCTGGAAAACTTCGAGGGCTGAGCCCAAGGACTTTGGGTACTTTGGGTGGAGCAATCGGAGACCTGCGGGGCGGGCGTGCGTGTGTGTTGAATGAATGTGTTGGGGTGGGGGCTGTACAATGCCCGCTTGGGAATTAGCTGGGACAAGGGGGCTGTACAATGCCCGCTTGGGAATTAGCTGGGACAAGGGGGCTGTACAATGCCCGCTTGGGAATTAGCTGGGACAAGGGGGCTGTACAATGCCCGCTTGGGAATTAGCTGGGACAAGGGGGCTATACAATACCAGCTTGGGAGTCAGCTGGGACAAGCTTTGGGCCTGAAAGTGTCCTACACGATTCGTCTTGAGTCTCCAAACACGCCGTATGCTACCTCTCAAACCACGCAAATCGCTCGCGTCTGGCGAATCCGAGAACAGTGGCTGCCACTATGAAAACCCGATGTGGAGATCTCAAGTACGCTTTCCGTAAAACCCAGGAAATTCGTTTGCGAAAAGTCTCAGTGTAAGGAGGATGCTCCAACCAACTGAGTCACACCGGCCAGGGCGAGAAAAGTTTCTGTTCCTGCTACTTGTCAGGTTTCTCCCACTTCCACTTAGCCATGTTTCTGCGATCTGGGTAATCCCCTTCAAGCCCGGGAGGAATTCTCCCGGGTCCATAATTGAGGATCGGAAATCGTGGGGGTTAGGGAGCGTTAAATCCTCCCGAAGCAAGGTTGGTGCAGGCGCGCACTCTGGGCGGCCGGCTTCAGTTGCCGCGGGGCCAGCTTGCAGTCCCTTCCCTCTTGGAGCTCCTTCACCAGGAAGCCCCGAGTCCACTACCGTCCACGCAGCCCCGCGCAGGATTCGGGGCGCAGGAGTGGGCCCCGGGCGCTGCGTTTGGGCACAGCCTGCCTACGGCGCTCGCGCGCGGCCCGACCCTCTGAGCGCACTGCTGGGAACAGGAAAGCTTTCCTGGATTCAAAACCCCAAGAGAAAGTACTGGTTCCTCGGTGTGCCCGGAGTTTGGTGGGGAGCCACCAACTCCGAGGCTCGCACGGCTTCCCGGTTTTGGAGCACCTGCCCTGTGAGCCAAGACCAAGATGATAGGGTGCCGGGCCTGGTAGGGGCCCCGAGCGGGGGTCTGCGTTCTGTCCCACCCATCGAAGGAGCTACGACGCATCCCACCGCCAAAAAACTTCAGACCTTCAAGAGGGTCCTTGGTAAAGGTCAGGAGCATCTGCAACAGAAAAGGGGGTCGCAGGCTGCGTCCTCCAAGCGCAGGGGAGGGAGGCAGGTGCCGGGTCATTGTCGGGCCGTGAGTTCTCTGAGCAGCCGGCTCTTCTGGGGCGCGACGGTGAGGTCCCAAGAACGGAGATCTTAGCGCCGGGCCAGCCTGCCACGGCGTCTCACTTCCCGGCACCCACTTCTAAATCTGGCGCCCCACAGTCCCACAGCCCTACACCCCGAGGAAGCCCCAATACCCCGTGCCCTGCGTCCACTGAGGCTGCCCTCCAACCCTGCGCTTGGGCGAAGCTGTGGTCCTCCCAGCAAGCGGGTTTGCACGGCACCTGGAGGATTCAGGCTCCTAAAAGAGGTGTGGTTTTGTGCAACCGGGATGTTTGGAGGATCCCACCCTCGGATTGCAGGCACCGGGACTGGAGGAGGGTACGGAGGAGGAGGGACAGGAGGACTCACGGGAGGACTCTTGAGATCCACCGCAGCCGTGAGTGAGAGTGCCGGGATACACCATGGCCGCGTCTCAAACCGGCCTCTCCATTCCAACTACCTCCGACCCCCACGACTGCTCGCCCAACAATCCTCGCTCCGTGAGCTGAAGCGCCCGCCGCAGCCATGATTCCCCCAAACCTCCGCTGCGCTGGGTCCGGCAGTAAGGAGCCCAGGCTGTGAGCCGTGTTCCCACCGCCGCCCTGGGCGAGGCCTGGCAGTTCCTGGGCTCCCGGCCCACTCGCTCCGCGCGGCCCGCCCGTCCCCGAGGCCTCTGGCTCCTCCGGGTAAGGCGCCAATCTCCTTGCGCTCCCGCGTTACCAGGAGAGAAAGGGCAGAAGGGTCACTTCCGAGCCTTTCTCTCGACCCTCCCGGAGGTGGGTGGTGGTGGGGGGTGTTCTTCTCTGGCCTCCCCCAGCTAGGCTCTCGGGCCGGCTACGTGGGAAGGGAGAGAGCGCGGGTCCAGCGCGGGCTCGGAGGACTCGGTCTCCCCCGGCCTGGCCCTTAGCCGGAGGGACGCGCCACCTCTCCTGCCCCGGAGCCACAGAGGAGGTCGCGGCACCCTCCCCTCCTCCCTTCCACCTTCGCTCCTCCCCGCTGCCCTTCAGAGCTCCCAGGTCCCGAGACCCGCTCGCAGTCCCCGCCGCGTCCTGTGCGCTCACCGGGACTTCCTCGAGCTCGGGCGCGCGCCTCCTCTCCTGGGAGGGTCCCTGGAGGCAGCGACTCTGAGGCGCGCCTGTGACTCCGGGGCCGCCGCCGAGTCCAGAGGCGAGGTTCGCCGCCCCCGCCCCCGCCGCGGTCCCTCCCCCCCCCCCAGAACCCCCCTCCCCGGGACGCGGCGCCTGAGTGCTCCGCCCGAAGGCGGGTCCGCCATAAACAAACGCGGCTCCACCGCACGTGGACCTCGGAGCTGCTGCGCCGACCAGACAGATCGAGGGCTTCGGGCGCTGTCTCCGGGCACAGGAACCCTGCAGGGAGGGCAGGAGAGCGCGCCGGGCCCGGCCCCAGCCGCCTCCGGCCCGGCCCCAGCCGCCTCCGCCCGGGCCGCCCTCCGCTCGCCTCCCGCTCCATGGCTCCGCGGCCGCCGCCGCCCTTGCCGCCCTCCAGCCCGGAGGGGCCTCGGGACAGCGGGTACGAGTACTCGGTCAAGGACTAATTAGCACCGCCGCCTCCGCGCCAGCCCCTCTCCATCTCCCACGGAAAGCCGAAGCGCGGGGGAAAGCGGAGAGGAGGGAAGAGCGAGAAGCCAGTGGGAGTCGGGCTCTGGTCGCCGCGGGACAGTCGAGCCCGGAGGAGGCTGCGCCTGGCGCGGCGGCGGGAGAGCGCGGGCGGCGCCGCTGCTTGTGCCGAGCTCCCGGGCCGCGGCTGCGGAGAAGGTCCCGGTGCCCCGACCTGCCCGGCGCACCTGCCCGCGGCCGGGCCTCAGACTCACCTGGCCCCGGCACCTCCTTCCCCGTCGCCGCCGCTGCAGCCAGAGCGGGGCTCCCGTGGGCCTGGAGCACGGCCGGGTCTAATATGCCCGGAGCCGAGGCGCGATGAAGGAGAAGTCCAAGAATGCGGCCAAGACCAGGAGGGAGAAGGAAAATGGCGAGTTTTATGAGCTGGCCAAGCTGCTCCCGCTGCCGTCGGCCATCACCTCGCAGCTGGACAAGGCGTCCATCATCCGACTTACCACCAGCTACCTGAAGATGCGCGCCGTCTTTCCCGAAGGTGAGGCCGCAGTGGGTGGGGGGAAGCTGGGAAGCCCGGCTGCCTGGGCCCCGAGCTGGTCCGTAGGGCCGTTTCATCCTCCCAGCAGCCCCAGGGAGTCTTGGGGTGGCAGTGTCAGGGACCTTTGGCTCCTGCTCGAGAAAGGGGACAAGGCCTTGGAGCTCCAGAGACCAAACCATCTCCTGGCCCAGGGTTGAGCTGGGAGCACCAAGAATTGATCTATGAGTGTGCTATTGCATTCTGGCTGACCTTCATTCCTTCCTCCTTTTCTTTCTTCATTTAATTCCCTTTTACTTTTTTCTTCTTTCATTTCTGTCTGTCTTTCCTTGAAGGGGGAGCATGTGCACCCCTGCAGAGAGTGAAGGGAGCTTGCCACTCCCAGCACGTCTCCCAGAATGGAGTGCGCCCAGCGGCCTGTAGGCCCCAGCGCCCTAAGAGCATTTGTGGGCCGCCAGGCCTGAGACTGGGGCCTCTCAGGCCGCCCCTTCTCTGCTCACCTTCCTTGGGCCTGGGCCTGGGAGGTCAGGGTAGAGAGAGGGCAATTGTTGCGCTCAGACTCGGCAGGAGAGAGGGAGTCGATTAGTTCGAAAATGGCAGGCCGGCCTAGGCACAGTCTCTCCCCCTTCCCCCCATTAGAATTAAAAACCCAGAGGGGCAGGTGCCATGGTGGGCAAGGGTCTCCCACATCCATGGGTCCAGGACACTCACAGTTGTAAGAAATGGTGGGACGCTTTGGCCTGCATTCCCTGCCAGCACTGGGCCTGAGGGTGACCAGGTGACCATGGCAGCCAGACGGGGCACCCGGGCACTGCAGGACTGGTCACCATAACATTTGCTTTTGGCGTCCCTGTGGTTCTGAACCAGTCCCCCTGCAGCATCTCTGTCCCCTGTGGGAGTTGGGGGGGGGGTGTCTATCACCAGAGATCCTGACACTTGGCTTGATGGGTGCCCCAAGACCTCCAGGTGGCAAAGCATCCACAGGGCTGTGCCACCTCTGGAGCCCCAGAAGCCTGTGCCCGAGTAGGGGTACAACCTCAGCGGCAGGGCACTAGAGGGTCTCTGCAGTGCGGTGACAGGTGTCCTCCAACACCCCAAGGCTCCCCCATTGAGGCAGTCTCCAGCCAGGTGATGGGCCCAAAGTCCCTACGCTCAAATTTGCAGTGCTAAGCTTGTTCTAATCATCTTTGTGTCTGGAGCTGCACTTCACACGGCCTCCCGCCTCACGGGTGGAGCAATGAGGGCCTGTTGGCCAGCTTGACGTCCAGCTTACAGTGTGGCTGGCCTGGGAGCTGAGGGGGCCGAAGCAGTGGCCTGGCCTCACTGGTGCCTCCCAGCTGGGCTGTGCAGCCACCACCGGGCGCTTTCCTCCAGGTAGCAGAAGCCCATGACCTGCCCACCGGAGCCCAGCATACACTCTTTCTCTTTCCAACCCTGATCAAATGAGGAGCTGTTGGGCAGTCGTGGCTATTTGCCCGCCCAAGGACGACCCCTCCACCCAGGAAGCAGAGGTTTCTTCTGCATCTGAAGTTTCAGTGAAATTAAAAGAGAATTGGGTTTTACACTGGCCAAATGCTTCGCACCCTGGAAGGAGTGATGGTAACTGGTGTGTTCCCATGTTCTGTCTCTTTATCCGAATGCTACAAGGTAGGTGTGGACTCAGGCAAGACGCCCACCTCCCCTGCTCCCATTGAAAATAACATACAAAGAAACAATCCAACGTTTACATGATTAGTTGCTGATGATTTCAAACAAGCTAGAAGTTAGGTAGAAAAGGAGTCTGAAGAAAGAGGGCTAATTGTAAGCCATATGTTGTTTGGGGGATTTCCAGGAACGCCTGCTAAAAATTAGGAAGTTGTGGATATACTGCTTCTGCAGATATTTAAACTGGGTCTGTGCATTCCAGTTCTGGAAAGCCAGTCTCTAGGAGTTTAGGTCCAGAATTGCTTGGCTCTGAGCCTGTTGCAAGAGTTGGGGGTCTGGACCTTGAGCACCGGCCCCTGTGCTTTTCAGTAGTGGCCTGGCTGAGGGGTGGCCTATGCGTCTGCAGGGGTGATCGTGGAACTCCACGAGTATCTGGGGGGGAGCTGTTTGGCCTTAGAGTTTTGGACCAGCTCGGCAGCAATCGATCCTGGATAGAGCATGGGGAGGAGGCGGTGGTTCTGACCCCAAGTTTCCTGCAGAACTGGAGTGAGGGCGCTGGCCTGGAGGGGTAGACAAGCAGCCTCTGGACTTGCCTTTGCACCCAGAGGCCCCTGGCCTGCAGCTTTGGGCAGCTGCACTGTTTTCCCTCAAATCAGTTTTGGGGCAAAGAGCTGTGACACTGGGTGCCAGGGGAAGAGAAAATGATTCGTTTAGAAAGTGCTCAATTATCCAAAATTACTTGCTCACCCCTTCAGTAGCTCCCAAGGGCAGGGCGAGAAAGAGGCACTGTAATTGGTTTAACCTGTTCTGGGGACTCAGATCTGTGTTTGGGGGTGTAGTGCAGGATTGGGAGGGGGCTGAGAGACCCACCAGGGTCAGGGTGCGGGTGTCAGGCAGGTTTTAGAGCCAAAGCCATCCTGGGCGGTGGCTGGCGCCCGGATTTACCGGGCTTTTGGCCTCTGATGGGAAAATGCCCAGCAGAATCCACATGCCAAGCACTGCCTTGCTGTTCTGCAGCCTTGGAGCAGGCAGGGTCTCTGCGCAAAGAAGTATCTAGGACTTTGGGAGTCAGAGAAAGAATAGTCGAATCGGAAGGAACCACAGAAATCACCGGAGGAACGCTTCGTACTTGGGTTTTCCCCCAAGGTCCACAGCAAGGGCAAGAGAGAGCCTGTGAGCCTAGGCTCTCCTGCTGAAGGGGCCTCTGCCTCGGCTCCTTTCCTTCTGAGCCCCCGAGTGGGCGGGGAGAACGAGACCAGCGGGCCCAGAGGGAGGCCAAAGGAGCCAAGGTGGATACTCCTGCCTGGGATGGCCTAGGCTCGGGGCTGCTGGCAGTTTTTACAGCCTTTCAAGGCTCTGCTCGGTCAAGCTGCCCCAGGAGACCTCAGTCTCCTGGCCTGTGAAATGGGCCCATTAGCAACTCCATGGCTGCACAGCATTCCTGAGATCAGTGTGAGGAGCCTGGCCATGCAGGTGGAAATCTAACCTGTTCTTACTCCAGACTGCTTCCTGCAAGCTCACTGCGTGTCCCCAGCCACACACTGTTCCACAGCACAGTGCCTCACTCTGTGGACTGCGGGGACTGGCAAGACCCACTGTTTTCTGGATCCCCACATTTTCTCCCCTTTAACAGTAAACTAAGAATAAGAGGTGGACTTTGGGAGTGAAAGGGTGGTTGGAGAGGCGGGGGACACGGGGGCTCAGGGAGGCACTGGGGCGGTGGGCCTGCCCCTCTCTTTGCAGTGTGGTCTTTCCTTCAGGAGAGGGGTGCTTTGGAATACAGGAGCACCCAGGGGCAGTGAACTCTGCCGCGCTGTCCACAGCAGCTGCCGGTGACCCAGGGCCAGCTCTGCCATCCTGTGCTCTATACTGGGCTTCGGGAGGGACGTCAGGCAGAGTCAGAGCTGCAGGAACTCCCTGGCCAACCTCGAGGGTTAGGCCCCTTCCCTGGAGTAGAGATTTGAGCCCCAGCGGAGGGGCAGAGCCTGCAGTTCCCCTTGGGTCCTTGCGCAAGAAGGACTGGCCGGAGGAACTGGCGAGAGATGCCAATTCAGGAATGGAATTGGAAACTGAGGCTGACTGTAAAAAGGCAAACAGAGCCCACCCCACCCCTCCGTCCCCAGACCTGAAGACCCAAGACAGGATTGGGTGAAAGATGAGGAAGGAACTGGAACATTTATCTCAGCCTTTTACCTAAAAGAACGTAAACCTCATCCACACACAAGAAAAGTAGGGTTGGCGGCCTGACTTATTCCAGTGGTGGCACTTGTCTGCGTTTAGATTTAGGCAGAGCCTCCCGCCCCCTACACACACACACACACACACACACACACACATACACACACGGGAGCACCCTGGGGAGGAGGGATGCTGTCCTAAAAATTGTTGTCGGGAATCTACAAGTTTTGGTTCAGAGGGTTTGGTGGGGTTAGACACCACTAAACAGACGGGGACAGAGCCGGGCCTTTCTATACGGCTGCCTGAAGTCATGTAGATTTTTTAAAAAGCAGACTTATTTATTAGAACGCGGATTTTTGCAACCCTCTCCCATCTCTACTTGGAAGCCTGCCAGGCTGTGCACCAGGTCCGGGAAGGACCTGGAGGGAAAGCTCACGTTGCGGAACAGGACGCTCCCAGCCCTGGTGAAAGGCGATCTGGGGACTGGGGCCCTGGCCGCTGGAGGGGAGGAACGGGAGCGCACACGCTGCGTCTTCAGTTCCCGGTGGTGGTGGTGCTGTGTGGTGGCCAGGGTTCCATCCCATCCATCCTTCAAGGTCTGAGAATCAGGTGTTGGGTCGAGGAGGGCGGTCCTGTGTCTGTTGTCTGAGCACAGACAACACTGGCATGGGGCAAGGCCAAACTGGATGCCTCCTTCCCTGCTCTACCCCTCTGCGCTTGTGTGGCCTTCTTGGGTCACCCCTACCAACCACCCCCTTCACAGCCTGTCTCTGGCCCACTGTACAACTGATGGTTTGGAGCAAGGCTGAGCTCTTCAGGGGCACCAGAGAGGTGCAGCGTCCCAAGGCAGGGGAAAGACGAAGTGTGTGGAGGGGTCCCACAGCCATGAGGATTGCCTGGTGTCCAGAGTCACCAGCTCTGGGCTCTCCAGGAGCAGGAAGGTGGGTTGGCCCCAAGCTCTTCACATTACAATCTCCCAAGGGCTTGGTGCCAGCAACCCCTGAGCCCGCTGCCTGAGGTTGCTAGTGCCCTGAATGTGTGTGTGTGTAAGTGTGTTGGGGGGTGTTGGCAGGAATTAGATGCTGGCTCCCTTGCTTGGGGAGAGGGGAGAGAGCATCGAGAAGAGGGCCCAGCAGCCGTGGGGTCCTTCCCCTCCCCTCGACTTTGGAGTGGTTTGCAGTGGGGAGTGTGACCTTGTGTCCTGACATGGCCCACAACCACAGAGAGATCAAGCTCCCCAATATCATGTCTCCTCTCCTGCGAGGGGACAGTATTTGGGGGAGGCAGAGGAGAAGGCTAGAGGCAGGGAAGGAGTGGGAGAGCAAGAGAAGGTAAGACCAAGGTGGTGGCAGCCACAGCAAGTACCCCCGCCTTCCACTGAGTTCAGTTCATTCAGTCCCCAGACAAACCCATTTCAGAGGTGAGAAATAAAGGTTGGTGGTCAGGGTGCTTGCTGGAGATCAGACTGTCCAGACTGGCCCAGCAGCATCTTCAAACGAGGGAGGAGGAGGCAGGGAGAGGTGAAACCCCAGAGTGTCCCTGAGGGGTGGGGTGGGGGTGGGGTGAGGAGGGCTCCTGAAGGTCTGCCCCGGTTTTCCCCAATTCCACGTCCAGCTTTCTGTGGAGGGTTAGGGGTGGGGTCAGGACCCTGTTATTAACCCCATTTAATTACCACAAGATCCTTGTGAGCAGTGTTTTTGTGACCAGCTTTGACACCCAAGGTTGTCCTTGGGGAAGGGAGAGAATCACTGACCATCCTGGGAGTTCTTACCAAGGTCCGGACCATTTCTCTGGGGCTGCACCCAGTGGTCACTGGCCACAGTGAGCTGTTCCTGGGTCCAGAGGAAAGCAAACCAGCTGCCTCTAGTAGGTCTCAACTCATGTGTCCCCTCCTGGGAGAACTGTGACCCTGCCTCACAGTGAAGGAACCCCTCTGCTGTGCCCCTGGAGGGCAGAGCTCCCAGGGGAACCCAGGCACAGCAAGCACTAAGAGCTGGTTGATGACTGACTAACGAGCGCCCAGGGATGAGGGACCCTATTTAGATAGCTTCAGTGGCAGGAGGGCCTGCTGCGTTTTAACTGACCAGCCAGCCAGGTGAGTGCCAAGGTGCAGGGTTGTTCCGACAACCCTGGAAGTCGGAAGGGAAAGAGGCTACCTTGCTCCTTTTCCCTCTGACCAGGTGGCTGACACCCACCCCCATGACCTGGCCATCTGGATTCCCAGTGGCAAGGAGTCCCCAGAGGATTCCCCTGCTGTAGGGCAAGTGGGACCCAAACCTTGGTGACTGGGGAGCCACAGGCTGGGCGTGGGACTCCGGCTGCTGCCCTGCAGTCCCTGAGCCGGAGGGCTCCCGGGTTTAGGCAGGACAGACGGCCAAAAGTTAATACCCTTGGAAGAGCTTAGCCCAGTGTTTTCTTCAACTCCGCCCCTCACTTTTCAAACAAAGTCCTTTGTTAGGTCCAGATAAGGGCCACACACACAGCGCCGCACTTTTGGGGAGCATAGTGGTTACAAACCTTAATTTATTTAGTCTCTGCCTTCTGCCCAAAGTCGATTTTTATGAGCCAAGTAAAAAGACCTCACCCACAGCGGTTTCTAATGGAAGAGCTGGAAGTGCTGTCACCCCAGGGTGGGGTGACATGGGTAGGATGCTTGAGGGGAACTTCTTGCCACCCCCACTCACACCCCCATCTCTGCCACCAGGTCTAGAAGGAGCATTCTGATCAAATCTCCTCCCCAAAAACGGAATCTTTGGGAAAATATGGGGAAAATTATAATGATGTAAGAGAACAGGCTCTTTCCAAGTAGCTGGGTATTGGACTTATGCGGAAATTGCCCCATGCACCCAGCGCACACTGAGGCCAGAGCCTCCGCGAGGCTGTTCAGAGGGCTGGGAAGGGGAGTCTAGTGTGGGGATCGTTCCCAATGGTGCAGATTTTCCCAGCTCCCTTGGCAAGGACCCTTCCAGAGACCAATGCCAGGAGGCCATGATCACTTTCCCGGCTGAGCCAGGAAGGGTGGTTTGGCCCAAACCCGGGACAGCACCCAGAGTAGGGTAAAGGACAGTTATCAGAGTGTATCTGTCCAATTTCCGAAATCAGAATTCCTGGGTCTTTATTAAATTATTTCTTTATTCAAAGCCTCAGGGCCTTTAAATTTTGGTTCTTTCTAGTTCTAGTTAAATGGAGTAAACACTGGCACTGCCCGCCGACTGCCTGTTGGGGAGTGAGGACCCGAGTGAGAGGCAGTGGCATCCTGCTGTGGCCACTGGTCCTCCCTGGGAGCGGGGTGGAGGGCAGTGAATTCCTGAGGTTAAAGAGACAACTTTGTCCACATGGTGGAGGCTGAGGGGTCGTGATCACATTTTGGAGATTGGGATATTTGGGAATGAGCTACTTCCTTCTGGGGAGGCAAAGATGTGTCCCTGATTTCTAGAACCCAGTTGGAGAAATAAAAGATAATCCTCCCCTTTTTTGCGGAACAAAGTTCACTGAGAAGGGTCCCCAAAGCCTGGGGGGGCGGGGCAGGGCTCCTGAGGTGCTCCAGGTCAGGGTGGCTACCTTGCCCTGGGCCGGGGGTTCCACCTCCTGGGGTCAAAGCCACCAGAGACGCGAAGCCCCGGTTCCCTTCGGGACAGTGGGGAGACCCCAAGTGCCTGCCCTGCGACTCTCTTCATTTGCCACCGCGCTTAGAGGGGCTTTGGGATCCCAGGAACAGTCTTCGCGGTGGCTGGCCAAGGTTCAGCGAGTCCGAGTCTGGCCTCGTCCGGCGCTCCGGATGCGCAGCGGCAGGGCGCCGGTCTGACCTGCAGTTCACCGCTGGGGGAAGGCGGAGGCGCCAAGGGGACCCACAGCCCACCCCACACGGGCCGGTGGTTGGGGGTGAGCGGCGCAAGAGGGGGCCTGGGGCCTGGAGCCTGGGAGCGCGTTTTCCACCAAAGGGAATGGGGCACAGACCGAGACAGCGGTCACAGCCTTCGCCACTGCGCCTCGGGCGCCGCAGCGCTAACTGGAGGATCCTGGCCCGACCCCCCGCGGAAGGCTCCAGGGACCGACTGTGTGTTCTACCAGGTGGCGCTTATGCCGCAACCTCACCTGGCTCCTCTGCCTCCGCCGGAGAACGCAGAGGAAAGCCTGGATCGCCCGGGTCCCAGCCGCTGAGCCCAGGGCAACGAAGAGCAAGGTCCTGCTGGGAAGGGTGGTCTTTCCTCGGGTGCTCTCTGCAGCGCTGGTGGCCGTCGGGAGGTGGCCGTCGAGAGGAGCAGGAGGCCTGGGGGGGGGGGGGATTTGTTAGGAAAATGAGGGGCTGCGGGACCCTAACTACGTGACAACAGACGCCTCCCGGTTACCTGCGAGCGTAGATGGGGCTCTCACCGCCTTTGATCTATCACTGTTCCCCCCGGGAGCCCCCAGGTAAACCCTTCCCACGCCTCAGTTCCTGGATTGGAAGCGGAGGGAGCTCCTGGGGGCGCCCTGAGGTTGAAAAGGATTTTTACTCTATTTTACTTTTAATGCAGGAAAATCTGCCTCCTGGGCGGCGCGGGTGTTTTTTCTGGGTTTCTCTGTCTTTGGGAAAATGCACGGTTGCCTGAGGCAGGATCTTTGGGGGAATATTTATGGGTCAAATCAGTATCCCCGTTCGGCTACGAGGATGGCCTATTTCAGCAAAGCAGATTAGATTACTTTGTGGCGTTTCAAATAATAAAACGGCTGTTTCCGAGTCGTGAGCACGTGGGCGACCCACGCGAGCGGTGGGCCCAGTGGGTTCCGGGCGTGCGGGGCGCCTGGAGCCCAGGCCGCGGCGGGAATTCCGGTTCTGGCCTTTTTCTTTTTAACTGGGGGCCGAGGGACGCTCGCGCCTCTGGGCGGCCGGGCCGGGCGACGGGTTTCCCGCGCCCTGCTGGGCGCCCGGGCTCTGGCTGGGCGCTGCCTTGACTGATTCGTTTTATTCCAATGCCCAGGTTTAGGAGACGCGTGGGGACAGCCGAGCCGAGCCGGGCCCCTAGACAGTGTCGCCAAGGAGCTGGGGTCGCACTTGCTGCAGGTAAGGCCGCCGGGCTGAAGGGGGAGGTCGCGGCTGCCGACAGCGCCTGTCAGCGCCTGGGTGGCGCTCCCTAGGGACCCGGACGCCGCGGTCTCGAGGTTCCCCTCCTGCAAGAGTACCGAGGGGATCCATAGGCCGCCAACAGGCTGCAGAGGTCGCCCCGAGGCCCCGCAACCAAGGCCCCGACCGGGTGGACTCGTCTCAGCTAGAGTCACGCCCGGCCTACCCCGCGCCTGGCCGCCCCTCAGCCCCAGGACTCTAGCCCCGGGGTCCTCGGCCGTTGGGCGCCCCTGGGCCTGGTTAAGCTCTTTCCAGCCTTTACTTCCCCCAGCAAACTTTATGGAGCGCTCGCCCTGAACCCTAGTGGGGCAGCTCCAACGCGTTTGACACTCGGGTCTGTTTGGACGGGTCGTAAGAAAGGAGACACAGCATCACTAAGAGAATATTAACAGCTGGTATTTATTGAGCGTGTACTACGGGCCCGATTCTGTTCTAAATCTTACGGTATCAACCGGCTTCACCACCACCTAGAATGGGTTCTGTTCTTAAGTCCATTTTTTAGAGGAGGAAGTTGAGGCCCAGAGAGGTTAAGCAGCATGCCTGGGGTCACACAGCAAGCGGTGGAGCCGGGTTCCATCCAAAAGGTCCAGCACTTGAGCCTTCGGCTCACGACGTGGTGCGGCCTCCGGAGTCCTGGCTTGGTTTGTGGTCAGCCACTTAGCGCCCCCAGCCCGGAGCCATTCAGCCCTCAGCTGTTAAACGCCCCCGACCTCGGGTTTCCCCGGCAGGGTCCGGGGCGCGCGTGCCGGGTAACCGTGCGCAAGACTCGCCAGTTCCAGGGCCAGTTCCAAGTGGTGGCTGGCGCTAGGTGGGGACAGCAATGCCTCGCGTTTCAGGGTCTCTCAAATGCCCTTTACAGAGCCTTATCAACGACCCGATTCATTCCCCCCTCCCGTCATTTGTCTCTGCCATCGAAAAATGCCTACCGAGAGCTATTTTGCATTTCCTTCTTCTATTTTGTGTTTTCTTTAAAAGAAAAAAAAAAAAATTGGCGGCGGGACGCAGTGATTTGGGTCAGAGTCAGCCACGAACTCCGCATTTCGAAAAAGCAGATCTTTTCAAAACTCTTTTGCCCCGAATGCCCCAGTGTGATTTATTTTTTAAAATGCGTGCTCTGGGGAAGAGCAGATCCGGGGCATATTTGAAACCTGAAGCTTTTCCAGCGGAAAGCGAACGGGGTGGCAGCCCCGCGGGTAATGGTGCTCTTGGAGCCCTGCCCGCTGGCCCTGCCCGCCCGCCAGGCGCACCTCCAGCTCCGAGCGCGGCGTGTTGCATGTTAGATACTCCTACATATTATAAGTGACACTAATATCAGGGACGACTAAGTGCCTGGGAACTCCAGTAAAAACCTGGCGGCAAAGTCAGCATCCTCCGCTCGTCCACTGAACATTTCTTTAATTAATCCCGCAGCGGTGTGCGGAAGAGTTCATTTGCAGTTAATACACGTACAAGCAAAACCTGAAGCTATGAAGGCGTACCCAGCATTTTCCATTAAGGATATTATTTTTAGCTACTGCTGGCAACTCGCAGAATTTACTATGATAATTTTTCTTTTACTCATATGGCTCACTGTCAGAGGCTATTTCATTAATGTATCTCTTTAAGGGTTTTGGAGTTGAGCAAGAATGCAAAATGTGCCAAAACATTAACAGCTTTCGAAATTGCTGTGTAGTTTGTATTTTTGAAACGGAGTTTAGCTGGGAAAATATTTTGTAGCTGAGTTAGAAACGTGAAAGTATGGCTTCTAATCAAGATGTTGATTTCCACCTCAGCACAGGGAAAGGTAATGATAGTTTGGTTGGCAAAGGATTTTTGCAGCAAAATCCTACTTGGGAGAATATAATGTAAGGGCATCTTTCAAGTTTCGTTTCTGCTACATTCTTTTTTAGGCCCCCCTCCAAAGAGGGGGCGGATTTAGAAAAACCAAAGGTAATCTGGTTTCAATTACATGTTGTAAAAATAGAATTTGTGGCCAGAAATTAATTTGGAATATTTTTTTACGGGGGCAGCATTGTGGGTTGTATGGATCTTTCACCAATTTTATTGCTTTTCTTTGGTCCCAGATCTAAAATATGAATGGGTAAATAAAATGCAGTTTCCTTTTTCAAAAATAATTTAGTCCTTTTTCCTTGCCATGCATAAATATACTGAGTACCTTTTTATTTGTCTTAATTACCTCTCATAATTTTACTTTATTTTTTTTGAGGGCTGGCCAACTTCGGCAAAATCAGAATATCATGTATGTTGTTTTAATTTTTCAGAAATTGATACTTTTTCTCCTTGAATTTTGCAAAGGTTATTTGAAATAATTAATTCTGTAGACATAGTCTGTTCAAATAACCCGGTATTTTCTTTTCTGGGGAGTGGTAGTGTTCGGAATTTATTATTCAAATGGTACTTAGGGGTAACTAGAAAATCGTGGCAAATAAAGTGTATGTCCTAGTGGTATAAACACTGCCAATTATGACATAAAATGGTCTATATAGTGGTAGATTGTCCCCTAAGTACCATAGAACTCCGGATTTGTGCTAAGTGCTAAAATAACCCCAAACAATAAAGCTACTACATTTAAACTGGGTATGATAGGAATTCTCAAATGTTTTGCATGATTTTTGCGATGTGCATGTCAGACTGTTTTTACAGTGCTTTAAAAGCATTTGAAAGCCTGGTGCGGGAACTAAACCTTGAGTGGTGTAACTTACAACCCTTATGGTGCTGGGCTCTGTTTTTTGCATTTGACAAATGCGTGTTGGTAATAATATTTTATACAGTCCTCTATCCCAGCGAGAGTACAATTATTCGATTTAAGTCTAATGTATAACTATCATCTCTTACCATGACACTTTTTCTTTTCCAGACTTTGGATGGATTTGTTTTTGTGGTAGCATCTGATGGCAAAATCATGTATATCTCGGAAACAGCCTCTGTCCATTTAGGCTTGTCCCAGGTAAGTAGTACCTAATTTTATGTGCAACTTAAATATTATATGTTGGTGGATCTTGGCAGCCTTACCCAAGCAGGGTGTTCAAGCATCTGCTTTTGTGAAGGAGCGTAATCCAAAATTGCAAAATCCTCTCCTTAGGCTGTCCCGCGGGGCTTTTCTTCTCCGTGTTACATTTCACTTTTTTACTTTCTTTTTCCTTTGGGGTTAATGACCAGTATGTCTTTGCAACAGCCAGCCTTGTTCTGAGGTTGTGTTCAATAGCCTGGACTCTGCTGATACAGTAAGACTCCGTCACTACCAGGAGCTTCACAAAGGGGGACTTTTCTGACCGTGGTTGATGGCCTGCACGTGGTGTTGTGCGTTGCTAGGAAAGCTGATGGGGAACGTGGATTTTATGCAGAATGTGCTTTGGGGAGGGCGAAAGAAGGGGGTAGATTTATGAGTGTTCACATGGAATTCAGGGTAATTTTTCCTGAGTTTTTCCAGTTCAGTGGTCGTTTCAGTAAAGCATTTTATATGCTTGTGATAGAAACTCATAAAACTCAGTTTACTACTGTTTTGCACAGCAAGGTCCTGGTTTCTTTAGAACATTTAAATATTACTGATTTTTCTGGAACCATTTTTTAAAAGGGGGTTCATCCCCTAGAGGAAAGAATTGCACTCAGCTTTATGTATCCCCATCCAGCAGAGGGTTTGCTGGAGAATTTGGCTGCAGTCTGGGCCGGTGGTGGCCAGTGGGTCCGGATGGGATGGGGGGACTCTAACTGGTCGTTGCCATTCACATTTCTGATTTAGCAGGTGTGGAACATGGCTCTCAAAGCCACTTTTTTTTTTGTTACGTATAGGGACTAAATGTTTCTTTACATTGTGAATTATCAGAGCGCTCTTTTTCATCACGCTAGAATTAATTAGATACAGGAAATGGGCTCCCTGGAGGCCCGTGAATAGTTTGTATTGCACCAGCCCCTTGTGTAGTTGAGCCAAAATAAAAATGCCAACTAATGTGGCCGGGGTTCTCACTGAAAAACAAAATCACCAGTTTGGAAATCTGCATCTGGTGTATTCCTTTTCTTTTTCTGCCTATACATTTTTTAAACCTGCAATTTATTTACAACCTTCTCTCCCAATGTGTGTCTGCCCTCATCCCCTGTGTTTTTCATGCGAAGTTCTTTAACGTGAATCTCATATTAAAGTTGTTTGGTGTTTTCTTTTCTCTTCTTTATGAAACCAGGTTGCCCAGATAAGATTTACTAAGGCTTGGCCCTTATACTACGTGACTCATAAGAGTAGTGTATTTGGAGAATGGAAAATTCTGTTGGGAACATGAAATTTACTCTTTTTTATATTTTGCAAAGTTGTTATTCTCTGAATTTTCACCTTGCCCTGTTTAGAATTATTTAAGACCCTTTAGTTGTGCCCAGCCTAGTTTCTACTCCTGGCTTGGTTTGTGGCTGATTGACCTTGATCAGAGTACTTAACCATTTCTTTTTCCTTTGGGTTTACTTAACTTTTTCAGTCATGATTTACAAAACCTTTGATTAGTCTTATAATAGTGTCACAAACAAGACAAAACATTTCACATACTTTAAAAATGACTAACCAAACATATTTTAGAATAGGCAAAGTTACTGTTCTGGAATATTAAATTTAGGTCGGAGCTTCCTAGCAGTCAAAGCAAAAAGGGAAATGCATTCGGTTACGTGGTTTTTGTTGTCTTGATAGGGCCGGTATTTCACCTCCTTGAACAATAACTTAAGAAAATAATTCCCAGGCAACCCCTCCTTCAGGATTGTGATAAGAAACAAATCAAAGTGCCCATCTTATGTGATTTATAAACTATAGGGAGCTACACAAAAGCCAGACATCATTACCATTTCATTAGTACTGTACTTCAATTAGCACAAAAGTTGATTCAGATAGCATCCATCCTCTGGTGGGCACACACAGGGCTCTTGGTCACATCGCAAGGCACTGTGGGCAGACCAGCACCTCCCAGTCGACTCAGCCAGGTTGCTCGGTCTAGCATCCCACATCCCTCTCAGTCATTTTCCTCTTTAATTAGAAATGGCCCAAATACTGGATAGGTGACAAATCTGCCTCCTGTTCACAGTTACCTCCACAAAAGGACATCTAAGCAGAATCGAAATTAAAATTACATTTACTTTTGGTCATAATGCAGAAATAAAATTTTGTGCTATAATTTTGAAAGGGGAGGGGCCGCGTTATACACTGCCATTTCCCAAGAGAGTTACCGAGATGCCTTTCGCCTATATGTTTCCAGAAGTGTCCATTAAATTAAAAGATACATCAAGCTGTGTGGGGCAACTGATTTTTATTTTTTCCCCTGATCTCTCGGCAGGACTGTGTTAGTATCAGTCTTCAGTTACAAAAACACTTGAATGCTGAAGTGAGCCTAGTCTGGGGAGTGTTCTGGTGAACTGTTTAAACAAGCGACAACAAGCACGTCCCGAGTTTGCCTCCTGCTCACGATTAGCTCTGCAGAAGGAAATCCAGGCAGAATCACAATGTGTATTTTTTTCTGTCCTCTTCATTTAAAGAGTAAAATATTGAGGAGGATGTCAAATATCCAACTTCTCTTTCCAAAAAGAGTTTTTGCTTTTAGATCTGTTAGTAGGGAAAAGTCAGGCAAATGTATCAGACATGAAAATGTTATTAAAATAGACTTAACAATTTTTTAAATCACCAGATAAAAACGTTCATAAAATCTTACCCAGTAGTCTAAGAGCAGCCTTGAAATAGGTTTCCTGATGAATAACGGTGGTAGTAATAGCTTATATTTGCACAGTGCCCTTCTGTGTTCCAAGAACTTTCAATTACTCTCAATGACATTATCTCATTAAGTAATGACATCTTTCACATTAATTCAGGGTTAAATTCTATGTTAGCAGCTCCCAGGGAACATAAGCCCCTTCCTTGGTTTGCCATAATCGTGTGATAATTCATAGCAAAGTGGTGGGTTTTTTTTCCCACCTGAACCACCATCAGAATGACCTGTTTGAGGATGTAAAAATGATTGTCATAAGCCCATCTCAGTTCAAAGCCATTTCTTAAACTTTTTTTAAAAGTTTGGAATAAGGAATCTACTTTATGTGGAGAGTTTTTAAGTTCGTTTTTACTTTTAAAGGAGTGAGCACCGCGATCCTTGCTGTCAGATGTTCACACCAAAAATGACGAGACAACCAAACAAAGAGCAAGTTCTCAGGCCACAGCCCAAGTGCTGGGGAACAGGCAGGCGCAGGCTGGGAAACCCCGTCCGGAGGATACGCACACAGAGCACACAGTGCAACATTCTTAGTGACAGACATATCTATTTGGAAGAGGTCGAGTCGAGGAAGCGCTTTTTATCATGCAAGTTCATGAAATGGTTTGAGTCCGTGTTGTTTAGGTGACTGTAACTAACCAACTTCCATTCGAAGAAGGAAGAAAGCTCTGTATACCTGTTGTATTGCCCCCAACATTTCCAAGTGTCCATGTGGTTTAAATTTCCTTCCCAAGTTGCACACATTATATAGCCTGTAGGTAGGGAACCAATATCTATTTTCAAGTGAACATCGACACGTACGCAATAGCTGCTGGGGAGACGCAGGCAGGAAACGGGGTGTTTGCGATCAGAGCACACCGTAAAAGTCGCCATGGCGTTGTTTGGGGCCATAAGACCTAATCCCTTCACTTCTGAAATAAAGAGAAAGGACAGCGTTTTATGTTTGTTGACATAACTTGAACCCTGAAACCCAAACCATCTTATTTTAAAATGCTTAATTTACCATAGTCAGCAAAATACCCAGAGCAGAGTAATGTGCGTTTTCCGAGTCCGGGGTGACTCTCCCCTTCTGACCCAGAATATATCCATTTAGTGCTGTATTTATCCCGCGTAGTTTTCTTGGCAGGAAGAAAAGCTATTCAGCAAAACATAAAAAAGCTCTTAGTAGGAAAGCAATTCATTTTGTAGTTACCAGGGTTTTACCAATGCTAAAATATCACATGGAGGGTCTGTTTTAATAAGGCTGATGTATGAGACCTGGAGAGTTTTATAGCGACGACCATAATTTTTTTGAGGCAGTCACATTTCTTCCAGTGTTCAAAAGCACGGATAGACATGTAAATACAGGAAACACCATGTCAACCGTAATTCTCAGTCAAGGTCAGCACTGTTTCATCATTCCAGAATTTGTTCTTTAAAAACATTTCCGTTATTTGAAGACTGTTTTACTTCCTCGACAGCCTTCGAGTTTTCTGACTGACCCGAACAGTCAGAAAATCAAGCCTTTAGTTCCTGGGCCTTCACTCTTCTCGTTCTCCAAACGCAGAGGAGGAGAAGGACCCTAAGGAAACAGGGGGAGCCCTTTGGGGTTACGGCGCCGATGAGTCCCTGTCCGCACAGACGCAGGTCTTTGTGCAAGTACGTGAAGCTGTTTCTCTAAAAAGACACCAGTTACTTTCTTCTAAATAAGAACTCGGAGCAAACCAGAATGATCATTTCCCCCCATTAAAAATAAAGGTAGGGAGAAATGATAGGCCAACACCAAAAAATTAATTTTTTTTTCATTTTCGAAGTAAGCCATGAAAATTGGGAATCAATTAAGAATAAATAACAACTCCCTTATTACTGGCCTGTATCGCTGTCCACCTGACAGTTCCCAGGAATCTCTGACTGCCCTCAGGAAGAGAGAGTGTCCTGTCCCAAGTGGCTGGCCGAAATGTTCCCAGTTCATTTAAATGTCAGGATTACCAGGAATGACTTGAAGGAAGTTTTGTTTTTATTGCTTATTTTTAAAAATGAAATCACGTAATAACTTCCTACCGTGGCAAATATCCATTGGGTCACGAGGACAATGCCAGGTTGGGAGGGGACAGGGAGGACTGTAACAGGATTCTCTCCGTTGCTGTTTGCATAATATTGGAAAGAAAGATTCTATGAATAATGCAGAAAATAGAACTGTGAACAGCGCCAGGTCGGGGACAAGATTACTTAGCAGGCCAGAAATGTAATTTGTTTGGAATACAAAGGCATCTCACGCTTCTTAACAAATTGGAAGGCCTGGCTCAGAGGAGTGGGACGAATGACTTCACCTCTCCATGGCCCCTTGGTCCCCGGTGAAGAGCTGATGGCCTCGATGCTAATTTGGAACGAAATTCGCCATTAAACCCTTCAGCCGAGATTGTTCAGTTGCGTGAGGTGGCACAGCCAGGGCTGCCCATTACCGGAGCTCACGTCCTCTCTGCTCTAATTGAGAGCAATGAGGCTCCCAGCAAAACCCTCGGCAGGGCTCACGCAGACATAAACAACAAGGGGTGGCTGGGGACAGGGCACTCACCAGCCTCCGGCCCTGCCCGGAGCTCGCCCTCTCCCCTTGGAGCAGGCTCAGCAAGAGTTCTGCACACCCACCAAGGGTCTTGGCCACCCTGGAAGGACCATCACTGCCCTGGGGGACCCCCTGATCAATAGCGGGTGCACTGACTCACAGTCCTCATCTCTAAAGTAGGACCCACACCTCTGCTCAGAAGGCTGCTCTGACGGTGGAAGTTTCTAGAATAGGGTGTGCCACAGCCCATTTCAAGGTGGGCGAGGGGGACCAGGTCTTGAGACTCTCTGTCGTCCCTGTCATGGCACTTGTGTTTGGAGAACACGGAAAACTTCGCAAGGTTCAGAACAGACTCACTGGGACTTCTGTGTAAAGATCACAATGATGGTGTTTTCCTGGACACCCTGCCCCTGTCCCTGCAAAACAGGGTCCTGTCTAACGTGGACATGGCCTCTGCGTGTCTGTCCTCTGTGGGGTGTGTCTGGAAGTAGGTGGTGTCTGAACCCAGGGTCACATAGCTCTCTGGGGTGGGCCACCCAGCCACACCCGGGGGCGGGGCCATGGGGTTAGCACAGTCATCTTGACTAGGAACCAGGCATGTCTCCCAGGGAGCGGAGCTGCCAGGAGAAAGGCCTTGTGGGGCTCAAGTCCTCCACAAGGGCAGGGGGCCATGGCCTGCCCCTCAGCCTCTGGGGACAAGGCTCTCGGGACCTCACCATGGACACGCGCTGGTCCACGGCTGACCCGTCCCCTCAGGCAGCACGGAGCGCAGGCTCCAGCCCGTTGTCTCGGTATGGAGGACGCTGACCAGACTCTCGGGGCCACCCCCCTCCATGGCACACCTTTTTCATTCTTCACTTCCAGTTCCTCCTGCTCCAACCTCTCTGTCCTTGTTGGAAAGTGTGGGAGACGGTTCGGAGAAGAAAGTGTTTCTGCACTGGGAGAAGGTGTGGATTGTCAGCCGAGATCGAAACCCTGTCCCTGGCAGGTGCACACCTGTAATACACACGTGTCCCCCTCCCCCGTAGCCCCGGAGGACTTCTGACCCTGCCCTTCCTCTGCCGCAGGTGGAGCTCACGGGCAACAGTATTTATGAGTACATCCATCCTTCTGACCACGACGAGATGACGGCTGTCCTCGCGGCCCACCAGCCTCTTCACCATCACCTGCTCCAAGGTATTTATTTCCTCCAGACGGAATAAAAAAAAGAAAAAAACAGAATAAAAACCAGGTGATGCTCTTGGATGTGACCCGAAGGTTTCACTTCCCACACTGCCCAACCAGGGCCCCCAGCACACACGCTGCACCCACCAAGTGGGGTTAACTTTAATGCCTCTGTCCTTCAAAGCAACACTACTGACCCCCATCAGGGGCTAGACACTGTGCTGGGTGCTGGGTGCTGGGTAGGGGGTAAAGGCTTCTCCCTAATGTGCTCTTGGCTTAGAGTTCCTGGATACAGGTCTGGACCTGGGCTTCTTAACTGAGGGTCCGAGGGTAAAACTTGAGTTTGCGAAATTGAATGGGGAAAATTACATTTTATTCCTCTCGTTGAAATGTAGCGCTCCCTTTGCTTCTAGATTGTAGCGGGTAAGCCACGTACTGTCGCTAAAACCTCTGCTCCTTCGCCATTCGGGGAGTTCTGAGGGCGTGCGGCTGGGTCTTGTCATGCAATGTGTTAATGAAGCAGCACATTTACAGGCGTATCACCACTTGTTCGAATATTGTAGCAACTGTTTTCAGCACATGTGTGATACATCCATTTGTAACCGCATCTATTTCTGCGTGGGGATTTATGGGTGTTGTCATGGCCCCAATCAGTTCAGGAGCCTGGTCTACACAGAGGCAGGGCCCGCTCCTGGGCCTGGCTCCATGTGGGGACATGGTCCTCCTCCTGACGGTCCCACCTGTCGCTGCACCCGTCCTGACGGGTCCCTACTGTGGTGAGCGCTGTTAGCACAGACATGGCGTGCCTGTTCTGGGAGGATGGGAGCATGTTGTCACACAGATGACCCCTTGAATGACAACTGCCATGTGTGCTTGGAAGACACCGGAGAACCTGTTCCAGGGGCCCTGGTCTTGTAACTTCCTCTGATAGTCCAGTGAGACCAACCAGTATGTTGACCAAGGGTCTCTTGTCTGCTTTGGACTGTGGTGTCCCAAAATTCCCCAGGGGGACAGAGTCTGAAGGATTTCCAGCAGAATGAGGGCCAGGAGAGAACCCTGCACCTGGAACTAGCTCTCTCACGGCGGGGTGGTCCCAAGTGGGGCAAAGCCACAGAAGTCTTAGAGAATTCCTCAGAACCTTGTGTAGTTATGGTTCCTAAAACTGACAGTGTCCACTGGTGGGTGTGGCCTTCTCCACCAGCCCCGGTGCCACCCTCCCCTCCCATGGGAGCACAGCTTCTTAAAACTAGGAAATGATGGCAAACACAGCTTGGGAACATCCGAGCCCCTCCCCCGCTCTCCGGGGCTCAGCGGCAGAGACAGTGCAAGGGGAGGAGCACCAAGGTCAGGAGGGGCGGGGTCCCCCCCACCCATCCACAGCCACTGAGTGTGCGGGACCGGGGTTCACAGCGCTCGCTGTCTTCCCCACGCCTCCAGACTTGGTTTTCTGGGTCTGAACTGGCCCTCTGTTCTACGGTAATTGGGTGAGACATGGGCTCTCCCCAAAACCTGTTAGTGATCGTGTGATGCTGCTCAGACCTAGCGGGCTTGTCTGGAAACGGGCAGAAAGGCGCCTTGCTAAAACAAGCTCTGCCTCTCGGACAGCCCTCCTGCCCGCGGCAGGGGACTGTGGGTAAATATGACAGCCTTTCCACCTGGCGAGGCCTCTCAGGTGAACCCCGTACCTGCCCCGGGCACCCCTCAGGGAGGGCGGAAGGCTGCGCTTCCTTGCCCAGAGGTAACCCTTTTTTAAAAAGTAATGTATTAACCACCACCCAGTGGCTGTTTGTTTAGAGTGGAGTGACCTCGCCCTCACCCGGGCACAGGCGCTTTGGCGTTGGTGCCTCGGAGAGCTGGTGTCCCTCACTACAGCAGAGGGCGTCTCCTTAGGGGCCTCATTTGCTGTGCAGTAGTGAGGGCGGAGGTTCGTGTGCGAGGCCCTCGGAAGAAACAGAAGGCAGGCCGTGGCCCAGCCAGAGACACAGCGACGGTGACAGGGAGGGAGGTCCATCCAGGGCTGTCACTCCGACAAAAGCTCCAATCTGGCCCAGCGGGTCTGTGGGGTTCTGTTCCCTAGTCTACACTGCTGGGCAGTCTCGGTGCCCATGGGCACGGCTGGCAGGAGGTGCCCCACAGCTGTTCCCTCTGCCAGGGAAAGGGGCTGATTCATGACTTTTACTCCGTAACTGCCACCTGAGGGGGTTGGAGGCACAGGGCCTTCCTCGCAGGCTCGGCCCTGCCCCGGGGCTGGTCGAGGTGGTTCTCCTGGCACCCAGGCCTCTGTGTGGCTACACGAGGAGGCCCTGGGCCCTCTGCACACAGTCTCACTGTGAGCCGGGTTGCTGTTTCCCAGGGTCTCGCTGTGGCCGTGTTTCAGGTTGCCTTCCTCTGGAGCACGCGGAAGCCACGCCACGGCCAGGACCCGACTGGTCTCCCAGCCCACCCGGGACCACAGGCGAAGCTCTCCGGGCTGGGATCGGGGCTGCTGGGATGAGGCCTCCGGCTGCCTGTTCTGGCCCTGAGGGGTTATTGATGTTGCTGGCATAAAGGTGGGGGGACACACGGTGGGCCAGCCGGCCAGTCTAACCCGACTCCTGCTTTCAGAGTATGAGATGGAGAGGTCGTTCTTTCTTCGAATGAAGTGTGTCTTGGCGAAAAGGAACGCGGGCCTCACGTGCAGCGGGTACAAGGTATGAGGAGCCATGGGGGGGGGGGTGACTTCACAGGTTGGTAGTTTGCTTCACAACCAAGAACGGCTGCAGAGAGGAAGACACGGGGACCCAGCGTGTCATGCTGCCTTACGTAGAACTTTCTCGGGATGTTGCTTGCGAGGCAGGTGTGAGCTGGCATCTTCCAGGAGTATTCGTCCTGTGATGTCAGGAGTCCACGTGGCTGAGGGTAGAATCTGACCTTGGCACCTGCGGGTTCCACTCGGCACACAGGTCGGTCTGGCTGGAGCAGCTGCCCTGGAGTTAACTGCGCATCCTGGTTCCAGGCAGGATCCCAGGCCGCAGTGGGCATTCGGAATGCAGTGTCACCCTCGGACTGTTCGGTCGCATCCGGTGATAACGACCGTGCTGTGCATGACAGTAGTATTACAGCCCATTCTGAGGGCAAAGGAGAGCTTCTGCCTGCAGCATCTCACCTCATTTAACAAATGAGTCCAGTTAGCTGGTCTAAGTGCGGCAGCCCTTTGATGGAGTGTGATGGGCCGGCTCTGTGATCTGGGACACCAGCTGACAAGCAGAAGGGCAGGCAGCTCAGGGCAGAGCTGGGGCCTCTGAGCCCAGCCCCCACTCCTCCCTGGCTAGTTTCTCTGCTGGACATGGCCCCTGGTTCAGGCCAGCTCCAGAATCCAGGAGAAGGTCCCCTAAAGAGCCCGCAGGCAGTACTGTGCCTCAGCATCTGTCCTCTGCGCCCTGAAAGGGCAAGTTGGGGGACATCCGAGCTGAGCCGTGCCTTGGGCCGTCCGGCCCCTCTCTGGAGCTGGAAGTGGAGGTGATGGGAGCCTGTTTGGTGGAGCATCTGAGTGTTCGAGAAGGAGGAAGGGGTGGGGTGAGGGAACGGGGACAGTCTCGTGTCCCTGTACCTTCGTTCTCTGTCTGGAATGCCCTCCCCACCTCCCATCCCAGGGTCTGCCTTCCCTCCCTCTCCTCAGGCCCCTCCTCGGAGCCGCACTCAAAGCTCTTATCTTTGACTTGAACTCACTCTGTTTTATAGTTTGGAGGATATGTTTCCCAGACTCTAGGCCTCTTTGGCCCAGGGATGGGGAACCCTCAGCACTGTCCTGCACCCACAGACACTCTTCCGGACACTTGGGTCTTGAATTGTTTTTACCACTTACAAACTGTCGAATCTTTTTTTTTATTTTTTATCCTCACCCGAGGATATTTTTCCATTTTTTGTACAGATAGAGTGGGAGGGAGAGAGAGGAAGGGAGAGAGAGAGAGAAACATCGACGTGAAGGGACACATCGAGTGCCTGCCACCCGCACGACCAACCAGGGCTGGGGACAAACTGCAACCGAAGTACGTGCCCTTAGCGGGAACCGAACCCGGGTCTCTCCGGACCGCAGGCCGACGCTCTAACCGCTGAGCCAAACTGGCCAGGGCTCTTTTTTTTTTTTTGTATGTGCCCCTAGCAGGAGCCGAACCCAGGACTCTCTGGTCCCCAGGCCGATGCTCCAACCGCTGAGCCAAACTGGCCAGGGCTGAACTGTCGACTCTTAAGCAAAACACATCACCTATCTTTTCCTCGTCAGTAAAATGGGAGAGTAGCCTAGAAGGATGTAAAGATTTTTGCAGCTGTAAGACCATGAATACACTCAGGAACCCCGGAGGAAGGCTTTTGAAAACACATTCAGTTGCTCATCACTGCTGTTGCGGTGACTGTGATCCTTTCAAGCGCGTGCCGACTGTAACTCGTACAGAGGCTTCCGATACTGAGGCTCAGGGCTGCACAAATGTTTCTGCTGGACGTTTGGAACACGGCGTTTTCTCTCGTGTGGTTTTTGGCTATGACTGTTATAAGTGTTTCTATATAGTCACCTTGGCTTTTGCTTCTTCCAAGGGGATAAAATCTTGAATTATAAATAAAATAAAATATATTTAAGATGAGGCTTTTTATGATGCTCCTGCAAGGATTCTGAACGGACTGGAGTGATATAGCTTGTCAAGTGAGATCAGTGTCAAGTTAACAGATGCCGAGTTCAGCCCCGTTGGAAGCATTATAGTTGCTGAAGTGAACATTGCGGAACGGTCCGCTCCCCCACGCACCTTTGTTGTGCCAGCTAATGAGAACTTGGCAGTGAGTTAATTATATATCAATCCATTATATAGCAGAGAGCCTTAACCTGCAGTTACGTGAACATAGTCTACTAGGGAAGACAACCCTTGTATTTTATTGTGATATTGTTTCTTAAGAAAGAAGAACAGCTCCGTTTCTCCTGAGCAGTGAACTGGGCGTTAGGCTGTGGAGCCCAGTGGAGCCAGGCGGGGGGTAGTTCAGCAGGAGGCGGGAGGAGGGGTGCCAGTCAACCCGGGGCCGCCGGCGGCTGACCCTGCCCTCATCTTCCCCAGGTCATCCACTGCAGCGGCTACTTGAAGATCAGGCAGTACATGCTGGACATGTCCCTGTACGACTCCTGCTACCAGATCGTGGGGCTGGTGGCCGTGGGCCAGTCACTGCCGCCCAGCGCCATCACTGAGATCAAGCTGCACAGTAATATGTTCATGTTCAGGGCCAGCCTCGACCTGAAGCTGATATTCCTGGATTCCAGGTGAGTTCGGCACCTGCGGCTGCTATGGAGTTCCAGAAGATACTGATGGTAAAAACTGGCCCCTGACAGCCACACTATTAAACCACGATGTGACAGGACTAAGTCATGCTAAGAATGCAGATTAGGAAGAGTTCAGTGAAACCAAGTCACGAATTGAAAGAAATGACCTCAGCCTTAGTACTCAGACGCAGCCAGCTTCTCCGGCTTCTGGGGACTTTTAGAAGCTGGTTCAGGTCTTCATCATCTCACTGAGCTTGCTCTGGGAACGTGCTGGGGGCACAGGCAGCCTCTTTCGAAGGCCCGCGTGTCCGGATTCTGCTCGCGTCGCCGCGAGTCGGGAGGTGTCTGGCTCCTGACGCAGGCTGCGGGAAGCCACCTGAGAAAGGACAGCCGCTGCAGGGCTGGGCTGGGAGCAGACAGGTGGCCTTCCCTGGAGGGAAGCTGGGACCACAGCTCGGCAGGTGCCCGCCAGGGTCTGGGCTGGAGGGCGAGGCTGCAATGGCCCGAGAGCTGGCTCTCCCCACTGTCCCTTCCTCTCCTACTTGAGACCCCCCCCCCCCCCAGAGAGAGCGGGGAGAGTGAGGGAGGAGGAGTCACTGGCTGGCTGGACCGGGTCAGAGGTCTCTGGGGGGGGGGAGGTCTGTGCCGGAGGCTTGGCCGTCCCCAGGGCGGCTGCTGGCCTCAGGAGTCTTGAGGCCTCACGTGGGGCCTCTTTGGGCTTCTGGTTTCTTATCTGTTAAAACAAACAAACATAAAAAAAACAGGCCTGCCCCACCCACAGGGCAGCTGGGAAGGAGGGAGTTAGATCACAGACGGGAGGCATTTGTCCAGGTAAAGAGCCTGCCTGATCAGCAGCGAGTCCCTGGCCTCTCGGCCTCCTAGAAGGACCTCAGCTGTGCGGACGGGATGTGTTCAGACCCCGCTCCTGCCTTGCGGTGGGCCTGGCTGAGCCTTCCCAGAGGAAGGGTATCTCTGTATTTTTATGTTTTCTGTATCTCCTGAAGCTAGGATTTACTGTTTTGTTTTGTTTTTTACTTTTTGTGATAAAATATACATAACCTAAAACTGGTCATTTTAACCACTTATTGAAGAAAAACAAATCCACCCAGTTAGGAGAAACAAGCAGTCAGATTAGTCCAGTTCGTCGTTAAAGAACCACTCAGAGGTGAACATGTGACAGGGTCGGCCTGACAGGACCACTGTGCTCCCAGGAGCTCCCAGCAGTGGGTAAAGGTGACTCCAGAGGATGTGGCACCTCATTCAATAGTCAAACACCGACAAGTGGGACCAGAGTCCAGGGCTGGCCGGGGGTCCGGGCCGAGCGTGGGGGCGGGAGCTGGCCGTGAGGCGTGAGCTCCTTGCAGATGTCAGAGTGGACGGAGGAAACCGGCTGTCCGCGTGCTTTATTCTGGAAGCGCGGGAGGGTACAGCTGGGTTCTCCCTTGTTTGTCTCCTACTTCTCTTTGACCTTTCTAGCTCCACCCCCAAGGCCTGGTGAATTCTTTGCAACAGGGAAGAGAGGGGTATCCCCAGAGGAGAGATTTCAGGTCTTCCGAAATTGTTCAACCCACATGCTCTGCAACTCCAGGGACAGATGGAGGGCTTCCCGGAAGAGGGTGGACAGGCAGATAGGAGGCCAGGGGCTGGGGCCTCCGACTGGCTTTCTCAGAAAGACCACATTAGGGTGAGGGGCCCCGCCCTGGGAGTAGGAAAGAGGTGTCGATCTGGATGGAGGAAGAGTGCAGTTCATCCTCTGAGCACCAGGAAGCCTCCAGCAAAGCCTTGACGCTGTTCCTAAACTTCGGTCACCTTGAAGGTGTTTATTGACGGGGCCAGAAATGCTCTGCGGAATTCTTCACGCTCACTCTGGTCCTGGGTCTGTGGTAGCCTGATGGTCTTTGAAAGGCCGCCTAGCCGGGGCACAGGGGCCAGCCCAGCACTGGGAGGTCGGCAGGATGGCCCGTGAGGTGGGAGACAGAGGCTCTGACGCCCAAACCCAGGAGCCCCGGTGAGGGGCTGGCCAGAAGCCCAGCAGCCCCAAGTCACAAGGGCAGTGGCCCCCCACCAGCATAATCCCAGACACAGCTGAACTCAGCATAACCTGAAATTTGGTTCGTGGGGGTTTTGTGGTATTTCACTTTGAAACCGTAGCTGGTACTTACGCCAAGGATGGGCGAATCCCTCTGACAGGTCGTCCGACACCAGAGGGTTGGAAAAAACCAGGAGGGCGTGCTGCCAAACCCTTCCCCTCCCCTTTAACTTTTAAAGCCATGTGCACTTTGATGAGAAACTTGATCCATGTGTTTCTGATTCATTTACACGTTCGGGCCGTTGCTCTGAAACTTTTCGTCTTAAGGGTCTGGGAAGCTTCTTTCATCCCACACCGGAGAGATGCCTGGTTTTCTTTTGGGGGAAGCCAGACGTCTCTGTTTTCCTGCCACATAGAGTTGAACTCTTATAGGGCCTGAGGTTCTAGGTGGCCCTTAGACAAGCCCCCAGAGCCCTGAACGGCTCTGGCCTGGGCACGTTCTCTTCCTGCCCACCCCGAGCCCCAGCTCCTTCCTGCCCGGCGGAACGCCATGGAAATGTGTACACCAAATAGTGAGCGATTCCAGGGAAACATGAGGCTCTCCAAGATTTACGACCCGAGCCCGCGCAGAACTCAGCAGAAAGGGGAGTGAGTTACGGAATGAAAGTGAGGTCAAGTTTCCCCGTTTCATTTGCAGCTAATGTTTCAGATCTGGACTGGCAGGGCTGCCAGTCCCGGCCATCCTCGCTCCCCACGGACGGCTCACCTCCTTTGGAACCCCTTCTTGTCCCCCTCTTTCATCTGTTCTTGAGTATCTGTCACCAAGATGTCTGGGCCACCTCCTCTGAGGGCATGGCTCCCAGTGCATTTGCCTCAAGCAATTTTCACCTGCGGACAGAGTGATCCACATGCTGGTGATGATGCTGTCTTGGATGTAGACAGCCACTTTTCTTCAAAGAGCTGACGTGGGAAATTAATATGCCCGGGGCTTGATGAGAACGAAGAGGGGTGATGTCATATAAGCCCTGGGAACGTGCTTCCATTGCGCTAGTCAGCTTAAGGTTGACCTTCTAGTCCCGATGCTCTTTCCTGGAGGTCCAAAACAGTCCTCCACTGATGTGAGGCTCCAACGTCTCCGGTTATTCCGTAACCCCCATCAGCAAGAATCTCCGGCCACACGTCGTCCTGAGCCCACTGTGGTAAGTAGCAGTGTCCAGTGTGGCATGGAGAGGCAAAAGCTCACACACACAGTGGCCAAGATGTGGAAACAACCCAGCGTTCACTGTCAGATGAATGGACAAACAATGTGTGGAATATTATGCAGCCATAAAAAAGGAATGGCATTCTGACAAGCTACCACATAGATGAACCTTGAAGATATCATGCTAAGTGAAAGAAGCCAGACACAGAAGGGCAAATAGTGTGTCATTCCACTTAGATGAAATATCTAGACCTAGACAAAGTCAGAGAAATAGAAAGTAGAATAGAGGTTGCCAGGAACTGGGGGAGAGGGGGAAATGGGGACTTACTATTTAATGGGCACACTGTTTCTGTTTGGAGTGGTGAGAAAGTTCTGGAAATGGAAGTGGGGATGAGCAGACAACATTGTGAAGAGAACTGTGACCACTGATGCCACACTTAAAATGGCTAAAATGGTCACATTTATGTTATGCTTATTTTACCACAATAATTTTTTAAAAGGTTCCTACAAAAGTCCCTAGAGAGTGGGTTTGTTGTCACCTTGGTAGCTTGCTCCCAATATCAGTATCCAAGTTCACTGCTAAGATCCCCAGATAAGCTTCACCTTGAAGGGATGAGATTTTAAGCCGTCCCAGACATTCTGTGAGCCAGTGGTTTCGGAAGAACATTCCTGCTCGTGAACAGTGCTACATCCTGCCCAGGGCTGGAGTTCAAAGGCTTTCTTCTTGTCAAAAAGATCATTCTTCATTTCCAAAATCAACATGCCCGCCCCACCCCCAGCCCTTTAGCACTTGATTAGTTGGCAAAAACCAATATTAGTTGAAATGAAAGGCAACCTGCAGGGCAGGGTAACTCACGAAGCTCCTGTCCTCCCCCAGGGTGACTGAGCTGACCGGGTACGAGCCTCAGGACCTGATCGAGAAGACGCTCTACCACCACGTGCACGGCTGCGACGTGTTCCACCTGCGCTACGCACACCACCTCTGTGAGTACCGCCCACGGGCGGGGCCTGGCCGGCCCTGGAGGAGGCCCCGAGGGCGGGGCGGGGCGTGTCCCTTGTCTGTTACAATAGTCATCCACTGTGTACATGCGAATCTTAAACCTCAGGGGTGAGTCCTCGCACCTCTGGTCTTAAACACAGCTACTCGTTATTAGTTCTCAAACACCCAGTGAAACTCTGGCAGGCGTGGGGGATGGTGCAGAAGTTTGTAGATTCTAGATTGTAGATTTGGAACCTGAACTTCTCAGAGACATCTGGACAACAGTTGTGAATAACCGTCACAGCCGTTACAGAACCAATACAGGGCCCTTCCTACAGCCAGGCAGTAGTTTAAGCGAGTAAATATCTATTCAGCCCTGTGAGGGAGAGTCTCATGCTCATGATCCTCCTTTTATTGCTGAGGATGCTGAGGCTCAGAGAGGTTAAGCCACTTGCCCACAGTCACACAGCAGGGAGGTGGCAGAGCTGGGATCTGAACCCTGGCAGGGACCGGCTTCCGACCACTGCCCACACCTGGCTGGGGAAGCTCGGGGGAGACCCCAGGTTTCTAGGATGAGAGAAGTCCGCACGGGAAGAGTGAACAAGCAGTTAGCCAACACGGGCAGTTAGTTTGGGGGCCATTTGGATTGGAGGGTGCTCTAGTCGCTAAAATGCCTAAATAAGTGGCATTTCTGGATTCCAAATTGAGGCAGCAAATCACTGAGGTGGAGAAGACCTCATCCAGGACGTGCAGCCCACCATGCCTGTGGCCAGCCCGGGTGCTTGTCTTCTGCAAGGAGCCCCGAGGGCGTGGCCTCCGTTCCTGCTTTGCTCTGTGTTGACTGAGAGGCGACAAAGGACAGGTTGCTGGTGTTGCAGGCAGACGGCAGGTCCAGGGGCTCCTCCAGCTGTAGGCACATCTGCCTGGCCTTCGGTGTGACTGGGACCCAGTGAGCGTGTCAGTTATGGGGGCTGGAGGGCGACACTGCCCCTCCTCCCGAGTCACTACAGGCAGAAACCGGTGACAGCCGGGACATTCCGGCACAGAGGTGGCAGCTTCTTCCTGTCCCTTCCAGCTCACAGCAGCGTGAAAGGGTCCCTGTGCACGAGAGACTCATGGTCAGGAACAGCCTTATTTATTTTGTTTTAAATCACCAAATCATGACCTCCTGTCAACATCCCTGTCATTCTCGAAACCAAGCTTCCCAGGGAGGCAACTGCCGAGGGCGTGGATGGGGTGGGCCGGGCAGCGTCGACGGCTGTGCGGGAGCGAGACCCTTTTCCCACACAAACGGTGCAGAAGTGTCAGAGAGTCCGATCTCTGGGAGACTGGATGGGCAGGCAGAAAGGGGGGTGTGCGCTCCGAAGCAGTGGAGCAGTAGGGAGGTGTGTGGACCAGCAGTGTGCACCCCGAACAGTCTGGAAGGGAGGCCGGCGAAAGGAGAGGAACCCGCTCACAGCCGCCCGCTCACAGCCGCCCGCTCCTGGCAGCCCCTGGAAGAGACAGGCCCCCCCTGTCCGGGAGGAGAGGGCAGTGCCCTGAGGGAAGACCTAGCCCCTCTGCTGAGGCAGGAGCGTCTTGGGGAGCAGCTGATATTCTGCAAGCCAGTGGAAAACAAACCCCTGGATTACATGAAGAAAGAGGTGTTCTTCAAAGCGGGGCTGCAATGCGGAGAAAGAAAATGTGTGGAATGAAAAGTCTGCTTTAAATACCTTTTTGTTTTTTGGCACGTGCCCCTAGTGGGAACCGAACCCGGGACTCTCTGGTCCGCAGGCTGGTGCTCCAATCGCTGAGCCAAACCGGCCAGGGCTAAATACCATTTTTTAACCTCTCACACTGCCTGGCTAAGGGAGGGGAGCAGGGGTGTTTTTCAGGGGAAATAAATCCCATGTGTGCTTTTGGAAAGGTAATGAAGCCACAGTGCTGAACTGCGGGGCGGTGGGGGGGGGGCGCTCCTGCGTCCCTGACACGAGCTGGGTGCTGTGCCCGGATGGTGGCCTCAGGACCTTGGGGATCTGGGCCGCTCCTGTGTCGTTCCCGAGGGAGCAAGGCGAGTCTCCAGGGCAGAGCCATGCGGGAGGGTCCGCAGCTGAGCCGCCCAGGACAGGAGCCAGTCCCGCACACGATGGGTCTGACACTCAGAGACCTCGGCTGGTCTTCGTCCCTAGGAACCCTGGCTTCCCAAGCGCATCTGGCTCACCAGACCGACAAGGGGCTTTTGTCCGGACGCTCTCCTGAGATTGCATGACAGATTCGGCCTGCCTCACTTGGCACGTGGAGTCTCCAGGCGTGGGGGTGATCTGAGGGGCCCTGAAAGGAAGGTGCACGCAGGCTTCCAACGAACACGCAGAAACGTCACAGTGTTCGGAAACCAGAGGGAGCATGGCTTTCTTCGCCAAGTGGGTAGAATTGGTCAATCAAAGGAAACAGGAAATAGCAATATTGACAATGATTGCTACTGTGCTGGGACTCTGACCTTACCCGTGGCCAGGAAACCACCGCAGACACGGGAGGCACAGAGCCAGGCCGCGGGGAGGGCGGGTGTGCCCTCAGGATCCACCGTGAGCCCCAGCTTGCCTCGGTCTCCCCTCCTCCAGCTTTTCCAGATAAAATGAGGACGGTGACAGCAGAACAGTCAGCCCAGGCCCCGAGGGGTGGGGTTAGTGTCCCCGAGGTCCAGCGTTGGAACCACCTTCAGACGCACCCTCCGGGCAGCCGTGACATTGACCTGAGTGTTTCTTCCCCTCCGAAGCTGGAACTGGCAGAAGAAGAAAAAGAAGATAGTCAACCACCGGGACGGGGTTTTGGGGGGCAGGGTCTTCACGGTGTGGAGCTCGGGCAATTTCGAAACCTGCCTGGCGTGGTACCTGCGGCCTCTCTCCTCTTCCCAGGCACAGAATGGGCCAGAAGGGCCCGCTCCAGAGGCTGACCCTGAGCCTGGAGTATAATAGTTTCTTTGAGTCATGATTGAAACACGGGTAGGGAGTGAGAGGTGAGCCGGGAACGGGAAGGAGCCACTAGATGGGTGCCGTCCACTGGCCACGGCCACGGGCCACCTGCTCTCGACTCCCCGGGGAGCACGCGGGAAGGTACTGACCCTGCTCCTGCCAGTCATGGGCTGAGGGCTGCTCTTGGGGTGAATTCCCTGATTTACCCCACATCGGTCAGTGCCGGCTCAGCCAAACAAAGGCCTCAGGGGGGACATGGGGTGAGTTTCTGTCCCAAAGCAGCCTCAGAAAAGCATCACCGCTGGCTTTCACCTCGGCATGAGCCGCCCTGACTTCAGAACTGTCTCAGGCCCGGATGTTGGACATGCAGCACAGAGTGCAGTCAGGGCCTCTGCCCTCGGGGCTCACGGTGTGGGGGACATCTGCTCCCTGCCTCTCCATCGCCACCTTAGACAGGAACGTGTTATAGATCGCTCCAGCCTGGGGTCGTTTCAGGCAGCTAATCAAGGATGACAGACTGGATGGGCAGAGAGGGCAAACGGAAGACTGTTGTGGCTAAACGTCTAGGATTTCTACTTGGATTGCTATGTTGACTGTCGCCGTGGGTCACAGAAAAGCAGCAGAAAAAACTTCTGTGTCTATATTTAGCCTGTGGATCTACGCTTCATCATAGCAGAGTCGGGGAGGGTCAGAGATCATAAAATTTGTGCAACTTCTGCCGTGTGGGTCCTAGTATAAAGTATTTGGAATAAACGGGCTTCATTGTGTGCAGCTTTAAGATGATTAGTGATAGGTTTTAGGAGTGCTGCATGAAATACCAGGAAGAGTCAAGTACAAGATAAGAAATAGGGTAAGTGTAAGGTCATACTCCTAAGACTTTACAAACACCACTAGGAACAGATGTCAAAGTGGTAGAGATGAGCATTTCTCTTAAAGAAAGCCTGGCCTCTTGGGAAACCCACAGATGGGACCTCAGTTTGATCATGTCACATCTCTTTTGGGGCCGTAAGCACATTGGTTAAGTCTCCCCTAATTGGCCCATCCCAGCCCCCTAGGTAGCTACACAGAACCTTCTGGAGGCCACTGTCCCCTCCTCCCATGGTGGCCATTCTGAGAGATGGGAATCAGAACACCTGGCCCAAGGTCACACCATCAAGTGGGCGGGGGGCGGGGTGTGTGTGTGAGCACACTTTTGATCACTAGGATTTGACTATGTAGTTCTGAATCGTATCTTTCCTTCGTGTACCATTATATAACACACCTTCCCCACAGTGTTACAATTCTTATTAACCATCATAATGGCTGCATATACTCCACAGTTCACTTACCCTCTTCCCAAGTGTTGGACAGTTAAGCCTCCCCTCCTTTCTCCCCCTAAGTTATAAACGGGACTGCGATGGGTCTCTGTGCGGTGTGTGTGCTGCTCCCGAGTCCCATCGGACCGGTCCCTCGAAGTGAGATCGGGGCACCCGTGTTCCAGAGGCCACACCGTCCACGCCTGTCAGCACGGCAGCGCCGCTCACCACAGATTAGCCAGCATCGCCCGCTGCCCTTTCATCATTATTTTTTAGATAAAGTTCACATAATATGAAATTCACCATTTTAACGACTGTCGGTGGTTTGTAGTGTGTTTACAGGGGTGTGCAGCTATCACTGTATCTAACTCCAGGGCATTTTCTTCATCCCAAGAAGAAGCCTGGTCATTCGCAGTCTCACCCAGCCCCCCTCACCCTCCAGTGCAACTCTTACTCTCTTGCCGTACATGGGATCTGCCCACTAACCTGTTTTCCTCCGCTGGTTAGTTTCCTGTGTTGCTCATGTAGGAAAGACCTCTGCTCAGCCGCCTAGTTGGCTGGGGGTGGGAGCAGCAATGAGCAACAGTTTGACACTTGGTGGAATGCACTTACTATTTGTTTAAATAACTACATTACTCTCCCCTCCCATCCCCCCCACTCCCCCCACCACACACCTGTTAAGGGTTTGGGGATTATAACATAATTATGGCATATTGGACATTAAAAAGCAAATTCAATTTTATCAATCTGCCAGGTGCAAATGTTGTTTGGGAGCTAATTTGTTTTTTCCGGTGAAACAGTGACTATTAAATTCGAGTTCTTTTTTTTTTTTTTTTATCGTCACCCGAAGACATTTTTGCATTTATCTTCAGATAGAGCGGGAGGGAGAGAGGGGGGAAGAGAGAGAGAGAAAGATTGATGTGAGAGAGACACATCGAGTGGTTGCTACCCACAAGACCCCAACTGGGGCCAGGGACAAACTGCAACCGAAGTACATGCCCTTAGCAGAAACCGAACCCAGGACTCTCTGGTTCGTGGGCCGATGCTCTATCCGCTGAGCCAAACCGGCCAAGGCTAAATTCGAGTTCTTTACAAGGGAGAGGAGAGGCTGCTCCTCAGGTCCCTTGGAACTGCTGGCAAAATGTGCGTGTGCACGTGTGTGCGTGTGTGTGCGCACGCGCCTTCCAGCAAGGAAAACCTTCCCTCTTCAAGTTCTCAGAGGTGTCCTTGACCCCAGACAGGTTCAGAACCAGGGCTGTAGGTCACCCGTGGGGCAGCACCCCCAAAGGCAGGGCCTGCTAGTTGCCCCTGGGGATTCATGTCATCTTGTGCTTGCAGTGCTGGTGAAGGGCCAGGTCACCACCAAGTACTACCGGCTGCTGTCCAAGCTGGGCGGCTGGGTGTGGGTGCAGAGCTACGCCACCGTCGTGCACAACAGCCGCTCGTCCCGGCCCCACTGCATCGTGAGTGTCAATTATGTCCTCACGTAAGTCAGACGTATTTGTTTCTCTCCTTGCTCTCTCTTCTCCCCTGTCCCTCATCGGATCACTCCAAAAGCACCATCTCTCTCTCTCTCTGGAACTGTTCATTTGTCTCCTGTTTTGTTTTCATTTGAACACTGGTTGGTTGGGAAGGTCCAGACCATTTCAGTACTCAGTACTGAGGGCCAGGTGCTTGGGGAAGGGAGCCCTGCTCCAGGCGTGGATTAGGAGGGGATCAGAGCCCTGGTACGGGGTGGGGGCGGGCAGAGGGAAGGCAGGGGATGCTCTCCATCCTGAACAGGATGGAAAGGGGTTGCAGGTCCTAGACCAGAAATACATACTTAAACTCTCCATGCCCACTCACGGCCGGGTCACCATGCCTGCTGCTGCCATTGGGACAGGGGATAGCTCAATTCCTCTGACTTCCTATATGGCCTATTGCAAATGATGGTGAATATTTGGTCCCTTTGAAGCCCCAGAAGGGCAAGTTCAGTGGCAAATACTTTTAAGACCATTAGAAGCAACAGGACATGAGTCTGCCTGGGACCATATACCACTCTCTGCCCACCATGCTGTGGTATATTAAATCACCTGGCACTGGGCTCTGACCCTGGACTCGAGAGCCTTGCCGGGCCCCAGCCTGCTCTGAACAGGGCCCACAAGTGTCCTGAGGGCGTGAGCATCCAGGCTCCACGTTCTTTCATAAGAGGACAGGTTGCGTTTTTGTTTTTGTTTTATTAGAAGTAGAGAGATTTTAGCAAAGCTGTAGGGAAGAAGGCATCTTAACCCTCTAAACACGTTATGACAAACAGCTGTGACACAGGCCAGTACATCGGGCAACCTCCCCTCCCATGGACATGGCGGCCCTGAGGTGGCTCTTTAGGGCAAAATGGGCTCCTGGACCCTCAAGGGTCCCCCTCGCAGGCCTCTCTGGGTGCTGAGCAGAGAAGCAGCAGGCCACAGATGCTCTGACAGACAGTGTCTCTGCCCTTGCCGTTGGCCTGACCCCTTCCTAGTGGCCCATGGGGTCCCCAGGAAATGTCTCGAGGCCCCGCGGGATTGGAGAGAGCCGCACCCACCCCCCTCTGTTCCTGCCGAATGACACTGCCCTCGCTCAGCATTTCTGGGGGTGCCGAGCCTGGGGCTGCTGGGTGGCTTTTAAAATGAGGGTGGCCTGTCCTTTCCTCAAACCCCCCACATCTGACCTCACTGAAATGACTCTACTGCAACCTTGAGGGTGATCCCGCGTGGGGGCAGCGCCCAGGGAGCCGATCTGCCTCGGCAGCCTGCTGGACACCACCCGTCCCGCTCTTGCCTCTCAGGGACGTTGAATACAAGGAACTGCAGCTGTCCCTGGACCAGGTGTCCACGTCCAAGTCCCAGGACTCCTGGAGGACCGCCTTGTCTACCTCACAAGAAACTAGGAAATTAGCTAAACCCAAAAACACGAAGATGAAGACAAAGCTAAGAACAGACCCTTATCCCCCACAGGTAACACATGAGTCCCACATGGGTGGGGTGTGCTGACATCTGTCCCGGGGGTGGGGTGGGGAGGACCAACTCTGATTGCCTAGCGGGGTCTCCCTGCCCGGGAGTTTCCCTGTGGAGTGAAGCCAAGTCCCACACGATAGGGACAGAGCCTGAGGTTCAGGCCTGACATCCGTGGCCACGGCAGGTCTCCCTGGGAAGGTGCACGGCCTGCTCGAGGTCACGTGAAGGTGGGTCCAAGCACCAGTGCATCACTTGTTTCCACGGCATTTTTAAAAAATGAAAACCTTCCCTCTTTCTTTTTTAAAGCATTTGTTTGCAGGCTCAGAAATAGCAGGTGCACCATCTGTGGTGTGTCGTCAGCTCAGGGCAGGGAGGTCTGTTTGCACCTGTCCCCAGTGGGACCTCGCAGTGGTGGCCAGGGTGGGTCCAGCCCTGGGATGGGGTCAGGCACCATGGGCTCAGACCTCGTGAGGCCACAAGGCAGGTCCCCCTTCACCATCTTCTGTGCCTGCAGCAGTACGGCTCGTTCCCAGTGGACAGACTGGAATGCGGCCAGCTCGGAGACTGGAGAGCCAGCCCCCCCGCGGACGCTGCGGCCCCCCCAGAACAGCAGTTCCATTCAGAAGGCGGCGACCTTTTATACGCCCCGTCCTACAGCCTGCCCTTCTCCTACCATTACGGACACTTCCCTCTGGACTCTCACGTCTTCAGCAGCAAAAAGCCAATGTTGCCGGCCAAATTCGGGCAGCCCCAAGGATCCCCGTGTGAGGTGGCACGCTTTTTCCTGAGCACGCTGCCAACCAGTGGCGAATGCCAGTGGCATTATGCCAACCCCCTAGTGCCTAGCAGCCCATCTCCGGCTAAAAACCGTTCTGAGCCACCGGTGAACACTGCTCGGCACAGTCTCGTGCCAAACTACGAAGGTGGGTCATGTTTGCATGAGGGGCGGGGGCAGGGCTGTGAACAGCGGCGGTGGCGGTGGGTGGCGCGTGGAAAAGGACCCTCACAGTGTGGGCAAGCTTTTCCTTTCTCTGCTTCTGAGTAGGGATTGCTTTATTTTCCTGCCTCACTGCCAGGGCTCCCCGAGAGTGGTCTGTGTGCATCGTAGACACGAGTGACAGTATAAAGGGCAGAGGAAACCCGGTGTTCAGCCACCTCCATGAACTCGCCTCATTTGCTCCCTCAAAGAGAGAGCAAGTGGTTTTCAAAAGCAGCTTCCATGTCCTGACAGTGGCTCAGCTGCGCGTATTGTACGAGTTCACGCTCTGCTCCATCCAGAAATGGACTTAGGAGAGTGTTGGTTTTCTTCCCATGTCATTTTTCAAAGTGCCGAAAACTGGTGGAAATTCATGGGCTCAGGGACAGAAATGTCACTCACTACCCAACCCCCCACTCCAGGACTCGGTTTCTTCATCTGTAAGTGGAATCATAAGCCACGGGATGTGCCTGCCCCCGGGCTCAGCACACTGCAGCATACACTAGCTCAACAATGGAAACAGCAGTGACCCCCCCAGCCAGCTCCTCCTGGTGGCTGAGGTCCTCTGTGGAGGTGCCACCAGCTGCCCCAGGCCCAGCAGACTCCTGTTTGCTCACTGGGCCAACACCAGACAGGGTGGAAGGAGGGGGGCCGTTGAGGACTGGCTGCAAGAGGTGTCTTTCTGTCTCACCCTGACCTAGCTACTGCTCAAAATGTAGACCAAGGCAGTGCAAATGTCCTACAGGCGCCACTAAAGGGCAGGTCAGCGCTACACGCCCAGAAAAGAAGCACCTGGTTAAAGAGGGGAGCTCCCTGGGTCTCCCTTCTCCCCACCTTTCTCTCTTTGGAGGCAGGTAGGGTGCTGATCCTCCTCTGGCTGCGTTGGGAAGCTCTTACTCTGTGCTCTGACCATCTTTACAAGGCAGTAAAGGGCATGGGAGAAATCTAACCTTCTCAATTACCAGGCCATCTTTTTCAAAAGTAACTAATTTAAGAACATACCAGCCACCAGGGCAGTGCAGCCCTGACTTTTGGCCTGGGCCTGTCCCAGGACCCACCGACTTCTCAGACTTGGATCCTCAATACCCATCAGTGTACTGCATCCCTCAAATAACCCAAGAAGGGTTCCCCAACCTCCCAGGAAAGAAAGACAAAACAAAGGGCTTTGATAACAGCCGAAAATATTATCCACTTGAGAGTGACTTGAAAGAATTGTTTTTCTTTGTGTGTGGGAGTTGGCCAGTAAGACAACACAGAATTTGATTTTTCAAAATTGCTATTTTGAAAGTGGGAGGTTAATAACCATCTCATTTATCACACACTTGGTAAGAAAAAAAAAAATGGACCAAAGGTACTAATTTGGGGCAATTTGTGATCAACTTCCTAGTGTTTTTCATATTATAGAAGACGAAGGTTGTCTTAAGGTAAAAAACATAAGGAGCTAATTGATGGCAGACGTCTACTTAGCGAAGGTGGTTATTATTTTAATTATGACAGCCCTCAATGGAGCAGGGTGATTGCCACTGCACTGTCCCCACTGAGGGATAAGCCGAAAAGAGCGGGCTGGCCGGGGCCACCTCGCACTAGGGCCGGGGACCTCGCGACCAATGCTGTCCAGCTCGGTGGCCATCAGTCAGCCACGTGTGGCAGGTGCAGAGGTACTGTGTCCGCACTGTGTTCCAGGGCAGAAAATGTCGGTCACACCTTGAGATGATATTTTGGGTGTGCTGTATTAAATTAAGTATATTATTAACATTAATTTCACCGGTTTCTCTTCACGCCTTCGTGCGGCCCCCAGAGCCTTTAAGTCGCAGCCTGCGACTGGACCGCGGGCCTGGGGCGCGCGGAGGGCAGGGTGGTGGCAGCTCCGTGGGCTGAGCGCGCGGGTGGCCGAGGGGAGGGGCGGCGCCGGGGCCCTAGGCTTCGGGCACGCGCCCCTGTTCCCCGGCGCGGACGTCTAACGTGTCGCCTGTCCCCGCAGCGCCCGTCGCCGCCGCCGCGCGCAGGTTCGGCGAGGACACCGCGCCGCCGCCGCCGCCGCCGAGCTTCCCGAGCTGTGGCCACTACCGCGAGGAGCCCGCGCTGGTCCCGGCCAAGGCCGCCCGCCAGGCCACGCGGGAAGGGGCGCGGCTGGCGCTGGCCCGCGCGGCGCCCGAGTGCTGCGCGCCGCCGGCCCCCGAGCCCCCCGGCGCGCCCGCGCAGCTGCCCTTCGTGCTGCTCAATTACCACCGCGTGCTGGCCCGGCGCGGGCCGCTGGGGGGCGCTGCGCCCGCCCCGCCCGCCCTCGCCTGCGGCCCGGGCGCCCCCGAGGCGGCGGCCGGCGCGCTGCGGCCGCGGCCCCCCGGCCCCGCCGCCGCCTCGCCGCCCGCAGCGCCGCTGCCGCACTACCTGGGCGCCTCGGTCATCATCACCCACGGCAGGTGACCCGCCGCGCCGGACCGCGGGCCCTGGGGCCGTCCTCAGCGAGAAGCCATAGGCCCGGCCCCTGGGCTCCGGATTCGCAACGTCCAGCCGAGTTCAGAGGGGCGAGCTGTATATGCACGATTTAAATTAATTTATACAGAGACAACTATTTTAATAGACTCCGCAGCCGACTTTTAGATTTTTACCGTAGATGCCGTAAAGGCCGGTGTAGAGGCCCGAGACCCGCCGAGAAGCGACCGCCCGACCTTTGTTTTCCAAGAGCGGGGTTTTACCGAAAGGGCAGAGCTGGGCGTCCCCATCGTCCCACGAGTGACCTCAAACCACCCCGTGTTTGGGGGCCCTTGGTGTCCTCATCTTGAAATCAGCCTTGCGTGCCCTGCCTTGCCCCGGATGCTCACTGGTCCCACTGGGGGACTGAAGGAGTTGGGCTCCACAAACGTCCTCCACTTTGAGGAGGAAAGTACCCGGATACGGCCAGATATGCGGGGTGGGGGTTGGGGGCAGACTTCCTGTACTCAGAGCCTTTTCCGATTCATTAGTCCAGGCAGATGATTATTCCAAGTCCCATGAATAGACAATTCTGCTCTTTAAAAGTCATGCATGGGTCTCATTAAAATTTGTTTTAACTCTTCCTTTAATACAAAATTCAACAAGCTGAGACCAAGGGGGCGAGCATGATTCTTAAATACATTCACAAGCTCTTCCTTCCTCCTAACGGCTCTGAATTCTTGATAATACCAAGAATAGCACCTTCAGAATACTGAATAAGCATTAAATGCAAAAAGTATATATATATATAACCAGATAGTTTATGAGATGGACATGTGGATGAGTTAGGTGCCCAATGCGATTGGCTACTACCCTGGTCAAGTTTTATTACAAGGCAAAATCCCTCTGGCCCCCACAAACCTGCAATTCCCTAGGCTCATGTTTGCTACCAGCATTAATAAAGTTAAGTTGCACGTGCAATATGGAAAATTGTCAATAGACTGTGCCGCGTGGAAGAAAATGTGCTCAAGGAATGTCATGAAAATGATGTATGCATCGTCTTCAGCATTTTCTACATAGCATACTCCATATGAACATGTCATGTGTGTAACAGGTAACAAGAAATCTTTTATAAAGCACCAGCAGTGTTTTATAAACTTTTATTTTATTTCAAGATTTCACCATTTAAGAGTCATATCATTGATGCCTTAATCCATCATCTTTCTATTTGCTTCACACTATAAACACTCCATGTTGCTGATTTTTCAAAAATGTTCTACTTTTAGGAAACTCCACCTTTCTGAATGAAAGGGTTTTTCACAAATGTCTTTAATTCATTGTTCTACAATCAAGTTCACCCTCGTTGAAAAATGTGAAGTATCTGTTGCCAACCAGTGTCACCATGAGGACCTGCCTCCTTCCCTAGCAGGGTGTCAGTTGTCTTATGGTATGAGATGAAATTTGCAAACTTGGGAGCACCTGTTGTACAGCAAGGGGCTGGGTCATAAGAATGGACTGCACACCTCTGACTGCACTTAGCTATACCTCATTAGCAGCCCTTTGTGAGTGTGTGCACATAAAATAAGCCCGAGGGATTACTTTTATGCTCACGAGTCTCATAATTAAACCATGATTCCCAGAAGGTGCAGGTGTGATGAGCAGGAGGTATATCACCTGACATTTTTCAATAAAGTACAGTAAAATGCTTTTGTGTCTACCTTGTTATTAACCATTGGGGGCTGTATTTAATAAAAACCAAACCACAAAGGCTTTCAGAGCAGTTTAAGATCAAAGGTTACTGTGAAGAAAGAAGACTGCTAAAGACTTACAAATGATAATGTAAACAGGCTTAACAAAGAGTGTGTATGAACTTGGAAAATAAAATGCATGCTAGGGAAGATGTCCTAGTCTAAATATCAGTTTTCACAGCCTAGAACATGAAGTAAGATTTCTAGGCAAGTTGGCTTTGAGGTGGTCAGCAGCTCAGTGCAAAGTTAACAGAGCAGTTACTATAGCAACCTAATATTGTTAGCTCCATTTTTAAGAGTGCACATTTAAGCTGGGGTATCGCTTCTTGACTTCTGTGAGGGTCTGGCAGGGGGAGAGGAAGCATTTTAATAAATATGCCTCTCACACACACACAAAAGAAGAAAAAAAGTGTAGTGGGTCCTAACATGTTAACAAAAATGCCAGATCGAATGGATTTGAGAAATAAGCCCAGTTCAAGACTGGCGGGGCCTTCACAGGGCCTCCCAGGGAAAGGAATTCCTTTATGTTCATGGAAGCCCTTCCTAGAAAAGCCATTCCATTCATACCTTTGTAGAGAAGTGAACAGGGTGTGAAGCTGGGACACTGGGGGATCTGCAAGAGCCTGTGTTCTCTGCCCTCACGTTCCCCTCCCCCACTCCCCTTCTACCATCCTGTAGCCATGTCTCCCTCCCTTGGACCCTAAGGTGGGAGGGGTTTATATGGTTAATGACTCCTGTATAAAGTTTATCCGAAGTTGTAATTTATTGTTAACTGTAAGACAGTTAAGGTAGACTGGGGTCTGCCACAGATAAGATGGAATAAAAACATTTTCAAATAAATGCCAGAAAATTATAGTAGCTTAAAATGTTAGTGAGTTGTAGCCCTTGATCTAAAATGCGTTATTTAAGCTGTTCCTAAACTTAAGTATGATTATAAGGTTAAAATCTTGAAACTGTCAAAAATCGAGCAGTTTCACAAGAGTAAGAAAAATATTCTATAAGGATAAAATCTGTTCTTTAATTTGTTACATTAAATTTATTTTTAAATTTAAAAACTTACATTAAATTGTTATATTAAATTTCCTTTTTTTTAAACTTTTGGTCTTGCTAACTTTCATTCTTTGGAATAAGATTTTTCTTTTGTGTACATATAATACATTCGTCAAAATACATTTTAAAAACAGCACTGATTCTTAATACTTAGAAATATATTCCTTACCTTGTAAAACTATTTATTTTGTAAAAATATGTTTAAATATGAATAAAAATACTGAACCAAAAGTAGTGCCTATTTTTAAAAGTGAAACTTGTGGTAAAAATAACAAGGAGCCCAAACTGTATAGAAAAGTCTTAAAGTTTATTTTGGTAGACTTGCTTTTTATAGGCATTGGCTTAAAGTAATTACTTTTCAGACATGATTCTTTGAAAGGCTAAAAATGCAAAGGTTGCCACTTCCTTTTATTTCAATATGCATAGTAATCACTCAGGAACAGATTCTCCATCCTGCCGTTAGCTGCAAAGGGACCTACAGAACATGAGCCTGCAGAGCCTCCCTTTGCATTCTGAGTCTGTTACGTGAGGCTGGTTTCTCTCCCAGTTCTCAGACTCTGGGGTAAATGTGGGCGGCAGGGTAAGCTACCCGACCTGGGCCTGTGCACCTACCTCTCATCTGGTCACAAGTGAATGCACCCAAGCAGCGAATCTCACTGACTGCTTCACACTGGACACAAACCTTCCCACTTTGCCCTGTAAATGCAGCCAGGATCTGCCCAGGGTCAGTTCCAAATCCTCCAGGAGTTGAGATTTTCCTTTCACTCACTGCTCCGTGGGGCCACAGGAAGCCCAGCTACTGCTGTGTCCTATTTTATTGGGCACTTTCAAAAGAGTTTCCCTGAAATCTTTCAGCTCAGAGATTTCCTGCCTTTTAAATAACCTGTTAGATGCTCAAGCACAGCCTCTAAACTGGGGGGACCGTTCAGTGTCCTACATGCATGCCCCAATCCTGAGTTCAGTGTGTTTTAGAGGTTATGAAGACCAGGCAGTTTCTGTTAAGACTTTAAAAGCTCCTTGAGATAAAATGGGGGGAGGGGTGCATGAACACCCCAAATCACTGAGTTCGTGTGCAAGTGATGGGTTTCCCTGACACAGAAGCTCTAACTAAAATGCCTTATTCAGCTGCTCTATACGAAGCAAATTTGTTCAAAAGTCTTTGGTTCACCTGAGGCAAATTGGGTTCAGAAAAGATGCGGCATCTGCTCCAAGGACAAGTTGCGTCCTTTGAGACAGCCCGACATGGGCACAAGTAAGAGCAGTCTCACCAGCACAGAGGCAGAGCGCTGGCCCCGCAACAGCTCTATCTGCTTTGACAAGGCCACACTTCATTAGTTTTAATTTACAGAAAGGAAATTAAACGGTAACATTTTTTTTCCCAAAGCAGAACTGTCTAGAATAGGACTCGGCTTAAAACAAAACATAGAATGTTTTTCATTAAATAACCTCCCAAAGAAATTCGGAAAGTAATGATGGCAGCTCTGAGAGACGGCTTGCCTTGTAGTACAAAGTTTGAGAAATGAATGCGCCCGAGATCTTTCTTCTTGATGATGTTTCGCAGATGCTCTCTCGAGGGTGAGTCCATTTTGTAATTTCGGGGTGGTGTGGACTTTTATTTAAACTTGGGACTAACTCCAAAAGAAGACTTGGGCATTGAGGAGAGAGTGATCTTTGGGGGAGGGGGGGAGGGGAATAATTCTAATTGAACTCTTAGTTGCAAAAATTACTTTTGAAGTTCTTTTTTAAAAGTTATATTTTTAAAAAAAACACATATTGGGTTGGTGTACTTAACTAAATGTTATTTTCCCCTTCCTACTGGGCTGCCTGTGCCGGGCTGAAGGTGCCCTGACTTCACACTGGAAACCATGAGTCTCGGGACTAGCCCGACGGGCTACGGGCTGGATGAAGATGGTGCTGGTTGCACAATAAGGCAATTTTATTCAAGCTGAGAGCTCCATCAAGTTTTCTTTCCACTAATTTCAGTTGGGACTGGCAGGAAGAGAGAAAAGGGGGCAAAACTGGCCTCTTAAGGCTGAAAAGTAAAGTGTATGATTCACAAGTTCAACAGAGATAGGAGCTACATGGAAAAAGCATGGAGTACATCTGGAAACAGCAAACGTATATCAAAAGGCTTCCTTTCTTTTGTTCTTCGATGGAGACTTTTAGGATATCAGATTTTGAAGATCTTTTAAAGAGCTCTCTCTCTCTCTCTCTCTCTCTCTCTCTCTCTCTCTCTCTCGCCCCCCTCTCTCACATACACACACCCTCCCTCTCAAAGGATGGTATTCCATAACAATAACATTTTCTTTCTCACCGATATCAGAAGAAGGGGGCAAAAAATAATGATTCACAAACACCATGCCCTGTACTTCTGTATTCTGTGCATGGAGTCTCGCAGGAATACTCCACATTTCAAAGCCTGAATGGGCTTCAAGCTCCAGACCCTCCTGTGCATGTGGTGACAGAGCAGCCTTCATCTCCAGCCGTCAGAGCTGAATGGCCCACCCTACATCTGAGCAATGCCTCATCAGCCCTTTAAGGATCTTGAACTTGATTCCATCACTTCAGAATCTATGCAGTAAAATTAAACCTATCAAAGGCGAGCTCATAAATTAATGGCAAAGTAACGAACCGATTTCCTCTGCAAGATCATTGCAACAGTCCCAGCGGGACGCATCTCTGTAGCCATCAGACACTATTATTGGACCACAAACCACTGGGCTGATAAGAACTCTTAGAAGTTGACCTTCTCTTTTCTTCGTTAACACAGAAGTAAAATGACACAAAGTGCCTGTGGTTCCTGCAGAAAACGCCTCCCGGGGTGCTCATAAGCAGCTGCCACACCTCCACCTCACCACCGGCCTGGCCCCAGAGCTTTCTTTGATTTGCTTTTTAATAGTCTAAGGGTAAAGGTCTCCACTACTGGGAAATTTGTGAATTATTCTATTGTGGTTTCCATGTTAAAGAACACTGGGAGGGGGAGCAATAAACACACACCCAAGCCCAAGAGGGGAGAACAATGTCACACCTTCAGTAGGGCTTTACCTGAACTAAATATTTTCCACTTGTCAACCCTCCACCCAGATCTTCTTCCGACACCAAATGACAGAAAAACAAAAACAAAAACAAAAACCTGACAGAACAAAATTCAAGAACTAACAGTTAACTGGCGGGAGAAGAAAATCCGCCCACACCTCTGGTTACTCTTCCAGATCCATGGGCGAGCAGCACAGAAGCCGACGGGAACGCTCGCTGCGGTGGTCGCACGTGGGTCAGCCCGAGTCCTCGCAGCCGCTGGCCTGCCCTGCTGCCCAGCACCAGGCCCACTCTGGGCACCCAGGCCCCGGCCATCTCCCCAAGGGGGCTACTGCTGCTTGGGGATGATGAGGTTTCTAAGCATGTCGAAGGAGTTGCCATCCGGATGCACAGTCACCACCCGGCCATCCTCCTGGTGAACCTGGAGGAACCCAGAATCATCTAGGCCGACGATCCACACCTTTGGCCCCTCAGCGCTTCCCAGGCGGACTTGTTGAGCACTGAAAATGATGCACAGAGAGGGGTCACTGGTAATGTGATGCAGCCGATTGAGACAATTCGTTCCATCCTTACCCATAATGGGAAGGGGTGTGGGGGTGCAGGGGCTGGGGCTAGGGAAGGGTAGACGCATCCATGCCGGGTTCCTGCTCTCGGGGTCTGCGTGAGCTGCTTTGACGATGGCTAGAATAACCAGGGGGATAGGGAGTTAGGAACTGCTTCCCTCTTTTTATTTTATGTATTGATTTGAGAGAGAGAGAGAGAGAGAGAGAGAGAGAGAAAGAGAAACATTGTTTTGTTGTTCCACTTATTTATGTGTTCACTGGATGATTCCTGTATGGGCCCTGACTGGACATAGAACCCACAACCTTGGTGTATCAGGACAATGCTCTAACCAACGGAGCTACCCGGCCAGATTAGGAACTACTCCTCTTAAAATGATCATCTGAGCTGGTGATCCACACACACCACTTCCTCCTCCACCAGCACTTTTAAGAAACACTGTGTAATGCTCTCGGTGTTTTGCATCAGACTGGGGGAAAAGAAGCTGAGTTGAAAAGTTTCATCTTATGAAATAAAGTTGGGTAGCATCAGCTACAAGTTAAACTCACGCTAATTCTCCTCCTTTTGAATATTTTCCAAATGTACCTATTGAGTTACATCCTTGTTAATAGTTTAAAAGTACAGAAATCGCCACAAAGGATTTTTATTTTGAATAATTTCAAACTTATAGAAAAGTTGAAAGAATAGTACAATGAAACTCATACTCTCCCTTCACGTAAATTCATATCAACTTATAACACACACACACACACCCCTTTATTGGGCTGACATGTAAAATAAGTTGCAGGCATCATGATACTTTATACTTAGATACTTCATCATGCACCCCTAAGAATGAGAACAATCTCCTGCAAAATCCGGACACCACTCTCACCTCAGGACACCTGGCCCTGACTGATGCACTAACTACCTAGCACTGTGCACGTTCCAGCTCTCGCACTGTCCGTCAGCATCCTTTGTGGGGATTTCCCCCCATCCAGGATCTAATCATGAATCACATGCTGCATTTAGCTGTGCTGCCACCTGCTTGTCTCAGATGAGCGTTTCTGAAGGGTGGAGCCTGCTGGTGTACACCAGTGCTTCTCAGAGTCAAGGGCATGAGACGCCCCTGGAGCACAGAGCTGGGCTGCAGCCTCAGGGTTTCTGACTAGAAGGTCCAGGGTGAGGCCAAAGAATCTTCATTCCTCACAAGTTCCCAGGTGAGGCTGCTGCTGCCACCTGGAGCACCTCACTTTGAAAACCATTGTTATCTAGAATGGTCCACAGTTTACATGTGTCTGTTTCCTCACAATTAGATTCAGCTTCAACGTGCTGGCAGGAAAACTCTCCGGTGATGTGGGCTTTCCCAACGCATCCCAGCAGGAGTCATGGGAGACCAGTTGGTCCTGTTACTGGCAGTGCTGACGTGCTCTAGGTGGTGTCCACCCGGTTTCCCTATCACCTAGACCAGTGCTTAGTTTCTCATTTTAAGATACTGAACTATTGACAATAATAAAGGAATTTTAAAGGAATGAAGATGAGCCAGCACTGACCTGTGTGCCCAGTATCTATAATACAGGGGAAGAACACCATTGGGCCCTTGGTCCTGAAACGTGGAGATCAGGTTCTCCATCACCGTCACAGTTCTCGCGATGAGACAATCAGCTCGTAAGGGCTCCAGCTGTGCCCCGTGCTCCTTATTGTATTCTGTGACGAGGTCGTTGACGCATATAGTAGGGTTACTGTTAGTCACGTTAAATCCACAGCCTGGTCAAAAACAAAAAACAACTGAAAAACACGAGCAGCTCAACCTATTGATGGCATCACACGTTCCTCTCAAACACCAAGAAAGAGGTACAGCTTTTACTGCCAGCTTCCTGCTTCCCTGTCTTCACTTTGTGTGTACTGTCTCTACCCACTTAGGGAATGACATGTATCTCTGAGCCCATCTTCCTTTAACATCCTTCCTTTATTATCCTCATCAAGCCAGGGCCATCCCAACCTTACTGCCAATAAGTCGGAAAAAAGCAAGCCACTCAATTAAACAGTAGCCACAAATGGGACAAAACTTCTTAGAATTGCTTCTGAAGCAATACCTCATGTGGTCTAGCCAAGAACTGTGGCTCAGTTCTGACAAATCTTGTTTCTTTTCCTCCTTGAATAACAGAACACATGGTTGAAAATAAAGAACTTTATTCAGGTCTTAAGGAGTAAACTGTGGATTCACAGATTTCAAAGCCTGGTTATGGTATAACCCTAGAACATAACTTTTAATACTTTATCCTTGGACGTCTGTGGTGCGAGGCTTACGCTGCTGGCGTGGGGCCAACCCACGTTCCGTGGCTCTTTACAGGCTCCCAAACCAGTGCTCAGGGAAGTGAGGTGCCAGCAGCAGCCTGAATAGGCTTATCTCTGCTGTCACTGACCCCACCCTCTCCGGGAGCGCGCGGCCAGCCTTCAGCAGGGCGCTGAATCCACCTCAGAGAGGTCTTCAGTCAGCAGTGAAATACCACGAGAACCAGGCAGCAAGACGATCGTGTTCTTAGGACCTGTGAGAAAATATCCCCTAAACTCTCCTCACCCAGAAGAATGATGTTTATAATAACGCTATTCTCCAATAAATGTTCTGACCCATTTTCAGTGTCAAGGGAAGGACTGATTGGCCTCAGCATGTTTTTTTTTTTTTTTGTTCTCTTTGTGTGTGTGTGTGTGTGTGTGTGTTTACATATACTGCCTATTAAAATACAAAGCAATGTAAGTTACATCTGGGAAACACAACTCCAGCAACAGGGCAGAATCTGCAGGGGTTCGTTGGTTCATTCATTCAGCCCTGCACACAATCCCTGAAGCACCTTTGGGGTGTAAGGCATGGAATTAAGTGCACACGGCACCAAAAATACTCATACTCTCTGAATTCACTAACTAAAAGTGCTGAGGAAAGAGCAACATTGACTACTGTCAACTTAGGCTGCGTCCTTCCGAGGACCAGAGAGCACCCCTACTGGGGACTCAGAATCTTTCCTGGGCAAAGACCCCCCCCCATACACACACATCCCATGGCCTTAAGGATTTAATAAAAAGATATGGATCCTCCCCACAGGAAAGTGTGTCTCCCCACGCTGACGGCATTCCTTGGCTCCCTGAACTCATCCCTGGGCTTCCCGGTATCTGTGGACCCTACTGAAGACCCTGGTCCAGCGGTTACTCATTTAAAGATGGAAAACGAGCGGTGAGGTCAGCAGCAGCCTGCTCAGAACAGCACTGCCAGTGGGTAGCAGAGCTGGAAGATAAGCCTTGTAGCCTTCGGCTGGCACTTCTGACACTCGCATGTTTCCTGTTCGTTGCTGTTTGAACGCCAATCAAGGTCACCTGGGCACGAGGGGGAGGCTGATGGTTGGATGGCCAGGGGCCTAAAAACTGTGGAAACTGAGTCTGAATCCATCTCCTTGCCTGCCATGGAGGTGCTGAGGTGAGACTGATCCTTCACCCCACCTTGACCAGCCTGAGCTTCTGCCGATCATTACGGAGAATGAAACTTTTTCCTGGCCCGGGGAGGTCAGATGAAGAACACAAGCTTACCAGGACACCCATTAACTTTCTTTATTCACTAAAAAATGATGCAGTGTATGTTCATTTTCTTTTTTTTACAGAAATGGCAAAATTAGAGACAGAAAGCTGATCAGTGGTTGCCTAGGCCTGGGATGGGGTACATTAATTACAAAGAGGCATGAGGGGAATTTAGAAGTTCAGGAAATGTTGTAAAACTGGATTGTGTTGGTGAGTGCACAACTGTAAACGTTACTCAGATGATAAGATTGTAGATGTTCAATGGGTGAGCTGTACTGTATAGAAATTATTCTTCAATAAAGCTGTTAAAACAACACATGGACTGATTTTTTGTCATTTAGGGAGTGAGGCAATTAGCAAATTAATTTTATATTTTGTTGATAATAACATATTTGTAATTTTTAAAAAATGCATCCAGTCTTCCAGGTTTGGGATACTGCCATAGTCACTTTACTTATTTATTTAACCCTCACCCAAGGACATTTTTGCAGCATTTATCTGCAGATAGAGTGAAAGGGGGGTAGGAGGGGGGAGAAACATCGATGTGAGAGACACACTGGTTGCCACCCACACGACCCCAACCGGGGACGGGGACAAACTGCAACTGAGGTATGTGCCCTTCACAGGAACCGAACCCAGGACTCTCTCGTTCATGGGCCGATGCTCTAACCGCTGAGCCAAACCGGCCAGGGCTGCCATAGTCACTTTAAAAAGAAATTAAATTGAGGTATACTGATACATATTATATTAGTTTCAGGTGTAGATCATAGTGATTAAATTAAAAATAATATTTGTACATATTGCTAAATGACCACCAAAAATAAGTCTAATGAACATAGTTACGGAATTTTGTTTTCTTGTGATGAGAACTTTTAAGCTCTAATCTCTCAGCAATATGCGATAGTATGTTGACTACAGTCACTGTGCTGCACATTACATCCCAGGACCCAGGAGTCTCCTCTTCTCTGTGGTTTCAGCTTCCACGGGTTTAGTCAACCACCGTCAACCGTGGTCCAAAAATATTACATTTCCCCAACCACCACCATCATCTGCTCCTGTTTCCTGTTTGAACGCCAATCAAGGTCACCTGGGCACGAGGGGGAGGTTGGATGGCCAGGGACATCATCATGGCCCCATGATCCAGGATCCCCTGAAGCATGTGATCCTCCTTCTGACATATCAGAGGGTCAACAGCAGCCTATCACTGCATCTCAGTCCATGTGATCACACAGGCATCCGAGCACCTGACATCACTACCAGAAGGGCAGGCGCAGTACCATAAGACATTTTGAGAGAGACCGCATTCACGTAACTTCTATTACAGTATATTGTTATAACTGTTCCATTTTACTATTGTTCTTAATCTCTTACCGTGTCTAATTTATAAATTAAACTTTATCATAGGTTTGTACGTATAGAAAAAACATACTGTATAATAGAGTTTGGTACTATCCATAGTTTCAGGCACTACTGGGAGGGTCTTGGAATTTTACTGGAATGTTCATTCTTTTGACCTCTTCACCCATTTTATTCCCTCCCTACCCCTGCCTCTGGCAACCGCCAATCTAGTCTCTGTATCTATAAACTTGTTTTTTTAAGAGTCCACATGTAAATGAGATCATGCGGATTTGTCTTTCTCCATCTCATTTATTTCACTGAGCATAATGCCCTCAAGCATAAATGGTAAGATTTCATCATTTTTATGGCTGATGACTGAATAGTATTCCAGTGTGTGTGTGTATCGATCACATTTTCTTTATCCATTGATCTGTCAGTGGACATTTAGGTTGTTTCCATATCTTGCCTATTGTAAATAATGCTGCAATGAACATGGGGGTGTGCACATATTTTTTTCGAGTTCATGTTTTCATTTTCTTTGGATAAATACCCAGAGGTGGAGTTTCTGGATCATACGGCAGTTCTAGTTTTACTTTTTTGAAGAGATTCCATACTGTTTTCCACAGTGGCTGCACCAACTTGCATTCCCACCAACAGGGCACAATAGATCTCTTTTCTCCATGTCCTCACCAACACTTATTTCTCGTCTTTTTGATACTAGCCATCCTAACAGGTATGAGGTGATATCTCAGTGTGGTTTACTTTCACCATTTCTAATTCAACAAGAAGCAAGAGTGTGAAAAGGCATAAGGAAATGCAGAAATACTAAACTAGTTTCGGCCACAGATAGGAAGGCTAAGCCCCTTGAAGCACTTCCAACCAATCTGCCTGCTTTGCACACATATTATATTCTATGACTACAAGACTCAAAGAATAAGTAATTCAGATGATAACTCACTCCCCCTATATAGCCATGTATGAACATTTTTATTTTTGTTAACCTAAGAGGGTTGGGGAAAAGGCTTTAAAAACTTACCAATAAGAATATAAAATGTATCTCCTATAAGTGTTGAGTTAACCAGAACTCCGCCAAGCTTCATGAGGTCACTGTAATAAATGTCGTTGGGCCACTTCACCCGTAAGTTGATGTCCTAGAGGAAAATCTGCATGTTAAACAAGCCATCACAGGACACAAAGTAGCAGGTGAAGTCCTCCAGCTAAAAGGGAGAGGAACAGAATACTCTAGAAAACAGGACATGGGGCCTCACCCCTCTTCTTTTTCAGAATGATAATCCCTTCTTTGGGACAATGCAGTATTAAAGCATTTCTTGGGGCTAGAAGGGTAGAGACCTCAAGAACGTATTTGGCATTAATTCCATCATTCTCCCCAACCTCATCTGTGTTTATCATCCTCAAAAACACTTTCTGAAGATGCCTATCTGGTGAATTAAGTTCATTATCTCAGCATCAACAACCTACCGTGGAGTAGCTGCCACGTGCTAGGAGCAGGGGGCAGGGAGAGGATAAGGCTCTTAGGATTCAGCAACCTCTGCTCGAGAGAGAAGGACGGCCCTGAATGAACCAATATTATGAACAGTAGCTAAATGTGGCTCGAGCACAATGCTGTGCGGATACCAAGGAAGAACTTGTTCCACTGAGTCATACGAGAAGGCCCTAAAGAATGGCTACACTTGGGTAATGAAGTGGATTGATCCTGAAGGGTGTGGCCTGGGCAACTCTGTGCTTGTGCCCCAGTCACAGTGAAACAGTCCAAGGGTGACAGAAACCAAAGCGAGCTGACAGCCCCCAAGCACCATGGGGCTGCCTCTCCCTGCACTGGGGGGCAGGCCCGGCACCAGTCCCTTTCTCGGCACTAGCCATGGCTACCAAACCCCTATGTTGGCAGTATGCCATCTCTGTGGAACAGAGCAGGACACTGAAGCACAAAGAGACTGAGTGGCTTCCTGAGGTCACACCACTAGGATGTAGCAGAGCTGGCTTCAAACCCAGGGCTTTCTGACACCAAGCCCGGTGCTTACTACTATGCTACGCAGCCTATCGCTTCCAAGAGATCCCTTCTCTCCTTCCAACAGGCCTTTCACCCGGCCATTTAGAATGTGCTTCTGTTCAAGCTCACCCACCCAGTAGAGCGTTCTAGGCTGAGAGAAGAAAGGCAGGCGCACAGAACAAATGTATAAATAAAACTCAGGGTGTTCATCCGTAACTGATAAGGAACTTCCTATTTCTTTTCTGTCTAGAGTAGGGTTCTCAGTGGAGGGGAGGGGGGTGAGGCATTCTGCCCCAGAGGACATTGGACAATATGGGGAGACATTTCTGATCATCACAGTTGAGGGAGTCCTACTGTCATCTGGTGGGCAGAGGCCAGACATGCTGCTCCACATCCTATGATGCACAGGATGGCCCCCAACCAAGATGTGGGGGCCCAAACGTTCATGGTGACCAGGTGGAGAAATGCTGGTCTAGAAAATGTGTCATGTGGAGACTGGTCTTGGTCATTCTGGAGATTCCCTTCTTTCTCCTCGCCTGCCTCCCTTGACACTGTGCCCAGCACAGCCCCTGCCAGAGCTCAGACCGCTGCACCTCCCACGGTGGCACTCACTTCTGTGCGGCCCAGCTCTCAGGTGCCTGCGTGACTTCCCATGTTCAGGTCAGCGGAGTTAAGGATGCAGTTCATATAAGGTTGAGCTGATACACAGGTAAACAATGACATCTGTTCCATGATGAAGAGGAGGGCTGCATATGCTTATTTTTCATTGTCTCACTCATTATTCAAATGGCTGCTGTGGCCTCATATATAAAGCACTAGGCTAGGCTCTTAAGGGTCCAAAATGAAGCTAATCCTACATTCAGAGAGCTGGCTACTGTGTAGGAGACAGAACAGGAGAACAAATAACTCTGCTCCAAAGCAATCCGTGGGAGACACTGTAGAAGGGGGTCAGACATTTAAAGTCGGTGTTACAGGAGGGAGAGTTTGTAGACAGAGGTTTTGGGAAACCGCCTTTGAGCTGGGCCCCCAGGATGGTAAGAACCTTCAGAGGAGGAGCAGGAGTGGGGAGAGGGGTGGGGCTGCAGCAGCCCCAGGGGACCTTGGGGATGGATGAAACAGCAGCAGCCAGAGAGGGTTCTGGAAGGAATGGCAAGCATTACAGTGATGCTGCCTCCGGTCCCGGGAGGCTGGGCATGATCTGTGTGCAGACAATGACAGCTGGCTAGGGACAAGTCAGGACCCCAGTGAACGACATAAGAAAGGTGACTTGGGCATATTTCAACCATCCTGTAGCTGTACGGTGCAAATGAATTGGGCTGTGTCAAAAATAAATTCAAGTCCAAACCAAGGGGACATCAGACAGGTGAGGCTGAGCCTGTCAACTGCGGAAACAGAATATGGACTTGGGTGGGGGTTTCTTAAGAAGAACAGGGGGCCCTCCCCCCATGCACTATTGACAGTAAGCTTTCTAGCACCATCCTGTGGCTGCCAGCACCTGGCACAGCCTTTACACACAGCAGGCATTCAAAGAATGCTAAGTTAACAAGTTTGGCTACAAGGTCAAAACTGAAACCATGAAAAATCTGAACAGATCTAGGATCAGTATTTTGCTTATCTTCCTAAGACTGATTAACCTGTTGCTAGCCTTAAAAATCTTCCCCCACCATGACAGAACTTTAGCTTCTACACTGCTTTATTCCAGATGAAATGTCCGGCTCGAGGGCTGCAGGCAGGGCCTGTGGAGGTTTCTGACAGTCTGAGGAGCCCGGGCCCATCCAACAGCAGGGATGCCGAGTCCTGGTCACAAATGTCATGTCTCAGTGTGCACGTTGGTAGCCTGACATGTACCACATCCTTCCCATAGTGACTGTGAGGACATGGCTACAGTGAAGGGAACCTGAGGGCCAGAGGGGAGTTCTGCTTCTCTGCCTAAACATGATGACAGGCCTCCTCTTGAGTCATGAGCTCAGCATCTTGCCTCGGGAATTAACGCAATGAATGTTTTTAGCCTGACATAAATAAGAGCTATAGGTGGGAAGAAGGCATGGGACACCCTCCCCCTTTTTATGGTTATATGAAATTCTTCGTGAAAACTGAGAAGGGGGATATGGTAGGTTGAGGCTGGGTACCGGAGAAAAGGCTTTTTAGTCACTGTGTTAATTGCTTGCTTTTCCTTGTCTTCTTGATCACTGACACCGAAGCATCCAACAGTAGCAACGAAGCAGCACATCTGTCCCTACAGCAGGGAGCAGAGAGTCCCAAACGAACCTGCACGGTGAACCCACACAACTGCAGACCAAGGAGAGCACTGCTGAGCACAGGCTGTGGTAATGGGGCAAGGAAATGAGAAGGATTTTCTGAGTCTATAAAATAAGCCTTTCACCAGAAAATACAAATAGCCCCATCCAGTCCAATGTACTTCATTTAAAAAAAGTCTTGCTCTTACGAGGCCACTTGACAACAGGACAGAGAGGGAACCTTAGGGGAGAAACCCATTTTGGTGAGTCTGAAGCAGCTGTAAAGCCCAATGGTGCTTTTAAAATTCCAGGCACGCTGCTGGCAGCTTTGCAGAGAGCAAGCCAAAGCTCTGCATGCAGCCGACACACAGACACATGCGACAGACAACCCAAGCCAACATCTGCAAACACAGCAGGGATGTGTAGGTGAGGAACCGCACGTACCTGGTACCCAGGGATGGACCTGACCGCCTCTACCACAGCCAGGGACATCAGATGCTGGACAAACGGGATCCTCTGTCCCAGCGGGGATCTCAGTGGAATGGAGACCAGCAGCGTGGAAAGAGCGCATCCCTCTGGGCTCAGCCACGCATTCCTTCCTCGCCCTGGAAGACAGCCCCACCGGCACACTGGCCACTTTGCCACATGAACAGACTCAGATACACATTATGCCAGAAAATGGGCCCGAGGACTCGGAGCCACACACTGAAGACATGTCCCACCTAAACAAACCTGGGCTGCTGGAGATGCTTGGATATTCTGGGGTTAACTCAACAACAGAGAAGCTTTTCAAAATCTGAAGCTCTGTTGCTGAACAAGTTTTCAATAATTAGCAGACTGTTCTGCCTCTGTGAGCATATCACTTATGCTTTGGTGATGCAAAGTCTTATAGTGTTGGAACATCACTATCAATCTAATTCTCAACATACGGTAACGCCAGCGAAACAGAGACGGGGAACCAGACCGAATCTATACCGGTGCAGGAGAGGTTCTGGAAGCTCCTTTTTAGAAGTTATTCTTACTGTGGTAATGGTCACATAACCCTGTGAATATATTAAAAATCACAGAACTGTACACTTTAAATGAGAGAACTGTATGGTATGTGAATTATATCTCACTGTTGTTTTAAAAAAGGAAGCTGGACTTAAAAAATAATTCCTGATATTAACTCTCTGAGTTGTTATTTTTCTTAAAATAGAAGTCAGGAAAAAAATAATCAAAATGGGAGGTATAGCTAATCAAAGTTTTTCTATCTTTTTAAGAATCACCATACTGAGTCCCACAGCTTTTAGTAAAACGACATTTTTTTCCTCTTTATGTTCAAAAGAAATGTTTAAGCTGTGTTGGGTAGCTCTATTGGTTGGAGCATTGTCTTGTACACCAAAAAGGTAGTGGGTTCCATTTCCGATCAGGGCACATACCTGGGTTTCGGGTTCAATCCCCAGTGGGAGCACGTATGGGAGGCAACTGATCAATGTGTTTCTTTCTCCCTTTCTCTCTCTCTCTTTAAAAATCAGTAGAAACATATCTCCGGGTGAGTATTAAAAAAATGAAATGCTTAAGAGAAAGAAGCAGAAAACTGGATGCCTTATTTCTTTGCTCCTTCTGAGAAAGGCATATGAGCGTGAGGGCTAAAAGCACATCTGGGTTAGCCTGGCACTAGCTTGGGGTGGAGACGGAAGGAGCCAGGTGCCTCCTGCATGACCTCTGAACATGGGATCTGCTCTCAACCAGACACAGTGAGTTCTGGGAGGATGTGGGCTCTGGCCCGGGAGGGTCAGCAGGTGGGGAAGCTCTGAGCGCCCTCTGCTTCTCTGTGGGCCCTCTGTGAACGGTGCTGCTCCAGTCCCACTCCATGTGGACTCCAGTGTCAGCTGGGACAGGGGCTGGCAGATGTGAGGCCCGTCCATGTGACACTCAGTATGGACACAGACCCTCACAGAGAACCCTCAGGAAAATAACTGTCTCTATAACATAGTTATGAGTAGCAAACTGCAATGCCTAGAATGTATCAGAAAAAAAGATTTATAAAATGTAGGTAACTGAATGTTAAAACCATCACAGGCAGATGTCAAGTGATTACTAAACATCTCAGTTTGAGAGAATGCTTTAATTCTGCTAAGGCTCAATCTTCTGATCAATTCTACCCCCTCTTCCTCCATTTAACCTGCAGGGTGGGTGGGGGTGTGGGGCCTGAAAACAAAGGACTTCTAACTGGAGTCACCTCAAGGATCAGCACACTCAATCAATCAGCTCTCTGGCCACGAGAGTCACAGATTTCAGAAAACAGACACAACAGAAACGATAACAAAAGATGACTGACCTTTGCCCTGTGTTTGGCGGACTGCGATGGCTATTAAACCCATTTCCTGTGGCATCTCAAACATCAACCTGCAAATGGTGGGAAAGACTGGTCAGCCAGAACAGAGACATGGGTGGAAGATCCTTCAGTGCAAAGTGGGGGACACTGTTTACATTCATTTGTGAACATGTGGGTGAGAAAGGGCCACCTTCTGAATCAAGGGATCGCACCCCTCTCCCAGCCTCTAGGAAGACAGGCGGGGGAGGCATGTGTACCGGCCTGAGCTGCTATCCAGTTTATTTAAGATAATGTTAGACTATATTTCTTTGGAATATCCCATCAAGTTCTTTCTGATGTGGCGTCCCTTCTTCGAGTGACAACTAACAATTCCTGACATTTGTTTCTACTTATAGTGCGTTTCTGTTCGAACCCTAGAACATAATCATAACAGAAGTTTCTGATTATTCAGAAAACCAATATGGTGGCAGTAAAGCCGTTTAAAAGATACACTCTCCCCTGAGAACTAATTATGTTTTAACTATAGTAAATAAATCTACACCTTCTGAGAACTCGGGAGAACCTTGGATCACTTTAGGCTTGAGTTCTGCTTTTAAAATGGTTTCATTTAAAAGAATACAAACTTCCCTTCAGGGGATAGGTAGAAAAGTATACTGTATCTCCACCAAACGAGGCAACAGTAACTTTTTTTCTGAAAAGGAAAGGGGAAAAAAAAAAAAAAAAAAAAAACCCTCACTCTGTGAATTTCCTCCCAGCTCGGTCTACGTATGTTAACTCTGTGTTAGGATGGTTTTCCTCTGTGCTCCCAGAGGTTGCTGGCCAGGTACTGAGCAGGCACAGTTCATGGTAGCATTTATTAAACAAAGCAAAAATCAGGTTTGCCCACTGTCAGGGCAGCTGTTGGGGCCTCTCTGAAATACTTTTTCAGGGAGGGAAGAGGCAAGGGCACAGATAACAGAGAGATGGTATTTTATATAAACATAAAGTTTTCCATAATAGTTTCCAGGGTTCCACAGCACCCCCATGCCAAGGAGAAAGGGCTCTAAAGTCTACCCTCTGAGTAGCTCTTCATCCTCTCCTCTGGGCTCAAGGAACAGGGGGAAACTTTACAAATAGTAAGAGGAGAAAAATACTTAAAAGCAGAGAAAAACAACGCAGTGTCTCTGTGCACCCCTGGCTTGCAGAGCTGTGCATCGACCAGTGTGTGCAGGCCCCGGGAGGAGGAGCCCAGAGACCCCTTTTCTTGCTAAAAGAGCCAGCCGGTCCTGTCCGGTAGGAGACCGGCTGGGCCACAGACACAGGGCATTCCCAGCGAGACGGCCACATGCTGCCCGCATGCCAGGCCCACTTCCATCTCCCGTGAAATACAGTTCCAGAGGTATTTCTCTTGGACACCATGAATAACCCATTGAGATCAACGGTGCCTAGACACTGTCGGGCTCCAAGAAAGCGTCCTTTTCTTGTGTTGGACCAACAGAAAGGCCTAAGAAGGAAGCTTTGTCCCTGCAGGGAGGTAAATTGTCTCCCAGGCACCTCTGCTGTTCAGAGGGCCCGGCAGCTCTTCACCTGGGCAAGGCTGTGGGCTCTTGGGGAGGGGATAACAAACCTCCACAGGAAGGGGGTGACTTAGCACACCGTGAACAGACTGCAGAGGCTCTTTCCGTGCCAGGCGATCTAAGGTGCTCTTTAAACAGACATCAGACAGTCATGTGCTATAGCCAGCGACAGTGATGGTGGAACTGGGGGCAGGGGCGGGGGATATCCAGAAACCAAACACAGACTTCTAGAACAAAGAGAAATGATGAAGGGAACATATGCACTAAACTGCTGGAGGTTTGGCAGCAGTTAACAGGGCATATTGATGAGAAGACTGGGTTTGTGGCGCTGAAGGCCAAGAGGAAACTGTGAGGAGGGAGACGAACGGGGAAGGGGGCAACGCTGAACCGGAGACAACTGGAGGCCGCCAGATTTATTTGTGCATCTGAGATAACTCTGGGGGCCAAACCGCACAGCCACAGGCAACAAAGAAGCATTTATGAACTTTGAAATTGTGCATCTCTCCAAATGAAGTCGCTAGAGTTTGCTTTAGCAGCAAGGAGGTACCATAAATGTATTTCCATCCTGACTTGATGATATTCTACAAAAGGAAACAGAAAAAGGAAAAATAGGAGGGCGTACCATAGTGATTACGGCCTTGCCTCTGTATATTTTCTTTCCTTGTTGGCAAAGGCTGTGGAGTAAAAGGATTTTGTGAGTGGCAGCCAAGTGCATTCACACCAACCGGGCGTGCAAGGAAAGCATTCTGTTTTTGCCTGAAACATCCAGAGACCCATAAGGGTCCCTCTGTAAACAGGACAGTGTCCTGGACACTCAGGTTCCTAAGAATATCACAGCACCTACGGGGAGCTCTGCCAATGGGAGTATCCTAAATTTCATGTGGTCATTGGAATAAAGCTTCAATAACTAAAACTAACCTAGAAGACAGGCCAGTATGAATTAGTGAAAATTCTAAAGGAATAAAAATTTAAATTTAGACCCAGTCAATCCACTTTGGGGATTTGAACCTAAGGAAATAATAGTCCACATTTACCACAGTGCTATATGGGTAAAAATTTGTAAATAACCTAAGTATTCAGTAGGGGAATACATTATTATGGTACATGAAGCCAGTGGAATAATTTACAGTCAATAAAAACATAGTTATGAAGACTGTAGCAACACGGATGAAATGCTTGCAACAGAATGTTAAATTACAAAAGCAGAATACAAAAACTATTTACTTTTATTCCAACTCTGAAAAAAATCATACAAAAGGGAGAGAGTGAGATTTGATAAAAATCTTTTGTTTTTTATTTTTAAACCTTTCTTTAACATGATTAGTTACCTTTAAAATTATTTTGAAAAGTTTTGAGGGGAAAGCAGGATTTTTATGTTCAGATATAATATTTGTAATTAATTGTTCATAAATATTTCTAAGAATAGGACTTAAAGATCTGCTTTAAAAATAAATAAGACAATAACAGTTATCTGTAGCCCCTTTTTATTATAACCAATGAGCAAGAGCTTATATAATAATTATAACGAGCAGAAATGCGTAAAGCCAGTCTTTTCGTATGCAGTGAGCGCCTTAAACATTTTTATGCCTTCTGACTTGGTGAGTGTACTTCTATGATTAAAGCCTAAAAAGTATTTGAACAGGGAAACAAAAGAATTTGGGGACACAATTATTCATCACAGCATTACATGGTGAAATATCAGAAACAATACCAACAGTCCATGACAGAGGAGTGAAAAAAAAAATCGCAGTAGCCCACATGAAAGAGTATCACCTCAGCACCCGTAATGTGGGCAAATGCCCACTGGACACCATGAGGTGATTTAATCAGCACGAATTCAATGATGTTTTAAGATATACTTTTTAAATTATTAGGAAGTATAACAAAATGTTAATTGTGATTATTTTACGGAGTATAATTATTTGAAAAATATAGACATGTACAAAGCAGAAAATAAGCCATCCTTAGACATCATTCTTGAAAATTTACCACCCAGAGATTACACAGAACATAAAGAAGACATTAAAATCATAAAATTCTGTCTTCACCTTCTGGAGATACTCACTGTCATTATCTCTTCTTCTTACTAAAAGTATATATTCTTTTAGACTTCTTCTCCAGTAAGGAAAACAAGAGGTATATTTTATAAAAGGCATTTCTGACAATTAGAAAATGTTCTTATTTGAGGTATTAAAATGATGTTGTCGATACACAGTTACGGACATTCTCATTACATTAATAATGAAAAAGAAAGGCTTAAAAACAGCATCACTGGTCTCATTTATGTCCATGTATTGCTATGTGCATTGATAGAAGAGTCCAGGACATGTACTAGTAGCTGTTAACTCCAGGACGAGGAGGCACAATTATATAATTTCAGCATCTTTTGTGTTGTTCTGTGGGATCTCCGGGTGGTAGAATTTCAAGTGTTTTTTATTATCTTCTTTATACTTTTCTGAATTTTCCAATATTCCTACATTTGGAGTACATCCATTTTATAACCAGGGAATATGCTATTAACAAAAAGAGTTATGTAAACCCAGCTTTTCTTCAAGTAGGTTATGCATGCATCCGCCAGCTCACTAGTTGGTGAACAATCTCCTCCTTTCTGAGAGATCACAGACTCACAATGTGAAAGCCACCAACTGTCTGAGCTTTCACAAGCTCACGGCATGCATCCTCCTTACCTCCCGCGACGCACATGTGGCCATGCCTGTGCCTTGCTCTGGATGCCTGGTGGAGCACGTGGCCTGTGCAAAGGTGGCAGGCTGAGTCCCAGTTACGTCCTTGCCCAGATGCCTCTGGGCTGGGAGATAGCCTGCACACGGCTGCGGGCATCTTATTTTAGTTTTTGTGAGCCTATGGTCTCTGCTTCAAATACCTAGCCCTGCCAGCCCTGTGTTCTCAGCCCCAAAGCAGCTGTTGATAATATGCAAATGAGCAAATACGGCTGTGTTTCAGCAGAAGTGTACAGACACAGAAATTTCCATTTCGTTTATGTTCATGTGTCACAATACAGTATTTTAAAAAATTACTAGACTTTACTTTTTTTAACTTTAGGTTTATAGAAAAACTGAGCAAAATGTACAGAGTTCCCTTCTCCATACAACCCATCAATGCCCCCTCAGTCTCCCTATTATTAACACCTCATATGAGCGAGGTACGTTTGTTATAACTGGTGAGCCAATATTTGTTCAATACTCACACAAAAAGTGGTGACTTAACTCCGACACGCCTGGTTAAGGTGCTGTGTGCCAGGTTTTTGCACTGTGAAGTTACTGTTTTTCCATTGTAATTAATACATACTTGTAGAAAGATAAATATGTTTATCATATAACTTAATCTACTGGTTTCAGCATCTGTGAATGAGTCTTGCTTGACTCAATTATTTATTTGATGATTGTCAAACTGATTTTCTGATTCCATCATTTCTTTCATATTTACTTGTTGGGATACTACCGTGAGGGCTTTTTCTTCTCCCTCACTTATTTATCTTTCTTTCTATCTATCTATCTATCTATCTATCTATCTATCTATCTATCTATCTATCATCTATCTATTTATTTATTTATTTATTTATATCAGAGTAGACTTAGGGCTTCTTACTCAACAGGTTATATACTTTCTTATCATTATTTAGTTTGAAGCTCAATTGCCCAGATTCGGCCAGTGGAAGCTCCTTCAAGCTGGTTCCTATTTCCTGCTGAGACGTCTCTGTCATCTTCCAGCATTTCCTTACTTTCTGGCATAAGAGGTTCCAGGCTCCTTTTGAACTTTCACAGCCCAGCCCTGGAATCAGCCATGTATGCAAGGAGAGTTGGCTCCTTTTAGTGGAGAATGGCATTTATAAAACAAAGCTGGGTGCTGGGAAATAGCTAGAAGGTGTTTTCCTTCCTTCCTTCTTCCCTTTCTCCCTCCCTCCCATTCATATCCCCATCCACCTACCTTAAAAACCATGAGTTCACTGAAAACTCCAATTCCAATCCAACACAAGGGTTCACTCTAGTCTCCCCTTTCTATATTTGTAACTTCCTTCTCCAATAATGAGAAATCTGGCTCCCATTATCTCAAATGTATTTACTTATTTGCTCAACACTGCAATACACAGAAAGTGGTTTCAGAATTGCTGACCCGTGCTACTGTAAAAAACAAACCAACTAGGGTTCAATATTTATGTACAGTTCTTTTTGTCTTTAGCCTGAGGGGATATAGTAAATATTATGTTTAAAAGTTCCTTGGGCTTGTTCCTTTTTCTTTCACTTTAGTGTGGTTATGTTATTCATGTGAATTAAGGTTAGGCATAATTGTACTTCTGTATTCTATTATAGGGTCGCACTCCAATCCTGTTTCTTTCCCATTTTTAACTTGTTTCCAAGGGTCAGAACTAGATAGAAAAGCATCCTCTGAGAAGTGTCCCGTCCCCACTCACCCCTCCCACCTAATCTCCCCTTGCTCTACTCTCCGTAAATAACAATTCAAATCATCTCACCAGTTGCTGGTTTATTCTTCCTGATTCTTTCTGCATAAATGAACAGAAACATGGGTATTTTCTTATTTCCCTTTCTTCCAGAGAGAAAGTTACCATTTTGTAGATACCCCTTTGCTTTTTGCTTTTTTTTTTTTTTTTTTTAATTTATGGGAGGGAGGGAGAGAGAGAAAGAGAGAAACATCGAGGAGAGAGAACATCGATCAGCTGTCTCCTACTCGCCTCCCACTGGGAATTGGGCCCACAACCTGGGCGTGTGCCCTGACTGGGAACCGAACTGGCAACCTCATGGTGCATGGGTCGATGCTCAACCACTGAGCCACACCGGCTGGGTGCTTTTTGATATGTTTAGTTTTGTTCTTTTCACTTAGTATAACCTGGCAACATTCTCTATAAGTTCATCCTCATTCTTTTCTACAGCTGAGTAATAACCCATTGTGTGAATGTAGTGTAGTTTATTCAACCACTCTCCAATGTATTGGCATTTAGGTGGTGTCCAAATTGATAACACAATGAATCCCTTGTTGACATGTATTTTTGTATTGTTGAAAGTGTATCCTCAGGGCAAATTCTAAAAGTGGGATGCCGAGTCAGAAGGAAAATGTATATACTACGTAGCTTCTTTCTTTCTTTTATTTTATTTTTTTAATCCTCACCCGAGGACATTTTTCCATTTTTTGTTCAGGTAGAGTGGGAGGGAGAGAGAGGACCAGAGAGAGAGAGAGAAACATCGATGTGAAAGGAACACATCGAGTGGCTGCCACCTGCACGACTGACCAGAGCCGGGGACAAACTGCAACCGAGGTACATGCCCTTAGCGGGAACCGAATCCAGGTCTCTCAGGACCGCAGGCCAATGCTTTAACCGCTGAGCCAAACCAGCCAGGGCCGTAGCTTCTTTAGATACTGCCAGATGCCCCTCCATCACTAATGAACCAGCAACGTGTGTCTCCACATAGCCTCACCAACAGAGCATGATGTCACACTTTCCAGCTTTTGCCAATTCGATATGTGAGAGATGGTAGGTACTTCAGTGTAGTTGTAGTTTGCCTTTGTCTTATATGTGAGGTTTCAAATGTTTAAAGGTATATATATAGTGTGTGTGAATTGCCTATTCATGCATTTTTGACAATTTTTAAAGTTCCTTATATAGTGGGGAATATTAGTGCTTCATCTGTGTTATCTTGTCAGTATTTCCTCTCAGTTTGTTGTTTTGTACCATGCAAGAGTTTTTTATTTTTTATTTTTATGGTCAAATGTACCAATCTCCCTCTTTTTTTTTTTTTTATCCTCACCCGGGGATATTTTTCCATTTTTTGTACAGATAGAGTGGGAGGGAGAGAGAGTGAGAAACATCGACGTGAAGGGACACATCGAGTGGCTGCCACCCGCACGACCAACCAGGGCCGGGGACCAACTGCAACCGAAGTACGTGCCCTTAGCGGGAACCGAACCCGGGTCTCTCCGGACCGCAGGCCGACGCTCTAACCGCTGAGCCAAACTGGCCAGGGCCAATCTCCCTCTTTTTTAAAAAAATCCTCACCCAAGGATATTTTTCCATTTATCCTCAGATAAATGGGGGAGAGAGAGAGAGAAACATCAATGTGAGAGAGACACATCGACTGGTTGCCTCCCGCACAACCCTGACCAGGGCAAGGGACTGAACCGCAACCAAGGTACGTGCCCTTGACCAGAATCGAACCCAAGACTCTTTGGTCTTTGGGCCGATGCTCAAACTGCTGAGCTAAACCAGCCAGGGCAACCAATCTCTTTTTTAACTGCCTCTTGTTTTGGGGTCCTCACAGCCTTTCCCTGTGCCCATGTTACATGGGAATTCATTCACTTGCTTCCAGTACTTAAAGGACTTCACTTTTTAAAAATGTTCTTATTGATTTTAAACAGACAGAAAGAGAGAGAGGGAGAGACAGATAGAAACACTGATGAGAGAGAAACATCAACATCAATTGGCTGACTCCTGCATACTCCCTGCTGAGCATTGAGCCCACAACCTGGGCATGTGCCCTGACCAGGAATCAAACCAGTGACCACTTGATGCATGGGGTCGATGCTCAATCACTGAGCCACACTGCCTGGGCTGAGGGCTTCACTTTTCAAATTTAGAAACCTGATGCATTTGGTGTTTTTCTTATGTATGGTAAAAGGTAGGGATCTGATTTTATCTTTTTTCCCAAATGCCTATGAAATCATCCCAGGACTATCTGCTAAAACTTTCTAAATGTACTAAATTTCTATATGTAGTTGGGTCTGTTTCTAAACTTCCTATTCCTTTCTGCTGGTCTCCCCATTTATTCATGTGCCAGTTTGACACTGTTTTAATTACAGATGCTTTAATGTGTTTTAAATCTAGCAAGGCTATACCACCTCATGGCTTTTCTTTTCCATTGTGTTCCTAGCTATTCTTGCATGTTTAATTTTCAAATGAACTTTATAGCACCTACCTGTCTAGCTGAATGGTAAAAACAAAATAAACAAAAAATAATACCTTAATGGCATTTTGGTACAAATGTGTTTAATTTGTGAGTTAACTTGGGGAGAACTGATATCTCTGTGATGCTGAGTTGTCCCATCTATGAGCAAGGGATGTCTTACACTTTTTCAAGTTTACTTTTGTGTCTTTCAGATGTGTTTTAAAGTCATCTTGTAAATTTTGCACATTTTTTTGTTATAGTCATTCTTAGGTATTTATCTTATTATTGCTATTGTAAATGCGTACCATCATAGCCTTTATCGGTTAATCTATGTGTATACGAAGACTATAGATTTCTGTATGTTAATCAAATATCATGCTCCCTCACTAATCCTTTTATTGCATGAATTAAAGGATCAATGATTCTCCAAGGTTTCTCATGTTTACCATCATATCATCTGCAAATAGATAAAGTTTTTCTTCCTTTTCAATCATGCCTCTAATTCACTCTTCTTATCTATTTGGATTGGCTAATACCTTCAGAGCAATGTTAAGTAGAAGTGGAGATAGTGGGCATCCTTGCCTTGTTTCTGATCTTAGTGGAACCCTTACTTTTTAGGGTTTTCCCACTAAGTAAAATGGTATCTTTAGGATGCATACACAATCATATTAAGAAAATACCCATTAATTCCCATTTTTGAAATGTATTTATCAAGATGTTGAATTTTATAAAATGCTTTTTTAGCATCCCTTTCCCTCCCCCCCCCCACCACTCTTCACTACTGCCTCAATATGACAGGCTTCCAACAATGAGTACACCAGCCAACACAGCACCATTTCCCACTCACTTTAAGATTACTCCAAGGCCTTGTGAACCAATTAATCAATAAGCCATGGATCTTCAACTATAGGTAATAATGGGATCTTCAGGTATTCAGAAAGTACCACAGGTTCTAGACTGCATATAGCCCAATAGTTACATTTACTGAGCATCGAACCATGTGCTGGGCCCTTGGTATGAGTGATTTTCTCACTTAAACACAATAGCGACTCTTGTGATGGTCATTGCCATGTAGTCTCATTTTACTGACGAGGAAGTGGGGGCTACATGGCTCACAGAAACTGGCCATGTCCCAGCACAGCTAACCAGGGTTGCCTGGCTCCGAGGCCCACTCCCTGAGTCACTATCTCTTTACCAAAACAAAGTCTGAAGGTAAACATGCTACTAATCTCTTAACATGCATTTTCCAGTTGTAGAAGTTTGATGGTCCTGGGGGTTATACATTTTCTGGAAAGTTATGAAAATGTAGACCCAAAGAGTAAAATCAAACTGGGTGAGGTTCTTGCAGTTTTTAAGAACTGAAATAGAGTCATCTTAAATTTTTAAACATTAGACACTACATTTGTGCCCTGCCTTTTGTGTGTGAGTAGGTGTTTTTCCTGCTCTCCACATGTTTTTGTTTCAAATATGCCCATCTTTCCTCACCAAATTTACATAAAATACTACAATAAGCAGTTTCTTTACCTACAGAGTTAAGGGGCTGCTGAAATATCTGGGCAGACAAAGCAACATGAAGGTAATGAATTTCTTCCCCTAGAAAGGGAAGCTCCACCCTACCACTCAGGCCCTGACTGGGCCCTTTTTCCCACCCCAATACCATCGCTGCTCAAGAGTAATTATGAGGAAGAATGTCCTGCCCCTGCCAGCTGGCCTCATAACCAATGCTTCTTTCACCAGCTTGTTGCCCTGGATATCACCCTTCTTCCTTCCCTCTCATGGCTCAGACCTCTCTCCAGAGCCTTCCTCGAACCCCGCCCTGCCAGGGATCCAGCAGCCTGCCAGAGCTTGTTGGACCAGAAAAAGCTTAGCACCAGCTTAACCCTTCACTTAATGGGACAAGGGGCCTCTTTCTTTCACACAGGGCTTTGCTGCATGATATGCTGGGTTTATGGGCCCCATAACTAAACGTGATTCAGAATCCAACTCTATCACAGGTTTACATTCAAATGGTCATTCTCCAATCACCCTTTCCAGTTCCATTTTCTACCCTGCTCTGTTGCCCCTTGAGGCTGGCCTCTGGTTGGGCTTCATGCCTGCAGGACATTTTGTATCCTGCTCCCTTACCAAATTCTTTTGTTTCAGTTATTTTCACCTAGGCACACTATCATATCAACTGCAGGTAGAGACAGCTTTATTTCTATTTCAATGTGTATGTCTCTAATTGACTTCTCTTGTCTACTTAAAATGGCTGATATCTCTAAGATGATGCTATATAGATATGGAGAGGGCATCCTGGCCTTGTTCCCGGTCTTTGTGGAAATGCTCGTAGGGTGTCCCCATTAAGTGGCACACTAGCTTTAGGACTCAGTGGGATCTCCTAACCCTGGGCCTGTCTCTATGCTCACTGATTCTCCAAGGGGCTCTGGGAAATACTATTTCCCCTGTTGTCCCTTTAGGCCCAGGATGGGGAAGGGGAAGAGCAGGGAAAAGGATTCCTTCTGTGGAGACTCCTCCACCCCATGTAGGGTTTTGTCACACTGCCCTCACCCGTAAGCTTTCTCTTCTTCTCAGTGGATGCTGTTTGTGGCCTACTGACTGCAGGTACCAACCATGTGCCCACTGCAGTATCCTCACCCCTATTTCAACAGGACACTTGTGCATGGAGATGACAATGAACACAGATGAAAAGTTAGTTTTTCCTGGGCATTCCTGAAACATTTCTCTCCTGGGATCTTTGTCTCCATCCTGCCTTTTCCTGCCCCTTTAAAAAAAAGTGCTTCCCATTTGTTAATTTTTGCGTTTTTATTGCTCTTTTATTTTGCTTGACATTTTAAAATCAATCTTCTGTATATGTTTATATATGCTTTTCTATTTAAACTATGTTTTAAATCTAAAAAACATAGTACCATACCGCCAAAGGTGTCAGGAAACACGCTCAAATAAGGACAGGCTCCAAAGATCGCTCTGCCAACAAAATGCCAGTAAAATCTGAAACCCGGGTTCAGACACACTGGGAATGTTCCAAAGTTTAAAACTTACAGAACTTCTTTATTCCAGTAAATCAGCTTCCCTGCGAATACCATCAAAATCCCGTTTTAATGAGTGAGGGAATATCAGAGGAAGGGGTGGAGAAGGAAAGGATTTGGACGAGTACAAAATTTAATTTAAAAACTATTATGAGAAGTTTAATTTCCCCCTCCCCCAACCAAATACATAAATCTTTTCCATGGGTTTTCTTTGTTTCATTTTTCTTTAAAAAAAAATTTTTTTAAAGGCATCCTGAACCATCTCAAACAATGATAGAGTAAGTCATGGGGGATAGTTTTTAATGACAAACATTTATACACTGAGTCTTATTCATTAAAATGCCATGTTAGCTATAGGGGAGAACGCAAACAAATCTTAAGGAATGTCGAATCCTCACTGAACGTTTGAACGTTTAATCAAACCAGGAGAAGAGACGTCGACAAGAAGGATGATCAGCAACACAAAGCCAAGGGGGCCACTTCAGACTTAGCGACAATAAGATGGGTCACAGCAAACCCTAAACTACCTTTAAAGAAGTGAATACCTGTGGAAGTAAGCTCCCTTTGCTAATAATTTCCGCTATATATACAGCATTGCATTCAGCCACGTTTTGGAGCTGGAACATATTGGGGCCAAGAAGTACTAAACAGATCCTGGGAGTGGAGACTGCTCAGATTTTTCAATTGGTGGTACATGTGTGCCTACATGTGCACATGCATGCATGTGTGCATATGTAGATGTGTGCACGTGTACATGTTGGTTCGCCTGGGACACAGTCACTTCCACTGTAAGTCCTGTGTGACTCAGTTTTGGATGCTTTTCCAAGAGCGTCCCCCAGGGCCACGGTGGGAGAAGCACTACTTCAACTTTTCCAGGAAGTTGGCAATTCAGCACCTATCTTTTGGGGAGTGTGATGCCCCTCCAGCTCCAGAACCACCACCATTCAGCAGGTACGTGCTCCATTCAGAATGAGGGGCTGCTGGCTCGGGATCCCCCGCCGCAGCCAGGGCTCGCAGAACACCCAGCACAGGCACTCCGCTGGGGGGTCCCTCTGAGGGTCACCTGCTTATGCTGAGCCCCAGTCTTCTTGTAGATAAAGCTGGACCCCACCCCTTAATCTCAATGGGCCTTGTGAGAAGTAAATGTGTCACTGTGCATGGACACCCTGAGCAGAGCACCTGGCATACTGTGGGAATGTAGTTAACATCAGCTCTTCTTCCCTCCAATGTGACGGAAGGAATGGAGGCCCCATGACAGTACCTATTCTAGGAGAGGAGGCAGCTCCTGAATTCCAAATTCAGCCATTTTACAACAGGGCATCCTTGTCAGAGGTCCTCTGCCACAGAAGATTCTGGAAAAAGAGGAGTCATCTCATCTCCCCAACCTACCTCACATGCCGGTGAGGAAGATGAAGAGAAAAGACCTGAGAATACACTGGTCAAGCTACCGAGTACTTTGTTCATGTGATGGTGGTTATCTCCTGGCAGATGAATGCCCAGTGCTGACACCAGACCGGAAGCTGCCTCTGCCTTGGCCCATCCGGAGGGTGGTCAGGGAGACATTGCTGTCTTGTGTTTATCTCTTTTGCTTGTCACCCCTCTGGGTGGTTCCAGTCTAATCATATGTTTCTTCCATTTCCACGTTGTTCGATTCCATCAGCTTCCTCAAGCCTCTAGAAAATTGTTCAGTGACCACTCCCCAGAAAAGATAAAACCGTGGTGCATCCTGGAGACGACACTGTGTCTTCCTGGAGCCATGCTGTGCACACATCCCTTAGAAGCATCCTGCAGAACCCCGAGGAATGCACACAACTGGCAGAAGTGAGGAGCAGAACTCACTGCCACATGCAGTGCGCTGGGTCCACGGTGAAGCTGGGCTGGGCACGGCCCGCGCGGAGCAGAACGGCACAGCACAGCCACCCTCTGTCAGCAGAGGGGACCTGAGTGGACTCTGCCGCAGAATGTGGGGACTGACACACCTCTAGACCTACTGCTAAACGCTGTCCCAGAGAATGACCCTTATAAAGCCAAGAATAGTAAACGGAGCTTAACATTCTAATGAAATCGAGATTGCCGGGTGTGCTTTCACAAAATGAAACTGCCTGGAACTTCTCATAACGCTTTTTACGATAAACATTAAAATACAAGGAGGAACATGAAAGCTCCTGCCACAGACCTGGTCTGTAATGAGGGGAGCGAAGAGGACGTGTGGGCGGGGTCTGCTAGAGAGGCTCATGCGCTGCCTTCCAGTTGGAGATTATTACAGAAAATGAGTGTGTTATTAAAAGGATCCTGAAGTTATAAAAACTCAAAGGAATTTTTAGTGAGGATAAATAACTTCTGTGGTAAAGATGAATAACTCATTATTGTAATACGCTGGAGCCCATAGTGCCATCACCCCATATCCCACAGACTGGGGTGCAGTCATATGCCAGAGCTCTGTAACTGCCAGTAGTTAGATTTTGTTGGTTTTGTAGGGTTTTTTTTTTTTTTAAGATCAGAAACACATTCTTTGATTTAGAATGTTCTAGTAGGTATGAGAGAGTCCTTCCAGTTAGTCAATGAGTATCTTCATTATCCTATTAGAAAAAGGCAACAAAATGACCATCTGCCTAGCAAGCCATCTGATGTAATTTGTTCTTACTTCTTAAATACTACACACCACCTCATACACCTAATATCACAAGAAGAACAGAATCATGGAATCAGACAACTCTAGTCTAATGTGGAAAATTACTTAATTTTCTACTTCCCTCAAATGCGTTCAGTTAATGAAAATTGTGCTATAGTATGACTTCAGGCTTGAACCCAAGTAATTTAAACATTTTTCCTATAATTGTTTGTGTGCACAAACAAAGGAGATTTCAGTTTACTCTGCCCACAGTCATGGATTTTAGATTAGTGAAGGCCAAAATAACATTTCCTTTACCTCAGTCAGAAGTATGTAGGACACTTAATTTATGAAAGTAATCAATATAGACATTTTGAAAGATGTAATCATTCATCCTAATACAACTATTATCACTTTTCTATATTTTCTAGTTCTTTTTCAGATGCATGTTTTAAGATTTGAACCTATGAACTATTAATTTATTTCAACCTACTTTTTAATTGATCTGAGCATTTCTCTATATTGTTAGTCTTTTTGTTGATGGATAGTATTCCATCGAATTACTGAATACAATGTATTTAATTATAAATCTTCATGAGTATGAGTTTTCCCATACATCTGATTATTTCTTAAGCATAGATTATAAGAAGCAGTATTACTGGGTCAAAGGATATAAATGTCTTATGATTCATAATGCTACCATCAAGTTGCTTTTCAAAAGGCTGTTCCAATTACATTCCCACCAAGATTTAAGAAGAGTATGTTTCATGATATCCTTGCCTGTCTCAAATAGTGTCATTCTTTTACAAAATCATGTTATTTGTTTGGTTGGTTTTGGGCTAATTTAGTGAGTAAAGAGAGTTTAATTGATTGGGAAGAATTATGAAGTAGGGCCCTATGATGTTTGGCTCCTATACCCAGAATAAAGACATAAAAATAATCATAAAGATATATTCCATATTTAGCTGCCTTCCCCAGTCTTATGTTTCTGTTCATCCACAGAGAAAGATCCAGAAGGCAGAAGAGGACACCAATCTGGTCTGTGGAGACTCAGCAAGGGGGACTGTCTGCACTGCAAGGCTGGCCGGGTGCTGTGACCATCTGGCAGGATGTCGGTCAGTCACCCTGGACAGCACATGCACTTTGGAAGGCGGGAGATGGCAGGGTTGGGTGTTCTCTCCATTTCAAAGAATTATGAGGTTGGCAGAATTTTGAAGTCATTCCATTCACCATCATTGTCTATCTGTGTTGATTTGGCACTGGTGTGGCTTCTGACTCTTTTTATAGTAAAGAATTCGGGTGTTGGGCAATGTGCTTTGTCAACAGAATAAAATGAAATAACAAATTAAGGTGTGCCTTAGTTTCAGCCCGCTTGTGTCTACAGTGGGTTAAATATGCCTTATCAAGGATCTTCTGGAACATGAATCATAATAGAAAAGATTTCACATGAGGGAAAAATAGTAATGTATGCGCTTGTCCAAAACAAAATCTATACCCACCTCGCTGTGCTTTTGGGAACCCTAAAAAACACTCTCGCTTATGAAAAATTTCAAACGTACAGCTAGCAGTGAGAATCGTGTAAGGAGCCCCACATGCGCTCGCTCTCAGCGTCTAGAAGTGATGTGCCCTGAATACACCCACACTGCAGTGGGGAGCCCCCATGGCGCCCCAGCGCCCTAGCCCACCCATCCCGTCTTCCCAGCAGCCAGGGACTCTCAGCGACACAGCTTTCAGCATTTGCGAGAAGCAGCACAGCCAACTGCCAAATTCCTGCTGGGTCGGCCAAGAGGTATGAACCAAAAATGAAAAAACATGAAGGATTTGGTTTTTAAAAGCAATACATCAAACATAAAAAGAGCTCTTTTGTATGAATTTTCCGTGTGGGAGCCAGAGAGGAGAAAATCATTCTGCCTCCCGGGAGGAAGCAGTTTGACCTCACCTGCGACTTTTCTCTTACCATGTGGATTTTTCTCACCCCATTAAATGTAACCTACTCTAGGTGGGTTTGTACCGTCTGTGAGAAATAGAGAGTGATGGGAAATACGATGGGCAGGCTGGGGCCAAGAGGAGCGCTGAGCGCCTAGAAGGGGGGCCCTCACGAGCCACATAAACCAGGGCCACGTTAAGCAGGGGCCCACGGGCCATGTGGAATGTGGCTGTTTCATAGGGGCCTGTCTGCTAGACCACAAGGATTAAGTTTCCCTGGTTTCATAAACCTTGCTGAGGGATCCCCAAAACACACTCTTTGCAAAGGGAAGTGAAAGAAGAGAGGAAATAAAGAAAGAAAAAAGGAGAAGAAACAGGTTAGAATGGGGCATCCTCTCACCACTTACAAAGAAAGGGCGGGTTGGGATGGCTGAGCAGGGCTCACACTGTGAACCGAGGGGAGAAGAGCTGGAGAAAACCAGTGTGCCAGGGGCAGGGGCCGGCCACAGACAGGAGCATTCGCGCCTTAGAAACTGGGTGGAGGATGCACTACCTGTCATCAAGGCACTGGGACCCTGCTGCACAGAACAGGAAAAGACAATCTCGGTGCTGGGTCCCTAAATCCCCAACCCATTAACCAGGTGCCAATAGTGAAACCTATAAAAGGACCCCAGTTAAATCACCTGGCGGCACTCAGCAGGCTCTCTGCGCTGATCCCTGGGGACCAGCAGCCTTTTCTTCTGTCACACGGCAGGAGGATGAGCTCACTTTGGCATCTGTGTGACCAGGGACAGCTGCCACCTGCTTACAAACCACTCATTGTGCTGGTGTCAGGGCAGATGTAGCAGGTGGAACCACAAGAAGTCACTGCTGACTTTCCACCATGTTAGATCACAGAAAGAGCATTTCCATGTGACTCAACTAAGGAGAATCATCATCAGCTCATTTTACTCCTTCAGCCCTAGATGAGCTGCTGCTTGTAATTCCATTTAATCCCAGGACAATGCCAAGCTGGGGACTATGACAACCCCATTTGTAGATGAAGTGACTGATGTTACTATCCAGAATCACCCAGTGAGAGGCACACCCAGTACCCACAACAAATAACTGCTCCTAAATAATGAAACCAACAGCCAAGGTGTCATCTCAGAACCACAGAGCTGTGGCACCTTGGAACGCCTCTCAAAGCTGCAGCCAAGAACTGGAAAAGGAAGATTCGAGGGAAAGCAAGGCTGTGTCCTGCCAGACCCAGCCCTGCAGAATGACCAAGACTGAAATTGCTAACTACACTTGCTAACTATGACAGTGATGCTCTTGTTTGGCTTCATTTCCCTTTTATTGCCTTGTGAAGTCACATGAAAATGTCCTTTGTAGGAACTGCAGTTATGATGATGCAGCCATGTGGTTCTGCTTCCACAAGGGTCGCGGCAGGTCCTCCATTCCATCACTACCAGACTGCACAGTCACTTCCCTACCCTTGCAGATGTGTCCAGTCTGACCTCAGACCCAAACGCATTTTTCTCTCTGACTAAACAACTGTTCATGGGCTCCGTGGGTTTCCACGAAGAGGAGAAAGCTTATCTTGATGTAGACAAATAAAAGGTTAGAACATTGAGATTTTTATATTAAAATAAATACACACCAGATTTATGGAGTAGAAATCATGCAAAATTAGCGGGAATGATAAAGATAAATCAGACTTAAAAGGAATTTGCTTGTAACCAGAAGATATAGCTAGAACAAGATGGCTTGTTTCTGTCTCCAGTAGTATCCAGCTGAGGGCCTCAGCAAGTTACTTAACCTCTCTGAGCCTCAGGTTCTTCCTCTACCAAATGGGGAAAATCGCTGCCTCATTCATATGAGGGTCCACTGAGCCAGGACTTACTCAGACAGCTGCTAGAAGCCCCATCACAGCCCTAGAAAAGGCAGCACACTTCACCATGGAACATGTTCTGACTCATCCCAGACCCTCAGTTTCTGCTAAGCACAAGCTGAGGCTGTGAACTGGGCCTGGCAACAGGACTCCCTGGGGCCTTTTCCCAAGGAGCTATCTCTAAATTCCTCTGAGCACATCAGGCAGGATACAGATGATTCAGTGAACTCTTGCTATGTGCCAGGCCCTTGACTAGGCTCTAGGGCTATTATAATGAAAATGTTCTGTCTTTGCCCCAGGGAGCTGGCATTCTAGTGTACAGGAGTTGGGTGGAGATAAACAGGAAATACATAAGGCAAGGCTCAACATGGTGAAAACAAAGCAGAGTAAGGAGGATAGATAGGGGCAAGGGTGGGTGTTGATTCTATGTAGAATGCTCAGGCAAGGCCCTTCTGGTAAGACATTTGCTGAGAAAGCAGAAGAAAGTGAGAGAGTATGTCAGGAAGGTATATGGGAGAGGAATATTCCAGGCAGTGGGAACGGCAAGGTCAAAGGCCCTCAGTGGGTTGGGGAAAGAACAAGGGGACCAAAGTGGCTGAGTATATTTTGTGTGTCTGAGGGTAAGGGGATGCTACAGGAATCTGGGTTGCGGGGCAGATTTAGGGCTTTCAAGACCTGGGTTCTGGATTTTATGCTGAATGAAATAAGAAGCAATGCTGAGCCATTCTAAGCAGAGGGATGATACATTCTGACTTGTTTTTTTAACCAGCTAGGAGGTGATGCCCATGAGAGGCCAGGCTGCATGGCTGAGTTGGGTGTCAGCACTGGAGGAGTGGATGCATTCTAGATATTTTGAAAGTGGAACCAACAGGATTTGACAATGAACTGGGTTCCTGAAAGAAAGCCAAGTGTCAAGGATGGATCCAAGAATTCTGGTACAACTACAAAAAAGGGAAGGTTCCACTTGCTGAGAGGAAGAAGCCAAGGCTGAGCAGGTGGAGGATGAAAGCAGGTGCTGGGTTGGGATGTGGCAAGTGTCAGGTGCCTGCTGGACACAGCCTAGTGAACCTAAGCAGTTGTCTGGAATTGAAGGGACAGACCACCCCTGTGGAGAGCTCTGGGCAAGGCTATTCATTTGGAAACCATAACCATAGAGATGGTACTTAGAGCCCTGGGACCAGATAAAGTCAGCTAAGGAATGAATCAGACTACAGAGGGAAAAATGTCTGATTAACTTGACTTTGCTCTCTGGCAAAGGCACCCTGTTAAGAATTCAGAAACCCAGACCCCTGATTTATTTTATTTTTTTAATCCTCACCTGAGGACACTTTTTTGCTTTTATCTTCAGATAGAGCAGGAGGGAGAAAAAGAGGAAGAGAGAGAGTGAAACATCGACGTGAGAGAGACACACTGACTGGTTGCCACCCACACAACCCCAACCGGGGACCGGGACAAACTGCAACCGAGGTACATGCCCTTAGCGGGAACCGAACCCGGGACTCTCTGGTCCGTGGGCCAACACTCTAACCACTGAGCAAAACTGGTCAAGGCCTGGTTTATTTTTGGAAACACAAAGCACTGTGACCATGACACGTCATCACACTTGAGCTACAAACACTGAGAGAAGTACCTCCTGCTCTGCTAGGAACCATGCATGGTACTCGTTCATGAGAATGCATGTGCACGTGTGCAGAGCACGGCAGGAGGGACACAGAAACACAGGGTTCCCCCTGAAAAGCTCACGCCTTCAAACACTTTTTAAATATATTCAAAATGGGAATAAATAATAATATATTCATTTTCCGAAATACCAACAACCTTTGGAACAAACTACTGAGATCAATTTCACAGTTTCTATGCCACATACATTGCCCAACACACAGTAGGTACTTTAAAAATGTTTGACAAGCCCTGGTTGGATGGCTCAGTTGGTGGGAGCGTCATCCTATACACCAAAAGGTTGCAGATTCGATTCCCAGTAGGGCCCATGCCTACACTGCGGGTTCGTTCAGTCCCTAGTTGGGATGTGTGCAGGGCGCAATCAGTCGATGTTTCTCTCTCACGGCAGTGATTCTCTCTCTCTCTCTCTCTCAAATTAATGAAAACATATCCTTGGGTAAGGATTAAATAAATCATTGAAAAATCAATGATTATGTACATCTCTAACTGAAACTATAAAATATGAGACTATGACTACTTTAGAGCTCAAAAAAACCATGTAAAATTAGTGTTCCATGACAGACAAATATCTTAGGGTCCCAAGTGGCGCAATCCCTTCCTTTCAGAGAATGAGACCCACTGTCCTATGAGAAAAGATCTGTTTCCCTTCTGGAAGAAATGAGGGAAGGACTTTGCCATTCATGTCTCCCCCAGGGCCTGGGATAATGCTCTGTGCAGAGCAAATGCCCAATAAATCTAAATGAATGTCAAATGAATGAGTGAATAAATATTCATTAAAAATTAACTGGACAGTTAATTTAGGTCACTCACTGGAAAAAAGAAAAACAGTGAAACTAGAAAAGTATCTTTTTAATTTAAAAGGTTAATTAAGGACAAGGCTTTAAAAAAATATTTTGATGGCTTAAGTAAACCAAACACAACTGGGGTTCAAAATAGCTGCAGTTTTTAACTTTGAAAACATTCCATTATGTCCCACAAGTCAGAAAAAGAGGAAAGCTGCCCGACTTGTTTCATGATTCTAGTATGATCTCAATTCTAAGCAAGTATGTAAGAAAGAAAACAATAGGCCTTTTTCACTTACAAACACAGATGTGGAAATCCTCAATGAAACACTAGCTAACTGAATTCAGTCGTGCATGGTATGTGGAATGCATTTTAATTAAGTGATGTTTATCCCAGAAATGCAAGGATGGTTTACCATCAGAAAAATTTATCCATGTAATGCCTCACACGAGCGGGCAAAGTGAGGACAATCACGTGATTATCTCAATAGATGCAGAAAAGACATTTGATAAATGTCAGTGGACCCAGGTCAATTCTCCAAATGACCTATTAGTCAAGTGATCAATTTCCTGAATTTATCAAATTTACTGATTCCCAAAAGCATGTTTCTTTCTATTGTTTAAAATGTTGTGGTAATTTTTATTCGATGTACTGGCAGAGACATCGAATTTTATTTTATTCGATGAAAGCTGCAGGGACCAGGACTCAGATGATCTGGAACACGGGAGAATAAAATGGCCACCACTCTCCAAAACGGACAATAACCCCAAGCACCAGTTTATCCCTTCAGTTCATACAGACCAGGGCCACTCACAAGGAGGGAAGAAAAACTACTACTTCAAGCGTCATCCCCCCTCTGACTCTCTCTGGAGGATATGTGCTGGGTGCACGCTAATGAGTGGTAACTCCCAGAAGACAGAATTCAGGAATGGCCCCCACAAACAAGTAATGCCAATGTACAGAAAAGATCATCAGACCTAAATCCGCAAGTTTATTACAAAGGTGACATTATAGAAATCAGGTTCTCATACATTATCAGCCCCTGGCTCAATTCACCTGTGTCACATTCTACTATTAACAACAGGTAAGGGGGCATGACAATCTAGAAAGGAAAAAACAAGCTTTGTCTCACAATTAAATTTTAACAGGTATAATAAAAATGAAAGAAAAGCCCTGACCGGTTTGGCTCAGCAGTTAGAGCATCAGCCTGCGGTCTAGAGAGATCAGGGTTCGGTTCCCGCTAAGGGTACATACCTCAGTTGCAGTTTGTCCCTGGCCCTGGTTGGGGTCATGCAGGAGGCAGCCACTTGATGTGTCCCTTTCATGTCGATGTCTGTCTGTCTGTCTGTCTGTCTGTCTGTCTCTCTCCCTCTCCCTCTCTCCCTCCCACTCTATCTGAACAAAAAATTGAAAAATGTCCTGGGGTGAGGATAAAAGAAAAAGAAAAAAGTGAAGGAAAAAACAAATGTTGCATTTTAGGCATATGCCTATTGTGTCTAAAAATTTCTTAGCATAGTCTATCTGGCACATGGTAAGTGCTTAATTAATGGTAGTTACTCTTTTATTATTATTAATGTTTCTAGCAGGAACTCACCTCTCAGTGAGTCTATTCTATTAACTTCCTGTGTTGGTCGAGACATACAAAATTTTAGTAAAACTTAAGATGCCCTATTTATAAAAACTGTTGCACATAGGCTGATGTTCCTTTGCAGTTTTAGTAACTCTATTATATATAACATGATATAAATAACCTTAAACAAGAGTCCCTTATATTTATGATGTATATAATGTAAGTTATATAAAAATACAATTCATTTATATGCTAAGAATAGCAAATAATATACTCTTCCAAGTTTGTGATTAATCAGGGTGGGCTAGTATTACCTGAAACAACGCCAAGGGCAGTGGCCCAAGTCCACGCTAGTCAGAGGGCTCTCTCCTCCAAATGGTGACTCAGAGACAGGCCTCTTTTACTGTGACACTGACATTTTCCCATATGATCTCCAAGATGGCAATGGGAGGGGAAAGGGAGCGGGAGAGTCTCATGGGCCAGGCCTGAACGATGCACACTCCACATCTACCCTGACCACTGACCACCCTCACAACAGCAGCCACGCTGAAAAGGGGCTGTGTGTTGGGGGAAATGAAGCAGGGCTGGGAATCACATAAATCTTCTCTGCCACAAGCATTATCTACATATACAACGAACATCTGACATATGTTTTACAAATGCTCACATGGTACTTTTCAACTGTCTTACTCTTCAGTATAAAAACTTGAAAAGGCGCTACTGTCATTGCCTTTTTACAGATGAAGAAATCAAGGCTTGGAGAAGTCACTTAATATCCAAGCAGATGAGTGACCTAGCTAAGACATACATCCCTGCCTTTTGGATCCAAATTTCAAGCCCTTGTCACTATTCTGTGCACCATACTAAACTTCAAGTACAATGAAGTTCCCGTGATTGGACAGATTTACAACAGAACTGGGGTTACCTTTTCATCTCAATGTAATTCAGCATAATACAAGTCCATAAAGGAGTACCATCCCTATACAGTTCATAACGAAAGAATCTATAGAACAGTTTGAGTAGCAGGCCACCTTTTACTAGTAAGTAGTCATATAGAGGCCATTTCAGGGAGTGTTTAAAGAATGAAACAGGAATTAATATGGCAACAGTCCCAAAATACAATCTCTAATTCTTATTTTGGAGGTCAAAGACATAGGTACAGATATGTGTATGATTAAATAAAGAAATTGGTGATGTGCGGAGAGAACTCTGTGGAGTCAAGTTCCTAACCTTATTCCCTTAACTGAAAGTGAATCCCACATCTAACACCATTGTCATGGTGACAGTGAGCTTGAAGACTAGTCATAACACACTGCTAAGAGCTCAGACCTTGAGCTGGCCAGGGGAGCAGTTGCTCAGCACACTGTACTCCATCAACAAGGTGGCCTTTTTTTTTTTTTTTTTTTTTACCCTCACCTGAGGACATTTTTGCATTCATCTTCAGATAGAACGGGAGGGAGAGAAGGAGGAAGTGAGAGAGAGAACCATTGATGTGAGAGAGACACAATGAGTGATTGCCACCCACACAACCCCAACCGGGGCCAGGGACAAACTGCAACCGAGGTATGTACCCTTAGTGGGAACTGAACCTGGGACTCTGTGGTCCGTGGGCCGAAGCTCTAACCGCTGAGCCAAACCGGCCAGGGCCAAGGTGGCCTTCTTGTTGGGACAAGGTTCAAAGCACAGTCTTAGAACAAGCAGACAGCCTGTCCACTGCTTCCTTTTCCATGTTCCCTGTCTAGTATCAATATTCCATGTTCAGGATAGAATGGATTTACCTACCATTTAAAGTAATGATTTCTGCCTCGGCCAGTTTGGCTCAGCGGTTAAGCGTCGGCCTGCGGACCAGAGAGTCCTGGGTTCAGTTCCTGCTAGAGGCACGTACCACAAAAAAAAAATAAATAAATAAAAAATAATGATTTCCTCCTTTCAAAACAAGGAGGAATGTGCAATATTAAATCTGGATTCCAGAAACCCTGGCACAGGAGGACCTTGTGTCCAGAAGTTTATTGCCAAGGTTCCAGTTTAGGCCCACAAGGCCCAGAGCAAGGTTCCAGACAACGGCAGGAGCTTTTGGCTCTAACAGATTTTGGCTGCAAGAACTATCCAGTGGCTGATTTATTCCTCAATTTCAATTCTTTTCTCTCCATCAGAATAATTCTACACAAATCATTTCTATATTTCCAAAGCAAAAGTAAAAAAAAAGAAAACCACAGGTGAAAAGAAATTCCCTAGGTTTTCTAAAAAAAAAAAAAAAAGCCTGCAAACAGGGTGGATTTGCTGTCCACCACCCATTTCAGGAAATCATCAGGTGGAATGAGGCAATGTGACGGACAATCTGGTGTTGACGTCCCCATGAGGAACAATGCCTGCGCACACACACACACACAAACACCTCCATGCCCAGGCAATCCCCCACACCAGACCATGAGCCTCCAGTAAGACTGAATTCCAACAGGAGGGCAGTTTCCTTTTCGCTATACCAACATAATGCTTCATCACACCAAGACATGGCACCCCCAATCTGCCAGGTAAATAAAGAGCAAGGCTTAAATTTTACAGTAACCTTTATAAATACTAGGCATTTCCACCTTAAATGAGTGTGTTCTACCAACCGCTCCCCAGCCAGCGTGTGACTCTTCCTGTGGCTGAGACCCCCCCCCCCCCATCACCACCCCGGACTGACCACGAGGCCCATTAGTTCCTGCTGGCCGGTCTGGCTCAATGCAATGCTCCCAGCAGGTGCTGTAACTGCCTCTCAGTTAACCCCCCAAGTTTCTCTGCATTACAGACAAGGGGGAGCTGCCTCCACATTTGTTTTGTGAGCTACCTGATCACCAGAAAGAATTCTGAGCCACTTGTGGTAAGTAAATCCAGTTACTCATTTGGGTGAGGGAAGATGCTTGGGCTCGTCAGGTGCTATGAGAAGCTGACCTTGCCCAGACGTAATGGAGGGGTCTGTGCATGGACACATGGTGGACTGTCCCAAAATCACCTGTCACGGGCCTGGGAACTGACAAAATGGCATAGCCCACCTTCAGTTTTTCCTGTTAATGGTGCCTGGAGGGTGTCTTAACTGAGATGTCACACTCAGCTAAGAAACTCCCTCCCTTCCTCCTACCACATTGACCCCTCTGTCTGCCAGGGTACTCAGTATGCAGTGGAGTCATGTTCCCAGAACTTGAGCAAGTGCTTATATTTATTTGCTATTTACTAAATGCTGCAATATTAGATAGCATTTCTAATAAAATACAAGCATCTAGCAAGAACAGCAGGTTTTGGTGTTCTCTGTGTGACCATTAAAATAAATGCCTACTTTGGCTATAATGAATGAGTCAACTAAAAGTGACCCGATCCTGGCATTCAGTAATTTCACCTCAGAATTGTATAATGTTTGACAATTTGAAACTGTTTCTATATTTGATCTTCCTAATAGCTTTGCCAGGTACAATCACCTGCACTTTGCAGCTGAACAAACCGTGATTCGGGGATGAGGTAAGGCTTCGAGCTTAGTGAGGTCTTCTGATTTCCAGAACACTGAGCTTTCTCAACCTACACTTGGCTCTAAGCGATTCTCAAAACAGAAAGAATATGAGATTGCTCTTAATGGCAAAGAAAGAAAACTGGTAGGATGTCCAGTTTGGGAAATATGAACTTGGCGAAGTAAAAAAAATGCTTCCAAATTTTAAGGGGGAAAAAATCTCTCATTTAACATTTCACTACAGTCAAAATAAAAGCAGCATTCAGGGATCCCTTGGATATGGGTTGGGCTGGGGTCTGTGCCATCTTCCTCATCCTGGGCCACACAAACGGACGTCCTAGCCTGGCTGTGGGCTGTGTTTACAGGAGGGTGGCAGGAAGGACATGACCACCTCAGCCCCGTGGCGGGTTAAGCAGCCTGATTGAACACTGCTGCTAATTAAGGGCCCCTCTTGTCTGGCAGGACCACCAGGGTACCTTCTGCACTTGTTCATGACCACAGCACCTCGCTCAGAAATTAACTCTTGATCAGTACAGACAGGGGCCCAGCTGGTCCTCCTGAGTCCTCCCAAGTAGATAAATGAAGTGTAATAAGAATGCTGCTGGCTGCCAAGGGAAGAGGGGCACTCCGTGACCTCTGGGTAAAATCCAGAGTATGCTTTTACCGTGACTTAATCCTCTGCACTGGGGATACTTAATGCAGCCAGGAATGGTGTGAATAGGCCGATGACTATAGGGACAGCATTGAGAAGTCCATCACCAAATGTCCACTGTGTTAAGTGTGAGCTAAAAGAATAAGGAGGCAATTTATGAGAAACTAATTTTCAATTGGCAGATATTTTCATTAGGTGAGATGTGCTATTTTCTCCCCATAACTCTTCATGGGTCTAAGGACAATGGTGGCTTCTATTATAGTTTACAAATTCTGCTCAGCTTTAAATAGTCAACACTCATTTTCTATCACTTGCAGAGGGATTCTTTCCTAACACTCTAAGACGAAAGTAGTGGTTATTATTGTGCAGGCCTTCCAGATATAGAGACTAAGTAGAAAGAAGTGGAAAAGCTGTAGCTGAGATGAAACTAGTATCTGGGGATCTTACACATCACTTCAGTGCACTCCAGGTTAGAGAATTTTCTACCACTTAATCTCAGGAAATCAACCAACTTGCAGCGCATGATGATGGGACAGCTTAGAGCTGCGACACTGGGAACCAAGCATGGCCACTGGTTCTCTCACTGCAGTGGCCCACAGCGAACAACTCAGTTTGGCTTGTGCATGTGACATCCTCCTCAAGATTGGACAAAGGGACAAAAAGCAGGCTGCAAACCACTGCTGTGGGCTCTAGATCACAAGGAAGCCACGTCTTTTCATGGCTTTTGAAAGGAGTGGGGGAGGTCTCCAAAGAAACAGACTAAATAACTGCAATAGTCAGTTGGTTATCTTTTGTTAACATAACAAAATAGTGGTGACTGGGCTAGAAGAAAAATAGAAAAATGAGGAAAAGGGCAGAAAAGGCATTCAATGCCTTGATGATAAATTTGAAAACAAAAGTGATGTTCCAGTGATGACACTGGAACAATTCCCCAAGGACTAAAGGTGGGAAGGATGAGATGAGGGGGAGGAAGTCAGTAAGATACTTAACTTCTTAAGATAATGCATTAGTTACCTATTGTTACTTAACAAATTAACCTAAAACAGTAGCTTAAGACAATACACATTTATTATCCCATTGTCTCTGTGGGTCAGGAGTCTGGGACTAGTGGGTGCCTTTGGCTCAGGGTCTCCCACAAAGTTGCAGGCAAAGTATCAGCAGGGGCTGAGCACATTTCAAGACTTGACTGGGAGAGAAGGTCCATGTCCGGGCTCAGTCACTTGACTACCAGCAGGTCTCAGCTAGTTCTGTGTGGCCGTGAGCCAGAGACCTCAGTTCTTTGCCATGTGGTCCTTGCTATGCACAGCATGTTAGTTTGCTTCCCCCAGAGCAACAGCAGAGAGAGAGAGAGAGAGAGAGAGAGAGAGAGAGAGAGAGAGAGAGAGAGAAGGCAAGCAAGGCAGAAATCATAGTCTTTGTAACCTAATCTCAGAGGTGACTCCTCATTACTACTCTGACTTATTCCATTTGTTAGAAGTAGCCATTAGGTCCAGTCCACATGCAAGGGGAGAGGCTTACAGAAGAACATGAGTACCAGAAACTGCTGACAAGATTCCTTACACTCAGCTAAACCTCAAGCTTGATTCTTCCATAGTGAGCCTCTTCAGAATATATGACTGGGTTATGCATCACTATTATCCTCTTTACATTTATCATTTATTCTCAGATTAGTAAAAGCATCTACATATAAGGTGTGGGGCTTAAATACAAGGAACACACAAAGCACACATGCCAGACTGATGTTATGTTTAAGCACAACTGCAGAGAACTGCCCTCTCACCCACCCCAGGGCTATCAGTGGCTCCTTTCTTGTGCTCTGCCCACAGATTGGGGTAGCTGCTGCCTAGAGATACCCAGAAGGTAAGGGTTTAGCAAAAGTAGGTTTACAGTTGTGCATATGGAAAACAACACATTAACAAATAATACTAGCCCAGCCGGTGTGGCTCAGTGGTTGACTGTCAACCCATGCACCAAGAGGTCACTAGTTCGATTCCCGGTCAGGTTGTGGGCCAAATCCCCAGTGGGGGGCATGTAGGAGGCAGCTAATTGATGTTCTTTCTCAGTGATGTTTCTATCTCTCTCTCCCTCTCCCTTTCTTTCTCTAAAAAAAAAAATCAATAAAGATAGAAAAAAATTAAAAAGAAAGATTAATACTAGAATAAACTCTGTGTTTCACATACTCACAACTGTACACCTGCTTTTGCCCCATCCTGTATATACCCAGAGATACATTCTCACAATAACAACCACTAACATCTGTTGAGAGTGTAGAATGGCCAAGTATTGAGTGGAGACTTTGTATCCATCTTCATACTTAATCCTTACAATGAGCCTGCACTATAGATGAGGAGGCAGAGAGGTATCCAGCAGGAGGAATCCCCACCAATTAGTGTGATTATGCTGATTAACTCCTGGGGACACTCAGTGCATTCAGTAGCAGTTAGACATTAAGAGATCTCGGTCAAGATGGCAGCACAAGGAAACGTGGTACTCGAATCCTCCCATAACCACATCAAAATTACAACTAAACTACAGAACAACCATCATTCAGAACTGCCTGAAATCTGGCTGAATGGAAGTCCTAAAACTAAGGATATAAAGAATAAGCCACACTGAGACTGGTAGGAGGGGTGAAGATACAGAACAGGCTGGTCCCACACCCACGTATGGCTAGTAAAAATCAGGAGAGACATCTTGGCTGTGGAAGTCCAGCCCCGCACCAGGCCTCCTAGCCCAGGGTTCCAGAGCCAGAAAGATAAGTCCTTATAACTTCTGACTGTAAAAACCAACAGAGATAGTGGCTGAGAGACACAGAGGGCTTCTGGAGCCAGTATATAGACTTACTCAGACTCACTCCCTCTGATCTCCAGCGATGGGGTAGCAGCTTGAAAGGAACCAGGGACATATGGGGAGGAACTGACTTGTTTGGCATCAGGGTGAGAGCTAGGGAGTAGGACAGCTTTCTGCCAGAAAAAAGTGCTGGCAGAGGGCATTGTTACTTTTCTGAGATCCACCCCACCCCGACCCCACCCCCAGCCACATACACACAGAGCCGGCAGGTGGGTGCCATATCTGAGTCTCCATCAACCTGGCTAACACTGTTTGCCTCACTCTGGTGACTCTCTGAGACCCGACCCTACCCAACTTGCAGGCCCACCCAAGCCATTTCCAGTAGCTTTTCCATATAAATGACCTCTCTTGCCTCATACTTGGTACTTTCCTAAAATCTCTCAAACAAGCAGCAGCTGGCCTCGGTGTACCCTGTACCTTTCATTAAGTGGCCCCGGGCCTGGTACTAGCAGCAGCTGGCCTTGGTTCCCAGCTCAGCCTCTCCTGGGCACCTCCAAGCCTAACACAAATAACAGCCATCTGCAGATTACTCTGTACCTCACGCCAGGTGGCTCAAGGCAGGGTTCAGGTGTTGGCTGACCTTGCATATCTAGGGAGGTCCCAGAGTCAACACACCAGGTGGACAGCTTAAGACCATGCCAAATTACAACCCTACCACCTCTATGAGTGAAACACTCAAAGGACAGACTCAGAGAGCACCAAGCTCCACTGAAGCAAGTTCTGCTCTATGGGGTCAACTCCTGCACAGCAGCTTCTCCACTGTAGTCACAGCCAGTCCTCACAGCCGATTGTCCTGGGGTTCAATCCTTCCCAGTGACACCAACAGCAATCGAGGCTCAACTACAACAGGGCAGTTGCAGGGGCACGCCTGAAGCGCCCAGCTCAGGTGACTGGGGAGGCTGTGCCACCGGGCCTTACAGGGCACTCACTACACAAACCCACTCTACCAAGTCCAGGAGACACAGCAGCTCTACCTAATACATAGAAGAAGAAAGAAAGAAAAAAAACATAGGGAAGCAGCCAAAATGTGAAGACAAACCCTAAATGAAAGAACAGGAGAAATCTCCAGAAAAAAAACTAAATTAAATGGAGACAAGCAAAATAGCAGATACAGAGTTCAAAACAATGGTTATTAAGATACTCAAGGAACTTTGTGAGAACTTCAATAGCATGAAAAAGGACATAGAAACCATCAAAAATAAAATAAAATAAAATAACAGTCAAAATGAAGGCTACACTAACAGAAATAAAAAATAATTTACAGGAAATCAACATTAGAATATATAAAGCCAAGAATAAAATAAGTGATTTAGATTATAAGGAAGCAAAAAACACCCAATCAGAACAGGAAAAAGAGAAAAGAATCCAGAAAAATGAAGGTAGTATAAGGAGCCTCTGGGACAACTTCAAGTATACCAACATTCGCATCATGGTGGGGCCAGAAAGGGAAAAGAGAGAGCAACAAATTGAAAACCTATTTGAAAAAATAATGATAAGAAACTTCCCTAACCTGGTAAAGGAAAACGACACAGAAATCCAGGAAGCACCAAACAAAATGAACTCAAAGAGGCCCACATCATCATCAAAATGCAAAAGGTTAAAGACAAAAAGAGAATCTTAAAAACAGCAAGAGAAAAGCAGTTAGTTACCTACAAGGGAGCTTCCATAAGAATGTGAGCTAATTTCTCAACAGAGACTTTGCAGGCCAGAAGGAATTAGCAAGAAATAAATATTCAAAGTGATGAAAAGCAAGGACCTACAACTAAGATTACTTTACCCAGTAAAGCTATCACTTAGAATTGAAGGACACATAAAAAGCTTCCCAGACAAGAAAGAGCTAAGGAGTTCATAACCACCAAACAAGTATTACATGAAATGTTAAAGGGACTTCTTTAAGAAGAAGGAAAAAAAAAAAGATAAAACATATGAACAATAAAATGGCAATAAACACATATCTATCAACAATTGAATCTAAAAAAAACAAAATAAATAAATAAGCAGAACAGAAACAGACTTATAGATATAGAGAACATTTTAATGGTTGCAGATGAGAGGGGGTTGGGGGGATGGGTGAAAAAGGTGACAGGATTAAGAAGTACAAATTGGTTGTTATAGAATAATCATGGGGATGTAAAGTACAGCACAGGGAATATAGTCAATAATATTCTAATAACTATGTATGATGTCAGATGGGTACAAGATTTATTAGGATGATCACTTAATGTCTATAATGTCTAATCACTGGAGTGTACACTCGAAACTAATATAATATTGGATATCAAGTGTAATTGAAAAATAAAAAAAGATTTAAGATATCTCATGATTGCCCTGGCCGGTTTGGCTCAGCGGTTAGAGTGTCGGCCTGCGGTCCGGAGAGACCCGGGTTCGGTTTCCGCTAAGGGCACGTACTTCGGTTGCAGTTTGTCCCCGGCCCTGGTTGGTCGTGCGGGTGGCAGCCATTCGATGTGTCCCTTCACGTCGATGTTTCTCACTCTCTCTCCCTTCCTCTCTCTCCCTCCCACTCTATCTGTACAAAAAATGGAAAAATATCCTCGGGTGAGGATAAAAAAATTAAAAAAAAGATATCTCATGATTGAATGGTTATATCACATGACTATATGCTTAGAAAATCTAAAACAATCAAGGAAATGCATTAGAATAAAAATTTAGTAATGTATACAAAATAAGAATATAAAAACTAAGTGTTGTTATGTGACTATATACTAGCAATAGCTAAAATACAAATTTTGTGAAAACTCGTGCTCTTTGTAGAAAATTTGAAAAATGTAACAAAATAAGATTAAGACATTAAGTCACCTATGATTCTACTACCAAAATGTATTTTGGTATATTTCCTTTAACCTTTAACCTTTTTTGTCTATGGAGTATGGGTATGTTAATATATCATCATATATTTTTAAAACTATCATACTATAGTGACCAAGTATCCATTTTTTCACTTACAACATTGGGAGTGGTTTTCCCACGTTAATGTTTTTCAAAAAGTTCAGTTTTAAATGGCTACCATCATATTATCATAACCTAAATTTTTTAAAAAACTAAAACTATTTCCTTTTACTCATTTAATGGGTTCAAATATATCAAAACTTTGTTCCTCTGTTCCTCATTTCCTGCCCTTTAAAAAAATTATTTGAATATCCATTCCAATTCTTCTGTTGGCTTTCTAGCCATATTTCTTATATTTTTAAGTGGCTGCACCAGGGATTACAATATATGTCATAGCTTTTCACAGTCCACTTAACAGTCAATATTGTGTTACTTCCTGGAAAACAGATCTTGCAACACTAGAGGTCCACAGCACCTCTCACAGTTGTTATTATGTCCTATCCACAAATGTTGTAAGCCCCACGGATACTGTTATAATTTTGCTTTAAGTAATTATATAGTTAATAAAAGAAATTGAGAAAGAAAAGTAAAAAAGAAAAAAATAGTCTTGTATTTCCCCAAATATTTACCATTTCCAATGTTCTTCACTCCTTTCCAAGCATTTGTGTTCCTATCTGGCGTCATTTCCCTTCCGTCTTAAGAGGTTCCTTTAGCATTTCTTGAAATGCAGGACCTATTGGTGATGAATTCTTTTAACTTTCTTGTATCTGAAATGTCCTTATTTTGCCTTCATTCTTTAAAAAACATTTTTGTTGTACAAAAATATATATAACATAAAATTTATCATTTTATTGATTTTTTAAAAGGTACCATCCAGTGACATAAACTACATTTACACTGTTGTACAATCATCACCACCATCCATTTTTAGAACTTTTTCATCATCTCAATCCCCTCATTCTTTTTTTGTTTTTAAATCCTCACTTGAGGACATTTTCCCATTTATTTTCAGACAGAGTAGGAGGAAGGAGGGAGGGAGGGAGAGAGAGAGAGAAACATCAATGCGAGAGAGACACATCGACTGGTTGCCTCCCGCACAACCCCAACCACGGCCGGGGACTGAAACACAACAGAGGTACATGCTCTTGATTGGAATCTAAACCGCAACTCTTTGGTCTGAGGGCCGTCACTCTAACCACTGAGCAAAACTGGACAGGGCCCCTCATTCTTTTTTTTTTAATCCTCACCCGAGGACATGCTTACAGAGAGGAAGGAAGGGAATGAGGAAGGGAGAAAGGGGGAGAGACAGAAGGAGGGGAGAGAGAAACACTGATTGATATGAGAGAATGCCTTCTGCATGTGCCCTGACCCAGGATCAAACCAGCAACCTTTCAGTGCACAGGATGATGCTCAACCAACTGAGCCACTCCGGCCAGGCTCAATCCCTTCATTCCTGAAGGTATTTTTAGTGGATGTAGAATTCTAGTTGAAAATTGTTTTCTCTCAGCACTTTAAAGATGGTCCACTTTCATCTGGCCACCATGGCTTCTGAAATGAGTTATTGTTTCTCTCTTGTTGCCTTTGAAGTTTGCTCTCTACCTCTGGTTTCAACAGTTTGAAAGACTCAGAGTAGGCTTCCTTGTATTTTACTCTGCTTGTTCATCCTCAATCACCTTGTATCTGTAAATTTGTTTTTCATAAAATTTGGAAAATTTTTAGCTTCTAACATTGTTTCTGCCCCACTTCCTGCTTCCCCTCTGTCATTTCCATTTGACTAAGAGATCTACCCAGTGAATTTTTTTGTATTTTATTTTCAAGTTCTATAATTGCCATTTATTTTTTTGTTTGTTTATTTGTTTTTAATCCTCACCCAAGGATATTTTTCCATTTATCTTCAGATAGAGTGGGAAGGAGGGAGAGGGGAAGAGAGAGAGAGAGAGAGAGAGAGAGAGAGAGAGAGAGAGAGAGAGAGAAACATCAATGTGAGAGAGACACTTCAATTGGTTGCCTCCTGTACGATCCCAACCAGGGCCAGGGATGAACCAAGGGATGAACCACAACCGAGGTACATGCCCTTGACAGGAATCGAACCCACAATCCTTTGGTCTGCGGGCTGACACTCTAACCACTGAGCCAAACCGGTCAGGGCACATTTGATTCTTTTAAAAAATCATTTCTATTTATCTGTTGAGAGAACCTATATTTTACTTCATTGTGAGCATATACTGTTTTACTTCATTTTAGATAGTTACAATTGCCACAGCAAACTCTTCTGCTCCTTCTCATTCCTGCTTCACGTGGGGATTGGACTTACTTGATTTTCCTTTCTCCTGAAAAAAATGTTCGACATTCTTGATTCTTCAAATGTTGGGTATTTAGTTTTGTGTGCTAGACACAATGAATGCTAAACTGTACAGATTCTATATCAATAAATCAACAAACAAGTGTTGGTATGTGGGGAAAAAAAAAACCTTGTGCACTGTGGTTGAATTGGTGCAGCCACTATGGAAAACAGTATGGAAGTTCCTCAAAAAATTAAAAATAAAGCTACCATGTGACTCAGCAATTCCACTTCTGGGTATTTACCCCAAGAAACCCAAAATGCTAATTTGAAAAGACTTATGCACCCCTATGTTCACTGCAGCATTATTTATAATAGCCAAGATAGGGAAGCAAGCTAGCTAGTGTCCACTGGTAGATAAATGGATAAAGAAGATGTGGTGCACATATAAAATGGACATTAGTCATACAAAGAATAAATTTTTGCCATTTGTGACAACATTATGCTAAGTGAAATAAGTCAGAGAAAGATAAATACCATGATTTCACTTATGTGAAATCTAAAAACAAAATGAACAAAGCTCACAGATAATGAGAACAAACTGATGGTAGCCAGATGGGAGGGGGACTGGGAGGCTGGGTGAAAAGGTGAAGAGATTAATAAGTACTAACTGCCAGTTATAAAAACAGTTGCAGGGATGTAAAGTACAATACAGGGAATATAGTCAATAATATTGTAATAACTGTGTATGGTGCCAGATGGGTACTAGACTTATGGGGTGATCACTTATGAGGTACATAAATATCTAATCATGATGTTGTACACCTGAAACTAATATAATATTGTATGTCAACTATAACTGAAAAACAAATATTAAAAAAAGACAATTTTTTAAAAAATTGTCCATATTCTAGATTTTGTTATTTTTCTTTGATGAGTGTTATTTGTTGTAGTTGGCAATTGTCTTGGCTGAACGAAACTGAAAACTCTGTTCCCCTAGGCGACAGCTTTGGTGCTTTCAGTGTATTCCACCCACATGTGGTTCAGTGGTCAAAGGCATGCAGAAATTGGAGATCCCCGTTCTGGCCTGGACTCCTGGGATACCCCCTTCCGACACTGACAGCACTGGGCCCTGGGCTTCCTTTCTGTGCCTACACCCTCCTGGGAGGTGTTCCCAGCAGAGCCTGCCTGCCTGTGTTCACCCTTCAGCAATTTCAGGTAACTGCTTTATGTTTTATGCTGTTTTCACATTTTCAGGAGAGAGGAGAAAGTCTAGTAAGTTCTTGGTCTATTATTCTCAGAAGTTAAAGATCTTGGTTTCTAAAAATCATTCTCCACTAAAAAAAAACAGTTCCTTGTAGAAGTGTAATATGTAAAAACGGCCAGTTCTAGAGCTCAGTGTAGGAGATGTGCCCGGGGTCTTGTCAGGCCAGAGAATAAGGAAGCCCTCAAAGACAGATGAGAACTCTAAATGACATGGGAGCCTGCCTGAAAGGTTCTTACTGGACAAATCTTGGATAATTTAGCAGAGAAAAAAGACTGTAATTGACTATAAAATAATAATTCAGAAGTCCAAAATACTGCAGAGAGAGAGAAATCACTCTTTTGCTGCTTCTGGAGTGACTGACATCAACTTCCTATTCTGAAAATGATTCTTTTTGTTTTACTTTTTTTTTTCTTTATTGATTTTAGAGAGAGAGGAAGGGAAAGGGAGAGAGAATGATAGAAACATCCATGAGAGAGAACATCGATTGGCCACCTCCTGCATGCCCCGCACTGAGGATTTGGCCCACAATCTGGGCACGTGCCCTGACAGGGAATCAAACCAGCGACCTCTTGGTGCAGGGGTTAGTGCTCAATCACTGAGCCACACCGGCCGGGCACTGAAAATGATTCTTTACAAAATAAATATTGGTATCGTGCTTATATAGAAGAAAACCTTCATGGTAAGAAATGCATGCTGAAGCATTTAGGGGTGATGTGTAAAGATGTCTACATATGTTCCATCAAAAATGATAAAAGTGCCCTGGCTGGTTTGGCTCAGTGGTTAGAGCTTTGGCCCATAGACTAGGGATCGAGGGGTCATGCAGGAGGCAACTAATCAATGTGTCTCTCTCACATTGATCTTTCTTTCTTTCTTGCTCTCTCTCTCCCTCCCTTTCATTCTCTTTAAAAATCCATGGAAAAATATCCTCCAGTGAAGATTAACAACAACAATGACGAAAAGATAAAACGAAGGAAGGCTTAAACTCACATCTGGTTATACATTTTTTTAACTTTCCAGTATATTTATATTTTTCATAATAAAAATTTGGAAAAAAATTTTAGTCTCTTCTTTTGCATGGTTATGACTCTACATCAGGTATAAAATTAGATGAAAGTAATTTTTGTGGTCAATCTTGTAATGGTATCTAGGTGACAAGCCAACTACTGTTCCACTCCATTCTCAAAGTGGCATATAGGAAGAGTGATTGGTACGTAATACCTGTCCCTCCATGGTCAATAACTTGTTGATCCAAGACATTGGGAAAATAAAATACAGTACCTCTGGAATGAGGTTGGCTTATTCCACTGGATAAAAGTGAGGTTTCAATGCTACTAACACATATTCACAATATGCCAGACACTGGGTCAAATAAACAGGATGATGAGTCAAGTAGAGTATTCTAAAGTACAACACAGAAGGGGCAGAGAGAGAAAAAAGAAGCACTTTGGTGACCACAGGGAGACACCACTCAGACCTCCTTTGAGAGAACCTAGTTGACTGACAGCCTCCAGTTACTGCCAGGATATAGTGCACAGTTAGTGTTTATTGAAGAAATAAATGAATCTCCTTTATCCATGTTTTCCTTGGTCCCCATCAACAACTGTGATGTTCACATATCTCTCAGTTCTGGCCATCTAGTGCTCCATGACAAACCACACCAAAAGTTAGTGCTTAAATAACCTCAACATTTATTTTGCTGACAAATGTGCAGTCTGGGCAGTATGAACAGCAGTGTCAGCTGGGGCGGCTCCACCAGGATTAGAGAATCTACTCCAAGATGACGTGTGCACATGGCCAGCAGGCTGGTGTCAGCTGGGAGTTTAGCTGAAGCTAGACTAGGGGCTCAGTTCTTTTCCCTAGAGCCACATGGGCTTCCTTGCAGCATGACAACTGGGTTCACGAGCAAGTGTTCCAAAACAGGAATTGGAAGCCACCAATCTTTTAAGGCCCAGAAACCAGCACAGTGTCACTTCTACGATATCCATTGGTCAAAGCAGTCACAGAGCCCACCCAGACTCAAGGAGAGGGACACAGAGCCTACCTACTCAGGGAAGGGTCAATCCTAACCACATTCTCTTATTTTGCAATAGGCTCTTTAAGAACTGAAAGTCCAAACCACCATGTACACACACACACATACACATCAAAATCCACTATGTACGGCATTGTTACTGAGCCAGAATACTCTTCCCACTGCTGATAAAATGAACTTATCACTTCGACTATTAGAAGAACAGTCAGCTTTACGGTCTGGAAACTGGGAGACAACATTTGCCTCTTACAAAAATAAGTATGAAAATAGGATTGATTCAGTAGAGTTCTTTAGAGAAATGTGATTCAAAATTTAAATAAATCAGAGACCTCTTTCCCACTCATGACACCAGTCTATCAATAGTTTTAATTTTAATCCTCACCCAAGGATATTTTTCCACTGATTTTCAGACAGTGTGGGAGGGAGGGAGGAAAGGGGGGAGGGAGAGAGAGAGAGAAACACTGATGTGAGAGAAACATATCGATTGGCTGCCTCCCGTATGACCCCAGCCAGGGCCAGGGATCAAACTGCAACGGAGGCACATGCCCTTGACTGGAATTGAACCTGTAACTCTTTGGTCCATGGGCCAAAGCTCTAACCGCTGACCCAAACTGGCAGGGCCAGTCTATCAATATTTTGGTAATCATTAATCTCTAAACTTTCGAAATGCCAGCTTTCAGTGCTCTCACATGCTTCTGAACAGGACTCCTGAAGGGCCAGCAACATGAGATGGAAAAGGCGCAGGACCAGAAGCTGGGAGCCACAGCAGCTAGTGTGGGCTGAGCATTAACCAGGAAAGTAACTAAAGAGAGATGACTGCACCTCCCTGAACCTTGGTTTCTTAACCTGCAAAACCAGAGGGTTGGGTAGAGCTTGCTAAGCCCTTCCCTTCTCTGATATGCTGTGATTCTTTATTGATCTAGGAGTGACTGTGGCACCTACAAATATGATCCTTCTGCTTAAGTAGGAAAACTGCAGGAGACACAGACAAGCCTCATGAACACAAGAAAAACTGTCCTTCTGCAAAGGACAAGGTATATAGAAAAGTGAAGGTGAAACCACTGGGGTTTTATGGAATAAACTCTGTATCTAAAATCTATTCAGTAGATGGTTCCTCCCTCTAGGCTTCTTAGAGTCTGCTCAAATTGGGAGGTAATCAATTTTCAATGGATTTCATGAAGAGGGAAAAAAAAATCTGCCTTCGATGGTATTCTTTATCATTTTTACAGCACACAGAGTATGCTAACAAAGTTTTCAAGTTCTATATCCTTTGTGTCACTCATGTTACACTTTATCTTTTAATTTTTGATTAACTATTAGTTGTAGGATAAGAGTGCCTAATACTCAAATCTAGCAAATTATGTCTCAGAATTTTAATTTTAATTTTTTTTTTTATTTTTTTTTTTTATTTTTTTTTATTTTTTTTTTTATTTTTATTTTTTTATCCTCACCCGAGGATATTTTTCCATTTTTTGTACAGATAGAGTGGAAGGGAGAGAGAGAGAGAAACATCGACGTGAAGGGACACATCGAGTGGCTGCCACCCGCACGACCAACCAGGGCCGGGGACAAGCTGCAACCGAAGTACGTGCCCTTAGCGGGAACCGAACCCGGGTCTCTCCGGACCGCAGGCCGACGCTCTAACCGCTGAGCCAAACTGGCCAGGGCTCAGAATTTTAATTTTTAAAATAAGTTTAAAAATACTTGTTATGTGAGGCTTCATAAGCCCCCAACTGTAGTTCTCATTATTTGACTTTAATTGTTGAAACTGTTAAAATTATTTCCTCAACAAACCAGTACTATTCATCAAATTTAGTGAGTTCAAAAGGGAAAATAAGAAATTTTATATGAAAGAGAACTCCAGAGACAGAAAAGATGGAGAAAAAAATTAAAATTTTATCTCTTGCCCTGGCCAGTTTGGCTCGGCAGTTAGAGTGTCGGCCTGCAGTCCAGAGAGACCCGGGTATGGTTCCCGCTAAGGGCACGCACCTCGGTTACAGTTTGTCCCCGGCCCTGGTTGGGTTCTGCGGGAGGCAGCCACTCGATGTGTCCCTTTCACATGGATGTTTCTCTCTCTCTCTTCCTCTCTCCTTCCCCCTCTATCTGAACAAAAAATGGAAAAATGTCTTCAAGTGAGGATAAAAAAAAATTTATCTCTTCCTCTCAAAAACAAAAAACAGATATAGCAAGAAGTCTTGAATTCCTGTTTTCTGGCACTACTATGCTACACATATTTGCAAATATATAAACTATACAGATAATTTTGCTCAACTAGGAATATCTCTTTCCCAGGTTATAAATTTAGTCATCATTCCTCTGTATAACCTATTTCATGATACCAAGCAACGCAAACACACTGCCAAACAACCAACGTTTTAATATTTTAACTTCCATTTCTTCCACCACATAATTTCCTGTAATAATCTCATTCATGCCTGAGGTCCAAAGACATTCTTATTTATGCTTTTCAGGTCAGTCTGCCAATAGCAAGAAGGCCCATTCATGAAAGGTTGAGCTTTTCGAATTCGTCCTGAAAGAATTCTACCAACACCGCATATTTCCCGAACAGGGAGAATGTAAGAAAACAAGTTTTTAAGAAAATGGTTCTAATGCCATTTTCAGTTAAAAGCACTGGGAGATTTACAATGATCAAGTAATATGCCAATTTCTTTTAAATGCTGCCAACATTTGGCGCCAACATAATTACAAGTTGGAAAAATGTGTAATGAATAAGGCAGCTCATAATTTCCCTTCGCATATGTATGTACAACTTATTAAGTGGCATAAAAAGCAAAGAGTCATGGCAAATGCTGAAACCTTAAATCCGAGTTCCACTGCTTTGGGGCATGTGAGTCAAACTCCATCATCTGGAAGTAGCTAACAATGAGAAATACTAGGCCACGAGGCTGCTTGAGAAACACCTGCAATACCTTCGCCTAATGAGATGAATAAGCGCAATTTCATGTTCCTCATCAAACAAGAAAACTTAATAGTTAAGTCTGACATAATAAGGCCCAACTCGAACCCTGTAGAAATGAAAATACTCACATGGAGGGCACTTCCAAAAGTTGCTGTTTAACCCTGCCAGCTCCCTCCCCTGAAGCCACCTAGTGGAACAATATACCCCTGATTCTCATTCAGTATGAGTTTTTCCAGAGTATGACTTCATTCGTTGAACAGTCTTTGGAGGCTCAGAAAGAATAAGCTATAGTTTTCTCTTGATGTCCCCCATCCTCACCTTTTCCCCAAATATACCCCACACCTAAAGCCTGGGTCAGGAGGAAGATGCCATGATATCTCATTCAAATCCCCAAATCCCATCCCTTTAAAAGTACTAGCCAGGCCCACGGCAGGAAGGTAAATGGATGATTCTCCAGGCTTCCCCCTCTTAAATTGCTTGTTTACCTTTTATGCTATCACTTTCTTCCCTAAAGAGCTATACTTTCATTTTCATCCAATTACAGTTACCAGATTTTACAAATAGAAATATAGAATGCCCAGTTAAATGTGAACATCAGATAAACAAAAGATAATTTATTAATATAAGTATGTCCCAAATATTATGTGAGATATAGTTACATTAAACATTCTCTCTCATTTATCTGAAACTCAAATTTAACAGGGTGCCCTGCATTTTCTCTGGCAAATCTATGCAAAACATTCACAATACTGCCAAGGAACAAACATCTTTTCCTGACAGTCAGGAAGTAGAAAAAAGGCACCTCTGAGAAGGAGTGGGGTAAGAGTGAGGGGAAGCCAAGTATAAGGAGGAAATAAGGGCTTTAGTAGAATTCCATGTGGTGCTTCTCAAACTTTAACATGCACACAAATCACCCAGAGATTTTGTTAATTTAACATGTGGAGCCAGATTGGGCAGGGCCAGGGGGCTTGGAAGCTTCCTTTCTAACGCCTTCCCAAGTGAGCTGAGGCTGCTGGTGCAAAGACCATGCTTTCTGAAGCCCTGCTGGACAAGGTGCAGAGGTTGGCTGGGAAGGACTGAGGCCAGCAACTAATGAAACTTTCCTAGAGGCAAAGGTGAAATACAAAGATCTGGTCTCTTCTGAATTTCCTTCTAATTCCCATTGGGAACTGGGGGACAGAAACTTTATCATCATACATAATAAAAAATTAATTAAAAAAATTTTTTTTCAATCCTCACCTGAGAATATTTTTCCATTTATCTTCAGATAGAGTAGGAGGGAGGGAGAGAGAGAGAGAGAAAGAGAGAAAAACATCGATGTGAGAGAGACACATCAATTGGTTGGTTGCCTCCTGCACAACCCCGACTAAGGCCAGGGATGAATTGCAACCGAGGTACGTGCCCTTGACTGGAATCGAACCCAAAACTCTTTGGTCCACAGGCTGATGCTCTAACCGCTGAGCTAAACCAACCAGGGCTAATTTTAAAAAAATTTTTAATGAAGTGTGTTGGTCAAGAGTACCAGAGTCAAACTGCTGTGCCAAATCCTGTCTCCTGTGCTCACCACCTGTACCCCGGGTTACATAACCAAAGCTAACCTCAGTCTCCACACTGTAAAAAGAGGCAAATAAAAGTACTTCTGTCATTGGGATCCTAGGTGGGATAAATTGGAAAAAAAAATGTCAAAGGGTTAGCATAGTATCTAGGAAGAGTGCAATAACCTCCCCTGCCATATACTGTCATTCCTATTGTAATTTTACTGTTATCTTGCTACTTCACATGATGTTCTGAATTGCTAAATATTACCCTGAAACCAAGGAATCTTAGATGATCTCCTCCCTTTTAGCTTCTCTAGTGATGAAAAGTCTCTAACTGGGTCCAAAAAACGTACAGATTTTTATTTTTAATCTTTTTACTTATTGCCCAGCTGGTGTGGCTTATTGGATGAGCATCGACCCATGCACCAAGAGTTCGCTGGTTCAATTCCCAGTCGGGGCACATTCCCAGGTGTGGGCCAAATCCCCAGTGGGGGACATGCAGGAGGCAGCTAATCAATGTTCTTTTTCATCAATGTTTCTATCTCTCGCTCCCTTCCTCTCTCTCTAAAATCAATAAAGAAAAAAAATTTTTTTAATTTTTTACTTATTGATTGCTTTTAGAGAGAGAGGAAGGGAGCGAGCGAGAGAAACATTGATTTGCTGCTCTAGCCATCCATGCATTCATTGGTTCCTTCTTGCACATGTCTCAACCAGAGATCAAACCTGATATCTTGGCACATCAGGACGATGCTCCAACCAACTGAGCTATCTGTCCAGGGCAAGGACGTACAGTTTTATATGTAAGTCAATGTGGCCAGTGAAATGTGTTGATAGATACAGATAATAAGTCATCTCAATGGAAGTGGAGATACACAGCTCTGATTTGTACGTGCAAAAGCCTAGTCCAATAAATCCCAAGTGCATATACATAAATTTTATTATAAATGAGCCTGTTCCCCCACTCATTAGAATTCAATGCTCCGGAAACAACTGATGACCCACCTAATTAATTGCAGAAATGGGTATTATTTTATACAGATGCCAAATAACTATCTCACTAGCACATAAAAGACCAAGAAGAAAAGGTAAGCACAGTGAAACTTGTTTTATCATTAGCTACAAACACAAGTAAGAGTAGCAAGAAATACCTCCCAAAGTTCAGTTCCCTAAAGACTAGACTGATGAAGGGATGGACTGGCATTAGAGAAAGGCACTAGGCCCGTAGCTGATGCCAGGTGAGGGTCAGAGAGTACTGCACTCTGATGTATCACGGTGATGGTGCCAAAAGTGCAAAGGCCACAGACACTAGTAATATAAGCACTTCCCATCTTTGCATTATACCCAAAGGTATGAAAGAAATAGGTAGTAAGATATCCTTTTCCAAGACTAGTAACCTTTTTTAAAAAGCCTAACAATGACTCTAATTACTCAAGCAAAGGATCAAAGAAGTCAGCTGCTACCACTGCTCAGTTCCCAGTAAGGCTTCCATTAGCAAAAATTAAAGTTGGCTTTTCTCCTTCCTGGCAATCATTCAAAGCAACTTTGGCTGCAGTACACCATGGCTGTCTAGAAACTTTCCAGAGCAAAGAACAATCATTCGATAAAGATTAAGATTAGATTAAAGTAGAAGATTAAGCATTTGATAATAGGATGTATCACATACCATATTATTTTCAACATTTAAAAAAACTACTAATGTGAAATCCTTCAATGTAAAGGTGAATTATAAATATTGATAATTTCCTTTTCACTAGAATTTGGAATTACTCTGGGTTTACCATGTGTGTCTTTGCTTAGTCTGGACTTAATTGGTTTCTGTGCCCTTCTCTATAAAATTGAGTCTTTTCACCAAATGACCCTGCATTTACCTTAATTTGATTTTCTGGGCTTACAGTGTTTTCATCTCCTAAAAACCGTTACCTATCTTGTGCCATAGTTGTGATCAGATCTCTAACATTTGTTTGACTAGGGCTCAAGATTTAAAATTCTTTAAAAAGAAGAATTTAAATCTCTTCATTCTCAAACACTCACCTATTCTGCACCCATGGGGTATTTCACCCCCCACTCCTCACCCCACCGCCAGTGCACTGGGGCTTCTTGTCTTTGACATCATGCAATTCCCGGAATAAAAGAGACTGGAGTTTTGTTACCAGCGAAACGAACTTTACATTAGAGACATCCAAATTGTGTGGATTTGGTATAAGCCTCTTTCAAAAAGTACTACTCCATTACTAGGAATGTTTATGCCTAAAAAGAAGATTCTGTGTTCTATTGTGTCAGAAGCTTTCAAAGTGCAATTGTTCAATTTGCAAACTGCAATTGGTTAACCAAGCTAAACTTAATTAGTCCAACGATCCTACAGCCCACATCAAACCCCAGTGTTTGATGTATTCTGTGAGGTGTCCAAGCTGCCTACAGCTGTCTAAGTGCCACAATGAAAAGGCAGCTAGGCTTAGGTCTGGGAACTAAAATGAGCTGTTCTAAGTGGAGCTTTTCTTCCATTTTCTGAGGCTGCACCGCTCTGACCTTCTCCAAATCAATCCTTTGCGGATTAACATGTAAAGCAGTGTCGAATTAATTTCAGAAAGGGAATATGAGATCAGCCTAGGATCATACAAAACATCTAACTCCTAAATACACTAATGCCTCTAGCCATTCAATGAGAAGCTGTCAATAAAGGGAAAAAAGTCGGGGAGGGGGCGACCAGGAGGATTTGAGGGTTGGAGCAATCTATCAGACTAGTTAGCACATTGCCTACTTCTGTGGCATGGCTAATGCATTCCTCTAGAAGTTAATCCTATTTCTAAAGACCCTCCCGCTAGGAGCACATAGGCCGTGATGAATGAGAGCTAAAATGCATTAAAATTCTCAACAACTTCACCAAAAGGCACACTATTAGATTCTGAGTGTCTACAATGAGACGGTTCATTAAAAGTGCAGGTCTGAAAGAATCTGCTTTTGTCCCTACACATTGGGGAGGGAGGGTCCAGTGAGTTACTTGTGACACCTGCAGCCAAAATATTTGTATGTTGGGTTGTCCAAGTAATCACATAGAGCACTACCTGAACCATCAGGGGAAGGCCCTTTCTCACAAGCAAGTTAAATACTGTTAGTATGCGCCACACTCGGGGGAGGATGTGTCTCCACAGCATTAGCTTCACAACAGTCATTAAACCCACTTTTAAAAAATCAGACATGAAAGAGCACTCAATTTCCCTTGAAGAAGCAGTAGTGTTTAAACACTTCTCTTTCTCTCACATTGTATTTCACTTGTACTCAATTAAGAGATAATTTAGCCATTTATCAAGATGGAGTCAGGGCTGAGCATTATACAGGCATTTAGTACAGCTTTCCTCAGAGGCAGAAATCTGTAACTACCTCTAGGAGATGGCTAATAGTGGTGGGCCTAACACTGACTGGAAATTACATCAGATAAGTTCGTTTTCGGTCCTGGGGAAAGGCTGGACTCTTAAGAATGACTGTGACAAATATAAAGCAATGTCAATTCTAACATCAGAAATACCAAGAACAAAACACTTAGAGACTATGGAACTGATGGAAAGCAGCAGATGAGGAGGCTCCAGAAGATAAAACACAGGAGGCAAGCAACCTAGAAACGGGAGGGACTCCGAGGAGTGTTTGTTGAATGAATGAATGAATGAATGAATGAAGTCAGACGTGGCCACTGGGCTCAGGACATTTATAGCAACTCAGTCAGCTTGTTTTGTAAAAGTTCGCCCTCAGTGGGAACCACAAGGTTCAGCAGAGGGGTGTCCTCTGAGGAGGAGCAGGGAGAAACATAGGTAGAGGGAGAGAAGCACAGATGGAGGTGTGATCACATCCACTTTGTAACTCTCCGTGCTCCGTAACTCACACATGTGCTGTATTTGTTTTTGGTATGAATCAATACTACACTGTAAAAATTTGAAAATAGTCACTCCTTCTGACCTTTCATTTTCACATCAGCATCTATCACTTCTTTGTGATTTAATCAAACCAACTATGTTTATCAGTCTAAACTATATTGCATCTGAACATAATAATCATGGTGATGATATTAATAGTATTACTTATGGAGAGCTTCAAACACAGCATCTATTTCACACACAGTACCTCAAACTCTCACAATTCTTCAGAGAGGTGGCATCTTCGTTTTCCAGATAAAACACCTGAAGCTCTGAGAGGGCAAGTTGGCTGTTAAAGGTCACACAGCTAACAGGCACCAGAGAGAGGATGGAACTAGGATCTGTCAGACCAAAATCCAAGCTCCTTCCACTTCTCTATAAATGAAAAGACCTGTCCATTGTAGAAGAATTAAATATGGAATAACAATTTTTAGAAATCACAAGTAATTCTATCATCTCATGTAAGGATTTGAGTGGAATTAGATTGAGTCCCTTACCCAAAAAAATCTGCTATTGATCATGTCTTACATTGCACTCCCAAACTTCTACTTCTTGGGTCTGATCAGCTTTTGTCTTTTAGATTACCCCAAGAGAGGCAGAGAGTCTGCAGGTGGAGGAGGAAGGGCAGGAGAAATATAACCCAGAATATGGCATGATGCATGAAGACTGGGAGGCGACATGGTGGACTGGACTGGGGCCAACCCTGGTGCCGGGGATATGAGGGTGCTCTAACAAGTATGTAAAAGGATAAACCAACTGTCACTCAGGGAGGCATGATCCCCACATAAGAAAGGATAAAACAAATCAGACAATCACTTTAGAACATAAAAGACTATGAAATGGGACACCGTCCACCTGGGTGTCAGTTTTATTTCACTCAGCTCTTACATCACCTTAGAAGATGGGTATTATAAGGGGAGGCTGGACACTGTGTCCAATAGAATTTTTCCTTTTGCAGAGTTGCCATAATTTCCATGCTCTCTGCATCTGCCTTTTGTGCATAGTAAGAGCATGTGAGGATTAGGAAGAACAGAAAACAATTGTGGTTTTGTTGAACCACTGCTGAGAAGACGTATAAAAGTGAGTTGACTTAAATTGCTAAGTTATTCATTCATTCATTCATTCTGCTAACTGGCATCCCTGGCTACAACCATCATACTCACAAAAAAAATAACAATTGGGCCCTGGCCGGTTTGGCTCAGTGGTTAGGGCATAGGCCCACAGACCAGAGAGGCCTGTGTTCAGTTCCCGCTAGGGGCATGTGCCTCGGTTGCAGGGTCCCCAGCCCCGGTTGGGGTCATGTGGGTGGCAACCACTCAATGTGTCTCTCTCACATAGATGTTTCTCTCTGTCTCTTCCTCCTTCTCTCCCTCCCGCTCTATCTCAAGCAAAAATGTCCTCAGGTGAGGATAAAAAATAAATAACAACTCGGAAATTTGGTCTTTGCCAACTCTGCAGAACCCTGGGTACCTCATTAATGTCCTATGTGGTATTTGAGCATTTGTTTAAAGAAAAATAACTTCATGTAATTCATCTGAATAGACTGAAGATTTGCTGCTAAGTTTTTAGTACAAAATAGTCAATGATTATCCTAAAACTAACATAAGTTTTAAGATAGAAAGTCTGGGCTATAAAAAAGCAGAATAGAGAATGAAAATGTATTCTTTAAAATGAAAACTGCGGCCAAAATGAAGAAGGGAAGGGATAGATGAAGAGAAAGGGGAGAAGGGAGAGGGATGTGGTGGAGGGAGAGGGAAAGAAGAGGACACCTGGGTGTAGGGTCCTGCTATTATAATTACAAAAACCAGCCTCCTGATGAGAACTGAGAGATGAAGCCAATTGTCCTCACCTTCCCGTGTGCATCAGTGAGCTACAGTCCGGCCCTGTACAAGTAATTTAAATTACTGCTGACATATCTTTCTTGTGAGTGCTACATGGTAATAAAAGTGTTAATCCTCATCTAATGGATGAAGCTCAGACTTCACAAAGCATATCCGCCTGACCTATAGGGTTTTTTCAAATAACTTTTTGATTTTGGAATAATTTTACATTTACACTGTTTCAATGCTATGGCAACTGCTGTGTTTCTTTGTGATGGGCTTAGCACAGGTGGCGGCCACCAGCACACACATATATGCCCTTCCAAGTCCATCCATCGACAACTTGGTTGGGAATATACAGATATACAAATACACATGTAGTTGCAGATGTAGTACCTAGATGAGCCTTACAATAAATTTTACTTCTCATGTATTTCAAAATTACAGTTATATAGGCCAATTAATTATCCATTTCTGGAAAATACTCAGAAAATGGAAGAACAAGAACAGGACAAGATTGAACTGTTTATGTTTAGTCACAGCAGCATAATGATTAAAAATAAGGATAACCAAAAAGAAAACTACCAATAAAAACAACATTTAATTCAGAGTATGGTTAAAAAAAAATACCCAAGTAAAAGTTAATATGTCACTCACTGGACTTACCTGTGCTATGTACAGGTCAGGGCCTAACCACTCAGGCTTTCTTGACCTGTGAGCCTGGACTTCTTTGCTGTATTTTTTTTTTAAGCATTACCAAATACAATAATAACCAATAACAGCTCTTTTATCTAATCTAAAAGGCCACTGACCACAGCACACTTGCCAATTTCAGAAGTGTTAAAATGTGTGTTTTAGAACTGATGAAATAGTAATCAAATAAAATCTAGTTCAATCCAAACTACATTTCCAATTTATTTGGATCATGATGCACAATGTCAGGCAGAGTGTGGGAACTAGGTAAATATTTACTGAATAGATGGATGATCGAGGATGTCATATTCTTCAGTTAATACAAAATTACTTGTATTTTGCTGACACACCATCTTCTCTCCCCTCTGCACCCACCTATGCCTGGGACTCCTACCACCTCGTTCCTTATAAGGAATCAACCATTTTGGATGCCTCTTCACCTATACATAATGTCCATGTAAACTTGAAATACTAATTTGTTAATTTCCTTCAAGGATTTAAGAAGACTCATTGAATGCTTTCATGTACTCTGCTCTTATGAGTATATGAGATCTCTTGTTCTATGCCAAGACTAACAACAATCCCTTTACCAGCTTCAGATGTACAGGATGTGTGTGTGCTCACCTTCTTTCTTTGTTTCTGCATGGAGCAGGGAGGTGGTGGATGTGCATATATGCATGACTGTGCTTCAGGGCATGTGCTATATAATTTACTTTATAGATCTCCCACCACCACATGTACAGAGTCAGGGTCACCTGTGTAAATGAGACCCAAAGGGGTTTTTGTGTTTGCATTATCTAGATAGACATTTCTCTGCATTTTTGGCCTATTTAGCTCTTTCCCCCCTCCCATCCACAGAGGACAAAACTCAATTTGTTGTCCTCAGAAGGTCTCTGTGTATCTATCTCTATGACATCAAGAGAAACAAAAGAGCATGGGCACCATGCTTGCAGGAACCAACAAGGAGGACAAGGGACAATGAATAAAATTAGTACTAAAATATCAATTCTCAACAGAAATGGAAAAAAATCAGGGTGTCAGAAACCCAGTAACAGGGCACTAACCCTGCAGGTTCCCTGGCAGCACAGAGAGAAATCTTGTTATCATACAACCTCGTGGTCCATCAGTGAATCAGGAAAGCCCAATCACAAGCCCACTGACTGCTTACCCACTGCCCTCCTCACCAGGCTTCCCTGCCATTATACAGGCTGTCATCTGGTATGGTCAAGTCCAAATCTGATGCCACCTCTCCTATTTCATGCAGAATTTCTGGTTCTTGTAGGCTTTCCTTTGCCTATGTTATGTGGAGCCTTCCTCCACTAGGGGACTTTACAAGAGCCAGAACCAAAGGCAGACCCAGTGAGAGTATAAACACAACAAAGAGAATAAAGACACATGTGCAAGCTTCCTAAGCATGAAAGAAACACACATTAAAACAATAAAGGATGGCAGTTTCCCCCTCTTCAAGGGGTCATATTTAAATCACTGAATAGATGGCGGCTCAGTGGTTACACTCACATGTTCGTGGTGATTTGAGTTAAGGGCAGCCCTTTAGGGAAGCAAGTTGGCAGTGATGATCTATAGGTTTACAGTGTTTAACTCAGTGACCTTGTTCCTTGAGTTTGTCCTAAAACTTTTTTTTGAAAGAAAAAAAAATTGGCACAAAAATGTACAGTGTAGCTTCAGAACCACAGAAATCTGAAATTACCTAAATATCCAACAACACAAAGCCCATTAAGAAACAGTATGAACAACTGAACAGGCCACTCTGCCGACTGTCTCAGCATTAACTCTCCCCAAAAAGAGCCTGAAGCAAGGGCTTCCATGCAGGTACTTTATTCTGGAAAGTGAAGATGAGTGGGAACTGGGGAGACTTCTGAGGAGCTATCCGAAACATGCCTCAGACTCACGTGCCCAAGGGTCAGGAAAAAGGAGAATTGACCTGCTAGTTCCGACCCTGAGTGGCCAAGGCGAGCGCAATGGAAACACTCTTCCTAGAAGAGCCTGGCTGAAAGCCAAGTGGGCTCTGGCAGGGTCCTACACTGGAGAAGCAGCAGGAACTCTCCTAACCATGGGGTGGGGCACAGTCTCGTTACACCTGTATGAGGCTGGTCGCTGCAACAGCAGTCCAGAGAAAAGATGGACACGAAATGAGTCTAATACACCCTTGCTGCAATTTTTAATTAGAGGGTGAGGTGCCAACACTGGAGCATGGTTCTAGCATAAAATTTGGTGAAAAAATAAAAAAACACAAAATTCTGTCCATGCTAAAATTAAAACACTATGAAATGATATCTGCTTCTAGATTTGGCCAGGAATAGCTTTTGAAAAAATGAAAATAACTGATAGTAAAATATTTTTCTTTTATGTATTTTCATTACAACATAGTTTGTACAATAAATATGAAACATTAAAAATTTAATCAACCAGGATCTCTAAGGACTGGTCTAGCTTAGTGCTTCTAAAATTATATAGGTCCCAGAAAGTTTCTAAAATGGATGTTTCTGATAATCTCCCAACAATTTTAATTTAGTGACTAATATAACTATCAATCATCATTACTGCCAAAATTTATTGAGTAATTAGGCCCAGGCTGGGCTGGGTGAGTACTTTGTATGCATTATTACATTTAAGCCTAATTTCACATGAGGTTAAGTACTACCGTGCCTTTATTTTATCGATAACTATGGCTTAGAAAGAATCAGTTACTTAAAGCTAATAAATACAGGTGCTTCCATCTGAATGCTGGTTATGTGGCTTTGTTAAAAGCTCTTTATCATTATATCATATAAACTGCTGTGATGGGAGGGTATCTGGGTAATACTGAGCTCAGACTGGCCTTATTAGATAGGGAATTTAGCAAAGCACAGCACATATACCATGGTGGTGTGTAGGACAATCTAAAATGACAGGACTTCCAAAGCCCAGCTGTCAAAGACCACCAGGAACCCATCTGAACTCTTCAACTCCCACTCTTCAACTTTCCACAGAAAAGAGTACATACAGTATCTTGGTAAGTGGGAGGTGGGAGCCCCCAGCCACAGAGTTTGGGCTGGTGCTGATTCATGGGGTGATTATGTGTGGAATGGTGTCCCCTCGTCAAAAAAAAAAAAATGTTAGAGTCTCAACCCCAGAACTTCAGAAATGTGACCTTACTTGAGAGTAGGGATTTGAGAGAGTTAAGTTAAAATGAGGCCAATGGAGTAGAGCCGAATCCAATACGTCTGGTGTCCTTATAAAAAGGAGAAATTTGGACACAGGGTCAGATACACACAGATAGAAGATGATGGGAAGAGCAGGGAGAAGAGGGTCACGTGGCCGGAGTGATGCAGCTACAAGCCAAGGAACACCAAGGATTGCCAGCAACACCAACAGCTACCAGAGGCAGGAAGGATTCTTCCCTAGAGTCTTCAGAGGGTACATGATGGTGCCAATACCCTGATTTCAAACTTCTGGCCTCTGGAATTGAGATAACAAATTTCTGTTGTTTTAAGACCCCAAAAATTAGCCATTATAAAACTCTGAAAATTATACTGCCTAGATTTCAAATTCCTTAAGCTTCGAATAAAAAAACAGTTATAGCCCTGGCCGGTTTGGCTCAGCGGTTGGAGCGTCGGCCTGTGGTCCAGAGAGACCCGTGTTCTGTTTCTGCTAAGGGCACGTACCTCGGTTGCAGTCTGTCCCCGGTCCTGGTTGGTCATGAGGGTGGCAGCCACTCCATGTGTCCCTTTCACGTCGATGTTTTTCTCTGTCTTCCTCTCTCTCCCTCCCACTCTATCTGAACAAAAAAATGGAAAAATGTCCTCAGGTGAGGATAAAAAAAATTTAAAAAAATAAAAAGTAGTTATAAACTTTGGGTCGACCAATTTTTGAGACTGGTTTGGTTCTGATGTGTGCATGCACATGTGCATATGCCTATATATTGCTCTCAGTGATTTTAAAGAGATGTGCTTCATTTGTTCTCCAAATCGATTAGACTTCTTGATTCAATTAAAATGCAGGAGGTGGTCTGGTTCTATCAGTGTTGCTGGAATCTCATGGAGTCCCCAGGTCCTTCCTGACCCCAGGATTCCCTCATTCTATGAGCAGAAGTAGTATAACTGAGAGCACAGGTCAGTGATCCTGTCATGCTCAGACCGCATATCTAACATCTGTGATGCCAGAGCACTCTGGGGCTGTGGCTACCAGAGAACAAGTGGCAAGCTGGGGATCGGAACTATTTCAAGGATAATACATAGCCACTGATGAAACATGGATTGAAATAATGAAGACAGAAGGAGAAATCTGGCATCCTGCCAATCCCTACGTTGGAGGGCAGCAAGAACAAAACAGGGATAGTACATTGAGGGGCATCCCTGCCAAACAACTGAGGGCTGGAAATACCCAGAAGGGGGAAAGAGGTTTATTCACCTGGTACAAGAAGTTAGAATAAGATGTTATATAAAAATATTAGGGAAAATGAAAGAATCCCATCAACTTCTATTCTGTGGACTATGATTTTAACCTAAGAGGGAAAATTGATCAAGAAATCATAATTTTGCATTACACTGCACACCTCATGAAATGATTCTGGTCAAGCCTAGATGAATTTCAGTTCTTTTAAGCCAACATTTGAAATCCATAATCACCTTTTACTATCACTGATTTAAGTACTTTTTCCAATGAATGAACCTTTTGATCCCCACCCCTCCACAAGATAGAAAGAGCTTTTCACTTGTCAATCTTTTTTTAAAATTAATTATACATAGAAAACCCCAAAGACTCCATCAAAATTTACTAGACTTAATAAATGAATTTGGCAAAGTAGCAGGATACAAAATTAACGTCAAGAAATCGACAGCATTCTTATACACCAATGATGAACTCACAGAAAGAGAAACTAAAAAAAATAATCCCATTTACCATCGCAGCGAAAAAATTGATACCTAGGAATAAACTTAACCAAAAAAGTAAAGGACCTATTTGCAGAAAACTACAGGTCATTGAAAAAAGAAATAGAGAAAGATATAAAAAAGTAGAAGCACATACCTTGTTCATGGATTGGAAGAATTAACATCATTAAAATGTCCATACTACCCAAAGCAATCTACAGATTCAATGCAATCCCCATCAAAATACCAAAGACATACTTCACGGAACTAAAACAAATACTTTAAAAGTTCATATGGCACCAAAAAAGACCCCAAATAGCCATAGCAATCTTGAAAAAGAAGAACAGCCCTGTCCAGTTTGGCTCAGCGGTTAGAGCATCGACCTGTGGCCCTGAGAGACTCGGGTTTGGTTCCCACTAAGGGCATGTACTTTGGCTGCAGTTTGTCCTTGGCCCTGGTTGGGTCGTGTGGGTGGCAACCACTTGATGTGTCCCTTTCATGTCAATGTTTCTCTCTCTCTCCCTCCCACTCTATCTGAACAAAAAATGGAAAAATGTCCTCGGGTGAGGATTAAAAAAAAGAAGAGCAAAGTCAGAGGGATCACATTACCAGATTTCAGGTTATACTACAAAGCTACTGTAATCAAAACAGCCTGGTACTAGTGCAAGAACAGGCTAGCACTAGACCAGTGGAACAGAACAGAGAACCCAGAAATGGACCCAAGGCAATATGCTCAATTAATATTTGACCAAGGAGGCAAAAGCATACAGTGGAGTAAAGACAGCCTCTTTAATAAATGGTGTTGGGAAAATTGGACAGCTACATGCAAAAATATGAAACTAGACCATCAACTTACACCACACACAAGAATAAACTCAAAATGAATAAAAGACTTAAATGTGACTCATGAATCCATAAAAATCCTAGAAAAAAACTGTAGGCAACAAAATTTCAGACATCATATGCAGCAGAATTTTCACTTGTCAATCTTTAAACATTTGATGTCTGCTTTTGTTCTTAATTCCCCTATTTCCCATTCTACTGTGTTGCTTGTGGGTTGTTTTTTCCAAATACATTAAAGGTATGTGCCAAACACCAATTTTAACTTTTTCAGCGGCAAATTAATCCCATCAAGTTTGTTTATAATTTGGCGTGAAAATATCTTTAAAATGTAACTTAAAAATTATATATACATACATACACACACACATACTTGAGTACAACTCTTACTGACTGTGACATAGAGAGAATGTGGGTGCTCATGTGAGAAGGCCTCTCCTCGGAGATGGGTCTCAGGAGAGGAAAGAGCATTCCAGGCATGTGAGGACGCTATTTCCACAGGGATGCAAAGGCAACTGCAAGCAGGCACATGGAAGAGTCATTAGTGGTTGAGCCAGAGATGAAAGAAAGAACTGGGCTGAATTTGCAGAATAAACACAGGAAGTGATAGATCTCCAGTGCCTATATGAAGGGTCTTTAAAAACAAAAAGAGTAACTTGGATTTGGTCCAGAGTTCGATGGAAGATCTTTGTGGCACTTTACAGGGGAACTATCTCAGCAGAAGGGTTGAGGATGAAAGTAAGGGTTCCAGAGTTAAGAGGCCAACAGGGAGAGCCTTTTCTGAAGATAAACTTTGGGGTCAAGATGAGAAGCTAGAAGAGGAAGAAGGACTTGATCATGCAATGACAGGTAGAGAAATGGGATGGACTAAGTAGAGCCAACCTGAAATATGTCCTATTGATCCAAATCCTGTACCTGTTTATTCCTAAAGACCCAGCCAATGCCTTCCTCCTCTAAGAAGCCAGGGGTAGATAAGGAAGACTGGCACCTCAAATCCTTCCAACTTCCTTCTAGGGTGACTTCCTAACCTGTAGAGGATGAAAAAATTAAAAATGGCATCCCCAAACTCTAAGGCTCTGGAGGCAACTGACAGGTTTGCCAATTAGATACACTCACATGAGATTTGGAAGAAGGAAGAGAGGCAAAGGCACCCTCTCACTGCTTTGGTTGTTGTGTGTCCAGTCCCCAGCCTAGTGGGAGCAACCAGATGGAGTATCCCAAGGCCACAAGCTTCCTACGTGTTGTGAGCAGGTGCAGCAACAATGGGAACCTGATCCCCGATCCCAGCTACAAGGTGTGCTCCTGAAGTCAGCAGTTCAAGTAGCACCCATGGCTCCTCCCCTTTCTCATCAGTGGGTTTCTTCAGAGGCTGTTTTCCAGGTCATTTTTGGAGCTAATCAGAGTAATGCCTTCAGCCTCTCACTGATCTCCCATGTACCCAACCACCCTGCATTCACTCCCTTTCAGCTCACAAGACCTAGAACCAAACCCTCCTTCACCTCCAACTCATACCAGACAAACAGTAATGTTCTACTGTATGGCAATTTCTAGAATGGCTACACCAAGTTGTATGTCATGCCATGTACTGTGAACTTTTCACAACACCATGAATGAAATACATAGTATCACTGCTCCCATTTTAAAAATGAGGAAACTTGTTCGCATTTACCAAGTTAGCAAATGGAACTGGGATTCCATTCAGCTATACTGCCCCTCAGTAAAAGTTTAGACAGTGACAACAGAACAAATATTCATATGAGAAAAAGGGAGGAAATAGAGGTGATACAGGGCCTACTGTTGGCCAGTAAGTATAAATACGATCTGGGCATGTTTATTATACGCAAAGGAATAAAGAAGAGAAGTAAAAGAATAGTTAAATGTGTGGATTAAAAGAATGCTCACAGTAGATCTAACAAGCTAGACAGTGGGAGGGAGGGTAACAGACAGAAGGGATGGTGCACTCAGAGACCTAAGAGATATCGGAGAATACAGATGGTGGGTGGCAGACTGGGAAATGGAAGTGCCTTGCAGAATCCATGAGGAGCTGTACTTGAAGTCTGTTTTGAGGGTTAAATAATTCCTATGGTAGAAAGAAACTCAGTGATGAGTATTTTTCTACAGTTTTTCCATGTTTTGAAAACTGAAGAAAGAATTTTAAATTTTGTTGTATGTGCTGACTGAGGTCTGATTCAGTAGATTCAGAAGGAGCTGAATAAAACCAGGTATCAGGATAGAGCATATCAACCAGGAGATAAAATACTGCTAATGGGACTGAATCTCTCTCTTTTTTTTTTTTTTTATATGAATTTTTATTTATTTTTTTGTTACAAGGGACTGAATCTCTTAAAAGAATATTCACACTTGTATCTCCCAAGAGTTCAGTACTGGTACACTGGTGGTACCTAGTTTGTGGAATAAATGAATAGTTAGGCTGCAATGTAACAAGCAGGATCAACACCCTAGAAATGTTAAAGGATGTGCTGAATACAGCTCTGCTCAAGGGGAGGTCTTTTCTTTCCTTCATTCTTCCTTTTTTTACAAGGAGATAATGGTGCATTCAGCAGTTCTTTTTTCTTTTTTTTCCTTGACTATAATATATAACTTAATACCATATTTTCACTAACAGCAAAACAATTCACATTAGAAGGTATTCATCCATCTACCAGAGTTAATTTTTTAAGTGGATAAGCAATTAAAGATGCCAAGAAGATTAAAATTGATCCCTAGCATAAAAGTTGTGATCAATAAAAAACAATCTGTAAATTTGATTGCATAAATCCTTTTTACTTAAGTCAACCATAAGCATAATTTTCAGGATCACCCCTTTGATCTCACTTACTGGAAAAGAAAATGTAATAAAAATATTGATGCAGATCTTAGTTTTCAGCAAATGACAATATACCTATTTTAAAATTTGAACAACTCATGGAAGACAGATGTGTGATTATCAGACCATACTACTAATCATGGAAAATGTGTGATTAAAAAGACCCTTGGGATCTAGCCAACCTCCTAAACTAGTATTTTTAAAATGTTCAAAAAAATGCAGCATGCTTTTTTAACTGCTTTCAGTAGCCCCTTACTGGTTTTCAAGGTTTGGCAACTTTGTACATTGTCCTCTGGCTTCCTGATATGAGTATTTAACTAACTCAGCCACTATCCATCTCTCCCTCTCCCTCTCCCTCCCCATTTAGTTGCCATTTCTACTGAACTCCTATGAAACTCCTATAACATACCAAAAACCCCCATTATTGTCTTACCTGCCAGACAGGATGTCTTACTGCTCAATCTGAGAGAGAAGTTCATCAATGTTCAACTCTTCATTCCACTGCTCCTTGGCTCCTCCCACCTCTATCACCATTACATTATCAAATCTAAGGACAATTATACTCAGTTCAGTAACAACTGTTACATTTTTGTTATTTGTCTATAGGTTGATACATATGTCAACAATATAGATTTTATTTATTATGAGACAAACTGTACCCTAGAATATTTACTTATCAATGGGTTCACTGTGTCATTCATATTTCTAGCATCCAAATAAAAAAGATACATTTTTCCTATTCTAACAGATACTGTTATCTAGTCATTTGAATGGTGCACCACTCCCCACCCCCCATCCACCCTACCTCACCCTACCACCCTCTCTGCCAAAATATATGTCCATATCCTGATCTCTGGAATCTATGAATATTACCTTATTTGTAAAAGGTTCTTTGCAGATATAATTAAGGTAAGGGTCCTGAGATGAGATCATCCATGATTACCCAGATGGGCCCTAAATCCAATGACAAATGTCCTTCTACGAGAAAGATGAGGAAAAGACACAGGTACATAGAAGATGGAGGTAGAGACTGGAAAGATGTGGCCACGAGCCAAGGCCAGAAGCTGGAAGAGGCAAAGATCAGATTCTCCCCCTGAAGTCTCCAAAGGGAGCACAGCCCGGCCGCCACCTTGATTTTGGACTGGCTTCCAGAACTGTGAGAAAAGAATTTCTGTTGTTTTAAGGCACCCCGGCTGTGGTAATTTGTTAGCAGCCCCAGGAAACTAATACACATATCCAGGATTAGTGAGCTCTCAATCACAGTACAGATATCAGCAATTTCCTTGTTCTTCCAGAGATTTTCCTCCTAGAGTGCTGTGTCCTATTCCCCCCTAAATGGGTTAATCTAGGCCTCCTTTATAATTATCCTCCGAAGATTTCTGTCACTGTTTTTACGGGTTGGACACTTGGGCCCACTGTTATCTGAATCTCATGCTTTCATAGTTCTTGGTTTCCTTTCTTGTTTTGCTACAGCATATCCTTAAGTAATTTCCTAAGAAGGGATATGGATGAAGTTAACTTTCTGAATCTTTAAGTGTCCCCAGATCTCTACCTGTGTCCAAATTTAATTGATGGTTTGGGTGGAAACACAATTCTAGACTTAAAATTATTATCCCCCTGAACTTTAGCACTACTAATTCTCATTTCCTTGTAGATATCTGTATCTCTTTCTCTCTAGAAGTTTGTAGAATATTCCCTTTATCCTTGGTTCCCTGAAGTTTCACAATGATGCTTGTCAAGGTATGTCTTTTTTGAAAGTCCACTCTTGAGCCCTGGTTTCATAGCTCAGTTAGTTACAGTGTCATCCCAACACAACAAGGTTGCAATTTTAATCCTCAGCCAGGGCACATACAAGAATTAACCAATTCATATATAAATAAGTGGAACAATACATCAGTGTTTCTCTCTCTCACCTTTCCTCTCCCTCCCTCTCTTTAAAATTTCAGTGAATAAAATAAATTCACTCTGTTTGGCTATATGTAGTGCAGCAGTTCTCAAACCTGTGGGTCGCGACCCCTTTGGGAGACAAACAACCCTTTCACAGGGATAGCCTAAGACACAACAGTAGCAAAATTACAGTTATGAAGTAGCAACAAAAATAATTTTATGGTTGGGGGTCACCACAAAATAAAAAACTGTATTAATTAGTCACGGCATTAGGAAGATTGAGAACCACTGATGTAGTGCCTTTCAACATGAAGAGTCATGTCTTCATGTATTATTTATCTGAAAAGTCCCCTACTCCACCCCCCTACTCCCACACTTTTAGCCAGGTCTATCCAAAAGAACTTTCTGCAAGTGTGCACTGTCCAATACTGTAGCCGCTTGACACCTATGGCTACTGAGCAATTGCAATGAGTCTAAGGAACTGAATTTTTTATTTAATTTTTTTAATTTAAATTTAAACGGCCACATGAAATTCATTTTAGTCCTTATCTAGAACATTTTCTAGACTGTATCTTTACTCTAACCTCTTAATTAATATTTTTTAAATTTTGGCAATCACTATACATTTGTAATATTGTGTAACTCTTTAATATAATCTCATTCTTGTTTAAAGGTTGAAATATTCTTGAGTGAAGATTCATACCCTAATTAGAGGTTTATGAATGCTATTCATTTCATTGGATTAGCTTGTTTTCCTCAGTAGTCAGTTTTCCTGTTTATCTTGGGCTTTTTCATTGTAAATTTTAATAATCTCTCCTCCCAAGAGAGGTCTCACTTATATCTCAGAATAAAGTTAGTCTCCATCTCTTTCCCTCTTCCCTTCCTTTCTTTCTGTCTTCCCCTCTCCCCTACTCTCCACAGAGGGGAAGATGTGCCAGCCACCCTATATAGGCCCTAAGTCACCTAATTCCAGGATTCCTTTTCCTGGAGCTCAACTACACACTCAGGGTGTTAAAGGCTGAATTGGGCCCCTCATACCAAAATTCGTGTGTTGAAATCCCAATCCCAGATACCCCAGAATGTGACTTGATTGGAGTCAGGGTCTTTACATAGGTGATGAAGTTAGAATGAGGTCATTAGGGTGGGCTTTAATTAAATGATTGGTGTCCACATAAGAAGAAGAAATTTGAACACAGAAATGTACAGGGGAAAAACAATGTGAAGACACCAGGAGAAGATGGCCAGAGGAGAGAGGCCTTCCCTCCCAGCCCTCAGAAGGAAGCAACTACCCTGCTAAAATCTTGATCTCAGACTTCTAGCTTCCAAAATTGTGAGCAAATAAATTTCTATTGTTAAGCCACCCAGTCTGTGTTACTCTGTTACGGGAGCCCTAAAAAACAAATACACAGGGTAAATACTGTCATCCCATGGAGACCAGAGCACTAAGAAGCTCTGTAACACCAGGTGTGTTCTGATTCAGAAATCTCATGTTTTAATCAGAATATACCTATGTATACACAGTGGTGAGCAAAAGTAGGTTCATATGGCAAATAATACAATTAATACAAAAATAAACTGTTTCACAGTCACAAATGTAAACCTACTTTTGCCTACCCCTGAATATGCTTAACAGCAAGGAGCTCTGCATAAATATACAGGGCTTGTCAGCATATTTCACTTTAGCAAAAGTGGACACTGGGGACTCTTAAGTTCTAGGATGAGGGGTGCTTTACTCTGAGGTACCAATGTCATCATACTAACCGCCCTAGTTATCACCAGAAAGTCATTCAATTTCTTTAAATGCAAGAGTTAGATGAATACTTGCTTGGGGTAAAACTGCCTGCCATCTACAGAGGCAGCAGATACTGACAATGGAGCGTACAATGGGGCCCTACGTTTTCAGCTCCTGCAAGATATACATCCCATGTTCAGAGTTCATGAGGATTCTGCCAGGGAGATCAACTCCCTCCACAGTGGCAGATCGCCTTGTGTACCCTCGGCTTCCTCAGCCATCAGTCTTCCATTTGTTTTCCATCTTCTAGAAATCGGTTTAAGTCTCATCTGCTGAGAACCGCCTCTTTTCTTTGATGTTGTAGATGTTCAACTTTTACTCTCATACAGTCATTCTTTTTTTTAAATTTTATTTTTGTTACAGATGTTTCTCCTTTTTTACCCCATTGGCACCCTCCCCATCCACCCCGCCCTGTCCCCGGCTTTGTTGTCCATGTCCATTGGTTATGCATACATGCATATAAGTTCTGTGGTTTATCTCTTCCCACCCCCACCACCCTCTCTTCTGAGGGTTGTTAGCCTGTACCCTACTTCCATGTTTCTGGGTCTACCCTATTCCTCAGACTGTTATATTCATTATATTCCATATATAAGTGAGATCATGTGGTATTTGTCTTTTTCTGCTTGGCTTGTTTCACTTAGGGTAATACGTTCCAGGTCCCTCTATGTCATCTCATAGAATAAGAGATCTTTCTTTCTTACAGCTGCATAGTACTCCATTGTGTATATGTACCACCACTTTTTTATCCATTCGTCTACTGATGGACATTTGGGCTGTTTCCAGATCTTAGCTATTGTAAATAGTGCTGCTATGAACATGGGGGTACATATATTCTTCCTGATTGGTGTTTCAGGCTTCTTAGGGTATATTCCTAGAAGCGGGATCACTGGGTCAAATGGAAGTTCAATTTTTAATTTTTTGAGGTGATACCATATTGTTTTCCATAGTGGCTACACCAGTCTGCATTCCCAACAGCAGCGTACTAGAGTCCCCTTTTCTCCACACCCTCGCCAACACTTGTTGTTTGATGATTTGTTGATGGTGGCCATTCTGACAGGTGTGAGGTGATACCTTATTGTTGTTTTAATTTGCATCTCTCTGATGATTAGTAATGTTGAGCATTTCTTCATATGTCTCTTGGCCATTTGTATGTCCTTTTTGGAGAGGTGTCTATTCAGCTCCTCTGCCCATTTTTTAATTGGGTTTTTTGTCTTCCTTTTGTTGAGTTGTATGAGTACTCTATATATTTTGGAAATTAACCCCTTATCTGATATATCATTGGCAATGATGTTCTCCCATACAGTGGGTTGCCTTTCCATTTTGATGGTTGTTTCTTTTGCTGTGCAGAAGGTTTTGAGTTTGATGTAGTCCCATGTGTTCATTTTCTCCTTTGTTTCTGTTGCCTTAGGTGATGTATCAGTGAAAATTCTGCTGCATATGATGTCCGAAATGTTGATGCCTACATTTTCTTCTAGAATTTTTATGGATTCACGGGTCACATTTAAGTCTTTTATCCATTTTGAGTTTATTTTTGTGTACGGTGTAAGTTGATGGTCTAGTTTCATTTTTTTGCATGTAGCTGTCCAATTTTCCCAACACCATTTATTAAAGAGGCCGTCTTTACTCCACTGTATGCTCTTGCCACCTTTGTCAAATATTAATTGAGCATACTGCCTTGGGTCCATTTCAGGGTTCTCAGTTCTGTTCCACTGGTCTATATGCCTGTTCTTGTGCCAGTACCAGGCTGTTTTGACTACAGTCGCTTTGTAGTAGAACCTGATATCTGGTATTGTGATCCCACCTACTTTGTCCTTCTTTTTCAAAATTGGTGTGGCTATTCGAGGACTTTTTTGGTTCCATATGAACTTTTGAAGCATTTGTTCTAGTTCTCATACAGTCATTCTAATGGGGGCTCAAGAAGGAGAGAAGATAACACAGGTGCACAGATTGCCAGCCTGAAGTAGAACTACTAACAGTTTTTCTTGAATATGATTTCCTGACAGTAAATCAAATAAGAGACCCAGACTTATTTTTACAATGAAATTTCTCAAATAGCTAAATAAATATATGACAAGTTACACAAAACAATTTTTTAAAATGTTTTTATTGATTTTTTTAGGGAGAGAGAAATGGAAAGAGAAAGAGAAAGAGAAACATTAATCGGTTGCCTCCTACACACCTCCTACTAGGGATCAAGCCCCCAACCTGGGCATTTTCACTGACTGGGAATCGAACAGGGACCTCTCAGTCCATGGGATGCTGCTCAATCCACTGAGCCACACTGGCCAGGCTACACAAAACAATTTTTAACTGATACTGAAAATTTTTAAAGAAAAATGGGAAAAATAGGAATTTTTGAGGGTAGCCTGAGGGAAGAAGTTAAAATTTCAGAATATAAAAATGAAATTTTTGTATCAAAAGAGATATTTTGTCTGGAAACTAAAAAATATAATATTTAGATATTGAAGGTGTTTGTTAATGAGGTGTTCTTTGCAGGTAGAAGAAAATATTTTTTTAATTTAAATAAAGATTTTTATATTCTCAGTTTCAGAACTGGCTTATGAATCATCAACTCTCAGGAATTTCACTAGTAATGCTCCCCAGTGACTTGCGTCATCTAATAGCATTGAGATAACTGAGCAGACATAAGACAGGCAGCCCGAGATACACACAGCTAAGCTTTTACAGCTCGGATCTTCGGCCTTTCTACCACCACTCTGGAAGGAAAAAAAACTCCTCTCCATTGCCTGGTGGATGTGTTGTTGCACATAAATTGGCATTTAGGCTCAATTAGACACCAAAGGCCCTGTCCTTTAAAGCCAAGCAAGGAAGTTCCAGGCAAGCAGGTCACTGCTACTATATATCATCAGCACCTCTCATCCATGTCCTGTCTACTGTTTGGCAAATGGCCTTCTGGCTTTTATGTCCTGAGAGCTACAACCTAATGAGAGGTTTGAAGACGAGGAAGAGGGTGGAAAGAAAAGAACATAAGGATTTACCTTACTGTGTACTTGACTGGAATCTCAGTGGTCAGAATATCACATTAGAGAATCTCAATAAAGGTCTAACATAGATCACACAACTGGAAGCTTTTCTCTTTAACGGGTAATTCAGTTAATGTCTGAGGAGAGGAGAGTTGGTTGAAAATGAAATAGTGGCCCTGGCCGGTTTTGCTCAGTGGTTAGAGCGTCAGCCGGCAGACCAGAGAGTCCCAGGTTCAGTACCCGCTATGGGCACGTACCTGGGTTGCAGTTTGTCCCCTGCCTTTGTTGGGGTCATGTGGGTGGCAGCCACTCGATGTGTCTCTCTCACATTGATGTTTCTCTCTCTCTCTTCCTCCTTCTCTCCCTTCTACTTTATCTGAAGATAAATGTAAAAAAAATGCCCTTGGGTGAGGATTAAAAAAAAAAATGAAATAGTGAAGTCAGTGGGGGTTAGAGCTCCCTGACCTCACCTGCAGCCTAGACAAGGATGTAGCCACTGGTAGAACAGGCTGTGCCAGGCACAGTTCTGAGCACTTCACAGCACTGCTCATTTAATGCTCGTGGCACATTATCCTCACTTTACAGATAAGAATAATGAGGCACAGAGAGGTTAAGCAACTTGCCCAAAGTCACACAGCTAGTAAGTGGCAGAGAGCCTCAGACCTAACATTGAAAGTTATTGCCTAGTTCCCTGCTCACTGTTTGCCAAAACATTATCTTTATATTGCTTTTGTTTATGAATATCATGCTAACTCAACAGTCAGCAAAATGGGTCCTCAAATGTAGGGAGGGTAAAAAACAAAATATGCTCCCTTATAAAGCAGTCCTCATTGCAGCATGAACTTTGAAAGGGCTTCAAAGGGTCCTGAGCGGCCTTCTCTGGCACTTGACCCGGGTCTCACTGTGGAGAGCGCTGTGGGTCCCTGTGAACTTGCTCCCTTGGAAGACACCATGAGACCCAGAGGGAGCACAGAATCCCCAAAAAGGAAACCTTCTGAAACAAACATACCGAAAAACATCTGCTTCAGACACTGATCTGTATGGAGATATCAACATTCAGTAAAGGCAAATATGATATGGACATACGAGCCACGCCAGACAGGGGCAAATCAGACGAAACAACCGGGAAGGTTTCCAAGGCAGAAAGCAGCGCAAGACCCAAAGCCACCCACACCAAAATGACCAGCGGGCCACTGCAGAGGGGAAGAATTTTCAGGGATCAAAATTCGCTCACAAACTTGGCACCAAGTCCTTAGAAGGCTCCCCGCATGTCTGTCCAGACTGAAGAGAACCTACTACTAGTACTCAGGACAGCGGGAGCATTGTGGCCCTTCATCAATATACTGGTCCTCGTCTACTCACCTAGTTTCTTGACACCGTTACCTGATCCCAAGCGTGGAAGTGGATTTTCTTCTCCAATTAGGAGTGGCTGCATACGAGAGAAAAGGGGCAGTAACTCACCGTGGGCGTGCCCAAGTACGAGCGTGACAGACGGAGGTCCAGAGCCAGCGAGTGAGCCACCGCCAAAGAGACCAAGCAAGAGGGTCAGCAAGTGCGAGCATGACCCATCGCGAGAATAACCGAGCCTGAGTGACCTATCGTGAGAATAACCGAGCCTGAGTGACCTATCGTGAGAATAACCGAGCCTGCGTGACCTATCGCGAGAATAACCGAGCCTGCGTGACCTATCGCGAGAATGGCCAACCACAGGTGTGTCCTATCGCGACAGAGACCAAGAGAGAGCCCTCGTTCCTATCGCGAGAATAATCGTGCCCGCGACCAAGAGCGAACGCGAGGGAACTTCAGTACCTGCAGTGGTCCAGCCGGTTGAGACTACGTATGAAGAGACTCTTCCCAAAAATCCTTCTAAAGGCTTTGTGTTCTGAGTTCAAAAATAAATGTGCAGGTTGAGAAAGGAAAACAGGTTCTTAACAGGAGAGCAATGATGGGCCAGGAATCGCGTGGGGCCAGGGACGCGGGGAGCGTGCCTTGACTGTTGACAGTCTTCTCAAGGAGACGGATGCCCGGATGAAGGTCTTCCGCCTCGTTGCCCCGACCCAGTGTCCCGGCCCAATGGAACCCCCTTATGAACCCAGAGGTAGGGGAGGAGCCCCTTCCAGCAGAGCAGGCAGCTGCTCCCACGATTTAAAGGCGAGGGATTCCAAGGGGTCTGACTCCGCTTATCAGTAAAGCAACTCACAGTTTTGTCTTTTCTAAATATTGTGACAAAGACTTTAATTTCATGTTATGTCAAGAGTTTTATGGAGCCAATTTCCAGTGCTGAATATTCCTATATGAATCCCACAGAAATCAGGCAGAAAAAGCAGCAATCATAACTATCACCTTTTAGGTCAAAATTTTGATTAAAACCAACTGACAACCAAAATGTATTTTATTAGCAGTAAGATTAAACCCAGAACATATGTCAAAGCTGTAATATGAAGTCACAATTCTCTAGATGACAGTTGGAAGCAGTAATTTTATAACTGGGTGCCTCCCTGGCCCATAAATCCAAATACAGTTCAGGCAGCCCACTCTGGACTCCAGGGTGATACCCCCTCAGTGCAAAACCCTGGGGAGGCGCTCCTCTCTCCGGGCCTCCTCCCCTGGCAAGGCCACATCAGGGCTCCCTGCTACCCTGTGTTTATGGACTTGGGCGTGTCTCCCAGTCCACAATTGGGATCAGGTGTCACGGGAATCACGGTTTTCCTGCATGCCCTGGATCAGCTGTCCCCTGGGCAGACATGCCACTTAAGTGGTCTAATTAGCCGCTATAAAGATGTCATGTTTTGCCAGCAATAATCAGTACCAGGACATTTTTAGACACGAAAATACCTTCCTTCAGGCATGTCTGAAGGTGATGCCCTCTTTCTGTGGCTTTCCGGGGGCCTTTTCGAGCCTTGTTTATAGCCACAAAGAGCTGATTGCAATTTTTTCAATCCAACCAGGAGTCACCAGGCTTATATTCATTCTCTGTCAGTTGTGCCCACATCTTAACTTACCTTCTTACTCAACACTGTCATGCAAATATGCCCATGGCATCTTCCCAACTCCTGTTCTCAATGTCACTGTCTGAATTCTCATCCTTATTATGGTTTCCTCGGATTAGTGAGATTGTCTCCAAAAAATCCTGGAGTCAGTCCACCACTCCTGCTAGCCACTATCACAAGACTATTCTGGAGCACAGACCTGCATCCATACTCAGAAGGGATGAAGGTCCTCAACGGTCAACCCTTCCATCCAGGCAAATTATTCTGCTGCTTCATTGTAAAACAGGAACAAGAACTATGCTCACTCCAAGGCTATATAATAGGACTACTCTTTTGGTAGCAGTACAGTGAAAATCCTGATGTGTTAAACAAAACAAAACAAAGGCAGTAAGTGTCAAGGAATGATTGAGGCTTCTTTCTCAGGTAGTAGGAACTGTATCAAAAATGTTTGCTGCAGATGATAAAGGTACACAAACTGGATGGCCTTGATATTCTTAGTACTGGGATCTGATCATGAGTATTGTTCAGAAAGCTATTTATAAAGGTTTTGTGGAGCCTTAACGCATTACAAAAACTGTGCACTATATTATATAGGTTTTTATGATCTGAATATCTTTTTTTAAGTAGAAACTCTAACAGGTAACTAAAAATCCTTCCAAATACACACTGGAACGGGATTTAGACATTTAAACATACAACACAAAAAACAGCATGTTGGCCATGCCATGCCAAGGAAAAGTCTAAACACAATGCAAGTGGCTAAATGAGAAATCTTAGTGGAAAAAAAACCAAAACTTATTAATCAAGGGAGCATTGTTTAACTTATCTGGTGGCTGCTATTATCACAACTCCATCTCAAATTCACAAAATCAGTAATGGAATGATACTTATTTAAAAATAAAAAAAAATTCTTTTGCCAGTAAGGTTAGTCCATAGAAGAACAAACATTAGTAGGATCTGCAGCAGTTGAACAGGAAGACATGAGTGGTAGTTTTTACATATTGGAAGAGTTGGTTTTTCATAAAAGTATAATTTTAGAGAAATGTGTAATTCAGCTGTAATCATGAACCCTGTATCAAGCTCAATAATGAAAGCCACTTTTGTCTTGGTGGGCTCAGTACTGCCCAGCCCCTGCTGAAACCCTGATATGTTGTACAGCTAACCAAGTTCTTACACTGGGGGTGAGAGTGAGGACGGCAAGGAAATATAAATTGAAAACAAAATGAGTATGGTTCCTGAAACAAAGCCAAAATCTGAATAATCCTTGGGTAATGACCATTTATGCAGCTGATAGTTTCCCAAGTTTTTCTTTCCCCACTTCTTAAGTAACATGGGAATCTGGGCCAATTTTAAAGCCAGAGAATACTTGGGAACTATTTTTAGGTCATTTTATCCATTTTTAGTTGACTAGTGTAACCTAGGTGGCAGTTTCATTTCAAAGCAGCCAGTGAAGGCATGCCAGGGCTCTCCTGTGCCCAGAGCCAGGATGCAGGCCTCCATCCTCCCAGGAAACTGGCCAGTGATATTCCATTGCCCTTCCTGCCACCAGCTTCTTAGTAATAGGAGTTTTCTTTGCTTTTGTCGTGGGTTCAATGGTGGCATCCTCTCTCCCCCAAACACATATGTCAATGTCCTAATACTCAGACCCTAAGAATGTTTTCTTATTTGAAAAAAGGGTCTTCGCAGGTGTAATTAAAGATCTTGAAGTGAGACCATCCTGAATCCCAGGGTGGGTTCTAACTCCAAAGACATACATCCTTGTAAGAGACAGAAGAGAAGACACAGACATACAGAGGAGAAGGCCACATGAAGACTAAGGCAGAGACTGGAATGAATCTACAAGCCATAGAACTCCAGGATCTAGAAGATGCAGACAACAGATCCTGCCCTGGAGCCGCCAGAACTGGGAGAGAATAATTTTGTTGCTTTAAGCCACCCAGTTCATGGTAATTTGTTTCAGCAGCCCCAAGAAACTAATCCCTTTCCAGATACACAGATACTATTCTCATTTCTAAGCTGCAAAGAAACATCACTTCAACAGTAACAGGGACAAACTTCTCGTCTTCAGAGCAATCAAACAAAGCATTTGGTCTCTACAATTAAATTAAATGGGACTGAACATGGGCACTACTTCACAGGTTCAATTGCTGTGCAAATACCCATGGTTGGAAAGACACAGCATTAGCATGTCCACTTCATAAATCAATGACACATGTTTAGGGTCACTTAAGTAAACACTGCATTCCAGGCGCAGCAAGCGTGTTTCAGTCAAACATGGATGGCTATCTTTCAGAAATGAATCTGAACACTGTTGACCATCTTCCTTAGATTCACACGTTAGGAGGTAGGCTGGGAAGATGCCCAACACTGGCCGGTATGGTCAAGCGGCTGAGCATCGTCCTGTGCTGAAAGGCTGCTGGCTCAAGTCCCGGTCAGAGCACAGGCCCGGGCTTCGGGCCTGATCCCCGGTAAGGGGGCGTGCCCGAGGCAGCTGACTGACGTTTCTCTCACATTGATGTTTCTCTCCCCCTCTCCCTCTCTCTCTAAAAATATTAATTAAAAATATAAAATAAAATAAAAAATCTCTCACATACATTTTAATGACTCATTATTTTGTGAGAATTTGCTTTTCTTTCTATATACAAACACAACCACACTCCAGCTGAATGAGGGAGTACAATTCTTTTTTTTTTTTTTAATCCTCACCAGAGGATATTTTTCCACGTATCTTCAGATACAGTGGGAAGGAGAGACAGAGAGAGAAAGAGAGAGCAAAACATCAATGTGAGACAGACACATCAATTGGTCGCCTTCTGTATGACCTCAACCCGGGCCGGGACTGAACTACAACTGAGGTACGTGCCCTTGACTGGAATCGAAGCCGCGACTCTTTGGTCGGAAGGCCAATGTTCTAACTGCTGAGCCAAACCGGCAAGGAAGGGAGTGCAATTCTTTAAAGGAGGGAGAAGACATAGGTAGCAGCTGGAGAATAAAGGACTGTGGAAGAACAGATGTCACCAAGGGACCACTGAATACCTACGAGGACGAGATGTACACAAGAGAGAAGAATTTCAGAGTCAACGCTCAAAGTATGGCAAAGGAAATTAATAGGCACATTATAGAAGAGATCCAGACAGTCAAAATGTGCACAGGAAGATGTCTCAACTCATATTAATATCTTACATTCATATTTCTAAAAATTCCACAGTGTTTTAAGATATAAGGAGACCCTTCAAACCTAAATATGGATCTATGATGTTACATCTGTGTTCTCCAACTCAACTACATTAACACAATCAAAACAACACAGTGACACAATACAACTTATTAACTTGAATGATAAATTCTAAAGTTAACATTTATTTCACTGGATGCCAAGAGTACTGAATAACAAAACTGTTATTTAGCATAAAAATGGTCCACTGTTAATTTGCTAACACAACTTTTGAACTACTTTCCAAAAGAAAAATATTTCAAAATATAAACAAACTCTAATCTTCAATTAGACTCCATGAGTCATAATAAAGGTTAGGGATGGATTTGAAATAGATCATAAACAGAAAAGGTACCCATGGATCGATTTAAGAAACCTATAATGGCACTACAGGCCTACCTCAAAAAACAAGAAAAATCTCTAATAGATTATCTAACCTCACAACTTAAAGAACTAGAGAGCAAACAAAAAGAAAACCCCAGAGCAAGTAGAAGGAAAGAAATAGTAAAGATCAGAGCAGAAATTAATGACATAGAGACCAAAACACAATTCAAAGGATCAATGAGACAAAGAGCTGGTTTTTCGAAAAGATAAACAAGATTGATGGACCCTTAGCTAGACTCACCAAGAAACAAAGAGACAGAACCCAAATACACAAAATCAGAAATGAAAGAGAAGAGGTAACAACTGACACCACAGAAATACAAAAGATTGTTAACAACTACTATGAACAATTATATGGCAACAAATTTGACAATCTAAACGAAATGGAGAAATTTCTAGAAACACACAGTCTCCCAAAACTGGATCAGGAAGAGATAGAAAACTTGAACAGACCAATAACAACAGAAGAAATTGAAGATGTAATCAAGACTCTCCCAGCAAACAAAAGCCCAGGCCCAGATGGCTTCACGAGGGAGTTTTACCGAACATTCAAAGAAGAACTAACACCCATTCTCCTCAAACTATTTCCAAAAATTCAAGAAGAAGGAAGACTTCCAAACTCGTTTTATGAGGACAGCATAATTCTAATTCCAAAACCAGAAAAAGACACAACAAAGAAAGAAAACTACAGGCCAATGTCCCTGATGAACATAGATGCCAAAATCCTGAACAAAATACTAGCAAATCGGATCCAGCAATACACCAAAAAAATTATCCAACATGACCAAGTGGGATTCATCCCAGGGATGCAAGGCTGGTACAATATTCGCAAATCAATAAACGTGATACACCACATAAATAAAATGAAGAATAAAAACCACATGATCATATCAATAGATGCCGAAAAAGCCTTCGACAAAATCCAGCATCCATTTCTGATCAAAACGCTCAGCAGTGTGGGAATAGGGGGATCATATCTAGACATAATAAAGGCCATATATGAAAGACCTACAGCCAACATCATACTCAATGGGCAAAAACTAAAAGCATTTCCCTTAAGAACAGGAACAAGGCAAGGATGCCCACTTTTGCCACTCTTATTTAACATAGTACTGGAAGTCTTAGCCACAGCAATCAGACAGGAAGAAAAAATAAAAGGGATCCAAATTGGAAAGGAGGAAGTGAAATTGTCATTATTTGCAGATGACATGATACTATACATAGAAAACCCCAAAGACTCAATCAAAAGTTTACTAGACTTAATAAATGAATTTGGCAAAGTAGCAGGATACAAAATTAATGTCAAGAAATTGATGGCATTCTTATATACCAATGATGAACTCACAGAAAAAGAAACTAAGAAAACAATCCCAGTTACCATTGTGGCAAAAAAATTAAGATACCTAGGAATAAACTTAACCAAAGAAATAAAGGACCTATTTGCAGAAAACTACAGGTCATTGAAAAAAGAAATAGGGGAAGATATAAAAGAGTGGAAGCACATACCCTGTTCATGGATTGGGAGAATTGACATCATTAAAATGTCCATATTACCCAAAGTAATCTATAGATTCAACACAATCCCCATCAAAATACCAACGGCATACTTCACAGAATTAGAACAATTACTTCAAAAGTTCATATGGAACCAAAAAAGGCCTCGAATAGCCACAGCAATCTTGAAAAGGAAGAATAAAGTTGGAGGGATCACATTACCAGATTTCAGGTTATACTACAAAGCCACTGTAATCAAAACAGCCTGGTACTGGCACAAGAATAGGCATATAGACAAGTGGAACAGAACAGAGAACCCAGAAATGGACCCAAGGCAATATGCTCAATTAATATTTGACAAAGGTGGCAAGAGCATACAGTGGAGTAAGGACAGCCTCTTTAATAAATGGTGCTGGGAAAATTGGACAGCTACTTGCAAAAAAATGAAACTAGACCATCAACTTACACCCTACACAAGAATAAACTCAAAATGGATAAAAGACTTAAATGTGACTCAAGAATCCATAAAAATCCTAGAAAAAACTGGAGGCATCAACATTTCAGACATCATACACAGCAGAATTTTCACTGACACATCACCTAAGGCAATAGAAACAAAGGAGAAAATGAACACATGGGACTACATCAAACTCAAAAGCTTCTGCACAGCGAAAGAAACAATCATCAAAACGGAAAGGCTACCCACTGTATGGGAGAGCATAATTGCCAATGATATATCAGATAAGGGGTTAATTTCCAATACATATAGAGTGCTCATACAACTCCACAAAAGGAAGACAAAGAACCCAATTAAAAAATGGGCAGAAAACTAAATAGACACCTCTCCAAACAGGACATACAAATGGCCAAGAGACATATGAAGAAATCCTCAACATCACTAATCATCAGAGAGATGCAAATTAAAACAACAATAAGGTATCACCTCACACCTGTCAGAATGGCCGCCATCAACAAATCATCAAACAACAAGTGTTGGCGAGGGTGTGGAGAAAAGGGGACTCTAGTACGCTGCTGTTGGGAATGCAGACTGGTGCAGCCACTATGGAAAACAATATGGTGTCACCTCAAAAAATTAAAAATTGAACTTCCATTTGACCCAGTGATCCCGCTTCTAGGAATATACCCTAAGAAGCCTGAAACACCAATCAGAAAGAATATATGTACCCCCATGTTTATAGCAGCACTATTTACAATAGCTAGGATGTGGAAACAGCCCAAGTGTCCATCAGTAGACGAATGGATAAAAAAGCAGTGGTACAGCCCTGGCCAGTTTGGCTCAGCGGTTAGAGCGTCGGCCTGCGGTCTGGAGAGACCCGGGTTCGGTTCCCGCTAAGGGCACGTACTTCAGTTGCAGTTTGTCCCCGGCCCTGGTTGGTCGTGCGGGTGGCAGCCACTCGATGTGTCCCTTCACATCGATGTTTCTGTCTGTCTCTCCCTTCCTCTCTCTCCCTCCCACTCTATCTGTACAAAAAATGGAAAAATATCCTCGGGTGAGGATAAAAAAAAAAAAAAAAAAAAAGCAGTGGTACATATACACAGTGGAGTACTACACAGCTGTAAGAAAGAAAGATCTCTTATCCTTTGAGACTACATGGAGGGACCTGGAAAGTATCATCCTAAGTGAAACAAGCCAAACAGAGAAAGACAAGTTTCATATGATCTCACTTATTTGTGGAATATAATGAACATAACAGTCTGAGGAATGGGGTAGTCCCAGAGACATGGAAGTGGGGTACAGACTCACAATCCCCAGAAGAGGGGGTGGTGGGGGAGAGATAAACCACAGAACTTATATGCATGTATACATCAACAGTGGACATGGACAACAAACTGGGGAAAAGGCAGGGAGGGAGGGGGAGGGGGGAATCAGTGGGGGCAAAAGGAGAAACATCTGTAACAAAAATTAATAATAAAAAAAAAGAAATACAGATTGAAAAAAAAAAGAAACCTATAATGTCTTATAGATTTATTTATTTCATCACTAACTTTTACATAATCATAGAACTGAGACACTTAAATTTGGTCTGAGGCAAAAATGACTAGTCCCAAAACCAAAAATAACCTATCTCTAGAAAGGTGAATAGATGTTTTATCGTGCGTGTGTTTTATTGATATTTTAGAGAGAGAGAGAGAGAAACATCGATGAGAGAGAAGCATCAACATGGACTGGCTGCCTCCCACATACCCCCAGACCAGAAATTGAACCAGCAACCTCTTGGTACATAGGTTGACACTCATCCACTGAGCTATACCAGTAGGGCTGAATAGATGTTTTTTAAAAAGATAAATCTGGTCTACTTTTACTGTTGAAGCTGTATTGCTTCTGTAACTATTGAGAGAAACTCGAAAAACACTTCCATGGAAAAATATCCAAATATCTAAAAAAAGTTTCCTTGAATGTTAATATATTAAGGTATTATTGATTAATATTGATATATTAATGATTACTTTTAAAGAATTTTTAGATTGCTTATAGTGAAATTATAATATACAAAAGTGATAACTGTCTCCCACATTGTCATCATGGCAAATATAGAAGGAGATTATAAAATGTGGGTCGGCTTTAGCTCAAGCGATTACTTTGTCATGGCAGACATTAAAATGATGTTCCTAAATGATAAGAAGAAAATGCAGGCTATATTACGATATTGCTTTTAGACTAAATCTGTAATTTTCATGTTTTAAAATTCCTTAAAATTTTTTATTTTTCACAGAGGGATGGGGAAGCTATATGAAGATAAAACTTGGGGGAGGGTGAATTTTATAGTATGTGAATTACATCTCAATAAAATAATGAGAAAGGCTAAGGCATACACATACACAAAAATGTTTGGGAGGCATTTATTTTTTCATCTGACTGCCATAAATTGGAGTTATTTCTTAAGTTGCCAAAAGTATTTTAACTCAGTTGGCTCATACTTAAGTTTTAATGGATTGAAAGTGTCACAAAGAGTATTCTGTTGGCTTTGAGGTAACTGAAAACAAAGCAAAAATAAATAAACAAGTCACTGTTTAAATATTATGAACAATATACAATATATGTAAAGATCTAGATTTCATAAAATTTGATAATAAATAACCCCAAACCATCAGCACGTTATTTACTATTATTGCAATAATGGTGAAAACGTTATATACATTTAATGCCTGGATAAAGGATACAAATGACTCCCCATGTTATCTCGAGGCAGATAATGCAACCTCTTTGGAAGGCATGATGACTTAATCAGCACTTGAATATGGGAAAATCGAGAGCTGCACATCACAGTGGCTAAAAGCACAGGAGTCAAGAGCCTCAGCTGGGATTTGGGTCTGTTCTTAGTAACATAAAACCTTGGATAAATTACATCATCTGAGCGGCAGTCTTCTCCTCTGTAAAATGGGGACAATTCAATTTATGACTCAGATAAACTAATGCCCGTGGAAGCATGAAGCACATGCCTGGCCCCAGGAGGCAACTACAAACATTCACTGTGTCCCTAGGTTGGCTTGCTTTGTTCCTCAGCCACAGGGTCAGGCTAGGGGCCCTAGAAATCCTTGTTGATAACACGAGGTCATCAAGTAAGAACACTAGAGTCGATCTCGAAAGTAATGACCCTGAACTCTCAAGCATGTCTGGCTGGAAAGCAGTTTGACAAGCTGGGTAGAAAACTACTGAGGCTGCAACATCATACCTTACAACCCAGATCCTACTCCTAGGTATGTACCCCACAGAAATGTCCACCAGAAGAACCAGACCACTCATAACAGCACTATATGTAACAGCCCCAAACCAAACACGACCCCAGTGCCCATCAACAGTAGAATGGACAAACTGGAACAGTCACCCAACAGGGTATTTCACAGCAATGGAAGTGAACAAACTAAGCAGATGCAACCATGTGGATGAGCACAGGAGGGTCCATGGGTATGTTTCCATTTGTATCAAGTACAAAACCAGGCAAAACTAGGATGGTGCTAGAAGTCAGGATAGTGCCCCACAGAGGGGTACAGGGACCCAAATGGATCACGATAGGTGCCTCTGGGATGCTAGAATGTTCTACTTCTTGATTTGGTTCCATGTACGAGTTTAGTTTGCAAAAATCAAAGCAATGTGCCCTTAGGATACATGCACTTTTTTGTATGCATTTTATACTTCCATAATTTATTTTTACTCTGCCTCTACTGCTGATAAAAAGTCTGTGCTTAGCTCAAGGTTTTGTGCCAAAGGCAGTACATACCACTCTACGCTCCAGCCCTGATGACACAGGCCTCCATCAGCCTAACCACCTGCTGGGAGGGGACACAGGCCAGATGCAACACCTCCTCCCACCCATGACTTCTTCACTCATTTCTAAACCTGGCATCTTGCTGTTGCTTTTCACATGTTTAAAACTGGGCACTTTTCCCTGCCATATTTCTTCACTTTGAGACTTTGGCTATTATCCAAATGGAAGGAATTCAGGATACAGAGCTAAAATGAACCTACTGACATCAAACTCTTTCCATTGAACACATCTTACATCAGGCAAGTCATTTAAAATAAGTATCCACTTTAAAGATACAATTTTAAAGAAGTTAATCCTTAAAATAGTAATTTATTTGTAAGCTATTGAAACAAATGCTAGCAATTTATAGAATTTTCTAATTATTAAGCATAACTCATACCATATCAACCTTTAAAAAATTTTTTTTATCCTCACCCAAGGACATTTTTGCATTTATCTTCAAACAGAGGAGGAGGAAGAGAGGGGGAAGAGAGAGAGAAACATTGATGCAAAGGAGACACATCCACTGGTTGCCACCCACACAGCCCCAACTGGGGCCAGGGACAAACTGCAACCGAGGTACGTGCCCTTAGCAGGAACCGAACCCAGGACTCTCCGGTCCACAGGCCAACGCTCTAACCGCTGAGCCAAACCGGCCAGGGTCCATATCAACCTTAATAAACTTTATAAGGTATATGCAATGTTGTTTTATAATATAAAACATGTAAAAAAATAAAGTTCTTTAAAATTTTGTACAGTCAGTTCTAAAACATCCAAATGACTATTTCTTTGGACCACTATGCATGAGAAATAATTTCTTTTGAAAGTAAACACACCCTCATATAAGAATATTTCAGTCAATAAATGCTCCCTCCCAAAGGTGGTGCCCTGGGGATTTTTAGGGCAATAAAACTATTCTGTATGATGCTACAGTGATAGATACATGTCACTGTACATTTGGCAAAATCCATAGAATTGTATAACACAGAGTGAACCCTAATGCAAACTTATAATCAATAATATATATCAATATCTGTTTATCAATTGTTACACAAGATGTTACAAATTGTTACACAAGTTATTAGTAATGGAGGAACTAGGGTGGGGAGGAGGAGGAAAGGGAATATATGGGAACTCTACTTTCTGTTCAATTTTTCTATAAAACTAAACTGTTCTAAGAAATGAAGTCTATTAATTAAAAAATAAAATAAATACGGCTCCCTCCCAGCTTTTAAGATTTGCACATTTTACGTTGCTGGTTTTTCAGGAAACACCTCATCGAAAACACAAAGGCAACAGGAAAGAACAAAAGCTTTTGCACATTTTCAAGGGTTTACGATTAATGATGCAAAAGTTTTTTCACGCATTGTTAGTGACTATATACACACGATTTTCGAAATGTATTATGGAGAACAACTATCATGGGGTTTTGGGGTTTTTTTGTACTGGGCTGGAATACTGTTCTTCTGTGTAAGAAAATATAATGCAAAATGTATTCAAATAAAAGCAAGAATAAGGGTCGACTTTAATACCTCAGGGAGAAACCCGATCGATTGGGTCCATAAGGAAAGATGCATGCATTAGGTGCTCCCTAATTACGACTGCTTTGGTGGGCGGTAGTGTTGGTGAAACAGATGTTGTAGACCTATTAAAGAAGGGGTTTCAAACATCTGCTTACAATTTTAAGGCAATTGTAAATACAGCAGAGAAGGTCAATTGGGCCAATTAAGGCCGATGTGCAAATCCACCTCCGCAGGTTTCTTCTCAAGCTTACATGGACTTGATTTTTTATGCTTCTACTTTTTTCCACCACAATTTTTTTTAAAAAACACAGGAAATACATTTAATAACTTTTGTACATTTTGATTGAGATTTTTTGAAAATAGCAACTAACTTTCTGTTCGAGGCATTAACTGCACACCTTTTCCTGCCCTTCCCCCTTCCCCCCTCATGGCCCGCTGCTCGGCTCCTGGGAAAGGGGGTTCAAAGTCACAAGTTACTAGGGAGGTGAGGAATAACCCAAAGGAACGAGAACACGCATCACCTCCAGAAAAGTCACTACTGTGACATGCTAACTGTTCTTAGCTGTGCTGATGGTGCGACCAGGAACAGCTGCTGTTTCTACCGCAGGCATCTTCACCAGCCTTAATTAGAGAACCGCGATGTTTCATGACCAGTGAAACAGTGGCAAATGTTCCTCGCCCTGATCTAAGTATGCAGAATGAACCGCCCCATGCTCTGAAACACTCCTGTACGTCGGAGGTGACGCTGGAAACACAGGCGGAACTCAGCCCAAGGCCCCTGCTGCTCGCCAGCTGGCTCTGGGGGTGACTCGGGGGGGGGGCTCGGGTCAGCAAAGAGGTGGGGTGTCCACCCCAAACATCACTAGGTAATTTTTGTTAAAGCTGAAGGTTTACTTTTTAATTTTTATTTTTTATTTTATTGAATTTATTGGGGTAACATTGGTTAATAAAATTATATAGGTTTCAGGTGTACAATTCTATAATACATCATCTGTATATTGTATTGTGTGAAACCTGAGGGTTTAATGGTTTGTTTTTTAGAGTCACTATGTAGATATAAATGTCCACGTATCCCAGGGACCAAAATGGCCTGCTTTGATGGGGATAAGAAACAAGCCTCGCCTACCCTCTTTCCCAGAAGCTCAGACTGATGCAACAGGGGATATGTTGCCCCCTTTTTTGGTGGTCCAGGCCACTGGATTATTCTCTTTATAGGCCGGGGTGGGGGGGGTCTAGGTTAGAAAGATCTAGATTCTAATTCAGATCTGCACTTTCTACCTGAGTGACCTCAAAGTTTGTTTTTTCATCCATAAAATGGGAATGCTGCCAGCTCCTGGAGCTTTAAAACTGGCATAGAGTAGGCACTCAGTGAAGACCGACTCCCCAGTGGTACGCCGTAGACACTCAATAAATGTGGGGTTTGTGCTCTCCAGGATCTCCATCGAGACACTTCTAGGGGGCCTGATCCTGTGGTCCCAAACTGAGGGGAACGGTTCTCTCTAGTCTCTATTTGTTTCTCTAGTTGGGGGAAGGTCTATTCAGTTTTTGTGTTGTTGATATTATTATTATTTGCCTTTTTTTTTTTATCATGACACAAAAAAGAGTGTGGATAATGAAAGTACGCAGAAACCTTGGGTCAGCAGATTCAAAGTAAGAGCATTCAGAACAAAGAAAATTCTGAAGCCAAGTCAGTATGACACAGAGAAATCTAAGTTGAGAAAGAACTTTTACTTCTGTTCCCTTTTTACTTTTCAACCTTGAGGCTCCGCTCACTCAGGTCTGAGCAAGAAGAAAGAGTCCTGCTTGTCTAAACAGCCGCTAAATCTGAAAGCAAACAGCTCAGCTCCGTGTGGTTCTCCTGCCACATTCCTGTCAACACGCCCGGTCTGCACCGCCGAGCCCGAGCCCTCCATCCAGCGTTCGAGGGGATTCTCAAAAGGCCGTTCCAGGAACAGCCCTTGCAATTTTTGTAGCCTTTTCAAAAACACAAAAATCCAATTCATTTGGCTCACTGTTTCGGCTATCCAGCTTAAACTCATTTAAAAATCTCCCCTTTCGTAAATACTGAGGTGGAGGATACCACCACTATACCTCCGCTGCCACAATATACAATGATTGTGTTTTTCTCTTCAGCAACAAATTAACAGTTTTATCATTGAAAAGCTTTGGGCAGAAAATTTAGGAAATGGCAAAACTATTTGGGGTTCAAAACATTTAAATGGCACCAGACACGGGAAATCTTTTTTACATGGAAATGAAAGTGTGGAGGACAAAATTTCCTTTAGTTAAAAGTCCAGTGTTTAGCACGGGACCTGGTATTAAAAGTGATTGATAAATAAGAGCTGGAAGTCATAGACACACATTAGAATCAGAGTTATATGCTCATTTTTATGAATCATTTACAAGGAATGTCATAGTGCTAGCAGTGTCACACAGAAAGTTATCATAAGCATTAACAATAAATATAAATATCTTTATGCAGTAGGTATAAATAGCATCTTATTTACCATCCTACCAATTGGTCTCAATTTTTTAGAATTGCATATAAGCTAAGTAACTGATATCCAAGGTACCTCACTAAAAAATTCTCAAAAGTAATTTTTATTTTAAATTTTGCAAATGGTAAATTGTAAAACCAAAATGACATTTGCCTCAAAACTCCAAAGAATTGGGATATCACTGAGCTAAAAAAGAAAAGACCAGAATAAGGAGAATCCTCTTCCTAATATTCTGTATGCTAGAAACAATGCCACTCTATTTCTTTCTATAGGATTTATTGTTTTTTTCTTCCTGGTTTACAGCAGCAGTACATCTTCACAGAAGAAACTGTAGAAAACTCAGAAAACCACAAAGAAGGGGGGGAAAGTCTCCAACAATCCCATCCCCCCAAAAGAACTGCCTTTAATACATCCTGGTGCACTTTGTTCTTGACCTTCAGTATATGCACAAACCTTTACTTTTAAAACAGAAATCGAATCATACTATGGATATTGTTTCTGGATCTATTTTTACGGTTTTTACTAGCTATACAATAGTTCATTAAATCCTATTACTAGGCACCGAGACTGTTTTTCTATCTTATAAGCAGTGGTGCAATGAACATGCAGACACATATATCTTTGTGCCTACTTCGTCTTCTTGGATTAAATTCCCACAAAGTGAACTTTCGGGTCAAAATATACGCACGTTTTAAGGCACACGTCACACAAGACACACCAGAAAGGCTGCATTAATTCTGCACCAACAGTGTGAGAATATCCTTTTCCCTGTATCTTTGCCCAAATAATATTTTAACTTTCACAAATTTATCATGCAGAAAATTATGTCTTTTCCACTTTTATTACTAACGATATTCAGATGTTTTTGCACGTTTTTACTGGTGACCTGATTGCTTCCTTTGGGAACTGACTGTTCTTCCCTTACCCATTTATTCAACTGTAAAAAACTGTATTCTGAAAATATCAGCCCTTTGATTACGATTTATGTCCCAAATATTTTTTCTCCAGTGGTCACCTGACTATTTTATAGTATTGCTGGCCTTACAAAAATTTATTTCCATAGAGAAACCCATATTTTTCTCTTTTCCTTTTCTTTTGGATTTTGAAACTTAGATGGGCTTTTCCTATTCCAAGAGCAAATAAACAATCTGTCTTACATATTGAACTAATATCGGGAAGGCACTGATTTTGATGCAATGATTGGGAGGGCAAAACAGAGTTAGGAAAGAAAGACGGAATCCCGGAGGAGTGAGAAAGAGGTTAGAGGCTTCTAAAACTAACATTTGGCAGACATCGGCTAAATGCAAGTCTGATTTGCTCCTGAGTTAATGAAGGAGAAAATGGAGATGGTGAAGGAATAAAAGGTCCATTCTCGAACGGCAATAATAAAATCCTCTCTGAAGACAATAACAACATTCTTGTTATATATGGAAATCTAACCCTAAAATAATAAAGAATATATTGATATAACAGCACTGCGAATAAATTCCATTTAAGCTGTGTTATTTTAACAATGACCCAGAAAATGTTGAACTAAAGTAGTTTGTTACATGCCCAGTTTGGGGAGTATAAAACCACTTAGAGAACCACAGGTTCTGAGAAACATACCTGGAAAAGGCCTTTTTGTCTGCAATCAATTAATCGATAATTGTGTGCCAATAAGCTAACTTGTATATTGTTTATATAGAGCCTGTACATAAATATATGTGCATATACATGTAAATTTTCTTTCCAAAGGTAAAAAAATCGATGAAATCGCCTTCATTTTATCCAGTCATTAAAGGTAATCCTAATCTCATCAGAGTTCAGTGGAAAAGCATGGCTCTGACAGCTTTGAGGCGAGCCCCTGCACCTCCTTCCTGTGGGTGGAGAGGAGCTTCTGGGAGCATCGGGAGGAGGCCACGGAGGCCAGAGCCTTGCTCACCCAGACTCTCTGGCTAGAGAGCGCAGAGAGCCTAGAATTCCTGCTAGGGCGGGGCGGGGCGGGGGTGCCAGCAGCTTCCTCCCCAAGCCTGACCTGAGCTGCTGGAACCCTGGTTCTGCCCACCCTCCAACCTTCCCCTTCACTTTGTCAGCTACCCACATCCGGCCCCCAATACACTTCTCTCCTGCTCCAGCTACCAGGCCAGTTTGCTGTTTGCAGTCATGAGCCTTGACCTGGACAACCTTAAACTCGTGAGCGCTCGGCTCCCTGCACAGCGGCCTCCACCCTGAAGAACGCACACTGATTAAAAAGCTACCTGCTTCACCTCTTCCTTTCCGGGTGTATCTCACAGGGTTTACACTTGACTTTGTTCCCTTTGCCTTCTCTTCATACTCACTCCCCTCCCTAAAACAGGTCTGAGGGGAGAGGTGAGGAGAGCCCGAAGAGGCCAGAAGAAATGGGAAAGTTGAGCCCTGGCCAGTTTGGCTCAGCGGTCAGAGCGCCAGCCGGTGGACCAGAGTCCCGGGTTCGGTCCCCGCTAAGGGCACGTACCCCGGTTGCAGTTTGTCCCCGGCCCTGGGTGGGGTCGTGTGTCTCTCTCACATCGATGTTTCTTTCTCTCTTCCTCCCTATCTCCCTCCCGCTGTATCTGAAGATAAATGCAAAAATGTCCTCAGGTGAGGATTAAAAAAAGAAAAGAAATGGCAAAGAAAAGCCCCCTGTCACTTTTCAGAAAATATCTGCATCTCAGCTGCAGCCATCCCGTGGCTGTCACTGATGGAGGCTTAACTTTCTTCCCATAAATATATTAAAAAGTGAGTCAGGCATGGATTTGAACCTTGATATTATTGATAATGTGTTGATAACTATGTATTCTCTCTTACTGCAGTGAAGGGAGGAGAGAGGGGACAAAGGGACATGTGAGGGTAACCCCTGGGAGCAGCTCACTGGATGGCCTCCCCAGCCCTCAGTGGGCTGCTCAGTGCTGCAGAACCCCCAACCAGGTTGAGGAGTTGGGGAAGTACAGGGACCCCTTTTTACCCTGTGCCTTGGAGCTCCAGAAAAGCCCTGTCCCAGAGGCCAGCCCCAAATCAGCCCAGGGACAGAGCACAGACTCAGGAAGGTGCCACCACATGCTGCGTGAAAGGACACACACCCCTCTCAGTGCCCAGAGAGAGCCCTTGGGGCCGGCTCCTCTGGGCTCCCTTCCAGATGGAATGGGCAAGGGAAGGGAGAGAAGCCCTCAGAATAGCTTTTGTCTTTGGCCACCTCTGGAGGTGGGGGACAATAAGGTGGCATTGATGAACAAAAAGTGAGACTTCATCCTGGAGCAGTCACTTCTCCAGGTCGGCCAGAAAGTGGGGAAGGAGGTGTCGGCGACTCCCCAGGACACCTCTCCCTGCACATTTGGGTGCCGACAGCTCCCCTGCCCCAGTAGGGATGTGGGGACAGAGCTGAGGGGTGCAGTCCTAGGTCCATGGGGTGATGTATGGGCTGGGAAACAGGCTTCTACAAACCGGTTGTTTTTTTTTTTAGCAAAAGCAGTACCCACCCCCGATACATACAGCCATTTTCAAACTGGGGCAACACATCTTTCAAGAGGGCACATAGGCACAGACAGTTTTAAGGAAAAAACTCCCGTCCAGCCGGTGTAGCTCAGTGGTTGAGCGTTAACCCATGCACCAAGAGGTCACCGGTTCCATTCCTGGTCAGGGCACATGCCCACGTTGTGGGCCTGATCCCCAGTGGGGGGCGTGCAGGAGGCGGCCAAACGATGTTCTCTCTCTTTGATGTTTCTATCTCTCTCTCCCTCTCACTTCCTCTCTCTCTAAAATCATTAAAGGCAAAAAATTTTTTTAACTCCCAGAGCCTCAGTTTTGCACATGCACTCTTCTTAACCCAAGTCTATTTCAGAACAGGCCTGGAGTCCAGGTACATACAAGCTCCACTCTACCTCCCTTACACAACTGCCTTCCTCCCGGTGGTGAGGAAAGGAATCCCTCTCACCCTCTGAGGACAGTGAACAAGATCCTTCAATCAGACACCATAAACCGGAGACCATCCCCCAGCTGAGACACATTTCGATAAGTGCAAAGTATGCATTTAGGCGTTTTGATCCATGCCGCACCATTGTTTCCTTTAAATTAAATGTATTAGGGTGACATTGGTAATAAGATTATACAGATTTCAAGTGTAAATTTTTATGATACACCATCTGTATATTGCATTGTGTGCCCACCACCTAAAGTCAAATCTTCCATCACCAGATATTTGACCCCCTTTACCCTTTACTAACCTCCCTTCCCTCTGGTAACCACCATACTGTTGTCTGTGTCTATGAGTTTTTTGTTGTTGTTGTTGTTGTTTTGTTTTTTTGATTTTTTGTTTTTTAATCCTCACCTGAGGACACTTTCCCATTTTTTGTTCAGGTAGAGTGGGAGGGAGAGAGAGGAACAGAGAGAGAGAGAAACATCAACATGGAAGGGGCACATCGAGTGGCTGCCACCCGCACGACCAACCAGGGCCGGGGACAAACTGCAACCGAGGTACGCGCCCTTAGCGGGAACCGAACCCGGGTCTCTCGGGACCGCAGGCTGACGCTCTAACCACTGAGCAAACCGGCCAGGGCTGTCTATGAGTTTTTGTTTGTTTTTCTTGTTTGTCCATTTGTTGCTTTTAGTTTTATATCCCACATAAGTGAAATCATACAGTTCTTAACTTTTTCTGTCTGACTTATTTCATTTAACACAATATTCTCAGGAGCCATCCATACTGTCGCAAATGGCAGTGTTTCGTCCTCTCTTATGCCTGAGTAGCATCCCCTTGCATATCTGCACCACATCTTCTTTATGTAGTCCTCTATCAAAGGACACTGTGGTTGTTTCCATGTCCTAGCCACCATGAACAATGCTGCAATGAACACAGGGGTGCATGTATCTTTGCAAATAAATGTTTTCAAATTTGTCAGGTAAATACCCAGAAGAGGGGTTGCTGGGTCATACAAAATTCTATTTTTTTAAATTGAATTTTAGAGAGAGAGGGAGAGATAGAAACATCGATAAGAGAGACACATTGATTGGCGGCCTGCTGCGTGCCCCCCCCACTAGGGATGGAACCTGCAACCTGGGCATGTGCCCTGAATGGGAGTCGAACCAGCAACCTCTTGGTCCATGGGTCGATGCTCAGCCACTGAGCCACACCAGCTGACTATTAATTTTTTGAGGAGCCTCCCTTGTAACTGTACCAGTTTGTGCTGCATCGTTCCTGATTGAGATGCATTCTAGGGCCGGCCAGAAGCAGTGCAGACAACTTCCACTTAAGATCTTACCTCTTCATCCCCCAGCTGCTAGTTAGGAACGCTTCCCTCCCAGGAAAACCCAAAGAGAACTGTTTAAGATGGGGGCACCTTATTTCATCGGGGGGACCAACTGCATGCCTCATTTACCCGTCTTCATCTTGGAGTGAAGAAGTAGGATACACCAGCTGAGCCTAAACCAGCTGAGCCTAAACACTAACACGTTTGCTTGAATTGCAAAACAAAAAGGTGGACTTTCAAACACAAACTTTGGTTTGGCGTCTTGGTTTGCAATGAGGATTGGCTGTGCCAATGAGGTTATACAGCAGGTATTTTCCAAAAATTGGGAGAGTTAAATCTGCAGCTCCAAGGTTTACATGAAAGTATATTTAAAACATGGGACAAGCCCTGACCAGTTTGGCTCAGCAGTTAGAGTATCGGCCCGCGGACCAGAGAGTCCTGGGTTCAGTTCCCACTAAGGGCACGTACCTCAGCTGCAGTTTGTCCCCGGCCCCAGTTGGTGTCGTGTGGGTATCTCTTTCACATCGATGTTTCTCTCTTCCTCCCTGTCTCCCTCCTGCTCTATCAGAAGATAAAAATGCAAAACAAAACATGGGACAAAATAAAAACATTCTGTTTAAAAAATATATTGTATTGATGGAAATGTATTAAAATGAACTATTTCAATTTTCTCAACTATCTTTCCTTTTTAATCCTCACAGGGTATTTTTGAATGATTTTTAGATAGAGTGGGCGGGAGGGAGAAAGAGAGAGAAACAATGTGAGAGAGACACATTGATTGGTTGCCTCCCGCATGACCCTGACTGGTACCAGGGATTGAACCTGCAACCCAGGTACATGCCCTTGATCGGGACTCAAACCCACAACTCTTTGGTCTGCAGGCTGACACTCTAACCACTGAGCCCAATTGGCCAGGGCTCAACTATTTTTAAGTAGATTAACTAGAAATCTCTAAGTAAAGCATGAGTAAGTATAATTATAATAATTTGATAAGTCACAATAAGTCTCTTAGGTAAACCAGATATTAATAGGTGGATGACTCTAATGACTATTAATAAATCCTCTCATAAATCAGGTGGTCTCCAGTTCTTTGCATTCAACAAAACTGCAGAAGGACCTAATTGAGTTATTAACTGACAGATCAATCAGTAAAAATAATTACTGATGAGTGAGCAATGTAATTTTTGGCATATAACTTAAAAACAGTTGCCAAAAATTGAGTGATGATGCTACATTTTAAAAAAAGAAAAAACTTTCTCCATTCCACCTACTTTTTAAAAAATTATTTTTTCTTTATTGATTTTAGATAGAGAGGAAGAGAGAGACATTGGTGAGAGAGAACATCGACTGGCTGCCTCCTGCATGCCCCGCACTGGGGATTTGGCCCACAGCCTGGGCATGTGCCCTGACCGGGAATCAAACCAGCAACCTCTTGGTGCCTGGCTGGATGCTCAACCACTGAGCCACACCAGACAGGCTCTCGCCTACCTTTTTATGTGAAGAAACTTCCCATTGGTTCTGTATATAAAAAGGAAGACAGTAAGAGCTGAACTGTCTCATTCTATCAATAAATCACATTCATCTGCAGATAAATGAACTAACTGACAAATGACCCCTTCCGGCTCATTCAGAGGCATATTTCCAATAAATTGTAGTCACGTGTCAAAATGTACAATGCATTTGTGTTTGGTATATTGTACGCCATTGATAATTATAAGGAGAATTCAATCTGGAAGAATTTTTTTTTTTATTCTTAGAGCCTCACGTTCACAGAAAATGACATGGTCTTGATGCAGAGACGTATCCTAGAGTGAATGATGAAAGATTTAAGCATAAGAATGTATTACATTAGTATAAAATTCTAGGAGACCTGGAACCGAAACAGAAGTTCAAGGACATAAAACTAACATAAAAGGTGGACTCTGAAAGAAGAGCTTCATCTCATCATTCAGGACCACGGTAGGCTTCAAATCGTATGGCATTCACAGTCACCGGACAGACTTCAGAAAGGGATGCTATTCCTCTGAACACCAATATTCATCATATGTTGAAAATTATATCCTTTGTGATTATTTAAACTTTTGATGAAAATTGTTAGACGTCAGCCCTGGCCAGTTCCTCAGTGGTTGGAGCGTCGGCCTGCAGTCCAGAGAGACCCGGGTTCGGTTCCCGCTAAGGGCACGTACCTCGGCTGCAGTTTGTCCCTGGCCCTGAGTGGGTCATGCAGGAGGCAGCCACTCAATGTGTCCCTTTCACGTTGATGTCTCTCTCTCTCTCTCTCACCCTCTTTCCTTCCCACTCTATCTGAACAAAAAATGAAAAAATGTCCTCGAGTGAGGATTAAAAAAAAATTTTTTAGATGTCAGCTTAAACACATTTAAGGGGATTCATAGATTTTCAAAATTATTCTAGGGATGCAGTGAGAAAGTTTAAAAACCACTGCTACATACAAACTTCTAGTTATAAAATATGTTACAGGGATATATCATACAGTGTAAGGAATATGGTCAATAATATCACAATAACTTCTACAGTGACAGATAATTACTAGACTATCGTAGTAATCACTTTGTAAGACATATAAATGTCAAATCACTATGTTGTACAGCTGAAACTAATATAATATTATATGTCGACTACAATAAAAATTAAAATAAAAAACACTGCTATAACAAGGTCCCATCACTCCACTACGAAGATAAATGCTCACTAGGTTTCCATCCAAGGCAGGCATGTCTTCCTGGGCACAGCAAGGGAGGTTTGAGAGGGTGCCCCCACCCAAAGACAATCTAGAACATGTAACAGTCATAGCAAGCATCAGAAAGAGATGCACACTGTATGATCCTCAGAGCTGTCGGGAGAGACTTCTTGGGATTGGTCTGTTAAGGCAACATTTCAGAACAGGAGGGAAACTTAAGACCTTGCTGAGGGGAGGGGGACGGAGAATCAGACAAAGAGTATTTCCTTCCCATGGTGCTTGAAGGAGGTACCAACTTCCCCCTTGTTTATGAGAGTATTGACAATAATTTGAACTGTTCAAGGAGAAAAAGAAAGCTTAAGTAATAAGGGTGCATTGATGAAGTGAATGTCACAAGATAGACCCCAGAGCAAAGTTCCTCTATGAGTGCAGGACTGCCCCCTAGGGGACATTTCAGAACTCAGTTACTTTGGTTGCAGTGACTAGAATTTCGTGTTCAAGGGGCCCCAGGAATTCACGTTGTCCTGCAACGTACAAGGTCAGCCCTGGACAACCAGACTCCCCTCTGAAACAAATTTTTAATGGCCTGCCGGTCACTCATGTAGATGAAAAACCTGTTCATAATTATCTGACATGAGAACCTGATTTTATTTTTACATCTAAACAAAAAGTACTTTCTGTACAGTTTTATTATACTCAACTTTCCAAGGGCGTTACCACCACATAGATCAAGGGAAAATGGGGAAATTCCATAGTTCAGAGTTGTTTCCCACTATGTAAAATCATGTCACCCAATGCAACACCATCTGTGGTATCTGTATTGCCCAATGCAACACACCTTGATGAGTCTGTCCGTCACATTCCTGACTTTATGCAGAGGAGCAAGCATCTAACTACTTCATTATGTCTTCTTGAAGAGTCGGATGTGAATACATATTAAGATGCATGTAATTTTACTTTAACAATTTCTTTTTATTTCTGTTTTATTACGTTGAATTTTTAAATTCTGTATGTAGACAGATTATATAATCTATGAATTTAAAACTTCAAGAGGTTAAAGATGGCAATATAAAATATTTATTATACAAAGAGGTACGGACAGTCTGCAACACGACTCACCCTCTTACTTATGCTAAGTGAAAGAAGCCAGACAAAAAAAGATCTCATTGTTATGATTCTATTTATATGAAATGTCCAGATTAGGCAAATCTACAGAGACAAAAAGTAGATAGTGGCTGTGGCAGGGAGAGATGGTAGTGACAGCTAATGGGTTCAGGGTTTCTCTTTGGGGTGACAAAAATGTTCCAAATTTGATGTGAAGATAGTATATTCACAAGTGTGAATGTACTAAAACCACTGAATTAATGATACATTTTAAATGTTGCATTGTATCTGATGTGAATTATATCTCAAAAAAGCTGCTTCTTAAAAAAGTATGGGTCTAACCTGGCTACTCTGAGTTCCTGCCAGTGGGCTGAGCAGAACACCAGGCGGGCCATGGCATCTGGGAGGGATTCCTGCGGCGTGAAACTGCCGGGAAGGGACAGAGCACGCCTGGTATTTAGAATGGGATAGCTTTGGTCGTAAAGGGCATACAAACGGCAGTAAACAGAGGGAGACTCTCTAAAATAGAATCTATCTCAGATGACAAGTGGTTTCTATGGGACAGCAGGACGTAAAGAATATAGCATACCCGTACCATAGCAGCCCTTCAAAACCCCCTAGACCCAATTAACACACTGGAAAAGCATTAAAATGTAACCCATTCTAGGAGGTATATCATCAGGCAACATACGTCATACAGTCCCCACAGCAACAAAAAGAAAAAGAGAAGGAAAAAAAAATACATGAATGCCCAAATAGCACCCACCACCAATAATCACCTTGTTAAGAGAAAACCACATCTAGGGATCATGTTCCCGCACCTCTAGTTATGAGGTGGGTATGAGCCAGAGCATGAAATGGCTAATGTATTTTGAAATCAGAAAACCAGAGCAAAGGAACCAAGGTTTACTAGCATGTGAAACCACACACACACACACACACACACACACACACACACACACACCATGTACTTTCCCCTACTCGAAGCCATACTTTGACGAACTTAAATTTACGAATTTATTAGTACAAGCAGTTCTCACCTCACACGGTACCACAATAACTAAAACTCACCCGTATGGGAGCCATGTCCTCGAAAACCGTGCAAAGTGAGGTCACTGTTCGACTCGCACGGGCTTCAGTGAGCATGGTGCCCTGAGAAGCAAGGAATGCCTGTGCTGAAAATCGGTCAACCGATGCTTTTAAAAGTCTTCACAAATAGGGGAATTCATTTCAAAACTGGTCTCATGATGGCTTCTCTCCTGTTTCATGCTGCCATCTCATACCTGCGGCACCCAGGTATTTCGGGTCTACATTGGTTGTATTGAGCGATACAAGCCTCTAGATCTTTTCCCTTCCCTTCCTTTACCCTTCTTTCTGTCTGGCCCTGTCCCGACCTGGAGACGGGAAGGCAGACGGCAGGAGCGCAGTAGGAGAAACACAGAGAACCTGGTCTCCTTACAGTGTCTGCCCTCACACCACGGAGACCCATAGGGCTTGTGCCATTTGCTTTTTCATCTGTGGACACTTGAAGGTGTCTAGCCCAGTTATCGATGAGACCAGCTGGTCTGGGCGCGGCCCTGGATCAACTCTGCTTTGCTTGTCCACCCAAACTTCCAGGGCCCCCGCCGGCTGCGCAAGGTCCCGCCCATGCCCACACCTCAGGAGCCCGCCTTCTGCTGCTCCTTACAAGCGGACTGGCCCTGTCTTCCTCACGAAAGCCCCGTTCTTGTTCGTGATTGGCTGCCATTTAGTTTGAGATCCTGGTTTTTAGTTTGTTTGTGTGTTTGCTTGGTTTTTTGTTTTTGTTTTTTAGGGTTTTTTTCTTTATTGATTTTAGAGAAAGAAGAAGGGAGAGGGAAAGAGAGATAGAAACATTGATGAGAAGGAACATCGACTGGCCGCCTCCTGCACGCCCCCTACTGAAGATCTGACCCACAACCTGGGCATGTGCCCTGACCAGGAATCAAACAGGCGACCTCTTGGTGTGTGGGTCAATGCTCAACCACTGAGCCACACTGGCTGGGCTGTTTGGCTGGTTTTTAATTTATTCTTGTATTCTAAACGTTTTCAGTAAATATTTAAAGTTATTAAAAGTTTCTGTAAAAATCTCACTCATGCCCTGGCCGGTTTGGCTCAGCAGTTAGAGCGTCAGCCTGCGGTCCGGAGAGACCCGGGTTCGGTTCCCGCTAAGGGCACGCACCTCGGTTGCAGTATGTCCCCGGCCCTGGTTGGGTCGTGCGGGAGGCAGCCACTCAACGTGTCACTTTCATGTCCATGTTTCTCTCTCTCTCTCTCTGTCTTCCTCTCTCCCTCCCACTCTGTCTGAACAACAACAACAACAAAAAATGGAAAAATGTCCTCGGGTGAGGATAAAAACAAACAAAAATATCTCACTCATTGCCCTTACATTTAAGAAGGCTTATCTTGCCCTGACTGGTTTGGCTCAGCGGTAGAGCATTGGCCTGTGGTCCCGAGAGACCTGGGTTCGGTTCCCGCTAAGGGCACGTACCTCAGTTGCAGTTTGTCCCTAGCCCTGGTTGCTCATGCGGGTGGCAGCCACTCGATGTGTCCCTTTCACGCTGATGTTTCTCTCTCTCTCTCTCTCTCTCTCTGTTCCTCTCTCTCCCTCCCACTCTACCGGAACAAAAAATGGAAAAATGTCCTCCGGTGAGGATAAAAAAAAACAAAAAAGAAGGCTTATCTCATCATGAGCATGATTAAATAGCCACTTCATTGTCTTCTCATTTCTCATGGTTTTATCATTAATTATTTAATTCATCAGAATCTATTTTGATATATCTCCAAAGGATAAAAAGTTCCAAAAGTAACTACTCGACAAGGAGTACCTGAAATATAAAGTTGGGACTCTCTCCCAAACCACCAAGCCCTCGTTTCTAAGAGGAACCACGACTGGCAAAATTGAGGTTGGAAAGATCAATCTCTTATTTAAAAAACACACACAGAGATTGGGGAGAAACAATTAAAACAGCCTTGAATGTGTTTTCTGAATGCATCCACTCATTCAACAAACATTTACTGAGCCCCTGGCTCACGAGGGCTGGAGGGATCAGCAGTAAATAAGCTCCTGACCTTGTGAGGTCTGAGTTTTAGAGGGCAAGAGAGACAGTGAGCAAGGGCAGGGGGGCAGGAGGAAGCAGAGAGGGCCTGGGGGAGGCAGCGCCTGCTGCCATCAGGACGGGCGAAGCTGGCCGGGCCGTGGGGACATCTGAACACAGACCCACAGGGAGGCAGACAGCAGCCACGCACGGGAGGGGGCAGAGCCTTCCTGCAAAGGGCCAGCATGTTTGTGGACCCAAAGGTCTAATAACACCCGTGTCCCGAGTGAACCCTCCTCTCCATCACCTTCTCCCAGTATCAGGCTATGATCTGCGGGGCTGGTTTCCCACAGGCTTCACGACCTTCCCATGTCCTTACTCTCTCGTTGTGTCTCTCCTCGCCTTCTCCTTATCTGACTTGGTTTTCTGACATCTCAGCAAAATACTAATGAAAATCCCTGGCTTTTTGCCCTGGCCAGTTTGAGTCAGTGGTTAGAGCGTCGGCCCGCGAACCATGTCGTGGGTTCAATTCTGGTTAAGGGCAAGTACCTCGGTTGCGGTTCGCTCCCTGCCCTGGTCGGGGTCGTGCAGGAGACAACCAGTCAATGTGTCTCTTTCACATCAATGTTTCTCTCTCTCTCTTTCTCTCTCCTATTCTCTCTCTCTCCCTCCCACTCTATCTGAAGATAAATAGAAACATATCCTCGGGTGAGGATTTAAAAAAAAAAGAAAATCCCTGGCTTTCCATAAAGGTTTCTGGATCTGGCTTTGCACCCACATCTCTCTCTCCCTGTGCACCCCACAGACACCCCACATAGTCTACAAAGGGAGGGAGATCAGATGACAGCTACCATCTCGTTCTTGTGCTTAACTGGGCTGAAACTTCACAGAAGCAGAAAGATCGAGAATTTTAATCTCTTCATCTCGAAACGTCTCAAACGCACTGCCCTGTGTCACGGCCGTATTCCCTTCGCCTTTAATACAGGTTGTCCTGTGTGCAAAGAGCAGCCAACTACGAACTCAGTATTATCCTTCAACCTTTTCAATAGAGTTTAGACTGAAATTCTAAGGATTTTAAACAAGGACTGTAAGTGGTCCCCGGGTGAGCTTCATGAATCACTGTCCCCAGATGTGTTCCCTGCCCCAGTGCCGCTCCAATGCAGTGTTCTGGGAGATGAGGAAGATGGTCCAGCGGTCCTCAGTCACACCATGGAGGTTAGTGGCTGCCTGAAGACAAGGCTGACGCTGACCCGATCTTAGAATTGTTCCTTGCAGGTCACACATTTACTGAACCATTCATTATCCATCCAGAGCCCAGTACATGGTAGGTTTCAAGTCAGACTTAACAGGACGAGAATGCATGTGTACACACGTGTACCCTTGTATAAAGCATATATCAAGGGAGGGGCTAATTTTCATTGAGCATGTGCTCTGTCCCTGGTATCAAATTTAGTGTTTGGTTTCACCTTATTCTGAGTAGGTATAATTATTCCTGATTTTTCAGATGAGGAAACTAAACAGAGAGAGGTCATATAACCTCTCTGTGGTCACCCAGGTAGTAAGTGGTAGCGCAGGACTCAAGCCAGGTTTACCAGGCTCCAAAGCCACGCCTCTGGGAAGCCACACCCCTCCCAGAAATCAAGCAGCTCCTTCCCCAAACTGGTCATCTACTACAAAGTTTTGAATTAATGCAGTGGGGATAGCTGGTCAGGGAAAGCTGCTGATATTTCATTGTTAATAAGAACCTAAGTCCAAGTTTTATTTGGAGATTCTATTTTAATTTAAGCTATATTTCATTAAGTAAAAATACTATAATGTCCATATTAATTTTTGTGTAAGTCAAATAAACTAAGCCAAATGACAGTTTTAGCTTTACTTCAGAAGGAACGGAGGCTCAAGAAACAGGCAATAAATAAAAAGGGAAAATTATTTCTCTTAGACATTCACCTGATACAGGGACTATTGCGTGTTCTGAACCATGTCTAGTTTAGACGTGGCACATCTGGTATGATAGATGCTATGTATGAACAGAAACAAGTTCAGAGTAATAAATGTTCCCCAGTGTTAAAATAAACACCTCAGCAGTTCAGATTTTGGCCAGGCAATTTCTCCACAGTAGGAGGTACTTATCTACTTTAACACTTTGCTACTTAGAAATTATCACTCAATCAATTACCTTCCACATGGGTTTATTTGTACAGAGAGCTTCAATAAAATGAGTGTGAAAATAAGTTAAACACATTCTATTCATTTTCTCAATTTTTCACCTCTCCCAATGGTGGATATGTTGACAGAAAAATTACTTCATTTTATTTCCACAGACATTTATGGAATGCTGACCAGGTTCCGTGCTAAGGGCTGGGAGACAGGATATGACAAAGAGGAATAAAATGCCGTCCCCTGTCATTAAGGAGCACAAGTGAATTACCTTATAACATGGGACATGTCCCTACACAACCCATCTGAAGGCACCTGTGAGGAAATTCTGGACCCAACGAGCTCTATGGCCCTTCCCTTTCTCCTCCCACCCACAACCCTCTGCACCTTGTCCAGGTAATCTACCTGTGAGCAGTGGTTTGTCAAACTACTCTGAGCTGCTTCCAGATGTGAAAATACTTTTTCACCAAGAGAAGTTTATTACATTTTATTTTTATTTTTTTAATTTATTTTATTTTTTGCCCTCACCCAAGGACAATTTTCCATTTTTTATTCGGATAGAGCAGGAGGGAGAGAGAGGAAGAGAGAGAGAGAGAGAGAGAGAGAGAGAGAGAGAGAGAGAGAGAGAGAAACATCGACGTGAAAGGGACACATCGAGTGGCTTCCACCCATACGACCCAACCAGAGCTGGGGACAAACTGCAACCGAGATACATGCCTTTAGCGGGAACTGAACCCAGGTTTCTCTGGACCGCAGGCCGACGCTCTAACCGCTGAGTCAAACCGGCCAGGACACATTTTATTTTTAAAGAGTACCTACCTGTTACATCACTTCTGACTTATGCTTCTGAATTTCTACACCACGTAGTTTTTTTGTTTTGTTTTGTTTTTTTTACCACCCGAGAATATTTTTCCATTGATTTTTAGATAGAGTGGAAGGGAGGGAGAAGGAGAGAGAGAAACATCAATGTGAGAGAGACACATCGACTAGTTGCCTCCCACACGACCCCTACTGGGGCCAGGGATTCAACCTGCAACCCAGGTACATGCCCTTGACCAGGAATCAAATCCAACACCCTTTGGTCCACAGGCTGATGCCCTAACCGCTGAGTCAAACTGGCCAGGTCCACCTACAGTTTTTTAAATAACAGATTTATTGAGATAGAATTCAAATATCATAAATACACCCTTTTGAAGTGGGGAATTCAAGGGTCCTAATATATTCACAGATTTGTACAACCATCATCAGTATCTAATTTGAGCACATCTTCATTATCCCAAAAAGAAGCCACTTACCCATGAACAGTCACTTCCCGTCTCCCGGCCCTGCCCCCTGGCAACGGCGAATCTACTTTTTATCTCTGTGGATTTATCTGTTCTAAGCATTTAATATAAATATCTTATTTCACTTAGAATAATGTTCTCATAGTTCATCCATGTTGTATCATGGATCAGTACTTCATTACTTTTTATAGCTGAACAATATTCCTCTGTGTGGATAAAACCACAGTTATGCATCCATTCATCTACACTGCACGTTTGGGTCGTTTGGCTATTAAAAATAGCGACACTATAAATATCTATGCACAAGTTTTCGTGTGGACTTATATTTCACTTCTCTTGCACAGATATCTAGGAATGGAAATGCTGGGTCATATGGTAACTCTACATTTAACCTTCTGAGACACCGCCAGATCATTTTCCAAGGCCACTGCACGATTTACATTCCCATCAGCAGTGTGGGAGGGTTCCAATTTCTCCTCATCCTTACCAACACTTGTTCTTGTGTGTCTTTCTTATTATAGCCACGCTGTGGGTGTGAGATGCTGTCTCACTGGGGTTTGACTTGCACTTCCCTGCTGACTAATGACGTTGGGCATCTTTTCATGTGCTTATGAACAGATCCATTTTGCCTCACAAATTTTTCTAAACTGTTATGTACTCTTTCAAATTTCACGTTTCTCTCCAAGTTCAGCATCCTCCCCTCTCGCCGTCCTGCTCCCTGTGCTGTGCTTGCCTGCCTCCTAGTCAGAGCCTGAGTGGCCGCCCCACAGGGCTGATGAGGCTCACAGAGCCTACGATCTCAGCTTTCAGGCCCGGGAGGGGATGAAAGAACCTCTAATCAAGCACTTGGATGTTTGACAGACCAGAACAGGAAGCAGATGAAGGCCTGCTACCTTGCCAAAGGGAAAGCAGTTCAGTGACGGCGGACGTGGACCCCAAGGTCTCTGCACTAGTCCTTCCAGCAAGCCACGTCATGCCCCTAACTCAACACCTGCCATTTCCCAACTGCCACACATCCCCTCAAGCCCATGTATCAAATGTACATGACTACTCATCAGTCTCGCAGGCCCAATGGGGCACACGCAGAGCACTAACCCTGCATGCGGTGGGGAGACGTGGTGCGTGGGTGCCAGTGTGACACAGAGATGCACAGTTTAAGGAGACAGCCACTGACTACCTGGAGACATGAACGAGCTGTCCAGAGTAGACAAGTGACAAGATTATGCAGTGGGAATGAATCAGATGAGAAATGGTGGGGAAACTATTCAGGCAGCGGCAACAGCACAAAGATCCACTTTCATGAGATCACAGGTGGTCAGTGGAACTGAAACAGAGCATCAGGGTCCTGGGCAGGGTCAGGAGCAGAACCAAGGCTGGAAAGAAGGGTTGGAGCCAAGTGGTTGAGTGTTCCCTGGCATTTTACAGAGGAGAAAATGTAAAGCCCGTGCGTTTCTGGAAAAGGACTGGACGTGGGCACATTTGCACTCAGCACTCTCTCAAGCAACAATGTCCCTGAATAGCATATAGATACTTTCTTTTTTATTAAGTAAATTTATAAAAACTGAAGCTTACTGTAAAATAACACCTAAACTTGTTGAAGATTCTCTGTCTTACTTCTTCTCGGAGATGTTTTGCTACTCAAGAACCAACAGTCCATCTCGGCCCCTAACGTGGGGTTAAGAAATGCTACCATGCCCTGGGGAACTCTATGTGCCCAAAAGCAGTGATCCTGAAACCTTTGGTTTGCATATCCCCTAAAAGAATGTCGATGAAAGACTTGCATATTTTTAAGTTGACATATAAAGTTTTCAGTATAAGTTTGGATGGTTGCGAAGGATGGAATTTCTGGCTTAAGGTAGACACTAATATTTTAATTTTTTTTTATTGATTTTCTTTATTATTATTTTTTTTTTATCCTCACCCAAGGACACTTTTGCATTCATCTTCAGACAGAGTGAAAGGGGAGAGGGAGGGAGAGAGAGAGAGAAACATCAATGTGAGAGAGACATGTCAACTGCCACCCACACGACCCTAACCAGGACCGGGGACAAACCGCAACTGAGGCATGCACCCCTATCAGGAACCGAACCCAGGTCTCTCTGGACTGCAGGCCAATGTTCTAACCACTAAGCCAAACCAGCCAGGGCTCTTTATTGATTTTAGAGAGAAAGGAAAGGAGAGGGAGAGAGAGATAGAAACATCTATGAGAGAGAACATCGACTGGCCGCCTCCTGCATGCCCCACACTGGGGATTGGGCCCACAACCTGGGCATGTGCCCTAACGGGGAATTGAACTTGTGACCTCTTGGTGCATGGGTCGACGCTCAAACACTGAGCCACACCGGCTGGGCAAGACTTTATTTTAAATAAATAAAGCTATTATTATCACTCTTTTAAATGTATTCAAGGAAATCAAAATATCATAGAAATGTGTTACCCACCATCATCTGTCTTAAAAGTACATAAACAAATTTCTTCAGTCAGAAATTTTCCTTTTTCTCCTTTAGTAAAATTCTACTCCACCCCTGGAATTTCATCTCAACATCATCATTTTATACTTGAAAGTCTTAACCGTACTGTTTTACTTGTTTACAATAAAAAATATATATAAAAATTGACATTTTTGCTCTGGCCAGTGTGACTCAATTAATTGGGAGTCGTACCATGCACTATCTGGTTGCTGGTTCAAAACCCAGTCGGGGCACCTGCCTGGGTTGTGGGCTTGGGGCTTGACCCCCCGTGGGAGGTGTGCAGGAGGCAGCCAGTCGATGTTGTGCTTTCACATCGATGTTTCCCCCTCTCTCTCCTTCCCTTCCTCTCTCTGGCTCAGTGGTTGAGCGTTGACCCATGCACCAGGAGGTCACCCATTTGATTCCCAGCCAGAGCACATGCCCAGGTTGTGGGCTCGATCCCCAGTGGGGGGCATGCAGGAGGTGGCCAATTGATGTTCTCTCTCATCGATGTTTCTATCTCTCTCTCCCCCTCTCCCTGCCTCTCTCTATAAAAATAAAGAAAAATAAATAAATAAATAAATCTTTAAAAAATTGACACCTTTAATTGTTTTATTTCCTTTAACTAAAAGTTTTAAGCATTAAAATGTTTTTACTGGGTTGATTTGTATTTAAAATGATCAATCGTTCAGAATTAATAAAATATAAATGTTTCAAATTTTGATAAAAATAATCACACATAAAAATTTGAAATATATCTCCTAATGAGATGAATGGGTCTTTTTTTTTTTGGATCCAGGGTGAATGTCACTACTGCTAGAATGAGACAGTGGTCAATGTCAGTTCTAGTCCTACTGAGAAGCCTTGCTCACAGACACGAGAAGAGGGAAAGAGGAGCTTTGTTATAGCCATGCCACTCAATGCTTTAAACTCCTTCCACACATTTGCCAAAAATCACACCCTTATCTATCATCGACAGTCTTTTTAATGATCTGCCAGCTGACAGATTGGTGGGGCCCTTCTTCAATTTCATCTGAAGAATTGGGAACTACCTGGCGTGCGAAAGGAATGGCTGGTGTCATTTGCTGCCTCACACCGATATTCCACACTGTTCTTTTGTTTGCCACCCCAAGAGGCTGCTCCATCCCAGACAAGGCTCCATCCATGATAAGATTAGGAATGGGTGAAAAGGGGCGATTATGAAGGGGGTGTCGGAGAATAAAACAGGCGATCAGTTTCAGGAAAGAGTCCATATGGAGGCTGAGGGCTGAAAACAACACCGCTTCCCGAACACGTCTCCCACAATGCACCCCAGTTTAAAGACCAGTGTTCCAAGTCACACGTGTGCAGGCTCCTGGGTCTCCCACTCTGGTTAAACCTTGAAACGGAGGCTTTGTTCCTATTGACACCGAGAAACGACTGGGAAGCAGGAACGAAGCAAAGATGGAAAGGGCAAGACATGTTAGAAAAGGTAAGAAAAACCTTTTTAAAACAGAGAAAAGCTCTACACATTAAAATTCTGCCGCTTGCCGCAAAGCCCATCAAATTAAGTTTACCTTTTCAACCATCCCCTGCCCAGCTCCTGCTTCTCCGAAAAGCGTGCACTGAGACTCTTCAGTCTTTGCACTTGGTGTTGGCTGTTGTTTTGAAAGCAAAGGGTCATCGTTTCAACCCAAGTTTTTCCAAACAAATAGCAAAATGTGACAGAAAATTCTGAACATTCCACCACCGGTGATCCTTACTATTCTGATATGGTCTAATAACTCAAAATTATTCCCTATCATACACACTTTATATGACATCAGCTACCACACAAGTTTTTAATACACAGTAAGCAGGTGGCCCCAGCAATTTCTCTTATATCTCACATCTGGTATTGTACTCCATATAAGGTGCTGAGTCCGATTTTTTAATAAAAACATGGCCTGAGCTTGTAAAAGTTCAAGTAAAATATACCTCTAAAACTGCTGTATTTAATTTCCAGTCATGAAAGTCTAAAATTATTGTAAAATAATACTCAACCTTTTTCATAGATCCGTTCAATGAAGCTTAAAACTACTTTCCTTTCAGAAAGGAAAAGAGCTTCATAACTAACAGCTTCTTGAATTCACATGTGCTGTCTTACTTTTGTGAGCCTGAATCACATACATTTTATAACCTTTCAATCTGAACAAAATTGGTTTGGTTAACAGTACAAAGTAAGAATACGTTTATGTCTCTGGATGGCGGTTGGGGGTGGGGGGAAGGATAAAGAAAAGGACCAAAATGCTGAAAACCAGATTAAAGCAATAATCTGAGGCTTGAAGAAACTCATTTTTTTCCTTTTCTTTTCAAAAATGATCTTTAAGATACACGAGGAAATAAATATATCAACAAATTCATAGAGGATCATAAATATTATCTTAGACTCAAAGAAATAACCATGTGGACCACGTTAGTAAGTATATATGAGGTTGGTGTAAAAGTGTGTCTACAAAAAGGATACAGATTGCTTCTGCAAGTTCAGACTTAAGAATCGTGTGTCTAACTAGATGAATTGTTGCTTTAGCACTGCGTCTCCCCCTCTGGTCCATGAAGGGCGGAGTCCTTCTGATTTGGGTGACTACTTTCATGATTTGAGCAAATCCATAGCGGAAGCTCAGGGATCATATTTCCTTCGATCACAAATTCCTCTTAAGCAATCTTGCTCTAAGAGCTGGTGCTACATCAAAAGGTAACTTTCATTTCCTTTAAATGATTCAGTTTCATCTTTAACTACCATCTTCAACCACAGATTTTTAAATTGTTACTAAATTGAGTAACTAAATAGAAATAAATTAGATGCTGGCTGTAAAACAAAGCCAAGAACTTGAGTCATTTTTGTTTTTTTAAAGTGTTCCTGCCTGACAAATCTACTCAATAAGAAGTATTTCTCCAAAGAACTTTCATAGTAGTGTTTCATTTTTCTTTTTGCGGAGGGGGGAGGGGTGGTTACCTCCCTTGTTGTCAGAATTGAAATGCAAGAATCAGTCCGCAGGCCACTGTGGAGAAACAGGTTCAAACAGGTTCTCTCCAACCCCAAGTGAAAACAGGTATATCTGCTCAGTTTGGTGGGCAGTTTAATTTAACAAAGGCTATCCAAACAAAAGACACATCTCTGACGCCCCACGGGAGAGAAACGTCACACCTGTACATAATGGGCATTGCAGCACTGACTCTAAGAGCAAACGGTGGAAACCAGCCAACTATCCATTAAGAAGGACGTGGCTAAACAAAGAATGGTGTGTTCTCACTATGGACTATTACGCAGCAGTTAAAAGGAGGGAGCCACATGGTGTGCTGTAACAAGTGAGTCTCCAAGGCGGACAGAGCAGTGCAGTAGAGCAAGCATGGACAGCAGTCCACCCACATCATCATCCTCCCTCCTCCTGGCCACACCCCACAGCTCCTCTCGGCTGGGCTGGCCGCCCAGGCGCTTGCTGATAGAAGGTAAGTGTGTACCACTCCAGCCTCACTGGTTTAAGAGAAAATCTCTGGACCACTACTTCCACCCTTTTGCCCTTCTTGCTGAGTGAAACAACAATGACAAGACTGACCTAGGAAGTCACACATTAAAGACACAGAGCCACTGTCAGCCTGGAGCCCCACCCGACCACACAGAACACAGCAGACCGATGACCGAGACGGTGTATCCTGGACTATCACATGGGGAGAGCTAATGGCCTTTCTTTGAAAGCCAAATTATTGCTGGAACTCTTGCCATTCAGCAACTTAGTCTCTTATCCCAATACAGAAACATATAGAAAGACACCTTTTACATTGTACTATATAAAGTAAAGGGGGATGGGGATAGAGACTTTTCTTGGGGCAATGGGCACATGGTGCACTGCAGATGGTGAGTTGTAAACCTGAAACCTGTACTCCAATCAATTCAATTTTTAAAAGTACTTGAAAAAGAAAAATCAGCCTGCCAACAGGCTGAAGAGGCAGGATGAGGAATGGAAAGGGCGAGGGGGAAGGCCATACACAGGATTGGGTGAACATTAATATTAGTTGTAATTTTTCATTTTATGACAGAAAGATATTCAGCATTACTTGTATAATTGAAAGCTGATAACAACCTATAGGATTTTAATGATTTTGAGTACTAATTCCATTGTTCCTCTATATTCCACATTGAGCTTGTATGTCGACTCTAATGTAATTCTAATAATTACATCCTTTCCCAAAGTAAAAAAAAAAAAAAGATGACAAAATAGAAATTATAATGGAAAAATGTGCAGAGGTCATTTTTGCCTGCCATCCACACCCTCCAAAGGGACAGCACGATTGCCTAGCACCCAGAGAACTCCGTCCCGAGCATTCTTGACAGTGCACCTCCACTCCAGGGCCTGCAGACCTGGGAGCACCTGTGGCCCCAGCCAGGAGCGCTGGGCTGGGCCAGCAGCCAGGGTGAAGGACCAACAGTCCCGCCTTGGCCTCCTGAGCGCTGAGGTGTAGAGTGGCCCTTCCTCTCTCCGAGCTGCATTTTCTTCCCACGAAAAATCAACAGACTCGATAGGTTGTGTCTGAGCTCTAACTCCTCAGAGTCAAGCCTCCGCTGGAATGGTCTAAGGGGAAAATTACAACTTGTTTTTAATGATCTGAGTCAATTTATTAAGGGAAACATATTTAATGTTACATGAGTTTCTTTTGCCATCTCCTGATGTGCCAGAAAAAACACGTTCATTTTCAAATCTCATTTCTTTTTTTTCTGGTACGTGCCCCTAGCAGAACCAAACCCGGGACTCTGTGGTCCGCAGGCCAATGCTCCGACCGCTGAGCCAAACCAGCCAGATGACCCATGCTACCTGCATTTTGTGTTTCAAAATGTCCTTTGTTTTTTTTATTGTTGTTGTTAATCTTCACCTGAAGATATTATTTCCAGATTTTTTAGGGAGAGTAGAAAGGAGAGCGAGAGAGAGAGAGGGAGGGAGAGAGAGACATCAATTGGTTGTCTAGCACATGCGCCCCGACCAGGGCCGGGGGTCCAACCTGGAACCTTCAGGCACAGGATGACCCTCTAACCACTGAACCACACGGGTCAGGGAAAAATGTCCTTTGCTTTTAAGAAAGCAATGTGAGAATACAAATCATGCTTGAGAAGTTTCATTATACTCAGAGAAAAGAAATTCTACCTTTGATAATTCTCATCTTCACCAGATTCATGTAGGCCTATTAAATTCTCCACCCGTAAAGAACGTTTCTTTCTGAAGCTATATCCTTATTTTGTTAACCTTTCTCTTTAAATTTGCTGACACCATTAATCTTCTTTTAAATTTTTTCAATTACATTTTACATTCAATATTATTTTGTATTAGTTTCAGGTGTACAGCATATTGGTTAGACAATAATATACTTTACAAAGTGTTCCCCTTGATATTTCCAGTACCCACCTGGCACCATACATAGTTATTACAATATTATTGCCTATATTCCCTGTGCTGCACTTTACATCCCTATGACTATTTTGTAACTACCAATTTGTACTTCTCAATCCCTTCACCTTTTTCACACAGCCCCCAAACGCCCCTCCCCTCTGGCAACCATCAATCTGTTCTCTGGGTCTTTGAGTCTTTCTATTTTGTTTGTTCATTTTACTCTTTAGATTCCACATATAAGTTAAATTATATGGTATTTGTCTGACTTATTTCACTTAGCATAATACCATCTAGGTCCATCCATCCTGTCATGAATGGTGAGATTTCTTTTTTTTTTTTATGGCTGAGTAATATTTCTTTGCCTATGTGTATCATAGCTTTTTTAATCCACTCATCTATCGATAGGGACTGTGGAAAGCAATATGGAGTTTCCTCAAAAATTAAAAATGAAACTGCTTTATGACTCAGCAATTCCACTTCTGGATATATATCTGAAGAAACCCAAAACACTAATTCAAAAGAATATATACACCCCTATGTTCATTGCAGCATTGTTTACAATAGCTGACACCGTTAATCTAGTGTTTATATGAGCTGAGTTAAAACCACAGTCAGAACTGCAGCACTACCTCATGGATCACTTCTAATGTCCTTATTAATAAAAAAAAAAAAAATGGGGTCTTTGCAACCAGGATCATTTTATGAAAAGGTCACTTAATTTCTGGAGAAACCCTCGACTGTTGCTTTGGAATCTTCTGGGAGTGGCACAGGGATGGGAACAGCAAAGAGCCACCTTTAACATAAAAGCTGTGAACCCTGGCTATCACCCTCAAACTGCAAAGACTCTGAAGAGTAAAAGTTATAGCCACAGTTTAATAATTAATTCCACACCAAAGCATGTGTGTTTTTCATTTAAGGGACTTCAGAAGTTGATACTGAACGACTGTCAGGGGCAAGATCTGGCTGCTTTTGTTCTTGGCCCCAGAGCTGCGGTTAGGAGCACCGCCTCTGGCCACCGCCGGCCTGCACTCCAGCCCAGCAGCTCCCCCAGGACCGTGCACCTGGACCACCGCGTCTCCCAGATGCACTCAGGCTACTTCTTACAGCAGAGGAGCGTGGGGCGGAATGAGGGGGAGCTTACAGAGTTCTTATCAGCAGGTCTCATACACAGTCTTAACAGTCACTCTTATGATTATTAGCAATTAACTCATTAGTCTTATTAGTTAGTACTTGGAATGATTTTCACCTGTATAAGCATACTTCTCCTTTCCATTTCTTAGACTATTTCCCAGAGAATGTTTCATTAATAATTTTAAAAGTAGATTATCGCCCTGCAGTCCTGGGAGACCCGGGTTCGGTTCCCACTAGGGGCACGTGCCTCGGTTGCAGTTTGTCCCCAGCCCTGGTTGGGTCATGCAGGTGGCAGCCGCTCGATGCGTCCCTTTCACATTGATGTTTCTCTCTCTCTCTCTGTTCCTCTCTCTCCCTCCCACTCTACCTGAACAACAACAAAAAAAAGTAGATTATCAATACGAAGAAAGAAACTGCGTTACTATTTATGCCATCGTTCCGTCAGTTATTGGCCAATGTGGAGAGATGAGGATTTTCATCTCAGTCCTCCTATCAGAGGGCCTTGTTAAGGAATCATAGCTGAGAGTGTCCCTTAAAGGAAACAGAAGGTCTTAAGAGGAGCAGAGCATTAGGCCAAAACATCATATTTGGAAAAACATCTTAAGGACTAGTTAACAAGATTACCAATAAAATGATGAGCTAGAGATATAAAAAACTAAAATCCAAACTCTAAGAGAAGAAAGGTAACTCCTCCAAGTCCACCATGGCCGTTTCACAGGACCTGGGCAGAAGGGTCTGGAAAACAGCGTCTCGGGAGGAAGAGATTACAGCACCTACTCCCTTGCCCATCACCAGCCTCGGAGAGGCTCTTTTGAGCAATGATGGAGTAAAATTACATCAGAATACACAGCAGTGAAAATACTTTAAATAATGAGAATGCTGCTAATTATATCTCCTCTTTTTAACAGGAGGTTGAACACTTTCCGGCAACCCCCTGCGCCTGTGCCCAGCGGGGAGTCCCCCAATCTGCACACACTTGTAAAGGCCCGACAGCAGGCTGGACGATACGAGGTGTGAGAAATGAAAACTTTATGTGCAGACAAATTTAGATTTTTAACATATTTTCACTAGGGGCATAAATAAAGAGAAATTGGGCCACTGGGACTTCAGAAAACGAGACTACAGACTGTGATTTTTGTTTTAAATTTTAGTACTCAGAATACCCAGTACCTAAGGAGTAAATAATCCAGCAAGTCACCAAAAGTAACACTTCAGTTTGACCTTAATACTTTTCATATACTTCATGCTATTTTGTTCAAGGATGGAAAGAAAACTGTGTGCTTGCATAAGTAAAAGGAAGAAGACAAGAGAGGAAAATGAATGAACGTAGAGAACACCATACATTTTCTTTCATGGTGTAGGCTTCATGTCCACATTCAATTAGGGCTATCAAAAGATTTTCCATAAACCCAATTTCTGTCCATTTAAATTGATTTTAAATATACGATCATAGAAATTTTTAAAATTCTTCCACAGAGATTTACTTATAAAAATATTGACACACTGCAGCAAGGTTGAATTTTAGAGTGAACACCCATAGCCACCCTCTGGATTCTACATGAACATTCGGTTATACTTGCTTTAGTCTGCACACTGATACAACCCCCCACCACGAAATACTACAGCCTGTACATCATTTCATTAGAGTGCAATATTTTATGTAAAAACTTACCTTTGGTGATATCCTAAGATCTGCTGGGTTTTAACAAATGTATTCACCTGTGTTAGCAAAACCCCCATCAAAATAAATATCTTTTTACTCAAAAGGTTCTTCATGGCCCTTCCCAGCAGATCTCCACCCCCTCCCCCCAGAGACAACCCCTCTTCTGATTTCCTCCGGCCACAGATTAGACGTGCCTGTTCTAAAACTGCATAAAATGCAATCATACAGTAAGTACTTTTTGTGGAAGGCTCTTTTCACTGTGAGTTAAGTTTTTAACATTCATGCAAGCTGAGGCATGTATCAGTAGTCCACTCGTTTTTCTTGCTGAGTGGTGTTCACTTGTATGAATATGCTACAGTGTATCCATTCACCTGCTGATGGACACCTGGGTTGTTTTCAGGTTTTTGGCTATTGCAAATAAAGGTGCTATGAACAATAATGTAAACGTCTTTGTGTAGTCACATATTTTCATTTATCCTGGGTAAATAATTCTGAGTAGGGCAGTTGTGTGGGAAGGGAGGTACATGTTTATTATTCTAAGAAACTGCCACACCGGTTGTTTCAAAGCGGCTGTACTGTTTTATATTCCCACCAAAGATGTGATGTTTGGGAACTGTGGTTGGTTTCCCATCCTCCCCAATATTTGGTGTGGTCAGTCTTTTCATTCTTAGCTAATCTGGTGGGTGTGTAGTGATATTTCATTCTGGTTTTAATTTGCATTTTCCTGAAAGACAGAAAATGTTAAGAATTTTTTCGTGTACTTATTTGGCTGCTAGCATGATATTGTACTGTAGTTCAAATGTTTTCATTGGAAGGTGTGTCATTTTATTATTGAGTCATACAACTTCTTTATATATCATAGATAACAGTATTTGTCAGATATATGTTTTGAAAATATTCTCTCCCAGTGTGTGGCTTGCCTGTTCATTTTCAAAATCAGTATCTTTTGATAAACAGAATATTTTAATTTTTATGAAGTTTTTATAATTTTTTTCTTTTATTACTATCACTTTCATAACCAGTATATTCTACCTTGGTGAATATAACATGTGCACCTGAAACTTTTGCCTACTCCCAAGTCATGAAGACATTGTTTTCCTATGGAAGCGTGATCATTTTAGTTTTCATATTTAGGTCTATGATCCATTTCAAATACATTTTACTGTATAATGTGAGGTAGGGGGTTAAGATTCATTTATTTTCTTATATGGAGCATATATCTAATTATTCCAGGACCTTTTCTTGGAAAGACTTTCTTTCTCCACTGAAGTACTTTGAAACTTGTGTCTAAAATCAAATGGCCAAATTAAGGGCAGGTCTATTTCTGAGGATATGCTGTTCTATTGATCTATTTTTTTGTTAATGCCAATACCATACAGCTTTGATTATCACAGTTTGTTTTTTTTGTTTTGTTTTTATCCTCACCCGAGGATATTTTTCCATTTTTTTTTTGTACAGATAGAGTGGGAGGGAGAGAGAGGAAGGGAGAGAGAGAGAGAGAGAAACATCGACGTGAAGGGACACATCGAGGGGCTGCCACCCGCACAACCAATCAGGGCCGGGAACAAATTGCAACCGAAGTACGTGCCCTTAGCAGGAACCGAACCCGGGTCTCTCCGGACCGCAGGCCGACGCTCTAACCGCTGAGCCAAACTGGCCAGGGCTGATTATCACAGTTTTATAGTAAGTCTTAAAGTCAGGTAATATGACTTCTCCAATTTTGTTCTTGTTCAAAATTATTTTCTCAACTGTAGGACCTTTGCATTTTTATACAAATTCTACATAAATTTTAGATTCAGCTTAAAAAATACCTGCTGAGATTCTGGTTAAACTTGCATTGAACTCATAAATTTAAAGTAAACTGAATAGCCCTGGCCAGTTTGACTCAGTGGTTAGAGCATCGGCCTGTGGACCAAAGAATCGCAGGTTCGATTCCGGCCAAGGGCATGTACCTTGGTTGCGGGTTCAGTCTCCAGCCCTGATTAGGGTCATGCAGGAGGCCACCAAGTGATATGTCTCTCTCACGCTGTCTCTCTCTTTCTCCTTCCCTCCCTTCCTCCCTCCTACTCTACCTAAAAAAAAAAAAAAAAAAAAAAATCAATGAAAAAATATCCAATAATCCTCCAGTGAGGATTAAAAAAAATAAAGTAGCCCTGGCTGGTTTGGCTCAGCAGTTAGAGCACCAGCCCGCAGACCAGAGAGTCCTGGGTTCGGCCCCCACTAAGGACACGTACCTCGGTTGCAGTTTGTCCCCAGCCCTGATTGGGGTCGTGTGGGTGGCAACCAGCTGATGTGTCTCTCTCACATCGATGTTTCTCTCTCTTCTCCCTCTCTCCCTAGTGCTCAATCTGAAGATAAATGCAAAAATATCCTCAGATGAGGATTTAAATATATATATTATATTATAATATAATATTATATTATAATATGATTAAAATATAAATATATTAAAATTTTTTTTCAAACATCAATTTTTAAAAAGTGATTTACAAGTGTTATTCATATCCTCCATGAATTTTGCTTAGTTGTTCCATGACCTGTTAAGAGAGTGGTATGAAAATCTCCAACTATAATTCTGGACTTGTGTATTTCTCTCCTTAATTCTGTCAATTTTTGCTTCATGTATTTTGAAGCTCTGTTTTTAGGTAAATAGATATCTATGCTTGTATGTCTTCTCAATGAATTGACCCTTTTATCATTATGAAACATCCCTCTTTACCTTCTGTAATGTTTTTGTCTTAAAGTCTGTTTTATTGGATGTTAATGAAGTCACTCCAGTCTTCTTAAGCTGTTTGCATGATATATCATTTTCCCTCCTTTTACTTTAACCTACATGTGTCTTTCTAATTAAAATGTGTCTTAAAGAGAATATATTTTCAGGTCTTTTTTTTTTTAATCCATTCTGACATTTTCTACCTTTTAACTACAGTGCTTGGCCCATTATCATTAGAGTAATTTTTTTAAATATGTTTTTTATTGATTTTTTTAGAGAGAGGGGAAGAGAAAGAGATAGAAACATCAATGAGAGAGAAACATCAATCGGCTGCCTCCTGCACACCCCCTACTGGGGATCGAGCCCACAACCCAGGCATGTGCCCTGACTGGGAATTGAACCAAGACCTCTCAGTCCATGGGACGATGCTCAATCCACTGAGCCATATCAGCCAAGCCATTTAATGTAATATTGATAAGTCTACCATTCTGATCATTTTTGTTTGTTTTCTCCTGTCTTTTGTTTCTCTACTCCTTTATTTTCCTGCCTTCTTTTGGGTTATTTGGATATTTTAGTTTAATTTAGCTATTGGCTTTTCGGCTATACCTCTTTGCCTTGTATTTTTAGTGGCTACTCTATAGATTAAAATATACATGCTTAGAGTCAAGATGGCACTGTAGGTAAACGCAGTATCACCTCCTCCCACAACCACAACCACATCAAAATTACAACTGAACTACAGAACAACCATCATTCAGAATTGCCGGAAATCAAGCTGAATGGAAGTCCTACAGCTACAAATTAAAGAAGCAGCTGCACGGAGACTGGTAGGAAGGGCAGAGGCATCGAAGGGCTGGTCCCACCCGCTTGTGGCAGATAAAAATCAAGGGGACACCTTGACTGTGAAGGTCCTCCCTAAGGAGCAAGGGGCCCCCGTCCCACACCAGGTCCCCTAGCTCAGGGTTCCAGTGCCAGAAAGAGAAGTGCCCACAACTTCTGGCTGTAAAAACCAGCGAGGATTGAGGCTGAGGGAGGCTGAGGCTTCTGGAGTCCCAGGCTGCTCCTCTTAAAGGGTCCACGCATGAACTTATTCAGACCTCCTCCCTCCAGGCTCCCATGTTGGGGAGGCAGCTTGAAAGGCACCAGAGATAAACGGGGAAGAACTGAGCTGTCTGGCATCAGGGTGAGAGCTGGAGAGGCAGCTTTCTCCAGAACAGACGTGCTGGTGGAGGCTGTTGTTTGGTAAACCTTTCCCCCACGAGCTCAGCAGATGGGCACCATATCTGGGACTCTAGCAGCCTGGCTCACACTGTTTGCCCTGCCCTGGTGATTCTGAGAGGCCTAACCCACCCAACTTTCGGGCCCACCCAAACTGTTTCCATTGGCTTTACCATAGGATTAGCCTGTCTTGGCTCCTGCTTTCTATTTTCCTAAAACCATTCAAACAAGCAGCACCTGGCCTCAGCAACCCCTAACTTCTCGCTAAGTGGCCTCAGGCCTGGCACTAGAAGCAGCCAGCCTTGGTTCACAGCTTGGCTTTGATTGGGCACCTCCAAGCCCAGCACAAGAAGCAGCCATCTGCAGATTGCTTTGTAGCTTATACCTGGTGGCCCCCGGTAGAACACAGGCCGTGGCTGACCCTGTGCCAGAGCAGCACACCCAGTGGACAGCTTCAGACCATGTCGAAGCACCACCACCCAACCACCTCCACAAGCGACACACTCAAGGAGTGGACTCAGTGGGTACCAGAGCCCTGCTGAAGTAAGTCTTGCTCTGGGTGGTGGGCCCTGCACAGCTGATCCTCCAAGGCAGTCAGAGGTTGGTGGTTAGTGGGCACAGACAGTCATTGCAGTTGATCAGTCTGAGTAAATCTCTCCCATTGATGTTCCAACAGCAATCAAGACTCAATTACAACAGAAGGGTGTACAGTCCACACAGGGGTGCACCTCAAAGGCACAGCTGGGGTGATTAAGGAGGCTGCGCCATTGGACCCTACAGGACATCTACTACAATAGCCCACCCTTAGAAGCCTAGGAGACATAGCAACTCTACCTAATACATAGAAACAAACACAGGGAGGCAGCCAAAATGAGGAGACAAAGAAATATGTCCCAAATGAAAGAACAGAACAAAACTCCAGGAAAAGAACTAAACGAAATGGAGATAAGCAACCTACCAGATGCAGAGTTCAAAACACTGGTTATAAGAATGCTCAAGGAACTTAGTGAGAATTTCAAGGAACTTAGTAAGGACCTCAAGAATATAAAAAAGGACCAGTCAGAAATGAAGGATGCACTAACTGAAGTAAATAATAATTTACAGGGAATCAATACTAGAGTAGGTGAAGCCGAAAAGCAAACCATTGATTTGGAATCTATGGAAGCAAAAAAAACATCTAATCATAACAGCAAAATGAAAAATGAATCCAAAAAAATGAGGAGAGTGCAAGGATCCTCTGGGGCAACTTCAAGCGTACCAATATTCACATCATGGGGGTGCCAGAAAAAGAAGAGAGAGAACAAGAAATTAAAAGCCTAGTTGGAAAATTAATGACAGAATACTTCCCTAACTTGTTGAAGGAAACAGACATACAAGTCCAGGAACACAGAGTCCCAAACATGATGAACCCAAAGAGGGCCACACCAAGACACATCATCAAAATAAAAAAGGTTAAAGACAAAGAGAGAATCGTGTTTATTTGTTTGTTTGTTTTATCCTTGCCCAAGGACATTTTTGCATTTATCTTCAGAAAGAGCTGGAGAAAGAGAGGAAAAAAGAGAGAGAGAAACATCAGCGTGAGAGAGACACCCACACAACCCCAACCAGGGCCGGGGACAAACTGCAACCGAGGTACGTGCCCTTAGCGGGAACCGAACCCAGGTCTCTCTGATCCACTGGCCGATGCTCTAACCGTTGAGCAAAACCAGTCAGGGCCAAAGAGAAAATCTTAAAAGCAGTAAGAGATAAGTAGTTACCTACAAGGGAGCTCCTAAAAACTGTCAGCCAATTTCTTAAAAGAAACTTTGCAGGCTAGAAGGGAGTGGCAAGAAATATTCAAAGTGATGAAAAGCAAGGACCTACAACAAAGATTACTCTATCCTGCAAAGCTATCATTTAGAATCAATGGACATATAGTTTCCCAGACAACAAAAAGCTAAAGGAGTTCATAACCACCAAACCATTATTATATGAAATGTTGATGGGTCTTCTTGAAGAAGACGAACAAAAATATGAACAATAAAATGGCAAGAAATACATATCTATCAACAATTGAATCTACAAACAAAACACACAAACAGAACAGAAACAGGCTCATCGATACAGAGAACTTTTTGTTGTTTGCCAGATGGTAGGGGGTTATCATAAGATAGCTGGAATGAGCTGCCTCAGGTTATAAGAGCTCAATAAATATTTGTCAACTGAACAAATCACAGGAAACTGCTCAGCATTGGGTACTTAGACACAACAGACAGAGGGTATCAGGAAGTTGAAGTGAATGGCCTTGCAGACACCTTGCAGATCTAAGAGAATTTGATTTTTGGTATCCACTGTTCATCTGTGGATATCCACTGATTTCAGGTTTAGAAGATGTCAAATCCTTCATTCTATCCCAATTATGAAAACACTGGGCTGTAAAATTTGGGTCTGTTTCATGACAGTTTTCCAGATGCTACTGATTTTTTTTTAAAGTGGAACTGCCTATAATATTTTAACAGTGCTCTATCTCCATGGACCTGGAGGTCCAAGAAGACCTCTGATGACCTTGAACTGATGGGAGGCACTTACACTTTGCATCAAAACGAAGAGAAGGGGAGGGAAGAAAAGAAAATGGAAAGAACAAACCCTAAACCAAAAACTACAGGAGGCATTTTAATTGAGCTTCTAAGCCAAAACCAAACCAAAACCAAATTCTTGTAAGACAAGCTCCACATCAGAGATTCACAACCCTGGTTGGCAACCTCCAAGTTTCCTGTACTGTGTTTGTTACCTTCATGGACACCATAGATGTTATGTATCAAATTACATTTCAGCTAGGGCTGGGTGGGTCAGTTGGTTGGAGCATCATTCAGTGCACCAAAAGGTTGTAGGTTCGATTCCCAGTCAGGTACATACCCAGGTTCCAGGTTCCATCCCCGGTCGGGGAGCGTACAAGAGGCAACCAATCTATGTTCCTCTCTCACACTGATGTTTCTCTCTCTCTCTCTCTCCTCTCTCCCCCCTTCCTCTCTCTCTAAAATCAATAAAAACATATCCTCGGGTAAGGACTAGAAAAAAAAAATTTATTTCATTTTGTTAAGTTTAGAAAAGAGAAATTGTCATGAGATATTTTCAGAAGTAGGAAGGATACTGAAAGATTACAAATAAAAACTCCAAGAAGCCCTGGCTGATGTGGCTCAATTGGGTGGAGCATGATCCCGTGCACCAAAAGGTGGCAGATGCGATTCCCAGTCTGAGCACATACCCAGAATGTGGTTTTGATCACCAGTTGGGGCACATGAGGGAGGCAACTGATCAATGTTTCTCTCACATCAATGTTTCTCTTTCTCTCTCCCGATCCCTCCCTTTCTCTAAAGTAAGTTTTAAAAAGCATATCCGTGTGGGGCGGGGGGGGGACACTCCAAGTAAGCAGGGAGAAAGCCACAACTTATATAAATCCTCCACCTCAAACTCGCCACCATCGTTCAAGCATATGCAACCCATATTTCCATCCCAAGACACATTCTATACTCTATACTTTAATGAGCCACACCAGCTTTAATGAAACTTCAAGATCTAAAATTTTGGCCAAGACCTCATACAGGACAACTACATATCTGCCCAAATTCCACCATCCCCACTCCACCCACTTTACCCTCCCAGGACACTCCTAATGCTCTGTGGACGTGGGGCATTTTCCACTACACTTGCGTCTCTACTCCATAGTGTCATCCATTCTTGGGTTCTGGGGTTCTGGAAGCTCTCCCAGCTGAGACGGTTGTGTTCAGACATCACTCATCTTTAATTGGAGACATCTGAATAACCACCTGGACAATCACCCCCAAGACAACAGCTGCTTAGTTTCACAGAGGCATGGGACCCACACGGGTCTCCCTGGCTTCCAGAAGGAACCCCACTTACTCAGTCCTCACTACTGTTAGTCTGGGGAAGTCACGAAACTCTAAATGGTGCTGAGTTTTATGAATAATATGCATATAGCTTACACATGACACATAACAACCAAGAAACATAGTGTATTACATTTTGACTGTACAGGAAACAGAAAGAACTTATCTCATAACAGATAAACTTAAATCTCATTGCCTTAAAATCTGTTGGCACAAGGCTGGGTTTAAAAAGAAACAGTCCAGCCAAGCAATCCTGCCATAAAGGTGTAACTGCCCCCCAGCCACTGTGCCTCAGTGTCCTAGTTGAAAGAACCTTGGACACTTCTTGGCCAGTGGTCTTGACACTTGTGCTCTGAGGAATCTGGGCTCTGAGAAGGCCCCCAGGTCCATATGTGCAGTGAGGTACTTCATTTGAAAAGGGGCTTATTGCTTTAAAAAATAATATTAAGCCATGGATCTACTACAACCTTCTTCTTTTGCATAGGAGAAAACAGGCCCAGAGAGGTCAGGTGATTCACCCAACATCACACAGCTGCTAGGTGAGAAAGAGACAGATAAGGTTACAGCCTGCATTTCCAGGGTCACTGACACCGCCACCCTACATGTAGTTTTGTTTTTAGGTAAATTCTGTACACCCATAGTATCCACTTTTAAATTGTGAAAACTACATTAGCATACAGGCAACCTCTGGAGCGGAAGGTCAGAAAGAGAAGTAGGTGAAGACCTTCCCACAATTCCTTCCCCTCTCCTCTGGTCTCCTCGCCCCTTCCCACGTCCCAGGAATATACTTCTCTGCCAGGCAATGACTTCATCATTTTCCTTCTCGCTAATTTGAATACTCTTGTGGGAGAGCCAAACAAAGAATGAAAATGATGAATGACTCCTTGTGCAATGCAGAAAAAATGTGGCGTTTGGGATCTCAAAGTGACGGAATACCCCTCATGCAGAAACAGAACATGCTTCTCTCCAAAACAAAAAGCAGAAACAAGGGTATTTCAGAGCTCTGAGTGTGTTTGGCCAAATGGTAGGTGTGTAAAAGATTTTAAAGGGGCAGATGAAAGCAAATCAACCCTCACCTCCAAAGCAGGTAAGTGTTTTATTGGAAAGGAAAACAGAAGTTTTTCTAAGTGAGTCACAAAGCAGAGGCAGGAGAGAAATGGAAAAGGGGGAGAGGGATGGTGAGTGGGGATAAGGAAAAACATCTGCTCGATCATCCAACACATTTACAGATTTTTACTAAAACACTTTTTTTTAACCCAGAACTCAGCCTCTATCTCCTCACCACATGTATACAGCTGAGCAATCATACTTGAATTATTATGAACACTAAATTCTAAGAATATTTAACATTTTCCATTTAGAAATGAAAATTCATAAACCAAGTGGGTTTGTCTGCATTTACAGAAGTGTTTTTTAATTGAAATATATCTGACATATAACATTGTGTAAATGTAAGGTATAGAGATTAATTTGATATATTTATATATCGTGATTGCCACTGTAGCAATAACTAGCTCATCTAACATGTTACATAATTGTCACTTCTCTTCAGTAGAATAATCAGGGTCTAGCCTTTTAGCAAGTCTGATGGTTACAATACAATACTGCTGTCTCTGTTCACTGTCCTGAGTATTAGAACTCGAGGGCTTACTTACCGGCCTACCTCGGCCTACCTCGTTACATTAAGCTTCGCTTCGCAGACACTGCCTTTTCATCGACATGGAGGCAAGACCCGCCCCCAGCAAAAACATCATGACTTGAGGGCTCAGAGGATGGCGAGCAGTTTTTAGCAATGAAGTGTTTTTAAATTAAACTACATCCAGTATTTTATAAGTCGTAATGCTATTGCATACTTAACGGACTACAGAATAGTGTAAACATAACTTTATACACAATGGGAAAGCAAAGAATCTGTGGCTCTTTATTGTAATACTCGCTATACTGCGGTGGTCTGGAACTGAACCCACAGTACCTCTGAGGCAGTCTGATAGTACAAGGTGCCTCTACTGCTCGTAACTTTGTACCCTTCAACGAGATCTGTTCTATTCCCCTCCTCCCCTCCACTGGTAACCACCAGCTTACTCTGTTTTTAGGAGCTTTTTCAGATTCCACAAATAAGTAATATCATACAGCATTTATCTTTCTCTGCCTGGCTCTTCTCGCTTAGCATAATGTCCTCACGGTCTATCCAGGACCACGTTTGGGAAATCCTGTTTTCTTATCGTGCATCTCTTACCGCATTCGAATCTCGGAACATGCTGTCAATCCACATTTTCGCAGTTTCCAAGCATGTGGCTGCCAGCAGGCTCCACTTGGGGAAAACACTACGATGGCTTAGTTGGCAGGCAAAGAGGAGATGAACCCAGCACCTACTGACCACCTGCTCCAGGTCCACTGCTCCCTTTGACCCGCATGACACTGCGGCCTTCCTCTGAGTGGGCGGCGCCACAGCCTGCCGTTCGGAGGTGAGAAGCCATGGCCAGCAGCTGACATCACTCCAGGCCTGTGCTGCCGGCAGTGCCCCGCGCTGCCTTGCCCCTGTCAGCCACTTTCTAATAAGCTCACTCTGGGTGCCCCAAGGTCGTTTAAATGGCCCTGTTGCTAAGAAAGAACTCCTTCGCACTCTGTGACTAGACCGAACATCCCTGACCAGCAGAGGACTCAGCCCACTTCTAAACTACAGTTGACACTCTTGGCTTTCTCTCTCAGCTAAACTGAACCGGGGAGAGAAAACTTTTAGAGAATTCCCTGTCCATCCTTATTGACTACTTTTTCTTGCTTTATTCCTTTTATGGTCTTTTATTACTTGTTTTAATATAATAGAGGCATTTGACAAAATGAATATCAAATATATGTATACAATCAAGCAGTTCCACAAAATAATAAATATCTGAGGTGTTTAAAGAAATTCAGGAGATGCCCGGCCAGTGTGGCCTAGTGGCTGAGCATCAACCAATACACCAAGAGGTGGCCAGTTCGGTTCCCGGTCAGGGCACGTGCTCAAGTTGTGGGCCCCACCCCTAGTGGGGGGCATGCAGGAGGTGGCCAGTCGATGTTCTCTCTCATTATGTTTCTATCTTTCTCTCCCTCTTCCTGCCTCTCTCTCTCTAAAATCAATAAAGAAAGAAAGAAAGAAATTCAGGAGAATAAAGCAATATCAAACCCATGCATTCATCTGACTGGCACAAGAGGGTTGGGCGCCTCAAGGAAGAGGTAGGTAACGCGCAAGGCACATCTCGGGACAGACGGAGCTGTCCAAACAGGTGAACCTTTGGCTCTTTCAGATTAACTGTTGTTACCTATGAAAATGATAAAGTGTTAAGACTTATAAAGGGGAAGTCTGATAGAGAACTGGTTCCACATGTTTTAAGGGAAACACAAACATTGACAATTGACTATGTTTTCTCATCTTTCAAGAAAAGCTGGACATCTTTTTTTGGCAAAAGAGTAAGCTTCCAGTATGTCTTTTTTTTTTTTTTTTTATCCTCACCTGAGGACATTTTTCCATTTTTTGTACAGACAGAGTGGGAGGGAGAGAGAGGAAGAGAGAGAGTGAGAAACATCGATGTGAAAGGGACACATCGAGTGGCTGCCACCCGCACGACCAACCAGGGCCGGGGACAAACTGCAACCAAGGTACATGCCCTTAGCGGGAACCGAACCCGGGTCTCTCCGGACCGCAGGCGGGCGCTCTAACCGCTGAGCCAAACCGGCCAGGGCAGCTTCCAGTATGTCAAGAAAAAGCTGTCAAAATCTTCAACAAAAACTCTGCCCCAACAGGACACACTGAGCAAAGAGAACGCCGCCGATCTGGTTCATGGACATTCACAGCACTGCCGCTGAAGAATGCACGGAGAAGGCGGGAAAGAAAGAATCACATTCAAAGTTTAAATAACGATGAGAGTTCAGTAAACGTGAGCTCAGAACTTAGTGGACGCACTGCAGGGCGCCCCCACGCTGCCCTGGGTGGAATGCAGGCTTGCGGAGGAGAGGCCAGACTGCTGCGTTGCCCGCTGGGCACACGGCTCGTGCCGAAGAGACATTAGCTGAGTGATTAAACTTATACAGGGAAAAGAAAAGAAAAAAGGCAGAGACTATTACCAGCAACATCATACAGAGAGGAAATGAAAAATTACTGATTTGCCCCCAGTCGCTCATGAAGTAAAAGGCGGAACCCCACCCCAGGACCTAAGCCCCTAGGTCAAACCAAGATAGCAGGTCCCCAGCAATGCAAAATGAGTGAACAGTGGAGAAATAGCAGTTTCTACAAATACCTCCCACAATGGATAGCCTACCATGGTATCTGGCTTTGTTTTGCTTTTCTAAAAGTCTGTATACCATCAGAAGATGGACAGCGCCACCACTGAGGACATGCAAAAGCCCGGGCTGGGGTTGGAAGAGGCTAAAGAGGAAGGGCGCCCGCTGCTTCGAGCACAGCAGCAGAGTCCCTGCCATGGCTTCATGCCCTGGGCACATGGTGTCTGTCACTCACAGGGCATCGGCCTGGCTGACGCCTTCACTCTCATTCTTTCTTGCAGTAAAACGTGGTTGACCAAGAATTAAATGTTATCCAACCTTGACAGAGAGACAGAGAAGAAGGTCCAAGTCTGCTAAGAATGCCATCTAAACAGATACATTGTAACCATTGTAAAATAGCAAACGTCACAATAAGTTTACCCTACTTTTACTTTTTTTTACTTTTTCTTCTTTATTGATTTTAGAGAGAAAGGAAGGGAGAGGGAGAGAGATAGAAACATCAATAAGAGAGAATATCTATTGGTCACCTCCTGCATGTGCCCGGCTGGGTATTTGGCCCACAACCTGGGCATGTGCCCTGACCAGGAATCGAACTGGTGACCTCTTGGTAAACTGGTCAGGCAAGTTTACCCTACTTTTAAGAATCAGTAACAAAATGTAAAAATAAACATCCTAGCCCTGGTCAGTTTGGCTCAGCAGTTAGAGCATCAAAGAGTCAAGGGTTCAATTCCCAGTCAAAGGTATGTACCTGGGTTGCAGACTCAATCCCGAGACCCAGTCAAGATCATGCAGGAGGCAACCAATCAATGTGTCTCTCTCACATTGATGTCTCTCATTCTCTATCTCCCTTCCTCCCTCCCTCCTTCCCTTCCACTCTCTCTAAAAATCAATGAAAAAAATATCCTCAGGTGAGGATTAACAAAAATTAAAATAAAATAGCCCTGGCCAGTTTGGCTCAGCAGTTAGAGTGTTGGCCCATGGACCAGAGAGACCCAGCTTCGGTTCCCACTAAAGGAACGTACCTCGGTCACAATTTGTCCCTGGACCCAGTTGGGGTCATATGAGTGGCAACCAGTCGATGTGTCTCTCTCACGTCGATGTTTCTCTCTCTCTCTTCTTCCCTCTCTCCCTCCCGCTCTATCTGAAGATAAATGCAAAAAATCAATCAATGTTTCTCTCTCTCTCTTTCTCTCTCTAAAATCAATAAAATAAAATACTAAATAAATAAAGTTATAGAGATTTTTTAAAAATTAATGTAGAGGATCTCTAGAAAACAAGAGGCGACTTTATAATTCAATTCCAGGAGTTCGGCGTGTGAAAGGTTAACCTAATCAGGCACTGAATTGGGACCAAAAAAAATGCATTTGATGAAGAACTTGCCAGAACAGCCCTTTAGTCGTGACCACCAGAGTCAAAGGCTAGAGCTAGATTCTAAACCTTAATATAGAAATAAACATTAAAATGAAGCTTTCTTAAAACTCCCCAATAATTTTCACTTTAAAAGTACCAAATTAGCCTATAAAAAAGCTCATGCTAATTATTCCAAAGTAATCAACTTCTTTAAAACTCTTTTTTTCACAATTACGCTAACATCCCATTAATTTGGGACACTTACCCATGTATTTATTCTTTGCTCATTACCTATGTGCACATTAGGAGAACACCCATAACACAATACAGGCATTAATATGTAAAACATCAACAAAAGCCATCTGGAAAGCTAATGAATAATCAAGGGATTTCAAATTAAACTACAGAATTTTCCCTTAGAATCTCTAGGACAACACTGTCAAGTTCAATCTATTCACTTCGCCTCCAGAATCAATTTTTCAAACTTTATGACAGGTCTAATCGCTTCCACCTGTGTCTCTAGCTTGACTCTTGACTGGCATGCTACCAGCCAGGGTGAAAATGTAGACAAAGACCCCTATTAGGACCCGGCTGTTTCTCTACTGTGAGGTCACTCAGCCATTAAATTAGTTCCAGCCCAATTTCTGTCCTCTCGGGCCTGACTTCGGGGAGGAGGGTGTGGAGTAGCGAGCGAGGGGAGCAGAGTCAGAGAGAAGAAAAGGGTAAAGAGCTGTTTGGAACTGAGCAGGCAGGCATGCAGAGAGGTGAAAAGCTGGGATGGGCCCCAATTCTGAGACAAAAATACTATCTTTCTTAAATGATGGTGGTTATTCTCCTTGATGCAATTTCCCCCAAAATGTTTTTTAAAACAATTGCATGGGTTTGTTTTTCCTCTTCTGTGCCGTTGGTTGTAGAAGTCCACTAAATTTCCTCGACTACCACGAGGCTAATCAGAAAACCACTGCAGCCTTTTAAAGATGCTGCAGGTTACTGGGCGACAGAAAGGCTGGCTGGGTGGCAGGTGCTGGCCTGAGAGTTCTCCTGGCCAAAGGAGCAGAGTAGAAGGTGCCAGGAGCCCCGATCCCTCAGCTGAGGAAAGCAAAGTCCAGGGGCAAGCTGCTACAGTTGCAGAGCTAGCTGGTGTCAAGCCTTCAGTCCCAGAATTTCCCCAGCCAGGCTGAGCTTTATGGTGTCAGGAACAATGCCTGACACATTGGAGCAAGTGCTCAAAGAAATTCACTGACCAGCCAACCTCTGTCCCTGCATCATGTCACCTGTGGGCCCACTCCTCTCTGCCCCACTCCCGGCACTCCGCCCAGAAGATGCACAGAACCACACGGACTCAATGTGCACCAGGACCTGCTTCTTCCCATGCATGGTAAGGCAAGGAGGGCACCTTCTACATTCTCCCTCCAGTGCCTGGCACAGTGCCTGGCACACAGGATGCACTCTATCCACACTTACTCCAGGAATGATGAAGGCAAACTTAAGCCTGAAAAAGCAAGGGACTTAAACAATGTTAAGGAAATAAACTTATTAATAAGGAAATATAAATTATTCTTTACAAATGAGTCTGGCCGGTATGGCTCAGTGAATTGAGCATCGCCCCATGGACTGAGAGGTCTGGGTTTGATTCCTGGTCAGGACACATGCCTGGGTTGTGGGCTGGATCCCCAGTGGGGAGAATGCAGGAGGCAGTTGATCAATGTTTCTATCTTTCTCTCTCCCTTCCTGTCTCTAAAAGATCAATAAAGACATATTTAAAAAGAGAAAAATAGTACACCCATGGCCAGCTGCCTGAGGATGCACAAGAATGAAAAGGGAATCACTATCAACAAGTTTGTGATCATCTGGCTCACCACACTCTGCTGAAGACGCATCATTTTAGCAGAGACTTGGTACAAGTCATCAAAAAAAGCTACAATAAGTCAAATAAGATACAATTCCAAGTGATCACAGTGACTCGGTTACCCCCAGGCTCTTGAGCTCGGTGGTCCAACCTAGTGCCTTCCTCACAGCAGGGGGTCGATCACAGCTCACCCAGAGGCGCATTTCCAGCAGTGACGATGGATCCGCAGTGGCCCATCCACACCCTGTCTAGAGCCCACCCCCATCGAGAGCTCACATGTGTGGAGGGCTTTGGTCTACAGCTGGTGGACATGACTGTGGAACACAGTACAGGTCACTGGTGCACACACAGTACCGAACCCATGCCTTGGGGCTCTGTCCAACCAGCTGAGCTAACAGGTCACCAGGAAACAGCACAGAAAGGAAAAGAAAGGCATCTGAAGTCGACCACAATCAGTGTCGCACCCAAAAGGTGTTACTCTGACAATAGACAGAAAATGCAGTTCACAGTCAGGAGCACAGGTTAGAGAAAATGACCAAACGAGGGAATACTGGGTGAAATGACCTGTTCTAACCAGACTGGGGAGGGAGGACACAGCAAGGTCAGACTACTAGGGGAACATCATTCACACGGTTTTCACTTTTTATTGTTATTGGGGGGAGAGGGGCCACAGGCCCTCCTATTGCCTTGATTTAGTTATCGGCAAGCAACTCCCATATTTCCCTGTGCTATGGCTCCCCGAGAACGCCCTCCCCTCTGCTGAGGCATGACACAGCTTTCCCGTTCACAGGCGGGCCAGAGGTCAGGGGGTGAAGGTGGCCAGCCGGTGGCTTCCGGACCTGCCTATGCTCGCACCCAGACGTCGGATGAAAGTTCTCAGTGTCTCCCTCTGGCCACAGCAGCTTAGCCAGGTTTGCAGTCACTGAAGAAAATATGATGACTTCCAAAGTATTTGTCCAAAGAGAAATTTCCAAATCATCTCAGATTTACAGTAACATAAGAAAAACACCTCTAATGACATTGAATAAGCAGTAAAACAAAACTAGTGTCACCAGGCCAGTGTGGCTCAGTGGACTGAGAGTAGTCCCATGGACTGAGAGGTCCCAGTTCGATTCCCAGTCAGGGCACATGCCGGGGTTTCAGGCTCAATCCCCAGTGGGGGGTGTGCAGGAGGCAGCCGATCAATATTTCTCTCTCACCTTGGTGTTTCTCTCTCTCTCTCTAAAAAACTCAATAAAAACATTTAAAAAACAAACAAACAAAAAAAAAAACTAGTGTCACCCTCGAAGAGTCATCTCCACCTATGATTTCAAATCCTGCAGGCAGTGGGGCTGCCAAAAGGCTGCAGCTACTTTGTTTAGCAGTTGGGCAAAAGAAAGCACATGTCTGGGGCCAAGGCTTCTACCTGTCCAATGTCCTCCCTCCTCTCCTCCTCAGCGCTAGAGCCCTAATGTTCAGTTGGCTCATGGACGTTGAGTATAAAGACCCATTTATTTCTTAGCCTTCTTCATAGGTAGAGATGGCCATGTTACCATAGGTCCTGGCCCTGGGACACAAACCAAAACATCATGAGCAAACTGCAAAACTGTCCCCACAGGATCTCTGACGGTTACTCACATGGAACCATCAGAAGCAAACAGGCTAGAGACCCACTAAAGTTTTAAAAGACTCCTATCTCCCCAGAAAAAAGCCATGATTGTTCACCCTCAAAACAATACTCAGACCCAAACTTCTCAGGAAAAGGCCATCAAAAGCTCATTCCCTACGATGCTCATCTTAGATATGATATGGTTAAGATTCCCCTCCCCGTAAAGAGAAGGCAAAGCCAAGATCCCAAAGGACACTGGGCGAGAGACCAAGGAGAGCAGAGCCCAGGCTGCCAGAGGACAGACCACCAGGAAACCTACCCACCGTCAGCATGGGGAGTCTTTCCTTTCCTCTCCCCGCCCAGGGGTATCCGAGGGTCCCTACTTCAACTACAGCAAGACCATGTGCCAGGGGTGCTTAGGGCAGACAGCGCATCTGGTTCAACTAACGGACTACAGCCAGGCCTCAGGGAGCTACGTCCGGCCCTGAGAGAAGCCTGTGCTTCCCCAGAGAGCCTGAAGCTGATCAATGGGAAGTTAATGGCCAGGGTATCGGGACTGTCTTCCTGGAGGAGGGTGAGAGTTTGGGATGGAAAGGAAGGCAGATGCAACATGCTATCTGGGACTGTGCAGAAATTGCTGGTTGTTCCCCAGTAAGCACTTTCAAGAGCAAAGGCATGTCATTAGAGACCAAGGCTGAGATCATCCACACCCTTGTATCAGCAATTACTGTGTACAGATGTGAAAGTTGAGCAGTGAAGAAGACTGATAGGAAAAAATGGACTCCTTTGAAAGATGGTGTTGCAGGAGAGCTCTGTGGATACCCTGGACCACCAGAAAGAAAAGAAAGTAGACCATATGAAGCCTGAATATCACTGGAGGCAAAAATGAAAAAACTGAAGACATCCTACTTCGAGCATATCATGAGAAGGCAGGGTTCTTTGGAAAAAATAGTAATGCTGAGAAAAATATAAGTCAGCAAGAAAAGAGGAAAACCAATTATGAGATAGACTGACTTCATAAAAGAAGCTGTTGGCATGAGTGTGTAAGAGCTGAGCAGGGCCCTGGGGGCCAGTGTGGCTCGCATGGTTGAGCATCATCCTGTGCACCAAAAGGTTGCCGGTTTGATTCCCGATCAGAGCACATGCCCAAGTTGCAGGTTCGAACCCTGGCAGGGGGCATGCAGGAGGCAGCCGATTGATGTTTCACCCTCACATCAATGTTTTTCTCTCTCCCTCCCGCTCCTTTTCTCTCTCTCTAAAAATTCAATCAAATTTCAAAAAGAGATGAGCAGGGCTGCTGAGGACAGGACATGGTGAACGTCACTCATTCAGAGTCACCAGGAGTCAGAGCCAACTCTAAGACACACAGCATACATGTACTTTCCCTCCTTCCTTAGAAAGAGAATTTCCAACGTTTACCTGGAACAAGTCCCAAGGTGGTGGGAGTGGGAAGTAGGGAAAAAGGATTTTAGAAACCTTATAATAAAGATCTATATCTAATCTAAATTTCACTTCTATTCCAGTCCATTAGGAAAGAGCCACTCAGGAGACACAGAAGCCATAGATGTAAACAGAGAAACAAGCATGGAGCAAACCCAGTCCTTGGCTTGGAAAATCCTTCCTGCCCTGCCTAGCTGACCTACTGATGCAATGTACCATATAATTATTACAAACATTCAGAAACAAGAAGGATTCCACACACCGCTATGATGGTAGAGTTTGACTCTGTTCCGATGACCCCAGGCACTGAAAGATGCTGTATGAAATTAATCGATACATGTGAAGTACATAAGAGCCATGTCTGGAAGATAAAAGCTTACAATACATGTTGGCTGCTATTATCAGTATTATTCCCACAATACACTATGTTTCCATAAGGAGAGCTTATGTAGGATCAAATATAATACTAGCTACAGAAATGTTTTTGGTCTTACACTTAGAAAGCAGTAAGCCACATGCTTCCCTTGTCTATCTCATGGTCCCTCTGCGGACAATTTTGGGTCATTTGGGCACTAAGGTGACCTTTTCAAGCTCCTTCTCTTGAAAAAGGCTACAGTCCCCCAGGAACTTCTCACCAGGCGCGCAGACTCATTCGGCTGCAGTGAGTAACGACCTGAGGGTGGCAAGGGACCCATGTGCGCAGGGGAAGAGGATGGTGAGGGTCGGTGCTGGTGAGCAAGTCTTTACTCACTCTCTGCTCTGGCCAGCAGAGCGATCGGTGGCTCACCACCAAAGCCATTTACTGCGTGCTCTACAGAGAACAAGCAAGAAGACAAACAAAAAGATTCCTAAATATCCTCGGAAAAGGTAAAATATTCTTCTTTCATAAAAATAGAAACTCTTAATCCTACAGAAGTTTCCAACTCCACTATCATCGAGTTCAGCTACACACTTTTATAGACCCGTGCTGCATACGGCAGAATTTTTTTTTTTTTTTATAAAAAGTTCAATATCAAAAAGAGCTTACCAATATTCAGGCAACTAAAGCAGTGTATTTGCGTGGTGTTATTTTCCATCCTAAACACAGGCTCCCCAGGTGTAAGGAAACCCAAGCACCCAATCACACGTAGCCTTGGTAATGCACTGCCCACTACACAAGCTCAGAGACCATTATTCCAATGTTTCAAGATTGTCCAACATAAAATAGTCTTCACTTATGTCCACAGAAATAGCAAAAATGGTCTGGAAGTGCCAGAGTTTTCCCATCTGCATTTCACCTCCCCAAATCTTATGTTAAATACTGGTCTTGATTTGGGTTGTTTTTTTTTAAATCCTCACTGGAGGATATTTTTTCCATTGATTTTTAGATAGAATGGGAGGGAGGAAGGGAGAGAGAGAAACATCGATGAGAGAGACATATCGATTGGTTGCCTCCCACATGACCCTAACTGGGGCTGGGGATCGAACCACAACCAAGATACATGCCCTTGACTGGGAATCAGACCAACAACTCTTCTGTCCACAGGCTGATGCTCTAACCACTGAGCTAAACCTGCCAGGGCTGATTTTTTTTTTTTTTTAGAAAATGTAATTGTAATGAGTCAATCTCTTGCTATAACAGACTGTTCATTCGAGTAACAAAAGATTCTCACAAGGTTTGTGCCAGCAGGTAATGACTGCTCCACCTACACGAACAGGCATCTCCTCTGTAGGGATTAGAGGAGGGGAGGGGAGTAGTGCAGGGGAGGCTGGGAACACAGGGAAAGTTCCAACGACAACACAAAACAACTCAGTAAACAAGAACTGTCGTTGCCATGGCTCATATTCCCCTTCCTACTGCCCCCCACCCTACTCTGCCAATTCACCTACACCAGCGATATTTCAACCAGTGTGCCGCACGGTTTTTCAAACATGCAATACCTGACTATTTAGTCAGGGACACTGCCCTCTCTTCCCTTCGACTGTCAAGTAAGAAAATGACAACAGCCAACACAACGATAGCCATCCAGTGGAAATGAATCAAAAATATAGCTATTTTTTTGTATCACATCAGCAAAAACTGTATTTTTTGGTGTGCCGCAGAATTTGAGTGATCAGTCTGTGTGTGCCGGGAGAGGAGGGAGGCTGAGGATCGCTGCCCTAGGAACGCTTTGCTGCAGCCTCCACACCACTCAGGCTGCCGTTTCCGTGGCTCTGCGTATGAGGGTCAAGAAATCCTCAAGTCATCGTTTGATACCAACATGCTATCAAATTCCAGAAATGATTAAGAAGGCCAAAATATTTCCATATGTTCCCTACATTGAATTATGCACTTAACTATGCAGTCTAACAGGGAAAAGTGTCTAGAAACTGTGAATCTGGTTTTTTTTGGGGGAGGGGGTTGCAGTCCTTACATTTTAGTCCCATGTTGAGGGAAGATGCTTTTCTTATTCACTCCCTCTATAACCCTACTTTTTAAACTATCTCAAAATAAGAGTATTAATTAATACTGACTAATTTCAGAGTTTAAATATTCCTTTCATCTGTTTTCCATTTTTGAACCTTTAATCAAAGTCCAGGAAACAGAAGGAATAAAAGGGAACATTTTCAATAAATTTCAAGCATCCACACGGGATTACAGAGTGCTTAAAAAATGTCTTGGACAGGAACATACCAAAACAGGTTTTCAAAGTACAAAGCTCCAATTTATTTCCATTGAACACAGCTTACATGTCATTCAAATCTGGTATCCTGACACCCCTGCAAAATAACGTAAACTAAGTGTTGTAACGCTGGTGCCAACAACACAAAATGATAACTTGAACCACAATGCCACCTGTTAAACATGTCTTTTCGTAATGTTCTCTTTCCCAAGGACGTTCTGAAAGGCCTGATTAAAAAGAAGAGTCACAGGCACAAAAACATTCTTCAAAACACAAACCTCTGATCAAAGAACTTCACTTAATTTCTCTGCCTACATCTGAACTCTTCTAGGACAGGGGTACGCCTACCTTGCTAATGGGTTTACGACAAGTTCTTGTTCTATGCGTCCACCCCTTCTCCCCAGCACTGGTAGAGAGAACAAACCTTCAACATAACTGGACTCATCTGTGTGGGTCCACAACTTACCCGTCCAGAAGATTCATGGTGGTGGATGTCACTTCAGCAAACAAAATTACTTTCCCAAGTTGCTTTGTCTGCAAATTTTCTCGGTAGATCTCTAAGTTAAAATGTTCAGATGAGAAGGCCATCGTGTCAGTTACCACAGGGAGGGAAGTTGGGGTGACTTCTATTTCAGACGTGTAGGATGGGACAAACTTGAGGGAGAGCTTGCTGGATGTTATGACTCCTCCAGCATCCACACATTTCTCCAGCCACTGCATAAGAGGATCCTGCATTTCCTGTGTCGTAAAGAGAGAAATAGAAGGTCGTAATGCAGCATTATGTTAGATCAGCAGTTCTCAACTTGTGGGTCACGACCCCTTTGGGGGTCAAAGGACCCTTTCACAAGGGTCGCCTAAGACACAACAGCAGTGAAATTACAGTTATGAAGTAGCAATGAAAATAATTTTATGGTTGGAGGTCACCACAACATGAGGAACTGTATTAAAGGGTCACGGCATTAGGAAGGTTGAGAACCACTATGTTAGATGAAGGTAGCTTTTCCCTAAAATGCCATTTAGATAATATAAGCACTTCCTAAATCATAACCAATAAAAGCTAGATTCGTGTATTCTGAACATTTAAACTATTATATAGCAGATGATAAGTACGCTAAGTATGCTTATACTAATAAACTGTTCAGAAACCAGAATCCAAGGAAATAGGTAGAATTCATTATCATACTTTTTTTAAAATAAGTTTTTATTGGTTTTTTTAGAGAGAAAAAGACAGAAACGTGGATGAGAGAGAGAAACTCCTGCACGCCCCCTACTGGGGATTGAACCTGAAACCCAGGCATGTGCCCTGACCAGAATTGAACCGGGACCTCTCAGTCCATGGGACGACACTCAATCCCCTGAGCCACACAGGCCGGGCTTTTATCATACTTTCTATCCTAAATTCTCCAAAGGCCCTCCAGCTCTAGGGTTCACTAGTAATTCACTAGTAATTCTCTAGCCCCCTATGCATTTTACAGAAAATGTGTATCTTTATACTTTTGCCCACAAGGATTCACTATCCTATCCAGAAGGAAAAACAAAACCCAGGTGAAGGAAGTCACGAAGACAAGCACTAAGATATGGAGAGCGTTCGGCCTCAGCTCCAAGCACCTCCACCTCCCCTGTCACAACAGCTAACCACCCGAGCCACCGACTGGTCACTGACAACAGAGAAGTACGTTGTCACACAGGGAAAACAACGGGGTGCCCAAAAGCTGCATGCTCTGTCCCAAATGCAGGTCCAGGTAGGAGAAGGCTGAACCTATGTAACCTAGAACAGAACCTCCATCTACCCCTTAAGTCACAAGAGTCCTAGAACCTCCCCAGAGGATGCAACTTCCTCTATGACCCTGGCAGGCCTAGAGGCCTCCTTCTGAGGTGGTATATCAGGGAACTAACTGTAGGGTTGGGGGATCCCCATCCCTAGAGGTCTACATAAATGGTACTAAAATCTGTCAGTCACAGTAAACGCAGATCCAGGCTCTTTGGTCATCTTTATGCAAGTGCCAGGCCCTTTGAAAGAAAAACTCGTCCCTTTGTTAACATCGGGGGAATGTCCCAAAGCCCCCTGCAGATACAGAGAAGCAGCTTCAAGGATGAAGCAAGCTGACTCCCTGGCACCAGGATCAGTCCACTCTGAGGACCACATTGAGAGCAGATTGAGGGGGCAAACACGTGGAAGCAGAGACCATTTATGAAGCCACTTAGATGACCTGGGAGGGAGGTGATGATGCCCGGACCGCACATGACAGTGGGCACGGTGAGAAGGGAGGGAATTCTGCATCTACCTCCGAGTAGAGGCTGTAAGATATACTGACATCTGCAAAGATCCAATTTGCAAATAAGGTTACATTCACAGGTTCTGGAGGTTGGACTTCAATGTATCTTTTGGGGGCACATAATTCAACCCACAACAGGGGTTAATGCTTACATGTGAGAGATGAGGAAGAGTCTGCAAAGGAGACTGAGAAGGTAAAAGGACATCGTGCGTGCGTGCGTGCATGCATGTGTGTGAGTGTCCTGGGAGTTGTGTGAGAGCAGTTTTGCAAACTGGAGAAGGAAGGGGTAGATGATGGCAGAGCAGTAAGAAGAGACTGATGGGAATGGAGGAAGGAAAGAAAGTACAGACCCCAGGAAAAACTCTAGAGAGAAAAAGAAAATGGGGCAGCTGCTAGAGGGAGGAACGAGGTCAAAAGAGGTTTGATTTGGTTTGAATGAGAGAAATAACAGCTTGTCTTTTTTCGATGGTGTGAATGGGCCTACAGAGAAAAGACAACAGGAGAACAGGTGAGGGACGGACCTATGCTCAAGCAAGGGAGCTCAGCCTTGGGAGCAGAGCCACTCACCCACCGGGATGGACAGCACCTGCATTCCTTCTGGGGACAACCAGCCTGCTTCCCCACTGGGTCAAGGCCCCCACTGGGTCCTCACCCCTTGCTGGCCACAACCTTCCGTACAACCCAGAACATCTATTCCTAGTTATTTACCCAGGAAAAATGAAAACACGTGTCCACACACAGACTTGTACATAAATGGTCAGAACAACTTTACTCATAATAGCCAAGAAATACAAGCAGCCCAAATGTCTACCAACAAGTGAATGGATAAATTATAGCATATCCATACAATGGAACACGACTCGGGAATAAACAGGAATGAACTACTCATATATGCAACAACACAGATGAATCTCAAAACATAATGCTGATTAAAAGAAAAAAAAATAAAAAGACACAGAAGAGGATATACCATATGATTCAGTTCAGAAGAAATTCCAGAAAAGACCAATCTAACCCATAATGAGAAAAAGCAGACCAGTGACTGCCCGAGGCTGGGCACGGGGTGGGGGAGTGGATGAGGACCGACTGAGGAAGAGAACAGGTATCTTGTGAGTTACTGGAAATGTTCTATATCTTGACTGCAATGGTGATTACTCAGGGGCATATATGTTTACCAAACTACACCAAGATGGATGCATTTTCTTGAATATAAATCATACCTAAAGTTGATTTTTTAAGTGCAAATAGCACCAAGCTTGTGCAACACTGAACAATAACTGAAGTCCATGAGACTCTATGGTCATTAATGTCCAAAACACCACCAGTATCCCAACTTTCGAAGAAATCAATGCTTACCCTTAATTTAGTGCAAATACACAGAAGTGGCTACTCTATGGTTAGTCACATACAGTAACATCTGCTACAGGGAGTGCAGCTAAGGTCAGAGACGTTCAGTCTGCTATGTCCCATCACTTTAGAGTCTTTTCACCCAGCACTTGTCTCATCGGCTACATTTATCCATCTAAGAAGATTCAGTAAGTGAAACACAGCCATACTCTGGTTCAGCATTGGATTCAAAATATTTACTACCATCTCTGTTTGTGTTTTGGTCCTCCTCTTTCCAAGAAACACCAAACAACTTATCTTAACCTCTAAAGGGTTTCTACCTCAGAGATACATTGGCCTCATCGTAAGTAATCAGATTAGTTGTGCCTCAGTCATAACATTATATGTTGCTAGGCAATGAGAAGTGTGTAAATCAGAAGATGAAACCACAAAGACATGAAACACAAGCTCATTTTATGGGTGTCTTATTCTCAGTTAAATATGCTCAAGGAAACAGGAATAAATAATCTCCACTGAAACAACCCTGATCTTACTACTATATTTTACAAACTTGTATTTTACAAACTTTGTATTTTACAGCCAATTTCACATTGACTCAGTGTCTTCACACACATGATAAAGACACACAGCATAGCATATCTTTATAATCAAAAGATGACACTCCTAGCCCCAGTGTGGCTCATTGGCTGAACGTCATCCCATGTATGGAAGTCACCGGTTCAATTCCTGGTCGGGTTTCTGACTTGATCCCCAGTAGGGGGTATGCAAGAGGCAGCTGATGAATGTTTCTCTTTCATCAATGTTTCTACCTCTCTCTCTCTAAAAATCAATAAAAACCTTTTCTTTAAAAGATGATGGTCCTGCCCTGGCCAGCTTGGCTCAACAGTAAGAGCGTCAACCCGCAGACCAGAGTCCCAGATTCAGTTCCCACTAAGGGCATGTACCTTGGTTGCAGTTTGTCCCCAGCCCCGGTTGGGGTCGTGTGCGTGGCAACCACTCAGTGTGTCTCCCTCACATCGGTGTTTCTCCCTCTCTCTTCTTCCCTCTCTTCCTCTTGTTCTATCTGAAGATAAATGCAAAAATGTCCTCGGAGGAGAGAAAAGGAAAAAAAGATGATGATCCTAGAAGATCAGGACTGACCTCATCATCTAAGTCGGGGGCTGCTCATATGGCAATCCTTAGGTGACTTTTATTCCAAGCACCAGAACCACCAAGCAGTGCAAAGTGTCAGCGAGGTCTGAGATGAGTGTGCCCCTCCTCACCTGATGGGTCCCTATAGGGATGCTTCTGTCCTCACCCCACTAGGGCAGTTTGCCCAACCCTTGCCTAACTTGTCCAGATGTCTGCTTGGATGGCACTGCATCCCAGCTCGGGTTCCCACAGCCCCTGCCTTCCTGCTTCCCCTAACATGACCTGCCACCGATCACAAGCACTGTCATCCCAGAATTACTGGATCTGGAAGGACTTCAAGCTCCATGGCAACGGCTGAAACCAGTCCACCCCCACAAACATGCTGGTCAACTGTCACCAATGGACAAATGAACATGTTTTAATTGGACCACCCATTTTGAACTAGTTACTATCACTTAAAAATCAGGACATTTCATGTCGAATTTCCTAATGCTTTTAAAGAAAGGAAACTCTCTCTCACATGTTAACAACTGGCTGAAGCCAAGGGGCACTGCCCTCGTTACCTGGGGACACGGCTGACTCCGCGTGCCACCTCTTCTGCCCCTAGGCTTGAGACCACTCGTGCTGGCCCTGGTACCGAGTCTGGCACCAACCCAGCAAGATCTCCTGTGGGCCCTGGACAATGCTTCTGTCCCGTTAGGCCCATCTGAACTCATCAGAGTGACTGTAGTGACATCAACTCTCAAAATAGCAGGGAAATAATTTGGCAATTCCTCAAAAAGTCAAAGGGAACAACATATGACCCAGCACTTCCCAAGTATGTATCCAAAAGAAAGAAAAGCAGGGACTCAAACAGATACTTGAACACCGATGTTCATAGCAACCTTCTGCACAGTAGCCAAAAGGTAGAAATAACCCAAGTGTCAACAGAGGCATCAACAGGTAAATGGATAAACGAAATGTGGAACACAGACACGTGGAATATCATCCAACCATAAACAGGAATAAAGTTCGAACAGAGGCTACAACATGAATGGATCTTGAAAACATTGTGCTCAGAGAAATAAGCCAGACACAAAAGGACAAATATTGTATGATTCTGCTTATCTGAAATAGGCAAATTCATAGAAACAGAAAGTAGAATAGAGGTTACCAGGAGCTAAGCAGAGAGGAAATTGGGGAGTTATTTATTAATGGGTACACAGTCTCTATTTGGGATAAGTTTTAGAAATAGATAGTAGGGGTGGGATGGTCGCACAACATTGTGAATGAAATTAATGCCACTGAAGTGTACACATAAGATCGTTAAAATAGAAAACTTTACATTATATATATTTTACCATAATTTTTTAAAATTTTTTTTCTTTATTGATTTTAGAAAGAGAGAGAGAGGGAGGAAGGGAGAGAGAGAGACAGAGATAGAAACATCGATGAAAGAGAACTTCCACTGGCCGCCTCCTGCATGCCCCCACACTGGAGATCCGGCCCATAACCTGGGCATGTGCCCTGACTGGGAACCAAACTGGCGACCTCTTGGTGCAGGGGTCGGTGCTCAACCACTGAGCCACACCAGCCGGCTTACCATAATTTGTTTTAAAAGAGAGAGGAGGGCCCTGGCCGGTTTGGTTCAGCAGTTAGAGCGTCAGCCTATGGTCCAGAGAGACCCGGGTTCGGTTCCCGCTAAGGGCGCATACCTCGGTTGCAGTTTGTCCCGGCCCTGGTTGGTCATGCAGGTGGCAGTCCCTCGATGTGTCCCTTTCATGTCGATGTTTCTCTCTCTCTCTCTCTCTCTCTCTCTCTCTCTCCCTCCCTCCCTCCCTCCCTCCCTCCCACTCTATCTGAACAAAAAATGGAGAAATATCCTCGGGTGAGGATTAAAAAAAAAAGGGAGAGAGAGAGAGGAGGGGTCAAGGTCTCAACCTATTTTCTGCCCAGAAGTTCCCTGTCCTCTCTGCGATCAGCCCACTGCCCTGCATCAAATGCCTGCATACACGGAGGACACAGGGGCAGCCTGTGGAGCACCCAGGGCCCTTGCTGAGCGTTCCTCAGGGGTCCTCCTTGCCCAGCCCACACAGCAGCAAGAGAGGCTACTCTAGGGACTTCTCAGAACAAGACTCTCCACCTGGTCCTAGAAGGAGAAGCAAATGGTAATGTCTCTTGCTAAATGATTTTAAGTTCCGCTTCACTGGATACTGGACGGGAGCTGTGGGATGAGAGCGACCGTTCCCTGCACACCCGCTCCATGAGGAGCACCGAGCTGGGCGTTTCAGACCCTGGACCCCGATCCTCAGCAAGCTGCGCCCCTGCACCCGAGAGCGCGCCAGCGGAAGAGGAGGGCAGGGCACCTTAAGACGGATGGCACAATGGTGCCCACACCACACAGCAAGTCACAGAGCTGGGATCTGAACCCGTGAAACCAAATCTGCCTGTCTCCCCAATCCTTGTGCTGATTCCTATCCCAATCCTCACAAGAAGACCTAACCAAAAATGAAACACAGTAGCAAAGGCCTACTTATTGTAATCAAAACATCAAACTCATCACAAAGAAAGATATAAATTTGACATAATATGCAACTATGAAATAGTGATAAAGCAGACGTGTGTGGGGTGAAGCAGGGGTGGGGCAGGAGGGGGAGGAGCGGCAGGGAAGGGAGTAGACTTTTGGGAAGAGGACTTAAATTTGAAGCCTGGTCCAGTCAGACGACCTACTAGGCAAGTCTGCACAGAGAAACAAGCTTTTATCATTTACGTGAGTCACTACTCAGCTCTCTGGTTCCAGCCAGAGATGGCATGTTCAAAAGGATCCAACCAAAGGGCTGCGTATTGGAACCACGGGCAGAGTAAAGAGAATCCGAGAGCAGAGATGCAGGGCCCCTGAACCAGTCACCGAAGGAGCACGAGGCCAGAGCCCCGCAGAGGCTGCTAGTGCAGAGGGCAGAGAGGGAAGGAAATCCAACAACCTCTCTCACCTCCTGCCAGAGCAGCCTTGTGGCTGAGAGCAGCCAGAGCCCAGGAGGGGCAGAGAACAAGGGGACAGGGCAACCTGGACGTGGCCAACACACCTCCTTTGAGAGCCCAGAGCGGCTGGGGGCGGGCTGAGGGGACTTGCTCTGAAGGGATGCCTCCAACAAGATGAATTTCTACGCATCCTGGTCCTTCAGTAGTGACCACAGCGTACCTGGGATGACAACCCTGTGACACCAAAGGATTTCTGACAGGGGACCAGGTATCTAAATCTGCACTCGTCACAGTCATTTCTCGGTCCCCAGTGCCTGGAACACAGTAGGCACTCAGTAAATGTCTGCTGCATTGTATTCCTTTTATTATGTAAAGGTCTCGCTCAGGCTGAGGCTCTAAAAGGCCACGGATTTACTGCATTTTTTGTTACCTGCCAACTAGCGAAAGAGCACAAAAGGCTGGGTGGACCCGTAAAACAGAGGTAATGAATAAGTCATTTCTAACAAGGCTGGTTTTACGGGCATCACACCTCTGCCGGGCCAACTGGGCTCGTTTGAGAGGTGAAATCCATTCTGCAAGTGTGAGGACCAAAAGAAAGCCATGGCCAGCACTAGAAGAAAGGGAGGCTTTACGGGTCGGGGCGCAGCCAACGCCCCTACAGGAGAGGCGCTAACTTCCACCGGCAGGGCTCGGGGGTTTGGGTTCGACATCCGCAGAGGTCTCCAGGGCCTTCATTAAGTCTGCCTGCCTGAAACGCCCGCCATTTGTCCCCATCCAACACAAACAGGATTCTGACAGAGCTGGGGATGTGGTGTGGGAAGCCAAGAAGGCTCTGCACTGTGAGCCCAGGTGCGAGTGGGACACCTGTGGGGCGGCCCTGCCCAGCTCTGAGGTGGCACGTCCTGGCTGGCACACATGCGTGTGCACACACATGCACATCTGTGACTGTCCACACCTCCATGATGCTGAACAAGCAGCAGGCCTGGGGCTCTAGGCACGGCACTGAGTCTGAAGACATCACAAGGCCCCGTCGTCCATACTATTTGCCCATCATCTGTGGGCCTAGCCTTAATCCTCTGGAGAGCTGTGCATGGCGCTGGGGCCCCCAGCTCAGAATTGGGTCATCAGCTCTGACACCAACCAGCTGGGAGCCACTACCTCTTCTGGGACTCAGTTTCTTCATTTTTAAGTCAGCTTCAAGATTCACTGTTTAGTCTCAAATGTCTACTCCTCAGTAAAAACTAGAATACCACCTCTAGGATTCCAATGTTAAACTACTATATACAGAGTGCCTAAAAAGAGAGAGGTGGCCAGGTGGAAGAGGGTTCAGGGAAAGCCAAGAGCTTTCTATCCAGTCCACTTATTTTAACAAAGGTTCATTAGTTCAACTGGCTGTCACTTGGACATTTTGGAAAATTCAGAGAATCCCAGGGAATACCAGACGAGGGTGGGGGCATAGGACACCACCCTAACTGTGCTAAAAAAGGGCAGATATACGTGCCAGCACTCAGAGGCGATGGGCTAAGGAATCTATGTTTCAGAAGGTGCCGCTAGTGTACAGGAAGGAGCAGCTGACCGACTAGCGGGTACTTGGCATAGTTTCTAAACTGGAAAGCACGTTAATAAAAGATAAAACTCTTCTCACTTTCTCCTGAACTCCATCTTGTCAGTTTTCCTCGGGCACATCAACGGCTGATTCTTTTCGACTGCTTAACATGGTTGTTTATTAAATTCTTGTTATACCTGACTAAAGGGTGACCGAGCGAGACAGGACTGGGCAGCCAGTCGGAGTTGGCTGGGCTGCTTACCGCCGGCCTGTCCCCCTCGGCCCCTCGGGTCTCCCAGACACAGGAGCAGAGGGAGCGGTTCACTATATATTAGTGGGAAAAGCCAAAACGCTTTTTAAGTGTTCAAACAAAACACACTTACTAAATAAATGCCTACTATGGGCAAACACTGGAAAAGTGATACAGAGATTGACAACATATGGTCCTTGCCTTCAAATGATCTTGAATTACAGTTTAATGGGACAGACAAATACTCACATAAATAATACAAGAACGTTTATACACTACTTAACACTTCACACACACACAAAAAAAAAAATCTTATAGAAGCAAGCAATCAGACCTAAGTGTTCCAAGTCACAAGACTTGGGTTAGAAAGTTGAAAGAAAAATTGTAAATCCTATAACTCATGACATGATCACTGGTGAAATTTTCCTCGATCGGCGGGTAGAATCCTTTTATTGGGCATAAAAGATCCACCAGTTGTCCTCATAGCACATGGCTCTAAGATGTCTTATGCTCTATAATATAGCACGTTTAAAATAAATTACATTGTAATAAGTTTATACATGTTGGCCCAAGTGAAGATGGGTGTGCCCATAGCCCAGTACGGTGACAACCAGCCATCCAGAACCATTACACACCAGTAGGCTACTGGTTTCACTTCAATTAAAAAAAATAAGCCCAGCCCTGGCTGGTTTGGCTCAGCAGTTAGAGCGTCAGCCCTGGACCAATGAACTGAGGTTTCAATTCCGGTCAAGGGCACATACCTCGGTTGCCGTTCATCCCAGGCCCTTAGGGGTCGAGCAGGAGGAAGCTGATCGATGTGTCCCTCTCACATCAATGTTTTTCTCTCTCTCCCTCCCTCCCACTCTGTCTGAAGATAGATGGAAAAGTATCCCCGGGTGAGGATTTTTAAAAAAAGAATGGAAAGAAAACAAGCCCAGGGCCAAGTGGAAACTAGTGCCACTCATCCACCAACTCCTAGAAGCAGAACTGTTGACGGCTCATGCTCTCGTGAATAATTTACACTAAGACCTGTGCTTTGTGTTTTACATAAAGGCAGTAACTTACGCATTAAAAAAAACAAAAAAAATGAACCCTCTTTATCAAAATATGGCAAAATATCAACAGGGGTAAATCCAGGTGAAGCCTACATGGGGTTTGGGACCTATTCCTTCACCCTTTCCTAACTTTTCATTTTTCTTAAAGAAGAAGTTGGGGGAAAATGAAAGGATTTGCTCCAGAAACTCTAAGGCACCTGCCAGCTCTGACATTCCCTGTAGATTTTTGCTCTGCTGTTAATCCCAGAATCATCAAAGATACAGTGTTCGTAAAAAAAAAAGTAATAATAAAATAGTAAAAAATCAAAACAACCACCAAGAACATCTTTTAGTGTCTCACACCTCAGCTGAATCGGCAGGACCCTTTGTGCTGTCTACATTCAGACAGGGTTGTAAGGCCACTCCGGGCAAGAACACTCCCAGAAAAACCAAAACTTGATCACCAAGAGCCATTCCCCCCGGAGGCCCGGCTCTGAAGTCCAAACGCAGGAAGTACTTTCCCCGAGCACAGACCCCAGTGAGTCTCATGAAGCTTTTCAGTATGTGTGGAATCAGTGTATTAATAACAGCTTATTGGCACTGAATGAAAAACACACAAGTCTTAATCTTAGGTCTTGAAATGTGTCCAGGGCCTACGTAATACCTGGCTGGAAGGGACACAGCGTGAGCAGGCTTGGTGACTGGAGGCTGTGTAGTGACACCTGAGTTTTGAAACCAGGATTGGTAGCTTAACAAAATTTACTGGTTGTAGAAAAAGTAAACTTGCCTCTAGGGAGGTGAGCTCAGCCTCACCATTCTGACAGCAGCCCCTGGTGGCCAGTTTAGTAAAACGTGTTGGCTCCGCTGCTGAAAGTTCTGACCTTGCCTTAATGAAGGTTGCTGCAAGCAGACAGGCCATTCTAGGTAACAGCTTGGGGGTGACTAGGGAAGCGGCAAAAATCCAAACTAAGGGGCACCTTTGAGTCACATAAATTACCAAGTCACTAGGATACCTGTCTTTTACACTTTAAAATAAAATAAAATAAAAGGAATACTGTCTTTCAAAAGTAGAAAAAAATAGAACTTATTTTAAAAGGGCAAGACAATAATACGAGGTAGATAATACTTACCTTAGTTCAAAAGTTATCTTGTTCCTTAACTGTGTAAAAAACCTTTAAATAGGCAAGGAGCCCTGATTCCTACACAAATTAAAGCATGCTCATCTACCCAACAGCCCCACCAGGCACACTCGCTTCCACATACTAAATGCTAAGGAATTCCTACCAGAAGATAAGGAATATGGCAGAAACTTCTAGAAAATGCTGCTACCATTCATTCAGAGAATAAAATAAAAGAGTCGAGACTGTGAGACCTGACTTCCGACACGGATTCACACCGTTTCACTGATATAAACAGCACAGCACTGAGGCTGACAGCTGGCTCCCAAGGCAGACAGCCGGATGGAGAAGCCACAGCTTCAAGCCGACTTCTTCGTAAGGTGCACTCTGTCCTCCGCCACAAGAACAATCTGGAAACAATCTGCTGGGCAGCTGCTCTCATCAACAAACTGTTTATTGTAAGAAAGTGGCTGGGTCAAAGGCTAAACATCAACCTGAACAGAAAGCATGCGGAGCAAAAATCAATCCCACCCCTGCTAAGGAAACCCAGGACTTCGCAGGCAGAAAAGAGAGGGCGAGGGACTCTGTTGAGTTCTGAAAGGGGAGAGTCGGAATAAAACGCCCCTGTTTCAATGTGCGGGGTTGTTTGCACATGATTACAAATGGTTATCTGTTGCTATCTTCAGAACGGCCTAATAACAGAGGCACAGAAATCAACTTTCCAAATCACTTCCCCTGCAAAGTTACAGCGGTTTAGAGCTGGTTGCTTCCTTCTCATGTTTGTTTTCTAAGGGGTCGCCAAGCATGGGGGACGCGCCCCGGCTCTAAGATGTCTGTCCGCTTAGAAACTGCGACGCTGGCTACATAGAGATTATATGAAGGAATCGTTTTGTTTTTGGTGTGACAGTGGGATTCTGGTTATGTTTTTTTTTATTTATTCTTGTAATCCTCACCCGAGGATATTTTTTTTCCCCATTTACCTTCAGATAGAGTGGGAGGGAAGGAGAGAAAGAGAGAGAGAGAAACATCAGTGTGAGAGAGACATTGACTGGTTGCCTTCTGTACGACCCGACCAGGGCCGGGGTCTGAACTGCAAGCGAGGTACGTGCCCTTGGCCGGGATCAAACCTGTGACTCTTCAGTCCGCAGGCTGACACTCCAACCGCTGAGCCAAACTGGCCAGGGCTTGGTTATGTTTTAAAATAGCGCTCTTATCTTGTAGATGCACATAGTAAAACATTTAGAGATGAGGGATCTGATCTGAGATGTGCTTCAAAATAAGTCAGGAGGAGGAGTGGAGAGGAACAGCTGAGGTAACACTGGCCAGGAGAACCGTGAGCGGGGTGCTGACTACACAGGGGTTCCGAACAGGACTGTTTACTTCTGTGTGCTGGAAATTTCCTGTGAAATACAGACTGGGGCAAAATAGGTCTGCAGGTGACTGCATGGAAAATAATATGATAATAAATAAGTAATACCAGGTACTCACTACTATAAACTTACTTTTGCCCCACCCTGTATTTTCTTTTACTGGTTTTACATAAGAGTTACAAGGACGGATAAAAAAATGCTTTCTTCTCCACCTGGTGTGGCCCAGTGCACTGAGCGGCATCCCACGGACTGAGAGGTCCCGGTTTGATTCCTGGTCAGGGCACAGGCCCAGGTTTTGGAATTGATCCCCAGTGGGGGGGGTGTAGGAGGCAGCCGATCAATGTTTCTCTCTCACATTGATGTTTCTATCTTTCTAAATAAATCAATAAAAACCTATTTTTTAAAAAAATGTTTTCTTAAATATAAGAAAAGTATTAACCTACCAGTGTGAATTCATTACTTCTCCATAAGTACACATACACTACGGTATTACTAGGTGTCCAACAAGACTGTTGTTGAGCAATGTCTGAAATGGAGTTTATTAAATTCCGAGAAGAACACTGGAGAAACAGAGATTCGGTGATCCCACCGCACTAACGATGCGCCTGGCCAGTCTGTCAGAAACAGCACCACAATGTGGTGCTTTAACTGCATTACGGAGCATGAAAATATTCATGAGCTGGTAAGAAAACCAACGGGCACGGTGTTTGCAAAAACAGCTGATGTAGCACATAAACTTTAAAAACACAACTTATTTATAAATTTGAGGCTGCTATACTATATTGCAGTGAATTCTTAAATTAACAGGAAGATTAATTTGAGAAAAGTCCTGAAATAAAATAGAGCAGAAGCATAACTTTCTTGCATGGTGCTTAAATTAACTGTGGAAGGTTATCAAATTGTTCCAGTATAAAGATGAAAATGGTTATAATCACGAATTCTTAGAAAAGAATGCATCCAAAGGAATTACTTAGAAAGTTAAAAAAAAAAAAAAAAAATTTTTTTGCATCTAATTGCTTTCCTGGGACCAGGATGATGCTGCAGAGACCTGGAAACGGTGTAAAAGGTCATCTCATGGACCCTCCCCCAACAGACTAGAGAAGGGTTAGTAAAGAGAATTCAGTGGCAGTAGACTGTTCTTTAAAAGGACATCTTCTGGCCGGTTTGGCTCAGCAATTAGAGCATCAGCCTACAGACCAAACTGTCGCAGGTTGGATTCTAGTCAAGGGCATGTACCTGGGCAGTGGTTCGGTACCCAGCCCTGGTCAGGGTCGTGCAGGAGGCAACCAATCGATGTGTCTCTCTCACATTGATGTTCTCTCTCTCTCTCCCCTCCCCCCTTTCTCTTTCTCTCCCCCACTCTGTCTGAAAGTAAATAGAAAAATATCCTCGGGTGAGGATTTTTTAAATAAATAAATAAAAAGTCACCTTCTGTGACAACCCATTTAGCCAATCTGAGACACCAGTCCTAATCACATCATCATGGAAGAAAAATGCTCTCAAAGAAGGAGAATCTTCAAAATGACAGACCTTTGACCTTTAAAGCATTTTATGGACTAAATAGCCAAAGAAAACCATAAATCAACATATATATCAAGGTTGCCTATGGAAAGCAACACTCTAGAATAATCTAGACAATTCTAGGTTGAAAGAGTCTGGACATTCCCCACTCTCTGGCCCCGTCGCTCCCCCTCTCCCCCTGCAAATGAAACATCATTTTTTAATTTATGAAACCATGATTTATTGTTTTCTTTTAAAAGACATATTTCCTTATTTACTGAGATTAAAAACAGGAGGGGGATTAGCAGTGCCATCATTCAATCACTGTAGTAAGTGCTGAATGTAGGGTTCATTTTTGCTAAAAGACAAGAAAACAACTCATCAAATGCTTTCCTATGGCATAGAACAGCAAAGCTTTACAAGTTTTCTAAGAATATTCAATTCTTATTTTTATTTTAATATTTCAAACTGTACTTTGCCTGCAGGAGGCAACCATGTTTAAACTAGACGTACTTACAGCTCAGGGCTCAGGAAAGACCCATGGCTGTGATACTGACAAACAGTCCAGCCACCTGCTGACTGGGGTGGTAAATGCTAGTCTATCTTCGCACAAGATCCTATTTAGAATTTGAATTTAAATCTTGGGGTGTGAATCAGAAAGAATATATGTACCCCTATCTTCATAGCAGCACTATTTACAATAGCTAAGATCTGGAAACAACCCAAGTGTCCATCAGTAGATGAGTGGATTAAAAAGCTGTGGTACATGTACACAATGGAGTACTATGCAGCTGTAAGAAAGATAGATCTCTTATCCATTGAGATGACATGGAGGGAACTGGATAGTATTATGCTAAGTGAAATAAGCCCATCAGAGAAAGACAAATATCACATGATCTCACTTATTTGTGGAATATAATAAACTAAACAAACTGCTGAACAAAATTAACCCAGAGACATGGAAGTGGGGTACAGGCTGACAAGCCTCAGAGGAGGGGGCAGTTTGTGGAGGATGAGATAAACCACAGAACTTACATGCATGTATGCATGACCAATGAACATAGACAACAAAGCTGGGGATGGGGGAGAAGGGGAGGGGAGTGTCAATGGGGGAAAAATGAGAAACATCTGTAACAAAAACAAATTAATAAAAAATTTTAAAAATACACAAAGTTATATTAAATAATTAAAAGAAAGAATGAATGAATAACTTAATTAATTAATCTTGGGGTGTGAGTGCTAACACAATCCATCTCTTCACCCATAACCCCTCTCTCCCCATACTTGGACACACACTTGGGAGACACAACACCCACACAACAAAATTATGTTTCAATCTATGTCAGTGGAAGCGTACATTTCCTTTTTAGCAGAAATCTCTAGATGTTGTAATCTAAGGCTCTCTCATCCTCAGAGGCAAGGGAGAGAAAGACTTCTCCACAGAGGATTCGATTTCAGCAATCTTACAGCATTTTCTTGAAGCTTTAGTTAAAACAAACATATAAATATATTTTTTAATTCATGTTAAAATTATAAAGACTCAAATACTACTAAGGAATATTCATTAGAACAAATATTTTAAGACTAAGTTGTTTTCATGTAAAGCCATGTTGCTCAATTGATCAAATGGGATTTGAGCACTAGAATTCCTTTTTTTTAATCGTCATCCAAGGCTATGTGTGTATTGATTTTAGAAAGAGAGGAAGGGAAAGAGAGAAACATAGATTGGTTACCTCCCATACATGCCCCAACCAGGAATGGAACCCAAACCTAGGTATGTGCCCTAACCGGGAATCAAACCCACAACCTACTGGTGTATGGGATGATGCTCCAACCAACTGAGCCACCTGGCCAGGGCTGAGCTCTAGAATTCTTTATGAGTGAGAGTATTTCCAATGATCAATAAGAACCAAAATTATGGTGTGTAACATGACTATTTCTTCCACTGATTATATTCTTAACCTGAAGCCTGAAAACATCTTCAGGAAGGAAAACACAACACAAGCAGAGGATCATGCGGAATAAACTAGAGCGCTCGGTACCTGGGAGGCTGCGCAGCCACACTGGGCACAGCAGTGCCCAGAGAGATGCACCTACTCAGAAGCAGCTACAGAGGCCGAAACAAGAACAAAATTAAGAAAGTGACTGGCATTCTCTTATCTCTGAGAGACAGAGACTGATGGACAGACAGACGGTCAGACCAAACTGGGCTGAGTGTCCCCGCTATACGCTGGCCTGCTCTCACGAGGAAGCCAAGGAGACCCTCCCCTGCGCTGCTCCGGCCTCACTGCTGACAGCCAGCACAGGAAACCGCCCCCTGGCACCTGCTCAGGCAGGGCAGACGGAGGATTAGACACCATTCAGGTCCACAAATTGCCTGTCAGTCTTGAAATCCAGAAACACCATAAACATTTTTTTAAGACAGCACAATTCTTAGAGCAACATTCTCAGATTATTAGCATGAATGGAAACACAAGGGCCCCCCCCAACTATCATTCACATCCCAAAAAGTGAAGGATGACATTTATCAATTGGAGACCAGGCCCCAGGCCCCAGCCTTCCTGAACTGGGAACCACCTCTGCGATCCTGCTGTTGTCTCGGGCTCCTCCCCGCCGTGTGGCTCTCAGCTCCACGCCTGATCACAATCACAAGGTTTGAGGCCTTTGATCGTGCCCTCTAACCCAACACCAGTGAGGGCTCACTCCCTGGGATGTCTTTTTTCGACTTGGGAGACAGAAATCTGCTCTGAAGAACGCTGCAAGACTTCCCAGAGACAGCTTCAATCGGCTTCGCAGGAGCTACTGCCATGATCCACACGGCTCACACATGGCAGCTATTAGGGCGCTGATGCAGAAGACGAAAAACATTTGGTCCTGGACGATTTTTTATTCCAAAAGAGCCTGTTTCCCATCCACAAAAATCTGTGACTGCACAGTGGTGGATATAAATAGTCTGAGGAAATAAAACCGCCCTGCCTAGCGAGGCCGTTGGCCCCAGGAAACAAGCCCCGGGAAAGAGGTCCCTGTCACTCGGAGACCCGCTGGCCCTTCCCCAGGCCAGCCGGCAAGAGCAGCAATGCAGAGAAAACCCAAACTCTCACCACCACCAGTCCAAAGGGGAAGCAACCCGAGGTGTGTTTGTATTTCCCAGCACACATTATCAGCGTCTGCCTTGATTCGCCGGAAGTATTTACACTCCAAAGGAGCTGCTCTGAAACCTTCTTGTGGAAACGAGATTCAAATAAGAATATAGCATATACAGTTGCTGAAAAGCCTCTCCCCCCCCGACCCCCCCCCCAAAAAAAAACAGAATGAAATAAAAGCACCTATGGAAAACACCCCATGTGTCATTTCTTTTGTATTTCAATGTCAAAACTCATCAGGTCACCTTTGCCACAGGTATTGTGTTTGCTAACAGGAAGTCAGTTAAAATGAACAAAAACGTCCAGCCGAGGAAGGGCGACGGAAGAGAGAGGCGAGAAAGGGGTATGTGAGAGAGCCCTGAAAACATTCATAGCTCTAAAGGCTGACATGTTTGCTTTAATCTGCCAGCTGCTCTCTCGCTGGGGCCGGACTGTAAAAGCTGCCACAACACCACGTCAGCCACATGTCAAAAGCTATTCAGGGGCGCACCTGGAATTCTGACTTTCTCTCTAATTTGGATCTCTAAAAATTCGTTTTTAAGCTGTATTTTAGAGTAACACCAGAAGTTTCCCTCACTGTACATTCAAGATGCAGAACGAGGATTAAAGGTGAAGGGAGGAAACATTCTGTACCAAACACTATGCTAAAAAAAAAAAAAAAAAGAAAAGAAAAGAAAAACGGAGAATTCTAATGAACTCAGAATAATACATGAGACTCTTCAGTTTGCTCTTTTGAGGGGGAAGCCAGGGCCACTCTGAGACCCAGTGAGACCAAGACACACACGAAGGCACTTGGTTAGCGATAACACATGCTACGATAGGAGAAATTATCTCGTTTTTCAGACACTTCCACAGCGAGATCTCACACTTAGTGGGCACGCAGTGTTTGTTAAATGAAGTGGTTAGCAGGAGAAGCAAGAATAAGAACCATATGGTGCAATTTAGGTTAAGATTCTTCATAAAGCAACCAACACCAAGAAGGTAACACCCTGGAGGAAGGGACTATACAGGAATTTTCTGACATGTTTACAACTATCAAAACTATCGTAACCAAAAATACCTGTGTTATGGGAGAGGGGAGGGTTCGTGGCAAATAATTAGGGGTTGAATTAAATTGAAATGTGATACTAGTTTCTGTTTGTAAGCCTATCTGATCCATCCCACAACTCCCACACTACCAGTTACGCACACACAACAGGGTGATTTTCTGCCAGTTGCTTTAATAACAAACCCAGTTGTCACTTCTTGTTACAATTACACCTTGACCCCCTCGCAGGACCACTGCCAATATCCTGCCTGCTTCTCTCTCAGGTCACCTCCACACCATTAGTGACCAGCTGCAAGGAAGGCCCCAAAGAGCCCCAGCTTTGTGGTTTCAGAAAGAGCCTGGTGCTCCCTAGACCAGAGCGAGGATGTCCCAGAGAGGGGTGTGTGCTGGGCGGGTGGGCTGGCCCTGTCCCACCCTCCTCCTCCTCCCCCTCCCCCTCGGCAGCAGCTCTGGGACACAGAGGGAGGCTGAGGCTCTGCATCATTCAGGTTCCCATATCCATGTCAGGGCGGACCCCTCAAGCCACCACTGCACACCTCTTCTTTCTGCCATTTCGCTGGTAGAGATACAAATGGAAGCAAGAAGGTGAGTTTCTCCATTGGACTTTAGGTTCTGTAAGGGAAATAATTTTTTTTCTATAAAATTGGTGTCGCTCACAAACACACTCAAGTCCCCCAGAGTGAAGGCATATTCCTGCTAACTTCCCATCACCACCGATGGCAGGTCTGGGTGGTGGTCGCCCCGTAATCTCACTACACAGAAACCTGAGATCCAGTGGCATGCAGCTCATGAGTCTCACGCTCCACCCACACCTCCAGAACGGAGGTCACCAGCCTGAAAGGATTCACCATTAGATGTCAGCACATGTGTCCTCTCTGAGAAACAGTTCAAGGGGTTCCATCAGGAGACTGCTACATCCAAGCAGGGGTGGGACACTCCAATTATGAACCAGGAGGACCTTCCACCCATAGGAAGCAAGAGACAGCTGAGGCCCTGCGAGCCACAATTAAGCCTAATGGCCATTCACCAGCGTAAATCATTTATTAACAGAGCTAATGCTTTTAAATCATTGCTATAGATGTCGAACATTAAATTAAATATCAATATCTATAAGGGACTCCTGGCCTATTATTCAAGTTTTGACCATGTATGGAATGCCTTCAAAGTCTACTGACACAGAGTAATTTTAAATTTTTTTTAATAACTGGTTTTACTCTTTATAAAAATAATACATGTACATTATAGAAAATTGAAAAAATACAAAGAATGTTTTAGAAGCTTATTAAAATCAGCCCCTGGCCAGTGTGGCTCAGTGGTTGGAGCATCGGCCCGCAGACCAATGGGTCTCGGGTTTGCTTCTGGTTGAGGGCACATACCTCAGTTGCGATTTGTCCCAGGCCCTGGTTGGGGTCATGCAGGAGGCAGCCACTCGATGTGTCCCTTTTAAGTCAATGTTTCTCTCTCTCTCTCTCTTCCTCTCTCTCCCTCCCACTCTCTCTGAACAAAAGTAGAAAAATGTCCTCAGGTGAGAATAAAAAAATAATAATTAAAAAGATAAAATACAATAAAAGCTTATTAAAATCAACCTTAGCCCACCACCCCAAAATATACTGTATATATCTTGTATTTCCTTCCAGTCTTTTTTCTCTGGACATATGTGTGTGTGGTATATATGTGCTCATGTGTTTTATTGGTTTTCTTTGACATATTATAAATTTGCTGAGGCCCGAATTTCAATCCTGCCCCTGGGAGGTTTAATTAAATGTTAGACCCGATCAGAGAGGAAGTCCGGTTTGGCCCCCAGGAGCCTGCTGCACCCCAGCAAGCCTGGCTTCCTAGTCTTGTCATGCAAGGGACGCCATGAAATCATACGGTGTTATTTTATAGAGGAAATCACATGCTACTGTGGTGTTTGGGTGTCGATGAAGGTCTCAGAACACACCCCTTGCAAATACCAAGGGTCAACTGTACTTTGGGTGTTTTTTCCTACTTGGATCACCCTGCTAGTCTCTCTCATTCATATCGCAGTAACATGGAAGCACAGAGGTGCCTCATAAATCTCCTGTGCTATTTGCTATAAAGAGCGAGTGTCTAGGCACCAAACTGTATAAACACAGCTGGTATGCAGTAAAACTATTTAGATAACTAGTGTGTATATTTTGTTCTTTCATATTCCATCCTGTAATAGCACCCAGTACACAGTAAATGTTTAATGAAAGATGAATATTATTAACTGTGACACTGAAATAATCTCTAAAGACCCAAAAGAAAGTGCCACCAGTATCATGGAAAACTACTAAATTATACTATGTGAAACTGATGTTGAGAAAAAAAAATTAAACCTCTGGACTACTTTACAGTTCCAGGGTGTCCATGCACCAGGCAGCCTAGCTCAGCAGCGACACCATGTGGTCACAGATCTTTGATTCATTCCGAGCAGCACAGAGTATTTTACAGGAAGCAGGAAACAGCCTGCACAGGCATCTAATTGGGAAGGCAGGTGATGAATCTCAGGGTGGGCTGTGTCAAACGTAACGTAACAGGATGCCATTATACCAGGATGCCAAGAGCCTCTCACGGAACTTAATTTCATGGGGATCAATAAGATCTACTAAGAAGACTGCAGGAAAGCAAAGCAAATAGAAGGTATTCTAGTCCCAATCTGTCAACCATATCTACAAATATAGAACCTCCAGCACAATGACCTTCCAGTCTTTTCAAAAGGTGTTCTGCATTGTCTCTGCCTTGGCATCAGGAGAAGAACAGAAATCACCCACTGCCACCAGAAAGCCCATCACAGTGGGTGAGTAGCTACCTTCATATTCATTTGCATGAATTCTTTAGAGAACTTGTATTCCAAGAAAGCATACTCTAAAGCCCTAAATTCTTACATTTCTTTCTACAGCAGAGTGTAAAGCTTCTGAGAGGAATTAATAAACACTAAGAAATGAGGACACACACAATAATCATACACTCACCCACTCAGTTCCGTGGCTCTCAACGTGAAACAGAATTCAGAGAGAAGCAGCTGGGAGGAAAAAGTAGTCCACAGTGGAGAAATCCTAGGTAACCGGACCCAATGAAGACTCGAACTGAGAAGTGAACACTGCTGCAATTACTCTTTCCCAAAGTTAGAATGTGTTAAGGGGTTTGGCAGGCTTGCAGTCTGTGTGAAATATTTGTGTATGTGTATACAGAGCAAATATTTGCTTTAATCTTGTTTCATTTTCATGGTTTGTGAGCAGGGGTTACCAATCCATAGGGGGAAATGTATCCCCCACCCCGAGGTGGTTTAAAGAAACCGAAAGACAAAAGCAGAAAGCAAGTGCTGTGTACTGTAATATAAACAGACACCTGATACTAAGCCTTAGGTATTTCAGGTTATGCCCACCCTAAAGGAGAGACAGGAAAAGCCTAGAGTTCCAAACTTCAGCTCATGGGAGAATAACCTGGGGTCACCCTTTCTTCTTCATTACTATATCTAAGAGTCAAGAGGTACAAGTCCCAAGACCATCTGATCAGAACTCCCAGGAAAGGTCAGGGAGCACGGTCAAGGGCAAGCCTGGATCTGTATTCCTCCCTGATTTGTCCAGCCTCAGCCCTTCATGCTCAGGAGGGAGGGAGAAGGTCTATGAGAGTGAGAGTTACATCCCTTACCCACATGCTCTGCCCCGTACCTCCAGGGTGGAGGTCTGGAAGTGGGCCATCTACAAGAGCTGAAGCTCTGAGGACCAGCTTTATTTTGATACTTTTTTATAAATCACCACATGGATAGAGGTGGTGCTTTTCCTTCTATTAATGGAGTGCATTAAATAGATAAATGACGTGGACCTTTGATTTCCTGAGATGCAGGTGCAAACAAAAGTCATACCATTAATTCTCAAGAGCACCCATTAAAAAGAGTACAAACTAACCAACTGTGTAATGAAAATGCAATAAAAGAATGTGTCTTAGCCCCGGCCAGTTTTGCTCAGCGGTTAGCGCATCGGCCCATGGACCAGAGTCCCAGGTTCGGTTCCCGCTAAGGGCATATACCTCGATTGCAGTTTGTCCCCGGCCCTGGTTGGGGTTGTACGGGTGGCAACCACTCGATGTGTCTCTCTCACATAGATGTTTCTCTCCCTCTCTCTCTCTTCCTCCATTCCTCCCTCCCGCTCTATCTGAAGATAAATGCAAAAATGTCCTCGGGTGAGGATAAAAAAAAAAAGGTTTCTTAGACGGAAAAAAAATGTTCCCATTGCTTTATTATTAATTTTAAAAATTAAAATCATTACCTATAGCATCAGGCACTTGTTAGAAACATTAGGCACTTGTAACTTACTAACCCTCCAACAATCTAATATTAATATCAATAATTGTACTATCTTTCACATACGTTATTTCATCATCGTCAAATACTCCTAGAGATCCCTTGGCCACAAGATGGCAGGCATCAGCACAAAAAGAAAAGAAAACAGGATTTTCTCTTCCAGAGATTCTCTGAGAACAGTCCAAATCAAAACAAAAGTTTTTAATCCCAAGTGCATAAGCTGTGGTTTCTAAATACATTCTTGGCACATAAAACAGCGACCCTTTTCCCTTTAAAGTGAGAAGGGCCAGAACCTTAAGACTTAACACCTTCTAAACTCTAACAGTCTTCTCTCCCTGTCTTTCACGCAAACGCCAAATATATTAGTTATACTTAAGATTGTTCTGAAGTCAAAATAGAAATCAAAGTCGAAGCCCACTGCCATGGACGATTCAGGAAAAGGGTGCCCGCTTTGAGGAAGGGCACCTCGGTGCCTTCCCAGCCGAGCACACTCACCTCTGCCGCCAACAGCAGGTGAAGAGGTGTTAAGGCAGGAACTTGGTTCATGCCACAGCTTAGGCCGAGGGTAGTCAGGATCTCCTTAAGGACTTCATATCTTCTAATGTTGCTACATTTGAGCAGATTAAAATCTTCTTCAGTCTGCACTGCTGAAGAGCTGGGAGGTAGTTCTAAGTGCACCTGAGGGGAAACACCACTTCATAAATGGGCGGCACTTGGAGACATTAACAAAAACAGTGTCTGTACCAGTGTCTCTGAAAACTTGAACATGAATCCTTCTAATTATCAACATGATATAAATTTTGAACCTGAATATTTAGAAAGTAATGCAAAGCAATAAAAAGGCTCAGAAGAGACGTGGAAGTGGGGTACAGACTGACAATCGCCAGAAGAGGGGATGATGGGGGAGAGATAAACCACAGAACTTATACCCATGTGTGCATGAACAATGGACATGGACAACAAAGCTGGGGACAGGACGGGGAGGGTTGGGGAGGGGGGATCAGTGGGGGGAAAAGGAGAAACATCTGTAACAATAATTAATTAATTAATTAATTAATTAAATAAATAAGAAGAAGCATTTTCTTCCACCTTCAAAAAAAAAAAGATTCAGAAGTACCTATTAAAATCATGGCTGTCAGGCTGAGAAGCCATGGTAAGAACAACCCAGGAGAGTAATCAAACTCTTTCCAGGTCCCAACTTTTATCTGTCTTTTAACCTGTCTTGGACCTTGGGGAAGTCACTTAACTTGCTTATAAGACAAAACACTTAGTAAATATGGTTGTGCTGCCCAGCTGGTGTGGTTCAGTGGTTGAGCGTCGACCCCATGCACCAAGAGGTCACTGGTCATGGTACATGCCCATGTTGTGGGCCCAACCCCAGTGGGGGGCATGCAGGAGGCGGCCAATCGATGTTCTCTCTCAACGATGTTTCTATCTCTCTCCCTCTCCCTCCCTCTTTCTCTAAAATCAATAAAGAAAAGAAAAAGAAACAAAGAAATACAGTTGTGCTGAGAACACACATAAAGTCACTACTGAACTCAGGGAAGCACAATGGGTCAGGCTTGAAACTCCACTCTGCCTATTAGTCATAACTACTGGGAAGCAACCCAGGGAGGATAGTAGTCTTAGTTCCCATTTAAGCATGTTTGCAGGCATTCAAGCAGATGAGTGGGTTTGGGGGAACCCCAAAAGGCCTGCCCCACCTCCCTCCCTCACCTGACTGAGCTTTAAGATTAGGAACTTGAGGCATTTAGTTCAGGCTTTGCTGTGCAGTTAAAATGGAAACAGCACCACCTATCAGTGAAAGGTCTCTGTCTGGCTATGGAGGAAGTACTCGAATTTGTAGCTCCCTGGAGATCAGATTCTAGCTGGGCGTTAGAGCCGCTTGCAGAGTGCCAGAACACTGAGTCCCCAGGAGAGCAACCTGATCCAGCCTGCTTTGTTTGTTTTGCTCTGGCCGGGGGTCAGCTATGGGTTTCTGTTTGGTGCAGAGCTCCCGATCTGAGAGTACAGAAGCATCATGAAAATAAAAGCCTGTTGTCAGCCTTCGGGCAACTTAAATTCTCTCAATTCCCACCCAAGCATTCATCAAGCCAGAAACACTGTCCACAGATACTGTCCAAACGGTACCATTGTTGCAGGTGGAGGCCAACCTGACAAGGTTGGTAGAGCGGTGTCCACACAGCCCCTACAACGGCGGGTCCCTGCTTCACCGCCAGCTGAGCCAGGTGGCCAGCAGCAGCTGGTGACTTTGTCCTCTAAACAGCCCAGAGGGGGAGCAGCAGGCAGGAGAGGAAAATCCTTTAAGGAATCCAACTTCAAGGCACAGGATGACCCCCAACAAGGGACATGGCAAATGTCCACAGTGTCGTGGCTAAGACACTCTGCCATGAAAGCAGAACCACTTCTGCCATGTGCTAGGTTAATAAGAAAAAAATGTATTTTGTATGGGGTGATCACTTCATAAATTATATAAATGTCTAATCACTATGTTGTACACCTGAAACTAATATAATATTATATATCAACTGTAATTTAAAAATGTAAAAACTTAAATTAAGCCCTGGCTGGTTTAGCTCAGCAGTTAGAGCGTCGGCCCGCGGACCAGAGAGCCCCGGGTCCGGTTCCAGCTAAGGGCACGTACCTGGGTTGCAGTTTGTCCCCAGCCCCGGTTGGGGTCGTGTGGGTGACAATCAGCCAATGTGTCTCCCTCACATCGATGTTTCTCTCTCTCTGTTCCTCCCGCTCTATCTGAAGATAAATGCAAAAATGTCCTCAAGTGCATTTGGAATCGCAGAGCGAGGAGTTTGTCGGTGCTCCGGTCTAACAATGGACACCCAGGCGGACGTCCAACCCCCAGAGCAGTAGCCAATAATATATATCTGTGGAGAATGTCACACAGAAAGTGAAATAAAATCCAGGGATCCAATCAGATGCAGAGAATGTGGGTACAGAATAATGTACAAGAAAAGGACGAAAAGATTGGTGGTTTCTGACGCTCGATGAAACATGGAATTCAGAAGAATATCTTCGCATTTGGATTTGCTGTTAATGTTGTAAAGCTTTTGATTAGTGTACTTACTTTTATGACAACTTTATACACACAACTTCATTTTAAAAACTGTATTCTATTTCAGTATCTATTAATCATTTACCAGGGTTCACTTTTCTTGTTTGTGTGATAGGCATGAAATTATAGCACCTATCTCAAAGGTTTGTTGCAAAATAAAATAATCCACAAAAACTCAAAAAAAAAAAATGTCCTCAGATGAGGATAAAAAAATATATATTAAAAAAATAAAATAAAATAACTTGCCCTGGCCAGTTTAACCTCAGCGGTTGGAGCGTCGGCCTGTGCACTCGAGAGACCCGGGTTCGGTTCCCGCTAAGGGCACGTGCCTCAGTTGCAGTTTGTCCCCAGCCCTGGTTGGGGTCGTGTGGGTGGCAGCCAGTCAGTGTGTCTCTCTGACATCGATGTTTCTCTCTCTCTCTTCCTTCCTCTCTTCCTCCCGCTCTATCTGAAGATAAATGCAAAAATGTCCTCAGGTGAGGATAAAAAAAATAATAATAAAAAAATTAAAAATTAAAAAAATAAACTTAAATTAATAAAATTAACATCCAATTAAAAATCTATATCTAGCCCTGGCTGGTTTGGCTCAGCGGTTAGAGTGTCAGCCTGCGGACCAGAGAGTCCCAGGTTCGGTTCCCGCTAAGGGCATGTACCTCAGTTGCAGTTTGTCCCCGCTCCGGTTGGGGTCGTATGGATGGCAGCCAGTCGATGTGTCTCTCTCACAGTGATGTTTCTCTCTCTCTCTTCCCCTCTCTCTCCCTAAAAAAAATAAAAAATATATATCTAAAATATACAGGATGGGGCAAAAGTAGGTTTACAGTAGTTTTTATGGAAAATAACACAATAATAAGTAATACATGAATAAAATGTTTCGTGTACTCACAACTGTAAACCTACTTCTGCCAACCCTGTGTGTGTGTGTGTGTGTGTGTGTGTGTGTGTGTTTGTAAATCCACTTTAAAGATTCTGTCTGGATTTCATGCCAAACTCCTGGCCCCTTTGATAATCTAGTGTCAGCCTTAATCCACAGCCTTAAATTCTCTCTGCAAACCTGCTCACACAGCCAGTGCGGCAGCACCCCTTTTCCTTTGTGCTGATGGATGGCAACAGCATCCCGGTGCAGCTCCTTGGCCGCCAGACCACCACCTACTGTGCAGCTGTGGTTTGCCCTTGAAGTACTTCGCTCCTCTTACTGGGTTACATCATTACTCGATTTATTGCAAAGATGAAGGCTATGAAATTGAACAGGGAAAGAGGAAACTAACCAGCCTGTGATGATATTTATTAGTTGATCTCGGCTGCGAGGTATCGTCGTGACAGAAGCCTAAGGAGAAAACAGTGACCCTGACACAGACTGGAAGTCATTTAAAATAAAAAATGACACTCTAATCCTCTGAATCTGATTTTTGAAGCTGCATCATATTGCCTTTTTTTTCTAGAGCAATGCATGCATGATCAAATTTTATGATAGTAACGGGGTCAATTTAAATGGTGCAGCAAGCAGACTTGCTGTGTAACTCGGGGAAACAGATCGCAAGAGTGCCGAATCAATTTTCTAGTACAAGTCTGTGCACCGGGGTGGTAAAATTCGCTATTCAAAACTGAAATACAGCCCTAGGAAGTCGGGTTTTAAAGTGGATTTTCTGAGAATGCACAGTTACTATAGTTACCATATTTGCAGAGAAAAAGATAAGAGAAACATGTATTAGGCCTCCAAAAACAAATTCATGTGGCTTGCAACCTCGAGAAAACCTGATTTGTTGTCCATGTTCATTTGTACTGATGTCCAGATTCCTTATTTATATGCATCTTTGGCTGAATATTATCTTAGAAACAAATGAGTGGGGAAAATGGGAAAGAAACAAACCTATACCCTTGAAAAATGTTTGCTCAGAAAACCAGAGAGACTTAGGAGGGCTGGAAAGAGAGACAGCATACAAAATTAAAACAAATAACAACAAAAAAAAGGAAATAGTTCTCTAATTCAATAAAAAGATTCCTATAATGGCCCTGGCCAGTTTTTTCAGTGGTTAGAGCATCGGCCCTCAGACCAACGATTCTCAGGTTCGATTCCAGTCAAGGGCACGTACCTCGGTTGCGGTTCATCCCGGCTCTGGTTGGGGTCATGCAGGAGGCAGCCAGTCGATGTGTCTCTCTACATGGATGTTTCTCTCTCTCTCTCCCTCTCTTCTACTCTCCCACTCTATCTGAAGATAAATAGAAAAATATCCTCGGGTGAGGATTTAAAAAAAAAAGATTCCTATAATGAACCAAAATCTTTTACACTCATCCTGGAAACTATTGTGGGCAAAATATCTATATCTCTTTAGTTCATCAAATCCTTAAGGACAGAGTTCATCTAACTAAAACAAAAACTTTTGCCCGAAGGCATTATAAGATTTTCAGTAAGTGATCAGGAATTCTGAAATAGTCTATCTTGCTACCATTTGCTTAAACAAACTAAACCCTAAAAGGAAAAGGGTAGGGGAAAACAAACCCTTCAGGTGAGTTAAAGCACCTCCTAGGGTGGGAAGGAAGTACGTTTTCCTTTTGTTTCCTTTGCCATTTTTTTCTTACCTATGTATTAATATGCCCTAAATCTAAATCACTTCAATATTCTCTTATTTGACATTTTTCTCAGCACTCAGATTTTAAGAGTGACAAATCATAAGAAAGGAACTGAGGATTTGAAGATGGGGAGCAATCACAGATCCCCTGACATCAACTATGAGATTGTAATGTGCTGGCTACTAACACTTGGACTCACTACGCCAAGGCCTTCAACTCACCACTTTAAATAAAGGTTTGATTATATTAACCAGAATGTTCTTTGAGTCAGGGGAGTGAACTAATGTATTTTAATTTTTTTTTTTTCTTTTATTAATTTTAGAGAGAGAAAGGAAGGGAGAGGGAGAGAGAGATAAAAACATCAATGAGAAAGAACATTGACTGGCCACCTCCTGCATGCCCCCCACTGGGGATTTGGCCCAGAACCTGGGCATGTGCCCTGACTGGGAATTGATCCAGTGACCTCTTGGTGCATGGGTCGATGCTCAACCACTGAGCCACACTGGCCCAGCTGGACTAATATATTTTAGAAAGATTATTACCAGTACAGAACAAAACAAGAAAGAATTTTCTGACTCATCCTTGGTTAACCAGCAATCTTAAATTAGCCATAACACCGTATGTCACATTCCTCTATCATGAGTATTTCAGTTAAACAAGATAGTCACGCAACAGACAAGCCCTGACCTAAACCATCTACTCACACCAGCAGAAACTCCCAGCCGTAAGTCAAAGGTGCCCCACTGTGCAGACTCAAGCCTTTCAATACACAGTCATACGGGCATATTCCCATCAGAGATATCCAAAGATCATTACAGGTACACCTGCTGTCCTACCTGGCAAAGAACAGCCTCTCCTCCATGTGCTCCAAAAGGCACTTGCACAATCAGCCTGTCCTTGTCCTCATTTTCCAGGTGGCCCTGGAGCTTGCCCAGGCTGAGCTGCTCCCCGGGGTCCTCCTCGTAAATGCAGCCACTGCTCAGGACGCTGAGCTTCACCTGGCTCTGGTCAGCCTTGGAGAAAACCAAGTTCTGGACTGTCTCCTGCAGTGCGCCCTTGCTGGTCACCTGGAAGCCAGCAACCGTGAAGGAGGAAGACAGGCCCAACACTTTCCCTCCCTGAGAAAGGTAGGCCATGAACTTCTGGTACAGGTCTTTGGAAAGAGACTCGCTGGTGGCAATGACCAACAACACACAGTTGTCTGACCACGGGTCTCTGAGCGCACTCTCCCCCGACAGGTGGTAGAGAGTGTAACTGTCGGGGTCCACGCAGTCAGCCAGAACGGACCGGACCTGCTGGAACCTGTCCAGGGCTTCCTGGGAGTCGGAGCCCACATAGAGGAGGATGTTGGGTGCCTTCCCTGTGACGTTGGTTCTCCTTCCTTCTCTCTCAGGGCCGACAGCATCAGCAACACCCTCCACATTGCCACTGGGGTCATAGGGAAGGTCTGGAATGTCCTCTGCAGATGCAAATCTGATGGATTCAATGGTGCTGTTCTCCAGCTCCAAACACTCGTGGCAACTAGACAGATGCAGGTGACAGAGGTCGGCGGAGCCCTCTCCTCTGTCGCTCTCCCCAGCAGGCTCACTCCCAGAGGCACCGCCTTGCCCTTGAGTGGGTTCTGAACCAAGAACCTTTGGGTCATCTTTACCAACATGCTCCATAATGCCTGTGTCAGGCTCACCCTCCATAGCAGATCTGGGGCTCGGCTGCAGGATGTGGGCTGGCTTGTTTGTGGCCTGGTCCTTAAGTTCCTTCAGAGCGGAGTCCTGCAGGTGCACTGCTAAGCATGAGCAGAAAAGACAATCAACGCTTCTGGTTTGTCCTGCAGCTCAGTTCAAAACCTCATGGCGCGCTCTGCATTCCCTGCCTCACGTTCTCGGGCAGCCGCCTGCATGGCTCCCACCGCATCCCCACCCCAACTCTGTGGCATCCTTTGGAACCATGTAATTGCTCCCACCTGCTAGGAAGGAGCCCCTGATGATCCCGAGTGAAATCCGAGTCTCCATAACACCTTCCCCATACGAATTGGATATCCTCAGATTCCTTCAGAGACTAGTGAAGAAAGTGATATTCAGAGAGGTAATTTTGCCTACTTACTTCTAGATTCGATTTCTTGGGTGTCAATCTCCTATAGGATGATGAAACTACAAAAAAAGAAAGGCACTCATCTAGAGTCTATCCAAGTCCCAGGAAAATGGCACTCCCAGGACACCTTATAGGCTCCGCCCAAGAGAAGGGTCTTTCCAGCATCTGCTCTCAGGACTGGAATATAATTTACAATCATTGATTCAAAAACCATCCATTGCCCTGGCTGGTTTGGCTCAGCGGTTAGAGCATCGGCCTGCGGTCCAGAGAGACCCGGGTTCGGTTCCCGCCAAGGGCACGTATCTCGGTTGCAGTTTGTCTCCGGCCCTGGTTGGGTTGTGTGGTGGCAGCCACTTGATGTGTCCCTTTCACGTCGATGTTTCTCTCTCTCACTTCCTCTCTGCCCCTCCTACTCTATCTGAACAAAAAATGAAAAAAATGTCCTCAGGTGAGGATTAAAAAAAAACCATCCATTGAGCACCTGCTACACATCTGACACGGTATTAGGCACACGCACATGAAAAATGGGGAAATGAAGTGATTTACACAAATTTCCAAGCTGGTAAGTGACACTCATTTGCTCAAGATACAAATGAAGACATTCACAGACACAGAAAGCCAGCTCTGAAGCCTAATTAAGGACAAATACTTTGTGCATGTCCTAAACAGAAATGTGTCCCAAAACATTGCAGTATGTATATTTCAGGTAAAAAACTGCTAAGATTTAGAACTTCATGGTAACACTGGCTATGCTTTCCATCCAATCAAACCATAGTCAAGAAACTAGTCACACTGAATCAGATTGGGAGAAATAAATATTATATGGGTTCTGAATGTGAATGCTAGCTCACAGACAATGCAATTATGGGATATCCTTGTTTAAGAATTTTAAAAATATTAATGATAAACTCTGGGGTAAGTACCTCAAGAAAAACTGACATGTGGAAATCTAACCTGTTGACTGAATTAAACTGAAAATAAGCATTCCTTTAAGTCATACCAAACAGGAGTGTTCAACAGTCCTTAAGCTGATAACCTATGACATCTGCTATAATGAAAACATCTAAAGTTACTTACAAACAATCTTCTGGGGTATCAGCCCATTAGCCATCTGGAGTCTATCTTCCATGAACGCCACCCCCAGCTTGCTGAAGTCGTCCACACTTGCTTTGGCGATTAATTGATAAGGGTCCCCAGGTCTGCAAGCTAACGGCAAACAACAGTCTGACCACTTTACAATCTAAGAAAAAGTGGGTGAGGGAGGTGGAGGAAAAAGAGAGGTTGCGATTTCTCTTCTTTAAAATAACCAGGTTCTGCATTTTTCCCTTCAGGTCCCCACGGCTACATTACTACCATCAAAGTTGTTCTGGCATGAAGGCTTATTTCTACCAAACAGCAGATTTCCAAAGCACTAAATATAACCCTCTCCTTCCAAGGTGACCTCGCAACTGCTTTTCAAGAAACTAAAGGGGGAAAGGGCCATTCCCCAAACCCTATAAAAAACAACCTGCTCCAGGATAGCCTGGGTAGGAAGAGGACTCCAGAGTCTTATTTCCCAAAGTTGAATCCCCGCTCCTTTGGCTAATAGCTGTGTGACCCAAGCAAGTCATTCAACTTCTCTGTGCTTTGGTTTCCTGTCTGTAAGGTGTTGATGAAGAGCACCTCCTGGGAAGGACGCTGAAAGAACTAAATGGGGTAACACATACAGCACCTGGCCCACAAGGGGGCGCTCTTACTCCAAAACGTGGAGTCCTCAGAGCACATCTCAGCGGAGACCATTAACACCCCCAAGTGGGCAAAAATTGGTTAGGGGAATGGGGTGTGAAAAAATCCTAGTTACACAATGGTTTTGCCCTCCAAGGCTCAACCTTACCCCACAAAATCTTATTTCTTAGTATTTAATTTCTCTCTCAGACAGAATTCAATTGAAACAAAAAAATTTTTTTGTTGTTGTTAATCCTTACTGGAGGATATTTTTTCCATTGATTTTTTTTTTTTTAAGAAAGACTGGAAGGGAGGGAAAGAGAGGCAGAGAGAAACATCTATGTGAGAGAGACACATTGATCCGTTGCCTCCCCCACACACCCCACCAACCAGGGCTGAGGATCGAACCTGCAACCCAGGTACGTACCCTTGACCAGGAATCAAACCCTGAACCCTTTGGGTTTGCAGGCCAAGGCTCCAACCACTGAGCCACACCAGCCAGGGCAGAGAAACAATAACTTTAAAAGTTGATAACACTTAGAGGGGAAAATAATAAAAGCAAGTCTTTATGGTCAAAATGTTGAAACCATTCATTGGTCTAGAATGTATAGAGGAAGAGAAGCCTTGGCATTTCCTTTTAACTCCACTTGTAGCCATTCTCACCTGCTCCTCCCACCTCCTCCCAGACACAGCCCCAGGGTGACGAGGATTCTCCTGAAGGGTCCAGCTGACCCGAAGTTTCAGTCAGACTGCATTTCAAAGACGACATCTTTGATCAAATGAGAGCTGAAGCTTACAATTCAGACAAATATCTAGTTGATATCCAGCTTTGAGAATGGAGGACAGATGTCAGCTCAGGAGGATGAGAAGATAAACTCTCACCTTGGCAAGTGCTGACTTTTCAGATGAGGGTGAATGGGAAGCATGAAAAGGAATAGTGCAACCTCCTGCAGGAAGCCAGGAGCATCTTTGTTCTCAGCGCTATCGCTGGCCATCAAAGAGGAGAAATGCTCAGCCAATGGACAGCCAGCCCAGCACTTAGGTGTTCAAACGTTGACTTAACACCCTGCTAGAGCTACGCCCCAAAGTCAGCACTTAGTGTAAAAAGGAGCCAGATCATTAACTCTCACACACTTCTAAGGAGCAGAGAAGCAGGACATAGACAAAGCCAGGGAAGGACAGGAAGCAGAGAGAGAACAATACCCGTCCCTGATCAAGTTTCCCAACTCGGCCAGGGCCAGCGTTTCCTCACCAAAGTGCATTTCCTTTCCTTAGGAACACGGTTCAGGAGCCACAGACCATGCGAACTCGGCGGCAGCGCTGGGTGCTCTGATCAAAGCAGAGCTGCACTGTCACCCACCTCCTCCAGGGCCCAGGGATGTTTGCCTTCCTGGGCCTAAAAGCAAACAGCCCTTCCAATTTGCACTTGGAGATGGAAACAAAGGGGTAGAAGAAGAAAGGAGAAGTCAAGCAATAGGCTGACTCCCAAAGATCAAAGCTAAGGAAGCCCTGGGCCCCCTAAACCATTCGATTTCTTCATAGAAGCAGTGTGCAGAAATTCCTTCCATAAGCAACTGGCTGGAGGCTGCATTGATTAAAGCAGGCAGTGATGTGTCTGCTCCATCAACCTAACGCCCATCCACGAAGAATGCCCAGGATCAAAAGGCACAAGCGAAGGCCATCTGAGATATCCCAAATTCAAAATAATATCATCTGTAAGAGTTGCTTATTCCTAAAACTGTGAAAGAATGCAAGATCTCATCAAGTTCCAAAGTCTCTCTTAGGTAAGATATTTTCTATTGAATATCTTTAGGATCCTGTAAAATTCAAATGACTTTAGAGGTAGGTGAAAAATACATGCACAGATTCATAATGGTCCTCCAAAAGGCAAAATCCCATCAAGCAATCAACCAGAATAGGAATGCACACTTTGTGAGAAGACAGGGAGCTATGACAATGTCAACTCTTTGTCAGGTTCTGAAGCTCACTTATAAAACAGACCTTGGTGTAATAGCCAGGATGGTCAGAAAACCAGCCCTAGACATCTCCACGTCCTGGCTGCAAGGCCCACCGAACCCTGGGTCATAGGCAAAACGCGTTAACTGGATAGCACCCTTGGTGAGTAGGCATCCTTCAATCCCTGGAAAATTAATAATTAAGCACCCTGGTCAATCAGCCCAATCAGTTGAAGTGCAGTCCTATACACCAAAAAGGTTGCAGGTTTGACCCCTGGTCATGGCATGTATGGGAGGGAGGCAACCAAACAATCTATGTTTCTCTCTCACATCAATATTTCTCTCTCTCTCTCTCCCTCTCCTGCTAAAAATCAATAAACATATCCTCAGGTAAGAATTTAAAAAAAACAAAACAAAAAAGAATCAAGCAACTACCATTAATGGAGATCTTAATGAAATCTTCCTTAGAAAGTAAATTAAATGGGCCAACTGTGGCAGAGACACTAGTTATCTCTCAGTATCTGGTCTTTCCTTCTCCCTCATAGTAACACAACTCCAGGTTTTCTCTGAACCCATGGCTGTCCGGCTCCAGAATGTATTTCTCAGGGTCCCCTGCAGATGAAATGATGCGAGGAGAAGTGAGATCTCAAACTTCTGGATCTCGGTTTTAAAGAGGAAGCTGGCTGTCACCCACCTTCGCTGTCCCCCATTCTGAGGGCTGGAATGTGGATGAGGTTGACTACCACGGTAGTGACAGGGGTGAAAGCAGCCCAAGTGCCCACCAGTAGATGACTGGATAAAAAAGCTGTGGTACGCCTTGACCAGTTTGGCTCAGCAGTTGCCTGAGGACCAGAGAGTCACAGGTTCGATTCCAATCAAGGACCTGTGCCTTGGTTGCAGTTCCTGTAGGAGGCAGCCGATCGATGTGTCTCTCTCACATCAATGTTTCTCCCTCTCCCTCCCCCTTCCCCTCCCCCTTACACTCTATTTGAGGAGAAATGCAGGAATATCCTCAGGTAGGAATTTTTTTTAAAAGCTGTGGTACATTCACACAATGGAATACTAGTGGGTTATAAAAGGAAGGAAATCTTACCCTGTGCAACAGCATGGAGGGTATTATGCTGAGTGAAATAAGCCAGTCAGAGAAAGACAAGTACCATATGATTTTACTTATATGTGGAATGTAATGAACAAAAAAAACTAACAAACAAAATAGAAACAGACTCATAGATACAGAGAATGAACTGACAGCTGTCAGAGGGGAGGGAGTTTGTGGGACTGGGTGAAAAACATGAAAGAATTAAGAAAAAAAACCTCACAGACGCAGGAAACCGTATGGTGGTTACCAGAGGGAAAGAGGGGTGGGGGGAAGAAGAAGGAGGTAAAGGGGGATAAATGGTGATGGAAGGAGATGTGACTTTAGGTGGTGAACACATAATACAATATACAGATAATGTATTATAGAACTGTACACCTGAAACCTATATAATTTTATTAACCAGTGTCAATCCCAATAAATTCAATAAAAATTTAAAAAAAAAACAAAAACTTTTAATCAACTCCCAGGTAGCTATCAAAAAAAAAAAAAAACAGGCCAACCACCAGACACCATGACATCTTGCCTGACATTATGCATGGATTTTCTGGACTCCTGTCCACAAGCAATCCAGGAGTGGGAAATACCTATCCTAGAACTGCCCCCTTCACTTCTCCCTCCCCCTTCACTTTTCCCTCCCCCTTCACTTCTCCCCTCCCCCCTTATTTATGGCTAACATAAACTCTTTCAAAACAACTTGCATCTTTTTTCCCCAAACCCATTAGATACAAGAGCCCTGTCAGCTCCAGAACAGTGAGCATGTTGGTCTTGTCCATCTAGCCCAGATGCTGGGGGTTTAGACTGTCTGTCCCGGGACCTGGTCCTTTTTCTGGTAGCATATGGCCCAATAAAGCCCTTCTTTCAGGACAACTTTCAGCCTTGAAGGTTTTGCTTAGCATAAGGGTGGACTAAATGACCTGGGAGACTGGAGCAGTGCTGCCCGATCATCACAGGCAGTTTTCCATTTTCTAGCAGCCACATTAAAAAAGTAAAAGTAGCCCTGGCCAGTTTGGCCTAGCGGTTAGAGAGTCGACCTGCAGACCAATGAGTCACAGGTTCGATTCCTGTCAAGGGCATGTACCTCAGTTGCGGTTCATTCCCCAGCCCTGGTTCATCCCCCGCCTGGCTCATCCCTGGCCCTGGCTGGGTCATATGGGAGGCAACCAGTCGATGAGGCTCTATCGCGTAGATGTTTTTCTCTGTCTCTCTCTTTCCCTCTTCCCACTCTATCTGATGATAAAAGAAAAAATATCCTCGGGTAAGGAATTTTTTTTAAGTAAAAGTAAAAGTAAAAGTAAAAAAAAAAAAAAAAAAAAAAAGGTCAAAGTAATTTCACTAATATATTTTAAATTAACCCAAAATATCCAAAAAGAAAGGGAGTCACAAAGGCCAAGAAAAAGCACTCATTAAAAAATCAAATTTAGCCCTGGCCGGTTTGGCTCAGCGGTTAGAGCGTCGGCCTGCGGTCCAGAGAGACCCGGGTTCGGTTCCCGCTAAGGGCACGTACCTCGGTTGCAGTTTGTCCCCGGCCCTGGCTGGTCGTGCGGGTGGCAGCCACTCGATGTGTCCCTTCACGTCGATGTTTCTCTCTCTCTCTACCTCCCACTCTATCTGAACAAAATATGGAAAAATGTCCTCGGGTGAGGATAAAAAAAAAAAAAAATCAAATTTAGTTTTCATTAAGACAGTTTCCTTACAATACACAAGTGAAGAACACGTTACTCACAGTTTCTGAAGAGGAAGACGGTCTCTGCAAATTCTCCCCTTGCACCCAAATGCTCTCTGTCACAAATGCTATATGTTCGGCTTCAAGTATAAGAGGAGAAACAAGAACGAGGGCCCATTTGTTCAAGTCATCAATGGACTGGATAGAAGAAAGAAAACACACACACAGGATTTAAGGTCACTTCAAACCACAACTGCCACTTACCTCAACACCTGGGACATCCCCTCCTCCCTAATTACTGGTGGGATCTAAAGAAGGCTATCTGGTACCCTCGTACAAACCACACTCACCTTCCGTTTCTTATTGACCTGTGGCTATTCAAATAGCTACAAAATCCCCTCTAGAATTCATGACAGCTTTAACATCGCTAGACATTTGTTGTTGATTCTGACTCTGGGCTTATTCCTGCCATTCCTTACTGTTTAGAGCATGTAGGAGCTTTCCAAATGATAACTTGGAGGAACACGTAAAGATGAGGCTCAGAAGTGCATCCTTCTGAGGACAGAAGCCTAAGAGCTGTTCTTCAATTTCCTCCAGCCATTATAGCTTCAAGATTGGTTAGGAGACTGGATAAATCCACTAATCTCTGCTCTCCTTCCTGAAGTCTCTCTAAAAAGACAGCAAATCAATTTCAATTAACCCACTAAATACAAGACAAACCCAGTGCAGAAAAAGCTGAAGTCTAAGGCATTTGGGTCAGGCTCCTGACTTGTGAATCAGTTCAATCTGCCCTTCCTAGAAAGCTCAAAATGTGTTCCCATGCCCTGGCCGTGTAGCTCCACGGTTAGAGCGTCATCCCAATACACCAAGGTTTTGGGTTCAATCCCCCATTAGGGCAAACAAGAATCAACCAATGAATGCACAAATAAGTGAAACAACAAATCGATGTTTCTCTCTCTAAAATAAATTTTAAAACAAATAAATAAATAAATATTTCTACCAGGCCTAGTAACCTGGCACACAGTACATGCTTATTATCTGTTGAACTAATTAATGAAAATTTGGAGGGGAAAAAAAACTCCTTTATGTGAGTAAATATAATTATCAATATAAGAATTAAAAACAAGCCCTGGCCAGTGTGGCTCAGTTGTGTGGAGTACCATCCCATACGCAGAAAGGTTGTGGGTTGTGGGTTACCCATCAGGGCACATACCCAGGTTGCAGGTTCAATCCCCAGTTAGGGTGCCATATAGGAGGCAACCAATCAATGTTTCTCTCTCACATCAGTGTTTCTCTCTTTCTCTTTTCCTTCCTCTCTCTCTAAAATCAATAAAAACATATCCTCTGGTGAGCACTTAAAAAAAAAGAATTAAAAGCAGGCTGTCCATTTTACTCTAAAATGTGTACCTTAAACAAAATCCTTAAAATGTCCAGTTTGTATAAACTATCTTTGGTTATACTTATCAATTATTGTGGGACCTTCAATTATACACATTCTGTATGTATGCATCTGATTTTAAATATATAAAATATAAAGACAACAAGGCATAAGATTCAGTTCTGTAAAGTTATTACAGTCCTGGCAGACTGACAATAAGACATCAACTGAACCAAATCAACAGCCCAGAATATTTTAAATGGTAAAATAACAGTAGCTAATCATAAATAAATTGTCAAGCTTTCTAGCTATAGGTCTTAAACATCAAGCTTAAACACAACAACCACTAAACACTCCTTCATTCATTGAACTACTACTAAGCAGTTATTACAGGTCAAATAGCTACATTAAACAGATCCAGACCCTAGGTAGAAAAACAAAACAAAACTGGAAAAATTAACTGTGGTTTAAACTCTGAGGGCACAGAGCAGGCAAGTCCCATCTAGTCTGAGTGGTTGAGACAGTGATATCTGAGCAGAGCTCTGGGGTAAAGTAAACTGTGTAAAGAGTCTGAGTCACAGAAAGTTACAGAATCCCTTGAAAGCCCAAGGCGAGTTTGGCTGGAGCAGTGGGCAAAGGATGAAAAGCATTATAGTTACTGAAGTCAGCAGAAAACCAATCAAGTCATGGAGATGTTCAAAAGTAAAACTCATCCTAGCCAGGTGACTCAGTTGGTTGGAATGTCATCCCGGACACCAAAAGATTACAGGTTCCATCTCCAGTTAGGGAGCAGACTCAGAGGCAACCAATTGATTTTTCTCCCACCCCCCTCCTCTCTCTCTAAAATCAATAAACATATCCTTAGGTAAAGATTTTTTTAAAATAAAATAAAACTGTCTTCCAAGAAAAAGACATTTACCTCTCAATATTTTTGAATATTCAAAATTTCCACACTCAACTTTAAAGGTTATTTTTTTAAGTAAATGACCCAGTTTGGAAACCAGTACAATCGAAAAATCCACACTTCCAACTTCCCCACTTTGTCATCTTTCTCAATCAGGGTTCCCTGAGACAATGAAGCCATCCTAAGACAAGAACTCCACCCTATGTAATGAATGAAGTTCACCCCTTGCATCTAGGTGGTACCAGATATGCACTCTCTGTGAGAGATCTGAGACACAGTTACTTATATATTGTGGGTGTTATAGTAGACTAACAAAGAAGGGTATTTTTTATTTGTTAGCAGCACAGTATAATCCCTACCTAAGCATAACCTCAACAAAATATTCAAAACCTGAGATAAGATTTCAATTCTCATCGGGATGTTATGGTTTTACACACATAGAAAATATCACTCTAATGCTAAAAATGATCCAGCTTCCCAGAAGGAAAGGGCACGAAACCTATGAAAAGCAAAAGCACTTTGAAAAGTTAATGAAAACAGCCCTGGCCGGTTTGGCTCAGCGGTTAGAGCGTCGACCTGCGGTCTTGAGAGACCCGGGTTCGGTTCCCGCTAAGGGCACGTACTTCGGTTGCAGTTTGTCCCCGGCCCTGGTCGGTTGTGCGGGTGGCAGCCACTCGATGTGTTCGTTTCACATCGATGTTTCTCTCTCTCTCTCTGTTCCTCTCTCTCCCTCCCACTCTACCTGAACAAAAAATGGAAAATAAAAAGAAAAGTTAATGAAAACAGTATCAGTGACATCAATGGAAATGTGCCCACAACCGCACTGTGAATCACGTCCATTTCCAAGAGCTGAATGGAAAGAACTGTTGTTCCTTTTACAGAGAGCGCAGATGTTTTGCAGAGATTAAACCACAGTGCGGGCTGAACTTGTAGCCACCAAACAAGTGTTGGACCAAAAAAAAAAAAAAAGACTGTGCAAACCGAAATGAAACATATGCAAAGACAACGGATGAGGTGCCCTGGCTGGTAAATGGCACAACTGACACAAAGAGAGGGGGACAGGCAGTTCTTGTCACCTCCGGGATATCTGAAGGAAAGATGAGAATTTCCTGTGTTTCTCTGAATTCAGCTTCAGCCAAACTCCAGCCCACAGAGGAGCAGAGGCTGTCCGGAGACTCAGTGGGCAGTGCTCCCGGGGTTCAGTGCCCATGGCCATCGCCTGGTCACACAGGTACACGCCTATTTTAGAAGGCGCCTGTCAGTTTTCGACCTCTGGTCCCCTTATCCGGGCTCCCGTGGGCATCTCGAGGAGGCCCCGGGCCTCGCGCTCCCGGGACCCCAGCCCTCTGCTCGAGACCTCAAGGAAGGGACTTTGCAGGTTTGCGCAGCCCCGGGCTGGCGAGGGGGCGTGGTGGGGTCCAGGTGGGCGCTTCCGGCTGGCCGGGACCCGGAGGCCGCGCCCCCCGCCGGTGCCGCCCCGCCCCCACAGGCCCCGCCCCCCGCCCCGCGGTGCCGCCCACCTGGCTCTCGCAGACACAGAAGACGCGGCCGCCGCGGCTCAGGCACACGCGGGCGTCCCGAGGCTGCGCAGTCGCGCCGCAGAAGGCGAAGGAGCAGCGCGAGGCGCGTAGCCGCTGCACCGTGGTGCGCACGAGCGCGGCCGGCCGGCGGCCCCAGCGTGCCCACAGGTACAAGTAGCACAGCGTGATGAGCATGGCCGCCCGGCCGCAGCGGGCGCGGGCCTGGGACGCTCGCACTCACCGCCCGGCCCGCCCCGCCCCTCCCGCCGGCCGGAAGAGGCGGAGCCGCGGGGGGAGTCCGCCCGGGGAAGCGGGGTGTGCGGGAGGAAGAAATCAGACGGTCCAGGGCGGGGAGCGTCGGGATGCTGGGGGTGATGGAGGAAGAAGGGGTGCGGGGCAGGGGGAGGTGGGGGGAAGGCCGCCTGGGCCGGGTATGTTGTGCAGGAGGGAAATGAGAGGCCATGGCTGGGAGGGGAGAAGTAAATTGAGTACCATGGGGTCGGCCCGGGGGTGCCTGTCCTGTGTAAGCCAGCGCCCGGCCTCCCTTCCTTGACTGATGGGAAGCTGGTTGAGGAAGGGGCTGTGCATATTTATAACATTAATTCACTAGCACTATACCGCGAATCACATTGCTAACAGCCTCCACCCAGTCCAGTTGGGAAAATAAGGTGAGGCTTTCTTGCAAAAAGGATTCTAAGATGATTTATGTAAATTCATACAATGCAATGATATGTTCTTTCTGGACTCTATTTTAAAGTAAGGGCAGAAAACAAGTTGAAGACAGATCAAGAGTAAAAAGTCGGCCTGGCCCTGACCAGTTTGGCTCAGTGGTTGGAGCGTTGGCCCACAGACCAGAGAGTCCTGAGTTCGGTTTCCGCTAAGGTCACTTACTTCGGTTGCAGTTTGTCCCCAGCCCCGGATGGAATCGTGTGGGCGACAACCAGTCGATGTCTCTCTCTCACATTGTTGTTTCTCTCTCTCTCTTCCTCCCTTTATCCCTCCCACTCTATCTGAAGATAAACGCAAAAATGTCCTCAGATGAGGATTTTTTAAAAAATTAAAATAAAAAAAAAGGCCCTGGCCGGTTTGGCTCAGCGTCGGTTAGAGCGTCGGCTTGCCGGCTTGCAGTCCAGAGAGACCGGGGTTCGGTTCCTGCTAAGGGCACATACCTCAATTGCAGTTTGTCCCTGGCCCTGGTTGGTCCTGCGGGTGGCAGCCACTCGATGTGTCCCTTTCACATCGATGTTTCTCTCTCTCTTCCTCTCTCTCCCTCCCACTCTATCTGAACAAAAAAAATGGAGAAAATGTCCTCCGGTGAGGATAAAAAAAAAGTCTGCCTGGTGTTCTTTTACACCTGAGTCAACAATTTGTGAGCATCCTAAAACCAGTAGAAAAAAGGAAACATCAGTCATGATTCAGTGTTCTTGTCCTGTAAGAGAAGCATAGGTATTTCTAACATGGATGAGATTTCTTCATGGAGCCTCACTTTTTTCAAAGGCAGTATGTAAAGAAATGTTGCGGACAGGACACTGTGGACATCACTCACTCATAGGGACACCAGAGGTGAAGCAACTGAACCACAAACAGAACAGTTTCCTCCACAACTCTGAAACACAGCCAAGATTTTCTCTGCTTTGCTTCCTATTCTAGCCTTTGCTATAAGTGAATGGCATAATACAGTAAAAGCAATCCAGTACATCACTCCCAAGGCTTACTTAATCCAAGGACAGATTTTTAAAGCACCCTGACCCTTTATTCATCTACTTTAAAATAGCAGTATAGAATGCCCACTCTCAGAACCTCAGACTTCTGGTCAGATCACAGGAAATTCTCCCATTATACATAGCAACAATAAATTTAAAAAGAAGAGCCCTGGCCGGTTTGGCTCAGCGGTTAGAGAATCGACCTAAGGTCCAGAGAGACCCGGGTTCAGTTCCCGTTCAGGGTGCGTACCTCCCCGGCCCTGGTTGGTCGTGCAGGTGGCAGCCACTCGATGTGTCCTTTTCACATCGATGTTTCTCTCTCTCCGTCCCGCTCTATCTGAACAAAAAATGGAAAAATGTCCTTGGGTGAGGATAAAAAAATAATAATAATAAAGACTCCAAGACAAAATAACTGAACTCAGAAATAAGGTAAGCATCACAGTGGACCAGAAATAGAAGAAAGACAGTGATGAGCAGGGCTGAAGCCATATCCTATAGTGGCAGTTGGGAAGTGGGTCCCTGCACGGTAACAAGACCTAAAATTGTGTCACTAGAGAAAAGTGGGTGAGCCCCTCTGAGGAGGGACTCAGCCCCTTTATGATGACTTAGGGCTACAAGTCAGGAATTAGAAAATTTAAAAGCTTAATAAAGTAATGTTTCCCTAGACAAACATTCAGATAGCTTTCTTGAAGTTTGCTGAATTTTTACTCTAAGGACCAGTGTCCCTACCCCTGCTAGGTATGGAGAGGTCATCTCTTCTCCCTGAAGGTCACAAGCATCTCTTGTTTTTCCAGGTTCCGTAAGAGCTTTGGAACCTCACCTTCACAGAGACACTATAAAGCCATCTGGCCAGAATGGGAACTCTCCAGGTGGGCCCTGGGATGCCTCACAATGTCATGGCTTCAGAAGACATCACGGGAAAATGTGGAGGACAAAACTGTACACCAGTTCTGGCTTATAAAGAAGGGACTGCAGAGGGTCACCATGAACTGAGAAGTAGGTGAGTTTCTTCCTGACTCTGACTAAAGAGCATCAATACCTTCATGCCCAGGAAGAAGTACGGAAGACAGATGGACTAGGAGGAGTAAGAAGTTAAACAGTCACACAGCAGGCTTTGTTTACAATCTCAACTGAAATGATGGAGCCTTGCTTCATTGCCCCCAGATAGCAAAAGAAAAGGGGAGGGAGTCAAAAATAAAACATCAGGGGATCTTACTGTGTATGTACCTGATTCACATCCTGTAGTCCCTTGCTACTCAAAGAGTGGTCTTGACATCAAGCAACATCGGCATCACCTAGGAGCTCATTAGAAATGCAGAATCCCAGGCCCTATCCTGGACTCACTGAATCATTATCTGCACATTTTTAAAAATTTGTTTTTATTGGCCTGGCTGGTATGGCTCAGTGGATTGAACGTTCCATGGATCGAGAGGTCCTGGTTCAATTCCCAGTCAGGGCACATGTTTTCTCTCTCACATTGATGTTTCTATCTCTCTCCCTTCTCTCTCTCAAAAAAATCAACAACAACAACAAAATATATATATATATATGTTTTTATTGATTTCAGAGAGAGAGGAAGGGAGAGGGAGAGAGAGAGAGAAACATCAATGAGAAACATCCATCAGCTGCCTCCTGCATACACTTTTTTTTAATCCTCATCCAAGGGTATGCTTCTATTTATTTATTTTTTAGAGAGGAAGTGTTGGGGGGGAGATAGAGAAAAAGAGGAACATCAGTGTGAGAGAAACATAGATCCATTGCCTCCAGCACATGCCCTGACTGGGAATTGAACACTCAACCTTTTTGGTGTACTGGACGACACTCCAACCAACCAAGCCACCTGGCCAGGGTACTTTTTAACAAAATCCCCAGGTGATTCACAAACACGTTCAAATTTGAGAAGCACTGCTAAAGTCTAGCTCTGTTACTTCCTGCATCTGGGTTGCTCTAGAGCAGTGGTTCTCAACCTTCTTAATGCCACAACCCTTTAATATAGTTCCTCATGTTGTGTGTGGGCAGGCCCTCTTGGAGATGGATAGAGGAGCCATGTCTCAGTTCCTAAGACCATCGGAAATAAGTGTTTTCCGACGGTCTTAGGTGACCCGTGTGAAAGGGTCGTTCTACCCCCAAAGGGGTCGCTACCCACAGGTTGAGAACCATTGCTCTAGACTCTTCCAAATTGTGAAGAGTAAAACCACAGACTAGGAATTTAAAAAGGAGACTTTGTCATTTATAGGACCATCACTGTAGGAAGAATGGTGCGCTCACCAGCCAGCAACTGAAGACGGCCTCAATTACCCTACAAAGTGACTGGCTCTCTCTCATAAGAAAAGCCTTCCTGGACTCAAGTCTCTACTCTCCTGCCCTTAGGAGGCATGCTGGGAAAGTGGTGGTCTGGGGACATGGCCGAGTATAAACCAAAAGAATATCACTGTGCTGGGGGGAAGCTGTCCTGTCCCACGTTAAATAGATGATAGCTCATCCTCAGAGGAAGTCTGTCACACACAATTGTCTGGACTTGGGGAGCACTCAGCAGGCTGATCAGTCTAATGGCCAGACCTAAGAAAGACAGTTATTTTTGAAATTAAAATCCAGTTCAGTAGGAAATGACAGGTAGATGCTGAAATTTACATAACTAACTGTAAACAGTTCATTTTTAGCAGTTAAAGTACATAGTCTCTCTTATAAATAAAACAATCTGTTCCGTCCACAACAGTGTTGGGCTGCTAAAAAAATTCGTGAATTTAAAATTATATTCAGAGATCCCAGGGTCTCAAGAATGACCATCTATTTAAAAAGGTGCCCTCTGAAAAAAGTAATTGAAATACATATTTAATTGAAATCATGCAGTTTTTATTGGCAAAAAACACAAAACATGAGCTTTTCTTTGAATATTTGATAATCTATGGTATGTGTGTTTATTAGTCAGTAAATGGCAGTGTGAATATCTATATGCAGTTAAAAGTTAAGGTTAAGTGAAATAAACTATTTTAAACCAATAATACTTTTTCTTATTGGTTTAAAATAAAAAAACAAAATGTTGTTTTTCACTGAGAAATAAGCAGAAAAAAAAATAGATTAGAGGGTTAGGTTGTAATCAGGGTTTCACAGGGGTAAGTTATCATTTTAAATCTTGCTGATTAGCAAATGCCTGGGCCCTGATAAAGGTAGGGATCAAACCAACCACCTTTGCTACCCTGGGTCAAAAATTTATTTTGGAATCCCAATTTTTAAAAACATTCCAGCTTTCTGGTCTAGGCCCGGGTGGTTACCATCGAAATGGGCAAGTTTATGAAACCCGGGAAGGTGGTACTGGTCCTGGCCGGACGCTACTCCAGACGCAAAGCAGTCATCGTCAAGAACATTGATGATGGCACCTCGGCCCGCCCCTACAGCCATGCTCTGGTGGCTGGAATTGACCGCTACCCCCGCAAAGTGACAGCTGCCATGGGTGAGAAGAAAATTGCCAAGAGGTCAAAGATCAAGTCTTTTGTGAAAGTTTACAACTACAATCACCTCATGCCCACAAGGTACTCTGTGGATATCCCCTTGGACAAAACTGTCGTCAACAAGGACGTCTTCAGAGACCCTGCTCTGAAACACAAAGCCAGACAGGAGGCCAAGGTCGAGTTCGAAGAGAGGTGCAAGACCGGCGAGAACAAATGGTTCTTCCAGAAGCTGCGCTTTTAGATCTTTCTTGTTTCAGTCATTAAAAGTCCAAAAATAACATTTATTCCAAATAGGAAAACTGTATTAAATGCCTTTTAGAGACTAGCCAGTGTGGTTGAGTGGTTGAGCGTTGACCCATGCACCAAGAGGTCACCAGTTCAATTCCCGGTCAGGACACATGACCAGGTTGTGGGCCCGAACCCCAGTGGGGCCATGCAGAAGGCAGGCAGTTGATGTTCTCTCTCATCGATGTTTCTCTCTCTCTCCCTCCCTCCCTCGCCCTCTCTCTCCCTTCCTCTCTCTCTCTCTAAAATCAATAAAGGAAAAACTTATTTTTAAATACAGATAATAATAAAGGCAAAATGTGACTTTTGACCCAAGAATTAAAAGACGCTTTTACAGCCCAGCCAGTGTGGCTCAGTAGTTAAGCATCGACCCCTGCACCAAGACGTTACCAGTTTGATTTCTGGTCGGCACAGGCCCAGGTTGTGGGCCTGATCCCCAGTGGGGGGCATGCAGGAGGCAGCCAATCAATGTTCTTTCTTATTAATGTTTCTCTCTCTCTCTCTCCCTCTCACTTCCTCTCTCTCTGAAAATCAGTAAAGAAAAAAAATTTTTTTAAAGACACTTTTACGTAAAACCTTATGTAAAAGGGCCTAAATGTGATGTGTCATTATTCTTTAATTATGTGAAATGCCAAGATAATAGCTATCTCCCTGATCTCCTGGCAGTAAGTCAAGGTAATGCTAACCAGAAGAACCATTTGAATCTATAAACTATAAATTTTGGTATAATAATATGTGACATATTAAGTTGGTAAGAAAATGTTACATATATTTTAAAAGAAGAACTAAGCCCTGGCCGGTTTGGCTCAGCAGTTAGAGCGTCAGCCCATGGACCAATGAGTCTCGAGCTTGATTCCGGTCAAGGGCATGTACCCCAGTTGCATTTGGTCCCCGGCCCTGGTTGGCGTCCTGCGGGAGGCAACCAGTTGATGTGCCCCTCTCATAGTAATGTTTCTCTCTCCCTCCCTTCCTCCCACTCTATCTGAAGATAAATAGAAAAATGTTCTCAGATGAGGATTAAAAAAATAATAAATAAAAGAAGATCTAAGTTTTAAGTAGGATTCAGTCTAGTTAAAATGTATTTAGTGTCCGGCTGGGGTAGCTTAGTGGATTGAGCATCATCCCATGGACTGGGAGGTCCCAGCTCGATTCCTGGTCAGGGTACATGCCTGGGTTGTGGGCTTGATCCCCAGTAGGGGGTATGCAGGAGGCAGCCAATTGATGTTTATATCTCTCTCCCTTCCTCTCTCTAAAAAATAAATAAAAACATTTTTTAAAAAGTGTATTTAGTAACTGTAAAATCTGTACATTCTAATATTATCAGAAAGTAAACAGTGGAATGCTATGCAGCTGTAAGAAGGAAAGATCTCTTACCCTTTGAGATGAAATGGAAGGATCTGGAGGGTATTATGCTGAGCAAAATAAGCCAATCAGAGAAAGACAAGTACCATATGATCTCAGTTATTTGTGGAATATATGAACAAAATAAGCCGTCGATCAAAAGAGATCCAGAATCATGGAAGTAGGGAACAGACTGACAAACCTCAGAGGGATGGGAGGGTGGATAGAGATAAACCAAAGAACTTACATGCATATATGTACAACCAATTGACATGGACACTAGGCTGAGGAAGGCAGGAGGGGAGTGGGAGCGGGAAAGAAGGGGTCAGTGGGGGAAAAGGGATATCGGTAATACTTTCAAAAATAAAAAAAAATTTTTAAGGAAGCAAATAGTAGACAGAACTGGTTGGTTTGGCTAGAGAGCACACATACTTAAATCTTTTCACTGTTTTAAGTGACAGTAGAGGGACTCAGATAAAATGAAACTTACACAGAATGTTGTAGACTGAGCAGGCTGATTTCAAAATGGAATGGCAAGCTGGACCTTCTCCCGCCTCCTCCAGGAAGTCAGTATCTGCAGGAAGCAGGGGACCGCTGGCTTGCTAAATTCTACAGTCTTCTAAGAACTTAAAACTCTCGGCTTTTAGAATACCAGCACCCCCGAATTGAGAGTAACATTAAATCACATGACATCTGAAGAGCCAGACTGAATGAGATTAGGATTTACTCCACATCCTTACTGGGGTACTAAGAACCGAAGGAACTACAGAACATCTTCATCTCTATCCAGTAGCTTTAATGCTCATATTAATACCTTGTTGTTTTTGGAACAATCATATTGTCCAATCAGGCAAAATGGAATTTTATTTTGTTAATCAAAATGGAGGAGTAGTAGAAATTAAAACCTTCATGGGAACTGGTAGAAACCCATCAGATTGACAGAGATCCCCGTCTTAATCACTAGGATCATAGCTTCTACCCTCGTGGCTCAGAAAACTAACCATTTCCAGTTTTCATCCCTTCCATCTTTCTGCAGCATTTGCTTTTCTGGCCCAATGAGACACGGCTACAGACACGATGAAGGTGCTAACACACCAAACGTGGGACAGTGAGGCAACCCAGGGAATAGAAATCACAGAAAGCTGCTGCCCACCCCCAAGGAGGTAGAGTGACCTGAGTGCCTGGAGCCAGGGTCACCTGGTGGAAACTGGAACCTTGCAGATCTGTCCTGTGGGAGATGGAGATCCCCCTACCCAGAGCTAGAGAAGGCGGAAATTCCCCTGGCTTCTCCAGTCCTATGGCCTTCTACCATCCCCTTGGCTGAACTTCGCTGAAGACAAACAGTAGAGAAACCTCAAAAAGCCTCCCTTCTAACCTGCTTCCCTTGAGTTCTTTCAAAATTCATTATCTGGCCCTGGCCGTTTTGGCTCAGCGGTTAGAGCGTTGGCCCGAGACCAAAGAGTCACAGGTTCAGTTCCGGTTGTAGTTCAGCCCCAGGCCCTGATTGGAGTCCTGCGGGAGGCAACCAATCGATGTGTCTCTCTCACATCTCTCTCTCCCCACCCCCCCACCCCCATCTGAAGATAAATGGAAAAATATCCTCCAGTGAGGATTAAAAAAAAATTCATTATCTGTTTCTATTCCTATGTTATGGGCTGAATTGTGTCTACCAAAAAAGATTCCAATGTTGAAATCTTAACCCCCGGTACTTCAGAATGTGACTGTATTTGGAGATGGGGCCTTCAAAGTGGTAAGATAACATGAGGTCCTGTGGGCAGACCCTGATCCGGTGCGACTGGCTCCTTGGAGAGATTGGGGCACGGAGGGAAGACCATGTGAAGACACAGGGAAAAGGCAGCCATCTTTAAGGCAAGACGGGGTGCCTCAGAACCAACCGACCCTGCCGACACGTTGGTCCGGGGCTTCTAGCATCCAGACTGGGGGGAGATACACCTCAGCTGTGGTGCCAGTTTCCAGTGACACCTCCTTTCTCTCTCACCTCTTTGAACCGTTGGGCATGAGTGAGTCTTTGGCCAGCTTCTGCCCTCACCTGTTCTCTTCCATGGAGGTTCCATTTGCCTGCTGGGTTTCAGTGGCATTTTTCCCCCTGTCCTTATCTAGCCCTCTGGGCATGACGCTCAAATCCTCACTGCCAGCTCTGGCCTCTCCCGGCCTCTAATGTCATAGTCATCCCTTCTGCATATCTTTATTTGAATATTCTGTTGATATCTCAGAAGCAACCTGAATAAAACTAAATGCATTTTTCCCCCCATAAATTATATCTTTATCCTGATTTCTCTATCTCTGTTAATGACATCACTTTCTAGTTTCCACCTAACCTATAACTTAGTCTTCTTGGAGTACCAACTTCTCTCCACCCTGAATCCTGGTTATTTCTGTTGATGGCACCTCTGCACAGTCTCTCAGGAGTCTCATCTTTCCATCACCCCCTCTCTTCTGTCATTGGAACCAACACGGTAGCCGCCTCACTAATTCCCTGCAGGCCTCCCATTTCCTACTGCTCTGCTTAATCCAGCACCCTCTGCACTTGACAAAGTGTGGTCTGATCATACGACTCCCTTTCTCAAACCCTTCAGTGCCTGCCTCTGCCCACCAGGAGGCTCTGGGGGTCTTGCCTGGCATTCAAGACCTTCCATTGTACCCACCAAGCCTGGTCTCCCCTAAGGGCCATCCATGTATTCATTTATTCATTCCACATTTCTGCATTCCAGGCACTGTAATAATCACTGAGTACATTCGTTCATGTAACCCTCTCATAAACAGCAGGGTGGCTACTGTCCCCATGAGCAATTGAGTGACTTGCTTAAGTCACAACTAGGTGGGAACTGAATTTGTGTCTTTCTGGCTCCAAAGTCCTTCACTAGATAAGCTAGGCTTCTGAGAACAAAGAATGCCCACGAGCCCAGCAGTGTGGCTCAGTGGTTCAGCATCAACCCAAGCATAAGTTCGATTCCTGGTCAGGGCAATGCCCAGGTTGTGGGCCCAATCCCCAGTTAGGGGCATGCGGGTGGTGGCCAGTCGATGTTTTCTCTCATGGATGTTTCTATCTCTCCTCCCTTCCTCTCTCTCTAAAAATCAATAAAGAAATAAAAATTTTTTAAAAAGAATGCCCATGAATAACAATAATAAATTGAAATGAGACTCGAGATCCAAGAGGGAACAGTGGCAGAAGGTTCAGAGTGTGCCACTGCCAGCCTAGAGGACAGCCTTCTGTGTGCAGGTCAGGCTGGGCTAGTCCAGAACGTGGACACGCCCGAAAAGGTGCAGGCGGCATTTCATGAAGAACACCAGAGCAAACAGCTGGCTCTGCAAACGCATAAAAGGGGACTGCGGTCCACTTTCTGTACAACTGAATGTCACTGATTTATTACTGTTTGAAGGAACCTCAAGTATAGGAAAAATCCAAAGTTAGAAATTACAGTCAGAATGCAATGTGGGAACACAGAATACATATACAGATGATGTATTATAGAATCGTACACTTAAAATCTATAATTTTATTAACCAATGTCACCCCAGTAAATTCAATTAAATTTTTTTAATAAAAAGAAAGGAAAACACAGCTGGTTTGGCTCAGTGATTGAGCGTCGACCCCTGCACCAAGAGGTCACTGGTTTGATTCCCAGTCAGGGCACATGCCCAGGTTGTGGGCCTAATTTTCAGTGGGGGCATGCAGGAGGCAGCCAATCGATGTCATCCTCATTGATGTTTCTACCTCTCTGTCCTTCTCCCTTCCTCTCTCTCTAAAATCAGTTTGGTTTGAATTTTTTTAAAAAAAGGGAAAGGAAAAAAAAAAATGCAATGTGGTATCCTGGATTGGATTCTGGAACAGAAAGGGGACCTAAATGGAAATACTGGTGAAATCTGAAGTCTGAGGTTGTTAATACTACTGTATTGCACAGATGTTAATGTTTTGTTTTGATTAAATCCATGGTTGTGAAAGATGTCAACACTAGAGGGAGCTGGGTGAAGGAACTCTGTGCTATTTTTCGCAACTCTTTTGTAAGTCTAAAATTATTTCAAAATAAAGTTATAAAAATTAGAGAGTAACCTTCTACTGAATTTCATTGGCATTTTTCCCCATTTTAACTAGCCATGTGGTTGTAAGCATATCATTTCATCTCTCTGGGTCCCAGTTTTTCAACTGTTTACAAGAGAAGCACAGCCCAAACTGGATGGTTTAGGTGTTGGAGTGTCGTCCTGACGTGCCAGGGTGCATAGCTGGGCGGAACAACAGATTGGTGTTTTGCTTTCTCTCCCTTCCTATCTAAAATCAATCAATAAAAAAAATTTTTTTTTTATTTTTAAAGGAGAGACACAAACCAGATTGTCTCCAACTTTCCCCTTAAGCTCTGAAATTCTGAGACCCCAATTTATTGACATGATTCACTTTACAAGGATTTGATTTGCAGTAATGTCATATTCACCTTCATATCCCTGGCATTTAGCCCAGTGCCAGCATTTATGTGGACAGAAAGGGCCCACATGCTAAGGGAGGGCCTGCATGGCGGCCTTACAAACTCGGACGGAAAGTAACCACAGAGGATGGTCTGAAATTAAAACTTTTTAACTAAAAGTGGTTTATGGAGGGTAGTCATGTCCTAGGTTGGTATTTTCCCTGACAAAGGTCCCCTTTCACCTTAACTGAGCCTATTGTCTTTTTGCATCTATTGATAGCATACTTTTGGAATGTCAGGGTAACTTCTTTTTCCAGACCCCTCAGGGCACAACCTAAGCACCAGGACAGAGCCCACAAATCCCCCTCATTGTTATTATCATGTTAATTGTTGACTGTTAACTATCCTGTACCCACCAATGTAAAAGAAGCACTTATCTATCATTTTACTTTTTTATCCAACCCCAGAGGTCCCTCCCCCCTTTGCTTTCTCCCACTGATAGAAGAAATAAACTCCTTTTAGAAAGAGCAAGTACCCAGTGGATAACTAGACCCCTTTGCCTCCTAGAGATAACCAGACCCTTTTGCCTCTTGCTTCTGTAAGCTGCTTAATTCTCTTGCATCGAAAGAGTGTCCACCCAGCCCACTATAAAGCTAGGCGGGCCCAGAATTTGGAGACTGCCTCCTCTGGGTCCCATGCGTAAATAAAGGAACCTCTTCACTTCCTCTGGTGTTCCATCTGAGTCTTTTCCGTAACACCACCTTCCTAATCTATCACCAGTGAATTTCATGTAACCCATTTACATCTCTTCTTTTTATTGTAATTTATAAAATAAGGTGCACAGCTGCCATTCTCTGGAGCATTATCTCAATCTGTTGAGATTTTGCTTCCCAACAAATGTCAATTGTCAACAGGTGCTGGCCAGTGTTATATGTTGTATACAATGTTAGAGAACTGTGAGAAGGAAGACTAGCTGGGCAGCTGGGCATTGTTACCTGTTGAATACAATGTTGCAGTGCTGTTAGAGGGAAGACCTTAGTCATGCAGTGTGGTCAGTGTTAGGACAGTTTTGGCTAAAACAAACTCACAAAATTTTTCACAGGTTTGAATGTTTCTTACGTTGGCACATAGTAGATGCTTAATAAGTTTTGGGAACTGCTTCATACTCCATTTGTAAAGTGAGGTAACACTGTTCTCTTTTACTCAGTTGGTTGCTAGAGAAAAAAGTGCTCACAGAATTTTCTTCATTGACAGCAAATTTATCTTCAACCAGCAGAGGGGAGTGGTCCCTTACATCCTAAGCAGAATCTGTTCCTGGTTGAACGAGGGGAGTCACCATTTGTGAGCAGTTTGCTGCCCCTCAGACAGGACCTCCAGTTGGGGCCATTAGTGCCAGTACCATTCAGACAACCACACACACACAGCACTCAGCAGCCTTGAAAGTCTAAATCACCGCAACGAAGGTGAAATGAACTGTAAACAGGTGATCCCTGCTTGCTCCTCGTACATCTTCCTAATGATCCTGTCCCATTTCCTGAACTAAGGTCTCACATTATTTTTTTCTTTATTGGTTTTTAGAGAGAGAGGAAGGGAGAGGGAACGAAAGAAACATTGATGAAAGAGAACACCAAATGGCTGCCTCTGCATGCCCTCCACTGGGGATCGGGCCCACAACCTGGGCATGTGCCCTGACCAGGAATTAAACCGGCGACCTCTTGGTGCATGCGTTGACACTCAACCGCTGAGCCACACCTGCTGGGCTAAGGTCTCACTTTTATTTTTTTTTATTTTTTTTTTATCCTCACCCGAGGACATTTTTCCATTTTTTACTCAGATAGAGCGGGAAGGAGAGAGAGGAAGAGAGAGAAACATCGATGTGAAAGGGACACATCGAGTGGCCGCCACCCACACGACCCAACCAGGGCTGGGGACAAACTGCAGCCAAGGTACATGCCCTTAGCGGGAACCGAACCTGGGTCTCTGTGGACCGCAGGCTGACGCTCTAACCGCTGAGCCAAACCAGCCAGGGCTAAGGTCTCACTTTTAAAAGGCCAGTTATGGCCCTGGCCAGTTTGGCTCAGTGGTTGGAGTGTCAGCTCGTGGACTAATGAGTCTCAGGTTTGATTCTGGTCAAGGGCATGTACCTCAGTTGCAATTTGTCCCCAGCCCTGATCAGGTTGTGCAGGAAGCAACCAGTTGATGTGTCTCTCTCGCCTCTCTCTCTCTCTCTCTCTCTCTCTCTCTCTCTCTCTCCCTCTCACTCTATCTGATGATAAATAGAAAAATATCCTCAGGTGAGGATTAAAAATAATAATAAAAGGCCAGTTATGAAAGTCAAATAAATGAAAGCAGAAATTGACTACAAACTTTACAATCAAAATGAGATGAAAACATTAGAAGCTGCACACCCCGACTCCCACCCCACCTCCAAGCAGCCCAGGGTGGGGCCTTTGTGAGCTGCAGTTTGCATAATGAAGCAATAGAGGCCACAGTCTGGAGTCAGACATTCCGGGTTCAAATATTGCCCAGCTCCACACATACGCATGCAGTGACCGTGGGCAGGTGCCTGTTTCCACAGCTTGAGAATTAGAGCATCCACAAGGTGCCAGTGGAGGGTGGGCATACAGCACTGAGTATACTCGATTAATGACAGGATGACAGGGGTACATTCTAAGAAATGTGTCAAAGTGATTTCATGGTTGTGCAAACATCACAGCACACACTTACACACACCATTGCTCCTAGGCCTGTATAACATGTTGGTGTATAAAACAACATGGGAGCCCTGGCCAGTTTGGCTCAGCGGTTGGAGCATCGGCCTGCAGTTCAGAGAGACCCGGGTTCGGTTCCCGCTGGGGGCGCGTACCTCGGTTGCAGTTAGTCCCCGGCCCTGGTTGGTTGTGCGGGTGGCAGCCACTCGATGTGTCCCTTTCGCGTCAATGTTTCTCTCTCTCTCTCTTCCTCTCTCTCCCTCCCACTCTATCTGTACAAAAAATGGAAAAATGTCCTCGGGTGAGGATAAAAAAACAAAACAAAACAAAAAACATGGGATTAAATCAAGCACAAGAGAAAATGATGCAATCAAGACACGCAGAAAACACGAGATGTATGAGGCTGCTGCCGGTGTAACATGGCGTAGTGTTTTACAGCAAATTCTTTTTTTGTAAGTACAAAGAGAACACTAACAATAAAAAGTACAGTAAATACATGAACCAGCAACGTAGTCATTATTATCGTTATCAAGTATTACACCCTATACCTAATTATATGTGCTGTACACTTATACAACTGGCAGCACAATAGGCGTGTTTACACCAGCATCACCACAAACAACCTGAGTATACGTTATGACAGCCCCAATGTTGTAACAGCCACGACATCACTAGGCTATAGGAATTTCTTGGCCCTATTGTCATTTTATGGGACCACCATCACATACATAGTCCATTGTGGACCAGAACATCATTGTGCGTGACTGGTGACTGTTCTGATGAAGGAACAGCCCACCTGTAGAGTCAACAGGAATCGAAGGGCAAGGCAATTTCAGCCTCACGAGAACTCTCTGGAGTGGACAGACATCCCGCCTTCTAACAGCGTGGGAAACCCAGGCTCAGGTCCGCACAAAGCGGGCTCTCTCCAGTGGATGCAATGCCTTTCTCAGGCACGGGAAAGCATGTCTGCCGAAAAATGTTCCTCCATTGGTCTGTACCACATGAAGTACCCCTTCCGGTTACCACCTCCCAATGGAATGAGATGTAAATTGAAGTCAGTGTCAAGCCCTGGGCTATTCCTTTGAATGGTGTGTATGACATTAATTAGAAAATTCAGGACCCCCTCATGTAGGACAGAAGACAGAACATTCAGCTGTGTATCAACTGCAGCCCCATGAGCTGCTGGGCGGAATCCTTAACAGAGCATATCTGGGTCACGGAGGACCACAGGGACAAGCAGAGAGCTAGCAAGGGACAATTGGAAAAGTGAAGGGACTGAAAGGGTCAAAAGCTAAAAGGGTCTTTGGCTCAGGGTCCTGGCAGTGCCAGTCAGGGTCGCACACAGGAAAAGCAGGCTCCTGGAGTCGTAAGGCCTGCCTAGAGACCTTCTCTCCTGGTGGCCCAAAGTTCCACGAAAAGGGGCAGATGAGTCACATGACAACTGAATGTTCTCTTCCCCCTCCACCAACCTGAACATTTTCTCTTATAAATTGACACTTCTATGCTTAGGAAAGGCCAATTACTGCTTAAGCAAAACAAAAAGTCGTACCTGTTATATACCCTTGCTACTGGACATGTCATGGGTCTGGAAAGAAGGCTGGTGGAATGAATCAGTGGGGGAACCGGGGCATTCTGTACAGCCCGGTGCATTCCCAGCCCACAGCTGGGCCTCCTCCTTGTCTCAGAATGTGGGTTTCCCCGGAGGCACCAGTATGGAGAACCCAGGAAGAGGTAAAGCGAAGCGGCAGTGCCCCCTATTGATGTCCCTTGCTTTGCAGGTCAAACCGTGACTTTTAAAATGTTTATGCAAACCCCACTTCTTAGCCCCGAAAGTATTGCAGGCAGTTTATAATAACAGTCAATCTGGTGGAATAGGGAGAGAAATTAAGAAGCAACTGTAACCACAGGCCTAAGCATGTTCCGTGTTTATAAAACGGGCAAGCCTTAGATAGAGAAAGGCCTCTCCTGGAGAGCCAGGAGCAGAGAGATGATGCAGCTGAACTGGAACTGCTTTAAGCAGGCGGCTTTCTGTAAAATTTCAGCCCTGGAAAGATGGCTGCATCCACCCCCACTCAGACATCTTGAACAAGAAAAGAACAAACCAGAAGAGCAGGCTGTGATTAAATTATTCCTTTCTATAAATATCTCCCCTAGGAGGATAAACAGCAGGATCAAAGACAGAAAACCCCAGCCTGAGAATCTGGCCTTGTCTCGGGAAACTCACCCCCCAGCGTGCGCCTGCGCCCCGCCGGAGCCTAGACCCCGGCACCTCGGCCCCGTGACCTGGCAAGACGGACCCCGGGATCAATCGGCGCCCCCGTACCTGTGGGCCCAGCCCCGGACCCTTGGCTGCGTTTCCGGCCTCCGAGCCCCGCAGCTGCTTCGGACGGAGTAGGCGGGCACCACCGAAATGCTCGCGAAGGGGACCGGGTGTCGTAGCCAAGGACTGAGCAGGTGGCAACTGGGGGCGTGGGAAACAGACCATGGGAAAGGCTAGATCTGGATACCGCTCGGTGGGGCCCCCTGCCGGGCCACAACCCCAAATTCTGACGGCTCCCCAGCCCGCCCTGCCGGACACACGGGCAGGGACATCTGACGCGCCCGGCGTACCCCTCCCGTTGCCCTTCCACTTGGCTGCCCAGAAGCGGCCTCGGCCTGCCCCGGCGTCCTCGGACCTGTCCTTCAGGTCTTGCCTACAATGTCAAAACTTCGCCGGACCCCTAAAGCCCCTTTCCAAAGTCCTCTGCAGTAACACTCACCCATCTTGTCATTGTTTGTACTAGGTGTTTGCCCTTCTCTCTCTCTCTCTCTCTCTCTCTCTCTCTCTCTCTCTCTCTCTCTCTCACACACACACACACACACACACACACACACACACACACACGGGACAGGGGCTGGATCTGTCTTTATTCCTGGCACACAGTGAAAGTGGCTGAAGATCTTGCTCAATGAGAGAGAAAAGAAGCCAAATTGGATTACTACTGCGGATGCGTGGGGAAGGAGGTGCAGAGCATGTGATTCAATTCTTTACTCCGTGGATTTCTTTTCTCGATGTTACTCTTTCTTTCACTACCCCAGTAAATGAGATGTTATTCAGAGTAACGCTGAGGACCTCCTCCCCCCCCCCCCCCCCCCCCCCATTTCCAGTGCTAATCCAAGGAGTCTCCATTCTGCCGCCTGAGCTCTGGGGCCTTCGTGATCAGCACAGCAATTTCAAGAGAGGATTTAAGGCTTCCGCTTCTGTTTGGGGGAACAGGGAGTTCATGATTCTATGCTGGGACCCAGATCCACACATGGCATCGATTAGAATACCCCAGCAAAGACAAGGAAATTAAATGGAAGAACTAAACTTTTGGGGGAAAGAATCTTGTCTGACCTGGGGAAAGTGCTTATGAATGGTTGATGAAGTAACTGCAGTCAGAGAAAACCTCAAGTTGAGATCTCCCATCACTGCTGAGGTTTCTGTAAATTGGGGAGAAGAAATTCAGGGGTTATCATAAACAATGTCTTCCAATAACATGGTTTCTGATGGCTACAAAATATTCCATGTTTGCATGTTCCATGACCTGTTTAGCCATTCTTCTGTTGCTGGGCTATTTTTTCCCTCCACGTTTGCTCTCATAATGCTGAAGTGGACAGCCCTATATTGAAGTTTTTAGCCACCGTTCTGGTCATTGTTTAAGATGTATTCCTATAGGTCTATAAGCAAGTTTACTGGGTCAAAGGATATGAACCTTTCTAAGACTATTGAAACATAAGGCCGAACTTCTTACTTCAAATGTCTAATTTTATCTCCTAATAGAATGACGGTAATAGAATTACCATGGTCCTTGACACCTTGTCAATATCAAGTGCTATAATACAGTACAAGTTTTTAAATCTTTGCTATTTTGAGTAATTAAAAATGATATCTGTCTTTAAAAGATTCGTTTTCTGTTCTTTTGAATTATTAGAAAAATTTATTTTTTTAAATTATTTTATTGGTCATTTGCATTTCTTCTTCTATTAATTATATATTTGTATCATTGCCATTTTTCAATTTTGCAGTTAGTATGTTCCTTAATGATTTTATAGGTTCATTATATATTAAGGATATATATTAAGGATATTAGCCTAGGATATTAGTCCCTAGGCTCTGATATTAGTGGCATATTTTTACCCTAGTTTATCATTTGCCTTTTAACTTCATTTAAGATGGCTTTTGTGCACCATTTTAAAAACTTTAACTAAATAAAACCTCTCAACATTTTCTTTCATGACTTTTTCCATTGATTTTGTTTAGAAAGTCTCCCCCAGTTTCCCAAATGATAACTATTCCCTAGTACTTATAATTAAGTGATTGCATTTCAGATGAACCATTATCTTGAAGGCCTCTTCTAATTCTAACATTTTATGGTTTTCTGATTTTATCTACATTGCTGTGTTTTTTTCTTTATTGATTTTAGAGAGAGAGAGGAAGGATGAAGGAGAGATAGAAACATCCATGAGAAAGAACATGGATTGGCTGCCTCCTGCATGCCCCTCACTGGGAATTGGGCCCACAACCTGGGCATGTGCCCTGATCGGGAATCAAACCAACCTCTTGGTACAAGGGTCAATGCTCAACCACTGAGCCACACCAGCCAGGCTACATTGCTGTTTTCAAATGCAACATACAAAAACAGTAGATGCCAGTGAATTTTCTTTTTAATTTACTATATTGCTCAATACAGTCAACAGAATTTCTGTAACCTGGATATAAGGTACAAAGTCTAATAATGAAATGAATACTATGTACTTACCCCTCAACTTGAGAACTTAAATATTGCCAATACCTCTGTATTCCTCACCTATTCTATCCCCCTGGCTCCCATTCTCAAGTTTACATTTATCATTCCTTTGTTGTAAAAAATCTTAAATACAGATGAATGCATCCCTACACAGTACATTGTTTTGCTTTTTAGCTTTATAAAAATAATACTATTCAATAAGTAAACATCTCCCATCAATAGACAAGTGGATAAAAAGTTGTGGTTATAGCCCTGACTGGTTTGGCTCAGCAGTTAGATCATCGGCCCTCGGACCAAAGGGTAGCGGGTTCGATTCCCAGTCAAGGGCACGTGCCTCAGTTGCAGGTTCATCCCTGGCCCTGGTCAGGGTCATGTGAGAGGCAACCAATTGATGTGTATCCTTTATCACATCGATGTTTCTTTCTCTCTCTCCTTCCCTCCCTTCCACTCTAAAAGTCAATGGGAAAATATCCTCAGGTGAGGATTAACAACAACAACAAAAATTGTGGATAGATATAGATATATCTTGGCCTTTTAGCTGAGAGGCTGGGAGGACACCAGTCAACCACCTGTATTCCTACTGTCCTTCCTTAGTCTCTTCTCTTGTTTATGCTCCAAAGTGATAGTTCCCCCCCTTTCTCCCCTCTTCAGCCCTCCTGCATGCCTTACCACCCTTTCACTCTTTTTTTTCCTTTTTATCCTCACCCAAGGACATCTTTGCCTTTATCTTCAGATACAGCGGGAGGGAGAGAGGGAGAAAGAGACAGAGAGACATCCACGTGAGAGAGACACATTGATTGGTTGCCACCAGCACAATCCCAACCAGGGCCGATGACAACCGAGATATGTGCCCTTGGCGGGAATTGAACCTGGGACTCCTCCATCCACTAAGCCAAACCAGCCAGGGCTTCTTCACTCTTAATTGATGACCTTGCTTCAATCTTCAGCAGAAAAATTTTTTAAAAAAATGAAATCTGACCCCGGCTGATTTGGCTCAGTGGTTAGAGCGTTGGCCTGCGGACAAGAGAATCCTGGGTTTGGTTCCCACTAAGGGCACGTACCTCAGTTGCAGTTTGTCCCCGCCCTGGTTGGGGTTATGTGTGTGGCAATCAGTCACTGTGTCTCTCTCATATAAATGTTTCACTCTCCTTCCCCCACTCTCCCCCGGGCTCTATCTGAAGACAAATGCAAAAAATGTCCTCAGGTGAGGATAAAAAAAAAATTTTTAATGAAATCTGCCCAGCTGGTGTGGCTTAGGGATTGAGCATAGACTCATGCACCAACAAGTCATCAGTTCAATTCCCAGTCACAGCACATGCCCAGGTTGTGGGCCCGACCCCCAGTGGGAGGCATATAGGAGGCAGCCAATCGATGTTCTCTCTCATCGATGTTTCTATCTCTCCCTTCCTCTCTCTAAAATCAATAAAGAAAAAATATTTTTTTAAAAAATAGTTAACTTCTGAGCCTTGCATTTTTTCTAGGCAGTGTTTCTAAGATTCATACATATAATTGTACATAGCTGCTCTTTATTCATTTCACTGCTATATAGTACTTTATTATATGACTGTACCAGAATCTGTTCGGCCATTGTTCGTCTGATAACAGTGGATAATTTACCGTTTGCTCTGACAAATAATGCTGCTCTGAACATGCCCTTCTTGTTGCCAGGGTCCACAGGCAGGCATTTCTCTGAGTAAAGATCTAGGAGCGAAATTACTGAGCCAAGCTAGAGTTCAGTGTTAAAAGATAATGCTAAACCATTTTCCAAAGTTGTGATACCAATTTACACTCCCATTACTAGTGGGTTTTTTTTTTTGTTTTTTTTTTTATTTGCTTTCAATTCAATGTCTTTTAGGCCAAATATTTTTTCTTTTAAATTTTAGATTTATACTTATTTTCACAACAGCCTCAGAGAATTAAGAGGTTCTAGAACACAAAATTTCACATTATGGTTGTTCTCAGGAGAATCCTCTAGAGGCAACAAGTCAGCTAATCACAAAATCCCTTATTGTCCAATGTTGAAATTTAGGTCATCGTGGCTTGGATTAGCCTCGTGAGTCCCAGAACAATGGCAGGGGTGTTACTAACCTGGAAAAGCTGCTGTAAGCTTGGTGTGGGGAGTTCTCCTAGTAACAGGACAGAGTCCTTTGCACACTAGCTGGCACAGCTGTTCTCACAATCTCCTGCTATTTGTAGGTCTATGCTCGTACCTCCCATTACATACAACCTTCTATTTTTATTATTATTATTGTTGTTGTTATTTTATTTATTTATTTATTTATTTATTTATTTATTTATTTATTTATTTATTTTTATCCTCACCCAAGGACATTTTTGCATTTATCTTCAGATAGAGTGGGAGGGAGAGAGGGAGGAAGAGAGAGAGAGAAACATCAATGTGAGAGAGACACATCAAGTGATTGCCACCCACACGACCCCAACCGGGGTTGGGGACAAACTGCAACCAAGGTAGGTGCCCTTAGCAGGAACCGAACCCGGGTCTCTCTGGTCCACAGGCCAACGCTCTAACCGCTGAGCCAAACCAGCCAGGGCTATTATTATATTTTAATCCTCACTTGAGGACACTTTTCCATCAATTTTCAGATATAGTGGGAGGGAGGGAGGGAGATAGGGAGAGAGAGAGAGAAACATCAGTGTGAGAGAGACACACTGCATGGTTGCCTCTAGCACAACCCCAACTAGGACGAGGGATCCAACCACAACCAAGGTATGTGCCCTTGACTAGAATCAAACCCTTGGACCAAAGGTCCACGGGCCAACACTTTAACTGCTGAGCCAAACAGGCCAGGACACAACCTTCTATTTAAATCAGCCACTCTTGGCCTCCTGAATTAGTATTGTCTTTTTCAGGCTGTAAAAACACTTGCACTCTTTGATTTCATACTCATAATTCTGGGCATTTATCCTAAAAATAATAACACAAGAAGAAAAATTATATTTGTAAAGATGTTGATAGCAACATTGTTTACAAGGATTTTTTTTTAATTCAAAATTTAAAAATCTGCAACCATAAGGAACACATTATGCAAATAGTGTTATATTCATTCAGTGGTACAAGCTATAACACGCTTTTCTTTTCTAAACCATTTGATATTAGGTTTAGGAAATCATGACTGTTCACCCCTAAGTACCTCAGCGTGTATTTCCTAAGAACAAGAACATTCACTTATAGACCCTGGCCAAGTAGCTCAGATGGTTAGAGCATTGTCCCCATATGACTTTTTTTTTTTTTTTTTTTTTTTTGGTATGTGCCCCTAGCGGGAACCGTAGCTGGGACTCTCTGGTCCGCAGGCCAAAACTCCAACCGCTGAGCTAAACCGGCCAGGGCCTCATATGACTTATAATCTCCAGTTAGGGCACATACAAGAATCAACTAATGAATGAGTAAATAAGTGCAACAACAAATCAATCTCTCTCTCTCTCTCTCTCTCTCTCTCTCTCTCTCTCAAATCAATAAATCAGCCTGGCCAGCATGGCTCAGTGGTTGAGTGTCAACCCATGCACCAAGAGGTCAGGGCACATGCCCAGGTCGTGGGCCTGATCCCCAATGGGGGGCATGCGGGAGGTGGCCAGTCAATGATCTCTCTCATCGATGTTTCTATCTCTCTCCCTCTCCCTTCCTCTCTCTCTAAAATCAATAAAGAAAAAAAAAATGTTAATAAAATGAAATCAATAAAAAAAGGATTTTCTTGCTCTGGCTGGTTGGGTTCAGTAGTTAGAGTGTCAGCCCTAGACCAAAGGGTCATGGGTTCAATTCCCAGTCAAGGCCACGTACCTGAGTTGCAGATTCTATATCAGGGCCCCAGTCAGGGTTGTGCAGGAGGTAACCACTCGATGTGTCTCTCTCACATCAATGTTTCTCTCTCTCAATCTCCCCCCCCCCCTTCACTCTTCCACTCTATCTAAAAATCAATGGAAAAAATATCCTTAGGTAAGAATTTTTAAAAAATGAATAAGTATAAAGAAAAAGAACATTCTCTCATGTAACCATATTGCACATACCAAATTCAGAACATTTAACATTGATCCAATGCTGCTATCTACCCTTTAATCCAGATTCACATTTTGCCAACTGTCCCAATAACATCGTTTACAGCAATATTATTTTTCCCAGTTCAAAGTCACACATTTCATGAATTGTCATGCCTCTTTAGTCCCCACTAATCTAGAACACTTCCCTGGTTCTCATCTCTGTCTTTGTCTTTCAAGACCCTGACATTTTTTAAGAGTAAGGCCCATTAATTTTTAGCTTGTCCCTCAACTTGAGTTTGATGTTCCTAAGTGATCCAACTCAGGTTATGTATTTTGTTCATCCCTTATTGGTGATGCTGACTTTGATCACATGGCAAAGGTGGTATCCACTAGTGTTTCCACTACATAGCTTCCTTTTTTTACCTTTGTAGTTAATAATCTGTGGAGAAGTGATACTTTGAGACTATGTAATAGTTTATTCCCCAACAAACTTGTACCCAGAGGTTTAACATCCATTTAATACAGCAACTTTTCCAACTCTATTTCCCTTCAGCATTCATTAGTTGGCTTTCTACTGTAAAGAAGAATTGTCCATGCCCTGGCCAGTGTGGCTCAGTTGGTTGAGCATTGCCCCATCACCCATAGGTCACTGGCTGGATTCCTGGTGGGGCACATGCCAGGTTATAGGCTTGATCCCCAGCAGGGGGCATGTGGGAGGCAGCTGATTAATGTTTGTCTCTCTCACAGATGTTTCTCTTATCTCTCTCTCTCCCTCTCCCTCTCTCTCTAAAAAAAATAAAAACATAAGAAAGGAGAAAAACTGTCCCTTTTACCTCTATTTATTTATTTGTAAGTTTATTTCCTTTTTAGTATCACTCTGGACTTGTGGATTCTTTTTTATTTAGTATGATAATTAATTGATGAAATACTCATTTTGATGCTCAAATTGTTCCACATCTGGTCAAGCTGGGTCCATCCTTCTTTGACCATCACCTCGCTTTCAGCTGGCAAAACCTGTTCCTGGCTCTTCTTTCACTTCCCCTGTCCCTCCCTGACTGTGCCCTTTCTCCCAGGAGCTCTGGAGAATGATATTTAGAAACCAAGATATGGACATGAGAAATGCTCATGGCCATTGGGGTGCCTTGCCCCAGAGGCTTTCAACAGACAGATCCAGGAAATAGATTCCAGTTCACAGAGGTCTTGCTTCCTTTTCTCCATATTGGTATCACTCTCTCCCACGGTGAGAATCCTGCTTCCCCACAATATCATTATGACTAATTCGCTTAATACCACAGCACACAAAAAATAGTTCCTATTGCTACTCCAGGTCACTACCAACTAAATGAAGTTCAAAACTTCTTTGTAGTTCTGTGTGTGTGTGTGCCTGTTGACACACACAAGGTGTACAAAGATGCCCTGTGGGTAATTTACTATACAGTTTAGTTCATTTGCTTACTTTCATTTGTATGCAATTTTAGGTTTCTTTTCCCCATCTTTGACTCAATTTTATTTTTTGAATATTTAAACATTTATATATTTCTAAAAGTCAAAAGTCTGGCTTGAATAAGTGTCATCTCCTCTTAGACTTTCAGCCTGTGTATTGGCACTGAGGTTGTTTCCAAAATTTTGTCATTGCAAACAATGCTACAAAAAGTAACACATATATATATTATATAATATACATTATATATTATATATACTTTACTATTTGTGTAGGTGTTTCTTGAGGATGAGTGCCTAACTGTACATTGCTAGGTTGAAGGGTAAATACATCCTAAGTTTTGTTAGATATTGCCAAGTCCCCTCTACAGTTGTACCTTCTTGCATTCACACCAGCAATGTATCAGAGAGCCTGTTTCCCCACAGGCTGTCCTATTGCTTAGACTTTCTGCAAATTTTAGGGGTTAAAAGTGGTAACTCAGAGTGATGTGCCTCTTCATCATGAAAAAAAATGAACATTTATTTAGGGCCAGTTTTATTTATTTATTTTTATATTTATGTTCAGACAGAGTGGGAGGGAGAGAGAGAGAGAAACATGGACGTGAGAGAGACACATTGATTGGTTGCCACCTGCACAATCCCAACCGGGGCTGGGGATGAACTCCAACCGAGGTATGAGCCATTGGCTGCAACTGAACCAGGGTGTAGACCAACGCTTTAACTGCTGAGCCAAACTGGCTAGGGCTTAGGGCCAGTTTTATATCATTTTTTATAGATTGCCCATTCATGTCATTTGCCCTTTTTTATTTTATTTCTTATTTTTTATTATTTTATTTTATTTTTTTAAATCTTTATTGTTGGATATAAAATGTATTACAGATGTTCCACATTTTTCCCCCATTGACCCCCTCTTTCCCACTCCCGCCCCCCTCCCACCTTTTCCCACACTATTGTCTGTGTCCATTGGTTATACATATAAGTTCTTTGGTTTATTTCTTCCCACCCCCACAACCCCTTTCTCTTTGAGGTTTGTCAGTCTAGCAATGAATTTGTACTTCTTAATCCCTTCACCTTTTTCACCCATTCCCCCAACCCCCCTCCCATCTGGCAACCAACAAAATGTTCTCTGTATCTATGAGAATGTTTCTGCTCTACCTGTTCATTTTGTTTGTAGATTCCATTGTTGATAGATATGTATTCATTGCCATTTTGTTTGTTCATATATTTTATCTTTTTCTTCAAAAAGACCCTTCATCATTTCATATAATAACGGTTTGGTGGTGATGAACTCCTTTAACTTTTTCTTCTCTGGGAAAGTCTTTATATGGCCATCGATTCTAAATGACAGCTTTGCAGGATAGAATAATCTTGGTTGTAGGTTCTTGCTTTTCATCACTCTGAATATTTCTTGCCACTCCCTTCTGGCCTGCAAAGTTTCTTTAGAGAAATCAGCTGACAGCCTTATGGGAACTCCCTTGTAGGTAACTAGCTGCCTTTCTCTTGCTGCTTTGAAGATTCTCTCTTTGTCTTGAACCTTTTGCATTTTGATGATGATGTGTCTTGGTGTGGGCCTCTTGGGATTCATCTTGTTTGGGACTCTCTGTGCTTCCTGGACTTGTATGTCTGTTTCCTTCACCAAGTTAGGAAAGTTTTCTGCCATTATTGTTTCAAATGGGTTTTCGATTTCTTGTTCTCGCTCTTCTCCTTCTGGCACACCCAAGATGCGAATGTTGGCACGCTTGAAGTTGTCCCAGAGGCTCCTTACACTATCCTCATTTTTTTGGATTCTTTTTTCTTTTTGCTGTTCTGATTGGGCATTTTTTGCTTCCTTATATTCCAAATTGATGGTTTGCTCCTTGGATTTACGTACTCTATTATTGAAGCTGTGTAAATTATTCTTTATTTCAGTTAATGCCTCCTTCAATTCTAACTGTGTATCCATGATTTCAGACTGGTCCTTTTTTATGCTCTTGAGGCCCTCACTAAGTTCACTGAGGTTCTCACTAAGTTCATTGAGCATCCTTATAAGCAGTATTTTGAAGTCAGCATCTGTTAGGTTGCTTATCTCCATTTTGCTTAGTTCTTTTCTTGGGGTTTTGTTCTGTTCTTTCATTTGGGACCTGTTTCTTTGTCTCCTCATTTTGGCTGCCTCCCTGTGTTTGTTTCAGTGTATTACTTAATGAGAGGTATGCGGCTCGCTGAGACCAGATGCTGCTTGTTTGAAAGAATTTAGGAAAAACCTGAAGCAGGATCCAAGACAGGCCAATCCTATGGTTAAGCAACTGGCAACAGCTTGGGTGCCTTTGCCCTTTTTTAAATTGCAACTTTGGACTTTGGTTCCCTAGATTCGCCAGTCCTTTATTTACAGCAGGCTTTTCTTTGCTTGGCTATAGGGTTTTTGTTATTCATTGTTGTCAAACAGCAATTTCTCTTTTTTTCCTTGCATTTGGATTCTGAGTTGTTAGAAAGCGTTTGCCCACACCCAGGTTAGAGAAGTCTGCGGTGTTTCCTGGCCGCGGGTGGGGCAGTCCTGTTCTTTGACCCTCACACTAGATCCTGGAACTAGTGGTCCGGACGCTGCCAGGAGCCTTCGGCGGGCGGGCAGCGCTGGGCCCCAGGCTCTCGGCCTAAGCGGGCCGCGCGTGCGCACTGACAAGCCGGCCGAGCCCTGGGGACGCGCAGAGGCGCGAGTGGCGCGAGTGCGGCGGCGCCGCGGGTTCCGAGGTCCTCTTCCCAGCGCTTCCGGAAACCCCGCCCCTTCTCCCCGCTAGAGCTGGTCTCCGGGCCTTCGCCGGTGCAACCCCACAGCCCTGATCAACCACACGGCCTTCCCCCGGGTGACCCCGACCCCACCCTACCCACAGCGCCCCGACGTACTCCTCCGCCGGGAGCCGGGGGCCGCCTGGGTGTCCTCGCGCAGTGCGCCCCCTCGCGGCCGTCTGGGTCTCCGCGGGGCTGGGGCCGCGGGGTCACCCGGAGGGCTGCAAACACAGTTATACGCTGCACCCCACTCAGAGGAGAAAGCAAGCCATTGGATGCGTCTCTTCCACTAGCCTTCTCTCCCCCGCGTCCCCGGTAGACTTTTATTTTAACCTTCATGCAGCCCCCTAGTCTCTCACCCCCTTTCTCCAGCCTTACTGATCCGTATCTCAAGATGCTCAGTAAAAATAGGGGCGCTCCGCTTTCCCTCTCGGGTCTTCCTCCGGAGGCGGTTCATCCTCCTGATACCGAGCACGCGCGGTCTTTTCCAGCAGCAACAACCAATTCCCCCATTCTCTGCCTCCACTCCAGACGCCAGCCACAAAGGGGTTGCCCAGGCTCCCCACATCTCTGCCCTGCACACTACAAACTCATGGGTTTCCACACTCCATCCCTCCGGTTTGTTAATTCCCTAGGACACTCGCAGAACTCAAGAAACCACTTTACTTACTATTACCGGTGTGCTAAGAAGGACACAATTCAGGAACAGCCAAATGGAAGAAATGCCCTCTCCTGGGGTCCCACCCTGACAGCACCAAGCTCTGACCCCTTTGCTTACAGTGTGTTTATGGGTAGGAAGAGGGAGCTGAAAGTTCTAACCCTCTAATCACTTGATTCCTCTGGCTACCAGCCCCCATCCTGTAGCCAAATAGGAGTGCAGCAATTAATCACCTCATTAGTTTAAACTCAAATACGGTTGAAAGGGACTCATTCTGAGTAACAAAGACCTCTTATCAGAAAATTCCCAGGGATTTAGGAGCTTTGTGCCAGGAGCTGAGGACAAAGGCTCTATCTACCTACCTACCTACCTACCGATCTATCTTTTTTTATCTCTTTTTTTTCTTTTTATCCTCACCGGAGGACATTTTTTTTTTGCATTTATCTTCCGATAGAGCAGGAGAGAGAGAAGGGGGAAGAGAGAGAGAGAGAAACATCGACATGAGAGAGACACATCGAATGGCTGCCACCCACATGACCCCAACCTGGGCCGAGGACAAACTGCAACCAAGGTACATGCCCCTAGCGGGAACCAAATCGGGACTCTTGGTCCTCTGGCCAATGCTCTAACAGCTGAGCAAAACCGGCCAGAGCTATAAATCTTTTTTAATCCTCACCCAAGGATATTTTTCTTTTTATCTTCAGATAGAATGGGGGGCGGGGTGGGCAGAGAGAGAGAGAAACAACGATGATGCGAGCGGGACACATCGACTGCTTGCCTCCTGAAGGACCCTGACCAGGGCCGGGGACAACTGCAACCGAGGTATGTGCCCTTGGCTGGAATCGAACCCTTGACTCATTGGTCTGCGGGTCAACTCTCTACTACTGAACCAGCCCAGCCAGGGCCAAATATATATTTTTATAATACTGTTACTGGAGAGTGGAGGAGACCTCAGTTCTTGTCTTCTTGAAGGAAAGATTTCAATCAAGAGACAAAGTGTAGAAAAGCAAGCAAATATTTATTGGCCACAGCAAAAACACACCTAGGACAGTGAAGCTAGGAAGGGCATAGAAGTAGCAGAAGAGCCTAGGCTGGGCTGCTGTGGCTCACTGGGAAGTCAGAGAAAAGGGGGCCTTGGAGACAGGTTCAGAGGGTTAGCCCAGGATCAGCTGCCGCTGCCTATTGCAAGCCTCCTGGGGCCACTTGGAGTTTAGGAGATACAGGCCTGTGGGGGAAGAATAAAAGGGAGAGGGGTGATACAGGCCTGTGGGGGAAGAATAAAAGGGAGAGGGGTGGGCATGCTCCTGGGAAGGAGAGTGCACTGGGACCTTGGTTTTCAGGGGTTTTAAAGGCTAGGCATTCAAGCCCTGACCGGTTTGGCTCAGCAGTTAGAGCGTCGGCCTGTGGACCAGAGAGTCCCGGGTTCGGTTTCCGCTAAGGGCATGTATCTCAGTTGCAATTTGTCCCCGGCCCTGGTTGGGGTCGTGTGGGTGGCAACCAGTCAATGTGTCTTCCTCACATCGATGTTTCTCTCTCTCTCTCCCTCCCGCTCTATCTGAAGATAAATGCAAAAATGTCCTCTGGTGAGGATTAAAAAAATAATAATAATAAGCCCTGGCCGGTTTGGCTCAGCGGTTAGAGCATCCGCCTGCGGTACAGAGAGACCCAGGTTCGGTTCCCGCTAAGGGCACGTACCTCGGTTGCAGTTTGTCCCCAGCCCTGGTTGGGTTGTGCGGGTGGCAGCCACTCGATGTGTCCCTTCACGTCAAAGTTTCTCTCTCTCTCTCCCTCTCTCTCCCTCCCGCTCTATCTGAACAAAAAATGGAAAAATGTCCTCAGGTGAGGATAAAAAATAAAAAAAAATAAAAAATAATAATAATAATAATAATAAATAAAGGCTATGCATTTAAGAGAGGTCTCAGGGCCCCACTGGCGTGGCTCAGTGCTAGAGCGTTGACCCATGCTCCAAGAGGTCACCAGTTTGATTCCGGGCCAGAGCATATGCCCAGGTTGTAGGCCCAATTCCTCCCAGTGGGGGGCATGTAGGAGGTGGTCAGTCAATGTTCTCTCTCATAGATGTCTCTATCTCTCTCCCTCTCCCTCTAAAATCAATAAAGAAAAATTATTTTTAAAAAGCAAAAAACTGCTCTGGCCGGTTTGACTCAGCGGTTAGAGCGTCGGCCTGCGTCCAGAGAGACTCGGGTTTGGTTCCATCTAAAGGCATGTACCTCGGTTGCAGTTTGTCCCCGGCCCTGGTTGGGTCATGTGGGCGGCAGCCACTTGATGTGTCCCTTTCACGTCGATGTTTCTCTCCTCCCGGTCCCCCAGCTCTATCTGAACAAAAAAAAAAAAACTGGAAAAATGTCCTTGAGTAATGATTAAAAAGCAAAAAACTTAAAAAATATAAAATTTAAAAAAAACTTTAGTTTTAAAATAGTGTTAGATTTCCTGGGAATTTGCAAGATAGTTTCCATAAACCCATTTTCTGTTAATATCTTACATCAGTAAGGTATAATGGTTGCAACTAATAAATTCATATTGGTGAATTATTATTAACTAGAGTCCACACCAAGACACATCATCATCAAAATGCCAAAGGTTAAATACAAAAAGAGAATCTTAAAAGCAGCAAGAGCAGTTTGTTACCTACAAAGGAGCTCCCATAAGACTGTCAGCTGATTTCTCAAAAGAAACTTTGCAGGCTAGAAAGGAGTAGCAAGAGATATTCAAGGTGATGAAAAGCAATGACCTATGACCAAGATTACCCTATCCAGCAAAGCTGTCATTTAGAATCGATGGACAGTCTGGCTGGTGTGGCTCAGTGGTTGACTGTCAACCCATGCACCAAGAGGTCACCGGTTCAATTCCCTGTCAGGGCACAATGCCCAGGTTGCAGGCCTGATCCCCTGTGGGGGCATGCAGAAGGTGGCCAATTGATGTTCTCGCTCATTGATGTGTTTATCTCTCTCTCTCTCCCTGTCAATTCCTCTGTCTCTAGGATCAATAAAGGAAAAAGAAAAAAAAAGAGAATCGATGGATATATCAAGAGTTTCCCAGACAATAAAAAGCTGAAGGAGTTCATCACCACCAAACCAGTATCATATGAAATGTTGGAGGTCTTGAAGGAGAAGAACAAAAATATGAACAATAAAATGGCAATTAATACATATCAACAATTGAATCTACAAATAAAATGAGCAAGCAGAGCAGAAACAGACTCATAGATACAGAGAACTTTTTGTTGCTTGCCAGATGGGCAGGGGCTGGGGAGATGGGTAAAAAAGATGAAAGAGCCTGACCGGTGTGGCTCAGTGGTTGAGCATTGACTCATGCACCAAGAGGTCGCTGGTTCGATTCCCGGTCAGGACACATGCCCAGGTTGTGGGCCCGATCCTCAGTGGAGGCATGCAGGAGGCAGCCAATCGATGTTCCTATCTCTCTCTCCCTCTCCTTTCCTCTCTCTCTAAAAAATCAATAAAGAAAAAAAATTAAGCCCTGGCCGGTTTGGCTCAGCGGTTAGAGCGTCGACCTGCGGTCCTGAGAGACCCGGGTTCGGTTCCCGTTAAGGGCGCGTACCTCGGTTGCAGTTTGCCCACGGCCCTGGTCGGTCGTGTGGGTGGCAGCCACTCGATGTGTTCCTTTCACATCGATGTTTCTCTCTCTCTCTCTGTTCCTCTCTCTCCCTCCCACTCTACCTGAACAAAAAATAGGAAAATGTCCTCGGGTGAGGATAAAAAAAAAAAAGAAAAAGAAAAAGAAAAAAAATTAAAAAAAAAAAAAGATGAAAGAATTAAGAAGTACAAATTGGTTGTTAGACTGATGAACCTCAAAGGGGGGGAGGGAGGGCTGGATGAGATAAACCAAAGAACTTCCATGCATATATATGTAACCAATGGACACCGACAATAGTGTGGGGAAGGCAGGAGAGGGGCAGGATTGAGGAGGAGGGGTCAATGGAGAGGAAAGAGGGGGACATCTGTAATACATTCAACAATAAAGATAAGTTGAAAACTAATAGTAATAATAATAAAATTTATTATTTTTTAAGTTTTTTGCTTTTTTAGAAATAATTTTTCTTTATTGATTTTAGAGAGAGAGGGAGAGAAATAGAGACATCAATGGGAGAACATTGATTGGCTGCCTCCGCATGCCCCCCACCGGGGATGAGGCCCACAGCCTGGGCATGTACCCTGACTGGGAATCAAACAAGTGACCTCTTGGTCCATGGGTTGGCACTCAACCACTGAGCCACACTGGCTGGGCTAAGTTTATTATTTTTTAAATATTTTAATAAAGGTTCTTCAACTATTTTTTTAATCCTCACCTCTCCATTTTTTGTTCAGATAGAGTGGGGAGGGAGAGAGAGAGAGAGAGAACATCGACGTGAAAGGGACACATCGAGTGGTTGCCACCCGCAGGACCCAACCAGGGCTGGCGACAAACTGCAACCGAGGTACATACCCTTGGCGGGAACCGAACCCGGGTCTCTCTGGACCGCAGGTCAACACTCTACCGCTGAGCCAAAGTGGCCAGGGCAAAGGTCCTTCAATTGTTAGGATCCACCTTTTTTAGAAGGCAGAGAGAATTTGTAAATGACCACTTCGTTATTATATTTATGGTCAGTGTGCTGGCAGGTGAGAAGAAAATACAAGAATGGGAATCTTGATGTTCCATAATGATACACGCATAACAGATACAAAGGGAGTGTGAGGAAGACCCCACACACACCAGCTGAGAATGAGGTGATGCTGACCTCAACCAGAGTGAGAAAACACAAGAGGTTGAATGAGGAGAGAAGAAGCGGGGTGAGATTTCTTTGTGAGGTTTCATCCCCCGATCCCTCCATTTCCTAGGATAAGCCCAGAAGGCATATGAGTATGTATCCCTGCTGTTGGGAGACCCTGTGGATATGGGTTTGACATCACCTAGGAAATCCAGGAAAGAGAGAGGCTGCCCAGCTGCTTTGGTGGCCAGGCGCGACCCTTGAGTCAGCTGTGGGCCAGGGAGGAGGGAAAGGGAAGCTGGCATTGGATCATTGAGGGTACAATCCAAAAGGGCTGGCTGGGACAAAGGAAGGAATGCTGACTTTCTAGGGCTGAAGAAGTTGCAAGTTCATTCCCCAAATCAAGTTGCATTTGCCAGAATCAAGAGATCTGCAGACTAAGAAGTTTTCAAGGTGAAAATCTGCACAGAAATCCCCAAAATGCCCACGAGAAGAAAAGGATAGCAATAGCCACCCCTGAGAGCAGGTCAGACCTGGCCCTTCCTCCTACCTCTCCCACTTAGGGTGAAGACTGAGCCTGGGGTAGAAGGGTGGGGGCGACTGGAAGGGCACTAAGGAGGCCAGCAGAGAGCAGAAACCTCCAACTACACCTGCTTCGTGCGGGCAGGCAGCTGCCAAGCCCTGATGCGCTGGCCTTGGAATGGGGCTTGAGGGCTGACTCATAATTAGGACTGAACATAGTTTTTGAATTGAGAATGGTCTATTGAATTAAAAGGACCCTAACATTGTCTCCTACATAAAATGAGCAGAAAAGTTTTAGGTTGATGTTATGGATTGAATTGCATCCCCCTCCAAAAATATATTTTGAAGTCTGAACCCTCAGTATCTTACAATGTGAGCTTTTTTGGAAATGGGATCATTGCAGATGTAATTGATTAAGATGAGGTCATACTGGAGAAGGGTATGACCCTGATCCAATATGACTGGTGTCTTTTTATACACACACACACACACACACACACACACACACATTTTGTTTTGTTTAATTGATTTTTTAGAGAGAGAAGAAGGGAGAGAGAGAGAGAAACATCGATGTGAGAGAAAAACATCGATCAACTGCCTCCTTCATGGCCCCCACTGGAGATGGAGCCTGCAACCCAGGCATGTGCCCTGACTGGGAATTGAACCGGAACCTCTCAGTCCATTGGTCAATGCTCAATCCACTGATCCACACCGGCCAGGCTGACTGGTGTCTTTATAAGAAGACCGTGTGAAGACAAACACGCAGGGACAGCCCATGTGAGGATGAAGGCAGAGATTGGAGTGATATAGCAAACCACCAGAGGTAGGAAGAGGCAAGGAAGAGGACCCCCACAGGTTTCAGAGTGAGCATGGCCCTGCCCACACCTTGATTTTGCACTTCTAACCTCCAGAACTATGAGAATGTCAAATTCTGTTTTAAGCTATCCAGTTTAGCCCTGGCCAGTTTGGCTCAGTGGTTGGAGCGTCGGCCTGCGGTCCGGAGAGACCCGGGTTCGGTTTCCGCTACGGGTGCATGCCTTGGTTGCAGTTTGTTCCCGGCCCTGGTTGGTCGTGTTGGTGGCAGCCACTCGATGTGTCCCTTTCATATCGATGTTTCTCTCTCTCTCTCTTCCTCTCTCTCCCTCCCACTCTATCTGAATAAAAAATGGAAAAATGTCCTCAGGTGAGGATAAAAAAAAAAAAAAGCTATCCAATTTGTGGTACCCTGCTACAGAAGCCCAGGGAAATTAATACAGCCTGTTAAGAGTTTTCATCTGGGACAGATGACGATGGTAGAAAATAAAGTTGTGTTCATCATATCTCATGAGTCATGCATAGAATATACTAGTAAGTCACTCCAGTTGTGCTGTGGAGTAAATTTCTCCAAGGGACCAGGGTGCATGACCGGGCCCTGGCCTTGAGGCCTAGGCCTGTAGGTGGAACCAAAGGAAAGGGGAACCAGCATAGTGAAAAATTCAGGCATTTTTTCTAGTAACTTATCCTGCAGATATAGTCATATGTGTGCAAAACAGTGTATGTACTTATAAGGTCATTCATTGAGACATTATTTGTAATACCTTATAGCCTCCCCCCATGTGCAGTTTTGCTGGTCACAATTTCAGTTACCTATGGTCAGCCTCTGCCCAAAAATATCAAATGGAAAATTCCAGAAAGAAACACTTTATATGTTTCAAGTTGCACACCCTTTGGGTAGAACTTGTGCATCTTTGGGTCTTATCCTGAGACAGGAGAATGCCTTTCCCCATCTCTCTCCTTATTGCTACTTGGATCACGGACATAGTGACAAGCTACCTTGGATCACGAGGATGATGGTAGCATCGGGAAAGGTGGAGTGACAAGAGAGAAGCTGGAACCCTGTTCTGAGCTGGGCTGCCGCCCAGCCCCAGACCACCCCCTCCAGACTGTTACATGAGAAATAAACTTCTATTTTATTTTTTTTGTTTGTTTTATTATTATTATTTTTTTATCCTCACCCGAGGATATTTTTCCATTTTTTGTACAGATAGAGTGGGAGGGAGAGAGAGGAAGGGAGAGAGAGAGAGAAACATCGACGTGAAAGGGACACATCGACTGGCTGCCACCCGCACGACCAACCAGGGCCGGGGACAAACTGCAACCGAAGTACGTGCCCTTAGCGGGAACCGAACCCGGGTCTCTCCGGACCGCAGGCCGATGCTCTAACCGCTGAGCCAAACCGGCCAGGGCATTATTTGTTTTATTTATTTACTGAGGACATTTTTGCATTCATCTTCAGACAGAGTGAGAAGGAAAGAGGAAGAGACAGAGAAACATCGATGTGAGAGAGACACATTAACTGGCTGCCACCCACATGATCCCAACTGGGGCTGGGAACAAACTGCAACCGAGGTGCGTGCCCTTAGCAGGAACCGAACCCAGGTCTCTCTGGACTGTGGGCCAACACTAACCGCTGAGCCAAACCAGCCAGGGCTAAACTGCTATTTTGTGTACATCACTGTTATTTGAAGTCTCTATGCTAATACACAGAGATTGTTCTAGGTTCTGGTTATCAAAATGAATCATACAATTCCACTCTACTTGGGAAGACAAATGCTTTAAAATATAATACAATTTGTTCATTTAAAAGTCATTTACTGAGTGTCAATTATGTATCAGTTACCAGTTCTAGGAGCATCCAGCCAAGGGTGAAATAGGCCTTGGAAATGGTCAAGGTCATTTTCCAGGAATGTAAAGAGAGGGAGACTCACATGGATCAGGGAAAATGGCCCCAGAGGAGACTGGGACAAGGAGAGATGTCAAAAGCTCTGTGTTCATTCCTAAGATTAAATGACTTAACCAACAGGAGTCTACTTCCTCGCAGTTCTGGAGGCTAGAGGTCTGAGAGCACGGTGTTGGCAGGGCTGGCTTCTTCTGAGGGCCTATCTTCCTTGACTTGTAGGTAGCTGGTTTCTCCGTGTGTCCTCACATGGTCTTCTCTCTGTGTGTGCCTGTGCCCTAATCTCTTCTTATAAAGATATAGTCATATTGGATTAAAGTCCACCCCAATGATCTCATTTGACTTTAATTAGTTTAAACATTCTATCTCCTGGCCCTGGCCAATGTGGCCCCGTGGTTAGAGCATCAGCCCATGCATTGCAGGTTCCATGCCCAGCCCCCGTCAGGACTCATGTGAGACGCAACCAATCGATGTGTCTCATCGATGTTTCAATCTCTCTCTCTCCCGCCCCCCCCTTCCCTTCCACTCTCTCATAAATTCAATGGAAAAAATAATATCCTTGGGTGAGAATTAACAATAACAAAAATATTATATCTCCAAATACAGTTACATTTTGAGGTACTGGGAATCAGGGCTTGAACATATGAATTTGGAGGGGACACAATTCAGCCCATAACAAACCCCTTTTTATGGGGAGCTGGCTGCACAGCACAGGGCCATGCCTTCCACCCCCTGCAGACAGGATACGAGGCGGTTAGGGAGGGCTCAGTGGAGCTGTTCTCGGACTTAGTGTGTGCGGCGCCGTCCCAGAGAACCAAGCCAGGTCCAGTTAGCATGGGGTTGGTTTCACTGTGGAATCCTGGAGACAGGTGAGGTGGGCAGGTCCCTGGAGACCCTAGATGAAGATTGAGCCCAGGGGTGAATTCATAAATGATTCCGGTACCACTTCCAATGTGTGGGAGTTGTTCCTATGGCACTAAACAGTTCACAGACACCAGCCAGGTGTCCTACAACTCAACTCAATTCTCACACTGTCTGCCTGGAGATAGTGTCAGATCCCACAGCTTAAGGGCTCAGTCCTATAAGACTGCTCTCCCCCACCTCGGCTCTCACTCCCTCCATTTCAGATGCCAGTAGAAAACCAGGTTTTTACCTGCTGTATTGTTTGGGGGTGAAAAATTATGTTCCAAGATTGAGATTGTCTTTGTCAATAATTTATTTAACACACAGGTTCACTGTAGGGATTATAACAATTTCACAAGCCAATCAAATACAGGATAATGTCTCGTAAGCCAATAAAGACATATTCCAACCCAATGATAGATTAATTATACTACTGTTCCATGCAAGGGGGAGATGAAAGAAATAAAGCCCAAGTTTAGTTTGAGGTGTACCTTTCTAACACCATTATAATAATCTGGTTACTATTTAACAGGAAAGGAACAAAAGGGAAGACTGGATAAAACAGGCATGCCACTTATACAGCTTTGCCAGAAAGCTGCAGTTAACACTCTCCAGGTCTATTCCCCTGCAGATTGATGAGGGGAGGGACTGGACCGAGGCAGTCTAGATGCATGCCCAATAAAGGCTGAGTGATGTGGGAGGTACTTACTTGTCAGTAACACCTGGAAACAAGTCAGTAGCCAGAATAGCCATCCACTGTAAGTGCACAAAACCTGAATATTTAAATTCCCGAACAAAGGATGTTAGCTCTCTTGGTTCTCTCTCTTGCTTGCCTGAGCTCCTGGTTGCAGGGGGAGCATTCCCCTGCATTCAACTGTGGGCCATATGGACTCCATACAATGGACTAATAGACTAATACTGTACTGGACCTGGCTGCAAAAAGGAAAGAAAACCATGGACACTGGCCCTGCTTCTAGCTTTGCTGAATCCACAGCTGTCCTTTTTCCAGGGCTCTAAGAGACATGGGACTTTGAAACCCCAGGAATATAAGTCCATGCAAATAGTCTTTTACCACATCTCATTCTCCCATGCAGACTTCTGAAAATGCTTATTTCAGTGGTATCCCAAGAACCTCACTCCCACTGGTGTCGGGGAAATCTGGCCTACTGATTTCCCCTGTAACATTTCTACGAGTTGGTTCTCAGGAGAGTCAGCTTAGCCAACCAAGAGCTGACGTCCAGATGCCAGTGCAAAGCAAAGTTCCCTGTTGCTTAAGCAGGTTGCTAGTGCTGGTGGGCAAGGTCATCTCCTGCCCAGGACCGCTGCACAGTTCTCACCTCTGCTTGTGAGCACTTTACACAGCAAGAGCCAATACCCCAGGGGCTCTAGAATAATCACACTCATAGAATAGAAAGTAAAACAGAGGTCACCAGCCCTGGCCGGTTTGGCTCAGCGGTTAGAGCGTCGGCCTGCGGTCCAGAGAGACCCGGGTTCGGTTCCCGCTAAGGGCATGTACCTCGGTTGCAGTTTGTCCCCGGCCCTGGTTGGTCGTGCGGGTGGCAGCCACTTGATGTGTCCCTTTCACATCGATGTTTCCCTCTCTCTCTCTTCCTCTCTCCCTCCCACTCTGTCTGTACAAAAAAAAAAAAAAGGAAAAATGTCCTCGAATGAGGATAAAAAAACCAAACAAAAAACAGAGGTCACCAGGGGCAGAGGGAGGGAGAAATGGGAGTTGTTTGATGGGTACAGTTTCAGTTTAGGAAGATGAAAAAATTCTGGAGACGGATGGTAGTGATGGCAACATGTACATAATGCCACTGACCTGTACACTTCAAAATACTTAAAAATGGTTAAAGTGGAAATTTTATGTTGTTTGTATCTTACCACAAGTTTTTATCTAACTTGGGCAAATGTTTTTCTTTCTTTATTTGTTGTTGTTATTTTTTTAGTATTTATTTATTTTTCCAATTTTTTTAATTTATTTTTGTTACAGATGTTTCTCCTTCTCCCCCCTAAACACCCTCCTCCCTATCTCACCCTCCCACCCCCCTAGCATTGTTGTCTATGTCATTGGTTATGAATACACGCATATAAGTTCTTTGGTTCATCCCATCCATCCCTCTGTCTCCCTACTCTGAGGTTTGTCAGTCTGAACCATACCCTTTCTATGTCTCTGGGTCTATTTGGTTCATCAGCCCACCTTGTTCATTATATTCCACAAATAAGTGAGATCATGTGGTATTTTTCTTTCTCTGATTGGTTTATTTCACTTAGCATAATACTCTTGAGGTCCCTCCATGTCATCTCAAAGGATAAGAGATCTTTCTTACAGCTGCATAGTGTTCCATTGTATATATGTACCACAGCTTTTCTTTTCCTTTTTATCCTCACCCGAGGACATTTTTGCATTTATCTTCAGATGGAGCGGGAGGGAAAGAGGGGGGAAGAGAGAGAGAGGAACATCGATGTGAGAGAGACACATCAAGTGGTCGCCACCTACACAACCCCAATCAGGGCCGGAGACAAACTGCAACCGAGGTACATGCCCTTATTGGGAACCGAATGGGGGCCTCTCTGGTCTGCTGGCCGATGCTCTAACCACTGAACAAAACTGGCCAGGGCTGTACCATAGCCTTTTTTTTTTCTTTATTGATTTGAGAGAGAGAGAAAGGAAGAGGGATAGAAACATTGATGAGAGAGAACACTGATTGGCTGCCTCTTGCATGACCCTCACTGGGGATTGGGCCCACAACCTGGGCATGTGCCCTGACCGGGACCTCTTGGTGGGTGAGTTGACACTCAACCACTGAGCCATACCTGCCAGGTGCTGTACCACAGCTTTATCCACTCATCTATTGATGGACACTTGGGCTGTTTCCAGATCTTAGTGATTGTCAATAGTGCTGCTATGAACATAGGGGTACATATATTCTTTCTGATTGGTGTTTCTTATTACAATTTTAAAATATAAAAATAAATTTAAAAATTTTTTTTAATTGATGGATTTTAGAAAGAGAGAAAAAGAAAAAGAAACATGGATTTATTGTTCCACTTATTTATGCATTCAGTGCTTGATTCTTTTTTTAATGTTTTTATTGACATTTTAGAGAGAGGAAAAGGGAGAGATAAAAACAAGATGTGAGAAACATCAATCGGCTGCCTCCTGCACGCCCCCTGCTTGGGATCAAGCCTGAAATCTGGGCATGTGCCCTGACCAGGAATTAAACCAGGAACTCTCAGTCCAAGGGACATGCTCAATCCACTGAGCCACACCAGTTGTATCGGGATAACACTGTAACCAATTGAGTTACCTGGCTAGGGCAAAATAAATTCTTAAAAACCAAAATACCACCCTGGCCAGAGCAATGAGTCATGGTTTCAATTTTGATCAAGGGCATGCTCCTCAGTTGCAGTTCGTCCCTGGCCCTGGTCAGGGTCCTGCGGGAGGCAGCCAGTCAGTCAATGTGTCTCTTTCACATCGATGTTTCTCTCTCTCTCTTCCTCTCCTACTCTATCTGAAAAAACAAAACAAAACAAATACACATTATTCCCACGGATCAAATACACTTTTTTCATCTCTAAAAAATCTTTTAGCAAATAACAATATTAAGAGCAATAACTAGGGAGATTCCAAAATGGTGGCCGAGTTAATGGAAACTACACAGACCATCTCCCAGGACCAAACTGGAATTACAACTAAAATAAAGACAAATCATCAGGAAAAAGCAACAGAAAAGCAGCTTGCAAGGACCATATAACCAGGGACACTGAATTGATCTTGGTAGAATTGTGGAGGCATGAGATGGGGGCTAGGAGCCCTGGCTGGTTTGGCTCAGCGGTTAAAGCGTCGGCCTGCGGTCTGGAGACCAGGGTTCGGTTCCCACTAAGGGCATGTACCTCGGTTGCAGTTTGTCCCCAGCCCTGGTTGGTCGTGCGGGTGGCAGCCACTCGATGTGTCCCTTTCACGTCGATATTTCTCTCTCTCTCTCTCCCTCCTGCTCTATCTGAACAAAGAATGAAAAAGTGTCCTCGGGTGAGGATAAAAAAAAAAAAAAGAGAGAGAGATGGGGGCTAGGAGCCCACGGACAGCAGCAGTCTTAGCTGTGAGTAGGGCCCTCGGGGCTAAACTCCTAAGCAGCTCCACAGTGCAGAGAACAGGGACAGAGCATTAAAATAGCCACAGCCATTCACCTTTGGCTCCAGCAGAGGGAGGGCGGACTGGACTGGAACTGTGTGGGGACACTCGAGATTTGGAGGGTGCTCACAAGTTTTGCTGAGTTGCTGCCACACGGGACGGTGGTCATGTTACTCCTTCCCAGGGTTCTGGGGGAAAGGCGGTGGCTCCTCCTGTGGAGATTCAACCCCACCAGGTGGGCCATTGAAATGCAAATTGAGGCTCATTAACAACCAACATCTGCCTCACCCTCCAGAAAATCCCTTGGGCTGAACACCTGAGGAAGTTTTTCATTCAACTGAGAACCCCAGGCTCTTCAAGTAACCATGACTAATAGCCTCCAGGCAAAATGCTAGAGGATAACCGAACTGTTCCTGAGTTTGCAACTCTACTCAGGAAAGTAAGATTTGACAGTGGTGTTTAACATGGATCCTCCCACGTTCATCCAAACCCAGTAGAGAAAGCCACAAACAGCAGAACACAAATACCCACAGGGAAAATTTGGCAGGTTCCAAGACCCACTGAGATAGTCAAAATGGTGAAACAAAGAAACAAACCCCAAATGAAAGAACAAGAGACCTCTACCGAAGATGAGATAAATTAAATGCAGCTAAGCAAGTTAACAGAGCTAGAATTCAGAACCATGATCTTGAGGAAGTTCAACAGCATGAATAAGGACATCAACACCGTGAGTAAAGACATAGAAACACTGAAAATGAAAAACCAGCAAGAAGAAATCAAGAATGACATATCAGAAATAAAGAACACATTGGAAGGTCTAAACAGTAGAGTAGAGGAAGCTGAGGACTGGATCAGTGAATTAGAAGAAGGGTAGAAAAAATCAACCAATCAGAAAACCAAAAGGAAAAAATAATTAAAAAATAGGAAGTGCCCAGCTGGTGTGGCTCAGTGGCTGAGTGTTGACCAATGCACCAGGAGGTCGCCAGTTTGATTCCCGGTCAGGGCACATGCCCAGGTTGTGGGCCCGATCCCCAGTGTGGAGCATGCAGGAGACGGCCAATCAATGTTCTCACTCATTGATGTTTCTATCTCTCCTTCTCCCTTCCTCTCTCTAAAATCAATAAAGAAAAAAAACCCAAAAAACAGGAAGACAGCTTAAGAGAACTGTGGGACAACTGGAAACGTAATAATATTTGCATCATAGGAGTCCCCGAAGAAGAAGAAAATAAGCAAGGGTTAGAGAATATATTTGAAGAAATGGTGACAGAAAACTTCCCTAATGGTGAAGGAAGAAAGCATTCAAGTTCAAGAAGCACAGAGAGCCCCAAGTAAGAGGAACTGAAACAGGCCCACAACAAGACACATAGTAATTAAAGTGCCAAAGATGAAAGACAAAGAGAGAATCCTAAAGGCAGCAAGAGATAAGCAACAGGTTACCTACAAAAGAACCTCCATTAGGCTATCAGCTGACTTCTCAACAGAAACACCACAGGCCAAAAGGGAAAGACATGAAGTAATCAAGGTCATGAAAAACAAGGATCTGAATTCAATACTGCTCTACCAAGCAAGGCTATCATTCAAAATAGAAGATCAAATAAAGAGCTTCCCAGACCAAAAAAAAAAGGCTAAGAGAATACATTAGCACCAAACCAGCACTGCAAGAAATGTTAAAAGGACTGCTGTAATTAATAGAAGAAATAGAAAGAAAAATATAACCACACTAAACAAAAATGGCAATAAATAAGTACATATCAATAATCACCTTAAATGTAAATGAATTGAATGCTCTGATAAAGAGACACAGAGTAGCTGATTGGATAAGAAAGCATGACTCATATATTTGTTGTTTACAAGAGACCCACCTCACAACAAAAGACTCACATAAGTTGAAAGTGAAGGGATGGAAACAAATCTTCCAAGCAAACAGAAAAGAAAAAAAAGCTGGGGTAGCAATACTCATATCTGATAAGATTTCAAAATGAAGGCCATAACAAGAGACAAAGAAGGCCACTACATAGTATTGAAAGGATCTATCCAACAGGAAGATATAACCTTGGTAAACATATATACACCCAATATAGGAGCACCAACATATATTAAAAATCTTCTGGAGGACTTCAAAGGAGAAATCAACAGCAATACAATCATAGCAGGGGACTCAACACCCCGCTCACATCACTGGACAAAAAAATTAGCAAGAAAACAGAGACTCTAAATGAAGCACTAGACCAAATGGATTTAATAGATATCTACAGAGAATTACACCCCAAAACTACAGAATTCACATTTTTCTCAAGTGCACATGAAACATTCTCAAAGACAGACCACATGTCAGGACCAAACTAAGTCTTTACAAGTTCAAGAAGATTGAAATCATATCAAGCATCTTCTCAGATCACAATGGCATGAAACTAGAAATCAACTGCAACAAGAACATGCAAAGACATTTGAACACATGGAGGCTAAATAGCATGTTATTAAAAAATGAATGGGTTACCAAGGAGATCAAGGAAGAAATTAAAAACTTCCTGGAAACCAGTGAAAATGAACACACAACAACACAAAATCTATGGGACACAGCGAAAGCAGTTCTGAGAGGGAAGTTCATAGCATTACAGGCCTACCTCAAGAAAAGAAAAATTTCTAATAGACTATCTAACCTCACAACTTAAAGTACTAGAAAGCAAACAAAAAGAAAACTCCAAAGCAAGTAAAAGGAAGGAAATAGTAAAGATCAGAGCAGAAATAAATGACATAGAGACCAAAAACACCAATTCAAAGGATCAATGAAACAAAGAGCTTGTTTTTTGGAAAAGATAAACAAAATTGATGGACCCTTAGCTGGACTCACCAAGAAACAAAGAGAGAGAACCCAAATACACAAAATCAGAAATGAAAGTGGAGAAGTAACAACTGACACTAAGAAATACAAAGGATCATTAACAAATACTATGAACAATTATATGGCAACAAATTTGACAATCTAAGCAAAATGGACAAATTACTAAAAACACATAGTCTCCCAAAACCAGACTGGGAAGAGATAGAAAACTTGAACAGACCAATAACAACTAAGAAAATTAAAGAGGTAATTAAGACTCTCCTAGAAAACAAAAGCCCAGGCCCGGATGGCTTCACGGAGGAGTTTTACCAAACATTCAAAGAAGAACTAACACCCGTTCTCAAACTATTTTAAAAAATTCAAGAAGATGGAAGACTTCCAAATTCGTTTTATTTATTTATTTATTTATTTTTATCCTCACCCGAGGATATTTTTCCATTTTTTGTACAGATAGAGTGGGAGGGGGAGAGAGGAAGGGAGAGAGAGAGAGAAACATCGACGTGAAGGGACACATCGAGTGGCTGCTACCCGCACGACCAACCAGGGCCGGGGACAAATTGCAACCGAAGTACGCGCCCTTAGCGGGAACCGAACCTGGGTCTCTCCGGACTGCAGGTCGACGCTCTAACCGCTGAGCCAAACTGGCCAGGGCCAAATTCGTTTTATGAGGACAGCATAATTCTAATTCCAAAACCAGAAAAAGACACTACAAAGAAAGAAAACTACAGGCCAATATCGCTGATAAAAATAGATGCTAAAATCCTAAACAAAATACTAGCAAATCGGATCCAGCAATATATCAAAAAAATTATTCACCATGACCAAGTGGGATTCATCTCAGGAATGCAAGGCTGGTACAATATTCGCAAATCAATAAATGTGATACACCATATAAACAAAGCGAAGGATAAAAACCACATGATCATATCAATGAATGCTGAAAAAGCATTCGACAAAATCCATCACTCATTTCTGATAAAAATGCTCTGCAATGTGAGAATAGAGGAATCATATCTCAACATAATAAAAGCCACATATGAAAGACTTACAGCCAACATCATACTCAATGGGCAAAAACTAAAAGCATTTCCCTTAAGAACAGGAACAAGACAGGGATGCCCACTTTCACCAATGTTATTTAACATAGTACTGGAAGTCTTAGCCACAGCAATCAGACATGAAGAAAAAATAAAAGGGATCTAAACTGGAAAGGAGGAAGAGAAATTGTCATTCACAGATGACATGATATTATACATAGAAAACTCTAAAGACTCCATCAAAAATTTACTAAACTTAATAAATAAATTTGGCAAAGTAGAGGGATACAAAATTTTTTTTCTTTTTCAGATGGTTTTTTTTAAAAAAAATCTTTATTGTTGAATATATTACAGATGTCCCTCATTTTTCCCACATTGACCCCCTCCTCCCCACTCCCTCCCCCATCCTGCCTTTTCCCACACTAGTGTTTGTCTCCATTGGTTATGCATATAAGTTTTGGGGTTTATTTCTTCCCACCCCCCAACCCCTTTCCCTTTGAAGTTTGTCAGTCTAGCAATGAATTTGTACTTCTTAATCCCGTCACCTTTTTTACCCATTCCCCAACCCCCCTCCCATCTGGCAACCAACAAAATGTTCTCTGTATTTATGAGAATGTTTCTGTTCTACCTGTTCATTTTGTTTGTAGATTCCATTGTTGATAGATATGTATTCATTGCCATTTTGTTTGTTCATATATTTTATCTTTTTCTTCAAAAAGACCCTTCATCATTTCATATAATAATGGTTTGGTGGCGATGAACTCCTTTAACTTTTTCTTCTCTGGGAAAGTCTTTATATGGCCATCGATTCTAAATGACAGCTTTGCAGGATAGAGTAATCTTGGTTGTAGGTTCTTGCTTTGCATCACTCTGAATATTTCTTGCCACTCCCTTCTGGCCTGCAAAGTTTCTTTAGAGAAATCAGCTGACAGCCTTATGGGAACTCCCTTGTAGGTAACTAGCTGCCTTTCTCTTGCTGCTTTTAAGATTCTCTCTTTGTCTTGAACCTTTTGCATTTTGATGATGATGTGTCTTGGTGTGGGCCTCTTGGGGTACATCTTGTTTGGGACTCTCTGTGCTTCCTGGACTTGTATGTCTGTTTCTTTCAACAAGTTAGGAAAGTTTTCTGCCATTATTGTTTTAAACAGATTTTCAATTTCTTGTTCTCGCTCTTCTCCTTCTGGCACGCCCAAGATGCGAATGTTGGCACGCTTGAAGTTGTCCCAGAGGCTCCTTACACTATCCTCATTTTTTTTGGATTCTTTTTTCTTTTTGCTGTTCTGATTGTGCGTTTTTTGCTTCTTTATATTCCAAATCGATGGTTTCCTTGGATTTACGTACTCTACTATTGAATCTCTGTAAATTATTCTTTATTTCAGTTAATGCCTCCTTCAATTCTGACTGTATCCATCATTTCTGACTGGCCCTTTTTTATGCTCTTGAGGCCCTCCCTAAGTTCACTGAGGTTCTCACTGAGTTTATTGAGCATCTTTATAAGCAGTATTTTGAACTCAGTATCTGTTAGGTTGCTTATCTCCGTTTTGCGTAGTTCTTTTCTTGGGGTTTTGTTCTGTTCTTTCATTTGGGACCTGTTTCTTTGTCTCCTCATTTTGGCTGCCTCCCTGTGTTTGTTTCTGCATATTAACAAGTGGTATGGGGCTCGCTGAGACCATATGCTGCTCGTTTGAAAGAATTTAGGAAAAACCTGAAGCAGGATCCAAGACAGGCCAATCCTATGGTTAAGCAACTGGCAACAGCTTGGGTGGGCCTGAAAGTTGGGTGGGGCGGGGCCTCAGGGAGTCAGCAGGGCGGGGCTACCGGTGTGAGCCAGGTTGCTGGAGTCCCAGATATGGCGACTGTCTGCCGCCCCAGGGAAGGGCTCACCAAAGGAACAAAGGCCTCTGACAGCACGTTTGTCCCCGAGGAAGCCCCCTCTCCAGCCCTCGCTCCAGTGCCAAACAGCTCAGTTCTTCCCTGTATGTCTCTGGTGCCCCTCGAGCTGCCTCCCCTCCAAGCTTAGAGGGAGAGAGTCCGATAAGTCCGTGCGCGGGCCCTTTAAGGAGCTGCCTGGGGCTCCAGCCACTTCAGCCTCCCTGAGCCTCAGTTCCTGCTGGTTTTTCCAGCCAGAAGTTATGGGGATTCTCTTCCTGGCACTGGAACCCTGAGCAGGGCACCTGGTGTGGGACGGGGACCCCTCAGTCCACAGGGAGGACCTTCCCAGCCGAGGTGTCCTCCTGATTTTTATCCGCCACACGCGGGTGTGAAACCAGCCCATCCCCTCCGCCCCTCCTACCTGTCTGGATGTGGCTGCTGCTTTAATTCCATAGTTGTAGGATTTCCATTCAGCTTGATTTCAGGTGGTTTTGAATGATGGTTAATCTGTAGTTTAGTTGTCATTTTGATGTGGTTGTGGGAGGACGCGATACCGTGTTTACCTACCCCGCCATCTTGACCGTAAGTCCGAGGGATACAAAATTAACATCAAGAAATCAACGGCAGCCCAGGCTGGTTTGGATTAGTGAGCATCGGCCTGCGGTCCAGAGAGACCCAATCTCAGTTCCCGCTAAGGGCATGTACCTCAGTTGCAGTTTGTCCCCAGACCTTGTTGGGTCTTGTGGGTGGCAGCCACTCGATGTGTCCTTTCACATTGATATTTCTCTTTCTCTTCTTCTCCCTCCTGCTCTATCTGAACAAAAAATGAAAAAATGTCCTCGAGTGAGGATAAAAAAAAAAAGAAAGAAATAAACAACATTCTTATACACCAATGATGAACTCACAGTAAGAGAGAAAGAAATAAACAACATTCTTATACACCAATGATGAACTCACAGTAAGAGAAACTAAAAAAACAATCCCATTTACCATTGTGGCAAAAAAATTAAGATACCTAGGAATAAACTTAATCAAAGTAGTAAAGAACCTATTTGCAGAAAACTACAGGACATTGTAAAAAGAAATAGAGGAAGATATAAAAACGTGGAAGCACATAACTTGTTCATGGATTGGAAGAATTAACATCATTAAAATGTCCATATTACCCAAAGCAATCTATAGATTCAATGCAATCCTCATCAAAATACCAATGACATATTTCACAGAACTAGAACAAATACCTCAAAAGTTCATATGGAACCAAAAAAGACCCTGAATAGTCACAGCAATCTTGAAAAAGAAGGATAAAGTAGATGGGATCATAATACCAGATTTCAGGTTATACTACAAAGCGACTGTAATCGAAACAGCCTGGTACTGGCACAAGAACAGGCATATAGACCAGTGGAACAGAACAAAGAACCTAGAAATAGACCCAAGACATTATGCTCAGTTAATATTTGACAAAGGTGTCAAGAGCATTCAATGGAGTAAAGACAGCCTCTTTAATAAATGGTGTTGGGAAAATTGGACAGCTACAAGCAAACAAATGAAACTAGACCATCAACTTACACCATACACAAGAATAAACTCAAAATGGATAAAATACTTAAATGTGACTCATGAATCTATAAAAATTCTAGAAGAAAATGTAGGCAACAAAATTTCAGACATCACACACAGCAGAATTTTCACTGATGCATCACCTAAGGCAATAGAAACAAAGGAGAAAATGAACACATGGGACTACATCAAACTCAAAAGCTTCTGCACAGCAAAAGAAACAACCATCAAAATGGAAAGGCAACCCACTGTATGGGAGAGCATAATTGCCAATTATACATCGGATAAGGAGTTAATTTCCAAAATATATAGAGTATTCATACAACTCCACAAAAGGAAGACAAAGAACCCAATTAAAAAATGGGCAGAGAAGCTAAATAGATACCTCTCCAAACAGAACATACAAATGGCCAAGAGACATGAAGAAATTCTCAACATCACTAATCACCAGAGAGATGCAAATTAAAACAACAATGAAGTATCACCTCACATCTGTCAGAATGGCCATCATCAACAAATCACCAAAGACAAGTGTTGGCAAGGGTGTGGAGAAAAGGGGACTCTAGTACACTGCTGGTGGGAATGCAGACTGGTGCAGCCACTATGGAAAACAATATGCTATTACCTCAAAAAATTAAAAATTGAATTGCCATTTGACCCAGTGATCCCACTTCTAGGAATATACCTTAAGAAGCCTGAAACACCAATCAGAAAGAATATATGTACCCCCATGTTCATAGCAGCACTATTTACAATAGCTAAGATCTGGAAACAGCCCAAGTATCCATCAGTAAACGAATGGATAAAAAAGCAGTGGTACATATACACAATGGAGTACTACACAGCTGTAGGAAAGAAAGATCTCTTATTCTTTGAGACAACATGGAGGGACTTGGAGAGTACTATCCTAAACAAAACAAGCCAAGCAGAGAAAGACAAATATCACATGATCTCACTTATTTGTGGAATATAATGAACATAACAGTCTGAGGAACAGGGTAGACCCAGAGATGTGGAAGTAGGGTACAGACTGACAACCCTCAGAAGAGGGTGTGGTGGGGGGAGGGAAGAGATAAACCACAGAACTTATATGCATGTATGCATAACCGATGGACACATGGACAACAAAGCTGGGGATGGGGTGGGAGGGATGGGGGGGATGGTGTCAATGGGGAAAAAAAGGAGAAACATCTGTAACAAAAATAAATTAATAATTTTAAAAAAGAGCAATAACTACATCTTGTAGCTTCTAAATCAGCTTTTAGGGCTGCAGAGCACTTTGTGGAGCGGGTGACAGGAAGCAGGGTCTGCCTAAACAGAAGGAAAGGAAATGGTCTTCCCTGCTTGTCTTCCACACTGTTTATGTAAAAATATTCTGCCCTCTGAGATGTTTTGACTTTTGGTATCCTCCTCCTAGGCAAGCCGGAAACCCTGCGAGTTAACATCTTTACTCTTTGTTTCTAAGCAATGACTGAAAGTCAGCATAAGAAAAGGACTTTTTAATTAAAGAGAGCAGAGCAAGAAATAGAACCTCAATTTTATCTGTTTCCCACATCACCTCCCAGGCAGGAATGCGCACACTTGAAGTTACCTGGTTTTCCCCAGTTTATAAAGCATGGGCCTAATTAAAAGTCCCTTAAGATTTCTGTACCCTTTGCCAAATTACTTCCTCTCATAAAGATCTTCCTTGGACCCCCAAAAGTTTAAGTTTAAGAAGTAATTATAATATAAAAGTCCACTGAATTCCTAACAATCTCAACAGCAGTATATTCTTTTATTGTAATTATTCTAACTGCAGAAAGAACTCTGCAGTTAGAAAAAAAAATCACAATACTTTTATTCTATATTACCAATGAATTTATTTTGCATTAAATTCATTTTCATGCAAAGCATGCATAGTTAATGATTTTAGTGATGTCTTGAGGAGTTAGACTACAACTCCTTAACAAGAGTAACTACATAAATTATTTGGAACTCTTCTGTTAAGGAGACTTGCCCCTTATCCCCCTTTATTCATTTCTTCGATATTTATTAATATCAGTATGATATCAGTATAAGCTCATTGATATTTATTTTACACTTTGGGTTATAATTTCATACTACTTTATTTTGTTGCTCAAATAGTCCCAGCTTGGGTCATTGTGGCCTTACATGTACTTGGCAGAAGAAAAGAAAACAAACAAAAAAGACAAAACCAAGGGTGCAGGTGTTGTGTTGGGTTCTTTCCCCACTTTAAATTTATTTTGAGTGGTAGCCAGTTTCCAAAGTCCATGTACCCTACAGGGATATCAGTGTTGGCTCTCTAACAAGATTTCCTTTTTAAAAAAACTAAAATTTATTATTATTTTTTCTTTATTGATTTTAGAGAGAGAGGAGCGGAGAGGGAGAGAGAGATAGAAACATTAATGAGAGAGGAGAATATCAATTGGTCGCCTCCAGCATGCTCCCCCCCCCCCCCCCCCAGGATTTGGCCCACAACCTGGGCATATGCCCTGACCGGGAATCGAACTGGTGACCTCTTGGTGTGTGGGTCGATGCTCAAACACTGAGCCACACCAGCCGGGCAAAACCACAGTTTTTAATCTGAAAATGAAGATCGTGCCTGTTTACAGGACTGAGGTGAGGAGTACATGGATAGTTTATAATAATATGGGACAGATAAGTCCAGTTATTTGTAGTACCTGAAACAGTCCAGTCCAGAGAGATGGAAAGTAGAAAGCTGGCTATCAGGGGCAGAGGGCAGGAGGGATGGGGAGTTAGTGCTTAATGGATGCAGAATTTCAAAAGTTCTGGAAATGGATGGTGGTGATGGTTGCAAAACAACGCAGGTATAGTTAATGCCACTGAGTTGTATTTGAAAATGGTCAATTTTATGTTAAGTGTATTTTACCACAATAAAAAAGAAATATGTACTTATTGTTGAAAATATAGAAAACTTTTTTTTTTTTTTTTTTTGCTTTAAATTCTTCGTTATCCCAGTACTCAGTGGCCATTTGACAAATGTATATCCTCTGTATACCTTTTGGATCCTACACATACAATTTTGTTCTTTTAACATATCATGAATATTTTCTCATGCTGTTCAACACTCAGTAAACTTTTTTTTTTTTTTTAAGCTAGAGTGAAAGGGAGGTAGGGACAGAGAGAGAAACATCAATGCGAGAGTGACATGGATTGGTTGCCTCCCACATGAACCCAACAGGGACCAAGGATCTAACCAGCAACCCAGGTACATGTCCTTGACCCTTGATGGGGAATGGAACCTGAGACCCTTCAGTCAAGGGGCATTGCTCTAACTGCTGAGCCAGACAGGTCTGGGCCTCACTAAACATTTTTATTTGCTGCATGATATTCCACCATTATTTGTTTACTCATTGCCATATTTTTAGATGAATTTTTCAATAATATAAATAACACCATAATGAACACCTCTCTGTGATTAAATACATCTTGTTCCCATTTCAAAATACATCTGTTGGGTTATAATTTTTAGTATAGACAGGGAAGTAGAGTTACTGGGTCAAGAAGTAACCATTTTTAAGTTGCCATACCTTCCCAGAAAGGTATGCTGATTACATTGTCACCAGCTACCTAAAAGACACTCATTTTTAGGTCACGCATACCCGGTTGCCCACTCTTCCTTTAAAAAAATATTTTCTACCTTGGTAGATTAAATAGGGTATCTAATTGCTGCAATGTTGTCTTTTTGTGTGTGTGTGTGTGTGTGTTTCTATTGATTTTTTTATAGAGGGAAATGGAAACGTTGATGTGAGAAACATGATAGGTTGCCTCCTGCATGCTCCCCACCCAGGATCCAGCCCGCAACAGGACCATGTGCCCTGACCTGGAATGAATCAGGACCTCTCAGTTCTCATGGGACAGCTGTTCAATCCACTGAGCCACACCAATCGGGCCTCTTCTTTGCCTTTAATTAGGCTTAAGTATTGTCCAAATCTGTTGCTCTTCAAAGAAACAGTGGAAACATTTAAATGTTTGAAGTTCTTTGATTTTTTTTAACCCATTAATTTAAATTACATCAAGTGAGTTCCAGTTAGCGATCGCAGGGTCGGTGGGGAGCTGCGGAGCTTGGAGCTAGGGTCGCGGGCCCGACCAGCAACCGGCGGCGTCCTGTCGCCCAGCCCTACTGACCCACCAGCGCTGAGCCCACCTGACGCTGCGCCTTGACACCCCATTAGGGCCCTGCAGCCGGGGGAGTGTCCCCCGGTGCTAAACCGGGAGGGGGGCTACACCAAGGAAAACCCCACCCCATGAAGAGCCAGTCTTTCCCAAGGCGCTTATGGGTGGGAAGGGTGCTCTGCTCATCTCGCTCTCCTCTCTGCGGCCCTCCTCCACCCAGTTAGAGCATCACCGCGGGGCGTCCCAGGCATCCGCGGGCCACGCCGAACACAGGGCAGGTCCACGCGGTCTCGAGGCTTCTGTAGTCGCCCTCAAAGCCGCTTTAAAGTGGTGGACGTGAGATTCCCCTAAATCTGGGGACCAGGATGCTCGAGTAGGAACCAGAACCCCGAGGACCGCGGGGAACCTCAAAGGGGTGGGAAGAAGCCAATGACCCTCCTTTTTCATACCTGGCGAAGGAGGACCTTCGGCGACCACCAGCCACCCCCAACCCCGGGGGGAGGGTCCCTGACGGAAACGCCCACGGCCCCGCCCACGTGTCCTCCTTCCTCGGCTTCCCGTGTCACTTCCCGCCGTCCCCTCCCTCAGTTTCCTCGTCCCCGCCCTTGGCGACCCTCCCCGGGTTTCCTTTCTCCCCTCCCCACGCTTGCTCCGGGCTTCCCGAGCCCCCTCCTTGGTATCCCCCACCCCACCCCCGTCTGGCCGCGCGCTTCCTCCGGGAGCTTTTCTCGTCCCCTCCCCGAGCATCTCCCGTGCCCTCCCCGCCCCCCGGGTTTCCCGAGTACCCTCCCCTCCCCGCCCCCGTTTTTAAACCTGGCGCCCTCGCTCGAGCGGTTACGGCGCGGCCGAGTCGCTGGCGCCGCTGGAGGGGCGCGGGCTCCGCGGGCACCATGAAACCCGAGGCAGCTGCTGGAGCCCGGGAGGCGCGGGGTCGCGTCTGTCACTGCCCCGCGGACGGTCCCCGGAGGTCACCGTCGCCGCGCGGGCCCGAGAGGTGAGGGCGGCTCCGCGGCCCGCTTGGGCGCGAGAGAGGAGCGCGGCGCGTGGTGCTGGGAGCCGAACGCTCCGGCGCCGAGTCCCCGAATCCCACCGCGACGCCAGGCGAGTTCCTTGGCCGGAGGCTGGGACGCAGTCTTGGTTCCAGCGCACAGGTCTGAAGTGCGAAGGTCCAGGAGGTTTCCGCAAGGAAATGGGCCAACGCTTCCGTTTCTAGATCTGAAATTCACCCGACTGGGAACGTTGATGTCTCCGGGCCCCTCAACGAGCCTTGCAGGGTGGCCCCCTCACGCTGACTGTCAGTCTTGGTGACAGTCTTTGTTTGCGCTGTGTTTGGGGCTCGACGATTGCTGCCCGGTGCACCAGCTCTTTTCAAGGTCGTAAAGATGAAGGAAATCCAATTAGCCGGGAAAGTGTGGAAGAGGCTGGGTGGCCAGGCAGCCTTTGTGCATCGTCGAACTCTGCAGAACCCTTCAGGTGGTGCGGTTGGAATTAATGAGCCACAAAGTAGCCAGCTACAGGAGGGAATCTGAATGGAAGAGTCCAGTCAGGCTTGGAGAAAAAAAAAAACTTCAACTACTATGTCCCCTGATAAATTGTATCAGATTTGGGACTTCTCAAAGCCCAGTGATGGCAGAGAATTGGGAATGTGGCAGGAGGCAAAAAACACACTTGGCATGGTGTCCCCACAGACTGAACGTGAGAAGACATTCTCCGGTGTCCAGTGACTCCTTTTCAGGCACACAGTAGAAATGATAAGAATGATAACTCCTATGACATAATTTTCAAAGACAGCAGATGATGGTGGGGTTCACTCCTGGTCTCTTCCATTCCAGCCCCACACCCTGGAGACCTTGGATCCTGACACCCCAAGATGCCGAGCGGACCAGAACTGCAAGCGGGGTAAGGTGAAGTGTGGGAGATGTAGGTATCCACCATTTCGGCCAGAAAATGGCACCATCTCTGAAATAGAGAGACCATGAAAGGCTGTCTTGGCCTGTCCCTCCCTTGGCCATCTAATGCAGAAGTGGTCTGGAGTAGGAGCCTGGGGAGCGATGTTGATCAAACCTGAGTCACAGTAGATTGGGTTCCTGCTTGCTCCTCCTGTCTTGAAAAGCAAAGCCACTCCACCATAGCCGTTTCATGGGTAATATAAGAGATTCCTTCTATGTTGGTTTGTTTTTTCTCGCCTGCATATCAGGTGGAGAGAGGATAGGAGAGGCTGCCTCTGACCCCTTGCCTTAGAAGAAAGCTCAAGTGTGCCATTAGCGCTGGGGTGGTGCCACAGTGCAAATAAGGGTAGAGATCAGTCTGGGGTGCCCAGGAGGTGTGGTTAAAAGCTCACATGCTGTCTGGCCCTTTCTGAAGCACTTTCAATCCTATCTGCAAGCACTCCTGGGGTAACTCGTATTGTCTGAGCAAATACACTCCAGTGGAGGGCTTTGTGGGCGAAGATTAATGGCCACCAGTATTCTTTTGTTTCCTGTGGTGGTAACTAAATTGCTTTATACTTATTGAAATAATGGCTTGCTTTCATGGAATGTACCTTTCCTTGTTACAGTTTAAAATATAAATGGATGACTTTTTTAAAAATGCTGAAGTTAATTAGGCTAGGAAAGACAGTATTTAATTTATGTAACACATGTGGCATATGGTTTAGTGTGTGGTTATTTGTAATATGATAAGAAAGTCAGGTGCAGGAAAGCAGACTTAGGCTACTTTATTGAATTAGTATGAATAATGGGAGTTTTAATTCAGTTACTATTATTTAAAGAATAAAGCAAGTAAATATCAAATTAACAAGGGACATTATTTTGTAGCCATATAATTCCTTCTTTTACATTCAAACTTAAATTCTTAAACATAAGACTTAAAAGTGCTTGGGAGAGAGAGAATATAGAAGTTTACAATTATCCAGTTTTCTTTTATTTATTTACTTATTTTAAAATATTTTTTCGTTATTGATTTTAGAGAGGGGAAGGGAGAGGGAGAGAGATAGAAACATTGAGAGAGAACATCAATTGTCTGCCTCCTGCATGGCCCCCACTGGGGATTGGGCCCACAACCCAGGCATGTGCTCTTACCGGGAATCGAACCCGTGACCTCTTGGTCACATGACAGTGAGTCATGTATATGGAGCCTATCAGCTGCAAGAATAAAAATTCTATAGCATACTTCCTAATGTAAGGCAAGCAGGTTGGTTCTTTTTATCCCTAGTGTGAAGAGAAGGCCATTCGGAGAAAAATGAAGATTGCCGAAAACATGTTAAGCTGTAGCAACTTTGTAGTTGACCCACAGCATGCACACTGGATAAATGTGTCCATGGACGTTTTTTGGAGGCGGGGGAAAGGGGGGTGTTCCATGGTGCTAGAGCGCTTGCTGCCCCGCTTCCCCCGGGCTAGCTCTTTACAAAACTCAGTTGACAGAGCGGAGAGGCCAGCGACTGGCAGGTGTACCGCGCGCCAGGTGAGCGCAGCCCAGATCCGGAAGGGAACGCTTCTTGCTCAACAGCGCCCTCTCCCGACAAAGGAGAACTCCTCGGCTCCAGAGCCCTGTTGTGCATCTCGAGAAATTGGAGGAAAGGCTTCAAGAAGGCCCTGCCCTGAATGGAGTCGCCCTCACCCATTTGGGAGCTATCTCCCTCCCCTGCATGGAAAAAATGACCTACAGCCTAAACCTTTGTTGACCTCTGTTCCATTTCCCTCCTGGAACTTGCCCGCCGTGCACAGGAGATGATTTCCTGATCGAATCTTCCAGGCTGCCCACCCCTTAGCTTTAGCCGAGTCAGAGGCATGTATATCTTTCCCCATTAGATTTAAACCGCCTGAACGGAGGGACTGTGTCGGACTCACAGCACTCTGGACATCACTGACAACAGTATGAGGAAGACGGTCTTATCAAATCTCTAAAATCGCTGTTGATATTAACCAATGCAGGTTACTTAGATTTTGTTTTTTTAAATTTCAGGATGCGACTTCAGAGGATCCTTGACTCTGTGTGTGTTTGTATGTGTCTGTCTTTACAGCTTGAGCCTGGGGGTGACCAACAAACTTCTGGATCAAAGGGGGCCTTTGGGTTTCAGCATCCCGTAAGGTAACATGACTTCACAGTAAGAAATACGTGATTTCCTCTTACTATAAGCATTAACACACTTTAGTTTTTTCTACTGCATACGTTTTCAACAAAGTGGAAAACAATTCAGTATTCTCCAATATTGTTTAGTTCCTATTATCCCAATGGACTTTAGGGATATTTAGTGGGATTTCTGCAATCCGTTCATTTATCCAGTCAGTGTTCCAGCTGCAAGTTGGAATTGGCCTGACTTTCCTTCATATCTTTTGTTTAATACCTCTTATTACATATTATGCCTTGTGTTAAATTGAATTAATGTGAGTTGTATAAGAATATCTATTTATTAGGTCTTGCTTCCGCCTCTCATTGGAGTATTTTTACCCTGTTTATCCTGGGAGACTAGAAGCTTTGATCAAACCCACAGATACTACGTGCTAGTGGGGACATTTAGAGCCCCTCAGACTGGTCAAAAAGTGACTTTTGAACAAGGGATTTTTTCCTACCATCCCTTTTGTCAGTGGTCTTGAATCCTCATGGGGTCACTGGGGAAATTTGAGAATACAAACGCTGGGTGGCTCCTCTGGGGGTTCTGACAGCCCTGTCCTGGGGAAAGGCCGAGGGGCTCCGCAGGTGATCCTGACATGCATTTGGTGAGACCACTACCTGTCAGGCCTTGCATGCACCCCCCGCACCACCTGCACCACCTGCCCCGGCCTGCCTCCTCTGGGCACTCTGCAACTGCTCCCCATTTCTAGATTTGGTGAACTGCAGTGACTGGTGAGGCATGTGTTGCAAACTGAATAAACTGTTTTATTACAGGAAATTTCAAGCATACAAAAGTGGAGAGACTAGTACAGTGAATCCCCATGTGCCCAGTACCAGCCTCAATAATCCTTAATGTTCTTTGGATCCGATCATGTTTGTCAACCGCTCCCAACTCTTTTTTCTTTTTAATTGTTGTTGGATTATTTTAAAGCAAATTCCAAACATCTCATGAATTCAAATTCACCTGTAAATTCTGGGGCCTCCCTGTATATGCAGTTTCACTTTCTAAGGTTTCAGTCTTTGCAGAAATACACAACTTACAAGTTTTAAATTGCACGTCCTTCTGAGTATCGTGCTGAAATCTCGTGTCTTCCTGCTTCACCCTGCCCAGGTTGTGAATCATCTCTTTGTCCAGTGGCTCCGCACTGTAGATGCTTCCCGACCAATAGTTACTTAGTATCCCTTTCAGTTATCAGATCAACTGTCGGGTTATCACAGTGCTTGTGTTCAAGCAACCCTTACTTTACTTAATAATGGCCCCAAAGCCATTCACATAACTTATTACAAAATATTGTTATAATTATTCTATTTTATTATTATTGTTAATCTCTTCCTGTGCCTAATTTAAACTTTATCATAGGTATGCATGTATAGGAAGAAGCATAGTATGTATAGGGTTTGGTACTATCTGAGGTTTCAAGCATCCACGGAGGGTCTTGGAACATACCCATCAAGTATAAGGTAGACTACAGGACTGCAGCATGACACCTGAGTTTGAACATGGCCAAACATTATGCTTATATCATTGTCATAGGCATATTCTATTTTTCTGTCTGTTGCAGTTTCTCAATTATTGACACTTTGTTTGGACTGGATCGTTCTTTGTTTTTGGAGGTTAGCGGCTGTCCTGGGGGCACTGTGGGATGTTAGCAGCATCCCTGCCCTCTACCTACTACATGCCAGTAGCTTCTCCTCAGTTGTGGCAACAAAAAAAGTGTCTGCAGACATTGCCATACACCCTCTCATGGTCAGGAATCACTGGGCTATCGGAAATCTTTGAGAAGGTTTTACATTTTCATGCACTATTTATAGCAAGGTGTTTTCTCTCTGCCTTTTGTCCCGTCCAAAAAGGGGGGACTTGCCCTGGCTGGTTTGGCTCAGCAGTTGGAGCATCGGCTTGAGGATCAATGAGTCATAGGTTCAATTCCTGTCAAGGGCCCATGTCTTGATTGCAGTTTGTCCCCAGCCATAGTCGGGACGTGCGGGAGGCAACCAATCGATGTGTCCCTCTCACATCAATGTTTCTCTCTTTCTCTCTCTTTCTCCCTCCTTCCTGCTCTATCTGACGATAATTAGAAAGATAACCTCCGGTGAGGATAAAAACAGTTTAGCAAATAATCAGTGAACAATTGATAATCCCTCTCAGTTCCTCAGAAGACCACCGGGGGAAATGCAAACATATTTGTGAAAGGTTCAAGGATAAGAGATTATGGAGAGAGTGAGGGGTATTTTATTTTATTTTTTAATCCTTACCCAAGGATATTTTTCCATTGATTTTTTTTTAGATACAGTAGAAGGAAGGGGGAGAGAGAGAGAGAGAGAAAAAAAAACACATTGATATGAGAGAGAAAGATACATGGATTGGTTGCCTCCTGCATGATCCCGACCAGGGCTGAGGATTGAACCTGCAACCCAGGTACAGGCCCTTGATGGGAACTCAAACTCATGACCCTTCAGTCTGAGGGCTGACACACTGCTGAGCCAAACCAGCCAGGGCGAGTGGGGAGTATTTTAAACACTTTCTATGTATAACTGGAATCCTAAATTTACCAAACCTGGATTTAAAGCTTCCAAATTTATATATTTATTTTCTTTCTTTTGAAAAAAAATACAGATATATTTATATTATCAAAAGGTCTTCAGAGAAGGGTCTTTCTTCCTTTCTCCTTCCCCTTTCTCTCTCTTCATCCTGGACAATAACCAGGGTGCCATTTTCTATTCTGAAAAAGCGAGGGACCCACTCCTACAGCTTCTCTGTGGCAACACCCAGAAAGATTGGCTGCTTCTCTTCTACCCAGGGTTTCAGAGTCTAGTTTCCTCTAGATCCCAAAGGGCTACAACATCCCCCAAGCTTGAGGGCCTCCCCGGCAAAGACCAGGGTGAGTCAAACCCTCATATGACCAGAGTGAGCTTCTTCGCTCGAAACTCAATGTTTTCGTTTTCTTTGACCTTCGTGAAAGCACACCCTTTTTCCTAAATTGATTTGCTCACTCAGATCACAGCTCGTTTCTGAACGAGTGTAGGGTTCCTTACCAGGTGCCACCCTCTGCCCCCAGTTGCGTTCTGGTGACTTTATACAAAACGCTGTGTGCTGTGAAGGCCAAATTAGAGAGGAAGGCGGGGAGTTTCCTGCTTCTAGGGAAAAAGGTCCTCTAGGTGGAGTTCAGGGCTGTTTCGAGTTGATTAATGCTGTATTTGTTTCTTAAATATTAGACTTTATTTACCCATTTCAAAGCGTCAAGAATATCTGCAGAGTTCTGGGGAAAAAGTGCTGGCCAGTTTCCCGGTTCAAGCCACGATTCACTTCTACAACGACGAATCCGATTCGGAGGATGGAGAGCACGAGGAAGAAACCCAGCTCCTTCCCCAGGAGGCGAAGGGACCGGTGGCAAATGGCCCGGGAGGAACAGGCAGAGACCGGCTGACACAGCCAGCACCAAGATCTGAAGGACACAGGGATCTGCGTCATCAGGGTCAGCTCCCACATGGTGACTCTCCCGGGGGTGCTGAGTGCTCCTCATCCAAATAAATGAGGTCTCCCTCCCCCGGGACCTGCCGCACATGCACTGGTGGAGACAGCTGTGCCTGGACACTGCATTTCCCCTGGTGTACAGGGGGTCGGGGGCTCCTCGGACTGTCTCTGGCCAGCACTCCACTCGTGGCAAGAACTCTCAGCTTTCACTTTTCCTTGTGGGACTCTTCAGGGCACTCATGCATACCACTGAGAAAGATTCTAGGACCAGAGGTTTGTGTCAACATTGGTTCTCATCAGGTAGGGCTGACTTCCGAAGCACATTCAGCCTGGTTATTCTGCCGGTCAAATGACAGCTACTCCAATGGAGATCAATAACCCACATACGCCTCTCACTTAGCCGGAGACTCGTTATTTAGCTCTTTGTGCTTTTATAAAAAGATACTGTCCAAAGGTTGATGTGGTTGCTTAGTGGCAGTCTGAAAAAATTTATTTATGAAAAACAAAACACAATAATTCCTGTAAGAATAACAGAGATACAAAGATACGAATTTTTAGGAGACAGTTCTGGATAAAAATGTTCATGATTGTTTTCTAAAGGTTATGTGTATGAATAGAGAGGGGAGCTTTGACTCTGAGTTGGGGACTGTTTTGGGCTTGTTACTTGAATAGACTAACATGGCTTTCAAAGTATTGAATGTAAAATTATTCTCACTGTTTTATATTTGAACGACCAAATGAGTGTATTTCTCAAGGTATTTTACTTAACTATCTTACATGTGATCATCTTTCTATATCCAGTACATCATAAGTTTCCACTTGAAATAAATATTTTGAAAAAAAAAAGTTTGATAATCATCTTTTTTGTTTAAGACATTTTTAGATTTAATTAGTTCCTACGTTAAAGTTTTTAAAAGTAGGGAAGTGTTGTCCAGTGTGGCTCAGTTGGTTGAGCGTTGTCCCGTGTACCAAAGGGTTGCTGGTTTGATTTCCCAGGAGGCAACCAACTGATCATGTTTCTGTCTCTCTCTCTCTTCTTCTCTCTCTAAAATCAATAAAAACAAGCCTTGGCCGGTTTGGCTCATCGTTTAGAGTGCTGGCCTACAGACCAATGGGTCATGAGTTCAATTCCCAGTCAAGGTACCTGGGTTGCAGGTTGTGTGGGAGGCAACCATTCAATGTGTTTCACATTGATGTTTCTCTCTCTCCCTCCCTTCTTTCCTCCCTTCCACTCTATCTAAAAATCAATGGAAAAAATTTCCTTGGGTGAGGATTAACAAAAAAAGAAAATGTGGGTAAAATCAATAAAAACATTTAAAATAAAAGAAATAAAGTTTTAAGAAGTTTATCAGCCCTGGCTGGTTTGGCTCAGTGGTAGAGCATCAGCCCACGGACCAATGAGTGTCGGGTTTGATTCCAGCCAAGAGCACCTACCTCATTGCGGTTTGTCCCCAGCCCTGGTCGGGGACCAGTCAATGTGTCTCTCACATCAATGTTTCTCTCTCTCTCTCTCCTCCTCTCTACCTGAAGATAAATAGAAAAAAAAAATCCTCAGGTGAGGACAAAAAAATAATAATAAAGTAAAAAGTTTATCAACATGTTTTTATATTTAACCCTTTATTTGTTTTATTTTTTTATTTATTGGGTTTTTAGAGGAAGGAAGAAGGAGAGAGAGATAGAAACATCGATGAGAAAGAACATTGATTGGCTACCTCCTGCATGCCCCCCACTGGGGATTGGGCCCACAACCTGGGCATGTGCCCTGACTGGGAATTGAACCGGCGACCTCTTGGTGCATGGGTCAACGCTCAACCACTGAGCCACAGCCACCGGGATATATTTAACTTTTTAAATGATATTTAATGTTGTTAAGAATACAGAAAAATGCCCAACCTGTGTGGATCAGTGGATTGAGCTTTGTCCCATGGACTGAGAGGTCCTAGTTCAATTCCTGGTCAGGGCACATGCCTGGGTTTTGGGCTTGATCCTTGGTTGGGGGCATGCAGAAGGCAGCCAATTGATGTTTCTATTTCTCTCTCTCTTTCTCTCTAGAAAATCAATAAAAATATATTTTAAAAAAATGTAGAAAAAGTATTAAAAAGGAAAACAAAATGGTCTACAACCTCAGTGCTCAAAGAATCCAATTAATATTAAAAGATAGCCCTAGCCGGTTTGGCTCAGCAGTTGGAGCATCAACCCTCAGACCAAAGAGTCATGGGTTCAACTCTGGTCAAGGGCACGTACCTCGGTTGTGGTTTGGTCCCCGGCCCTGGTTGGGATTATGCGGGAGGCAGCCAGTTGATGTGTATCTCCCACATCAATGTTTCTCTCTCTTTCTCTCTCTCCCTCCCTCCAACTCTTATCTGAAGATAAATGGGAAAATATCTTTGGGTGAGGATTAAAAAAAAAAAAATAGAAGGGATACAAGCAAATATTTTAACAACTCAAACAATGTAGAAAAAGAAACATTGCAGCCCGGCTGGTGTGGCTCAGTGGATTGAGCATTGTCCCTTGGACTGAGAGGTCCTAGTTTGATTCCTGGTCAGGCACATGCCCAGGTTGTGGGCCTGGTTCCCAGTGGGGGGCATGCAGGAGGTGGCCAATTGATGTTCTCTCTCATTGATGTTTCTATCTCCTTATCCCTTCTCTCTTTAAAATCAATAAAGAAAAATTTAAAAATAAAATAAAAACTTGCTAACTGGTATATTTATAACAATAACTTAGCCCAAAAAAGGTCAGAAAAAAATTAAAAACTTTTGTCCTGGCCAGTTTGGCTCAGCAGTTAGAGCGTCAGTCCACAGACCAAAGAGTCTTGGGTTTGATTCCGGTCAAGAGCACATACTTTGGTTTCAGTTTGGGCCCAGGCCCTGGCTCTGGTTGGGGTCCTGGGGGAGGCAACCAATCGATGTCTCTCTCTCTCTCCCTCTCTCCCTCCCACTCTATCTGAAGATAAATGGAAAAATATCCTCGAGTGAGGATTAAAAAAATAATAATAATAAATTAAAAATAAGTAAATAAAAATAAAGAACTTTTAAGTTTGACACTCCTAAGTGGTTTGCCAAAAGATAGCTGGCTAACTTCTGTTTAGTTCAAAAGACTGTCATGGTCACTCCTCATACAATGACCAAGGCTTGCAAAAGTTCCCCGTTGTAAAGGGCTTATTTTTATTAACTACATTATCTAACCTTTTTGAAGGGTCAGAAGGCTCATGTCCATCCTACAAAAACACAGAGAAGAGAGAGAAAACTGCTCCTTGAAAGTCTCATTTTATTGTCTTGTCACATGGACTTTACAAGCTGGAATTTCTCTTTAAAAATCTGATCTCTGGCAACGCTTGCCCGTGTTCCCATGGCGAACCAGTCAGCAGGACCTGAGCAGTGGCCGCCTCATTGGAGGTCCTTACACTCTTCAGTTCTCCCTGTCTCCACCTCCGGTTCCACACATTTACAAAAGAGAAGAAACAAAAGCCTCGATGATATTTTCTTTTTCTTTTTTTGCATTTATCTTCAGATAGACTGGGAGGGAGAGAGGGGGGAAGAAAGAGAGAAACATCGATGGGAGAGAGAGACACACTGACTGGTTGCCACCCACACGACCCCAACCAGGGCCGGGGACAAACTGCAACCGAGGTACGTGCCCTTAGGGGGAACCGAACCCGGGTCTCTCTGGTGCTCAGGCTGACACTCTAACTGCTGAGCCAAACTGACCAGGGTGATGATATTTTCCAAAACCTGCATTTCTCCTTCAATTTGTCCACTACAGTAGCTTGCCTAGTAATGCAGTGAGTAGATTTCATGCGAGATGCCAATTTCATACCTTTTCTCTGGAATGGTTAAAACTCTAATTCAAGCAGTCACTTCAGAAATGGTTACAGTTGGCCTAGGATCGATAAAATAGATGACTTTGAATAAGTCGATTATGGTTGAAGCCAACTTCTCTGACACATCTTTCTTTTAGGGGCTCACAAAATGGAGCTTCTTGTGAATTTGTGGAAACAGAATCTTGCCCATACCACAAGCGGAAACGTGCTCGAAACACTGGTACTTTCACCCAGCAGAATGGCAAACCTCCCACAGTGTGAATTTTTTTTCTTTATTGATTTTAGAAAGAGAGGAAGTGAGAAGGAGAGAGAGAGAGAAACATCGATGAGAGAGAACATCAATTGGCTGCCTCCTGCATGCCCCCCATGGGGGATCGGGCCCACAACCTGGGCATGTGTCCTGACCGGGAATAGAACCAGCAACCTCCTGGTGCATGGGTCGACGCTCAACCACTGAGTCACACTGGCTGGTTTGAATTTGTTGTAATATTTGTTTCTTCAAATCTCCCATTTTCACTGATTCTTCTGACGGATTTACTAGCAAAAGAATGCATTTCCATTTGTTACCATATTGTTTCCTGTTTGCTTATTTTATTTTTTAAAAAATACGTTTTATTTTTTAATCCTCAGCCAAGGATATTTTTCCACTGATTTTCAGATAGAGTGGGAGGAAAAGAGAGAGAGAAAAACATTGATTTGAGAGAGACACATTGACTCGTTGCCTCCTGCATGACCCCAACTAGGGCTGGGGATTGAACCACAATGGAGGTACATGCCCTTGACTGGAATCAAACCAGTGACTCTTTGGTCCAATACTTTAACCGCTGACCCAAACCAGCCAGTGCTACTTTCAGAGAGAGAGAGGAAGGGAGAGAGAGATAAAAACATTGATGTGAGAGAGAAACATTGACTGGCTGCCTCCTGCACGCCCCCTACTGGGGATCAAGCCCAAAACCCAGGCATGTGCCCTGACTGGGAATGGAACCTCTCAGTCCATGGGACAACGCTCAGTCCACTGAGCCACCTGGCCAGGCCTGTTCACTTATTTTAACTAGTTTTACTGCTGTGGGAAGAAAAAGTGTTTTCCCAGTGGCATGTTTCTTTTTGAATTTCTGTATTAAACAAGAAGTTGCAAAACAATCCACTAACTAGGTAACATTAAGTGTGGTAAAATTTTATAAAATACCCATTAAAAACTCCCATTTCCCTCTCCCCCGGGCGTCTGTCAATATATTTTCTGTCCACCTGCATTTTCCTATTCTGGATATTTCATACAAATGGAATTATACAACCTGTGGCCTCTTGTGTCTGGCTTCTTTTACATGGCATAATGTCTCCAAGGTTCATCTGTGTTGTAGCATGTATCAGTACTTCATTCCTTTTTATGGCTGAATAATATTCCACTCTATGGAGAGACCACATGTTATGAAAACAGCACCCAGATCAAAACACACCACCACCAGTCCCCTAGGATATCCATTCACTTGTGCTTCCTTCTGATCACTACCTTCCGGCACTATAGATTCCATTTGTGTGGTTTTGAACTTGATACCAAAGGGATCACAGTGCTCTTTTGTGTCTCGCTTCTCTCCTTAACATTAGTTTGTGAGACTCATTCACACTGTGTGTGCAGGTGTAGATGGTCATTCTCATTGCTGAATAGAACCCCAATTGTGTGAATGCACCATCATTCCTTTACCCCTTCTATTGATGCATATTTGGTTAGTTTCCAGTTTGACGCTATTGGGAATAAAACCTTTGACCTGGCCTGTATATGGCTATTGGTGGACATATGGGCCCATTTCCATTGTGTGTATGTTTAGGGATGAAGCAAAAGCACAATTTTTATGAGCCTGCCCTGAGTCTGGTTTCCTCCAGCCAGAAAATGATTTCAGAACTGGAAAGAGGGGGGCATAGACCAAGACATTCTGGAGGAGAAGAATGAGGTCACCAACAAGGTCATTCTTTTCCTTGAGATCTTTAAAAATGGGCTGGAGCTCAGAGGCGCTATGAGTGACCACAGTGGAATCTCTGTTCTCCCTGAACTGGGATTTTTGTAATGGGATCTAGGAGCTTATGGGAATGAATGTGAAACGAGACCTGGGACATTCAATCCCCTAAGATCTTGGAGAAGAAAGTCTAAGAATCCTTCTGCAGGTCCCAAGAAGTTTTCAGAAACTTAATAAGGTTTCCACCAAGCTCTTGAACTTGTCTCATCCCTTTACATACAGAGAAAATTTTATTGCAGAAAGAGTCAAGTCTGAGAACGGAGCCCAATTCCCACAAAATGTCCCCTTTCCAGCAATAAGCTTGGGCCCCTTCCCCGTTCCCCTGCCTCTGCAATTGGGCAGATCTGCTCACTGGGAATTACACCAACCGTGGACCACATGTCACTCCTCTTACCTATTTCTCATGCACATCCCTGCCGTGCTAATTCTATAGACTCTACTCAAGCTTTCCCATTACTTTATTTTGGACCTTGTATAGTCAACTGAACTCACAGAGGTTTCTTTTGTTTGTTCGAGCAATTTGTTTTTTTATCACCACTTTTTTCTGTGCTAGGAAGATATTTCTAAGCAAGAGAAAAACTGCCCTTACCAAACACCAGAGGGAGAATTTTCTACTTTCCTGCAGGGCATGAATCATATCTGCATGACTCATTTTTGTAGACTTACTGGTGAAAGACAAGGGCAAAAATAGGTACTCTTTTATGATAATCATAAAAATGATGGATGCTTATAAAAATAATTTGACTGCCTTAGAAGTTGCTGGGCAAATCTAAAATATAGTATTACTTCAATATTCCATTATATCATTACATAGTAATCTTTACAAGTAGATTTTACTTTATAGTTTCAGATATTTCATGAAAGATGCTCAACATCATTAGTCCTTATAGAAATGCAAATTAAAACCACAGTGAAATACTGTTATACACCTACTAGAATGGTTACAATTTTAAAAGATAGATAATAGCCAGGCCAGTGTGGCTCAGTGGATTGAGTGTCATCCCACAGACTGAAAGGTCCCAGTTCAATTCCCGGTCAGGGCACATGCCCAGGTTGTGGGCCTGATCCCCAGTGTGGGGCATGCAGGAGGTGGCCTATCAATGTTTCTATCTCTCTCTCTCCCTTCCTCTCTCTCTAAATAAATAATTAAAAAATAAAAGACAGATAATAAGGATTGGCAGGGATTTGGAGAAACCGGAATATCACTGGCTGTTTCATTAAGAAATTAAACATAAATTTACCATATGACCCAGCAAATCCACTCCTAGGAATCTACTCAGGAGAAATAAAAACATTTGTTCACAAAAAGACATAAACACAAATGTTCATTGTAGTTTAACTCATAATAACCCCACACTGGAAACAATCCAAATGGACATCAACTGGTGAATGGATTAATAAAACGTGGTCTATCCACGCAATGGGATATTCTTCAGCAATATAACAGGGTGAAATGAAGTATTATTACATGCTAAAACAAGAAAAGACCTTGAAAACAAGCTGAATGAAAGAAGCCAGAAGCAAGACTACATTACACGATTCCATTTGTATGAAATGTCAATAAAGACGGATAGCAACAGAAAGCAAAACAGCGGCTGCTTCGTGCTGGGAGTGGGAAAAGGGATTAACTGTCAATTGGCACAAGGAAACTTTTTGGGGTGATGGACATGTTCTAAAACTGGATAATGGTGATTGTCGCACAATTTTATAAGTTTACGATATCATTGACTCGTACAGTGCCAGTGGGTGAATATATAGTATATAAGTTACACCCCAATACAAGCTGTTTTACAAGCTTAAACTCTTCTATTAAAACAATATTTGTATCTTTTTCTTTAGTCACCGAGTCGCTACAGAAATAATACAATCTTTTTTTGGCACAACAAAAGTCAACATTTTAAAAGTAACCCAAAGGGAAAAGTTCCAAAGAAATCCTTTGGTTTCTTCCCCGACACTTAGTTTTTGACTCTCCCAGGTCCATCAAGGATCTGTCTTCTGCGCACTTGCCGTGACCTCTGAGCCATCCATCTAGCACATAGAGGTCCAGGTGTACTCTTAAGATGACGACTTCAGTGCCAAAGTAAGACCTGAAGGGAAGACCAATTGCTGTGAGCCAGTTCATCATTAGGCTTGACATTTCTGTGAGCATCTTAAATTACTCTCCGTCCCAAGATAATGTTAAACAATGTGGTAGGGCCAATGCCCAGGTTTGGGTTAGGTGTAAGGCTTCAGGCTTCAGTTATGCACAATACAAAAAAAAAAGGTCACCAACTGTCTTAATTGGGGGTCTCTCCAGATACATCAGGCACTGCATTGCAAATTCGGAAGTTTTAGATAGCTTTCCACAATATACTACTCCCTAATAATAGTTACAGCTGCCATTTAAAAGCATTCTAACAAATATATTCAAAAATACATTTCTTATCGACATACAGCAGATACAGAAAAGTGAGCAAATCATAAGAGCTTGATGAATTTTAAAAGATAACATACCCTTGTACACTCTAAACTAATATGATATTGCATGCTGATGACAGTTTAATTAAAAAAAATTGAGATAGAAAAAAGGTAATGCCTTTTTAAGAAAGGTTAACAAATAGATTGCCATCACCCCCAAAGCTCCTCTTGTGCCCCTCCCAGCTACCAAATTCACTCTCTTCCCCAAGGATAACCACTATTTTGACTTCTAATACCACAGATTCATTTTGCCCAATTTTGAACTTTATATAAATAAAATCATGTAGTTCGTGTTCATTTGTGTCTGGTTTCTTTTGTTCAGCCTGTGTACATAAGAGTCACTGACTGTTCTATAGTATTCTATTGTAGGAATATATTCCTATTTATTTTTCCATGCTATGGTTGATGGACATTTGGACTGTTTCCAATTTTTTTGGCCATTATGAAGAGCGCTGCTATGAACGTTTCTGAATGTGCCTTTTGTGCACATGTGTGTACATTTCTGTTGAGGAGATAACTAGGAGTGGTTGCTGGGTCACAGGTTATGTGTATGGTTAGCTTTAGTAGAAATCATTTTATTTTGCTAAAATCTAGAACGCCACTTGAAGTGATTTAGCAGTAAACATACCTAAATGCAGAAATTTCCTAAATACAAACACGCATTCATCCTTCTTCAGAGTTGACCTGTGCAAACACGGTCATAGGCAGGACAATTGAATATCAGTCACGGAGTTGCTGGAGTGTGATGTCTCACAAACACAACTTCTGAAGACACCATCTCCTGTGGTTTTGATGTGAACTTCCTGGCATTCATTCCTGCAAGCTGCCAGGGCCAAGTCTGGGTGAGCACGACTTGGCTTTGATCCAAAAGAAAGCATTATGTTTGTTCAATTTCCCCTACAGTCTGGAGGTGTATGTATGTATGTATGTATGTATGTATGAAGTCCAAGGTAATTACTACCACAGGATACCAGGCTGATTCTTCCAGGTCTGGACGGCACCTCTTGGCTGCTTCCCGAGGCTCTGTGGCTCTCTCCAGGGAAGGCTTCAGGCTCTTGCCTATAACCAGTTCTTCTGGGGAGGACATCGGTTCATAAACGACCCCATGTCATAGCCCATTTCTAACCTGCTACCTCGATATTTGAATTCAAGCCAGTGAACCCCGATTAAGCCCATGATGCTGTTTTTGTGACACAGGTGAATCTTAGAAATCCAGAGAGATCTAGAGGAAACTTGGCGGGGAGCGTCCACATCCATTTCACTCCCTGTACTGGACTGCTGTGCACCTGGGTTTGGAGAAACTGCCTCTGGAAATAAGGGGCTCTGGCTCCTTGCCTGCCCTTGGGAAGTCGAGGGGCTCACCAGAATTCCTGGGCTTTTACAACTCATTAAGCAGCCTGGCTGGTGTGGGTCAGTGGGTTGAGTGTCCTCCCATGGACTGAGAGGTCCCGGTTTGATTCCGGTCAGGGCACTTGTCCAGGTTTCGGGCTCAAACCCCAGTAGGGGGCGTGCAGAAGGCAGCTGCTTAATGTTTCTCACATCCATGTTTCTATCTCTCTCTCCCTCTCTCTCTAAAAAATCAATGAAAATATATTTAAAAAATTTTTTAAATTCATCAAGCAGTTATGGACCAGGCTGTAGGATGGTCTCAAATGTTTTCTTTCAACTTCTTTTTATCTGTCGTTGCTTGATCTTCACCATCTCTGAGTTACTTTGTTTGAATATAGAGGGAACAACTTCTGGAGGAGTCTATTGTGTTTCAATGGTAAGCAGTGACTGCATCTTTTATTTCTCTTCTGCCAAACCCTAGTGTCCCCAAGGGAGCAGCTGCCATCCTATCTGTCAGTATTAAGAGAATTTACCATTTGCTCTTAACTACCTGCTTTGGTTTGCTTTAAAAAATGCCACAATTGTTGACATTCTCATCCGCCAGCAGCAGAACAGAAATTATATTCCCCAAGCTCAGCTCAGATGGGCTTCCTGAATTCTATATCCCCTTGTATTATATATTTTCCATTTTAAAAATAACAAGTTTTCCATAAGTTATTTCTTGGGTAGAACACAACTACCTTTTATCAAAACATGAAAAATGTGACCAGCCCTGGCCGGTTTGGCTCAGTGGTTGGAGTGTCGGACTGTGGACCAGAGAGTCCCGGGTTCAGTTCCTGCTAGGGGCACATACCAAAAAAAAAGAAAAGTGTGACCAAATTCAGGAAGCTCATCTGAACCAGGAGAATGAACCTACTTGCTTAGGTTCATGCAATGGAAAGAAATTATTTGGATCCCATATTTTGGGATAGCTTAACATTTTGAAAGAATTATTTATTGCATAAGATACAATACAATGAATACAAATGCACTCAGCATCAGAAAGCTGGTTCAGCGATAAAGAGGAGGAGAAAGCTTTGCCCAGCTGGTGTGGCTCAGTGGTTGAGCATCGACCCATGCACCAAGAGGTCGCCGATTCGATTCCCAGACAGGGCACATGTCCAGGTTGTGGGCCAGATCCTCAGTGGGGGCATGCAGGAGGCGGTCAATTGATGTTTTCTCTCATCGATCTTTCTATCTCTCTCTTTAAATCAATAAAGGAAAATCCAAGGTAATTATTAGCACAGAATACCAGGCTAATTCTTCCAGGTCCTCTAGACTTTTATGTGAATGGAATCATAATATGTGGACTTTTGTAATTGGCTTCATTCACGTAGAATACTGTTTTCAAGGTTCATCCAGGTTGTAGCATGTACACCTACTTCATTCCTTTTTATGGCTGAATACTATTCCACTGAGTGGGTAAACCCATTTTGCTTATCTACTTATTCATTCATGAACATCTGGGTGTTTCTCTCAATAGCTTCTTAAAGTTCATCCTAGCCTTGCCATCCTGTTATTCTCCAACATGAAACCATCCCTTCCCAGAGTGGCAGAGACTCAACAAGAGGACCTTAAATGGGATCTATGACGGCATGCTTATTTGGCTTTTTCCAAATAAAAGCATTCTGTCCCAACATGCAAGCCTCCCTCTTCCATTTTCTCCTCTGCGCTCTCTTTTAACTATATTTATTTATTTGTTTTAAAAAATCCTTACCTGAGAATATGTTTTTATTGACTTTTAGAGAGTAAGGAAGAGAGAGAGAGAGAGAAACATTGATGTGAGAAACATCTATCAGTTGCCTCTTGTACACACCCCAACTGGGGATCGAACCCGAAACCCAGGTATGTGCCCTGACCAGGAATCAAACCCACAACATTTTGGTGTATGGGATGACATTCCAACCAAATGAGCCACTCCGCCAGGGCTGATAGGTCTTTTAAATGAAAATAATATAGGTCCTGGCCAGTTTTGCTCAGTGGTTGGAGCATCAGCCCCAAAATTCTCAGGTTTGACTCCAGTTAAGGGCATGTATCTTGGCTGCGGTTTGTCCCTAGCCCTGGTTGGGGTTATGTGGGAAGCAGCTAATTGATGTATCTCTCACATTGATGTTTCTCTCTCTCTCTGTCTCTCTCCCTCCCACTCTATCTGAAGATAAATGGGAAAATATATTTTTTAAAATCCTCACCAAGGATATTTTTCTGTTTATCTTCAGATAGAGTGGGAGGGAGGGAGAGAGAGAGGAACAAAAATGTGAGAGAGACACATCACCTGGTTGCCTCTTGCATGACCCCAACCAGGGCCATGGACGAACCACAACCAAGGTACATGCCCTTGACCGGAATCAAACCTGAGACTCCTTGGTCTGCAGGCTGACACTCTAACTGCTGAGCCAAACTGGCCAGGGCTGAGGATTTAAAATAAATGAAATAAGTAAGTAAGTAAATAAATAAATAAATAAAATAGGAGATGCATAGATTTCCTTAATCAACCATGAAAATGAGCACAGTTGTGTCTTCTGCACAAAGGGAAGGGCGTGAAGCTCGCGTTGCTTCCTTTGCTGATTACTTTACTAACCCGAAGTGCTTTCTGGATGATCTGACCTCCGCCAAGCACGTTACTTGAGAGAGACCATCGCAATGCGCTTTTTTGTCTTTATCTCACACATTCAACAAAATATTTAAAAAGTGGCAAGGAGATAACAGTAGATACAGTAAAAATAACAACAAAAAATTCAAAATAGTTTCTAAATAGTCAAGGCCCCAGGGATCAGGGCTGTGCCTTTTTATTTTATTTATTATTACTATTCTTATTATTATTATCATCATCATTATTTATTCCTCACCTGAGGATGAGGACACATTTTATTTTTATTTATTTATCATCAGATAGAGTGGGATGGAGGGAGGGAGGGAGAGAGACAGAGACAGAGAGAAACATCGATGTGATAGAACCACATTGACCGGTTGCCTCCTGCACAGGCCGGGGACGAACTGCAACCAAGGTACGTGCCCTTGACAGAAATTGAACCCGCGACTCATTGGTCCGTGGGCCAATGCTCTAACCACTGAGCAAAACCGGCTAGGGTTTTAAAAATCATAGTCTGCCTTGGTTGTTATTTAGAGTGTAATCCTTCAAAATTCAGGTCCAAATAAAATATTGTTTTGTATTAGTCAAAGAAGTACTGTGAATTAATCCTACTGGTAGTGATATCTAAGCTCACACTAGTTTTTTGCTTGCAACTTCTCCAGAAAGGACAGAAATCCAACTGTCTTTTTTTTTTTTAAATCCTCACCCAAGGAGAGAGAAAAAGAGAGAGAGAGGGAAACATTGATGTGAAGGGGACACATCGAGTGGCTGCCACCCACAAGACCAACCAGGGCCGGGGACAAACTGCAACCGAGGTACGTGCCCTTAGTGGGAACCGAACCCGGGACTCTCTGGACCGCAGGCTGATGCTCCAACCGCTGAGCCAAACCAGCCACGGCCCAACTGTCATTTTGACATCGGAAGTGAAGTACTCCTATTATAATGCTCTCTTTTGTCCTGTAGCAGACACCTTTTGGGGGATGTGTCCAGCTCACATTCTTCTTTGGGGACCATCCCCCAGTTCACAGGTGAAGTCGACTAGGAACATGATTGCACGTATTACAGGGCATGTGGGAGCTGTGGGTGGACACAGTGAGCCACGTGGTCTGGGTATGGAGAAGGCTGATGTGCACAGGCACCAAGTGAAACAGCTGTGGCTGAGGAGCAGTGAGGAGCAGCCCAGACACCTGCTGGCTCGTTCGGTCTTGGTTGCAGTATGTTCCTGCCGCCCGGCTGCATTCCTGCCCTGAGTTGCAGGAGGAACTCTCATCTTTTCACCAGCAACAACAACATTTACAGAATTGTAATTATATAGCACAAACTGACTACTTACTCTGTGCCAGGCGCTATTCTAGGTATTTCATGTCATTCTCACGAGGACCCTTTGATGCAGCTGCCATTATTATCTCCTCTCATAACAGACACCTGGGGGCCAGGATCTGCGTCCCCGGGGCTCTGCCACTGGCATGCTGGAGAGGTGGTCCTTCCAGAGGATGCTGAGGGAGGAGCAGAAACCCCACAACCATGTCTTAGCCTGAGGGAGGCCCCCAAAGGTGAAACAAGAACGTGTCCTTTTGTCTCCAGATGAATGAACATTCCCCAGGGAAGCTTTGGTATCCCTGTTCCCTCCACTGCCACTCCCCAGCCCAACATCATCTGGAACCAGAGAGGGATGCAGGTTGCAGCTTCTCCCACATCAGGCCAGGCCAGGGCCTACTAGTACTGGGAATGGGGCCAGGGGTGCTGTCCCTCGGAAAGCTGGCTCCTTCCCACCGGGCACTTCTGGTGGCAGGCCTCAGCAGGTGGAGCAGCTGAGGGTCGGCTGGTGCCCTGTTGCCTCAGGCAGTTCTGGGACGGAGACACCGGGCATTTCTTCTCCCAGCTGCGTGGAGTGTGGCTAATGCCACTTTGCATGGTGGCAGGAGCAGGCAGCTTCGCCACATTGGGGGTGGTTGGACACTGATGGTTGGGCTGCCCAGGGACCTCAGGGTAGGAAAAAATGACTCACTAATCAGTTAAAACCAGCACTGACTTAAATTTCATCCACTGCACACATAGCACACCGGTGGCAAAGGTTACATGGCTGTGATCACAGTGAAGTTGCATGAACCAGCCTGCCCCGGTGCCCGCCTGAGCGTGAACCAGAGCACCTTGAGGCTGAGCCTGGAAGAACCTGGAAGGTGCAGACTGCCCATCCTCTGCTCTTCCACACTAGCTCCCCTTGTCACTGTCCCTTTTCCCCCTGCTCTGAGGATGCAGCCACTTTCTCTCTTGGAAGCTCCATCACCTTTCTGGTCTGGGGTGGGGACTGCTCCACTCCACACCCAGAACTGGGGAGGAATAAGTCTGTCTCCCTAGCTCCCCACTGCTTTCTGTCCAGGACCCAAATACAGTAGCAGGAACCATGTGAAGTAGCTTGGGTTTGACCTCTGTACCCAAATGGCACTTTCATATAGGTCAACATAAATATAGGCCTTTTATTATTTTTCTTTTTTTTTTTTATCCTCACTTAAGGACATTTTTCCATTTTTTGTTCAGACAGAGTAGGAGGGAGAGAGAGAGAGAGAAACATCGATGTGAAAGGGACACATCGAGTGGCTGCCACCCGCACAACCCAACCAGGGCTGGGGACAAACTGCAACTGAGGTACGCGCCCTTAGCAGGAACCGAACCTGGGTCTCTCTGGACCATAGGCGGACGCTCTATCTGCTGAGCCAAACTGGCTAGGGCTATTATTTTTCTTTATTGCTTTGAGACAGAGAGGAAGGGAGAAGGAGAAAGAAATAGAAACACTGATGAGAGAGAACATCGATTGGCTACCTCCTGCACGCCCACACTGGGGGTTGGGCCCCCAACCTGGGCATGTGCCCTGACCAGGAATTGAACCAGTGGATGCATGGGTCGACACTCAACTACTCAGCCACACTGGCTGGGCTAAATATAGACCTTTTATATTTCAAACATCTTACAGCCAATTGTGATAGGAAAATAAGCAAAAGAAAGAAATGAAAATACTGGGCACATAATAGACTCCCTAGAACTTATACAGGATAGTTTCCCAGCTGGGTCTGCCTTTTCCCAGGCTTTTTATTAATGATGAGTTTTGAAGCCATTCCCCTAGGTTCCCACAGGGTCTGACTTGGATGTAAGACCAGCCAGCTCTGGGTAAACAGCAGCGGGCCAGGCCCCGCCTCGTGGCCTTCCCATTCAAGCATCCTCACACCTCTGAGTGCCCTCTTCTCTCTCCTTCCTGTTCTCTTTTCATTCTGTAGCTGCCTCTTTGTCCTGCCCTGACCCCCCCACCCCACAAGAGAAAGAGTCCTCACTGCACAGCCTTTCTGTCTGACCTTGCTGTCACCTCTTCCTCTTGTCCCGGAGGCCCCTGGGTACAGCCCCCTCCCCTTGCCCATTTCTCTCTGTCCTATGTGTTTTGCCCACAACACTTCTCCTGGCCAGGCTGATACGTCCAGAAGAGTTCAGTCCCCTTATTACCATGTGGGTTTATGTCTGAGCCTGCTCTCTCTTGCAGTCATGTGTCCCTAAACTGCAGAGGCCAACCTTTGGAAACCCACCAGGCTTGACTCAGCTGGCCCCGTCCCAACCTGAGCCTGCGGATTCTGTCTCTATTTCGGGCCCGAGTCCCTGCTGGCCTCTCTCTGGGACTGTCCAGGTTTAGGTACCACTCACTAGCAGAGAACGGATGACCTCAGCCCATCCCACCTAAACCTGACTCCCCAGTCTCTCTGACTTCTTCCTCAGGTAGCCCCCACCCTGACCCAGGTCATGTCAGCAGCCCTCGAATGGAGTTTCCACCCAGGCTCCTCACGGGGAACTGGGCAGAGATCAGAGGGACAGCGAGAGCATGGGTGCGGCTGAGCCGAGCTGCGGTGGGATGGCGGGCTCTGCTCTGGCCTCTCCTGACCTCCAAGGGCCTGGCCAGCGAGCCTGCTGCCTCCTCACCCTTGGGCCCCTGCTGGTCCCCCATGATGCTTGCAGACGTCACCCCTGCACCCAGCCACTCAGCGGACAGTGATCAACCCAGCCAAACTGCCCAGTAAACCCCTCTTTGCTACACAATCTTCCTTTATTAATGACTCAAGTCATTCAGTAAAAACGTCCATACTGCCTTCCAGGTACCACTCTAGGCCTGGGGACATGTGGTGAATAAGACAGATGAGGCCCTCCCCTCAGGGACTTTACAGTCTAGAGGGGACAAACCGATGATTACCATGTTGGGGTCTGTGGACTAGGGCTGGACCACAACCTGCGTGTCACCAGGCTGAGGTGAGTTAGCACAGAAGTTGAGAGAAGTGTTTCTAAACTCCTATAGCAATCTCAGTAATTTTATGCTTGTTGAGTTTAGTAAAAAAAAGAAAGAAAGAGAGAAAAAAAAATTGGGCTTCTGCTGTTTGTCTTTTTTAATTTCCTTTTCCTAATAATCCATTTTTCCCCTGTATTGATTTTACAGAGAGAGGAAGTGAGGAGAGAGAGAGAGTGAAACATGATGAGAGAGAACATCAACTGGCCACCCCCGGCATGCCCCCCACTGGGGATCAGGCTCACAACCTGGGCATGTGTCCTAACCAGGAATCAAACTGGCGACCTCGTGGTATATGGGTCGATGCTCAACCACTGAGCCACACCGGTTGGGTGATAATATATTTTGTAACTAAGGGAAAAAGCTAAAGAATGGAAAAGAGATTTCATAATTTTTCTGAGAAGAGTAGGGATTGGGAAATAAAGTTGGTTGATCTGGCCTTTTATCAACAACTTGAGTGATGATGGGTGCCCTTGACAATGATGCTAAGGCTCTATACATATCTGAAGTATCTTGTAAATCCTTAAAAGGAAAATGACATGATTTAAGCATAATTTTAGAACTGTGTTTTCTGTATTCTCTTTTTAACAATGTAGTAAGCTGTAATCGAGAACTGTTTAACAAGGTTGTCTATGAGTCTTCAATAACTTGCAAATGCCTATAATCAGATCACTATCCACCTTCTCTGCTTTCAACAGAAAAGTTCGCTGGACACTTTCATTGAGGCTGAAAGTCTTTATATATCAAAGGAAATTGATATAAATTGTTTACCAAACATGCCTTAGGCAGGTTTAATTTCTGAACCAGTCCCATAATTACTTTTATTCTTGCAAAAGAATTACTTTGCATATGAAGGGAATTTTCTACATGAGTTTGAAGTGATTTCTGCCTCCTGGAGCTGCCAGGAAGCTCTTGAGGCAAGTTTGCATTTTAAATAAGTCTCGGTAAATCCCTGTTAGCCACCCAAACCATACTTTTTAACTTCTTTGAACTTATTTTATTACCCTGGAAATGGTCATGGAAGACCCACTATCACTTTCTTTAATAATTAAAGCTCACTGTGCCTATTAGATAAAAGGTTATCGATACATGATGTTGAGTAGTGAACAGTCATGCTTTGCTGGTGAAAGTGTAAAATTGAGTCTGCCTTTCCAGACAATGTGGCAAAAGGTAGTGAGTGCTTTCAGAAATTTTATATCCTTAACCCTTCTAGAAATATTTCCTAAGGATATAATCAGAGATACGAACAAATATTTTTATACAAGGCTATTTGTTATAATAATATTTATAAAAATGAAAACTAGAATCATCCTACAATCCAATAACAGGAAATCTGTAAACCAAACTATGATGCATTGATATGATGTACTATATAGTTGTTAAATACTCACAATATAATGGTATTTGAAAAATGAGCCAAATTATATTTACGGTGTGATTTTTTTGCTGCTGCTGCTGCTGTTATTGTTGTTAAACGAACACCACATCCTTAGAAGGGTTTATACAAAACTGTTAAGATTGTCTTTGGGTGATAGATTATAAGGAATTTTGTTGTTGTTGTTTTCTATAGTTTTAAAATTCTCGACAAGTCATTTGTATTACTTTAAAAAAATTAAGTGATACTTATTAAAAACAATGAGAGTATTTAAAACATCAGTCCTTAGATACCATTTTATATTATTAATGTAGATTTAAAATTCTATAATCATAAAATAATCTTAGCCACAATCTTATAGACTTCTAATCAAGGGTATTTCTGAAATAGTCTATTATTAATCCATAGAATGTGTGGTTGATGGACTCATCAATACCTTTCAATCACATAAGTTACAAGGATCATGGCATTTTCATGATTTATCCAATGTGAAAAATCTGATTTAGCCCAATGCACTAATCTTATTGGGACAAGAAGCTCCTGGTTGCCCTGGCTGGTTTGGCCCAGTGGTTGGAGCATGGGCCCGTGGACCAGAGAGGCCCGGGTTCGGTTCCCCCTAAGGGCATGTACCTCGGTTGTGGTTCATCTCTGGCCCCGGCTGGGGTTGTGTGGGTGGCAACCACTTGATGTGTCTCTCTCACATCAATGTTTCTCTCTTTTTCTCCCTGTCTCCCTCCCGCTCTGTCTCAAGATAAATGCAAAAAAAAAAAAAAAAAGTCCTTGAGTGAGGGTTAAAAAAAAAAAAAAGCTCCTGGTAGGATGGATTGGAGAGGTGAAAATGAGGGCAAGTTTTGAGATTTACCATCACTGAAAACATTTTCTTTGATGGATGGGATATCTGATCTGATTTCACTTATGTCAAATCTTTGAACAAATCACTACACAGGTATGTTTGGGAGGGAAGGGGTTAAGTCTAGAAGCAGTGCTTGATTTAAGATTTGTTTTGGAATCACTTATCTCTTGGGTTGCTGACAGCCTTAAACATTTTTTAAATACCTAAAGGAATGAAAGTAGATTGTGTTCCACTAAGAACATGGCAGATGAAACCTGGTTATTTTTCTATCTTCATTCAGATGAATGTTTGAGTTAAAAAAAAAAAAACCCAAACCAAAACAAAATGGATCAAAGTTACCTTTTAAATTTGTCATGCATCTGTACCTGGTGTGTGGCCCAAGATATTTATTTTGTAAAATAAAGTTCAAAAAGGCAAAGACATCATTGACTTAGACCAAACACCCAATAACTCCTGCAAATGGATGGTCAATAGGCATTGACATACATTCCTTATTTTGACCAGGAAAGGGTTGAGTTATTCTCAAGGTTAAGTAAAGGTTATCTCTCTCTGCCAACTGCCACTCCGTGATGGAAAGCGAAGGCTGAGGTAGGTGCCTGGAAATTTCACTTAAGAAACAAATGGCCCCAGTCTGTCTGTTCACTCAGGTAATTTCTGTTGGTTTTCCCATAATTGTACTAGATCAGTAGTCAAGTGAAACGACAGATTCATCACTGATAGAATCTCTGTCCTGGGCTGACAATTCTTTAATTTGTGTGCCCCTGTGGCCAGAACCATTATTTCTAATTGCCTTTTGATCCTGCAGCAGGTCATCTGCCTTTCACAAGATTAAATTTAATCTTCACGTTAGATTCTGATGGGGAATTTGGTCTGGAGTAGCTATTGGACTAGTTTCACAAACTTCAATAATTTCAAAAAAAATCTTAAAAGATTCATCAAAATTTGAAAGTAGAAAGTAAATGATGGCTTTCTAGTAATGTAAGGTTGTTACAAGATCTCCAGTGATAATTCTGATTATATAGTTCCTTCAATGATTTGACTCCTTAAAATATGAAAAGAGTTTACACCTCCCTCATTGCATCTTTAACAATTTAATTATAACACTTCTGATGATTTCAGGTAGGAGCCACTGAACTTTTTTTCATTCACCAACTATGTAACTAGCTCCTCTGTGCCAACAATGGGAAACCCAAGATGAATCAGGGTTCTACAGGGAAACAGAACCAGGATGATCTATAAAGATGAGAGATTTGTCATGAATTTATCATGGCTCACATGATGATGGAGGCTGAGAGGTGCCACAATCTGCTATTTGTAAGCTGGAGAGCTGGGAAAGCAGAGGCATAATTCAGTCCGAGTCTGAGGGTCTGAGAACCAGGAGCTTCAATGTCCAAGGGCAGGAGGTGGATGGCCATCTCCAGAAGGGAATGCATTTGCCCTTCCTCTGCCTGTTTGCTCTATTTGGGCCTTCAGTGGAGTGGATGATGCCCAACCACTCTGGGAGGGCAGACCTTTCTTACTCAGTCAACTGATTCAAATGCTAGCATCCTCACAGACACACCCAGAAATCCTTTACCAGCTATCTGGGCATTTCTTAGCCCAGGCAAGTTGATACATAAAATTAACCATCACACCAGTAAAAGGGTAGTACCCAATGTCAGTGAGTTATAGGGAGTGTGTAAATTGATATAACCTTTTTAGAAATCAGTCTGGAATCATATATTAAGTGTCTTAATAATTCCAATGTAAGGAACCTAGCCCAGGGACACAATTTCACAAAGATGTTGATTTCATCCACAAAGATGTTCCCTGGACTGAGACTGATTATTTAAAATTGGGGAAAGCAGTCCTGGCCAGTTTGGCTTAGCGGTTACAGCATCAGCCCGAGGACTGATGCTTGGGTTCAATTCTGTTCAAGAGCACGTACCTGGGTTGCAGGTTTGATCCCTGGTTCCAGCTAGGGTTATGCGGGAAGCAACCAATTGATGTGTCTCTCTCACATTGATCGCTCTCTCTCCCCCTGCCTTCCACTCTCAATAAACAAACAAACAAATAAACAAATAGAGGAAAGCAGATAGCTGAAGTGGCCAGTGTAAGGGAACCATCCTTTGTTTTCATGTTTCTGCTCAGTGACTGAAATCTCCTGCCTTCTTGGGGAAGGAGTGGGGAAGATACTTCAACCATTCTCTCTATACATACTCCTTACACTCAGGGGAGGTGTGTGACTATCAGATGGGTGAATATGGGCAAAGGTGACTGACTGCACATGAATTGTCTGCTACCTGCCTGGACCTCCCAGACTGCAGCCCACCACAATCTCTGCAGCTGGTAGGGCCAAGTCTCTAGATCTGCAGGCCCAGCCTCCCCATCCCAGATTTAGGGAGGACAGCCTGGTTTTGGCTTCCAGAACATGCCAACTTACGGTGCATTAACTGAGAACAGAGAGGTGGTGCTGGAAACCCATGTTAGAGGACTGGATGGGGCCTCAGCAGCTGAAGCAGGCTGACTTCCAGCTGCTTCTAATACTCGGGAGCCATGTAAACAGGCTTTGTAACTCAGCTAGGCCATCCTGGCTATGGTGTGAGCAGTGCAACATTTGGGTCACTGTGAGGCTTGGGCTGGTGTCATCCAGCCCTGGCCATGTGACCCTCTGTGACTATAATCTATACAAGCAGAGCGAAGGCACTATTGCAGAAATAACCTAAGGCAGGTATTTTATTATCGGAGAGGTGTTATGCAAATTGTGGAGGTCCCAGAAAACCTCAGGTATTGTTTGTGAATCCCAAATAAATAACCCAGAGGACTGGCTGTGAGAGACATGGTGCGAACCGAAGTGAAGTTGTCCCACTAAGTCCCATCCAGCCTAAGGACAGGCCACAGCAGGGGGTAGTGCTGCTGCTTTGCCACCACCCAGACTTTCCACGAGGTCAGAGTACAGAAAACAGAAAAACAGGGCATGCAGAGGGACGGGGAGGTCCCAGTGTGCAAGCTTTGTGAAGTTAAAACACTAGCTGTATACAATCCAGGCTCACATCTAGAAGCAGTTTCTCTTTGGTCTTAGACCGAGTTGCTGGCCAGGTTCCTAAGGTCTCACAGTCCACTTGCAGATGGCCTTCACTGTTCACAGGATGGGAGGGGAGTTGGAGCACGGGAAGGAGCCCATGTTCCCATTTACTATTCAGGAGAGTTTTCCCTGTGTCATGTGAAACAGGTATACATCTTAGCCCACTAATACACTTGTTCAAGAATTTCAACTGCATTTTCTGAAATGCCATCAATTTTGACTTCATGGTTCCTTTGCTCCCTAACTGAGGTTTCCATCATATCTCTGGCACAGGGGGACTTCCGTGGTGATGAGGCACGCAGGGAGAGAAAACACTTGGTCCTTGATCATGAGTCCATAAAGGTGACCACCAAGAAATCAGCTGTCTGTGGCCCCATCCAGATTTGGTGGCTATCTCAAAGTGCTTTTTTTGGAAAAATGAACTTTGTTGTGTTTTGATTTAGACTCTCTTGATTAGAAAAAGTAGGATAAGAAAATTTCTGCCCATTTCAAAAGCCGTAAATAGTGCCACAGTTAACACTGAGTGACTGAGAATCTTGACAACTGCCCCAGCCCCATCTAGATGCTGGGAAGAAAAATCAAGCAGAATCTTTCCTTTTCTGCCTCCGTTTCCTCCAGTTTGAACTTTGGTGACTAGCTAGTAGTCACCAAAGAACTTTGGTGTCCAATGCTCTGGCTTCTGGGACAACTATGTAGTAGTTTAGTGGGTAGGCTGGTAACATATTGTGTCCTACTGACTCTCTGAAAGAGTGAGACACACTAGAAATTTCAGTTTGCTTAGGGAGTGACCCCCGTTCCGAGAGCCTAGGCAGCAGCTTCTGGAGGAAACCCAGGCACCTGATCGAGATGCCTTTGATTCAAACACAGCAGGTCAAGAAATTAGGGAGGGCAGAATTTTGAATTTGAATTCTGTTGGCTTTTTGTTTAGGTGATTTCATATTTGGCCATTTAGTTTAATTCTGAGAATCTAATTGGTTAACACTATTATTCTAATGTCTATCACCATAGATTAGTTTTTCCTGATTCTGAACTTTTTATAAATGGAGTCACATGGTATACAGTAAATCTTTAAAAAAATTGTTTTATTCTTTATTGATTTTTAGAGAGAGAAGAAGGGAGAAGTAGAGAGAGATAGAAATATTGATGAGAGAGAACACTAATTGGCCGCCTCCTACATGTCCCCCACTGGGGATCGGGCCCACAACCTGGGCATGTGCCCTGACCGGTAATAGAACCAGTGACCTCTTGGTGCATGGGTCGATGCTCAACCACGGAGGCACACTGGCCGGGCTACAGTGAATCTTTTATGTCTGACTTTTCCTCTGACATTGTATCTGTGATATTCATTCATGTTGTTAGGCAGAGCAGTAATTCATTCTTGTCTGCATGTCTGTGTGGTTTTTACTGAATAAAAAGACCACAATTTATTTCCCATTCTACCCTTGATAGAGTTGGCTGGTCCCCTCAAACTACTCTTAAGTGTGGTGACAGGTTCTTACCATAAAAGAATACTGGACCCAGGACACACTGGGGAACAGGAACAGCAGAGTCATGTTACTTATCTCATGCTCACTGAGATACATGGTTATTAAAATGAAAGTCCTAGTTTTCTCAACTATTTAAAATTATTGGCCCTGGCTGGGTAGCTCAGTTGGTTAGAGCATCATCCTGCTACACCAAGGTGGTAGGTTTGATCCCTGGTCAAAGCACACACAAGAACCAACAAAGGAATGCATAAATAAGCAGAACAACAATAAAAAATCAATAAAAAATATAAAATTATTAATTTCTTTTTCTTACAGAAAGTGTAGTTAATTTGCATAAATTTAAAAGTGTGACTTCATTCATTTAGGGTGTCAAAAGTTAGAGGCCTTTAATGCCAGATGAGTTTAGATTTGGTCCTGCTGGCCAACTGTGAGTCTACTCTTGCAAAGATATCTATGGTTTGTTTTTTATTTTTTTTAATGTTTTTATTGATTTTTTAGAGACAGAGGAAATGAGAGAGAAATAAAAACATCGATCAGCTGCCCCCTACTGGGGATCAAGCCAGCAATCCAGGCATGTGCCCTGACCAGGAATCAAACTGGGACCTCTTAGTCCATGGGATGATGCTCAATCTACTGAGCTACACTGGCTGGGCTGTGGTTTGTTTTTGTTTTGTTTTGTTTTTCACCCTCACTCAAGGACATTTTTGCATTTATCTTCAGATAGAACGGGAGGGAGAGGAGGAAGAGAGAGAGAGAAACATCAATGTGAGAGATACACATGGAGTGGTTGCCACCCACACGACCCCAACTGGGGCCGGGGACAAACTGCAACTGAGGTATGTGCCCTCCGAGGGAACCGAACCCAGGATCTTTCAAAGGTCCACGGGCCGATGCTCTAACCACTGAGCCAAACTGGCCAGGGCCGTGGTTAGTTTTTTAAAATGTATTTCTATCTAAGTTTCTTACTGTTACATGAGACACGTCCAGATATTAGTAAGGCAGTGTCACTCTAATTCATGTAACAGAGCTTCCAACCCCCTCAATGCACTTCTCCACATACCGTCTGATTCAGTAAAAGGCATAACCATCTACTCAGTTCCTTAATCCATAAAAACCCGGGAGTGACCCTTGATCATAACTCCTCTCAGTAGCCTGCCCACCCTGCACAATCAGAGCCATCTACCCAGTCAGTAACCTGTGTCTCCAATAAAGACTGCAAAGCCAGCTGCTCCTCCCAGCCCCACTCTGCACTAAGGGGTGTTTCCTGCCTGGTCCCCTTACCTCCACACTCTTGTCTCATCCCGGACTTCCCCTTCCAAATCTATCCTCCATCCAGTGGCTTTTAAAAGTCACAAACCAGGCTATGCCACTCCTTTCCTTAAAGCCTCCCAGTCGCTCAGTATCGAAGTGCCTCAAACTCATCACACTTCAATCTAGACTTCATACACTGGCCTAGAAAGCCCTTCTGGTCAGGGCTGGGTCTCTCCAGGCTCACCCCAGACCAGGTGCCCTCCAGCAGCATGCTCTAGGCCTCCTGCTGGCCTTCTGTCATTAGGACACACCCAGCTCCTTCCTACCTGAAAGTCTGTGCCCTAGCTGCTTGGAAGCGCCCTTTGCCCCACCAATCTCTGTATCAAGGGCTCCTGTTTACCCTGATCAAATCTCAGCCTCAGTTCCTCTGACTGAGCAGCCCATCTGACCACTCAGTCTAAAGCAGTCACCCTTTTACTTTCTAGAACATTATACCATCTTAATTCTCTGCATAGCACTCATCACAAATACTATTTTCTTATATATTTGCTTGGTCTATCTCTACCTGCCTCTAAAATATAGGCTCTTCGGGACTCTCACTGCAACATCCCATTGCCCAGAAAAATACCTGGTCCATAGGGAGCGCTCAATAAATATTTGTGTCTTAGACACGAATCTGATGGCAAGGAACATACAGTAGATGAACCCTTTCCCCAGATCTGTCTGAATTCTGGGCCTCTAAAATAAAAAGCAGAAAAGACACATACATTGCTCTTTGAAAATGTCAACATGAATGACTCTCTGGAGGGATTACCTGCTTCTACTGATACTTATTTTTTAAAACGTCTGCTATATGGTAATGTAATGTTTTATTTATTCTGTCCAGTAATAACTAATATTTGAGAACATTTACAATGTTAATGGAGTTTAATGTAGGAGAAGTTCAACTTAATATTTTTCTTTCTCTCTTTTTTATCCTCACCCAAGGACATTTTTCCATTTTTTGTTCAGATAGAGTAGGAAGGAGGGAGAGAGAAAGAAACATCGATGTGAAAGGGACACATCGAGTGGCTGCTATCCGCACGACCATCCAGGGCCGGAGACAAACTACGTGCCCCTAGCAGGAACTGAACCCGGGTCTCTCTGGACTACAGGCCGACGCTCTAACCGCTGAGCCAAACCGGCCAGGGCCAACTTAATATTTTTCAAAATATTTCAATACTGGGTATTAATAAGAGAGATAATTATGGTCAAAATTATTATGTCAAAACTTAATAAATGTCTGATGGTAGTGTACATACAATTCAGTTTTTGGTGTAAGGTTCTTTGGCTCTAAGAAAGAACATTTGGTTTACTTCACTGATAGGAATATCTCTTAATGCTGGAATGGCCTCTTCTTGGTATTTCTTCTGCTGCTGATTTTTAGCGTAGTTATCTGCAAACAGAGGACAAAAGGCTTTGATTACCCAACAATTTCTTCTGTCTCTGTGGTTTATGGAGACCTATTACACAATTTACTAGGCTAATGCTTGGATAATGAATGACAAATACCATGTTTAAATATAATTAAAAGATTACTTGAATTCTCTCTTTAGAATAAATGTCCCAGTTAGAACAGAAATCAGCAAAGTACTTCTTCGCATCTCTAACTTGGATAAAAAATTAATATTTCATTCATCTATACAATGATGGTTAAAGTCCCATTTGCACATTTCTCATAGGAACAGAATTCTATTCAGGCTTAAAAATATATATATAAATGAACACCTGAAAACTATCAAGTCATTTGGTACAATCATTCATACAACTTAACACTTTCCCCTCTCTGCACAGATTGTCTGTTTGCTGTGATTCCAGTCAAGAATGCAGGGAATACAGTAGGTTATCAGCACAGAAATATAAAAATAACTATAATTGATTTTTAAAATACATTGTATAGGCTCACACACACACACAAGGCTTTGAAAAGTTAAAAAATCATACCTGGAAACTTAAAAAATACCTCACTTCCTGGAATCCAAGGAAGCTTAGAAATCTGTCTAACTTATTTTAATCATCAGACTTGAAAAAATAACTTAAAAAAAACAAACTGTAAAAACATGCTTTGGCTTGTCTACCCCTTTACTGGGGGCAAAAACATGTTAACTAGTACTATGAACAGCATATTCATCAGAACTTATTTCCCATGTAAACATTTCTCTGGTATAACTTTGCATTATTTCTCCCAAGTTCTTTTTACTGTGCCAAGGGTTATTATTGCAGCCTGTTCTTGGTTGGTTTTCGTTTTCTTTTTTTTAATTTTTGTTTGTTTTTTTAGAGATAGAGGAAGGGAGAGAGAGAGAAACATCGACGGGCTGCCTCCTGCACTGCCCCCACTGGGGATCAAGCCTGCAACCCCGGACCTCTCAGCCCATGGGACGACAGTCAGTCCACTGAACCACAGCGGCCGGGCTTGGTTGCTTTTCTTGATAAAAGCACTAAGAGCCCACTCCTCTGTTCCCCAGCACTTCCAACCGGTATAAATTTACCTGTGATTGTATGAATGGAGTTGAGTGGCGAGGTACTCATCATGTTTACTCCAAATAAGAGTATGTACCCGATTACTATAGTAATGAGGAGGTAGACAGGCAATGCAACTGCCCAATACCTGCAGAAGAGAAAACTAAGTAGGTAACAGATTTCCCCAAAAGTTGTAATACTTACAAGTTCATCAGTAAGTTAACCTAACCTTTAAAATTTAATTAAAGTAATAAATGTATACGAAAGACAGTCAAATGGTTCTTTGCAGAGTACAAGGCCTGTAATGAAAATCTGCAACCTGTATCCGACCTATCCTGACCCTGAAGTCTTACCCCTCAAAAAGGACTTTAGTACCTGAGCTGTTTCTTTTGGTATTTATCTTCACATCTGTGCACAATGTACTCATATAATTTCCTCTTAATTTTCCAATTTCAGACATTTTTCTGCACTTCCTAAGATGGAGATGAGGAATTTAGCTCTTTTACACTCTCTTACCTTCCCCCTGACCTCTTACTATACTTATGTAATTTCTGGTCATATCCAGTTTTTAAAAATTATTGTGTCTGAACAAATAATGCTTGCAACTGAGTACCTTGGTGTTCTTATATGTTTTCTTGAACAATTTTTTTGCTTTTCCTGGAATTAGTAATTCCATCTTTTTGTGCGTTTGCTTATGTTGCATGCGCCCATCAGTACTCAAGCCCCAGACTCCCCAACAGGACTCCACTACCCCCCAATGCAGCTGAGCACACCATGATTGCAGGTTTGAGCTGAGTGCACTGTTTCCTCAGTCATTCTCCCCCTACTGTTTTCTGTTTCCGGAACTTCTAAGACTTAAGACTTTTCTCACCATTATACTTTCCTCATCTTTAGTCTATTTTCCATTTTGCTGTCTTTTGTTCTACTTTCTGGAGATTACTTTTGGTTTATCTTCTAACCCATCAATTAAAATGAAAATTTTGGCTGTCATATTTATAATGTCCAAAACAGTAGTAATTCCTTAAACATTCCTTTTTTCTTTATTGATTTTAGAGAGTGGAAGGGAGAGGAGAGAGAGAGAAACATTGAAGAGAGAGAACATCGATTGGCCGCCTCCTGCATGCCCCCCACCGGGGATTTGGTCCACAACCTGGGCATGTGCCCTGATCAGGAATCGAACCGGCAACCTCCTGGTGCATGGAGCCACACTGGCTGGGCAAACATTCTAATTTTTTATTCTGTTCTTGTTTCACAGTTATTTTCTTCTATTCCTTCCATTAGCTCTATTTCTTGCAAGTTCCCTTTTTTCCTTTTATATTTAATTTTATTTATTTATTTTTCTTCTTTTTTTAAACCTCACCCAAGGACATTTTACATTTATCTTCAGATAGACCAGGAGGAAGGGAAGGGGGAAGAAAGAGACACATAGACTGGTCACCACCCACACGACCCCAACCGGGGCTGGGGACAAACTACAACCAAGTTCCGTGCCCTTAGCGGGAACCAAACCTGGGACTCTCTGGTCTGCAGGCTGATGCTCTAACCGCTGAGCCAAACTAGCCAGAGCTATTTTTTTTTTTCTTTATTGATATTTTTTAGAGAGGGAGAGATAGAAACATTGATGAGAGTGAACATCGATTGGCTGCCTCCTGCATGCCTTCCACTGGGGATCAAGCCAACCTGGGCATGTGCCCTGACTGGGAACTGAACCAGTGACCTCTTGGTGCATGGGTTGATGCTCAACTGTTGAGCCACACTGGCCAGGCTGTATTTAAAAAAATATATATGGTAAGTTATGGTTGTCCACTCATATTTAAAAATGAAGAACTAACAAGGTAATTAGAAGCACTGTGTATATGTGGGCCAGGATGGCCAACTGGTGAGTCTCACTATAGGAGACCTGGCCATTTCACTGGGGAATCTCCAAATGTCAGAGATTAGGGACCCTTTCTCTTGAGCAAGAATATTTGTGCCCTAGAACTCCAGAAAGGATTCCTCAGGTAGGAGCCTCCCATTTTGCTGGGAGCAGCAGGGTGGTGTAAGCCTGGCAGCCAAAAGCCTGGAGCCTAGTGAGAAAAGGTGCTTGGGGGGAATCTTATCATTCAGCAGTGCAATTATTCCTACTCACTTCCCTGTTGTCAGTAAGGTGCCTCATTCCCATGCTCAGTTAGACTTTATGTCTACAGACTCTTCATCAACTTCCAGAGAGTAAAACTCCTGTTTTCTGCAGGAAAAGGGAGGGTCGGTCTCTTTGCTTTGAGGGATGAGGAGGGGGATTTGAGGGTCTTATGCTCTTTAAACACTGTTTTCGGCCCAATCCAGAACTACCATGTTAAAGAGGTACCTGGTACATCCAATTTCTGAGCCCTTCTGGAGTTCCAGGGCACATATTTTCTTGCTGGTTTCCCTACTTCAGCACTGTGAAAAAGTGGAAACTTTTAACTCTCACCTATCTGCAACTCCAAAATATTGTTGATTCTTCTTACCTGCTATTCCGTTATTTATTCTGGGTTTATACCTTTAAACTTTTTTATTCCTACAGAGTTAATTTAGCAAAATGTTGGGAGGAAATGAAGACAAATGTGCGTTCAAAGCATCATTTTAAATTGGAAGTATATCAATAACGACCTTTAAAAAGCTTTAAATTTCTACGTGGCTATTTATGGATCTTAAGAGAATATTTAAGATTTGAGTAGTGTTAATAAAAAATCTTGTCCTTCAAAACAGCATTAATATATGCTTATTTTACTTACGCAACACATTAAACTTACTTTTGAGGCCAATAGGTTAAGCTTAAGGCGTTTAGCCAAGACTCAGGAACAAAAGCCCACACGAGATACAGTACTGTAAAGGGGGAGAAAAGTCCAGTGAGCATGCATCTCATCTGCTGAGGTTCACATACAACAATGAGCGACTGTGAAGCTTCCCCGATTCACTCAGAAATGATTTTTGTCTCCTTTCAGTTTTTCCAGCTCCTTATTTGTATCACTCTTTTAACAGTTATTACAATTACCTTATATCTTTTTGTTGTTGTTAATCCTCACCTGAAGATATTTTTCCATTGATTTTTAGATAGAGTGAAAAGAAGGGAGGGGGGGAAAGAGAGAGAGAGAGAAACATTGATATGAGAGACATATTAATTGGTTGCCTCCTGCACCATCCAACTAGGGCCAGGGATGAACCGCAACCGAGGTACGTGCCCTTGAACCCGCAACCTTGGCATATCTGGACAATGCCAAGTCATGGAACTGAACTCGTGACTCACTGGTCTGTGGGCTGATGCTCCAACCACTGAGCCAAACTGGCCAGGGCTCTACATTATATTTTAAGCAATTTAAGTTTAGCAATTCTTGTAATTCTTTTTTTTTTTAAAGAATAGTGTATCCATTTTGAGAGAGAGAGGAAGAGAGAAACATTGATGTAAGATGTTAACATCCATCAGCTGCCTCCCCAACGCCCTCTACAGGGGATTGAGCCTGCAACCTGGGCATGTGCCCTGATGGGAATTGAACTGGCAACCCTTTGGTGCATGGGACTACACCTAACCAACTGAGCCACAATGGCCAGGAAAGTCCTTATAATTCTTATAGCACCTGGAAATTTGCTTTATGCATAGTAGGTGTTCAGTACTTCATCCCCACAGGGTTGAAAAAATTATAGATATGTAGTTGCTCAAAGGTGAATTAACCTATTCTTGCTCTGACCCCCTCCTTTCATGTTGGGCTTCTCTACATTATCTCCCAGAATACAATCTTATTTCCCTCAATCCAAGTGTCTGTGGCAACCTTTACAGCTGTTTATATGTAACAGTGAACCTTTGATCATTCACTGTGAGGTAAGCACAGTTCCACTTTACATGCATTATTGAATTAAATCCTCAGGACAGTTCAATGAGGTATCATACCATTTTTACAGATGAGGAAATGAAATCTTAAAAATGTTACATCACCTTGGCCTGGTTGCTAAGTTAGAGCATTGTCCAGATATGCCAAGGTTGTGGGTTTGAATCCTGGTCAGGGTACACACAAGAATCAACTAATGAATACATAAATAAGTGAAACAACAAATTTATGTTTTTCTCTCTCTCTCAAGTCAATAAATTAAAAAAAAAAAAGTTATATCATCTGCCCAAGGTATATAGCAGAGACAAATTTCAAACTACTTGTATCAATGATAATGATTAACATTTTTCTCAACAAATATGTATTAAAGAATTCTGTATGCCAGGAATGTGAGATACAAAAGTGAACCCAAAAGAGATGCCTCTGCCTGAGCTAAAAATCGAGTGAGACACAGAGACAAGTAAATTGATATTTTCAATATACTGTGATAAGCGCTAATGAGTGAGTAAGAAAAGATGCCATAGAACATGTAAGAAGGACCTCAGTCCACACTGGTGGTGATGGAAGTGATGTTAATGGTCAGGAAAGATTTCCTGGAGGAAGTGACTAAATTGGGGCCTAAAGGATAGAGGGGGCTACCTAGATTAAAACTGTTTATGGTTGGGCCTGTAGATGAAAGGAAGGAAGGACGTAAGAGAATATGGTGTTCCCTTCCACAGAGAAAGCAAGAGAGATTAGGTGTGGCTTGATGGTAGGGGGAAAGGGGGGCAAGGGACTCCTGCATATCCCCTACCGGGGATTTGGCCAAAACCTGGGCATGTGCTCTGACTGGGAATCAAACTGGGACCTCTCAGTCCATAGGACGACACTGAATCCACTGAGCCATGCTGGGTGGACACTTAGTTTTTAAGGATAATAAAATACAAATAGGGGAATAATTTACTAATTAAAGGAATAATTATTTATTGAGTATCTACTATATACCAGGCACTATGTAAAGGTCAAGGTTATACAGAAGAATAAGAAATGGTCCCTATTCTCAAAAATTAGTGCAGGAGACAGATATAAATCAAATGAAGTGGCAGGAGCTTCATGTGCATTACCTTATTTGACCCTTTCCAAACCCTTTTGAGGGGTGTGCTTTTATTATCCCTAATTCACAGATTAAAAAATCAAGACTCATGCCCTGGCCAGTTTGGCTCAGCGGTTAGAGTATCGGCCTGCAGTTCAGAGACCTGGGTTTGGTTCTTGCTAAGGGCACGTACCTCGGTTGCAGTTTGTCCCTGGCCCTGGTTGGAGTCATACGGGAGGCAGCCAGGGACTTTTTTTTTATCTTCACCCAAGGACATTTTTCCATTTTTTTGTTCAGATAAGAGTGGGAGGGAGAGAGAGGAAGATAGAGAGAGAGAAACATCGACGTGAGAGTGACACATCGACTGGCTGCCTCCCGTACGACTCCAACCAGAGCCAGGGACAAACTGCAACCGAGGTACGTGTTGGAATCGAACCAACGACTCATTGGTCTGTGGGCCGTTGCTCTACCACTGAGCCAAACCAGCCAGGGCTATTTTTATTGATTTTTTAGAGAGAGAGGAAGGGAGAGGGAGAGAAAGATAGAAACATCAATGTGAGAAACATTGATCAGCTGTCTCCTGCACACCCCATACTGGGGATCGAGCCCACAACCCAGGCATGTGCCCTGACCGGGAATCAAATTGGTGACTTCTTGGTGTGTGAGAGGACGCTCAATCCACTGTGCCACACCAGCTGGGTGTCTTCCTTCATGTCTTAGCTCAAATCTCACCTTCTTGAGAGGTTTTTCCCAGCTAACTTGCTATTCCACCTGTGTCCCACACACAACACTCTCATTACTTTCTATCATTTTCCCTTATTTCCTTCAAAGCTCTTATCATATTCTGTCATTACTGTTATGGATGGAATGTTTGTATTCCTCTCAAATTCATATGATGCAGCTCCAATGTGCTGGTATCTGAAGGGAGGGAAGGAAGCTTAGATGCCATCATGAGGATGGGGCTCCCATAATGGGAGTGGTGTGCTTCTAAGAAAGAAACCAGAGCCTGCCTATGCTCTCTCTCCACTATGTGGAAACAGAGAGAAGGTGGCTGTCTGCAGGCCGGCAAGAGGGACTTCGCCACGAACAAAACCATGCTGGCATCCTGATCTTGTACTTCCCAGCTTCCAGAACTGTGAGGAAAAAATGTCTATTGCTTGAGCCACCCAGTCTATGGTATTTTGTTATAGCAGCTAAGACAATTCCTTTATTTTTAAGTCAGGAAGTTTAGGAACTATTTCAATGTAGAGAATTATATAACATTCTTGTATCCCCCATCTAGTTTTATCATAAATGGTGGGTACTGACCTCTGACCTCCTCCATCTACCATCTGCTTCATTTTCTCAGGCTTCAACCTTACTGACCTCCACCTGTTCCCTGAACCCACAGGCCTGCTTCTTCCCACGGGCCTCTATACTGGCTATTCTCGCCCGGGAGGCTCTTTCCCCAGATTGCCACATGGCTAACTCACACTTTTCATGTCAGTGCTTAAACCTCACCTCACAGTGAGACACTTCTAGACTGCTGTATTGAAATTTCTTTTAAATTGATTTTTTAGAGAGAGAGAAACATTGATGTGAAAGAAACATCTGGGGACCAAGCCCACAACCCCAGGCATGTGCCCCGATTGGGAAATGAACTGGGACCTCAGTCCATAGGATATCGTTCAATCCACTGAGCCACACCGTCCAGCCAGACTGCTGGATTTGAAACAGCAAGCTCCTCCCACTTATTCTCTTTCTTCCTTAATTTCTCCTCATGGTACATTATCATCTACCACTGAGCCAAACCGGCTGTCAAAAAAAAAATGGTGAATTACCCTGACCGGTTTTGCTCAGTGGTTAGAGTGTGAGCCCATGGACCAACGAGTCTCAGGTTTGATTCCAGTCAAGGGCATGTACCTTGGTTGAGGTTTGTCCCCAGCCCTGTCGGGTCATGCGGGAGGCAACCAGTCGATGTGTCCCTCTCATGTCGATGTTTCTCTCTCTTCCTCCCACTCTACCTGATGATAAATAAAAAAATATCCTCGGGTAAGGATAAAAAAAAAATTGTTGAATTAATTTTCGTTGTGAGTATTATTGGATTTAAGTCTTAAAGTCATTGCTTTTATTATTTATTTGTATAGTTTCTCATCCTCAAAACAGCCATAAAAGGCAGCAAAGTGAAGTCAACCCAGTGCCTGGGTTCAAATTCTAGCTCTATCATTTACTGACTGCATGACCTTGGCACGCTATTTAAACTCCATGTATCTCAGTATTCTCATCAGTAAAATGAGGACAATAATAACATCTACTTCACAGGACTGTCTTGTGAATGATGAACACTGAATAAACATTATCACCAGTTTTTTACACATGAAGAACCTGAAGGCTCAAAGAGGTTAAATAAATGGTTCCTGGTCACACAGCTAATCAGTGGAAGAGTTAAGCTCTAAACTCAAGTTATAACTTCACTCTACAGACTCCCCTACCTAACAGTGTGGCTGGCTATACTGATACAGTTAAGGTTCACACATCCCTCTTCCTAGTTTCCACAAAATTCCAAAAAGTTGGATCGTGGATACCCAATTTCCTCCTCCTTGTCCCCTCATAATTCTCAAATCCTTCTGGGAAGAAATGTGGGGCCTGCTGTGTGACTCTGGCTATTAAGAGTCTCTGTGAGCATCAGTTTCTTTATCTGTACAATGGAATCTTATAGGGACTGAGTGAGATTCAGAATGTAAAGTGCACCTGACTTCTCTAGCCTAATTCTCTTCACTCCCCAGCTCTCACAAGCAGCACAGGAGCCACTTCCAAAGCCTCATTAAAGGCCTTCCCACGTCTTCCTTACTGTTGAGAAGAAAGACGAATGATTTCCCAGTTTGATTTCATGTCTCTCCACTGGGCTCACATGGCACTTATCACACTGAGTGTTAATTGTAGATTTACTTGTCTGCCTTGTCCATAAGATCATGACCACAGAGACCAGGTTTTATTCACTTTGCAATCCTGTCTGGTGTTATATAAATATTTGTTGGGATAAAATCTTTTAGTTTAGTACCTGGCATATAGAACACTCTGAACAAACACGAGTTCCCTTCAGGTTTTCTTAAAAAGAAACATAGGTAGAATGAATCACAGTTTCTCTATGCACTTTCTAACAACGAATGCAATAATTTCCTTGTCCTTGGACACCAGGAAAAAGCCGTGGCCATCCATCAGCAAAATACTTACTGAAGCCAAATTGGGAGCTTAAGAAAAGAACAAAGCCATAAATCGCTCTTTCTGGCAATGGCGACGGTGAATTTTCCACCATGTTCCCCGTGGCTTTGAGACAATCTGTGGGAAGGAAACACAATCACCGTTAGTGATGTACTCCCCTCATTGGTCTGTTATAACCTCATCGCTTAGCTACGGGCACAGCCTCCGCAGCGTTTTTTTTCAGCCTAAATCACTGCGAACTGCCATCCTGCGCACACACCAACACACGCCCGCTTGCACGCGCGCACACCAGCACCCACGTCTAACCTGCACGCGCACACCAGCCGCCAATCGCGTGTACACGCGCGCACACACGCCGGAGCGCGCATACCCTGCAGCAGAGGGGAGGGGATGGCCGGGGACGAGAGGGAAGGGAAGACACACACGACTCTACATTCCTGCAGGCTTCGCCTCCCCGCGGGACAAGACAAGCAGAGCAGGGCGGCGAACAAGGCCCGGGACTGGGCCGCGGCGCTCAAGACCGAGCACCTGCCTCTCCGAGGGGAGGGGAGGGCTTCTGTTGCTCATTCGAGGTCAAGGTAACCCTCGACCTTGACTCCTTCAAGCACCCACTTGCTCCCCCCCCAACAGCTTAGCTAGTTCAGTGCGGAGTCCCCGCGCAAGCGCCGACCTGGGAGCCGCAGCGGGGCGAGAGGGGGAAAACCAAGCGAGAAGCCAAGCGGTGACTGCACCCTCCACCCAGGCGCAGGCGCACCGCGACCCTCATCCGGACGGAGCTCGGGAGTGCGGGGTCCCGCGGGATCGCTCGCTCGCCGCCGCGGAGGAGGAGGCGGGGCGGCGCGACCGCGCATGTGCGCTGCGGTCACGTGACTCGCCCCCGCCCGCGCTGGCTGACGTGGAGGGTCCCAGGCTGCGGCGTCGGCGTCGGCGGCCCGCGTCCGAGGCTCGCGGGCGGCGGGCCCGGGGTGAGTGCACACCTGGCGCGTGGCAGGGCTCCTGGATGTGTCACCTTTTCGCGCTGCAGCCGAGATGCCCGGGGAGAGGGGCCCTCCACACCCCCTCCGTGGGTGTGTGGTGAGTGTGGGTGTGTGCGCGTCTCTCGCTGTGGTGCCTGCGGTGTGCCTGCGTGGATGGGGTGCCCGCGCGCTGGGGGTGTGGCCGCCTTTGTCAGCCTCAGTGGATATGTCCCTTTTGTCTGGTGTCCCCCTTCTGCAAGTGTAGGCCCCTCCGAGGGTCTGTGCGAGGTGGGAGTAGCCCCTTTGTGTGCGCATTCCCTTTGCCACCCGCGCACCTTCGTCTTGAGGGTGACACCGCTACTAGGCGAGTGGTCCTTCGGCCCGAGCACGCAGGCACGCGCCCGTGTGTGGCCTCCCGGCCCCTTCGTGTCCGCGCAGGTTCGTTCTTCCCAGTGACGGCGAGGGCGCCCCCGGCCGGTGTGGGTCGCTCCTCTTTGTGTCGCTGCCCCTTTCGCGGGGGGCGGCGGTGCGCGTCCCCGCACCTTCTGCAGTCGTGACCCCCGCCTGCAGCACCTCCCGCCCTTGTGTGCGTTCTCGCGTGTCCCCGTCCGCGTGCCGCTCCTGGGTGATGTCGAGTGCGTGATCAGCGTGCGGGTGTTCGTGAACGTTCGTGCACGCCCCGTCTTCTGTGTTTTGTGTTGCGACACCTGTTTTCCAGTTCGGACCGGCCCCTCCCGTCCCCAAGGAGGGGGTCTGGTGAGGAGAAATTAACCGTGCGCGCTCCCCCTCCCTGACGCCTCTGCAGCGTGTCCTCCTCCAGCCCCCACGCACCCCCATTCCCTGTAGCTAATGGGGAAGCGGGAGCAGCAGCGGGTCCAGCCAGCTTCTGAGTAGTGTTTACGACGTATGGTGTGGCCTGTCGAGCCAGCCTTTTCATAAAGGGGACCAGGGACCAAAAATCGAGCCGAGGCGTAGGTGAATTTGGGCTGGGACCAATGCGTGCCTTTTCTAGAGGCGCCCTAAGCCCCCAAAGCCCTTCCATTGCAGACTTTTTTTCAAAATTTACAAAATCAGTACATTCTAGCCGACCCTGGGGTTCCTGATAATACTTAACGGTTCATACAGTGTTTTATGGCGTTCACATAAATCACCTCTCTTTGATTCTACTTAACATCCTGGCGAGGGAAACAAGGTAGACGTTTTACAGATTTTACTTCTCTGGAAGCAGTTTCCTCATAGGCACAGCTCTAGCTAGGACATTTTTTTATTACCAGAAATTTGCATTTTATTCTGAGAGAAAATGGGATATATTGTAAGGATGCACAGGGAAAGAAACTTCAAACCCTTTAGGGACCCAACTACTAACTACTCTCTTGCGCAAGGGTTCGTGCTCTGCTCTCAAGGGCTGTGTTTTGGTGTGTTTCTCTGTTCATTTCCTCAATTGTCTTACTCTTGCCTAATTTTCCTTTTTAATTTCTGGCATATTTCATATATGCATACAAACGGGGAATCTAACCAATTTATGACTTAGATTTACAGATGTAATAATTTTGTCAAATTTACTTCAGATTCTTTTTTTTTTTTTTTTAAGAAATAAAACTGTGGGTGTTGGAGGTGGTCTCAGCTCTTCTCTCTCCTTCCCTAGAGGTAGCCACCGTGTTTAGGTTTGTGTATATCATTTTCTTGCATATTTTATACTTGAATCACAGTGAATCCATAAACAATAATATAGTGTTGTGTTTTTAAACTTTAATGGTATGAGAAAAAAGTGTCTTTTTGCAACTTGCTTTTTTTCAGTCAGCATTACATTTTGATATTTATAAACAAATAAATTGGAAAATTGTGTTATCTTTGGTTTGTTCATTTTAATTGCTAGTATGGAATACCATTGTATGAATATACCATTATTAATTTATCCGTTTCTCTATTGATGAACTTTGAGGTTGTTTCTGGTTTTTTACTATAAAAACAAATCTGCAATAAACATCTTTGTATTTGTTTGCTTGTGCACACATTTGGAAATTTCTCTAGGAAATACACCTAGTAGTAGATTTGCTGTTTAGTAGGATATGTACATCTTCAACTTAACCAAATATCACAGAAGCTCTCAAAATGGTTGTACTAATTGTAACTCTCACTGGTATTGAGTGAGGACACTCATTCTCACATCCTTGCTAACAGTTTATGTTATCAGATTTTTACATTTTTGCCCTCCCTTTACTGACCTGCTTCCTTATAACTTTAGTTTGCAGCTAAATTTGGCCTCTCTAGCCAGGTGGCAGCCTATGGGTTTACCTCTCACAGCTAACTGGGTTAGTCTTTATCTCACTTGGTCCTCGCAAGATTAATGCCAATAAACATTTATTTTGTACCTAATGTATGTGAGTTCTTATGGTTGATGTAAAGGTAGTAATATCCATGGTATATGTACCTTTCTAGTGGCAGGTGAGGTGATTTAATTAAATGCTTTTTTAATATGATGAATTGTTTTTAAAAATCTTTTTTTCTCTATTTAATGTTATATCTGATACATTCAAAATATATGTAACCTATTTAAGTTGTAAAGCAAAATAATAAAACGAACACCTATCAATCCACCACTCATTCCAAAAAACAAAATGACCAGTATTGAATGTGCTCACTTCCAGAGTGACTACTCTTCTGAATTGTGTGTGTCATTCATTGTTTTTTAAAAATAATTTTATCAGATATGTATACATCTCTCAACAGTGTATGGTTTCTGTTGTTTTGAGTTTAAAAAAAGGAATACTGGATACAGTTTTCTTGGACTTGATTATTTCACTCAGTGTTATGTTTCTAAGGGTCGCTAATACAGAGTATAGATTTGTCATTAATTTTCTTTGCTGTGTAATATTCCATGGATGAATGTAACACAGTGTATACATTCTTCTGTTGATGGGCATTTTGGTTCTGGGTTGCTATTAGTGAAGATTCGTACATGTTTTCTGGTACACAGTTATAAGAGTTTCTCTAATTTCCCCACTGGGCATATGACCCCCAGGGGAATGATGAAGATTTTTCTAGGGAGCAATTGGGCATAAATGATGTTAATTAATCTATTCAGTTTATAGATCAAGTTTCATGAGTACTCTCCTGAAATTAGTGATGTCTGAGGCCCATTATAAAGGCCTCCCTCCTTCTGGTTCTGGTTTCCCCCCTTCTCTTTCACAATAGTACTTCTACTTTATTTTTTTTTATCCTCACTCGAGGACATTTTTCCACTTTTTGTTCAGATAGAGTGGGAGGGAGAGAGAGAAACATCGACGTGAAAGGGACACATCAAGTGGCTGCCACCCACATGACCAATCAGGGCTGGGGACAAACTGCAACCGAGGTATGCACCCTTTGTGGGAACCGAACCCGGGTCTCTCGGGACCTCAGGCCAATGCTCTAACCGCTGAGCCAAACTGGCCAGGGCAGTACTTCTACTTTAGATAAGGAAGGCATACCACTCATCCACATGGAATCTTTGTAGGGCATTGCCCCAAGTGGGAAAACTCTCCACAGAAAACAAAGGGATAATTTCAAACAATGTTTAGTGTTAGGGAAAGCTTCTTTCAGTCCAGGTACTTCCCATCTCAGGAGCTGCATTCCAAAAAACTGTAACATTTAGTGTTTAATTGTCAGTGTATATGGTTATTTTTATCAACTGCTATAATAATTACAACATTGTTTAAACCAATGAATGTCACTTTTATTTTAAAATGTCACTGGGAGCCCTGGCTGGTGTGTCTCAGCAGTTAGACCGTTGGCCTGAGCACTGAATGGTCTCTGGTTCAATTCTTGGTCAAGGGCACATACCAGGGTTGCAGGTTCAATCCTCAGTCCTGGTCAGGGCATGTTTGGGAGGCAGCCAGTTGATGTTTCTCTCCCTCTCTCTCTCCATCCTTCCCACCATGTCTAAAAAATAAGTAAAATGTCACTGTGATACTCCAGAAATTCATCCTTTGCAGTTATTTAAATTTAGGCTAAATTTTTTTAACGTCATCTTAAACTGTGAAGAGTATATAATTTAAAAAAGCATTTTGATGGTTTGTGAGTAAAAGTGGGTCGGCATACCACTGTGGTAGGCTATGTGCTAGAAGTGGAATTGCTGGGTTATGGGTTATGAATGTTTGACTTTACAAAATGATACCAAATTGTTTTCTGAAGTGATGGTACTAACTTATACTTTGGTCAGTAGTTATATACTTTGATTAGTAGTGTGTAAGAGTTCTAGTTGATCTATATCCTCTCCAACACTTGGCTATGGTCAGACTTCTTAATATTTGCCAACAAATGGGTATGAAGTGATGTATTATTGTGATTTTAATTTGCATTTCTTTGATAATGAATTTGAGTGTCTTTTTGTGTTTATGAACCTTCTGTTTTCCTTTTGTGAAATCTTTTACCCATTTTCTATTTGGTTGACTTGTAAAACTAGTAAGCTGTAACACTGATCCTTTATTGATTATATGCACTGTAAATATCTTCTGTGGCCTGTCTTTTCACTCTCTATGGTGTATTCTGGTGAACAGTACTTAATTTTAATGTAATCTAATTGGAAACTTTTTCTACCCCTGGGATTGTAGACACATTCTCCTGTGTTTCTTTTGAGAAATTTCAAAGTGTTGCCTTTCACATTTAAGTACATAATCCATCTGGTATTGGTTTTTATGTATGATGTGAGGCAGTGATACATATTCATATTTTCCCCCCAAGTGGCTACAATTACCCTCATGCCATCTATTGAAATGACCCTCTGTTTACCAGTGATCTACTGAAACACCTCTTTTTCATGTTTATTCTCTATATGCATGGGTTTGTTTCTGGCTCACCTTTCTGTGCCACTTGTTTACTTGTTTATCTCTGTTGATACCACTGTCATAATTATTACCACTTTACCAGAAATCTTGATGTCTGGGGGGAACTGGAGTCTCAGCTCTTCTTGGATCTTTGTACTTGTTTTAAAACTCAGCTTGTCATGTGACATGAAAAACTTTCAGAATGTATTGGAATTGATTGAGTCAGTTTGGGGAAGAATTCAGATCTAAGATTTTGAACCTTCCTGTCTGGGAACGTGGTATGTATTTCTATTTGTTTAGGTTATTAATGTGTTTCAATAGAATTTTATAATTTTCTCCATAGACATTTAACGCTTTTAAAATGTTGATTCTGATGTTCCTAGTAGTTTTGTTGCTATTATAAATGGTGTTTTTTTTAAAGATTCTGTTTTCTGACTGCTTATTGTTAGTTAATAGAAATTTAATGGATTTTTAAATATTGATCTTTAGACATCCATTTGATAAACTCATTTCTAGCATATTTTATATAATTCTTTTGGGGGTCTATGTGGATAATTATATTACTTGCAAATAGTGGCACTTTGGTTCTTTCAATTTTTCCTTTTTTTTTTCTTGTTTTAATATGTTAGCACATTTTTAGATATATGTGTTCAATGGAAGTGGTTATGGTTGTTCATTAGAAGTGATTTTAGTGGACATACATGTCTTGTTCCTGATTTTAAAGGGAATGCTTCCCCATTAAAAATAATGTTACGAGTTTTTGTAGATATTCTGTTAAGGAAGTCTGTCTTTGCAATTTTTGTCACATGCTTTTCTGCATCTTTTGAGAATATCTTGAGTTTTTTCTGTTAAATGTAATGAATTCCATACTTGATCTTAGCTAAAAGGCTGAGAAGCTATTATAATGGATTACAATGAACATATTTTAAAATTCTACATTCTTTTCTGAGATAAACCCAAACTGATGCTGGTGAATTGTCTTTTTGTGAACTACTGGATTGACGTTGCTAATATTTTACTTAGGATTTTTGTATTTGTTTATGAATGAAATCATCTCTCATTTTTCTTTATTGACTATTGTCTGATTGTGGTATTAAGGTTACACATGCCTTATACCAGTTAGAGAGGAGGTCCTCTTTTTCTGTTTCCTGGGCCAGTTTGAATGGGAGTGATTTGTTTCTTGAAAGTTTGGTGGAATTTACCTGTAAGAGCTAATGTTTTCTTTGTGGAAGGATTGTAAATTGTTAATTTAGTAGAAGTTAGCAGTTGAATAGTGATAGAACTTCAGATTTTGTTTCTTTTAGTCAATTTGGTAAGTTTTAGAAATTTGTCCTTGCAACAAAAATTTCAAGTTTATTGGCATCAAGTTCATGTTATTGTCTTAATTCTCTTTTAAATCTGTTTTATGTGTGGTTGTGTTCCCTTTTCTCACTTTGATTATTATTTGTGTGTGACTTCTCTTTTTTTTATTAAGTCTTACCAAAAGGTTGTCTATTTTGTTAGTCTTGGCATAGTACTAATTTTTGACCTAAGTAGTCATTTCTATTATATTTTTGTGTGTTTTTTTTAGCTCATTGATAATCTTTTTTTATTTTTCTTCCTTTGGGTTTATTTTTATATTATTTTTTCTAACTTAATTTCCATGCTTATTAATTTTCAGCCATTCTCTTTTCCAAGTATAAGTATGTAAAACTATAAACTTCTTCAAAGTTCACTTTTGCTTTATCTAACATGGTTTAATTTCTAGTGTTTTCATTAACTTTCAAATCTAAGTATTTTTAAAATTTCTATTTTGATTTTTTTTTTATTCTCACCTAAAGCCATTTTTTCATTTTTGTTCAGATAGAGTGGGAAGGAGAGAGAGGAAGAGAAACATCGACATGAAAGGGACACATCTAGGGGCTGCCTCCTGCACAACTCCAACTGGGGCTGGGGACAAACTGCAATCAAGGTACATGCCCTTAGTGGGAACCGAACCTGGGTCTCTCTGGACCGCCGGCCGACGCTCTAACCGCTGAGGAAAACCGGCCAGGGCTTGATTTCTTTTTTTTGACTTACATGTTTTAAAATTTTTTAAAATGTTTTTTAAATTTTTCTTTTTTTTTCCCCAATATTTTTTCTTTAATGATTTGAGAGAGAGAGGAAGGGAGAGGGAGAGAGAGAAAGATAGAAACATCAATGAGAGAGAAGATTGACTGGACACCTCCTGCATGCTCCCCACTGGGTATTGGGCCCACAACCCAGACATGTGCCCTGACCGGAAATCGAACTGGTGATCTCTTGGTGCATGGGCCGATACTCAAACACTGAGCCACACTTGCTGGGCAATATCTTTTTTTTACTCATTTTTTAATTGTCATTATAGAACGTAATGTGTATTTTGTCTTAAAAAAACACACATTTGTTTGCCCTTGCTTTATGGTCTTGTGCATAGTGAGTATAACTGTTTTATGTGTACTTGTGAAGAGTATGTATTCTCTAATTGTTATGTATTCATTAGGTCAAGGTTGTAAATTGTGTTGTTCAGACTATCATTACTAGTTTGTTTGATCTATGATTGAGAGAGATGTGTTGGAGTGTCCCACTATTATCTTCTAACAGATTTCTATAGTTCTAACATTTTTTTCTTTTTATGAATTTTGAGGCTATTTGCTTAGATACATATAAGCTTATTCTTTTCCTAGTCGATTTAACTTTTTCTGTTCTGTTGTGATCCTTTCCATGCCTAATTTTACTTTTTGTTTTTGGAGTCTGTCTTGTTTATCTCACCTTCTTTTTGTTGAGAATTTACCTGGAATATCCATTTCCTTCATCTTACTGTCACTTCAAAAAAAATCTTTATATTTTAGGTGTCTCTTATAAAGAACATGTTACTGGGTTTTTCTTTTAATCCTCACCCAAGGATATTTTTTCATTTTTGTTCAGATAGAATGGGAGGGAGAGAAAGAGAAACATCGACGTGAGAAGGATACATCGACTGGTTGCCTTCCATATGACCCTAATCAGGGCCGGGCGTGAACCACAACAGAGGTGCGTGCCCTTGACCGGAATCGAACCCAAGACTCATTGGTCCGCGGGCCAGTGCTCTACCGCTGAGCCAAACTGGCCAGGGCTTTATTTTAAAGAAGTTAGTTCAAGTCTCTTGGTGGTCAACTCAGTTTATTTTACTCTTGTTCCTGAGAGATAATTTGGAGGGGTATATAGTTCTAGGTAGATAGTTTATTTTCTGTCTGTATAGTGAAGATATTCTATATGCAAAGTTTGCTGCCAGTTTTATTTATGTTTTCTTGAAGAAAAAAATATATATTTTTTTGTGTGGCTACATTGGATTTTCTGTCTTTGGTGTTGTGACTTTTCACTTCTGACTCTACGTGGAAATTACTTTTTAGTCATCCTCTTTTGGCTACCAATGTTTCCTGAATCTGCATTTTGTCTTTTATGAGGTATAGAAGATTCTGAGCCCTATGTTCTTTAAATATTGTCTCTCTTTGATTTTACTTATTCTCTCCTTCTGAAAATTTAACTAGATATTTATGTATTAGTTTATAGATTATTTTTCTAAAATATGTTTTTATTGATTTTTTTTTTTTAGAGAGAGGAAGGGAGAGAGAGCTAGAAACATCCATGTGAGAGAGAAACATCAATGGACTGCCTTCTGCTTGCCCCCTGCTGGGCATCAAGCTGGCAACCTGGGCATGTGCCCTGACCGGGAATGGAACTGGGAACTCTCACTACATGGGACGATGCTCAATCCACTGAGCCAAACTAGCCAGGCAGATTACTTACTTTTTATCTTTTATATTTTTATTTCTTTGTCTATCAGCATTTACAATACTGGGTAATTTCATTAGGCACATTTTCTAGTTCATTATTTTTTTTCAACTATGCCTAATCTCTTTAACACATCTAATTTTTTCTTTTATTTTTAACAATTATATTTTAAATTTCTTAAGGTTTCAATTAGTTCTTTTCTAAGATATACCCAGTCACTTTTTATAGTCTAATGTTGCTTGTTTAGTTTTTTTTCTAATCTCTGGGTATTCTATAGACTGTATCTGGCAGTCCCATTGTCTGATGAACATAGGGGTCTAAATTTATTGCTTGTTTTTTCTGTTGTGCCTCCCTCATGGTGGATTGTCACCTGTGCTTGGTGATCTTTGTGAACTCCTGTCTGATTTTTCTCTGGGAATCTTGAGTATGATTGGGAGATGCCTTCCTTTCTTCTGATAGGATTTGGATCAGCTTTGACTGAGGTCAGGGACTTTTATCAGCTTTGGCTGGAGTGAAGGAGTTTTTGTGGGACCACTGTTTATTTCCCTCACTTTTTTTCCTGATCCAGCTACTACTCTTGGCATTACTATGTATAGCTCTTGACTACTAGGTTTAGTTCTAGCAAAAGGTTTGTTGCTTTTGCAGGGAAAAAGGTGGCTTTGAATGTTCCCTATTTCTGTGAACTCAGCAAAATTAAAAAAGTTTTAAATCTAGGACCCAGTTTTTTGTTTTTGTTTTTTTTGCAGTGATAGAGTCAAGAAGTTATTTACTTTAATATTAAATTTGTTAGTATATTTTAGTTTGTACTAGAAAAAAAAATTTTGTCCTACCAAATGTAAGATTTCTTGGTGATATCAAACTTTCTATTAAAACATGTTTATATATTAAAAGTTAAGTTATTTTAAAGAAAAATTATTAAATAACAGTACAGGTGGCAGGTGATTTGATAAAGTTTTCTACTTCAGGGAATGCGAATAAAAAATTTGGGAAACACTGACCTAGGGAATCAAGATGGGTAAGGCATAGCCCAGCCAGTGTGGTTCAGTGGTTGAGCATCGACCCATGGACCAAATAGGTACCGGTTTGATTCCTGATCAGGGCACATGCCCAAGGTGTAGGCTCCATCCCCAGCAGGGGGCATGCAGGAGGCAGTCAATCCATGTTGATGTTTCTCTCTCATTGATGTTTCTATCTCTCTGTCTCTCCCTGTCCATTTCTCTCTAAAATCAATAAAAACATATTATGTATATATGTGTATATACATACATACATGTATATATATGTATAAAAGATGGGTAAGGCACAATGTACCTCTGGACCCATAGTGAGATGAACCTGTGATAACCAAACCATGTGAAAACTGCTGTCAAAAGATATGGACAGGGTGTCTGGGCTTCCAGAGAAGAGGTGCAGAAATAAACTTGTAGAAAAAAGATCAGGAAATGCTTTTTGGAATCTAGTATTAAGGACTCGTAGGCATTCTATGCATGCATGATAAGGTTAGTTTAGGAATGCAAGCAGTTGTTAAGAATGATTGACTTGTAAGTTGAGTATCATGGAGTGACTGGAGACAAAAGCAGGAACAGGATCACAGAAGAAGGCCTTCTGTACTACAGTAGAGAGTGTAGACTTTATTCTGAAGATGAAGAGAAGCTGTTGAATGATTTTAAGCAGTACATAAATGTTACGATAAGAGTTTTAGAGTGTGCCAAGATCGACGGCAAGTCACCACTTTGGAGACTGTTAAATCAGTTCAGAGGAAACAGACGAAGCTACAACTAAGGCAGTGGCCCTGGGCATGAAGAGGTATATGTGTGCTAAGTTTAGATTTCTTAGGGGATTAGAAATGACAAGACTTCATGGGCAGTTGGATAGAAACTGGGGAGTCTAGATTGCCCCCTGGGTTTCTGGTTTGGGTAAGCAGTTGGCATGTAGAGCAGTTAACATGATATATAGAAAGAGGAAAGAACTTGGTTTCCTTTGTCTTTGAGGAGAAAGATAAGTTTGTTTTTTAACTTATTTAATTTGAGACGCTTGTGGGACATCCTGGTTAAATCTATTAGCAGTTGACAGGGTCTAGAATCTTGAGATACAGCCCAGTCTGGAGAGCTTTGAGAGTCTGGAGCACTGGGACATTTCAGCCATCATGTGGTCTAGTGTAGTACGAGGTAACCTGAAGGGGCATATAGATAAACGCAATTTTTTGAATAGTTAGGAATTTAATGTGTATGAAAAGCATATGCTGTACATCAAACCTATTATATCATGGATATAATCACTTAGGCCAAGTGAGATCAATAAAAGAAATATCAAGTAAATAAAAATACATGTGATACGTGGAAATGGCAAAAATCATTGTGAAGCTATGCAAATAATGGAAGTTCAGAAAGTGCTGTTTTAAGCCATGGGTGTGCTGGATAAGATCACCCAAGGAGAAAGTAAGTGTGAAAGAAAAGAGAGTTGACATTTGGGTGGCGGGGAATGGAGAAGAAGAGCCCATGGAGACTGAGGAAGCGCAGCCAGAAGAATAGGAGAACCAGAAGATGGTCTCTGGAGCCCAGATGAAGAGTTCTGAAAAGGAGGAAGTGGTCAACAGTGTCAAGTAAGTTGTAAGCTGAAAAGTGCTCTTTGGACTTAGCAATTAAGGTAGACCATTTAGTTGGAAGCATCCAAAAATGGATTTTAAAAAATACTCATCTAATATTAACGTTAATGATAGTTGATATTTATAGCAGTTACTATATGCCATGTACTATTCTAAGCACTTTAAATGTGTTAACTGATTAATCAGGTAGGTAGTACTGCTATCTTCATTTGATATGTGAGGAAACTGAAGCACAGAGAGGTTAAGTAACTTGCCCAAGATCACACACTCAGGAAATGGGACGAGAGCCAGGATTCAGGCCCATGCAGTCTGGTTCCAGAGTCCCTGCTCTTAACCACTATGTCACATTGTCTCTGGTTAAAATAAAATAGAAAATAAGGATTACACCAATGTTGTAGTTACAGTATAGTCGGTGTAGGGTGTGGTATGGGTGAGATCTGCCAGGTTGTTATGTCACAGTGGCTCAGTCTGTCGGATGTGAGCCCATTAATTGTATTGTAATTGATGCCATCACAGTGATGTGTGGGCTGTGTCAGACAGTTCTTGGCTCTTTCTGTATGTGCACACAAAAAACGTTTGTAAGACAAACGAGTTAAAAGTGTCTATTTCCCAGGATGGCATAGGTCCCATATTATATACCATACTTTGGGTGCTAAAACGTCTTTTTATTTTTTTCAGTCATTGTTCACTTTTGGAGTTAAATTCTAAACTCTGGGAATATTGTTGATTTAGAACAGGTGAGGATCCAGACATATATAATCACTCTGTTGTAGAAGGTCACTAAAGACCTTATTTAAAGTGGAAACCAACCCAACTGTAGAAAACAAAGTAAATGAGAATGGAGGATTTGAGTGAGAGAAAGGGAAGAAGAGCTCTTGATGAGGCAGGAGAGACTTGAGCTATAATAACTCTTGGTGTTGTGGTCAGAGGAGCTAACAGTTAGATTTAAAAACCAGTTAGACTGGGGCAATGATCGGAGGTATGGCTTTGTGAAGTTCATTTTAGTCGCAGAGGTAGTTAAACTGCAACGCTAGGGTCTTGAAGGGTTGGTCTATGTGGGCCTTGATGTGCCTGGGATGATAGCATTTGCAGGACAGGGGAACACTCTGAACTAACTAGTTGTCAGTGTTCTTACACAGGACAACAACCAAGCGGTAACTAGCTGGCAATGATAAGGAAAAATAGATATAGTAAAAATATAGTGTTTGAGAGGAGAGACTGTGGGATCAGAGGACCTAGGTTTTGAATCCTTCCTAGCTTGGTAAATGCGTAAATGACTTAATTTTACCCAGAATGTTTCCCAGCCATACAGCGGAGGTGATGGTAATTGAACCTAAGAAGACTTGCTGTGAGGATTGAGGGAATGCAGGTGACATGCTTAGAACAACACGTGACAGATAGTATAGAGAATTTGCTGGGAAGATTGTTATTCTTCACTTCCGATATTGTGAGGTTTTCATACAGCAAATTGGACATAATAAGAAGGTTAATTAAAGAAACATTTGTGCTTCAAGAACTGATAGTGGTCTTGCTCAGGAAAACAAAGTTGGTTTGTTCTAACAGCAGTGAGATAATAGTGGTAAAGCAAAAAGGTGATTATAGGAAAAGAAAACCATTACTTGGGCAAGAGTTAGAAGTAATAAAATGCTACATTTTTCAGTGATGTTTAGGTTGTATAGCTTTTCTTTGAAAGTTACAAATTTTATTGAACTTTCTTCAGGGAAAAAAAAACCCTTAATTTGAAACTCTAGCCCTAAGTTTCCTTTTCTCCATTGAAATAATTATTTTTAAAACTTGGTTGTTAATAACATGAGGGTTTTTGCCCATCTTTGCAATCTAGCAGTGCTGTTTGTTGTAGATATTAGAGTGTTAGAGCAGCAGTTGTGAGGAAGGAGGGGGAATATCTAGATGCAGCTGTGGGGAATTAAGAGATTGACAGACTCGCCCTGTACCACTCCAGCTGTGCTCCTTTGCTGGAGACTTTGAACACATGGAAGAGTTTGAACACGTGGAAGGGTAGATTGGAGAATATTGGCAGCTGATAGGAAACTGTTTTCTCAGTGGAGTTAGTTCCAGCCAGGTGGTTGAAAATGTACTGGTTTGGGTGTTGTGAAAACGTGTTTCACAGGATGCAGTAAAAGCAGATGGTGTAAAAGGACAGCAGTGGAAAGCTGTTTACCATGTGCTAGGCACATACAAAGATGATTAAGGTGCCCTTAATTATCCTCCATCTAAAGGACATGTGTAAACATAAATTCAGAGTAGAGATGGCGACTCTCTTTGAATTCGAGGAAAAGAAGAAATAGATTAAACTGATATTTGAAGAGAGGGAATCAGGGGAAAGAATTGCAGAATGAGAACAAGAATCTTTCAGAGAGCTCAGTGTTCTTATTAGGGTTTTTCCTTGGGGCATAAGTTCCATGTGTTTTGCCATAGAAGCCAGGAAAACTGCTTCTTATATCTCAAGTGATTTAATCACTGATTTGAGTCTGTGTTGTTTCCTTAGGATGGTGCACCATGGACGATTTTGCACTAGGAGATTGCACTGTAGCAGATTATGCCTGGTTAGAAGACTGCCCTTATGTGGACGATTGTGCCTTTGCTCCTGAATTTATGCCCAATGATTATGTTCGTGTGACTCAGCTTTACTGTGATGGCGTGGTAAGTAGACTAGTTAACTTTTTATTTTTAACATTGTGTCATCTTAAATGTTTTTAAAAATTGAGATATAATTGGCATATAACAGTATGTGGTTTCAGGTATACAACATGATTCAATGTGTGTATGTATGGGAAATCACCACACATAGTTACAGTTATTTTTTTCTTGTGATGAGAATTTTTGAGATTTACCTCTTAAAGATTTTTGATTTAGAGCTACCTGAGTATAGGTGTTTTTGTGCTACGTGAGTTTTTTTTTTTTTTAATCCTCACCTGAGGATACTTTTCTATTTTTCAGATAGAGTGGGAAGGAGGGAGGGAGGGAGAGAGAAACATTGACGTGAGAGGGACACATCCACTGGTTGTCTCCTGCAAAACCCCAACCAGGGCTGGGGACAAACTACAACTGAGGTACGTGCCCTTGACCAGAATTGACCTCGAGACTCATTGGTCTTCAGGCCGATGCTCTAACTGCTGAGCCAAACCGGCCAGAGCTGTGGTACGTGAGTTTTTACAGGGAGGTGTACATTCTTTACAAGAGGTGATTTCAGAAGGGAAAGTAAAGCAGGGCCTCAGCAACAGGAAGGCAGTGCCAGAGAATGAGTGATGGAGGCTGTTTCTGCCTGAGGCTAGAAGGGCTCTCAGGGGAACTTGGGGAAAGGCCTGGAGACTTGTTGGTTGAAGATGTTGTATTCAAGGTATATAAATAAACGTGTACTGAAATTTTTCACTTTAGTACTAATAATGCTTACATTGAAAATCAAGAACTATACTTTTGCATCTTATCAGACACAAATCAAAAGTGGTTTTTTTTGGTTTTTTTTGTTTTTTTGTAGGGTAGGCAGTATAAAGATTATGCCGAAAGTGAGAGAAACTTAGGTGAGTGCACTGGTATTTTAACTTTAATTTTTTGAAGGACTATCAAATTAATTTCATCCTTTCACAACAATGTAACAAACTTACATAACTTAAAAATTTATTCTTACTATTCTTTTTCACTAGAAACCAAAACCTTTGTTTTTTAAAATAGAGTTTTAGCTCATACTTAAATATTCTTAATATCTAGCAGTTTGAAATATTCTATCAGTTCATTCATTCCTTTCTCCATCCCTTCCTCCCTCCTTCCCTTTCTTCTTTCCTTACTTCCTTTTGTTAATCCTCAGCCAAAGATATTTTTTCCATTGGTATTCAGATAGAGTGGGTGGAAGAAAGGGAGAGGGAGGGAGAGAGAAACATTGATGTGAGAGAGACACATTGATTGGTTGCCTCCCACATGACCCCAACTGGGGCCAGGGATCAAACCCGCAACCCAGGCACATGCCCTTGACTGGGAATTGAACCCGTGACCCTTTGGTCTGCAAGCTGACTCTCTAACTGCTGAGCCAAACTGGTTAGGGCATTTCTTACTTTTCCATAACCACTTTTGTTCTTTCCCTGTTGACACTGTTGATTGATTCCAAAACAAGGCACAAAATATTAATTAAATTTTTTTGTAATTAAGAATTCGACATCTGCAATATGTGGTGTAGTAAACCAGTTTCTGTCCTGCAAGATTATTGTGATGCCATTAAAATACACATCTTCTGGCCACTTCTGTTTCAACATCAACACAGTTCTATAATATCACGGTTGTATCCCTGTGTGGAAGCCACGTAAGTTACTACATTATTCATTTTGTATGAACAGTGGTAAGCACGCTGCCCAGTACTGAGGAACGCCAAGTACAGTGGAAGGCCATATGTGTCGCATTCTTGTATACTATTTTACTCTTGTTTAACAGAGTAGAAAAAGTTAATACTTGGGGTTTGGTTATGAATGAATAATCATGGTAACACTATGTATAATGAGTAAAATTATGAAGAGCATTAGATGGTAAATTTGAAGCTGAGTAAGGAAAAATTGATATGTTTCTTTATAAATATCAGCATTGTATACAAGAAAGGAAAAGGTATTTTATCCACTTAAACAACTTGTTACTTAGAGTTGAAGAAACAGAACCTAGAGGAGTAATATGCAGTTAAGTGTAAAGTTGAATGACTTTTTATATATGAGAGCCTAATCTTATATGAAATAAATTTGTCTTTAAGCAATTCTCATGCTTCTGAGATAAGTTTGAAGAAATTGCAATATCTTGAGTTGATGGAAGATATTGTGGATTTGGCAAAGAAAGTTGTGGTAAGTGGTAGAATATGACTTTTCCTTCTTCATTTAAGGATTATAAGTATATGGTGTCAGGCCCATGTTACTAATTTATAATGGTCAACAGGCTTTAGTTTTGGTTGACCTGAGATTATTCTGCTATCCATGAGTTTGTGCTATGTATTTGAGAGATCAGGTAGATGGCTGTTTTCAGTTCTGACATGATATGTTGAGAACCAGGACCTGCTCACTGTCATTGAAGGATAGAAATTGAAATTTGTCACAAATGAAAGTATGCTCTTGGTTCAAAGAAACCTTTGTCCCAGGTTCTTTTTTTTTCACCCTCACCCAAGGACATTTTTGCATTTCAGATAGAGCAGGAGGGAGAGAGGAAGGGGGAGAGAGAGAGAGAGAGAGAAACATCGATGTGAGAGAGACACATCAACTGGTTGCCACCCACACAACCCCATCAGGGGCCAGGGACAAACCGCAACCGAGATATGTGCCCTTAGCAGGAACCGAACCCGGGTCTCTCTCTGGTCTGCAGGCCGACGCTCTAACTGCTGAGCCAAACCGGCCAAGGCTGTCCCAGGTTCTGAAAGTGAGAGGTTCTGTCTTATAATATAAAATTATGCCACTTGTCACTACCACCACAATAAATATTTTTTCCTTGGGTAATCTTATGTCATCATATTTGAGGAGATGTCCTTATACTGCACTGAGGGTATTTTTCATTGAGAGCCATTTGATAATTTTTCTTATTTCAGTTGATTATGGAACCAAGTGTTTTTCTTGGTATTATTCTGATTGCAAAGTTAAATTTAGAAAGGGCATTTGATGTTTATTTTCTGCTGATAATCCTTTGCATTAATTTATATCAGCCAATTCATTTTTATAAAAAAAATCTAGGTATAATTAACTTTAAAATGCATACATCTAGAAGTGACACTAAATCATTTTATCATTAGAACCCAATGTAAGACTATTTCTGAATTTTATTTTAGGTTCCTTAAGAGGTAAACTGAGCATGAAAGTGCTTATAGGAAGTGGACTACTATGTATATATGTATTTCTAAAATGTAGGATTTTGTTGTGTACTGGAAAATTCAAGTATAATTGACTGAATAAGGGGAAAAAAATGTGTTTTGTACTTTTTTTTATTTCCAGAATGACTCATTCTTTATTGGAGGCTTACTGAGAATTGGTTATAAAATAGAAAACGTAAGTGTTAATCACTGGAATCACTGTGAGTAAATGGCAGTTACCCACATCTGGATCCACATAGTCAGTGTTCTATGTGTAGTGTTTGGTAGTACTGATCTATATTTTGCTTAAGCACTCTCTTTATTTTAGGGGTTTGCATCATTTTCATTTTCTCCTCATATATCTAGTATAATTTTTAAAAAATAAAAATCCGGTTTATTTAAAGAAAAGGGGATGAGGGAATGGAGATATTCAAAGGGAAGGGATACACATCACCAAGCCATGGGGTATGGGGTCGATGATGGCAGCACCTAGGAGCTGGAGTCTCATCCTTATATGCGTCCACTGGTGGGAAGCTTTTGTCATCAGTGGGTTTTGGGGTCTTGATGGGTTTGGGCAGGGGGGTTGGGTATATAGGAATGCAGATGTGCGATCAAGTGCTTCTTCGGCAGTTTTAGTTACTTACACCTAGTATAATTTTGAGCCTCTTTTGCAAATTGACTTTTTTTTCTCTTTTAGATTATTTACCTGTCATATGTTCTCCCAAATGAATTATTAGGTCCCTGATATGAACATGTTTTGCTGTATAATTACTAGATAATCTTCACATACAATGATAAACCAATTTTTAATGCTGTTGGTATCATAAACTTCTACATATTTCCCTTAAGCCTCACATCAGCGTAGATAACTCCACTGTTTAATTTCTAAAGTCATGCCTGGCTGGTGTGGCTCAGTGGATTGAGTGTTGTCCCATGGACTGAGAGGTCCCAGTTCAATTGCTGGTCAGGTTACATGTCCAGGTTTCAGGCTTAATCCCCAGTAGGGGGTGTGCAGGAGGCAGCTGATTGATGTTTTTCTCTCACGTCGATGTTTCTGTCTCTCCCTTCTCTCTTTCTAAAAAAATCAATAAAAACATATTAAAAACTTTTTTTCTGAAGTCTTCAGACACTAGAAGTATGAATAATGATTCTGTGAAGATCACACTGAGTGGTCATTTGCCCAGCCACACACACCCTCCTCTTGTTTTGCTCCTATTCTTCTATTTGTCACAGATCATTTAAAATACATAATCCCTTTGGTGAACCTTAATCTATACCTTTAACCTTGAGGTAAGGATGGAAGTCTTAGTTTAGATGAGACCTGAGACCCCACGTCCATCTTGTATTATTGCACTCTTTTGCTACCCAAGCTGCCTTTAGCGGCTTAGAGACCTCAGCTATGAGGTCTGTAATCATTGCAGAAGCATTGTGAGCTCTGAGGGTAGCCCAGGGTTGCCTGAAGATGTAACATACATGAGTCTGTGGTATCTGTTAACTTGTATGTTGGGGGTCCATCTATTCTAGGTTCTGTACTAGAGTAATGAAAATATGAGGTTAGAGATTTTTTTGTTTTTGTTTTTTTTTGTTACTCTTTACCTGAGAATATTTTTTCCATTGATTTTGTTGGAGAGTGGAAGGAAACGGGGTGAGGGGGGAGGAAGAGAGAGACATATTGATGTGAGAGAGGCTCATTGATTGGTTGTTGCCTCCCAAATGTGCTTTGGCGAAGGGTGGGGTGGGGTGGGGGGATTGAACCTGCAACCCAGATATGTGCCCTTGACCGGGAATGAAACCTAAGACCCTTCAGTGTTCGGGTGATGCTCTAACCATTGAACCACACAGGCCAGGGCAAGGTTTCAAATTTTATATTAAGAAACTGAAATACTACATAAGCTACATTTATAATACTACATGAGAATTTAGAATTAATACCAAAATCACATTCTACATCCCTCTTTATGAAACAGAAAATATTGGCAATGGAAGAAGCTTTGAATTGGGTGAAATACACAGGCGATGTAACAATTCTACCTAAATTAGGAGCAGTTGACAATTGTTGGCCTATGTTAAGTATTTTCTTTACTGAATGTAAGTATAAATGTTTTAAATTGTCACTTGCCTCAGTTTTTAAAGGTATTATTTGGGAAAATGGAACGTGTAGTTGTGATTTATCTTAGGATTTAAAAAAACTTTTTTTCTGAGTAAGAGAAAAGCCTGCATAAGAGAACTATAATTGTGTACTTAATTTTATTCTGTCTTAATGATTTCTATGACATCATATTTTTTAAAACATTGCCAAATGTCATAAGTTATTATATATAATATCCAAAGAAAGAGACCACAACTGGGGCTTATGTATTGTCTCTGATAAGAGAAATAAGTAATAAGAGCTAAGATTATAATTTTCATTTGCCTGATGAATCTGATATTCTTATGTATGATGAAACTGCCTTACATACATTTTTTTGCTTTGTGGAATACTTTTCTCTAAAGCACTTGAATGCTAGCAATGTTTTTGTAGTACAGTTATAGGAATCCCGAAACGGAATATTTGGCTTTTCAATAGAGGATGATAAGAATTTGCCATCTCCAGTGAGAAGAGGGCAAATTTTGTACTATTGATCTAAATGTTAGAGAAAATTAAGCTTAAAGACAGGTTCTGATAGGTTTAGTAGACACTGGGCTGCATTAAGGTGGGTCTCTGTTCTGGAGACCTTTAATTATGATTTTATGGTAGAAGTAGAAGGCCATTATCATGTATTGGGCACCCATGTGGGCTTACTTTTGACTCTTTGGCTCTTCTCTCTTCTTTATATCCCTGCAAGGTAACTGTTATCTCTATTTTAGAAATGAGCAAACTAAGACTTTGTGAGGTTAAGTGCTATTTCTGCAGTCTAGTAAGTAGTGGAACCTAGAGGTGAAGTCGGGTCTCTCAGGTTTTCATCCTGTAATCTTACTCTGTCCCTTAGTGTTACTTTACTTCATTTGGTGACTTACCCAAATCCTTTCTTGATTCTTAAATTTTGGTTACTTCTTTTGCCACTGAAATGAATGTGTGTGTCTAGAGGTGTAACTACATTTTTGTTGCAATATTATTATTATTTACCACTTTAGAAAAATCTTTATTCTAGAACAGTTTAAAATACAGAAAATGAGGTCTGGTAAAATTTTAAGGTAAATTTTGATTAAAACCTACAGCATTTTAATTAATTTATTAAATTTATATAAGAATAGTCTTTCAACTAAAGTCTCATTTTAACATTTCATTCATGAGAGTCAAATGTTGAATTAAGACATTAAAATTTTTCATTTGTTGTATTAAATACTTCTTAGAAAGTGGTTTTACAAGATTTTTTCAGACATTTTTATTGACAGTTGTGCCAGGTACACCACCATAGGTGCCCAGATATATTTGTTGAATTGACTTGAGTAATTATGAAATCCATTTTGAATATGTTAATTTTACTACAGTTAGAACTAATGTAATAATAAACGTGTTTTCTTAATGCTAGAAATAAAACTGATTAGATTCATAGCATTAATGAATCTAATGTTACTTGTTTAAATATATTATTTGATACATGTAAAAGATTACAGGAAACATGTTATTTAGAAAGTATAATAATGTAATGAACTTTATGGACTCACTTAACCTCAGAATTAAAACATTAAAATATCATTTTTTAAAACAATTTTTTTCTCACTCTCTCCTAAAAATAAAATATAGACAAGTATCACATAACTAAAGTTGTAACAGAAAACTGCAATATGCTTGAAGAATTTAAAAGGCAAAATTGTGTGGAGTGTATAGAGGTGAGAATAAATATTTACTTGTAAGTATATATTAAGATTTGCTTGTTAGAGCTTTTATTAACACTCAGAGAAAGTTCAGTGTAACTGTTATCTGACAATATATAAGGAGCTCCTATAAAAATAAATAACATGTTTCAGGGAAATTTTATTATTTTTTAATCATCACCTGAGGACACTTTTTGCATTCATAGAGTGAGAGGGAAAGAGGAAGGAAGAGAGAAAGAGAGAAACATGGATGTGAGAGAGACACATTGACTGGACACCACCCACACAACCCCAACCAGGGCCGGGGACAAACCTTTAACCGAGGTACGTGCCCCTAGTGGGAACCAAACCCGGACCATGGGCCGACGCTGAACCAAAACAGCCAGGGTGTTTCAGGGAAATTTTAATAAATTTTGATTGGAATATTTTTTTTTGGAAGAGAAAAACAGCATCTTGATGAGAGTTTTCTAATGTTATAGATTTTAAAAGTGTTAATCAAATATTGAAATTTGACTTTTTAAAATTCAGCCTTTTAATTAGTTGAGTAAATACGATTTTCTTTGGTAACAACATTATTAAGATGTAATTCATATACCATACAATTCACTCATAAGAAAGACCATTTTAACTAAATTTTTGAAAAATGGCTTAGGAAAATATTTAATATTCAATTTAATTATCTAATTAAAGCCATTGATATGATCCAGTTTATTTTATTTAATTTATTTTGAAAATTTGAGTCTTTGAAGTAAGTTTTGGTTATATCTGGAGCATCTGTGATTTCCTTCATCTTGACTGTGTTGCCTTTCTTTTGGGCAATTAATCAAATCAACATTGCCTGTATGTGTTGTTGATTTATATATTGTTTTGTAAGCACCCAGGTTTATTGAGCAATACCATATTTTCTAACCGAAAATTAAAGTTCTACCTTGCATCTGTTTTTCCCCTGCCATATGGCAGGCTTACTAAGTATACATAAATCTGGGCCAGCCAAGTACTGTGATAAAAGGGATTGGTTGTTAGCAATTATCTATAATGTGATGGTTTTATTTACTTTTTAAAGTTTCTTTAACAAAGTTAGCATTACATCATTAGAGACAGGTTTCTTTAAATATACATACTGAAAAAAAATAAATAAATATACATACTGAAATACTGAGTATTGCATTCTCATTTTCTAAATAAATAACCCTCCTCTCCCCGGGTTATTTCTGATAGCAAAGACAGAAACCCAGGTCCATTTTTCCTAGGTGTGGGAGTTCTTGATTATCTTTGCGGTTAATTGATGGCTCTTCTTTCACCTTGGTTTCTCAGCAAGGAGAACTAATGAAAATGAAAGGAAATGAAGAGTTTTCCAATGAAAGATTTGATGTAGCTATTATCTATTACAGCAGAGCCATTGAATATAGGTAAGAGCTAAACAGAGCAATGAAGTCCTTTTTATGTGGCAGATAAGTTAGAATGCTAGTTGGGGGAAATAAAAGATGAGGAATTAAAGAATATCTCCAACTTGCTATGAAGAATAGAGCTTCTCACTCATAGGCATTAGAAGCATTAGAAATGGTCTGAGTATATGAACTTAATCAAATAGTGTAACTCAAGCAAGTCAGGCAAAATTGTGAATTTGGTTTGCCTGCCTCTATTTTTTTTTTTTTCAAGTTATCTATACAGACGCATGTTATTTCTTATTTTCATTTTGCCTTCAACTAATTTTTTCCAAATTATTAACTGATCAGAAAGGATTAGTTATTAATACTTAAGATGTCACTCATCAGGGATTTTTGCTTCCTAAGAGGGAACTTTTAAAGGACAATAGTTGGAATTGTTGAGAGAATGCACAATTTCTCTCTGCCTTGTCTTCTATTTGCTCAGCTGCTAGAATTTAGTAGCTTTTTTGCAAGTGTGCCTTCCTTGGCTCCTATGACATCTTAGCTGGTCCACCTAATATTGTACCAACCTCGGGAGGATGCACTGTAGACAGCTGCTCTCTTTCCTACCTTGCCAGTCTCCACAGGGGGAATCAGGGTAGCATGGCATACCTGAAAGGCTGCTGCTAAGTTCTGAGGAGGAGATGGAGGAAGAGGGAAGTAAGTTCTACCACACATAGTCAGATAAGACTGAGAGGGCAGAATTTGAAATGAAGCTATTAAATTACCATTACAATTTACAGACTTTGAGTTCTTTGTCAACAGTGGTACAGTCCTGACTTACATATGTAATTCTGTTGTCTACAATTACAGCATACTTGCAGTTCTGCTTTTTAATATGTCTCATCTGATCCTCACAACAGGACTATGAGCTAGCAGAAAAAGTGGAAATCTTTATTTCAAATACAGGGAAGTTGAGGATGATTTGAGTAGTTACTCAGGTAGGAAGTGAAGGAACTGGGACTTTGCCAGTTAGGACTTTAAATCCTGTATTCTTTCTGCTCAGCCACACAGATGTAAAGTTTTTGAAAAATTTTTTATGCCTTATGTTTTCAGTATGATTTTTGTTTGTTTCATATTTAATTTGCTTCACTGACTAAGTCTTATTTCTTTTAAAGTCCTGAAAATCACCTTCTTTATGGTAACCGAGCTCTTTGTTTTCTTCGCACTGGACAGTTCAGGTAAGTGGATAGAGCCCCAGTCGCTGAACTGCTATGCTAAGCACCCACGTTTGAGAACTATTTCTGTTTTGCAGGTAAGCAAGAAAACTCTTCAATAGTTCTTTGACAGAAATAGTTGGCTGGTTAAAAGAGGGCTCTGTAAACTATGTATGTAACAACAATAATAGCAGTAACTATTCTGACTGGGTGGATAACAGGTTATGCATTATTTTAAGTACTTGCATTATTTTAGGTACTTTACATATGTTATTTAATTCTCACAACACCCTTAATAGGTAGGTAATGTTATTTCCCACATTTACATTTGGACAGACTCATACCATTAGTAAGTAGGACGCCAAGATTTGAACACAGATCTTATCTGATGATGTCAAAGTCTGTGTTTATAACACTTATGATAAATTACCTCCTTTTGCTCTATTAATTAATCTGTATAATTCTGGAAGTAGAATTTTTGTTGGGTTTGTTTCCTCCATCCTGGTATGAAATAACTAAATGCCCTTCATAAGTGAAAAGGAAAGAAAAGTTGATGGTTTAACGATGAGAATGAAATCAGTGAATGCCTAGTTCCTAATTGTTGAACTGAGATTTTATTAGTTGAGAAAGATTGTGGACACTATACCATGATTTTGTTGTCCCTCAGTTTAAAGACCATAGAACAGCCCTGGCCGGTTTGGCTCAGCAGTTAGAGTGTCAGCCTGCGGTCCAGAGAGACCCGGGTTCGGTTCCTGCTAAGGGCATGTACCTCGGTTGCAGTTTGTCGCCGGCCCTGGTTGGGTCGCGCAGGTGGGAACCACTCAATGTGTCCCTTTCACGTTGATGTTTCTCTCTCTCTCCTTCCCACTCTATCTGAACAAAAAATGGAAAAATGTCCCCGGGTGAGGATAAAAATAAATAAATAAAATTAACAGACTTTTAAAAAAAAACACACCAAAGAACATTCATTATAAGCATTAATATTGAGCAGGGTAGGCTGTTCTATGTAATTATGTCCTGCCCTACTGCAGTGGTTTAGAGTGGCTTCAAGAATGCATCCACTCAGTGGAAGAATATTAAAAACAAAACAGACTGAAAAACCAGGTTAGAGCCTGGGATCCTTATACTAAAGTGGCATAGGCATGAGGTCCTGCATAGTTATTAATTATAATCCATATTTGTGTCTAACCTTTCAACAGAAAGGTCAAAATAAAATGAGAAAATTTGATAAGTTATATAATTCTCTCTGTCCATGAGGAAGGAGAACACCGGATGCTTAGGTGAAACTGTTTTCCTGGTGTTCAGTTCTGGAAGAAATTTCTTAGATGGCTTACAAGCGATATAAGTTGAGTGTTGGAGTAGAGAAGAACCTCAGCAATATTCTGTTCATCGAAAAAACTCCCCGAATAAATGTGCTATCTGGGGTTTCATAATTTCTGTGATGTTTTCTCATGAAAGCAGAGAGTGAGTGTCAGTTGTTTTTCAGTGAAAGTGCTTATTTTGGGATGTGGGGTGGTGGGAGTGGGGAAGGAGTATATTCCAAGTTTGTAGCTTTAAAAATAACATTTATTATGTTTTTCTTTTATCATAAACAGAAAACATTCTCATGGTAGAAAATTTGGAAAATACAAGAGTTTAAAAAGAAGAAAATAAAAATCACCAGTAATCCAACCACCTTGGAGAATATCGCTGTATTACGTTATGCAGCTTTTAGATGGCTTAAGCCGTGGATAAGCCAAGGCTATCTAGACTAGAGGAATGGATGGGCTTGACACAGTCTTCCATCAATACCACTGTCCTCAACTGTTCTGAAAAGGATTAAGCTGCAAATGTCTTTAGGTTATTGCTTTTGGCTAGGTCCATAATTGCAGATATTCTATGCTGTTTGAAGGTGAATCTGTATGCTTTCAACATGAATAGGTTAGCAAGTTGGCTAGCCTCTTGTGGAAACCTGATCTGAAACGTTGAATGGGCAGAAGGCCATTCACTCTGCATAGGGGAGCTCCGAGAGCTGAGAGGCAGACCTGGGTGTTTCTGCCTCTTTCATGAGTGTCGAATGCTAGATTTTCAAGGAGGATCCTCCTAAAACTCCACTGCAAAGGAGGTGCATCGAAGTACAAATACAGAAAGAAACCAGGTAGCCTGGTGAGGTAAAGGTCAAGAGCAGGGTTGTGCGTACATTCTTGTGCCTCTTGCCTGACAGTCTAGCTTGTGGTTCAGCACCATGAAGGTCTTCACTGGAAGTAGGTCAGCAGCAGTTTCCTCTTAGGCAGTCACCAATATGTATTGGATGCCTCTTTATTAACGTCAGTGTCCTAATGCCGTACTGGTTTTTTCCACCTTGCACTTGTTTATATGACTGGCTCAGTAACATAGGCATAATGTTTTCTGAGTCCATAGTACATATAACTCCTGATCAGGGGAGTAGATGATGTAACTTCAGAAAAGAACATGTTGCCAGAAGTGCCATTGACAGGAGGCCACCTGTCCTTTCGCTGAGTTACCAAGGTTGAGATGTTCTGAAGCTCTCACATCTGAGGGTTGGTAGATCTGTCATGGGGATCTGGCTGAGCAGCTTTGGGGACAGATGGGGGTGAAGCACCCCTCCAAGCACTGTTCTGAGCACAAAACCCTCATACCCCGTGGGAAGTAGGTGCTGCTGTCTTTGTAAGTGAGGGGTCTGGGGAGGCTAAGCAAAGTGTCCTTGGACACTAGGTGGGTATGATAAAGCCAGAGTTTGAACTCAGGCAACCTGGATGTAGAGTCACTAGTGATCACCACAGAGAAGTGGTGATGGAATCAAAGGGCAATGTGAAAGGTGGAAAAAAAATTAAATAAATGGTCCAAATAGTCAATAAACACGATTATCCTTATAGGACATGGCAGATTAAAAACTATAAGTCTCTTTTTCATACCTGTCAGATTGGCAAAAATGTAGAAAACTCATTATACCAAGTGTTTGAGAGGATGTGGAACAAAGGGAACTTGTATACCGACTGGAGAAAGTGTAAATTGGGGCCATCACATTGGAGAGCAGTTTGGCAAGGTGAAGATGTATCCTCTGCAGCCCTCGCCAAACTCTCAGATGTGTACCCATGAAGAGATATGTAAAGCTTCATTGTAGCATTGTTTGTAAGAGTAAAGAATGGAAAACAACCTAAATGTCTATCAGTAGGGGAATGGATAAATCAGTTATGGTATATGGTATATTCATACAATGGAATCCTATACAGTTGGTAAAATGAATGCAATGTTGAATGAAAATGCAAGTTGCAGAATGATTTTTATGGTCTGATACCATTTAATAATGTTTAAAAACATGCAACATGATGTGCATCTCCATAATTAGTATGTATTAAAAGTGTTTTAAAATGCATGGGCACTTTAAACACCAGGGGAGTGGCTGTCTCTTGGGAGGGAGGGAGAGAACAGAGTTGGAGATGGAAGAGTGGTACACAGTGGATGTCAGCTGTAACAGACTTCCACCAAAAGATCTGAAGCAAACGCGGCAAAATGTTAAGCTCTTGCTAAGCTGGTACATGGGTGTTCATTATGTTAATGATATTCTCTGTACTTTTATGTGTACTTGAAATATTTGATTAAAAGCACAATTAATTAAAAATGCACATGATAAGATGAAAAAAAAAAACTGATCACTGAACATCAAGGATGAAACAAGTGAAAAAAATCTTGAAAGGAAAGAAATATAAGGAAGACCAATGACGGGGAGCCCAAGGTGAGGGATATGTGGGGAAAATGGCTCATTCCGAAGTGGTCAACGTGGTGGTGGTGGTGGTGGTGGTTTTAAATGTCAGATAGTCGCACAGTTTATAAATCAGACCACCTTCTGGTGAATATAGGTGAGGCCGGGAGCCAGTCAGAACCCTTATCACACCTCCAGGTCTGTGGAGGTTGCACTTGGGAATGCTAGGAACAGGGTTGGAGTGAGGGAGGGGTGGCTGGAAACACATTGTCTTCTGTTGCAGTGTGTCCCTGCTGAATCCTGCAGCCTGAGGTGTGTGCCATGTGTCCTAGAACCTGTGGCTTGGGTGATGTGTCCTTTTATTCTGGTCTTCTGAAAGTTCACTTTTCAAATATTGTTTGGTAGATAAAGGGCATTTTAGAATGGTAGTTGTAACTGAAGTAATTCAAAATTTTAAGTTTAGAGGAAAATCTAGGAAAAGACATTAGGCACATATATGGCTTCCATAGTTATATTAGTTATATACATTATAAGATTAGGCTTTGCCTACTTACTGTTCAATTCATTCTTGTGGGAATCAGATGTGGAAAAATTGAATTCTTTGGTGGGATGTGATCAACTATAAGAAGAAATGTAATTGGAGAAAGGGAAAGCTTAGCTTTGGATGGTTTTGAATTTTCTTTGGAAAATTATGGAGTTTTTTTTGTTTGTTTGTTTTGTTTTGTTGTTGTTTTTATCCTCACCCGAGGACATTTTTCCATTTTTTGTTCAGGTAGAGTGGGAGGGAGAGAGAGAGAAACATTGACGTGAAAGGAACACATCGAGTGGCAGCCACCCGCACGACCGACCACGGCCGGGGACAAAGTGCAACCGAGGCACGCGCCCTTAGCGGGAACCGAACCCGGGTCTCTCCGGACCGCAGGCTGACGCTCTAACCGCTGAGCCAAACTGGCCAGGGCAAATTATGGAGTTTTTAAACTTGATATTTACTTTGACCTTTTGGTATTTAATTGCCAGATAATATTTCCTTCAATTAATTAGATTCTAACGTGATAAATTGTGGGCAGATAGAGCTTAAATGACCTCTCTCTCTCATCTGATTTTCTCTGAGGCCAGAGGTATAATTCAATTTTATGTTCTGTGAGATTTTAAAATATTCTAGTGTGTATGGGGAGCTTTAGTGTGTGTCAGTTTGGCGGATTATTTCTCACTCTGCTCTTTTATATGTGTGGTCTCTTTATTTTCATTTATAATCTGCTGAATTTACTTTTGAAGAAAACATTTGTGCACCCACTTTTAAAAAAGTTATAAATGCAGATTGGAAAAAGAAGAATACAAGAGGATAAACGGAAAACTTGCCCAACTCAGGTCCCAGCACCTGATTGCTCTCTTCAGATCCTTGTGTATTTCTATAATATTTTATGCTGACACAAGCATTTATTAAGTTGAACCAAATGAATTTGCCATTTTTATAAGTCAAGATAGGTAATTTCATTTGGTTCACTGTAAAGTATGTGTATGTCTTTTTTTAAAACATGGGTAGGAGCATATTATGCATACTGTTGTACACCTTGCTTTTTTATGTTTAGATATTGGAGCTTGTTAAATAACAGTGTACATTAAGATCTACCCTTCTAATTCTTGGCTGCATAGTCCTTTACTCAATGTATTACATACGTTCTAATTAGTTTGTATTAAAATATAGATTCCAGTTTTTAAAAAATTATATATTGCTCTGTAATGATTATCCTTTTGTGTTCTATACTCAGGTGCAAGTGTATGTGTAGGATAAATTTTGTTGTTTATTCAGCTGACCGACCATTATTACATCTGACTCCTGCTTTTGTAGGGTTGTAAGAGCTAGACCCTTGGGGAATAGTAGTACTGTTATTTCTTTGATGGTCTGGTTAGGCTGACAGGGGCAGTTTGTTTTAGGGAGGGAAAGTGATAATCCTTTTATGGCTTGTAAAAAGACTGGCACATGTGATCCAGTCTCACCTCCTTTACTGAAACAGTTGTTGGAGAACAGCCTAAATAAAGTCTGATAGCCAGAGGATTTGTTATCAGTTTACCCATGACCACAGACAGAACCAGGCTACAGGGACCCTTGTAAACTTGAAGCTTGGAAGAAGAGGGAGTCTGGTGTTAGATTGGTGTGTAAGATAAGACCCAGTGAGAAAAAGAAGAGCTAAACCACAAGTGATTAGTGCCCTTCCCCCACCATTTAACCCCCTGGTAAAGTTAGTGAGGGTAGGGAGAGGAGAGAGTTTAATCTAGCAAGTCCAGGTGGGAGCCCAAGGGAGGGGAAATAAGTTCTCCTAGCATTTTAGGGCAAATGGAGCATATTGTTTATGAGGAAGTAGGTGCCAGGGCTGGAGAAATAATACTTTCCCATAAACGTAAATTGGAGCATCTATGCCACAGCTCTGTTTCTAATCCTCTGTTCAGCCCTCTTACTACTAGGTCACACACAGTCTTGTGAGTTTTCCCACTTTCACGGATGCACTGTGCAGGGTATTGCTGCTGCTGAAGTCACCTGCGCCGCAGATCCGGGCTGCAGTGGTGTGCATACCATGCAGTGTAGTATGCCCACTTTGCTTTAGGGTAGAATGTGGTCATATGCTAGTCAGTGAGAGAATGTGTTAGTATTAATGTACGTTTATACATTAAATACTATGATATTTATAATAGTGATTATAATGATAATATACTGTGGTTATAGATATTAGAGTATTGTGTATTATAAGAGAAGAGAGAAGGATTTTAAACAGAGTAGATGGCATGATTAGTACCTTAAAGATCAATCTGGCTACAGTAGGAGAGATTGTGGAGGGGATGCACCGTGAATGTGGGTTAGGAGGCTGTTGCAGTACTCTAGGCCAGAGAGGGTGGCTTGGAGAGGGTAATGTCAGTGAGGACGGAGAATCGGAAGGATTTGAAATATTTTGGTGGTAAAATCGACAAGTTGCTTATGGTTTGGTGTTTGGAACTATTCTGAGGTTTTGGCCTTCAGACCCGTGTAACTCACTGCCTGCACAACATTCCGATTTGGATCCTTCCAGGGCACTTCAACTCAGTATGTCCAGGAGTAAAGTCAAGTTCTACTGAGTTGAAGTGCCCTGGAAGGATCCAAATCGGAATGTTGTGCAGTCAGTGAGTTATGTAGGTCTGGACTCAAAGGAGAGGTTTAGACAGGAGTCAGATGTTTGGGATAGTTAACTTAGATGGAGTTGTAGATGTGGGTTGAGATTGTTTACAGAAGTGGTTCTCAGTGTTGACTGCACATTGGAATCACTTGAGTGTTGAAGAAATATCCCTACCCGACTCTGATTTAATTAATTGGGCTACACACACACACACCCCCCCGAGAGCACTAATGTGTAGCCAAGATTGAGACCCTTTGGTCTAAAGAGCATGAGCTGAGATTAGGACAGGGCTGGGACTGAGCCTTGAGGGACAGAAGTACTGGCCAGTAGGGAAGGGTGAACTTGCACAGGAGACTATTTCCTGCTGTCAGAGAGGTAGCAGGAAAACTGTCATGTGGTGTCATGGAGGGAAGTGTGGCCAGCGGTGCCTGTTGCTGCTGAGAAGCCAAATGGAATTTGGATTTGGCAATGTGGAAGTGGTTTAGTTACTGGAGGGGAAGGTGTTAGTGGAAATTTTAGAACAGAAGCTGGGTTAAAGCTGGTTGAAAAATGAGAGGGTGAAAATGGGAACAACATAGACAGTTATTAAAGGTATTTGGCGAGAGAGGCACTGGGGAGCAGAAAAGGTATGCCATTGTATGAGGATGTTTTGGTTGCAAATAACAGAAAACTCTGATTCAACTGGTTTAAATGGTGAAGGAAACTTATCTTATTCAAGAGTTCCAGAAGAAGGTGGCTCGACAATGTCATCAAAGACCTACAAGTTTTTCCAGCTCGCTGTGTGACTTGGACCTCGACTGCTGTCTCAGGATGTTACCATAATTCAGACATCAAATCGGATAGTACAGTCTTCAGCAGAAGGATGACTTTGTTGTAATCTTCCAAAAAAGCACACAGATCACAACCCCAGTGACCCAGGAGTCCCCTTGTTCCTCCTTGTCGACACCCACTTCCTTTGCCAGGATAACTACTATTCTGAATTCCAACACCATTGGTTATTTTTGCCTATTTTTGTGCAGTGTAAACAATCATATGTATATAGTATGTGCTCTTTTATGTTTGGCTTTCAACCTTGTTTTTGAGATCCATATTGTTGCATGTAAAGTTGTAAAGTGTTCATCTATTGCATGAATATACCACATTTTATCCATTCTATTGTTGATGGGCATTTGGGTAGTTGCTAGTGTTTGGCTTTTATAGGTGATTTCATTGTGAACATATGTACTCATTTCTGTTGAGTGTAAAATCAGGGGCAGGGTTTGCTTATATTTTTAGTACATAATTCCCAATGTGATTGTATGATTATACATTCCTACCAGCAGCATATGAGAGTTTCAGTTCCATGTCTTCACTGAACTTATTATTTTGTGTCATTTCATTTGGACATTCTGATGGGTGTGTAATGATGCAGTGCTGTGATTTTAATTTGCATTTCCTTAAGTTGATGAATGATATTTAAGTTGCGCATCTTTTCATATGCTTATTGACTACTTGGATTTTCTTTTTTGTCAAGTGCCTGTTTGGATTTTGAGTTAAGTGTCTTATTTATTAGCACAGTTTTGTGTTTTAGTTTTGGATATGAGTCATTGTCAAATATATGAATTACAAGTATCTTCTCACACTCTGGCTTGCCTTTTTACTCTTGAGGTTTTCACAAACAGAAGTTACTAATTTTTAATATAGTACAGTTTTCCAATTTTTCCTTTATCGTAGCATTTTGCGTTTTGTGCTCTGCCAGCTCAGGTATCATGAAAATGTTTTGTGTTTCTTCTAAAATCTTGATTGTTTAACTTTGGTATTTAGATCTATAGTCCAGCCCTGGCCAGTTTGACTCAGCAGTTAGAATGTCAGCCTGTGGACCAAAGAGGCTCGGGTTTGATTTGTGGCCAGGGACATGTGCCTGGGTTGTGGGTTTGATCCCTGGCCCATTCGGGGTCATGCAGGAGGCAGCCAATCAATGTTTCTTTCTCTCTCTTCCTCCCTTCCAGTCTCTCTAAAAATCAATGGAAAAATATCCTTAGATGAGGATTAACAAAACAAAACAAAAAAATAGATCTGTAGTCCATCTGTAGGTGGTTTCTGTATTTACTGTGAAGTGGGGTTCAAGATTCATATGAATGTCCAGTTGACACAGCACCATTTCTTAGTACTTCTCCATGCACTATGATGTTACCTTTGTCATACAGATCAGGTGACTATAGGTAAGGATCTGTTTCTGATGTCTGTATCCTAGTCTGTTGGTCAGGTCATCTATCTTTAGATAGCCTTTTCTTTTTAAAAATATAAGTTACCTAGTTTTGTTCTTGTAATCTCTTTAAGGTCTCATTGGCCGGCATTGGGTCACATGACTACCTTTAGGACAATTGGTGGAAAGGAGAGTGGCTATTGCTACTTAGGATTTATCTCTAAATCTTATAGTAATGAGGTAGACTCTCAGAACAAAAGTCTAGTAATCAGGTAGAGGAGGGGGATAGCTCTTGGGTAGGCTACCAACAGTGTTTTCTTATGGTTTAATACATTTATTTTTTAATTTGTTTTTTAAAGGTAAGGGCTATCTGAGCATATTAAAAGTTGATGGGAGGTTGTACAACAATGTGAATGTACTTAATGCCACTGAACTGTACATTTGAAATGGTTCAAATGGTAAACTGTATGTTATATAAGTTCACCAGAATATGGAATGAGTTTTTGAGAGGGAATGATTAATATATGGGTAAGGGAAGGGATCATTGATACTGTGAGAATGGAGGAGTTACATGGCACGGGTGAAGAAACTGACCGGATAAGGAAGAGGAGGAATGCCTTTATTGCAACAGTAAAGGAGAAAAGATAGGGCTAGTATGGGCTTGTTTTTGGTTGTAGGTAACTGAGAGTTCTCCTTAATGTCTCCAGTTTACTCTTTGAACTAGCTGCAGACGTCATCTGCTGAGAGAGAAGGGAGTTGGAAGTTCGAGGACAGGACACAGGATTTGAAATGATCATTTTTACAGACTTAGAGAATGATTTGATCTAGAATGATGGCTCAACAATGTTGAAGGCCCCTTCGGGTTGTTTTACTCGTGAAGAATCTGTTATACTCTGCTGTTAATTCTCTCCAGCAGCACTTGGCTACATAGATACAGACATGGAGAAAGCAGAAAGTAGGATTGATCCAGAGTTGGGGCTTTGCCATAGAGCCAGATGTAGACGAAGGCACAAAGGAGTATAAAGAATTAGTAAGCACGTGAATATGACATGATGAACCAGTGGCTCTCAAGCTAGCTAAATAAGGAAGTAAAAAAACAAAGTGGAGCCCTGGCCGGTTTTGCTCAGCGGTTAGAGTGTCGGCCTGCGGTCCAGAGAGACCCAAGTTCGGTTCCCGCTAAGGGCATGTACCTCGGTTACAGTTTGTCCCCGGCCCTGGTTGGGTCGTGCGGGTGGCAGCCACTCGATGTGTCCCTTTCACATCGATGTTTCTCCATCTCTGTCTCTCTCCCTCCCACTCTGTCTGAACAAAAAATGGAAAAATGTCCTCAGGTGAGGATAGAAAAACAAAGTGGATAAGTCATTGGGTTGGACATTCTGAGGAGGTAGTAGGAATAGTTGAACAAGATGGAAGGAACTAGGTTATAGGGGAGAGTGGGATGCCTGAATTCATGATTTTTGAAGTTTAAACAGTTTTGAGTGCTGATAAGTTTTGAGGGAGAGGGGCAGTGGTGGGTGTCTGAGCTAGGGTGGAGGAAGAGATCAAAGAAGATAAGCCAGGCAACTTAGTACTTGACAGTTTACAAAGTACTGTTTTAACACAGTATCTGACCTTTAGTACCTACCTCAAACCAGGCAGGACAGAATTATCCCCATTTTAGATGAGAAAGCAAGCCCTAAGAGGATAACTTTCTAAAAGCCCCACGGAGAGTTAGTGATTGGACTTCACTGTTTCTTTTCCTAACTTTCATGCTCTGTCCACTATAGCTTAGCGGAAGTGTTGTGTGGAAGATCTAGGAATTATGTTTCTGGAGATTGGGAGTCTTGCTGACATGCAAAAGAATAGTACAGAAAACCATACAACTAATAAGAAGTTGGGCATAGATTGAAATGTAGGTAAAATATGTGCAGGAAATACTCCAGAAATATGAAAGGTAGTTATTACTGGGTAGTTGTGATCGTGACTCTGGATGACTTTTTCCCTTTGTTTTACTTTTCTGTATTTTCCAAATTTCCTATAATGGACATAAATGGGTTCTTAAAAACTAAAAAAGTATTTTTTAACTAAGTTATAAATGGAAAATTCAAAAAGTACCAATAGAAATGCAATATGGTGTAATTAATTTATTAAAATAAAAATGTGAATAATTTTCTTGTTTGACTTTTTAGAAATGCACTTGGTGATGGAAAGAGAGCCATTATTCTGAAGAACAATTGGACAAAGGTAGATTTTTTTATTTATATTTTACCTTGGGCAAATAGTGCCATGCAACTTGGTGAAGAGTCTGCTCTCAGGATGTATATTTGTATATAAAAATGTGGATAAAATATGCAGGGCTCAAGAATGTGACAGGGAGTTGTTAGTTCCACAGTCAGAAAGGAGGAGCACAGCAGTGAGGCCGTGCGGGTCTGAGGGGGACAGGTCGCCCATAGGAATCTTGAGGGCACTTTAGCCATTGAGATGGCAACATCTGTACACCAAGTGAATTAACAGCTATTGGAAAGTGAAACTTAAAACTTGGAACTATAGGAGATGGTATTTGTGTATAAGTCCTTATGCACAAATCAGTGAGAAAATATAAATTCGATTATATCAAACTTAAAAACTTCTGTATGTCAAAACACACCATGAATGAAATTGTAGTCTGGGAGAAGATAATTTGTCATATATAAAACCTATATAACTGATAGGATTTATGTCCAGAATATGCAGAGAAGTAAAATAAAAGCCCAGTAGAAAGGGGCTAATAAACAAGCATTTCACAGAAGAGGAATTCTGAATGCGCAATAGAAATAAACTAAGCTGTTTCCCAGTAATTACAATTGAACAGGGCCAGAAAAGTGAAACCAAGAGACTGAATAGAGAGCTTCTAAACAGACCCACATGTACATGAATAAATAAAAACAATGTGATACTGTTTGGGTCATTCAGATTGGCAAAAATTAATGAGACCAATAGTCCTGAGTATTGGTGAGTGTGTGTACCAGCAGGAACCCTCAGTAAACCAGTGGAGTTGAATTGGTTACAACCACCTTGGAGAGCGCTGTAATGTGCACAAGCAGAAATTATTTGACTCTAAGAGTGTGTACCCACAAACATTCTTGTATAGTGTGCGTGGTGAAATGTACAAGGTTGATCATTGCACCATTGTTTTAATGGCACAGAACTGCAAATACCTAAATGCCCATTAATAAAGCAGTGGATGCCCTGGCCGGTTTGGTTCAGCGGTTAGAGTGTCGGCCTGCGGTCCAGAGAGACCCGGGTTCCGTTCCCGCTAAGGGCACGTACCTCGGTTGCAGTTTGTCCCCGGCCCTGGTTGGTCGTGCAGGTGGCAGCCACTGGATGTGTCCCTTTCACGTCGATGTTTCTCTCTCTCCCCCCCCCCCCTCCCACTCTACCTGAACAAAAAGTGGAAGAATGTCCATGGGTGAGGATAAAAAATAAAAATAAAAAAATAAAGCAGTGGATGAATGTAGTTTTTTTCCACTTGATCAAAGTCATTACTATGATCTATTTGATCCATTCCCTGCCTTGAACACACCCGTTATTTCTCCAACCTCACTCCTACTGTTCTTTCCTTTTTTCACTCCCTTGTTCACTCTGTGTTGGCCCACTGGCCTTACGGTTCCTTAAACATGTCAGGTCCACTCCCAGCTTATACTCACTCTTCCCTGTGGCAGAAATGAGAATGCCCCCCACCCCACCCAGCATGAGCTAGCTCCCTAGTTCCCTTATTTCCTTTCATTGTTCACTGAAAGTTCTCTTCCCAGTGAAACCTTCCCTGGCCCCAGTGCTAAAATGCCAAACCTGCCCTTTCCTACACATTGGCTCTCCTCTTTTCAAGCTTTACGTTGTTTCCTCTTGCGATTTATCATTATTAAACATGCTGTATATACTATTTACAGTATGTTGTTTGTGGTGTGCTTGTAGTCCAATGTGAGCTCCATGAGAACAGATTTTATTGTTTGATTTCATTCTTTTTTTTTTTTTTTATCCTCACCCGGGGACATTTTTCCAGTTTTTATTCAGATAGAGCAGGAGGGAGAGAGAGGAAAAGAGAAAGAGAAAAACATCGGTGTGAAAGGAACATGTCGAGTGGCTGCCACCCGCATGACCCAACCAGGGCCGGGGGACAAACTGTAACCGAGGTATGTGCACTTAGCGGGAACCGAACCCGGGTCTCTCTGGACCGCAGGCCAACGCTCTAACCGCTGACCCAAACTGGCCAGGGCTGTTTGGTTCAGTCTTGAATCCAGATTGCCTAACAAGCTGCCTGGCACATAGCAGGTCCTCATTAGTAAATATTTGTTGACTTGGTGCATGAATGAAGTGAAGACTAGATTAAAGCAGAAATGATAATTGGGTTATCAGCCTTTATAGATTTGAAGATCAGTGTTTAGTGAACAGAGCAGTAAAAGCATAATATTCTAGAAAAATATTTATCAAACTCATGATAGTGTTTGCTTCTGAGCAGTGAGAGATGGAAAGATTAGAGATGGTACAAAGGAGAACTCAGCCATATTTGTATAGTTGTACTTCTTTCATTAAAGAATCTGATGCAGTCCGGCTGGTGTGGCTCAGTGGTTGAGCGTCGACCCATGCACCAAGAGGTCACTGGTTCGATTCCCAGTCAGGACACATGCCCAGGTTGTGGACCCGATCCCCAGTCAGTAGCATGCAGGAGGCGGCCAGTCAGTGTTCTCTCTCATTGATGTTTCTCTCTCTCTCTCCCTCTCACTTCCTCTCTCTAAAATCAATAAAGGAAAAAAAAAATTTTTAAATCTAATGCAAACATAACAAAATGTTAACAGTTAATTCTGGTGTTTGTTATAATAATCTATATTTTCCTAAATTATAAAAATACCAGATCTTTTTTTAAGTAGAGCTTCATTAAGACAGAGAAAGATATGTGTTTCAGGCTTCATTCCTGGCTTTTCATAATTTGTTTTTAAACCAGAGAGTAGAATCGCAGAATTTTAAAGTCCCCAAATTGTGATTCAGGTGGTCTAGGAGTGTAAAATCTGGGGATTATAAAACTCCCCAGGTGGACTTCTGCATCCACATTTTGCAGTCACTTTTGAAATATCTTATTTTACAGATGACGAAATTAGGTCCCAGAAAGGTCAAGTGACTTTTGCAAGGTGCCATTGCAAGTAAAAGACAAAACTGTATTGAGGGTGATCAGTTTTTTGCTGTTTTCATTATGAGTCATTGTGCTTGAGACAGTCTTTTGCTGACCACTGTACCTGGCATTTGGCAGCTGCTCTGCAAATATTTTCAGAATAAATGGATGGTAAAATTCTTAACACTGAAACCCAGACCATGATACTGGTTTTCCAGAGTATCGATACCTTTTGCCATTTCAATTTAGTATCAATTTAGAAAAGGATTACTAAAACTTTTGAATGACTTCTGGTACTTTATTTAGAATGTTTATTCTGGGCTTAATTTATCAAACAAAGTATTTACTCTTCTTTTCAAGACTTTTTTTAGAGCAGGTTTAGGTTCGGAGCAAAATTGAGAGAAGAAGCCTGGCAGGTGTGGCTCAGTTGGTTGATTCCCGGTCAGGGCATATGCCCAGGGTGTGGGCTCGATATCCGTTAGGGGGTGTACAGGAGGCAGCCAGTCAGTGTTTCTCTCTCATAGATGTTTCTTTCTGTCTCTCCCTTCCTTGCTCTCTCTCTAAAAAACAAACAAAAAACAATAAAAACATATTTTTAAAAAATTAAGAGAAGGAAGGTACAGAGATTTCTCATAATCCTACTACCCCCCACATACATACCCTTCCCCATTGTCAAAGCATCCCTTGACAGAGTGGTACATTTGTGAAAATTGATGAACCTACACAAACACATCGGAGACCCTGAGTTCACAGTTTATCTTTGTGTTCACTGCCTAGGTGTTGTACATTCTGTGGGTTTAGACAAATTTATAATGACATGTATCTACCATTATGGTCATACAGTGTCTTTTCACTGCCCTAAAAACCCTCTGATTGCCCTGGCCGGTTTGGCTCAGTGGTTAGAGCGTCGGCCTGCGGTCTGGAGAGACCCGGGTTCGGTTCCCGCTAAGGGCGCGTACCTCGGTTGCAGTTTGTCCCCGGCCCTGGTTGGTCGTGCGGGTGGCAGCCACTCGATGTGTTCCTTTCACATCGATGTTTCTCTCTCTCTCTGTTCCTCTCTCTCCCTCCCACTCTACCTGAACAACAACAACAAAAAAACCCCTCTGATCTGCCTATCCATCCTTCTCCTCAAGCCCTGGTAACCATTGATCCTTTTACTCTCTACAGTTTTGCTTTTTCCAGATTATCATATAGTTGGAATTAGATAGTATGTAACCTTCTCAGATTGGCTTCTTTCAGTTAATAATATACATTTACGTTTGCTCCATGTCTTTTCATGGCTTGATAGCTATTTCTTTTTAGTGCTGAATAATTTACATTGTCTGGATGTTCTACAATTTATTTACCCATTCACCTGCTGAAGGACATTTTGGTTGTTTCCAAGTTTTGGCAGTTATGAATAAAGCTGCTATAAACATATGTGCAGGTTTTGTGTGGACATAAGTTTTTAACCTCCTGTGGATAAATACCAAGGAGTGTGATTGCTGGATCAAGTGATGAGAATTTATTTATTTATTTTTAAATTTCTATTTATTGATTTTAGAAAGAGGGAGGGAGAGAGAAACGGGATCTGTCATTCCACCCATTTATGCATTCATTGGTTGTGTCATGTGCCCCAACAGGGGATCGAACCTGTAACCTTGGCATATTGGGACAATGCTCCAACCAACTGAGCTACCCTGCCAGAGCAAGAATGTATATTTTTTAAGAAACTGCCACAGTGGCTTCCAGAGTGGCTGTACCATTTTGGACTCCCACCAGCAGTGAGTGGGAGTTGTTCCACATCCTCCTGTTCAGTGTTGTCAGTGTCCTAGTTTTGCCTATTTGACTAGGTGTGCAGTGGTACCTCGTTGTGGTTTTAATTTTTGTTTCCCTGATGGCATATGATGTGAAGCATCATTTCATGTGCTTATTAGCCACTGTGTGTCTTCTTTGATGAGGTCTCTATTAAGGTTTCTGGCCCATTTTTTAATCAGTTGTTTAATTTTGTTGAATTTTAAGAATTCTTGCCCTGGCCTATTTGGCTCAGCGATTAGAGCATCGGCCCACGGACCAGAGAGTCCCAGGTTCAGTTCTCGCTAAGGGCGTGTACCTCAGTTGCAGTTTGTCCTCGGCCCTGATTGGGGTCGTGTGGGTGGCAACCACCCACTGGGTCTCTCTCACATCGATGTTTCTTTCTCTCTTCTTCCCTCTCTCCCTCCCACTCTATCTGAAGATAGATGCAAAAATGTCGAGTGAGGATTAAAAAAAAAAAAAAAAGAATTCTTTGTATATTTTAGGTAATAGTCCTTTATCAGGTGTGCCTTTTGCAGTTATTTTCTCCAGGACTGTGGCTTGTCTTCTCATTTTCTTGACATTGTTTTTCACAGAGCAGAAGTTTTTTATTTTAATTAAGCCTACCTTATCAGTTATTTCTTTCATGGATCACGCCTTTGGTGTTGCATCTAAAAAGTCATCACCATACCTAAGGTCATTTTGGTTTTTCCCTATGGTATCGTCTAGGAGTTTTATAGTGTTGCATTTTATGTTTAGGTCTGTGATCCATTTTGAGTTCATTTTTGTGGTGGGTGTAAAATCTGGATTCATTATTTTGCATGTGGATGTCCATTTGTTCCAGCATCATTTGTTGAAAAGACTACCTTTGCTCCATGGTATTGCCTTTGCTTCTTTGGCAAAGATAAGTTGACTATATTTATGTGGTTCACTCTTTTCTGTTTTTTAAACTGGGCTGTTTTGTGTTGATTGCAAAAAATGTCTGTGTAGCTGAAAAATACAACTCCTAGGAAGTATTCAAAAAATTTGGTAACTATATATTTAGGTCAGTTTTCATTTTATTTTACCAGAAAAGAATGCTCACTAAAGGATGGTTTAAATTTCAAAAGCAAAAGACTATGCAAGATTCTTTACTTTTATAAGAATCCTTTTATTTTAGAATTCATTGTGAGCCTGTGTCTACTGAGTCATGTCTCTAGGATATAGCCTGTATAGGAAGGTACTCTGTAGATTTTTGTGTGAGGGTGGGCCACTTTTTCCTCATTCTTTCTAGATAGAGAAAACTGGTATAGTGTCAACTGTCCTAAACATGCTTTCAGGCTTAAGAGAGGGTGACTCATTGTATTGTAAGGAGTGAGAGTTTTTATGATAGTCAACAGATATCTCTAAACATTTCTGTGTACTTTACCTTTTTATGTTGTTATATAGGGTACAACCAGTACTGTCACAAATGTTCTCAAGAATCTTTTCATTTCTAGGGGTATGTTTGGGCTTTCTTGTTTGTGAGTGACAAAACTTAACTGAGATTTGGCTTAACGTAGAAAAGGGAATTTATTGGCTTGCATAATTGAAAATTCTAGGGGTTAGCTTCAGGCATAGTTGGATCCAGATCTGTATTCACTTTTCTTTGTGTTTCTTAGCTGTACTTTCCTGTTTGTTGTCTTCATTTTCGGTCTTTTCTCTATTTCATTTTACCTAGGTTCTATTGCTGTGTCCTCAAGTTCACTGATCTTTACTTCTGCAATATCTAATCTACCTTTATTTCCATCAGTGTATTTTTTATCTTAAATGCTATAGTTTACATCTCTAGAATTTCAGATTATTTCTTGCATATCGCATGTCTTTACTTCATATGTTCAGTCTTTCTTTTAGCTTTTTGAATATATGGAATATATTTACAACTGTTTTAATGTCCTTGTCTACTAATTCTGTCATTTTTGTCATTTCTGGGTTGTTTTCAACTGACTAATTTTTTTGTTCATTATAGATCATAATTTTCTTTTTTGTATACCTAGTAATTTTTTTGTTGGATGCCAGACATTGTGGTTTTACCTGATTATTTTCATATTTCTGTAAATATTTTTGAACTTTGTTTTGGGATGCCATAGTTACTTGGAAACAGTTTAATTCTTTGTGGAGTCTTGTTTTAAGCTTTGTTAGGGAGGAGCATAGTGGTATTTGGTCTAGGGCTAATTTTTTTCCATAACTAAGGCAAAACTTCTGAGTATTCTACTTGATACTCCATGAATTATGATGTTTTCCATTCTGGTTGGTGGGAACGGGAAGTATTTCTGGCCCTGTGTGAGTGCTGACTGTTTTCCCTTTTAGCGTTCAGGTGGTCTTTCCCTGGCTCGGGCAGTTGCCCCACATGCAGGTACTGATTAGTATGCAGCCAGGCTCAAGGGGGAGATCTGCAGTTCTCTGTGCAGCTCTCCTCTCCCCAGTCCTCTGCCTTGTAACCTTGAGCTGCCTTGGCTCTCCTAGACCCTGGCTCTGTCTTCTTCTCTCCCCCCACCTTTATTTTTATAGATAGATGAAGGGAGGAGAGAGAGATAAAAACATCAATGAGAGAGAGCATCGATTGGCTGCCTCCTGCATGCCCCCCACTGGGGATCTTGCTCACAACCTGGGTGTGTGCTCTGACCAGGAATCAAACTGGCAACACCTTGGTACATGGTTCGATGCTCAACCACTGAGCCACACCAGCTGGGCTGGCTCTGTCTTCTAAACTGACTCTGAAAATTTCTGCCTGGGTTCCTTCTCCCTGTGCCATGGCTTAGAAACTCCTCTCAGCAAGATGGAGCAAACATAGGGTTTACTTTGTGTGTTTCTCATCTGTCAGGGATCACTCTCTGTTGTTGCTTGATGTCCAGTGTTTTGCAACCCTTTGTTTCATATATGTTGTTTATATGTGTTGTTAGTTTTAGGCAAGAGGGTAAATCCAATCCCTGTTACTCCATCTTGATCAGAAATGGTAGAGTGTGGGCTTTCTCGGCTTCATTTTCAAAAAGAACCAAACTTACAATCCTCAGTAACTGTTCATTCTAGTGGAAAGAGAACATCTTTAGTATCTATATAGTGTATCCAAGGAATGCCTCAGACTTATCGTTGAGCCATGTGCCCACCGGTGGATCCATCACTATGACCTGGGAAATGGTGCATTTCGATGGGCCCATTTCCTGGGTCTCAGCTACGCTCCTACCCTACGATCATTGTTGAGATGGAGCACTAGAGTTGACAGTCCTGGCATTACTGTGTGCAGAAGGAACATGGTGACACTCAAAAGGAGGGGATGCTGGCAAAATGAGCGATAGATACTTTTTTTAAATATGTGATAGAGTAGCAGTTCTTAACCTGTGGGTCGCGACCCCTTTTGAAGTCGAACGACCCTTTCACAGGGGTCGCCTAAGACATAACAGTAGAAAAATTATAGTTATGAAGTAGCAACGAAAATAATTTTATGGTTGGGGGGGTCACCACAACATGAGGGACTGTGTTAAAGGGTCGTGGCATTAGGAAGGTTGAGAACCACTGTGATAGAGGATGAGGTAGTGTCAAAGAAGAGCAAGACTTTCTATTGTAATTGAGTTCAAGAAATTCTCTGAAATAGCTTTAATTTAAGTTTCATTCAAACAACTTCAGCAAAAAGATCTGAATAAACTCCTTTCTCAGCTGATAGAAAAGAGTTTAAGGAAAAGGACTCAGTAAAGGATGAAAAGGTGGAGTGAAAAGAAAAAGGTTTTTTTTTTACAAATTTAAGCAACTATGGTTTAAAAGCTATTGTAATTTTCTGTGCTGTGATTTTTTTTTTTCCAAAATGCAGTTTTGTAAGCCTTAATGTTAATGTGTGCCTGGGGGACAGGAATTTGATCTTGCAGCATACCTGAGAATCTGTTTCATCTTCTGTGGCCTTTGAAGAAAAGCAGAGTTTAACCAAATGTGATCTGAATTGAATCTTTGTTCTGAGCCTAACTAGTCTGGCTAAAAAAATGCTCCAGAACTCACAGGTTGAGTTGGTGTACCAGAGCAGGATTTTACATGTACAGGACCCACATAAACAGAGGTCCTCTCAATTGTTTCTGGCTTTTCTTAGTGAAAACCAATCATTCTTAAAAAGGTCATTTATTCCTGATTTTTTTTTTTTTTTGTATGTATGTTCAGATAGAGTGGAAGGGAGAGAGGGAGGAAGCGAGAGAGAGAAACATCAATGTGAGAGAGAGACATCGAGTGGTTGCCACTGATACAACCCCAACCGGGGCCGGGGACAAACCGCAACTGAGGTACGTGCCCTTATCGGGAACTGAACCCGGGACTCTGGTCCGTGGGCTGCTGCTCCAACCGCTGAGCCAAACCGGCCAGGGCCTGATTTTTTTTTTTTAATGGAATGACAATTTCCTTTTTTCCCTTGTTAATATATTTTTATATTCCTTTTTAGTATTGGGGTGACATTGGTTCATAAATTATATAGGTTGCAATTCTTTAGCACATCAACTGTATATTATGTGTTCACTACCCCAAGTCAGGTCTCCTGTCACCATTTATCCCCCCCTTATCCTCTTTTGCACCCCCAGTACCCTTTCCCTCTGGTTTATGAGGGGTTTTTGTTTTGTTTTATCTCGTCGAATCAGAATGTTCTTTGTGAAGTGTCTAGTAAAGAGAAAGGAGCTGTGGATCCTGAGTCATAAGATCGGGGTGCTTTGGTTTGCCTCTAAGGAAGTGAGGCTAGGTCAGTGCCTAACCCTTCTACTTAGAAACCACTTCTCCAGTGGGGATACTGTGCCTAAAATGGAAGGTTGGTTTGTGAGGAGCTAGCTAGAGGAGAGGTTGGTTGAGTTAGCCCAAGTTTGTTATGTTAGCTTTCTGGATTAAAATGTTCATGCTTGATATAGAAGATTTCCCAAAATATGCAAATGGGCCAGCCAGGACTGTGGTTCTGTAGCAAAAACAAAACAGAACAAAAAAAACCTGATGGTTGAAATTAGGAATCAGTGGTTTTTGGACCTTTTCTTTTTTAAAACCAAGAACTACACTTCGAGATAAAAGAATTAAGAGCTGATTGAGAGAGATGGATGGAAGATCTGGCGTAGATTTACCCTTATCTGTGCCCATGCTCCTCCTCAGAGAGCTGAGAACTGCTCCTCAAGCCGACTCTCCTCCCAGCTCTGGAGTGCTGTAGATTTCCAAAGTGTAGGGACTGTGAGGACTTACAGATTATTACTGCCTGGAAGTATTCGTGAAAAAAATTTTAAGTTATTTCTATGAATGATTTTTATACTTTATTTGGCATAAAAATTTCATTCTTTAGAAAATATAATAAAGGTTGAATTTTTGGGGGGGATGCAAAAATCTCTTAAGCAAAAATACTGATCTCTAGTCAGTTGTTAAAAATTATTATGAATACTGGTCATAACTTTTCACTTAGCTAATTTAGGTAATTTTTTTATTTAGAAGTATTAACATTTTATTTATTTTTCATTAATAGGGTTCTAATCTTACATTTTAAGTAACTAATCAGATTTCAAGCAAAATATTTCTCCTTATCTATTTTCTTTAACTTAAGCATATTTTTGAGAAAAAAAATAAATTTATCTTTTTGGAACAGGGTCATTATCGTTATTGTGCTGCTCTTTCTATGCTGGGGGAATATGACTGGGCCCTGCAAGCAAACAGTAAAGCTCAAAAACTCTGTAAAAATGACCCTGAGGGAATCAAGGATCTAATTCAGCAGCATGTAAAGTTACAAAATCAAATAGAAGACCTGCAAGGTATTTCACCTAAGATTCTTTCGGTTTCAGTCAAATTCCCTTTAAAACTTTTGAAGGTGGGTTAATGGAGGACCATAAATCAGTTCTTAGATGATTTGTACTTTGTTATCTTGGTCGAGTCACCTAAGTTTCCATTTCTATCTGTGTAGGATTATATTAGTGTTATATTCCATTAGGTAATTATAAATGATTTGTATTTTTATTTGAAACATTCAGTGACAAATTATTATATGCTCTTGTGTAGAAAAATATGCCTTCTTGAAATTTTGAAATAAAGTAAATCCTTTTTAAAATAAAATTGTTTTAAAATTATCCCCTTTACTATGATAGTTATTTCTTGAAGAAAAATTTTTTCAGTAGAGTTGTTTGATGTTTTTGCACCAAGTTTGTGGCTGATTTTATCTATATCTCAGAAATTTGCTGCGCAGGCTAGGAATTCTACAGTCCCTTTATACTCTATATAGGTCTTTCCTGTTTTTCTTCTATGGGTATTTAGTGTCTTATGAAGCTGAGCTGAGTGGTTCTATTTCACTAGCAAATGTCATTCAACATAACATTATAAGATTGTGAGCTCCTTGAAGACAGGTACCATCTCTGACTCACCTCACATCCAATGGGGATGTCAAGTAAGGTCTGTGTAACATTTTGTTGACACGATCATCAAACTAAAAGCATCTTGAAATGTAAAATTATTTAGGTTTGCTTTTCAGTTCTCTAAAATGTAAATCTTTTAAAGTATGTGTTGCCAATGCACTGATTACTAAGTGTGTGTGTGATTGACTTTTATAGGAGGAACATCAACTAGGAATCCAATTAAAGCCTTTTACGAAAGCAGGTGAGTTAATAGCAATCTAATCAGTAGCTGTTACTTGCAATGGCTTTGCCCTGTGAATTTAAGAGTCACTGTGTTTGATGTTTTAGTAGCTAATAGCAACCACAGTAAAGTTGGTGGTGAAAGGATGATAGGTGGATTTTAAAGTGTCCCTGCAAGATCAGGTGACCTGTGAATTGCCAGATTTGTTTTGCTGATCCATTTGCATATGTATATATTGCAGATCAGTATCCTTAGTTTATGGGAAAAGGGGTAAAATGTTAATAGGATGTTATTATGTTTGAATGGGACCAGTTTTGGCCATCAGAGTCCTGGAAGCAGAGAGCAGGGGCACAGTCTTTGCCTTTTAACCCTTTGCCTCTATCCTGGAAACATCTGCTTCTAGACTTCCGATATTTTTTTTAAAGGCTGAGATGCTTCCTGTTAGAAATACACAAAGATAGACTTGAGTATGCCTGCAGTAAAGCCAGTAGCATCCAAGACTCTGTTTGTTACTTGGCAATGAAAGAAGATTAAGCTTTGTCACACATGCCTACATTAAAAAAAAGACTTAGTCTAGTCTATGTGGCTCAATGGATTGAGTGTTGTCCCATGGACTGAGAGATCCTGGTTCGATTCCCGGTCAGGGCACATGCCCAGACTGTGGGCTTGATCTCCAGTAGCAGGTGTGCAGGAGGCAGCTGATTGATCTTTCTCTCTCACATAGATGTTTCTGTCTCTCTCTCCCTTCTCTAAAAAATCAATAAAAACAGCCCTGGCTGGTTTTACTCAGCAGTTAGAGCATCGGCCTGTGGTCCAGAGAGACCCGGGTTTGGTTTCCGCTAAGGGCGCGTACCTTGGTTGAGGTTTGTCCCTGGCCCTGGTTGGTCGTGCAGGTGGTGGCCACTCGATGTGTCCCTTTCATGTCGATGGTTCTCTCTCTCTCCCTCCTACTCTATCTGAACAAAAAATGGAGAAAAATGTTTTCGGGTGAGGATTTAAAAAAAAAAATCAATAAAAACATTAAAAATAAACCAAGGAGACTTACTTATTTTAATTTTAGAAACCAGAATACACTTCTTCAACTGTTCTTAATCTAGTTTTTAATATCAAATGTAAAATAATATTTATCTATAAAGCCCACTCTCAGAGGTAGAGATCCTTTTTAAAACAATCTTATCTTGTCTGGCTGGTGTGGCTCAGTGGTTGAGCATTGACCCCTGCACCAAGAGGTGGCTGGTTCGATTTCTGGTCAGGACACATGTCCAGGTTGTGGGCCTGATCCCCAATGGGGGCATGCAGGAGGCTGCCAGTCGATGTTCTCTCTCATCAATGTTTCTGTCTCTCTCTCCCTTTCCCTTCCTCTCTCTCTAAAATAAATAAAGGAAAAATAAAAAAATAAAACAATCTTATCTACTTTCAAGGAAAAAAGGGTGTCATTGCTACAGTCTGTTTCTTCGAAAGTTAAATTTTTAGAAGTGCATACTAATCAATAGGAATAAAATGATTATTTCTTTTATTCTCACTCAGAGCGTACACACCTAACTTATCAGCACCTGTGTTCAGTACTTCACTTAACTTTGTGGAGACTGAAAGAGATTCCAGAAAAACCAACCACGAAATGGCAAACGGTGGTAATCAGAATCTAAAGGTAAGCTCAGTTAAAAACTGAAAATGATTTCAAGTATAGATAGTCTTATTTTTATAGTAATATTTTGGTGATAAGGGAAACTAAATATCTTATTGATATGTACCTTTTTTTTGCCTATCAATATCAAGAGAATGATTCTGTCTTTTTAATAAATAGGCTACCTCCTATAACTACATAAAAATAGTTCATTGTCACAGATTTTATTTTTTTGCAATCACACGTGTATGTTTTCAAAATGCTTTTCTATTTTTTTATCCTCACCCGAGGACATTTTTTTTCATTTTTTGTTCAGATAGAGTGGGAGGGAGAGAGAGAGAGAGAGAGAAACATCGATGTGAAAGGGACACATTGAGTGGCTGCCTCCCACATGACCCAACCAGGGCCAGGGACAAACTGCAACCGAGGTACGTGCCCTTAGCGGGAACCGAACCCGGGTCTCTCTGGACCACAGGCCGATGCTCTAACCGCTGAGCCAAACTGGCCAGGGCTCAAAATGCTTTTTTAAATTTCATTTTATACTTGGATGATTTGCTTTGTATGCCTTCCCTTTACATGTCTCTCAATCAGTTACTTGGGAATGAGTGACATTGGGGTCTGGTGGCCAAATCATCCTACCCCATACAATGCATTGGATTTTTCTTTTCCTCTCTTTTCTTTTTTTGCAGTCTCTGTGGCTGCCTGACACTGCATCATCCCACCCACCCAATTTGTGTTATATTGGGCTTGGGAGGTACCCACCCCATCCCCATCTCTGCTCAAGGTGTTTCTGCAGCCTCTGCTGCTCCTCGTGGAGGCTCGAGCCCTTAAATCATTGCTGTGCTCAGCTGAACCTTGGTCTGGTGGCTTCTTAGGGAACCATTGGACCTCTAGCCTAGCTCTGGGATCAGTGTCCCAGACGGTTTGCATCTGAGCTTTTCTTTGAACTGTAGAATACTCAAAACTCAGCAGATATCACCAAGTCCACATTTGTATTTCTCTCCAGGGTTTGAGGGGGGAAAAAACGAAAATGGCGTTTTGGGTTAGATGGGAAATAGGCATTGGAGGGAACTTTTTCAACCCACTATGTAAGTTTTTTGTTAACAATGAAAATCTCAAAGAGGCTATGTTCATTTAGGGAGAGGAGCATCAGGAAAGATGGGACAGTGCTGGTTCAGTACAGACACATACTGAACAGCTACCCTGTCGGGCCTCATGCTAGATGTCAGAAACAGAATTGTCATTTGAGGATTTGTCATATCATAATCCCTTATCATTAGTTATCATTTTGTTTGTTTATCTATTAGGCTTAATAATCACCTAGGTATTTTAGGCTCTTGAATACATTCTATTCTAACCTGTTTTATTATTTAGCTATTAAATTCTTCATGGCTCTCTTTTGTTTTTGTTTTTTTAAAGTCTCACTAATTTTATTTTCATGGGTAGGTGGTAGATGATGCTTTGAAGGTAGATGATTGTGACTGTCATCCTGAATTTCTGCCACCATCAGGTGAGTGTTTCTTCTTGTGTAAATTGTTGCTGAGTTAATGTCATGTTTTCTCAACTCCTGAGCCCCAAAATTCACACAAGCCTCACATATATTTGCCCTTGTTCTCCTTTTACTTTGCAATGCTTCTGTGTTAAAACATTGAATATTTATTTGAAATCAGTCCGCAGTCTTTTCATATTATTTAATAAATCTAATTTTGGAACTCCAAATAAAAGTAATAGAAAGGGGAGGTGAAGCTCTTCTTGGTTTATTATCTAATTTCCATTAGGCCAGTGTTTTTCAACTTTTATATCATTATGTCCCCCGACTCAAGGAGCCTTTTTAGACTTCTTTTTTCCCTACCTGCCTCCCCATGAAATTTTAATACCATAGATACTCTATATCTATTTATGTACAGTATGTACATCTCTGCTTTAAATACAGGGTAGGGCAAAAGTAGGCTTATAGTTGTTTGTATAAAAAATAATACAATAATTAACAAATAATAACACAAGAATAAACTGTTTCACGTACTTGCAACTGTAAACCTACTTTTGCCTCACCTTGTATTAAAAAGGTAGATACTTTTTCATCTCCCAATAATCACCTGCTGGGGGTGATGTCACCTCCATTGAGAATGGATGCTTTATGCTAATACAAGTTTACTCTGAACAGTTTGTGCTTAGTGCATGTGTCTATGCCTCTCGCAAACAGGCAGACACAGCAGGACCTCGCTGACTTGGCATCATGGGAAATGAAGGGCCCAGAGAAGCACGAATATTCATGTTTCATTTACCTTTCAGTCTCCCTCGATACCACCAGGTGTTTTTGGAAATCATCCGAAAGTGGATTATATGCTTCTCTGCCTTTTAAAACAGAGTTTAATAAAGTAGCCCTGGCCAGTTTGGCTCAGCGGTTAGAGCGTAGGCCTGCGGTCCGGAGAGACCCGGGTTCGGTTCCCGCTAAGGGCGCGTACTTCGGTTGCAGTTTGTCCCCGGCCCTGGTTGGTCGTGCGGGTGGCAGCCACTCGATGTGTCCCTTCACGTCGATGTTTCTCTCTCTCTCTCTCTCTTCCACTCTCTCCCTCCCGCTCTATCTGTACAAAAAATGGAAAAATATCCTCGGGTGAGGATAAAAAATAAATAAATAAATAAATAAAGTACATATTTTCTTAATGACTCAAGGTTGTTGTTGTCACACAAGTTTTTTATCTCCATCTTTCATGTGTTCCTTCCAGGGTTCTTACAGGGAGATTGTGACCTTCTAGGTAGTGACCCTGTTGCCCTCTTTTCCTTTCTCGTTTGTAAGTTCTTTTGTTTTCTTTTCATTGTTTTTGCTTTTGGCAGCCATTTTTGTCTTCTGCTTCCTGTAGTGCTGCCCTCTCTCAGACCCGGTGCCACACATCCAGCCACTTACTGCTAGGCATTTTCATTTGGTTGGCACATCAGAATTATGAAGAGGGGACGCTCAGGTGACTGTCTTACCTGATGTAACTCTGATAACGCATGAAACATCTTTGAGGATAAAACTTCTTTTTAGAAAACAGTTTTTAATTTATCGATATTCCTTAGGCCATTATCATCAGACAGTACATATAGATAGATAATGTAAATACCATTGACACTTCAGCATCTACGTTCCGTTGAAGAAACTGAGGTCCCAGGGTTAGGGTTCAATAGTTTTGCCTCAGGTCACACAGCAGAAATCAAACTGGAATTCTTTTGCCTCTCTAGAAACCTCTTCTGTTTTCTGAGGCCACCAGAACCCGCTCAGGCTCTCATCCTTTCCTGAACACATGGGCTCTGACTTGCCTCTGCTGTCTCTCCGCAAAGCTCCCACCAAATCCACCTGTCCTTATTGCTCTGCTCTCTTCTGCACAACTTGGCACGTCTGTCCCCTGCCCAGAAGTACACATAGGCTCCCTCCTCCTTTGACCCTGCCATGGGCAAAGGCTGAGCTCAGAACTGGAGAAGTGAATGGAAGCATGGAACCTGTAACACTGCCCCCCAGCCTGCCTTAGCAGCCCCTCTTCATGCCCACCTACTGTCCTTACCAAATTCGCCAAGTCACACAGGTTTGCTTAGTGCTTCTTAAAATGAACTTCACTCTAAGGTGTGGCCCATTCTGTCTGAATCCAGTTTGTTCCTTACAACTAAATACAGATGCTGTGTTCCCACTATTGCTCTTCCCAGCCACTCAGCCTCAGTGATTTCTCTTCTCTGTCAGTTTTGAGAGCAGTTACTGTGGAATTAATTTGTCAATAACAGCACTTCTCTTCTTCTTAATGGGGATTGTTGTTTCATTATTGCAGTGACTCTCTTTTCTTCCCATCTGATTGTGAACTACCTGAGAATATAAACTGGAGCCTGTATCTTTGTATCTATTCTAGGCCTACATGACAATATTCGTAATTTATAATAATTTTATAGCATACATAGACAAACATTAGTAGCTTTTTTTTTTTTTTTTGCTTAACCTATTGAATCCTTTGCTTTCTTACTCAATTTGCATATTTTTTATTATTTTACTTGCAGGCTCTTAAATTTTTATGTCCAGATTTCAGGAACAAGTACTTTTGTATTCACAGGTCAGCCTCCAAAATATAAAGGAAAACAAAAATCCCGAAACAATGAATTGGAGTTCAGGTATGTTTTTTATCTATGGTTTTGTTTTTTTCCCCCTAATGTCCTTACAAGAAAAAAAGAAAAAGAAAAAAAAAATCTCTTTTATCGTGTTGAGTACTAAAATCCCTTTCAGATATCAAAGGCATGTCTTTTGGAGAGGGTCGTTTTTGACTAGAGAATTATGAATCCTGGATAGTAATACTGATTTCTGTAAGTCGTATCATATATACTAGTATTAATTTTTTTTAATTCCAAAATACTTGCTCATAAGAGGAAAAAAGTATTCAGATAAGTATAAAGTGTAAATCAGCCTCCTTCCCTGCACACTTTGTTTCACCTCCTCCAGTTCCTTCTCCAGTGGCTTCCTTTAGGAATTGCTGCTAACAGTTTCCTGGTCATCTGGAAGCTTACTCTTCATATACAGGCGTGGGTATGTGTGTAGTGAGAGGCCCTCTTGAGTAATTATCATTGGAGGAAAGTATTCATTAATGAACCAACCACTTATAAAATTAGTTCTATGAAACATCCCTCTAAAATTAATGGTGGGAACTCTTGCCATCTGTCTTTATAGTTAATCCCCCTCACTTACAAAGATGGGAATTGATTGCAAAGTGGAATTGTCAGTCTTCACAGTAGATACAGAAGTTAACGAAAGGTGATGCCGGAGAAACTACAAAGCTATTTCTGCCACAGTTATACCAGTTGTCAGTTTTCCCCTCATTTATTTTTCTCTATATATGTTTTTTATCCTCACCCAAGGACATTTTTGCATTTATCTTCAGATAGAGCAGGAGGGAGAGAGAGAGGAAGAGAGAGAGTGAAACACCGACGTGAGACTGGTTGCCACCCACACAACCCCAACCGGGGCCAAACTGCAACTGAGGTACATGCCCTTAGCAGGAACTGAGCCCAGGTCTCTCTGGTCCTCAGGCCGATGTGCTAACTGCTGAGCCAAACCGGCCAGGGCTTCCCTCATTTCTTCTGGCTGGTTCCTTGATAGGTTCTTTAAAGGAGAATGATTTTAATATAAATATCAAAGCACTAAGAGAAATGAGTAAAGCCCAATTAAAAAATAATGACCTTTTTTTTGATCCTATTGCAAAATAAATATAAAACAAGGGCATAGAATATTATGTAATTCTCTTATTTCATAGAAAAGTTCTGAGTTTTCCTGCTTGCCTCATCCATCCCCCTCCCCAGGAGAAACCAAAACCAAATATATGGTCATTTCTTGAATGTATAGTTATCATTTTGACCTGTTTTATTAAAGATAAATTTATTTTCCTGATAACTTTGTTTCTGTTTTCAAACTGAAGGCTTTTTATTTGATTATGTCTGCCTCATGGGGTTATTTAATGATTAAGTGGAACGAGCCCTGGAACATAGTAAATGTTCAGTACATGTGAGCTGTCGTTATTGGGGACACTGTCGTTTTCACTGTTAGAACCATTCTGGCCAACAGCTTGCTTTATCTCTTTCTGAGTATCTTGCCTGTCTTCCCTTATCAGACCATGGAGATCTACATTCTTCGTTTGCATGGCTGCAGGGTATTAGAGAGAGAGAGAGAGAAAGAGAGTGAGTGTGTGTGTGTGTATGTATTTGGGGAAATTTCTAGAGTGGAATTGCTCTGTCAAAGGGGATGCATAATTTTAACTTTGATATTGTCAAAGTGTCCTCCCAGAAAATGAGCACTGTTTATACTCTTACTAAGCTGTGAGGGTGCAGTATAATAAAATATATATTTGGTCTTTGTCCCCAGTTCTGGCACAGAGTTCATAAAACTGTGGAGTTTCCTGAGTAATAAAAGTGCCTTTTTTTTAACTCTTAACAAGCCCCTTACATCCTACCTGAGTTTATACTAGGTGACTCAAGGCTGGGGCCCTACCTTCAGGATTGGGACTGGTCATTAGAAAGGGTTGGACCTTTTAGCCCCACCTCCTGGTCTCTGAGAAATTTGAGAAGGGAGCTAGAAATCAGTTCAGTTCTTTCATTAGTGGCCAGTAATGTAATCCCCTGTGCTTGTGTAATGAAAGCTTGGGGAGCTCCTGGGTGGGTGAGTACCTGGAGGTGCTGGGAAGGTGGCCCACTCTGGGACTCATGGAAGCCGTGCATCGCCTCGCTCCCCCCTACCATCCCATGTATCTCTGGACTTTTACTTGAGTTGTATCCTGTATAATAAACTAATAGTAAGTATACTGCTTTCATGAATTCTGTGAGACATCCTAGGTAATGTCGAACCTGAACGAGGGTCTCAGGAACCCCTGAATTTGTAGTTGGTTAGGCAGAAGTGTGGGTAGCCTGGGCACCTTGATGTGGCTGCTCTGAAGTGAGGGCACCTGTGGGGCCTTCATTGACTCCAGAGTTAATGTCAGAAGTGAATTGAATTGTTAGAGACTCAGTGTTGGAGAGTTGGTGTGGAAAAATGATAGGTACTGGTGTCAGAAAAACCCCACACATTTAGTGTCAGAAAACAGCTAGAGAACCTGAATCTTTCTTACCCTCACCAGCCTTGGAGTCAGGCCTTCTGAATCAGATATATATATATAGATATATATATATAACTTTAAATATATATATATATATTTTTCTTTTGTTAATCCTCACCTAAAGATATTTTTCCATTGATATTTAGCTAGAGTGGAAGGGAGAAAGGGAAAGAAAGAGAGAGAGAAACATTGATGTGAGAGAGACATTGATTGATTGCCTCCCAGACAACCCCAACGGAGCTGGGGATTGAACCTGCAACCCAGACACATGCCCTTGACCAGGAATTGAACCCTCAACCCTTTCATCCTCAGGCCGACGCTCCAACCACTGAGCCAAACTGGCCAGGACTGAAACAGTTATATCTTATTAGATTTTCCAAGATGGAGCATCTTTGCAATGTATATTGGGCACATTTCTTGTTTGAGGAGTATGTTGTTTTTGATGACTAGATTTATGATAACTTTGGATGATCAGTGCAAATTCCCCTTTATTTCTTTATCAGAAACTGTTCTTTTATATTATCTTCACAATCAATTTATCTGCCCTCCCTCCACCTCTATAGAGATTTTTTTGTTGTTATTAATCCTCCTCACCTGAGGGTATTTTTCCATTGATTTCTATATAGAGTGGACGGGAAGGAGGAAGAGAGAGAGAAACATCGATGTGAGAGAGGCACATCGATTGCCCACACCACCCCAACCCCAAGGCAGGATTCAAAACTTGCAACCCTTTGGTCCATGGGATGATGCTCTAACCACTGAGCTAAACTGACCAGGGCATAGGGATTTTTGTTGAGATTTCATTGGATTTAGAGATAAATTGAGGCAGAAATGGCATCATAGTAATGTTTCAGTTCAGGAGCTTGAGACTCTCCATTTACTCAGTGTTTAAAATGACCTTCAGTCAATGTATTACTTCTTTATATAAGCAGACTGTTTTATTTTAAAATAATTGAAAACAACACTTTTCTCTTTTAGTTCTAGTTCACAAGGGAGTTTACCAGCAGATTTGAAAAACATCTTGGAGAAACAGTTTTCTAAATCTTCCAGAGCTGCACACCAGGTAAAGAAAAGGCTTTTCTGGTGCAAAATCAAACACTTGAACAATATATTTTTCACAAGAATTAAGTTTAATCATGTACATCTGTAAGATTTATTTATTTTTAATAATTTTAGTTATGGACATAAAATGTAATATGTGATTGCTAAGAAACCAAACTATTACTAATTTAGATACTAACTTTTTAGTTATGTTAACCAGATATTTAACTAGTGGTTGACACTGCAGAATTGTTTGCTTCCCAGAGGTGTAACTGGAAGGTTTGTTTGTTTCTGCAGGATTTTGCTAATATAATGAAAATGCTAAGGAGCTTGATCCAGGACGGGTACACAGCTCTGCTGGAGCAGCGGTGCCGGAGTGCCGCCCAGGCCTTCTCAGAGCTGCTCAACGGCTTAGAGCCTCAGAAAATTAAGGTAGGTTGCTGTCTCCTGGCCCGTTCATCAGTCTGATGCGCTCCAGATGCATGTGGAAGCGAACCAGGGCTTGAACTTCACAGTTATCAGTACACCTTCGACCTTGCCAAGATGGCCTGAATCTCCTCTGGGCTGTGAGAAGCTGGCACTCTCTGATTTGGCCTTCATGCCTGCACTCAACATGCAACCCATGTTCAGACTCTCCCCTTGCTCTCTAGTTGGTGTTCAGTTGAACTCATGGCCTTCGCTCTCGATAAAGTACTAAATCAAGGATTTGGACTCGTTTTAGTCACATCTTTTCATTCAGGAAGAATTAGCTAGGTAAATAAATAATTTGTGTAAGGTTATAAGAGAGCAAATGTCTTCATTTGTCGTTAGTACCCACTTACATGCAAAAGAGAATAACTTTAGTTATTCTGTTCCATTATGAACCATGCCTTCAAGGAACTGTAAGACAGTGAGTCTGTGTTTTAAATACTTGATAGCATTATGTCTTTGCAAAATATATTTTCTAATTCTGTTTGGCCTTTATCCCAAGCAAAATTATTAGTGAGGTTTTATTACACTTTTTTCTGTTGTAGCTAATAGGTTGGTATGATGCACGTGGGCAGAATTATCTTCAGATTTTTAACTGGAACATTTTTATTGACAGCAATTGAACTTGGCCATGATTAATTATGTCTTAGTGGTCTATGGACTTGCTATTTCTCTCCTTGGAATAGGACAGCCTGAGGTAAGATTTGTGACAAATAATAAACAACTTAGACATGCCATTGATTTTAGGCAATATGTAAACATAGCTGTTTTTCCATATGCGCTTATTTCCATCTGTGTACTTTCTTGATCATTTTTTCCCTGAAATACCTATGTTTAATTTAGTTTGTGTTGTTTTTTTTTGGAAATAAATTTTAGTTTGTATTCCCATTAGAAAGAACTATGTCAACCAGTGGGAATCTACTTTTTATTTGTATGAAAAGTAAAGGACCTAAAACTCGTTGAGGGAAAAACGCAAGTTGTAGAACATAACAAACATGGTGATACTACTTATGTACTATTTGGAAAACATACATCATAATAGTGTATGTTACTTATGGCTGTCTGTGCACTTTGTAAAAGTTACAAGCATGGACGAGTCCTTCATCAAATTTCAGATAAGATGATGTTTGCATTTAGTGATGGGAGAAAGGAATGGGCCTGGGGAAGTTAGGAAAGGGAGTTCACCTTTGTTTTATTGTTTATAAAAAACTGAAGTAAAAATGATAATATCTCTTTTTTTTGAGTGGTGAGTAGTTGGGTATTTTCTTATTTTCTAGATAAGTATCTTATGTGTGCTTTTTTGGAATTGAAGAGATAGTTTATTACATTTGTGATGTACCTTGAAGTAGTAAGACTGATTAAAGAAAAAAAATGGTATGATAGAACTTGCACTTTTGAAAGAATTTCATCATTCAGAGTAGCCCCGCGAAGGAAGCAATGTATTTACTCCAGTCCAGCCCCTGCTTAAAACATTTTTAGAATGCCTCTTTTGGAACTGGCCTCAAAGCTTCTTATAAAATCCAATTTTTTAGTGACATTTCTCTTTTCACCCACAATGAGGTTAGCAGTATTGCCTAGAGCTAAGTACGGTGTCTTTGCATCCAAATTAGTCTTTTTACTGTGAAGTTACACCGTGTGGTGTTCGTCAACACCCCGGGCCCCCGTGTGTTTAGTAAACGCTCATCTGGTTGGTAGTTTGATGTGCTCAGTGCCAGCTCTTCATTCTGGAGCTGGACCACTTTGGATGTGCGTTTCCTATGGTCACAGTTTATACAGTCGCTAAGAAAATGTAATCTAGAAGGTGTAATTTTGCCAAAGAAATTTTGGACAGACATTTGTTTTTAATGTTATACAAAAAGAGTCAACCTTCAGATAAAATCGCTTCCAGCATTTCTTTTTTGTGAAAGTGATCATTGTTCTTATTGCTATTGAAGGAATTATCTGAAGCTGAAAATCAATTTAAGAGGATGATTGAACACTACCCCAATGAGGGACTTGATTGTTTGGCCTACTGTGGAATTGGAAAAGTATACTTGAAAAAAAACAGGTAAGTAGAAACCATACTAGTTTACGTTCCAGGCTGGTAACTCATTTAGAGTCTAATGTGTGATGATTCCTTTTCTGGAATCATTGTGATCTCTTCTCTCTGGCATATGTTGTAATTGTGTTTACTTTGAAGACTGGCGTTTAGTATTAGTATTAAAGTAAGAGCAGTCACATCAGTTCCTAATGCTTCCTAATTTTGAATCTAATAAGAAATTCAGTAACAGAGTAATTTGACACAAAGGGTTTTTTATTTTATCTTTTGGTATATGTCATTTTAAATGATGACTGAATTGACATAAATTAATGCTTTACAATTCTGATGAATTTTTTTGTTGTTGTTAAATATCTGTTCCCCTCCCAAACTTGTATGAAATGGTCTTAATACGAGATACATATAGCCTGGCTGGCTTGGCTCAGTGGATTGAGCAGTGTCCCGTGGACTGAGAAGTCCTAGTTGAATTCCCAGTTGAGGCACATGCCCAGGTTGCAGGCTCGATTCCTGGTAGGGGGCATGCAGGAGGCAGCCAATTGATGTTTCTCTCTCACAGTGATGTGTGTGTCTCTCTCTCCCTTACTCTCTCTAAAAAGTCAATAAAAATATTTTTTAAAAAATGACATCTTACAATCCAGCCCTTTAAAAAATATATATATATGAGGTACATATATGTTCAAAGACATCATGAGTTAGGAATAAAAATCTCTTTTCTGAATTTATGTTACAGTTGAAATCCTTACTCAAAGTTCAGTACATTTTCCATGTCTTATTTCCCCAAATTTCTATATGAACCTTAAGGGGCAGGATTATGCCTTGAGCTTTAAAAAATATCTCCCTGTTCCTGTCACTTGTACCCAGTATGATGTAGGTGTGTTAGATTACTTTATAAAGGATTGATTATTGAATGATTGCATAGTATTTGTAACTTTTAGTTTTCTTAAGTTTTAATTTAACTTTGTAGGAGAAATTTTATCAGACCATTGGTACTCTTGGAAACCCAATCTCAGAATGAGTCAGGAATCTTCTTTATAGACTTTTAAAGATTAACGAAAGTTCTTTTACTTCCTGAAGTTATTGTCTAGCCAGGCTAAATTATATTAAGAACCAGATAAAGCCCTGGCCAGTTTGGCTCAGCTCTTGGAGTGTCGGCCTGTGGTCCAGGGAGACCCGGGTTCGGTTCCCGCTAAGGGCACGTACTTCGGTTGCAGTTTGTCCCTGGCCCTGGTTGGGTCATGTGGGTGGCAGCCACTCGATGTGTCCCTTTCACGTCCATGTCTCTCTCTCTCTCTCTCCCACTCTATCTGAACAAAAAATGGAAAAATGTCCTCAGGTGAAGATTAAAAAAAAAAACTAGATAAAGACAGAAGTAAGGATTTAGCTGTCTGTTTAGCAATAAAAAATGAAATTAATTTCAAAGTTTAGTGTAAACTGTCTAGGGCATACCTGTTTAATGTAGTGGTCACATGCAGATATTCTCCTGGTCTAGAAAAATAACGTAAAAGTGTAAAATCATTGGACGGTGATAAATGAAAAAGTCTACTTTGTTGAAATTTCAAAATAATATAGTATGGGGTTCAATGTCTAATGTGCTAGTTTTTTGCCATTGTGATGTGCAGGTTCTGGTTTTTGTTTTTTGGTTAATCCTCACCCGAGGCTCCATTGATGGTTTTTTTGTTTGTTTGTTTGTTTAGGTAGAGTGGAAGGGAGAGAGGGAGGGAGGGAGGTGTGAGAGAGAGAGAGAGAGAGACAGAGGAAAGACATTGATGTGAAAGAGACATATCAGTTGGCTACCTCCTACATGGCCCTATCCGGGGATTGAACTTGCAACCCAGGTATGTGTCCTTGACCTATAATTGAATTCATGACCCTTCAGTCCACAGGCTGACACTCTAATCACTGTGTCAAACTGGCCAGGGCTAATTTCTGGTTTAAAGTTCTACTGTTTATAACTATCTAGACGGTGGGCGGTGATGTAGCACCACAAGCAAAAATAAGTTTTTAGATTGGGAAATCATTTTAAGATTTTAGAAAGCAGGAAAAATCCTCTTTGTTCTCTAGTCTGCAGAGAAAGAATAAAGACTTGGTTAACTTTATTTATTTATTATGATCTTTGAAAATTGATTTTGAGAGAGAGAGAGTGAGAAACATGGATGTGAGAGTGAAACATAGATCGTTGCCTCCCGAATGTCCCCTATGCAGGATGGAGCCTGCAACCCAGGCATGTACCTCTACCGGGAATAGAACTGGCAACCTTTTGGTGCATGGAATGCCACCCAACCAACTGAGCCACACCGACCAGAATAAGACTTGATTAACTTTATAATCCAGTATCTTAGTATCTTTTGTTGAATGGACTATGAAAATCCATTGACACTATTTTTTTAAACCATAAATTAAATTAGATTAAAACATTTTATATTTATAGTTAAAACAGTTTGCATACACATTTGTCTTGTTGGAATAATCCACCACTTTATAGTTGAAGAAAGATGCCCAGAATATACTATATCTTTAAAAAAATTTTTAGGGCAATTTTTACTATAGATGAAATCAAATTTTTTTAAAAAGTTCTCTATGGTTAAAGAATTGAAGTAGAGCCCTGGCCGGTTTGGCTCAGCGGTTGGAGAGTCGGCCTGCGGTACAGAGAGACGCGGGTTCGGTTCCCGCTAAGGGCATATACCTCGGATGCAGTTTGTCCCCGGCCCTGGTTGGTCGTGCGGGTGGCAGCCACTCGATGTGTCCCTTCACATCGATGTTTCTCTCTCTCTCTCCACCTCTCTCTCCCTCCCGCTCTATCTGGACAAAAAGTGGAAAAATGTCCTCGGGTGAGGATTAAAAAAAAAAAAAAAAAAGAATTGAAGTAGATTCTACAAGAATCTCCTTTAATTAGCTTAGTAGATGAAATATAAAAATGGAACAACCAGATAGTTTATTTTTCTGTTTTAATTATTGAAACTTTAAAAAATAAGTTCTGCCCGGCCGATGTGGCTCAGTAGTTGAGTATCGACCCTGGCACCAAGAAGTTGCCAGTTCGAATTCCGGTCAGGGCACATGCCCAGGTTGTGGGCCCGATCCTCAGTGGGGAGCATGCAGGAGGCAGCCAGTTGATGTTCTCTCTCATCAATGTTTCTATTTCTCTTTCCTTTCCTCTAAAGGAAAATATATTTAAAAAATAATAATAAGTTCTGACTATTTATTTATTTATTTAAATCCTCACCTGAGGACATTTTTCCATTTATCTTCAGATAGAGTGGGAAGGAGAGAGACACATCTGTTGGTTGCCTCTCCCATGACTAAGGCTGGGGACCAAACTGCAACAAAGGTTCGTGCCCTCGACTGTCATCAAACCCGAGCCTCTTTGGTCCGTGGACCAACGCTCCAACTGCTGAGCCAAACCAGCCAGGGTTAAGTTCCAACTTTAAAAGGACCAGTGTACACCTATGATAATAAAGCCAGTGTCTAGGCAGATTTTTGTTTAATTTATATTACTTTTAATAAGCAAACAACAATGAAGAAAATATAGGTTGAAACGACTATTTCTATGCAGTGATATATCAGATGTACTCTTACAAGTTAGCTTGAAATTTCTGACTTTTGTTGTGGGAATGAAAATTCATGTCACATCTTTTAATACCTTTTTTCTTCATAATTATGACTAGGTTTCTAGAAGCTCTTAATCACTTTGAGAAAGCAAGAACCTTGATTTGTCGACTACCTGGAGTGTTAACTTGGCCCACAAGTAATGTGATTATTGAAGAGACTCAGCCAGGGAAAATAAAGGTAACCATATATTTCTGCAGAGAGCTTCTTGCTAACTATGAAAGCCCACCTGCACTGGCTGACTCAGGTATCAGAAGCTAAAGAGGTAGGAGCCTTCTGTCTTCAGCTCTCCTGTGGGCATTTCCCCTTTAAAGACCAGTGAGAATGACTAACATTTATGAAATGTTTTCTATGTGCTAGCCACACACCTGTCATATTTCATTACCTTTAATCCTCACAGCAGTCCTACCAGATGAGTATGATGATATTCCCATCTTACAGGGGATGAAGATTAAGTTTAGAGAGGTTATGTAAAGAGCTCAAGGTTAAACAGCTAGGAAATGGTAGAGCTGAAACTTGAATCTAGGCATTCTGACTTCAGTGTGCACTATTAAGCAGACAGGTACGCTTGCTGTCTCTATCAGAAAGGTGTAGCATTGTTGTTTCTTCATAGTTACTGTGGTTAATGAAATGGTCTTGAAGACTCAGAAAGTATAAATTTAGTCTTATATCCAGAAGCATAGGATGCTTTGCTGGTTTTTGAAAGACTTATGTGTGAATTGACGAGGATAGCCTTTAGTTGTAGTGAATCCTGGCATATGCTCAGAACCTGCTTTTGACTAAAGCTTTTAAAAGCACAGGGGTCAACTCTTACACCTCAATAATAAAAAGACAACTAATTAAAAAGTTGTCAAAGGATATAAATAGACATATCTGTTAAGAAGTTATACAAATAGCCAATGAACATGTGAATGGTGTTCAACAACATTAGCTATCAGAGAAATGCAAATTAAAACCATAGTGAGATGTTATTTCACACCCACTAGGGTGGTTATCATCAAAAAGGCAACCAATAACAAGTGTTGGCAGGGATATAGAGAAATCAGAACCCTCATACATTGGAGGTAGGATTTAAAATGGTGCAGCTGCTTTGGAAAAGAGTCTAGCACTTCCTCAGTGATTAGAGAATGAGTTATTATGTGACCCAGCAATTTCACTGCTGGATGTATACAGAGAAAAGAAAACACATGTTCTCACAAAAACTTATACATGAATGTTCATAGCAGTATTATTCATAATTGTCAGAAAGTGTCCATCAACTGATGAATGGTTAAAATGTAGTCTATTTACACAATTGAATGTTATTCAGCCACAGAATGGAATGAGGTACTGATGTACTGCAATGTGATTGAACCTCGAAAACATACTAAGTAGAAGAAGCCAGACACAAAGGCCACATATTTTGTCATTTCATTTATATGAAATCTCCAGAATGGACAAATATACATGGAGACAGAAAGTAGATTAGTGGTTGTGAGGAACCAGGAACTGGGGGGGAATTCAGGAGGGATTGCTAATGGGTATGAGGTTTCTTGTTGGGTGATGAAAACGTAAATTTAAATTGTGGTAATGGTCGTACAACCCTGTGAATATACTAAAAGCACTTTAAATATATGAATTGTATGTTATGTGAATGATATTTAACCCGAAGCTGGCATTAAAAAAATAAAACACAAAACACAGGCATCTTTGGGTTTTCCTCTTTAAACTAGATTGGGATGGAGGTATGGCAACTATTGATAACAAAAGCCAGCTTTGCGAGTATGGGATGAGTCTCTTGGAGGCTCAGGAACCGTGGGATGATTCTTCAGGAAAAGAACAAGTACAGGTGGCGGAGATTCTGGGAGGCAGGTGACGAACAGTGCTAGGATCCTGGGGAAGTGGTGCTGGGAAGCAGAATAGTAGTCTCAAGGGTTTATCTGCCTTGTCTGACTCCCTCAGATATGTAAAGGAGATTTCCAAGAGCTCTCTGTTGTAAAATGAGGTTTGATGGTTATAACAGGATAAGATTTTGATTCTGACTTTGAAATTCTGAAATTTTATTTTTTGATCCTTGCCTGCCCCCAACTCCCATCATTCTCTCTTGACACATCTTTGTATCAGCCTCCATTAAAAAGTGGTATGTAATTTATTCTTTTTTTTTTTATCCTCAACCGAGGACATTTTTCCATTTTTTGTTCAGACAGGGCGGGAGGGAGAGAGAGGAAGAGAGAGAGAGAGAAACATCGACGTGAAAGGGACACATCGAGTGGCTGCCACCCACACGACCAACCAGGGCCGGGGACAAACTGCAACCGAGGTACGTGCCCTTAGCGGAAACCGAACCCGGGGTCTCTGGACCGCAGGCCAACGCTCCAACCACTGAGCCAAACCAGCCAGGGCTATAATTTATTCTTGGCTAAAAAATGTTTAGTCATTTTTAGGCTGAAAGGGGGTGATTGAAATCACAAGCATTTTGATCAACAAATTAGTATTGTAGCAGTATCAATTTTGTTTATTTTTGTTTTAGATGCTCTTAGAGAAATTTATTGAAGAATGCAGGTTTCCTCCAGTGCCAGATGCTGTTTGTTGCTATCAGAAGTGCCATGGATATTCCAAAATCCAGATATACATAACAGATCCAGACTTTAAGGTAAATAATGAATGTACATTAGGACATTAACTTGCACAGTTGTGCCTTAAAATAAATTCAGAACAAATCCTGTAATCGGAAGCACACAAGTTCTCTGGCTTGCCAGCAGTTTTATGTCCTGTTGTCCACCCCTTCCCCTGACTTCTTTAGGTCTGAATCATCTTACATGGAAACCCAGACCTGCTGAAATTAACACCAAGAGCAGGGTGGTGTCCTGAGAAGGCAGGCTGGCTAATTCCATTTCTGCTTTCTAGCCACTGTGTCATAAACTGCCTGTTCCTAGGAGCACAGCAAACAAAACGAGATTATTGCCTCTGATTTGTTGCAATTCTAATCTCTTGTAAAATTTTACTCCAAGAATCTAAATGCCATTGTGATCACTGAACTGGCTCTCAGAAGCCTAAGTTTGGGACCAAGTCTGGCACTTAATTGAATGAAATAAGTTACTGGGCCTTAGTTTATTCAAGAAGATAATAGCTGTCCATTGTGGCACTGTCCCTAGTTAGACCAGATGAAATAATGTTTATAAAATATGTTATGCATTGCAAAGGATAATGCAACTGTAAGGTATGAAAATGTTTATGTCAGTCAAGCTCCGTATCTGTGCCACTAGGCATTCTGGGGTACAGAAGTATTGTTCTTCCTCATGGGGAAATGTGATGTGTAGTTATGTCTGCCAGGTGAGTGTACACAGCTGTCTCTCTATCTTAATAGGCATTGTGAGTAAGAGTGTGTATGTGAGAAAAAAGAGAAGACACCTTTAAAATATAAATTAAAAATTTGTTTTAAATCCCCAGGGTTTTATACGAATCAGTTGTTGCCAGTACTGCAAAATAGAATTTCACATGAACTGTTGGAAGAAATTAAAAACAACAACCTTTAATGATAAAATTGACAAGGTAAGGCTAATAAGATTGTCTGGAATTTTTAGTATGCTTATTTCACATTGATTTTTCCCCCCTGAGAATCTTAAGAGAATGTCTTAAATGAATGTAAATTCCTTGCTGTGAATTATAGACACAATCAGAAAGTTTTAAATTAAAACTTTAATAATAAAGTGGAAAATTAGTTTTTGTTTTTATTTAATATAAGTATAAATGCAGTAACTATAAAGATTGTCAATAAATTGTTTAACCAACTTTCACATTGGGAATGTTATGATAAAAAATAAATTTAATATCCAATTTTATTTATTTATTTATTATTAATTTTTTTTTCTTTTTTTTTTTTTACTGATTTTAGAGAGAGAGGAAGTGAAAGGGAGAGAGAGATAGAAACATCAATGAGCGAGAACATCAACTGGCCGCCTCCCACATGCCCCCCACTGGAGGTTGGGCCCACAATCTGGGCATGTGTCCTGGCCGGGAATCGAACCAGTGACCTCTTGATGCATGGGTCAATGCTCAGCCGCTGAGCCACACCGGCTGGACTTAATATCTAATTTTAAAATACAGGTCTTGAATTATGTGGCTGTGTTCTTTGTGTCTGAATCTAAGTTGCCTGGAACATGTTCTTGTGGCAGAGGGTAAAGGTCAGTGGCCAGTCCATTCAGTGTTTCTGAAAGCTTTTGCTAGGATATGGTGTACATCCTATCAGCTCTCCTTCCATTGACCAAAGCAAGTCATGTGGTCAACCCTATAACCAATTTTCTTTCCCCAGGGAGGCTCTGAAAGTCACATGGCAATGAGCAGGGACTTTCGGTGCCTCCCTGAAGGAGTTTTAGACCATGTTTTAACTGCTCCTGACAGTTAAAATGGTATACATGTATAGATTTATTCTGATATCTAGCACTTTTTTTTTTTAATCAAATAGGATTTTCTGCAAGGAATTTGTCTTACCCCTGACTGCGAAGGTATCATTTCTAAGATTATCATCTTCAGCAGTGGTGGTCAAGTTAAATGTGAAGTAAGTCTCTGATTAAGGGGAAATCTTATGAAATTGATAACGAGAATGCTTACACTTTTAAAGCATGATTTAAATGTATGGCAGTTGTACGATTTGGATCTTGTCTTTTCCAGGAAACAAGTACTTAATTACTTAATTTCAGAAAATATAGGAACTATTAAGATGTGAGAATGCTTCTTTGCAATAAAGGATTTTCACATTCTTTTCTTTCCCAACAGGAAAAGGAGGCTTTTACATTTTAGTTTTACTGTTGTTACTCTTTCTTTGACCTTGTTTTCTTTGTCCCTGGTAAACTTTCGGGTATTTGGGGGGTGGAGGTCCTTAGGGAGGACCTTTAACTGGTCTATATGGGGGTGGCAGGAGTGGGTTGTTGTAATGATATTTATAGTATATTTTATCTTTGCTTACTTTTAATGTAAAAAATATTTCTCGCTAAAGTATGTCTGCTCTCTTGTTTCTCTTTTCAGTAAATTGTTTTGCTAAAGTTTTCTGGGCTTTTGTCTAGGTCATAACATCATCACTGTTCTTTGCCAAATTGATCATTGACTGTGTGTGCTTCTAACATGCTTGTTACTTGTGGTTTTGTGCTTTGTCATGGGAATGAGTATGAGACACATTTTGAATGTCTTTGTTTTATTTAAAGTTTGAACACAAGGTCGTGAAAGAAAAGGTTCCTCCGAGACCTATTCTGAAACAGAAGTGTTCTAGGTAAGATTTTAAACAATCAGTAGATTAATAATGTCTTTTACAATATAATTCTATTAAATGCAGATTTCTAAATTATACTGTTTTTTAAAATTGGCTGTGCACACATGTCCAAATAAGTGATTTATAAATTTTTATGGATATGTAAAACTTAGAACTAGCCTGGAATGGTTAAATACTAAAAACTTAAATCAGAAACCTTATTTAGTGATTGGATTCATAAGTAAAATTATGACATTTGATGCTGTGAAATGACGTTCAATTAGTAGATTTGGCAGTTAAATAAAAAGTGGATACTTGGCTCTCAGTTGTTTAAACTTCAATTCCAAAAGCATATCTTCTTTTTAATTTTTTTTCCTTTATTGATTTTTAGAGAGAGAGGAAGAGAGAGGGAGAGAGAGATAGAAACATCAATAAGAGAAAACATTGATTGGCCGCCTCCTGCATGCTCCCCACTGGGGATCAGGTCCACAACCTGGGCATGTGCCCTGACCGTGAATTGAACTGGTTGAACTGGTGACCTCTTGGTGCTTGGGTTGATGCTCAACCACTGAGCTACACCGGCCATACAAGCGTATTTTCTTTTTATCTCTCTTCAACAAACATTTTGAACCAATGACTTATTTCTCACACTGAAATACTCAACCTACTGTCAAAATTATTTCTTTCTTTGTATCTTCTTATTCAGATCAAATAATATTAATGTTTCTTGCTTTTCTTTTTGGTACTGCTTCTTGTTTTCCATTCTAATAAGTGATTTTTTTTTTATCATTGGACCAAGAAAAAGCAAAAGAAAAGATGAACAGACTTACTTGTTGAAGAGAATTCATTGTAACCATATCAACCAAATTCTGTTTTTGTGGGACATTACTGGAAAGTGAAAGTAATAGTTTATTGTGGGGTCCTTTTGTTTTTAATTGTTGTTCCTCACCTGAGGATATTTTTTTCCATTGATTTTTTTTTTTTTTTTTTTTTTTTTAGAGAGAGTGGAAGGAAGGGGGAGGGAGGGGAGAGAGAGAGAAACATCAATATGAAAGAGACACATCGATTAGTTACCTCCCGAATGTGCCTCCACCAGGCCAGTGATCAAACCTGCAACCCAAGTACCTGCCATTGACCAAAATCAAACCCGAGACCCTTCAGTCCATAGGCCGTCGCTCTAACCGCTGAGCCAAACTGGCCAGGGCTCACTGAGGTTCTTGTTTTCATGAAACAAGTACCTTTAGTTTGACTGAAATGACTACATGTGTGAACAGTTTTTGATGTTGAACAGAAGATGCAGGCTAAGTTATAACTAAAAAGGAACACATCTTTTTTTCACCCGAGGACATTTTTCTACTTTTGTTCAGATAGAGTAGGAGGGAGAGAGAGGAAGACACACACACACACACACACACACACACACACACACACAGAGAAAGATCGACGTGAAAGGGACACATTGAGTGGCTACCCCACTCAACCCCACACAACCCCAACCAGGGCCAGGAACAAATTACAACTGAGGTACATACCCTTGACCAGAATCAAACCCACAACTCATTGGTCCAGGGGCTGACACTCTAATCACTGAGCCAAACCAGTCAGGGCAGAACACATCTAACTTAGAGAATGGTTTCTGTAGTAGGCAAAGGAAAATAGTTAATTGAGTTTATAACGAAGGTAAATTATCACTAATTATAAATGTTTATCAGCCTAGAAAAGTTAAGACTGAAAGAAGACAAAAAATTGAAGAGAAAAATCCAGAAAAAGGAAGCAAAAAAATTAGCACAAGAAAGAATGGAAGAGGACTTAAGGGAAAGTAATCCACCCAAAACTGAAGAGCAGAAAGGTATGCTGGAGTCCGAGGCATGATAAAAACAATGTATTTTCCCTTAAACTTTTAATGTAAATATTCATCTTACTGGGCCTTATGTTGTTACTGAAGTGAAATTTAGATTTCAGTTTATATTTTAATACTATTGTGATAGGAAGTGCTATAAAGGGCACTGATTTTGGAAGCAGTACATGGGGATTCAAAACACTGCCTGCCACTAACCTGGGGCACATGCTGTTTCCTCATCTCTGAACTGAAGGTGGAAATACTGTGACCATGAGTGGTGTATGTTTGACAATGGTCTGTAGACTCCGCTGTGTGGATTTAAGCTCTAAAACTGTGAACCGTAAATTCACTACTAATTACCTGAAATAACACTTAATTCAAATAAAGAAGCTGTTCATACAAGGTACCATATAGGTTGCCTAGTCTAGCCTTTTGTTTTATGCTCATCTTGTCATCATTCCATGATCAGCATGGAAATGCATCTGGTAATTTCACTGTTTCTGTGGACATGTTGATCTGTATGTTTACTTCCAGATGAGTTGAAATAAGTTATTCTCATCTTCTACATTGATGGCCATCTATAAAATGAAATATTTCCTCTGCTGTCTTTTTTTTCCCATCTAGTATTCCATTAATGTTTCACCAATCAACCAAAATGATCTTTCTTGCTGAAAAAGTTTTCAGTGAATGTTGGTATTTTAACTTTGCATGCTTCAAGAGGCTAAATGGTCATCCGTTAGGGAAATGAGTGGGTGGGAAGAGATACCTCTGAGATATTTTCCAGCTTGTAGTCAATGAGTCCACAGGTCTGCAGTTTAGGATCCAACAATAAGATGAATAATACAACAAGAACTACAAATAGTAATTGACTCTGTTACTGAATAAATGATCCCTTCAACTTAAAGAAGAACACCTTTGTATTCTTAATGACTAAACGTGTTTATAGGATATAAATTCTTGGTAGCTGATGAGGCTGTGTTAGAATGGGTGAGGGAAGTAACCTTATTTTAAAAGAACTGAAATTTTAGATATTACCTGAGTGGTAATGGAGTGAAGGAGATAAAGTACTTTTGATTTGTTTTGTTTAACATGAAGTTTCATATTTTTTCAAAGGTATTGTTAAATATAGGGTGAGGCAAAAGTAGGTTTACACTAGTGAGTAAGCAAAACAGTTTATTCTTGTATTCTTATTTTTATTTATTTTTTTAATCCTCACCCAAGGACATTTTTTCCATTTTTTGTTCAGATAGAGTGAGGGGGGGAGAGAGAGAGAGAAACATCGACGCAAGAGAGACACATCGACTGGTTGCCACCCACACAACCCCAACTGGTACCGGGGACAAAGAACAACCGAGGTGCGTGCCCTTAGCGGGAACTGAACCTAGGACTCTTTGGTCCATGGGCCGACGCTCTAACCACTGAGCCAAGCTGGCCAGGGCACGTTTCATTATTTCTTTCTGAGTTTCTGTCTTTGCAAGTTGGTCCTATTTCTCACTGTAACTGACCACTGTGGTTTATTCTCAGAAACTGTAGCCAGTGTTGAGAGTTGCCAGTTCCTGGACGACAGGATTCTGCAGTGCATCAAGCAGTATGCAGACAAGATTAAATCTGGTGTGCTGAATACGTCCAAGCTCCTCAAAGAACTGCTTTCGTGGAAGGTTTTAAGCACAGAAGACTACACAACCTGTTTTTCCAGCAGGAATTTTCTAAGTGAAGCAGTGGACTATGTCATTCGTCACTTGATTCAAGAAAAGAATAGAGTCAAAACAAGGATATTTCTGCATGTTTTGAGTGAGCTTAAGGAAGTGGAGCCAAAATTAGCCACCTGGATCCAGAAACTTAATAGCTTTGGTATGTCACGTACTTCCAGGGATGCAGTTCAGTAGGAAGGATAAATGTAGGCCTCTGACTCTTTGTTGTTGTTGTTTTCCGATCATCATTTATGATTTTTTTAAAATGTAGGACTGCACATTATTATGGTTAAAAATACTGTTTTCCCAACTCACAATATTTAGCTTTTTCATAGAAAGATTATACTTTTTCAAAAGGTATAAACATAGTTCAGTCACTTTGGAAACCTGGCCCCATACTGTGCTCAAGCATTTGTAAATGTGTAAACTGAAGACCAGGCTCACCATGGGTGGAAGCACCTCCTGGAGTCAGTTCTCTGTGCCCTCTGGGATTGTGCAGTTCAGAAGTCTTGATTCCTTAATGAAAAATTTAGAGGGAAGAGTAGATGGAATAATTGTTCAGGATCACCCAAGGCAAATCTACACTTAAGGAGTAATCGATATCTAACAGGAGAAGAACACCTGGGTTGTTGTAAACCACAGGATTATAAAGCTATTACTTTGTCCTGCTTTCTCTAACTTGGAAAACCCGCAAGCAGGCTCCGCCCAAGGTCCTCAAGAAGGGACTAGGAAGGACTGCTGCAGGCAGAGTTGTTGTCTGACACCACATAGTGATTTCCTGGGTACCTACCCAGGCCCTGTTCCTCTTGGCAACTGGCCTCACCCAGTAGGTTCACTGGGCAGCTGTTAGATAAAAGGCCAGCGCCAGAGCAGGGCCTTGCAGCAGCCTGCGGTCCAAAGAGTGAGCCTGCTAGGCCCCCGCGAGCCATCGACCTGCCGGAGGTTTTAGAGGCCTGAGCTCTGAGGATTCTAGGGTTTCAGAGGAGATATTGGTAAATTTCTGGGTGGAGAAGATTAGGATGGCAGCAAGCTTGGCATAGGTTTTCATGGTGTTCTGTCCCCAGAAAATTACTCTCTAGGGATGATTACCTTTGGTGTCTATTTAACAACCTGATACGTAAATTATGAAGTTACTTCTTTCTTTAATCTGCTTTATAAGATAGACTTGAGAGAAGTAGGCTTATCTGAGTGTTCACCAGTGTCCATTCACGTAGGCGGCAGCCTTTGAGCCGTATAGCTCACCGACAGGAGAACGGGAACATGCTTTGGATATAGTTTACGGTTGTTCTGAAGAGTAAAGGTAGCATTTTAATGAGTATATATGCATACTATTTAAAATTGAAGTTTCTATTTCACGTTGTAAAATGGGTTCAAGCATGTTAATAAGTAAGGCTGTATTATAGCCCTAATGTAAAGCTCACTTTTATTGAAAGCAAGTAATTTCCAGTTCCTGGAATTTTACTTTCTTCTCACAGGAAGTCTGTACAGTGGAGTCACATATGCATGTTTATCACAGGAGGTCAATTTATACGCAGGTGGAGGGAGGGAAGGAGGGGAGAAGGGAGGGTTAAGGGGAAGAGAAGGGGAAATGAACATTTCAGTCCTAGGTGTGATCTGCCTCCCCTCACTGAGTATATGCTTTTCTGTGAGTCTCAGATGTGAATGTGGTTTTCTTCATAGGCGATCCCTTAAACCTTGTATGAGTATTTTATGTGGTCTCTGATTCTGATGTTTAACAGTAGTAATTTTTCATGTAACGTGACCTGTGCCTGCTAACATCTCATCTGGAAGAAACAGCCATGCAGGGTAATTTTGATTCAGCAGTCTGCTTCATGTGCTTGCTGAGAACCTGTGGCCTCTCATAGGAGGGGACTGCTGTATGAAAGGCATGTGGGAGGGAGGGCAGAGCGAACCTTTGCCTTTCGGTGGCTGTGTTGGTAAGCAGGGGTTCACCATACTTTCAGTAGTAGTGTATGGGGTTGCAGCCGCCCTTTTTCTGATATGGACGAGGGGGAATAAGGTGGGAATGGTGATTGAGCACCTTAACTTTTGTGAGGACTTAGGAACCATGATATTTTGGGGAATATGAAGCAGTTCTTGGAGGTGTTGACCCATTTCCAGTTTTAAAGGTATTTGGGAAGCTTGTGCATACTATTGATGTTTTGTACTATGTAGAAAAGCATTGTGAAATCTTGCTCGTTTGTAATAATTGGAATGAAAGTCATTGTGAATTAGTGAAAAGGTTATTGCTCTATTTTTTAATGAATTTAATGCCTTACTTTCTAATAAAAATAACTAAGTCTAATAAAAATAACTAATAGTAGAAGCCTTTGTCCTACCTTATTCAACTAATAGATAAGAATTATTGTAATTAACATATCAGTGATAAATGGTGTTTCTGAAATTTATAATAGCTTAAACAAGTTTGTTCTCAAGTATTTACGTTTTCACTGCCATTGTAAGCAAACTGTATGGAACCATCTTCAAAGATGTGAAGGTGAATGTGATTTTATAGTAAGTGGTTTTTCCTTCTGATTTGGGCTTTGTTTTTATCACAGGTTTAGATGCCACAGGATCTTTTTTCTCTCGTTACGGAGCGTCTCTTAAGGAGCTTGATTTTAGCATCATGACTTTTCTCTGGAATGAGAAATATGGTCATAAACTAAATTCTATAGAAGGAAAGCAACTCGACTACTTCTGTGAGCCAACATCATTGAAGGAAGCCCGGTGTTTGATATGGCTGCTGGAAGAACACAGAGACAAGTTCCCGGCATTACATAACGCTTTAGATGAATTCTTCGATATCATGGGTATGTGGGTCAAGGTTCAGGTTATCTTATACCTAATCTTAGGGGGCAAAAATCTGTGGAGGACCTAATTTAGTTAGATACTTCACCAAGAAAATAGTGAAAATTATTATGATAAAACTGGCTTATGTGGGGTGGACAGTGATTAAGAATAGTCATTTTTTCATGTTGTAAAACCTTTTACTCTATGGAACTAAGTTGTAGCAATATTCAGATGGGTACATTACACTGACCCTCCCATCACTGTTCTCACCGTAGATATTTTGACAGCGTCATGGCAGAGATTGATTGCATGTTATATTGACAGGATTTATTAAGAAATGATTTGATTTGTAGCAATCAGGGAAACAGTGACTTGCAGTAGGTGAGGCTTGCGGACTCTAGAACAGACAGATGGCACATCTGCTGTAGTGGGAGTAGCTGGATCTGAGAGTCAGGAAAACTGAGCTCTGGCTCAGCCACCTCCCTCACTCATTTTATTAAAGAGCTTGTTTTTACTGCTGCTTCAAGGCCCATGCTAGGTGTTAACAAGAAATTCAGAAATGCTTATGCTAGTCCCTGCCCTCAGGAGACCTTGTGATCTACAGAAGGGAGTAAGATGAACATACATGTAATGTGGGGGTAAGCTTAGTGAGAGAGGACCAGAGAAGTGAATTCAGACGAGAGACATCACATGCGTTCCCTCAGGAAGAGGAAAGCCTGGTGTGAGGGTGGGGTCCAAGCTGGAGGTGGAATTGGACAGGCTGACCTCCAGATTCAGAGAGGATGGAGGCAATCGGGAACCTGTTTGGGTAAGGGCTTGGAGCCCAGTTTGGCAGAATAGGATAATTAGTAGTTAATTCCTTAGCTTCTCTCTCTCTTTTTTTTTTTTTTTGTCCTCACCTAAGGACATTTTTGCATTTATCTTCAGATAGAGCGGGAGGCATAGAGGGAGGAAGAGGGAGAGAAACAACGATGCGAGAGAGACACATCAAGTGGTTGCCACCTGCATGACCCCAACCAGGGCCGGGGACAAACTGCAGCCAAGGTACGTGCCCTTAGCGAGAACCGAACCTGGGCTCTCTGGTCTGCGAGGTGACGCTCTAACCGCTGAGCCAAACCGGCCAGGGCTCCTTAGCTTCTCTTGATTCTTAGTTTCCTCATCATGAAAAGAATTTGGAGCCAACGAGCTGTAGTCCCATTTTGCTTAAATTCTAACATTTTAGATTCTAAATTAATTTGAATTTCTTATTTTTGCTACTACATGTATGCCAAGAGGCCCCTCCCCTTTCCCTCAGCATCAGAAGTCAACTTTATTGTTAGGCATTAGACTGTCAGATTTCATGCTGTTTGTTTTGGAGTGTACAATAAAAGGTCTGGTCCTGTACAGACGTGCCATATGTTACGAAGTTCAAATGCAATACAAGGAACCAAAAAGCTTACTTTTGTTGTGGTTCTTAGGAAGGAACACACGTATAGATGGCTTTATTTTTCCAGGGCACTGCTTCCTGACCGGAGAGGACATGTTACTTGACAGCCTGAATTTATTGCCATCAGCTTGTTGCTGCTGGTAATAAAATGCTGTCCAGGGACTGCTTATACAACCCAATGCATGTTTGGATCACACGACAAGACAACTAAAAAGGACACAGTTCTCACTGTGCCTTTTTTCTGATTCTGGTGTTCTGTACCTAAAACTCACAGTCTGTCTGGCTGTGACTCTGTCTCTGCCCTCAGTCATAGAGTCGGAAGCCACCATCCAAATGACTGGCCAACAGATTTTCAAGTCCCATAGCTCTGCTTCTCACCTTTACTCCAGACATTTTCAACATTATCTCTTTTCATTAGAAGTACTTATATTTCTTAAAAGTGTAAAAAGGCCCTGGCCGGTTTGGCTCAGCGGTTAGAGCGTCGGCCTGCGGTCCAGAGAGACCTGGGTTCGGTTCCCGCTAAGGGGCATGTACCTCGGTTGCAGTTTGTCCCCGGCCCTGGTTGGTCGAGCGGGTGGCAGCCACTCGATGTGTCCCTTTCACATCGATGTTTCTCTCTCTCTCTCTCTGTTCCTCTCTCTCCCTCCCACTCTACCTGAACAAAAAATGGAAAATATCCTCAGATGAGGATAAAAAAAAAAGTTTAAAAAGTCCACTGATCTTATAAATAAAGATATTTTTTAGTGTCACCAATGGATGATAATTGGGAGCCCCCACCTTTCTCCTGAAGTCTAGATGCGTATTTCCCTGTTGAGAGGTCTGTGTAGAAAGTCAGGAGGCCCCTTGAGAGCAATGTGGCTGAACCCATTTATATCCCCCTTACTGAATTTATCTCACTTAAGAACATTGTTGTGTATCTTGTTTTTAAGCACGAAACCTGGAATTAGTCTCGATTTTTCCTTTTCCCTGTTACTTCATACCTAGTTTGTCAGCAGTCCAAGTGAGCTTTGTCTTGGGTATGTCCTTTCCTATTTATCTCTACTTTCCTAGGGCAGTATCGCAGTGATTTTTACATGATCACATTATTGCAGTAGCCTCCAAACTGGTCTACATGCCTCTAGACCCTCCCACTCCAAATTTGGCCTCCAGTGACTCTTGAAGAACATCTGTGTGATCCAATATCTGTTCTTTTTGGGAAGTACTTGCTTAGTTTTGCCTACAGATTTAATTCATGTCATGTATCTGGGCTCATCCTCACTCTGCCCATCTGCCTTCTGAATAAACACCCCATCAACTACAACTACTGTGCCCAACCTGCCCGGTTCTTTCCTGCCTCCTGTTTTTGTTCCTTCAGTTCCTCCAGCCACATCCCACCCTGTTGCTTGTTCATTTCAAGCCCCTTCTTCCCCGGTGTCCTTCCTGATCCCTACTTGGTCCTCTCCCCTTGAAGACTTTATTATTCCATCAGCTTCGTTCCCATTATATTTATTGTGGCAGTTAGCACACTGGGTGAAGGTGTTTGCCTGTTTGTCTTTTTTGTAGAACATAGATGTGTGGATGGCAGGGGCTGTTTTATGCATCTCTGTGTTCCTAGCACCCAACATAGAGTTTGGCACCTAGAAGGCACTCAGATTATGCTGAAATGGATTGAAATTTTGTAGTTCTTTGTAGTTGGTTTTCCATTCAGTTAGCCATTTCTCACCCTTGGTTTCTAAACTAGACTTGTGTCAAAGCCAAATGAGGTAGAACATAGTCTGTGTCACTGTGTTGGGGGTGGTTTTCTTTCAAGCTTTAGTGTATTATATGGCAATATTAATGGTCCATTTGCTCACAAAACTCTGTATCTCCCTGCAGACAGCCGGTGTACTGTACTGAGGAAACAAGACAGTGGTGATGTGCCAGTAAGTTATTTGATCACTTTATTTTTATTTATTATTATTTTTTAGAACAAATATTGCTGAGAGAGTCTCTGTTTTGGTTTGCTCACTTTGTATGTTATGTTCTAGTTTGTGTGAGCCAAAGGAAGAGGGGAGGGAGGACCCTGGCCGGTGTAGCTACATCATAGGTGGTAGCACTCCAGAACCAGACTTGGACTTCAGATGACAAGTACTAATTCACTAGAAAGCTAATCCCACTCTGCCTCTTGGAATTGGAGTGACAATCAGCACATGCTGAGGCTTACCTTAGAAATGGCCTTCAAGTTTCACAGCTAATAAATGTTCGTCTAAGAAATAGGAAAGCAGTTCTTAAGTCGTCTCCTGGCATAAAAATGAAAAGTTATCAGCAGTGGTGCAAATTTTTTTTTTTTTTTTTATCCTTACCCGAGGACATTTTCCATTTTTTGTTCAGATAGAGTGGGAGGGACAGAGAGAGAGAAAGAGAAACATTGACGTGAAAGGGACACATCGAGTGGCCACCACCCACACAACCCAAACAGAGCCAGGGACAAACTGCAACCGAGGTACATGCCCTTAGCGGGAACCGAACCCAGGTCTCTCTGGACTGCAGGCCGACGCTCTAACCACTGAGCCAAACCGGCCAAGGCTGTGGTGCAAATTTTAATGTTTTGCTGTTTAAGGAAAACAAAGGGACTTTGTTTTGAGTGGCTCCAAATTAAGTTTAACTTACAGTAATGCCAGAGTTGTCTTCCTTAGTAGGTTGTGGCAGTTTTCAAGCAGAAAATTGCTTGTTTACTGATTTTTTATGATCAAGTGATCTGTACTTGAAATTTTGTCTTAATCCATTCTATCAAATATTGCTCAACTACGTATAGGAACACAGCTAACATACCCCATGAGAAGTTAAATGCTTCTTCTAATTTCCCTGTTTGTGCCCCAGAGTCTGGCCAGATGCAAATGTTTAGTTTGCCTTAGTAACAGGAAAATCATTAAAGTATGATTAGCATATAAATAGAATTACTTTAAATGTTTGATTAATTACTTGAAATGACACAAACCTTGTTGAATTTGAGTTCAAAATGTTGGGACAATATAATTTTAGTTATAAGGCATCATTAAACTTTTTCTTAATTTTTATTATAAATCATAACAGCAGGCCTGACACACTATAGTGTTATTTTTGTGAAACATTTTATATAATTCAGTTTATGACCAGCCTGTGAAAATCAGTATGTTTATAATATATGGTAGATTGATAATGCTATTATTTAGTGTTCAATGATTTTCCCTCCCATTTTTTAGTTTAATTCTACCAAGATAAAAAACAAAGGCAAGAAAAAGAAGCCAAAAGATTCAAAGGTATGGAGTATTTTCTTATCTAAAATAATTGAATATATAAATTAGAATTAACCAATTCTTGGGATATTTTGAAGCATTTTGTTGAGATGACCTTTTAGGCTTTAAAGGTATTTTGGCAGTCTGCTACACTTTGAGGAAATTTAAGATTAATATTGTATGTAAGTAACTCTTAAAAGAGACTTTTATCTTTATTGTCCTTTTTATTTTCTGAATATTTCTGAGTAAAAACAATTGTCATAATGTAGGATTTTGTATGGGTGGTCACAGAGCAGGGTGATCAGGGCAGCTTTGGAATCAGATAGACCTGAGTTTATATCTTGGCTCTTGACCAATTATTATTTTTATTGCTGTTTTTATTATGTATGTGACCTTGGGCAAGTTATTTGACCTCTCTGTGCCCTAGTGTTATCATTTGTATGATAAGATATGGTACCTGTTATCAATAACTAAAATACTCAAAATAAAGGCAATGAATACTAATCATTATAACAAAGTCTCAAAATTGATAGGTTCCCTTCCTTGCTGTCACCCAAGGCCCTGCTCCAAGCCCATGGGATCACTGGAGCATTAGTTTTAAGTCTTACTGTGGGACTTCATGGCTGTCTTGTATTTGGGGTGTCAAGTAAGGGACAGGGATGGAGAAAGTGAACAGATACTGGGAAAATGAGAGCAGTCAATAAAACTGATGGGAGTTTAAGCTGAGTGACATTTAAATTTTTTTTGGAGTGTAGGAAACTACATAAATGTTCATTTGGGCATATTTATGGTTGTTGAAAATTTTATTATGTGTTCCTATTCACAAGACAATTTAGATAAGTCTCATACATTGTCAATTTGCATGTCTATTTATGTAAGCATTAATCAGTTTTTGTGGTAATTCTAAGATAGAAACTTATTGCCATTCTTCTGTCTTTTAAACCAGCCTATGTTAGTTGGGTCTGGAACAACTTCAGTAACACCTAATAATGAGACTGTTGCTTCAGGTGAAGACCATAAGTAAGTACAACTTAAAAATTTTTGCTTCATTTTAAATCAAGTGTTCTAAGTTAATAAAGTGATGTTAATTTAATGTACTTTAAATTTGTGTTTTCCCTAACTTCTCTGTCTAAAGATAATGCATCTAGAATGACAACCTCACGTGACCCACCTTAGTTGAATTTATAGCATGGCTTGTCAACGTTAAGAATTCATAGAATCTGCCCTGGCCGGTTTGGCTCAGCAGTTGGAGGGTTGGCCTGCGGTCTACAGAGACCCGGGTTCGGTTCCCGCTAGGGGCATGTACTTCGGCTGCAGTTTGTCCCCGGCCCTGGTCAGGTTGTGCGGGTGGCGGCCACTCGATGTGTCCCTTTCACGTCGATGTTTCTCTCTCTCTCTCTCTTCCTCTCTCTCCCTCCCACTCTATCTGAACAAAATATCGAAAAATGTCCTCGGGTGAGGATTAAAAAAAAAAAGAATTCATAGAATCTGCATTAAAATCACAAGGCTTGCCCTGGCCGGGTGGCTCAGTTGATTAGAGCATCATCCTGTACACCAAAAGGTTTCGGGTTCAGTTCCTTGTCAGGGTACACACTAAGGTTTCAGTTTCAATCTCCAGTTGGGGTGGGTATGGGAAGCAACCGATCAATGTGTCTGTCTGTCTGTCGCTCTGTCTCTCACCCTCCCTCCCCCGCCTTCTTTCTCTAAAAAACAACAGCCCTGGCCAGTTTGGCTAGATCCTCAGTAGGAGGCAGCCAATCAATGTGTCTGTCTCTCTCTTCTTCTACCTTTCTCTCTCTAAAAAATCCATAAAAACATTTTTTTAAAAAGCTCATTGTAGAGAATGTTTTATTGATAATTACTAGCATATTTGCCAAAATAGGAGAGATGGAGATGTTTTGGAAGTTATATACGATGTAATGGTTTATAAAACCTTAGATGTCAGTGATTTTTCATAACATCTGATTGTTGAAGCTAGGTTTTCAAGAATCAAATAGACATAAGAAGAAATAAAACTAGTGAGTAGCAATGACCTTTTTATATCATATTCCTTTATGGGCCAAAGCCTACAAAAAAAATGTTTGGTTTTACCAGGCACTATTCTAAGAGCTTTGCATATAGTATAACTCATTTAATCTACTCTTACACTCTAGGAGATAAAGGGGATGGGGTGAGGGAGATGGGGAAGAGGGTGTCAATGGGGAAACAAAGGAGAAACATCTGTAACAAAAATAAATTAATTAAAAAACAAAGAAGAAAAAAGAAAACCAGTGCACAGTGTAGTTGACTGACAAGCCCAAGAACATAGCTTGTAAACAGCAGGGCAGAATTTAAACCCAGCAATCTGGTTTAGAGCCCACACTCAAATAGCATCTTTTTAGAGTGCTAGAATCTTACCCTTTTTTTAAAACAATATTTTTATTGCCCTGGCCCATGTGGCTCAGTAGGTTGGTCATTATCCCATGCACCTAAAGGTTGCCAGGGCACATGCCCAAGTTGTGGGCTGTATCCTCGGTAGGGGCATGCAGGAGGTAGCCGATGGCTGTTTCTCTCTCACACATCGATGTTTCTCTCTCTCCCTCTCCCTTCTACTTTCTCTAAAAATCAATAAAAAAATTTTTTTTTAATTTTTTTATTAAGTACTTTTCACCAGTTTCAATCTTACTTTAATTTAAATTAATAGCAATTATAATAAAATATTTCATTTTTCTGTTTAACAAGTTACAGTCAGTGCAACATTGGTTATTTATTTTTAAACAAGGAGTTTTTAAAATTTGCTCTTGGTGGCAAGAGTAAGTAGTTAATTAAAAGTGCTTATTTAGCCCTGGCCAGTTTCGCTCCGAGGTTAGAACATCAGCCCGTGAACCAAAGAGCCATGGGTTCAATTCCGGTCAAGGGCACATACCTCGGTTGCAATTTAGTCCCGGCCCTGGTTGGGGTCATGCAGGAAGCAGCCAATCAATGTTTCTCTCTCTCTCTTTTTCCCTACCTCTCTCCCTCCCTCCCTACCTCCTGCTCTATCTGAAGATAAATTGAAAAATATCCTAGGGTGAGAATTTAAAAAGTAAATAAATAAAAGTGCTTACTCAGTAGTCAGGTACATATATTTCTTGACTCTAACTGTAGAAGGGTAACTTTTCTGCATTAAATTCTCTGGTAGTGTTGGTTTTTTTTTTTTTTGCATCAAATTGCCATGTGATTCTTATACACCAATAATGAACACTCAGAAAGAGAAACAAAAAAATTTCATTAACCATTGCAACCAGAAAAATAAAATACCTAGGAATAAAATTAATCAAGGAGATAAAAGACCTGTTCTCAGAAAACAATAAGACATTGAAAAAAAGAAGAAGAAGATATAAGAAAATAGAAATATATACCATTTTATGGATTGGAAAAATCAACATCATTAAAATGTCCATACTACCCAAAGCAATCTACAGATTCATTGCAATCCCTATTAAAGTACCAATGGTATATTTCACAGATCTAGAATAAACACTCCAAAAATGTATATGAAACCATAAAAGACCCCAAATAGCCACAGCAATTTTGAAAAAGAAGACCAAAGTGGGAGGCATCACAATATCAGATATCAAGTTATACTACAAAGCCATTGTAATCAAAACAGCCTGGTAGTGGCACAAGAACAGCCATTTATAGATCAGTGGAACAGAACAAACAACCCAGAAATCGACCCGAGACATTATGCACAATTAATATTCGACAAAGGAGACAAGAACATACCATGGAGAAAAGACAGTCTCTTTAATAAATGGTGCTGGGAAAATTGGACAGCTATATGCAAAAAAAAAAAAAAGACCACCAACTTAACACCATACCCAAGAATAAACTCAAAATGGATAAAAGACTTAAATGTAGCCTGTGAAACCATAAAAATCCTAGAAGAAAATGTAGGGCAGAAGAATCTCATCATATTTTCACTGATACATCACCTAGGGTAAGAGAAACAATGGGAAAAAATTAATAAATGTGACTACATCAAACTTAAAAGCTTCTGCATGGCAAAAGAAACCAGCATCAAAATGAAAAGGGAACCCACTCTGTGGAAGAACATATTTGCCAACGATACATTGGATAAGGGGTTAATATCCGAAATATATAGAGTACTCATACAACTCAACAAAAGGAAGACAAGCAATCCAATTTAAAAAATGGGTGGAGGACATGAACAGACACTTCTCTAAATAGGACATACGAAAGGCCAGGAGACATATGAAAAAATGCTCATCCTCTCTAATCATCAGAGAGATGCAAATTAAAACGAATTAAACAACTTAAGATGCGATATCACCTCACACCTGCCAGAATGGCTGTTATCAACAAATCCTCAAACAACAAATGCTGGCAAGGATGTGGAGAAAAGGGTACTTGAACACACTGTGGGAATGCAGACTGGTGCAGCCACGGTGGTAAACCGTGGTGTTTCCTCAAAAAATTAAAAATGGAACTGCCATTTGACCCCGTGATCCCACCCTTCAGAATATATCCTAAGAAGCCAATCAGGAAGAATATATGTACCCCTATGTTCATAGCAGTGCTATTTACAATAACTAAGATCTGGAAACAGTCCAAATGCCCATCAGTAGATGAGTGGATAAAAATGTTATGGTACAGCCCTGGCCAGTTTGGCTTAGCAATTAGAGTGTTAGCCTGCAGACTAATGAGTCGCGGGTTTGATTCCAGTCAAGGGCACGTACCTCAGCTGCAGTTTGTTCCCAGCCCTGGTCAGTGTCATGCAGTAGGCAGCCCTTTGATGTGTCCCTCTCACATCAGTGTTTCTCTCTCCCTCCCTCCCTCCCACTCTAGCTGAAGATAAATAGAAAAATATCCTCAAGTGAGGATTAAAAGAAAAAGTTATGGTACACTTACACAATGGAGTACTATGCAGCTGTAAGAAAGAAAGATCTTTTACCCTTTGAAACGACATGGAGGGGCCTGGAGGGTATTATGCTAAGTGAAATAAACCAGAGAAAGACAAGTACCACATGATCTCACTTATTTGTGAGCTGTCGACCAAAAGTGATCCAGAATCATGGAAGTAGAGAACAGACTGATGAACCTCAGAGGGATGGGAGGTGGGAGGGGAGGGGAGAGATAAACCAAAGAACTTATATGCATATGTGCACAACAGTCAACATGGACATTAGGCTGGGGAAGGCAGGAGGGGGTCAGTGGGGAAAAAAGGGGGACATCTGTGATACTTTCAATAAAAATAAATAAATAAACATATCGACTTAAAAAAAAACAAATTGCCATGTAATATGTTACTATCATTATGTTTATTTCAGTTTAAATATGGATAGGACAGAAGTAGGTTTACAGTTGTGAGAATGTGAAACACAGTTTATTCTTGTATTGTTATTTATTATATTTTTCATGCAAACAACTATTAACCTGCTTTTGTCCCACCCTGTATTATTCTGTGTCACCAATTATTAATCACAAAATTGTTCTTTTATTAGCAGACGCAATTCAAATACTGCAGGCCCATTTGTAGTGCCTGACCATCTTCGGCAAGACGTAGAAGAATTTGAAGCTCTCTACGAACAACACAGCAATGAATATGTTGTTCGTAATAAGAAGCTGTGGGACATTAACCCAAAGCAAAAATGTTCAACTCTGTATGAGTGAGTAGAACATTTCTACAACTACTATTTTGTACCAAGGCAGCCAGTTAAAGATCTTAAGTTGTTTAATTTGTGTCCTGTATGACTATTAAAGGGATTGCTTATTGGCTTGTAAACTTTGGGGAAGAAAAATATTTTTACAGTTTTTGTTCAGTATTACACAAATGCAACTGAGGATTTGTAATTACTAAATTTAGAATCCTAATGTTTATTTTGTCAGTTTGAGCTGCTAATATAGATACTTTCTACTTCCAAACTGTCCTGATACGTCCTGATAGGACTGATAAAGTTTCCAGCCATAATAATTTTATCGTGAATTTCAAGGTATACATTTGACAAGGACTTGTATGATTATGTGATATTATCCTTATGTTGTTGCATGCATTGGTTTGGCATCTCATTTTAAGTCCAGTCGTGTAGCCTGGTGAAGTGTTACCCTCTGCTGGTAAAGGATGCCAGGATCTTGTTATTGCTCCTGCCAGGTAGTTGTTCAGCTGGGATGATAGAACACACAGAGAAAGCTGAGTCTGTATTGTTGTATTGGAGACTTGACCTCCTGACATTGATCTAGTAAAAGAGAAACTGACTTTCCTTTTGAAGTAACTTGGGTGTGGGTTACTTTTTGGTTGAAAATGTGAATGTGCTAATGTGAATGTGAAATTAGCACTTACAGCAAGTCTGAGTCGGGTGTATGAAACGGTGGAGCAAAGAGTTGAGGAAAATCTAGAAATTGCTATTTTGAGCTTGGCATTAAAAAGCAGTGCATGGCCCTGGCCGGTTTGGCTCAGCGGTTGGAGCGTCGGCCTGCGGTACAGAGAAAAAGCAGTGCATGATGCTTTCCTTAAAAGAAACTGGGGCAGTTCTGGCTGGTGTGGCTCAGTGGTTACATTGTCGGCCTGCACACCAAATCGTCTTGGGTTTGATTCGTGGTCAAGGACACATACCTGGGTTGCAGATTCAATCCCTGCCCCAGTCAGTGCATGCAGGAACCAGTCAATTGATGTCTCTCTCTCACATCAATGTTTCTCTTCCCCCCACCACCCCTCCCTTCCTTCCTTTCACTCTCTTTCAAAAAATCAATGGAAAAAAAGAAACTAACAAAAGAAGAAACAGGCTAAGATCAGCAATAGGAAATTAATGCAAAAGCTAACTATTCTCTTGGAAAACTAGTCACTCATCCATAATATGGTCATTTCTTCCATTTTCCTCAGTTGCAGCATTCCTGTTCAGTCTGGTTATATACTCTTGGGTTCCTCTTGATGATTTTTCTTTAGAGTTGAATTACTGAGAAAGTCATATTTCCAGAGAACTCCTGGATGACAGCATGGAAACAGCTATAAAAATACACTAGTATTTTTTTTTAAATGCTAGACTTTGCTTCAGGCATCCAGAACTGAAGCTAAACTGTGTAGGTTTCAGGAGCTTGCTTCTTACAGAATTTATTAACATTATTAGTGGGAAGAAAGTAAACAACTTTATGAGAAAAAAATAGGCTGATTTGTTTGTATTTTGAGATAGAATTTATGTCTTATAATAGGACAAAGTCAGTAGGTTATAGGGAGTCACCTCAAAACATAGTTCTTTTTTTGAATTTTCAGAAGTAAATGTGATTTCTTTTATTGGACATTGGAAAAAGAAAAATGAAGCTAAAGCTTTGTGTATGAAAAGAGTGTAGAGTAGAAAAATATTAGACAAGGAGTCAAGAATACCAGGATAACTTATGCTGTTAATTAACTTTTTCTTTAGTGGTGTTAATTAGTTTAGTCAGCCAAGAGTAAGGTTAAACACTGTGCGAGATTGTAGAAAATATAGTTCTCTCATGCAGCTTACAAATAGCAGGAGAGCTAAATTGATCATTGGTCAGATCACAGTGTCCCAAATGAAAATGACTCTATGAAGTAAGTATCACGAGCTTGGCCCTGGCTGGGTGGCTTATTTGGTTGGAGCGTCATCCCATACACCAAAAAGGTGGCAGGTTTGATTCCTGGTCAGGGCACATACCCAGGTTGTGGGTTTGATCCCCAGTTGGAATGCGTTCCAGAGGCAACTGATCAATGTCTCCCTCTCCTTCTCTCCATCCCGCTGTCTTACTCTAAAAAAAAAATACCATGTACTTGTAGAAAACAGTGATCTTCAAGGGAAAATGAGAATACTAGGATGGGAATGCTTTCTGAAATGTTTTCCCATTTATGTCCCTTTCCCATGTGTTGACAGTGGTATGCACTGGCCCTGTGCAAGTTCATCAGTGACCATTTAAGTCACTAATGGTCTCATCCACTTATGAAAATATATGTGCACATATAAACATATATACATAACAACTAGTAGTATCTCTGGTATGATTAATTTTTTGTAGTTTATTTTTACTTCTGTCAAGCTCAGTGTGCTTGCTCATGCTCACCTCTGATCCTGAAGTGCAGGAACACTATCCCTGTTAGAATCTGAGACTGTGAAAAGGGCCAAATGATGGAACAGGAGATGACTTTGTACCTTGGCAGAAGCTGAAATGATCCTGTCAGACTCCTGCATGTCCACTAAACAGCCACACCAGCACCACTGTTCGTGTGTTGATGGACAATTGGATTCTAATCCCTGTAACACGGTGGACTATTAAGAATCATATTTGTGCCCTGGCCGGTTTGGCTCACCGGTTAGAGTGTCGGCCTGCGGTCCTGAGAGACCCGGGTTCGGTTCCCGCTAAGGGCGTGTACCTCGGTTGCAGTTTGTCCCCGGCCCTGGTCGGTTGTGCGGGTGGCAGCCTCTCGATGTGTTCCTTTCACGTCGATGTTTCTCTCTCTCTCTCTCTGTTCCTCTCTCCCTCCCACTCTACCTGAACAAAAAAAAAAAAATGGAAAAATGTCCTCGGGTGAGGATGAAAAAAAAAAGAATCATATTTGTGCTGTTTTGGACCCAATGTTTATCTTACATTATTTTTCAAGGCCAGGAAAGTGGATAAATGGAATTGAAGTTCATTTTGGATTGCATTTCATATAATAGTAATTATAAAAATGTTACAATAAGGTTATAATATTATCTCTCTTTGGACTAAGACCCTTGTTGGATTCAATTTTGTTCTTCATTGAATGTGTGAAAAAGTCATTGTTACTTAAGCAGTGGACAAAATATGGAGGCTCTGTTTCTTTGAAAAAAAAAAAAGTTTTCTTGATTATAAAAGTAATAATACAAATTATTAAAATTAAAAAAAAAAAAACTAAAGTTGAGCCCTGGCCAGTTTGGCTCAGCGGTTAGAGCGTTGGCCTGCGGACCAGAGAGTCCTGGGTTCGGTTCCCGTGAAGGGCACGTACCTTGGTTGCAGTTTGTCCCCGCCCTGGTTGGGATTGTGTGGGTGGCAACCAGTCGATGTGTCTCTTTCACGTCTATGTTTCTCTCTCTCTCTCTCTTCTCCCCTCTTTCCCTCCTGCTCTATCTGAAGATAATTGGAAAAATGTCCTTGGGTGAGGACAAAAACAAAACAAAACAAAGTTGAAATGAAAAGAAATATTAATTCTGTCATCCAGATGTAACCAGTTACCTTGCGGTGTATATCCTCTCAGACTTTAAAATGTCTACGTGTGAAACATGTTTTAAAATTTGCCAACTATGGTTATACTATATGCTCAACTTTGACATTTACCTTTTTCACCTAAAAGTGCATAGTGAGCATTTATCATGTTCCTGACTATTCTTCAGGAACACAATCCGTTAGTTGCTCAGTGGCCATCACCAGATCAGTATCATCACTTACATGGCTGTTGAAAAGCTCTTTGCTGAATTAGAGAGTGATTTTCTTTCATGTGGTCTCTTCTTTAGTTATCCCATTTTGGATATAAGTATTTTTATCCAGGTAGAAAGCTTTATTTTTCAGTTATTTTCTTGAGTATCCAGCATCGAGAGAGAAATTAAATACATACACGTCATTGATGATTGTTGTGCTCTTGCTCAGTGGCAGCTAAACACCAGCTGGAAAGGTTTCTTCAGACAGATGGTGGGGTCAGTGTCATTCATAGCAGTCCTCCTGGAGGACTGTTCTGAGGCTGCCATGATTTAGTTCTTCGTACTTCACTCTCTTCAACCCCTTCTGCTTCTAGAAATGTCCCATTAAAAATGGAGTTTGATGGGAATCTTCAAGCAAAGACACATTTAGCCTTTTACCTTGCAAACGATCATGTATGTAGGGAAGTTTCAATTGTAGAAATTATCTTAAGGGGAAAAGAGTCATTAAAAAACACTTTAAAGACATTGGTAAGTATTTCGAGCAGCAGTGCTGATAGAGAAGGGGCACCGGGTCTTCATGCTTCCGGGTGTCAGTTGTTTGTAATTGCCCGATGTATTTATCTGCGGCAGCTTCTGCACAGAATGCGGTTTTCTTTTGCTTCAAAAAGTGGTGTTTTTACCTTCTAAATAACTTGTCTTCCTGGTTAGTATTTATTTACTAAGAAAGTTTCTTTGGAGATTTTTGCTCTTGAAAAGCCTTCTCAGTTGTATGTGGTATGTGTCTTTCTTGGTTATTACTCACTGTTAGGGACTGCATACCAAATTCAAATGGAGAAAGAAGCCTTTTTGAGCCTGAGACTGGAATGGGAAAAGAAAATATGTCAGAACTGTAGTGAACACGCCCAGTCCAGAGTTGGAGGCAGATTAAGGGATTGGCCCCATTACCATGGATCTGACCCTGTACTACATTGGTTTCTTGATCAGACATTATTGATTTCAGTACCTCTGAATCATTGCTTATTCCTAAACAGGGAAATTACTACATGCCAGTTTCAGTAGGATTTTTAGAAAATTGTGTTTCTTCTTCTTATTTGACATTTGTGTTACTATATTGTTTTTTTCTTGAATATTCTTTTCATTGTTTTTAAATAGATTGTGCCATTAAATAATTAAAATTTATAAAGTAAATTTAATCTCCTTTGTTTTTAAAGTTTTTTAAGGATCGAGGAATAAACAAAATTTTATTTATAGTATCACTGATTGTAGTTAGCTGTCCTCAGATTTAATATGAGTATAATGTTTGACTTAATATGATTATAATGTTTGTTGGGGAGGTACTGAGATAACCTCAAAATACAGTAGTATTTGCTTTGGGAGAATTTTGGGGGAAATATATTTTTTTAATGAACATGTACAAGTACTTATAATAACTTAAGTAAATGCAAATTTCTTCCCAGTTATTTCTCTCAGTTGTTGGAGGAACATGGTCCCCTGGATATGAGTAACAAGATGTTTTCTGAAGAATATGAATTCTTCCCAGAAGAAACTCGACAGATACTAGAAAAAGCTGGAGGTTTGAAATCTTTCCTCCTGGGATGTCCTCGTTTTGTTGTGATTGACAACTGTATTGCTTTGAAGAAAGTTGCATCACGGCTCAAAAAAAAGAGAAAGAAGAAAAACATCAAGACAAAAGTAGAAATGTCAAAGACAGGAGAGTATTTACGAGTTAAACTGCCACTGAATCCAACTGCTAGAGAATTTAAACCAGACATGAAGTCCAAACCAGTGTCCAGTTTATCTTCAGCACCAGCTTCTGAGGCTGTAAAGCCCAAACCTGGATCTGCTGATTATCCTAAACCAGCCTGTGAAGCTGAGAAGCCGATACCAGTATCTGAGAATTCTCATAGATCAGTTTCTGAGGATGAGAAGCCCAAAGAGGTCTCTCCCAGTTCTCCCAAACCAGTCTCTGAGGATCCAAGTCACCAGCGAGCCTCCTCTAATTCTCCCAAACCAGTTCCTGAGGATGTGAAAGCAACCTATTGGACTCAAGCCCACTTGGTCACAGGATTCTGTACATACCTTCCCTTTAGGGGATTTGACATTACCCAGCCACCACCAACATACATAAGCGTGGTACCAACTTTGCCCCCCCAGTACACTAACATTTACACACCTCTGGCCACTATTTCTCCTGAATATCAGCTGCAAAGGTCAATACCGGTGGTGCCATCTTTTGTAGCCAGTGACAGACCAGATCAAAGTGCTGCTGTGTATTTTGAGGGTCCTTGTTTGAATGCTGAGCATGCCTCTGGTAACCACATTGCCTCGCAGACACAGATCCCTCAGGACTCTTTGGAGATATCAGTAAAATCGCAGTGTGGCCCGGATGATAGTGATCCAGCCCAGAGTGAGCCCAGCGTAAATGATGATCACTGTGGAAATTCTGCCCACAAGCAGGAAGCAAACCCAGAAAGGACCGATGAAGCAACGAACATTCCATATACACAGGTGGTTGCCATACAGGTAAGACTAAAATAGAAAAATGTCATCTTAATACAGAATTAATTTTTTTCCCATTTTTTTCATTGCCATTATATTTACTAAAATTCTTTAAAGTGATTGATAATATAATGCTTACTAACACTTCACCTGAAAATGTTTTTAAAATACAATCCCTTTTGTGGAGCATGGTAGGTAATATTGTCAGAAAGAATTTTTGGGCCTAGTAAATAATGCCTTTGTTTTCTACCCCAGCTTTGTACCAGTTGAGAAATAAAGTAGAGGGATCAGTAGATGGAGCCAAAACATCACCTTAGTACTATTACAGGCACCATAGGAAGATGTGGCTCTTCCTGTGGGGAGTGCATGTCCTAACAAGAACTCCCAACATACCAACCTACTCTCCAGTTACAGCAGTGCGGGACCAGGAGGCCTCCCAACGTGGATGCCTGCCCCATAAGACTGGATAGAGAACAAGGGACAATGTGCTCTCTGCACATGCAGCTCCAAGAGGAAGGAAAAAGAGTCTGTATTACACATACCCAGTTTCTCCTACCAAAATTAGGGAGTAGTAAAGGAGTTAAGAGACAACCAGATGGAGAGAAACAGGAGGGAGGTTAATAAAAGTTCTTTCCTACAAGCATGAGAATAAATTGAGGTTCCTGTGCAGATAACTCTATAGGGCATGAATTCATTAAATGCTTATTGGGTTATCCCCATACGCACTAAGTTTTCTGTTTTCTAGAAAGCTTTGAAAAAATATGTTAAGAGTAATGAGTCAAAATCATTTCCATTTTTACTAATTGTAAATTCTAGCTCTTTCCTAATACAAATATCTATAGAAAGCATAGAATGTTATCTAAATGATCAAAAAAATAAAACTTGCAAAAATTGTGAGCATGTTTTTATTTTTTTTATTTTTTTATTTTTTTTTATCCTCACCCGAGGACATTTTTCCATTTTTTGTACAGATAGAGAGGGAGGGAAAGATAGGAAGAGAGGGAGAGAGAAACATCGATGTGAAGGGACACATCGAGTGGCTGCCACCCGCACGACCAACCAGGGCCGGGGACAAACTGCAACCGAAGTACATGCCCTTAGCGGGAACCGAACCCGGGTCTCTCTGGACCGCAGGCCGACGCTCTAACCCTGAGCCAAACCGGCCAGGGCTGTGAGCATGTTTTTAAACGGTATTACATAATGGATCTGTTTTACTAGAGCAATTGAGATAGATTGAATTTGAGTGTTTGTTTTGCCCCACAGGTATCTGGGAATATAGCTCATCAAGAAGTCAATACTGAGCCATATGATCCTTTTGAGGCACAACAAGTGAGTCAGAATTATATAAGACTGTTTGAAGGTTCAAATTTCATTAATTAATTAGATAGGAATGACTAATTAGAACTATTTTGGAGCCATCTAATTTCATATAAATCTTTATTATGAAATAAGCTTTAGAACATAACCAAAAAAAAAAATTCGTTTTGTTTTTATTGTTGGAATTTAGGAAGGAGAGGCAGAGTTGAAAAGGTAAGTTTTCTTTTTAGCTTATTTATTTCACAGTATAACGGCTTTAGTATTTAACTGGTATAATGAGTCTGTCTTAATTTATAAATATGAATGATATAGAAATTATTATAAAGACTATCACTTTTTTTAAAGAATGATTGAATTAGAAAATCTATTAATATAATTTACTGTGCTAATTAATGTACCTTAAGAGAAAAGTTATTTGATCAACTCCATAGTTGCTGAAATGTTACTAGAGAAAATTCAAATTTCTTTCTTGACTAAAGCTCATAATAATATGGGGATAGATGAATATGTCTCAGTATGCCAGTGTCTCTCTTTCTTAGCCAAAGCCATCATCTCTTTTGAAGGTGAAACATCACCATTAGTATTTACTATTATCCAGGAGATACAAGCTGACAGAATTAGATAAGAGAAAGAAGTAAGATTGTAAAGTGGAGGTGTAAGTATTATTATTTATAGAGGCTCAGGTTGTTTACCTGGATAATCTAAAACAATCACCTTGAAATTTAAAACAGCTACTTATATATTACTGAAAGAATGTAAAAATGTAAACTTCTGGGGAAGGCAGTTGGGAATTTATCTGCTGTCATATATGTATGCAGAGACCAGTGAACAAGGATATTTATGCTCTAGTCACTGACCAGACCCAGCCAAGGCTTAAAAAACAAATAGTTCTTGATGTTCATTCACATCAAAATGCTGATTTAATACTGAACCATTCTAAAACAAATATTCATAAATAGTTGTAGTACACATCAAAAAGTTTCATTATGAATAACTTTATTTTAAAAAGAGTTGGCTTGCCCGGCGTGTGTGGCTCAGTTGAGAATCATCCCATGCACCAGGAAGTCTCCAGTTCAATTCATGGTCAGGGCACATGCCCCGGTTGTGGGCTCGATCCCCAGTAGGGGGCGTGTAGGGGGCAGCTGATCGATGTTTCTATCTCTCCCTCTCCATCCCTCTCTCTGAAATCAATAAAAACATACATATTTTAAAATATACATGTATGTAAAAAGAGCTGGCTTTGCTAAACAGTGTTCACGAGCTTTTAATTCTTGAGTCATTGCCATTTCCCTTGAAATTGTTCATCTGCCTTTTATTCTCCTTTGTTTATTTTAAGAGACAGTTCAGAACAAGATCAGAATAGGCATTTTTAACTACTTTATTAGATAATCTTGTAATTTACTTTTAGGGAGATATTTCACAGATTGAAAAGGAGTACCAAGTTTTACAAGAGCAGCTTAAGGAAGCATGTGAAAATTATGAGCAGAGAAAACTGAAGGGCTCAGAAGAGACCAGGGACCTGGAAGAAAAGCTGAAAAGGAACTTAGAAGAAAACAAGGTAACTCTATCTGAAACCTCTCTTTAAGAGTACATGGCAAAATTAGGAGAATTATGCTTGTGTACCTCATCTAGCTGAGCTTCTGCATTATTGGCTAAACAAAGAATTCTTTCTCAATATTGCGTATTTCAAATTTCTCTATGACATATTAAAATGACAGTGTTTTTTGCAGCGTTCAGAACCTCTGCAAGTTACCATGGAATAAAAGGGCCGTAAATCTGGGTTTTCATTTACCTATAATTTAGTTTGCTTGATTAACCAAAACTATTTTTTGGTGACTAAGTTCCAAGTTAAATTCTTGTTTATATTGAGAGGCAGTGTAGCATTAGTGGTTAAGACTGTGAGGCCTGGAGTCAGACTGGCTGGGTTCAGATCCAGGCTTGGTTCTATCCCAGTTCTGATCTTGGGCAAGTTACTTAACTTCTCTGTGCTTTAGTTCCTTATCTGGAAAATTTGGGTAGTAATAGCTTTTATTTTGTGGGGTTTGATTAATACCTATAAAGAACTTAAAACTGCTGCTGCGTAGGAAGAGCTCTGTATAAGTGTTGGCTGTCACTATTATTACTGTTATCATCATCTTCATCTTATTCCTAAGGAAGGGTGAGAATAACGTAGAGCTTATGCACACTAGAACTGTATAGCCACCCAGAGTATCTTGTTTAAGTCTACCGATTTTTTTTTTTAATCCTCACCCGAGCACATATTTTTGCATTTATCTTCAGATAGAGCAGGAGGGAGAGAGGGAGGGAGGGAGGGAGGGAGGGAGGGAGAGAGAGAGAGAGAGAGAGAGAGAGAGAGAGAGAGAGAGAGAGAAACATTGATGTGAGAGAGACACATCGACTGTTTGCCACCTGCACAACCCCAACCGGGGCCGGGGACGAACCGCAACCGAGGTCCGTGCCCTTAGTGGGAACCAAACCTGGGACTCTCTGGTCTGCAGGCAGATCCTCTAACCGCTGAGCCAAACCGGCCAGGGCTAAGTCTACAGATCTTGAATTGTGTTGGCTAAGATTGATCATCAGTTACATGAAACTGCAATTGGAGTAATAACTAATCAGTGGCAAAGCCAGATTGAATTGGGGGGGAAGTGGAATTATAGATTGAAGAAATCATGATGTGTTTCTTTTTAAAAGCTAAGGTCTTGCCCTGGCTTGTTTGACTCAGTGGTAGCGCATCAGCCCACGGACCAAAGGGTTGCAGGTTTGATTCCAATCAAGGGCGGTTCAGTCCCTGGCCCCTGGTCGGGGTCATGCGGGAGGCAACCAATCAGTGTGTCTCTCTTGCAATGTTTCTCTCAGTCTCCCTCTCCCACTCTACCTGAAGATAAATGGAAAAATGTATCCTTGGGTGAGGATTAAAAAAAAAAAAAAAAAAGCTAAGGTCTTCCATACAGAGATAACAAAGGAACAGTAGTCCATTTAAGAAAGGAAGAATTTGTTGCGGAAATCAGGATCAATAGCTGGGGTAACATTAAACAATAAAATTAACTTAGTGTACCTTAATCAAGAAACTCATTTATTGAGATTTAAGTAGAAGAAAAGGGACAATTTGAAGGATAACTTATAAGATTCCTAGGACCTGTTTATATTTGGGGTGGGACTGGAGAAGATTCGAAGGATAAGAACATTAGAAGGAACCACAAACTTTCTGCCTGGTTGCCTCAGTGAATGAGTCTCATCCTGTCTAGCACAGTGACTCATGGAAGACAAGTTTAAAAAAGCTAGATAGAGAGTTTAATAAAATAACATATCTTTATAAACTTCATACTGACTCAGGAAAATCCAGTTTTATTTTAATTTCATAATTATCATTTCTTTCTTTTTTTTGTGAACATTTAAACTCTTTCTTCACAACGTTCAAGTATATAGTACAGCATTATTAACCATATTGCACATTAGATCCAGAACTTATTCATCCTTTACCTAAAAATTTTTTCCCTTTGACACACATTTCCCCATTTCTTCTAACCTCCTGTTCCTGGTAACTGCCCATCTGGTCTCTGTTTTTATGAGTTTTCTTTTTTTAGATTTCACATATAAGTAATATTATATAGTATTTGTCTTTCTCTGACTTATTTTACTTAGCATGATTTGAAGTTTCATCCATGTTGAAAATGGTAGGAGTTCCTTTTATCTCATGACTGAAAGGAAAATCCAGTTTTAGTAAGGTCCATATGGGACTGCCTATGGCCACCACATTGATGAAAGCAGATGTGGGGGCACCACTACGTAAGGTGCCATCTGGTGAGTGAGTGTGTTCTTTCTGCAGAGCCTTTTCCAACTTTGTAAACTGGTCTGACTGGGTCCTAGGTTAGTGCAGTGACAAGGCTTCTTTGAAGTACACTTGGCCGAGACACTGAGACCAGATCAGGCCTCAGGATCAGGGCTGTGAGTGGGCAGCATCTCCGGCTGGCAGGCTCGGGCTCATGTGCGCTCTCTAACCTGGCAAGGGCTCCGGGTCTGCATTCATGTGGTTGTACTCAAGAGTGTAGTCAGTCCGTTTTTTCAGAAAGTCACGTTTCGTCCCCCAAATTACAGGCCCATTAGGTCATTAGACTTTCCATGTAAAATGTATACCCGTTTCCTATCAGATAAGTTACTCACCTGAGTTCCTTTGGTTGGTATCTACACATGAGCAGAAGAGATTTAGCCATGGCTGTTTCTTTATTAACCAAAACTATGTTCATAATAAACTTGTGGAGAACTCTTTTATGACGTAAAGAGAAACTTATGGTTTTCATTGATTTTTCTCTTGGCCTTTGACTCTCTAGATTACTAAGGTTCCGAGCTAACTGACTTGTAACTTTTCCTTTCAAGTGACTTGATACACATTTGCATGTGTTGCATACAACACCTTTCTCCCATCGTAGAGGAGAGAGAGAAAGGCCCTGATAGCGGACCATGTTTACGGACTCAGGCTGTAGTCAGACTGCCTGGACTGAACCCAGCACACGTAAGAGCTTTGTGACCTTAGCCAATTTACTCAACCTCTGTGACCCTCAGTTTCCTCATTAATAACACATCTCTACTTCATAGGTTTGTGAGGACTCGGGTGGTATAGTAGCAGGAAGAATTGTTCCACCAGAAGTGCCAGGCATGCCCCTGTTGAGAAAAATCAATTATTTACAAAGCACTTGAAGAATGCTTAGTACATATTAAGCATTAATAAAAATCTGAGCTAGCTATTGTATATAGCTGATGGGGTTTGTTATCTTGAACTAGGAATGGCTTTAATAGATAATTAGGCCAGTTATCTATTCTCTACAAGAGGAAGCAGCTATTCCAAAGCCAGTTTCCTGCTGTTTTCAATGTACCTCTAACCTGCAGCTGGCAGGTTGCAGCCGGTTGCAGTATTACTCAGGAGCATATGTTTTTTGATTTATTAAGATAGCATTCATATAACATAAGATTCACCAGTTAAACGAACTCACTGTTTATTATTTTTTTTTTTGTTTGTTTGTTTTTTTATCCTCACCCGAGGATATTTTTCCATTTTTTGTACAGATAGAGTGGGAGGGAGAGAGAGGAAGGAGAGAGAAACATCGACGTGAAGGGACACATCGAGTGGCTGCCACCCGCACGACCAACCAGGGCCGGGGACAAACTGCAACCGAGGTACATGCCCTTAGCGGGAACCGAACCCAGGTCTCTCCGGACCGCAGGCCGACGCTCTAACCGCTGAGCCAAACTGGCCAGGGCGAACGAACTCACTGTTTAAAAGTATATAATTCATGGGTTTTCATATTAACAGTGTTGCATAACCTCTACTACTATCTAATTTCGGAACCATTTTCATCACTCCAAAAAGAAACCCTATAGCCATTAAGCATTCACTTGCCATCTCCCCTAAGACTTATGTTCTTAAGGTGCTTTAATGAGACTTAAAGCTAAAGTGGGTATTTAGTTGACATTGGTTCTTAAAACACAGTCAGAATAACTTTGACCCAGAATAATTTATGGAGGAAAACTTTTAAACTTTGTCCTTTTCTGCATTAGAGCAGAATCCTGGTGCCCACCTGCCAAAACTCCTCAGCCCACATCTGTGTAGAGGTGGTTCTTGTATTCAGTCACAGTCATTGCCAAGTTAAGCCTTTTGTTAAACTAACATTTATGGAGCTCATTTTATGTGCCATGCTCAGTTGTAAACTGTATTTATTTATTTAATCTCAAAACAATCCTGGTACACCCTAGTGTTGTCTCCATTTTACTGGCAGGGAAACGGAGGCAGGAGCAGCTAATGAACTTACTCAGAGTCCCGCCAGTCCTAAGTGACAGAACAGTATGTGTCAGGATTCAGATCCCTTACTTTGTCCTCCCTTAAGAGAATATCAGTTTCACAACCAGTGGAGAGCATTCTTCAACACTTGATGAGCAGTGTAGGCGTATCAGGTCGTTGCTGCCATGACAATGCTGAGTAACGAGAACCCACAAAACCTCAGTGACATACACGGAACAATAAACAGTAAGTGTGAGTCTTGGGTTCACTGATCCAGTTGGGCTTGTCTGGGCTGTTTCACCTCTGACTCACCTAGGGCCCTGCTCTTCTGGGTGTGCATGCTCCCATGTCTGGGGTCAGCTGGCTGTGGACTGATGTAGAATGGCCTCGGCTGTGGTGGCTGGGGCACTTAGCTCTCTGCTCCATGTGTCTTTCATCTTTGGAAAGTACTATGGGCAAACAAGGAGGGTCTCCGCAAGCTCTGTTCAAGCCTTTGCAGATACCTGGTCTGCTAATATCTTATTAGGGTAAAGCAAGTCATGTAGCTCAGATTCAAGGGGTGGGGGAAAGAGACTGCCTGTTTGGTGAAGGGAACTGCAAGGTCCCATGACCGGGGTGTAGATATAGGGAGGGCCGAATGATGAAGCTGTAAACCTCATCCTCCACCCAGTAGGTTGCACCATTGATTCCCTAACACTCAGTAACGACCAAGAGCTTAAAAAGCCTTCTGTGATTGCTGCCTGCCTCCATCTTCAGTCTTCTCTCCACCAGTTCTTCGCATTGTGCCTACACTTAGTGAATAACGCTTGTCATGTGATTTTCACTTCTGAACCTTTTCCCAACACTGACCCTTGTGCCTCAAGTGGCCTTCTTCCTTCCCAATCCTGCCTCACTCCCGCTCATCCTTTGGGTCCAGCTCATCACTTCCTTGAGAAAATTTTCCTGTGGATATATGTTTTCATTTCTTTTGGGTGTATACCTAATAGCGAAATTGCTGGATCATATGCTAGCTCCATATTTAACCATTCGAGACACTGCCAGACTGTTCCAAAACAGCTGCGCCCTGTTACATTCCCACCGCCAGTGTGCAGGGGTTCCAGTGTCTCCACATTCTCATTGATGTGTTGCCATCCATCTTTTTGGTTAAAGCCATCTTGATGGGTGTGAAGTGGTATCTTACTTATTTTGGTTTTGATTTGCATTTTCCTAAAGGCGAATGGTGTTGAGCATCTTTTCATGTAGTTATTGTTTATTTTATATCTTCTTTGGAGAAATGTCTATTCCAACCTTTTGCCCCTTTAATAATTGGACTGCTTGTCTTTTTGTTGAATTTTAAGAGTTTTTAAAATATATTCTGGATCCAAGTTGCTTATCAAATTTATTATTTATAAATATTTTCTCCCACCTTTCATATTTGCAATACATGTCTTCCATCTTTATTTTGTGAATTGTCTGGTCACTTTCTTGGTGGTATCATTTGCAGCATAAAAGTTTTAATTTCAGTGTGGTTTGGTTTTTCTTTTTTTTGTTGCTTATGCTTTTGGTATTATCTAAGAAACCATTGTCTATTCCCAGGTCACTAAGATTTACTTCGAAGAATTTTAGAGTTTTAGCTTCTCCATTTAGGTCTATGATCCATTTGGAAGTAATTTTTGTGTGTGGTGTAGTAATTGTCATTTATGCATATATCCCTCACCAAACTGTGATCTCCCTGAGAGTAAGGACTGCTTCTTAGTCTTTGAGCCTCAGTGTTTACACAGGTAGTTCTACGGATGGTATCAAACAATGTGTACTTGACTTCCCGAAGAACTGTGTTCAGTGAACGTGTCTTCATGTTCTGTGTCAGCCTACACCAAAGGACGTCAGGCCTACACACTCTGAAGATGGTGGCTTTATTTATTGCTGGCATGTGGTTGAGGGTATTACCTAGTCTTTCATTTGACAAACATTTATAGAAAGCTCTCCTAGGTGCCAGGCTCTGTGCTGGTGTTCCGGACTTTTATGCAGCAGCACCCTTTTTCTGAGGCCCTAAAGCATGGCTTCTCCCTGCTTTCACTACCTGGGCTTCTCTGTGCAGCAGGCTTATTTTTATTTGAATAGTGAATGATATAGCTCATTGTATTTCCTCTTAGACTTTGTCTGCCAGAAAGTTTTAATGCTGTTTCTAAAGAATGGTTAGCACTTCATGCCATTTATTTTTATATTACTCTCCCTTCTGTTTGTTTTTTTTTTAAATTCTCACCTGAGGTTATTTTTTTCCCATTTATCTTCAGATAGAGTGGGAGGGAAGGAGAAAGAGAAACATCTATGTGAGAGAGACACATCGACTGGTTGCCTCCCGCATGACCCTGACCAGGGCTGGGGACCAAACCGCAACTGAGGTACAGACCAGAATCGAACCCACAACTCTTCGGTCCACGGACTGACACTCTAACCGCTGAGCCAAACCAGCCAGGACTCCCTTCTGGTTTTATTTTATCACTCTTGGCTTTTTATTCTATTTTCTTTACCTACTTAGCACTCTTTTATTTTATCTTTTAAAATTATATTATTTAAGACACCTGAAATATTTTGGAACAAAGTTGAGATTTTTAAAAAGAGATACAGAGCACGGCCAGTGTGGCTTAGTGGTTGAGCGTCGACCCATGCACCAAGAGGTCTTAGGTTTGATTCCCGGTCAGGACACATGCCCAGGTTCTGGACCCAATCCCCAGTGCGGCATGCAGGAGGCGGCCAGTCAGTGTTTTCTCTCATCGATGTTTCTATCTCTCTTTACCCTTCCCTTCCTCTCTCTAAAAATCAATAAAGAAAAAAAATTTTTTTTAAAGAGGTATAGAAACCAAATTTTCTCTAATTGAGAAAAAGATCATCAGAAAGTGTTTATAGTTATGTCTCTAAACTGGTGCATGTAGAGGATGCAGTCATATATGGGCTATTCCTTTTATTCTAATGTTTGAAAGAAAAGGATTCAGAACATTCTCATTCGTTGAGTCAGAGACAAGTGCATGAAAGTTGACCTGGATAGCATTTTAAGGCAGTGGCGTCATTAAAAGGTGGACAGTACAAACAACAGATGAACTCATGCAGCATTAATACTGTGGTTGAGCTATAAGTGTGTGTATTTGTAATACTTCGTGTCTTTTGATAACTGGATTCCTTTAAGTACTTGTTGCCAAGTCGGTTCTCATGCCCCAGTATAACCTTTGCTGGCACATCATCTCCCAGCCAACGGGTTGGATCAGAGATGAAATCATTGGCTTAGAATAGAAGCACGGGATAGGTGAGAAACAAGGTTGGTGTGGCTGCCAGCAGCAAGGCATGCATGTAGACCTTGGTCATAGTAGTAGAAGTGATCCAGGTAGAATAAGGGTTTTGTAAGTAGAGTAGGCATAGTGGTCACCTCAGTCATTGTAATGACTCAGCAATTTCAGGGACTGCAAGGAAAATGTGAGAACATTCCCCATGCTAGAGGGGGTGTCACTGAACTGTCATTGAACTTCTGCTACCCAAGAACAGTTGGCCTGTGCATCTGAAGGTCACTAGAATCAACCTTACAACTGCAACAGGACTCAGAAAGCTTTTTTTTTTTTTAATATGTTTTTATTGATTTTTCTAGAGAAAGATAGAAACATCAGTGTGAGAGAGAAACATGTTTTGGCTGCCTCTTGCATAACCCCCCACTGCGGATCAAGCCCGCAACCCAGGCATGTGCCTTGACCAGGAATCAAACTGGGACCTCTCAGTTCATGGGCTGATGCTCAGTCCACTGAGCCACACCAGCTGGTCATGGGCTCAGAAGTCTTTAAGGACCTGGGCTGGCTAGCAAGTCTGCCTCCCAGGGCCATTGAAAACCAAGTGCTGACAGGAAGACGGGAAGTTGGTGGTGATAGACACGAATCTTTTCAAAACTGTGTCTCAGAGGAAGTTCTTAAATTTCCTCCTCCTGTTCCCTGCACCATGATCTCTGCTCCCAGAACCCCAGCTAAGACTGTTCTTTCTACAGTCAAACAGATGCTCATGGTCTAGAAACTTGCCCTTTTAATACTTGAGACTTCATTTTAATCATTTGCCACTGAAACCATGAGTTTCTTGAAAGAGAGGTGTTGGTCATTTAGCTGATATTTCTTACAAGGTTTTATATAGGGAAATATATTCTAAGTTACAACCAATCTACATGTAAATAGACTTCTGGATCGTAGTGTATTAGTAGGGTGAGAGCTGCCCATATTAGAAAGAGTTGTAAAGGGAAGCAAAACAGAACTGACTTGAGGTGTGCTGGTCTGTGCTAGAATAGCCTGGTAACTCGAAGTATCTATAGTGTGTAGATACTCAGGACTTAGAAGTACGTTGTTCCTTTCGAAGTGGTTATGTTGAACAGCTATTTGAATTCAGTATTTTTATTCCTTTGCTTTATGGTCTTTGTCAAACACTTGTAAATTTCTACTCCATCCCATCAAAATAGTAGCAGAGTCAAAATAATTGAGTTCGTATATATAGTGTCTTGTTTATTCATAGATTTATTTTATTTCTACATCCATATCTAGGTTAATTTTTCTGTTTCCCATGCCTTCTACTCTAGTACACCTTTTGTATTTTTTGGAGGGGGGTTATATAGTTATTTATCCCAAGACAGAAATTTATTTAATCCAGTCATCTTCTGGTTTACATCTCATATCCAGCTGGACTCATGGTCTTATTTATTCTCACCTAAAGTGCCCTTACATCTTTTTGTCATTCCTGCTATTACCACCGTCCTTGCCGTTGTCTCTCACCTGGGCTTCACAGTGAGATTTTAAAAGATTTCCCCTTCCTCTTATCTAGAGTTTTTAACATTAAGGGTTATAACCCATAATGGGCTATGAAATTGGTCTAACACTTTCATGTACCCTTTTACCCATTTCTAAGTCATCTCTGTGTCCTTCAGAGTTATTTTTCCAAAACAAGAATTTCATCATCTCACTGTCCTGCTAAAGAGCCTTCATTGCCTTCCTGCTCTCTGCAGGATCAAGTCCACACTCCTCAACATGGTTTACAAGGCCCTTTATAATTTGAAGTAAAGATGCCTCGGGTGCCATTTCTCCCTGCCTTGCCTTCCATACGTCCACCTTGTACTCTAGCTACATCACACCTCTTACTTTTGTCTGGACATGCCTTAATCTTATCCTTCTGCTTGAAGCCATGCTTGGAGTGGCAGGCTCATCTTTGAAGACCAAGATCGAATATCACTGATTTTGAGAAGCCCTTCTCAAGTACCAGATACCCTGTCATGCCATTGTCTGTTCTTGGTTTGTTTACGTGACGGCCTCACCTCTGCCTGATTCAGCGAGGGCTGGTGAGAGCTTAGGCCAGATAGTGGACGATATCGGCTCAGCCGGGGTAGCTCAACCAGCTGTGATGTGTTCTGCTCACCTGGAGGCAGGGATTAGGCTGGGACGCCACCACAGTTCTTATTCTTTAGGCTCCTTTGTTTTTTAAAGTAAATCTTTCTAAAATGTTTCTAGATCTCAAAAACAGAATTAGATTGGTTCCTCGAAGATTTGAAAAAGGAAATTAAAAAATGGCAACAGGAAAAAAAAGAAGTGTTGGAAAGACTAAAAGCACTGAAGAAGAAAATGAAAAGGGTTTCACAGGCCTCTGAAATGTAAGTAACAATTGAAAGGCAGTGATTTTTACTGTTTTTTTTCCCATTGGGATGGGGTTTTATTATTGTTATTTTAACATTTGACACTCAGTTTCAAACTATGTCAAGTGAATTTAGATACTGTTTCATCTCATTTTAAAGAACATCTGTTGGGGAATTATGTCACCTGAAACTTTTTCTAAAAACCTACCTTGTTTGCAGATAAATAAAGTGAGACTGTGAATTAGCCGTCTGAACACTCACTGCTGTGAACATGACCTTTGACCTTTTAACTGTGGAATGAGCAGGCTAGTCTAGATCTTAAGCAGCTTCTCAGCACTGAGATTCTGTGGTGGTTATTTTGTGATTACTTTCATCTTGAATCCTGAAACCATTAAATTTGGATCTGTAGTATGAAGGATTTGGAAATATATATCGGCACTACAATTGTCAGATGGGCCAAGTTGGTTTCAAGTTTCTCCATGATTAATTCCTAATCCCTCTCTTTCCTAAACAGTGCTGTTTCATATGATCTGCTTCATTTGTAACAAAACACCTGAAATTCGATGGCTTAAATCAGCAGCCATTTTATCTGATCGTGATGGTACAGTCTGGGCTGAGCTCAGCTGGTTCCTCATCTGGCTGTGATCAGCTGGGGCTGGGCTCCGCTGGATGCTGTAGTGTCTTGTTCTCTTTCTCTCCATGCAGTTTCAGAGCTTCTCCCTCTCCATGTGGCCTCTTTCTGTCACTTTTATCTACACTGTCTCTCCATCTGACCTCCAGCAAGGTAGCCAGACGTCTTATGTAGCGGCTGGGGGCTTCCAGGCGTGCAGAGGTGGAAGCTGCCGGGCCTGCTGAAGGTCTGAGCCCAGAGCTGCCGGAGCATCGCTCCCACCACAGTCTCTTGTTTAGGCAGGGTGCGGGCCTTGTCCACACCAAAGAGCATGAACAGTGGGAGGCACGGGTCACTGAGGGCCATTTCACCACTCATCTTTCAAGGCATTTATGCATTTTCCGTTTGCTGTGCCATGTGATCAGATGGCTTTCATTATTCGTCTTGCTAACATCACGTCTGGACGGTTCCTAGGCAGTCCTTAAAAGAAGGGCGAATATGAAACACTGCCTCTGTCATGTCAGAGTTGTTTCATTAGGAACACATTTGCAGAAATGGTAATGTCTGTAAAGCTCTTTATCTCTTAGTAGTCGAGCAGCTTTAGTCTTAATTGCTGTTATCCAAAAATTCAGGAATATTTATATTTAATATGTATTTTATATGCTCAATTTAGACATACTATCAAACTAGACAAAATAAATAAATCTGTTGATGATAAGAAAACATTTTTTTCTCTGCTAGCATAAAAATTAACCATTTCTGCTGGGGAATAAACTTTTTACTGCCTCCCCCACACACACACATTTATATTCATGTATGTGTTTCTTTGCCTTTTTTTTTTTTTTTTTTTTTACCATCCTCACCCGAGGACATTTTTCCATTTTTTACTCAGATAGAGCGGGAAGGAGAGAGAGGAAGAGAGAGAAACATCGATGTGAAAGGGACACATCGAGTGGCCGCCACTCACACAACCCAACCAGGGCCGGGGACAAACTGCAGCCAAGGCACATGCCCTTAGCGGGAACCGAACCTGGGTCTCTGTGGACCGCAGGCCGACGCTCTAACCACTGAGCCAAACCGGCCAGGGCTCTTTGCCTTTTTTTTGTTCATATTTAAAGATAAGCCATAGGCATCTCTCTGCTTCTTATACAGTGATACCTCGGTTCTCGAACGCCTTGACTTTCGACCAAATCGGTATTCGACCAGGAGATTCGAGAAACTTTTGTCTTGGAATCCGAACAAATATTTGGAACTCGAACTTCCGAGATGAGCCGAGTTGAGCCGAATGGCGTTCATTCGGCCCAGCGCGCCTTGCTTGCGTCATCAGTGTGAGTGCAGAGAGAGAGTCACGCTTTGTGGAGAGAGTCACGCTTTACACTGAATTTAACCCTTAGACATACTGTACACTTTTATTTCTTGTTGAGACTTATGTTTTTCTACATATTATATACAAATTAGGCCAGTAAATAGGCATTTTCTGGGGCTTGGAACGAATTAATCCAGTTTCCATTATTTCCTATGGTTTCATTGCTTCGGTTCTCGAACAATTTGGTTCTCGACCGTCCTCCTGGAACGAATTATGTTCGAGAACCGAGGTATCACTGTACTTTCCAAATAAATGCTTTACGGTTAGCTTTTAAAGTAAAATCTTAAGACTTCTTATATTTCCTGAAGAAACTCAAAGGATATGAGGAATGGTTTGATTTTTCTACACTTTATAGATCACACTTGATATTAAAAATGGCTGGGATATAGGGAGCTCCTGGTTGGTGCAGTGGGACAAACCAGCAGCAACTGGAAGACAGCGCAGGCTCCATGAAAGAGCGACGCAGAATGGAGCACTCAGGGAAAAGAGCTTGCAGAAGAAGGGAAATGGCATTTAAATTGGTTGTTAGTGGAAACCTGGGGTTTTCAGCAAGTAGAGATGACTAAAAAGGTGTGTAGGAAAGCATGATGTGGTAGAACTTATTTTCTACAGGGTATTGCTTAGAAGTCAGATTGGCACCCTTTGTTCTGAGGGTGGTCGGACTGCGTGTGTCAGTGTAGGTGGGTGCATGCGTGCTTGTGGGTGCGCACGTGTTGGACTTCAAGTTCTGTTTTACAGAACAGAGGCTGACCCTGGCAGTGTTGCTCAGTTGGTTGGAGCATCATCCTCTACAGCAAAAAGTTGTGGGTTTGAATCCAGTCAGGACACATACCTAGGTTGTGGCACATACAGGAGGGCAACCTATCAATGTTTCTCTCATCGCTCGCTCTCTCTCTCTCTCACTCTCTCCCATCCCCTCCTCTCTCTCTAAAAAAAATTCATAAAAACATATCCTCAGGTGAGGATTAAAAAAAGAATAGAGACTGTTTTGAATGAGAACCCCCGGTCATACGGCACTCCTGCCTCGTGTTGAACCACCCAGAGGTGCTCCTTGAGGTGGACTGAGAGGGTGACATGCACAGCAAGCGTAACTTAGTGGTCAAATAAAAGGGGTGAAATCCAAGATCTGCCCTCCAAGTGTAAAAGGAAAACTTCCAAAAAGGAAAATGGACCCAAATTCTTTGCCTATTTTAAAGATACTAGAAATGAAGCAAAATGTAAAAACTTATAAAGAATTCAAGAATTTTTACATGCATGTGGGTAGAATTTACTCTGGGATCAGGTTTCTAAAAATACCTTGGAAAATTAAAATTTGGTGATTATGCTTTCATAGGTACACCCAGAAACATGATGAAAATGAAAAGGAACATGAATTCCTTCTGGATCAGTCTTCTGAAATCAGGCAAATTAAGCTTAAATTTATTTATATATCTTATACTTTTAATACCAGAAGCACAAGCACACTGGACTTCTAAATAAATTGTTGCTTGTTTGCGTTTTAAATGATTGTTTCTCTTTTATTTGTTTTCTATTTTATTCTTAAATATTTAAATTTTTTATGTAAGTATTTTATGTTATGATGTTTCTACTTTTATTTCACATTGCCGGTTTAAAAAATCTGAATTTATTTTGATTATGACTCTTTTTCCTCGATGAACTTGAAAGTAAATATGTGTTTTAAAAACTTTTATGTTACTTGAAATACCAGTCTCAACTCTACTATGGTAGTTTGTTGCTCTGTAATTATAGGTTACAGAAAGATTTTCATTATGAACCTATAAAAAGTTTCCTTTTAACCTTTATTAATGGAAATAATGTTTTCAGATATTGGTAACCACGTCTCTTCAGGAGTAAGCAGTGGTGGTCACCTGCTCTTCTCATGTTGTTTCATGTGCACATTTCCCTTCACATGTGGTCCATGGCTGCCTTGTTGTAGCTGTTACAAATATAGTCACGGACAACTTTGTGTGGATCATTTTTTTCCTTTGGGTTATTTCCTTATAATATGTGTTAAGGTAGAATTTATGACCCAAAGAATGAGGCATGTTCTATAAAGTTTATTAATATAGCAGATTATATTTCACCTGTGCTCATAAGAATGGTGAACCAGTTTCTCAGCATTCCTACCAGCTCCTCACTTTCCATTTCATATCTTCCTTTGATCATTGGTAAAGCACAAAGAGTGTGTGTGAGGCTGTATTACATAATCAAATATTAGGCAAGAAGTTACTCTAGAAGACATTATGTGTCTTTTTGTGGCATGATTTCAAAGGTAACCTGGCTTTAGACTATGTAATCTCACTGGTTAAATTTTTTTCAGAGTGTTTTTCTTTACTATTTTCAGTAATGCTTTTACAAATGAGAAAATGAAAATAGAAGAGCATATAAAGAAAGGGAAGGAGCAATATGAAGAAATTCTTCAAAGAGCTATGGCTGCAGAGGTGAGCCCAGGCCACAGGGTGATGACAGATAGGGCAGGAGGTCCTTGTTTGCTCGGGGTTTAATTGCATATGAGGCAGAACAGCATTGTTGGAAAGTGCAGAGGCTCAGGGACATTCTGTCACCCTGAATGCTGCCTCCTTGAACAACTACTCTTTCCTTGCCTGTAGGTTCTTAATTGTTTACCCTTATGCTTATGTTGTTACGTAACTGTATTCAGTGCACACCAAGCCTTGTAACCTTTCCTTATTTAACATTATATGTAACTCAGTCATTTTTTATGCTCTCCACTTTGAATGGCTTCATTATATTTAATCAAGACCTATACCATGAAGTAGTCAACCATAAAACATTTGCCAATACTAGAAAAGGAACTTGAAAATCATCCACTTACTAAGAATATACTCTCTCCTCCCCAAAGAAGAATATATACCAATGTCAGTATACTATTTGAAAAGGTAGTAAGACAAAAATAAAAATAATTACCCCTGGCTATATTTTATTTAGTTCCCAAAACGTGGTTGTCTTTGTCTAATTAAGAAGTAAATATTATTTATTGGTATATGTGTTTATGATTATTCTGGGAAAATAAAAAAGGTTTAGCTTATGCGATCTGCAAACAGGAGTCTTTCAATTAAATCTCGACTGTGCAGTTGCTTCTAAGGAAAGGAAGGAAAGTAAAGTCGAAGTATCGTAGTCTGTGGATCCTGTGCTCGCATCTGCATTCCCAAGCTGTTCAGTTCTCGCTCACCACCATCTGGCAAGCAGTTTTGCTGGTGGGTCCTGTCAAGGTTACTGACACCTGGACTGAACTACATTTCCTGCAGTGACCCTTAAAAAAATGGCCAGTTGGCTTGTGAGTTTTAAAACCATGCCCCAGAAGCTTTTGAAGCTGAGCACAGCTTGTCTACAGCCCCTGAATCCAACTGGGTGCAGCCTTGGGTTTGTCTACAGGCCCTAGCCCTCTGCTCACCATGAACAGGCACAAATCACCCCACCAGGGCTATGCACACAGGCAACCTCGCTCTGTGCTTCAGCAGTAAGCCATGTGGGACATTTCATATCTGAGAAAAGTGTCACTAAGGTATAGCATTTTACTGTCATTTTGTTATTCTAGTATCAAATCCAAAGTTTTAATGCATGTTCACCTGAGGGAAATGACAGCATGATCAAGCTCTGGTGATTCTGTCGTAGTGTGTCCTTTAGGGAGAAACTTCAAAGGGGTTTGTAATGTTTAAGTTTTAATGACTCAAAATAGTGTATTTTTCCAGTTTTAAAATACTTAAATGTTTTCTAATCTAATGATAGGTATCTGTGCTTGAAAACGGGAGGGAGATGGAAACATATAAGTTACGGATCATGGAATCACAAGCAGAAGGGTATCTGAAGAACCTGAAACAATTGAGCAGGTACCGTGTAGCATTATGAGTATATTTCCCAGCATGTCATTTAGTAAATGAAAGTTGCAGGTGGTTTGAGAAAAAAATTTTATATTAGGCAGAACCATTTTATTTTTTTTAATTTTTTAATCCTTACCTGAGGACACTTTTTCCATTTTTGTTCGGGTAGAGTGGGAGGGAGAGGAAGAGAGAGAGAGAGAGAGAGAGAAACATCAACTGGTTGCCTCCTGCACAACCCCAACCAGGGCCGTGGACGAATTGCAACTGAGGTACGTGCCCTTGACCAGAATTGAACCCGCAATTCATTGGTCCGTGGGCCCATGCTGTAACTGCCGAGCCAAACCGGCCAGGGCACCATTTTATTTTTAATAGTTACACAATTAATATATGTTCAGTTGTAGAAAAATCAAAACGTACAAACAAAAGCAATAAAAATTATTCATAATTCTAAATTGAGCTATAACTAGTTGGTATTTTGGCATAAATTCATTAATTAGTTGGAAAAAATGAAAATTTGTGTATTTTCTTCTACTAAGTAGTATATAGGAATATCACTTCAGAGGATATTCATGGATGTTCACCTTTTCAATTCTCCATGACCTTTACCTGTTTTGGTTTGTTTTAAGAATAAGGTTTACCTGGGACTTCTACAGTCTAACATTTAGCACTTGTATGTGTGGATTTTCACACCTGGGATTATTTGTCCTCTATTTTTTTACTGTATTTCACACACAGGTTTTGACTTTTTAACCCCAAGTGTTTTCATTCTTCCTAGTGCTTTTTTATTACATTTCAAACCCTCCGCACTGAACCGCTTTCTGCAGGCCATGCAAAACAGTTTTGTTTGTTTTTTTAAACAATTTCAATGTTTAGCTCTTTATTTCTTTAATTTTAAGATTTAGGTGTTTGTGTTTTTTTCACATGCAAAGACCTTTCTGATGAAAGGTAAACTAATATGCAGATTCAGATGACAGGACTTGTGTAGTTGAGGTTGAGACCACTGTGGTGTTCAGATGCAGTGCTGAACTCCATGCGCTGTGCTGCATGGGCATCTGGGAAACAGACTTGGTCTCTGACCTCGTTTTCTCCAGTAGTGTCTGCTTCCTTAGTGAACCTCATAGTACACTAGCTTCTTTCTTGGGAATTCGGTGCTAACTCTGCTCATTCCACCAAAGAACAACAAAGACAAAAGGCACCCAAGGGATGTTCTGGGTTTTCCTCTCAGTGTGTCATGAAAACTGACAGTCACGGATGGATAGTATTTCTGATTTTCTCAATTGAGGAGCAGAAAGTGTGTGTCTCTTTCTGCAGACCAGGTGCATGAGGCCCTGAGGTCATACATCTGTTGTTGACATCAGGCCCCACCCTTTATCTTACACTAAAGTGGGAATTAGGGTTTTATTGCAATATTTTAGGTGTTCCAGGCCACCATTCTTTTTATTCCACATATAGCCTTTAATGTTAAACATGGATGTCAAAATGAAGAATGGTCAAATATTCAAATTTGAGGAAAGAAATTAAAATTCAGGAGAATATTTGCTGTCTGCCTACTGGTTTTGGGGTTTGGGTTAGATAAATCATTAAAATTTCCTAAAGTATCTCTAGTGGTATTTGTAAGATACACAATTCTTTTCCTTTTTTTTAAACTCCTCAACCAAGGCCCGACCGGTGTGGGTCAGTGGTTGAGTGTCGCCCCATGCACCAAGAGGTCACTGGTTTGATTCCTAGTCAGGGCATAAGCCCCGGTTGTGGGCCAAATCCCCAGTGCGGGGCATGCAGGAGGTGGCCAGTCGATGTTCTCTCTCATCCAATGTTTCTACTCTCTCTCCATGTCCCTTCCTCTCTAAAATCAATAAAGGAAATAAAAATTTAAATGAAAAATAAATCTTCACCCAAGGATATTTTTCCATTTTTCTTCAGATATAATGGGTACAGGACGGGGGAGAAAGAAACATCAATGTGAAAGAGACGCATTGATTAGTTGCCTCCCACATGACCCCGACCAGGGCCGGGGACCAGCTGTGCAACCAAGGTACATGCCCTTGACTGGAATCGAACCCGAGCATGACTCTGGTCCACAGGCCGATGCTCTAACCACTTAGCAAACCTGCCAGGGCAATATATAATTCCTCAGAAATAGTTGTTTTTTTTGTGTGTGATCATGTGAAATGTTTTTAACGTTTAAATGTTTTTCATTTGTACTTTAGTGCTTTCAATTTTTAAAAATATTTTAAAGCAGACATTAAGCCATTTCATTTTTTTCTCCTTTTTCAGTGATTCTGCAGCATATCCTGACCTGCAGTCTGATGTACAGTCATGGGAATCATTTCTTTCTGATGTTAGAAAAGAAATTGAGAAAGTAGAGGTAAGTTGTAAAATATTTTAATTCTGTCAAAATCTGTATGATGGTTATAATTCCCAAGCAGCTGGAGTGAAATTGAAACTGTACCTTTTTTTTTTTTTTTTTTTAATCTTCACCCGAGGACATTTTTCCATTTTTTTTTGTTCAGGTAGAGTGGGAGGGAGAGAGAGGAACAGAGAGAGAAACATCGATGCGAAAGGAACACATCGAGTGGCTGCCACCCGCATGACCGACCAGGGCCGGGGACAAACTGCAACCGAGGTATGTGCACTTAGCGGGAACCGAACCCGGGTCTCTCTAGACTGCAGGCCAATGCTCTAACCCCTGAGCCAAACCAGGGCGAAACTGTACCTTTTTTGAGCAGTTAAAAGCAATAGATGCCCTGGCCGGTTTAGCTCAGTGATTAGAGCGTCAGCCCGCAGACAAAAGAGTTGTGGGTTTGATTCTGGTTGAGGGCTTGTACCTCAGTTGCGATTCAGTCCCCAGCCCTGATGGGAGTCATGCGAGAGGCAGCCAATCGATGTCTCTCTCACATCAGTGTTTCTCTCTCCCTCCCATTCTATCTGAAAATAAATGGAAAAATATCCTTGGGTGAGAGTTTTGTTTTTTTTTTAATAAAAACAATAGATATTTCTTGTTGAAATTTTAAGACTTATTCATGAAAGTAATGGTATTTTCTTAAGTATCTTAAACTCTGCCCTTGATGCTAAGATTAGAGCAGCTTTGTTGGATCAGGCTATAGAGCATCTAATCAATGAGGGCTTATTTTGAACTTCTTTCCTTACAAGAAATGATTATTTTAGTACCTTGCATTTCAGTTATGTTTCTTGGAAAATTGTTGCCCATTATTTTTTAAAATGTTTTTGCTGATTTTTTAGAGAGAAAGGAAGGGAGAGAGATCGGGAGATAGAAACATGAATGAGAGCTTGGCCAGGGTGGCTCAGGGGCTTGAGCGTTGTCCCATGCAGCAAGAGGTTGCTGGTTCGATTCCCAGTCAGGGCGCATGCCCAGGTTGTGGGCTTGATCCTCAATATGGGGCTAGAAGGAGGCAGCCAATTAATGTTTCTCTCATCGATGTTTCTATCTCCCCCTCTTCCTTCCTCTCTAACCAAAAAAATATATAAATATATATAAATATATATATATATATATATATATATATATATATATATATTTTAAAAAAAGAAAGAAACGACGAGAGAGAAACATTGATTGGCTGCCTCATGCACACCTCTGCTAGGGATCTAGCCTGAAACCCAGGCATGTGCCCTGATTCGGAATCAAACCAGCAACCTCTTGGTTCATGGGTTGATGCTCAACCACTGAGCCACACTGGTTAGGCCGTTGACCATTTTTAATGTGTAGTAAGAAAAATAGTATTCATTGACGATGGTGGTTTTCCCTTGGAATTTATTAGAAAAACTTAACACCTTTTCTTCTACCTACAGTCTCAGTTCGGAGAACAAATTAAGGCAATTAAAAATGGTTCTCGGCTCAGTGAACTTCCTAAAGTGCAGACTTCTGAGCTTTCATTTCCTGCATGGAACACAGTAAGTCTGTCATCTTTCTGAAGGGAAGAAAACAATTTCTTTTTGAATTGGCCAAATGAGTTGGTTGTTGTTTTCTGGAAGTAGGGATGCGATGGGTGAATAATTGCCTTAATGTTTTTAGTATTGGTGTGACTGGTTAACCTTTTAAGCATTATAGTAAACAATCTTATGTAAATGGAAGACATTCTTTCTACATTGGAGTCTAAGGAGAGGACTGAGGTGAACAGACTGCTGGAACATCTCCTCTCCTTTCTGGATACTGGGGGGGAAGAGAGGGGATGTGTTTCCCTGCATTTGAACAAATACTCCAGGTGTAGCAGGTGCCTATGATTCAGATATAGTTTATTCTCCGATGCTTAGAGGCATAAAACCACAGTCTGGAAATTAAGGTTTGTTTCCTTGTTAAATGCAGAATAAAAACTTATATAGATGAGACACACAAGGGCTTTGTTGGTCTGGCATATCATCTTTACTACTGGTTTGAGGTATATGCTGCATCTTTTGAATAACAGTGATTGCCATACCTTGCCTTGTTTTTTGTTTTTGTTTTTTATTAATTCTCACCCAAGGATATCTTGGCATTGACTTTTTTTAGAAAGAGTGGAGCCAAGCTGGTGTGGCTCAGTGGTTGAGAATCGACCCATGCACCAAGAGGTCACCAGTTCGATTCCTGGTCAGGGCACATGTCCAGGTTGTGGGCCAAATCCCCAGTCAGGAGCATGCAAGATGCGGCTAGTTGATGTTCTCTCTCATCAGTGTTTCTCTCTCTCATTCCCTCTCCCTTCCTCTTTCTCTAAAATCAATAAAGGAAAAAAAAATTCTTTTTAAAAAGTGGAAGAGAGGAGAGAGAAAGAGAAACATCAGTGTGAGAGAGACATATCAACTGGTTGCCTCCCACATGACCCCATCCAGGGCCGGGATGGAACCTGCAACACAGGTACATGCCCTTGACCAGAATCGAGCCCACGATCCTTGAGTCCACAGGCCGACAATAACCGCTGAGCCAGACTGGTCAGGGCTTGCCTTATTATTTTAAAATACGCAGCACAGTAGAGCAATGTTACTTTGTGAACTTTAAAATATGGCTAAATCTAGTATCTTTTTTCTTATTTGGACACAGCAGATGCTCAGTAAATACTAAACTGAAATGAATTAAGCCCAAGGGAGATCTGACCATAAGAATTTAAAGAAGAACTCTATTCAAGAGTTGAATAGAGCCCTAGCTGGGTAGCTCAGTTGGTTAGAATGTCATCATGAGACGCCAAGCTTTCAGGTTCCAACCCTGGTCACGGCACATACAGGAATCAACTAATGGTCCTGGCCCATTTGGCTCAGCAGTTAGACTAGCGGTTCTCAACCTATGGGTCGCGACCCCTTTGGGGGTCGAACGACCCTTTCACAGAGGTCGCCTAAGACCATCGGAAAACACATATTTCCAGTGGTGATTCATAACAGTAGCAAAATTACAGTTATGAAGTAGCAATGAAAATAATTTTATGGTTGGGGGTCACATGAGGAACTGTATTAAAGGGTCACAACATTAGGAAGGTTGAAAACCACTGAGTTAGACCATCAGCCTGCAGACCAAAGGGTTGCAGGTTTCATTCACGGTCAAGGTCATGTACCTGAGTTTCAGGTTCACTGTCCCAATTGAGGTGTCTCTGTCATATCGATGTTTCTCTCTCTCCCTCCCTTCCATTCTATTTAAAAATAAATGGAAAAATATCCTCAGGTGAGGATTAACAATAAAAGAATCAACCAGTGAATGCATCAGTAAGTGAAGCAACAAATTAATGTTTCTCTTTCTCTCCTCCCCTCCCCCCCGCTCTAAAAATCAATAAAACACATACACACACACACACACACACACAGTTGATGAGAGATAGGTTTCAGAATGTTTGGCACAACATTGAAATCTTCTGGTTCTGAAATAGCCTGTAAGGCAACTGTTTTCCCAGCACTTGATTTACACCTTTCTGCTGCTGCCAGACCTTTGCCGGGGCGGTTCCCAGCCTGGGATGCCGTCCTCATTCCTGCACCGTGCCTTCCCCTGAAGCCCAGTCAGGGCTGCCCTCATTTGCCCCCACCCATGATCTATCATATGCCTTCGTCTCCTTCACTCGGATGACAGCTCCCTGCAGTCAGGGGCCTGATCTTGAATATCTTTTTCTCATCAGACAGTACATGTTAAGCGTGCAAAGTTAGTGCATTCATCTAAAAAAAAACAACAAACAAAAAAAAGGTTTTTAAAACATTTAGCCATCTTGAACTGAGTAAAACGGTCTACTGAGATCCAGAATTTTTTCTCTCCTTTAAAATGAATAAGAAATAGAGTTTTATTTAGAAGTAAATTAAAGATCTTACAGTTTTTTCAAGTTCTTATTGCAGATATGGAGGGGAAAAGAGTTAGATCTCAGTAGAATATTTTACTATTTTTAATTCTAGCTTATGTAATTTTATAAATACTCAAAAGAATTTTAATATCCAGAACACTGGGAACTTTGTGTGCCAGGAGCTTGAACAATAAGTATCCCTAAAAATCAGTCCCTCTCTCATCTCTCCCTCATTCATTCATCAGGCATCTGGGGGTGGTCAATATTAGATGTGGTCTGTGCCTTTAGAGTGTCTATGGGTTTGGGAAGTGAGCCGTTAAGCCCATAACTACAGTCGGAACGTGCCGAGGTTTTTCCCAGGTGCACGGAATGCTGTGGCAGTGTAATAGGGGCACTGACCTTAGCTAGAGGTCTGGCCCCCTCAGATGCTTCCCTGTTGAGTCGGCGATCCAGAATAGGAAGTAGCCAGGGAAGGCGTGGTGGACGTGTGTGTGAGAGGCGGGCTGGTCGTATGCTGTCTGGAGGGCCAGAGCATCCCACCTGGAAGAAACAGCATATTTGGAGGCTGCAAAAAAAGAGAGAGAGAGAGAAAACACACCCGTTTCATGTATAAAAGAAGTTTAATGTGACAGTGGGGGCAAGAGGGAGGAAGATTATCGAGTACCCAGGGCCAGCATGAGCGCAGCCTTTGTTCCGAGTGACAGGGCCAGCGGTGTGGACTTTTCCTTGGGCTGCTAGGGAGCCGGTATGGGTTTCAAGTAAGGACAACATGAGCTTTGCACTTGATGACGATCAGCTTGACTACAAAGGGGAAGTGTGAAAGGGACCCCAGGGATCCCCAGGTGACCAGTCATTGGTTCATTGCCACCACCCAGGTCCTGGATTAGGGAGCGGCAGTGGGGCAGGAGAACAGATCTGGAGGTTGGAGGCACAGTTGAGCTGCGCTGCCCACAAGACTGGGGCTCAGTGTGTGTGTTGGCGAGTCGAGGACAAATCCGGATTACCGTCAAGGATGACGTCAGCACTAGATACAGGGGGAGGACGCTGCCGAGTCCAGTTTTGAAGACATTGAGTTTGAGTGGCCCAGTGGCCCAGCGGATTTGCAGAGTCGGGTCTCAGATATTCCAGACTGGAACATTTAAAAAGGGGGCCTTATGGCAGCAAGCTTGCAGTCCCCGGGGCGAGACAGTGTGGAAGGGCTGGGGGAGGGGGCCCGAGGCAGAGATTGGACTTGGATAGCGCCATGCGGACTTGCACAGGCCTGCCTGGAGCTGAGAAGAGAGGTGGGAGGGAGGCCAGCTGGGTGCAGAATGAGAAAGTGGCCAGCGTCTAGGTGTCCTGGGGCTGAGTGATGGAGACTGTTGGTGGCCTTGGCAAGGGCAGTTTTGGGGAGCGTTGGAACAGAGGTTTGATTCGTCAGCCATAAAGTATAGCTGGGAAGGGAGTGGGGTTCCGTGAGAGGTGAAGGAGGGCAGGGAGGTAGGTGCAATGTTCCTCCTTAGGCATGTTTCAAATTTTATAGAAAAAGTAAGGAATTACAAAGAGAGTTATTGAGAAGTCAGAGTCCAACCGTTTTCTAACAGCTAACAGAACAGGTTATGTTGCACTTTCAGCACCCGATTTTATTATAGTCATGCCCAATTATCAGTCTTTGTCCGTGGATGTTTCTCTAAGTACTGCTGTGGTGTGTTCCTCACAGATTCGCCCAAAGTCACTTCCTGAGTCTTCAGGTCGTGAAGATCGGGGTCCCTCAACTTCTGCAAGTCATGAGACTGGAACTGGCACAGTGGTTCCCAAGGATTCAAGTCTGGTTTCTGCCAGTGGTCACCCAGTGGGGGCTCCCTCTCCGCTGCCGGCATCTGCCCCCCATCAGCTGGGAGCCACCTGGCTGCCGCAGTGGCAGGGCGCTGGCCAGGCAGCTCCGCCCGAACAGAGCCCCGCCGCCTCGGAGAGACCACCTGTTCCTCCAGGACGTGCTGCGCGCCCGAGCCCGTCTCCAAAAAAGCCATTCAACAGTATTATTGAGCACCTGTCCGTGGTTTTCCCCTGCTGCAGCAGGTACAGATGGGAGACGGGTGGTACTGTTCACTACGTGTAGTGAGCTGAGGGTTCCTGATCAGATATAACATGGCCAGTTAGGGGCTGACGTGGAAGGGATTGCATAATTTTTTTATTCAGAAAGACAAGTGCTACATTTTGTTTTTAATCATAGAGGTGAGTGTTTTCAAATACATGTTCAGTGTATGTACCTAGATTGAGAACTCTGAGCACTCATCAGAACCCAGGGCGGTGTACTAAGGTTTGATGAGATCAGTAACATGCTGTAACACTGGTTATGGAATCACTGGTCTTTACCATTCTGGGGAACACAAGGCATATAAAAAAGGCGGCACCGCTCACCTCTTGGGACACCTGATTTTGAGAGGTGTGAGGGCAAAAAAACTGGGTATAATTCAGTGGTGAATCAGGTGTGTGGGCCAGTTACAAAGGGAATGCTTGGGTGGTGGGGAGACTGCTTTTACCTGAGTTCTCAATACACACATCAGTAGGGCTTCTCCTTGACCTTGGCCTTGCTCTCCAGGTTGATGCGAGGAGACAGAGGTGCTCCTTGTCTCAAATGAGGTAGAGGGAATGTCTCCAGTATATAGCTAAGAAGAGAGGATTTACATCCAGGAACAGCCTCAGCACCTCCCGTGTTATTTCTGTCTTTGATATGATATTAGTTACAGTCCCAGAATTTATACTTTTGAAACAAAGTAGTCATTAAATGTAATTGACTGCAGTTGAGGTTTTGCATCTACAGGGACAGCTCTGCCCATATCAGGAATTTACCAACTATCTTGTAGAGGCCTACACCAGAGTTTCTGTGCAGAGGACCCAGGTTCCAGCTGTGGCCACCACATCATTTTATACATGAAAAATTAAGTGAATAAAGCCAGTTTAAAAAAAAAAAAGTGAATGTTCGGTCTGCACATGGTGTCTTTAGCCCACGGTCCACTGTGTGAGAAGCATGGTTGGTTCTCTCAAGAGCAGTTACCCTGCCAGTTGTAAGAATATTGCAGTTGAAATTACTGAAAGTACCGTACAAATAAAATTGTTTACAATCTTGGTAAATTTGGCAAAGTTAAATAACCAAATAGAAAGGCGTCTTAATTTTCTGAACGTTAAAATATTTGGGCTATCACTGGTACAGTATCACATTTCTGTCAATTATTTACCGTTAACATCCACAGGTGCTTGGGAAACATTCAGGCTTGAAAACCTTGTGTGTTAGGTTTTTAAGGGAGGGAGTCAGCAGAGCTAGTGTCCTCTTAGAGAGTTATCGATGTCAAGTCAGAACCAGTGGTGTCTGTTGGTAGTGATGTGGCATCAGTGGCTGCGTGAACCCAGGTTTTCGATAGGGCTTACTCTCCCTGGTGCCTCCAGCAGAGAAACTGCTGTGTGGAATTCTATTGCAGTAAGTACCTAGAAACGATATTGGAATTTTTATGGCTACTTGGAAAGAGTGACTCTGCTATTTTACATACAGTTACTGTTGTCTACCTGTTCATTTTGTTTGTGTGTATATGTTTCCCTTAGCTGTTGGGTTGATATTGGCACATAATATTTCTCAGCAATGGAAAACTTTGACTTTCTGCTGTCATTTCTCCCCACTTTCTCCTTCAGCACCGAGCTTGCTGGTTTTATTAAAAAAGTACGAAACAAAAGCAAGAATTCACTCTCAGGACTGAGTATTGATGAAATTGTCCAGAGGGTGACGAAACACATTCTAGATGAACAGAAAAGCCAAAAGGTCAGTGTTCTATCAAATACAGTGAAATTCCTACTTTATCCTTATCTGGGTATAAAATGTGAGAATTGCAAAGAACAAAAACAAGCTTCCAATCAAAATGTGTACTAAAGGCAGAGGATGGTCCAGCTTTTGGGTACTTGAACCTTCTCCACCTACATTATCTCTGCAGCCAAGTCCGGGACAGGACAGGAGGTCGTCTGAGTCCAGCTCTGATGCTTCCGTGATGGGGGCCGCCCAGGGACCGCCCTCCATGATTGCTGGACCATCGCCCAAAACCCAGGGGCAGAGGACAGAAGACATCCCTGTGAGTGTTGTGTGTATGATTGTAGAGTCTGTTTTGTTGTTTTAATGAAGAGCATTGTTAATTCATGATTTAGCCTAATTCTTTTCATTTCTAGACCTGATTCATTGTCCTGTTAGAATAGTCAGTGAATGGCAGGGTCATTGTCTCTCTGCTTTTGTGGGTGCCTTGGGGCCATGCAGAGAGAAGCCCCTGTGTGTGTAACAAGAGCTCCGTCCAAGCACACTGCAGGAAGTGGGTCTGCAGGAGGGCAAATACATCAATCTTATACCAAGTGTGGTATCTTGAATAGTTGAAAGGAGTGATGTTTGGATAACTTTCTTCTTTGTGACCAGAGGCTTTGGAATCCCAGATTCAGTTGCATCACTTAGGAACCTGCACTCGGATCATATCTGCTGTGCAGTTGTGGTTGGGCTAAAGCTGCTGCAGAATTGCTAGGAACCTCATTAGCAGCTCAAGCCTTCAGACCTTGCCCCAGCCCCACTCCCTGACCTCACTCCCCGTGCCAGGGCTGCATTCATCCTCCTCTGGACAGTTCATGGGGCACTGCTTTGGGGCCACAGTTCCTTGCCAGCTGCTAAGAACAGAGAAGCAAGGCTCGTTTCCGGCCTTCAGGGTGCTCGGAGTGAAGAAGGGAGTGAGGGTGGAAATCGTGTGTGGCAGTGCTGTGTGCTGCAGGAGAACTTCGTGCTGACGCCTTTGGGTGGCACTCAGTCTCTGCGTTCACATGGAGACACTGTCTGTGCTCTCCGGGCTGTGAGCTGCTGCAGCCCTCACCTCCCATTCACTGGTCCCAGCCCCACACCGCTCCTGACCGTGCGTGTTTGCTGGCACGATGTGCTGAGTGAGCCATCCGTTTGTTTTGTTTTCATTTGCACAAGTAATCCAGATTCATAGAAACTTGAGAAAATAACAGGAAAAATAAGTCTCTCTTAACCAAAAGTAACCAACCACTGTTACCATTTTATATCCTTCCAGGCTCTTTTCTAGGCATCTCTGTACACACGTTACCAGGAAGTCCGTTAACTATATAACACATTTTTTTTTCTCTGAGAAAATTAGAATTTTAGAAGTATACTTTTCTTTTTGTACATTTATATCTTTTCCTAAGAAATGCTATTTAAAAATAAGTTGTGTCTTCAGTCTGATTAGCTATAAATGGGAATAGTTTGTCACTTTAGTAGCAAATGTATTTGAAGGCACAGTAAGAAGAGTTGATGTAGTAGAAAAGAGTTTAGGAATTTATTATCAGCTGCATTTGTTTCCACAGACATGGGGTGCACATTCCTGTGAAATATGCCATGAGGTGTTCAAATCCAAAAACATGCGTGTGCTAAAATGTGGGCACAAGTTTCACAAAGGGGTAAGTGCTCTCTTCGGCCATCCTCCTATTGCGCATCTAGACCGTGGAATAGTTTGAAAACAAAAGGGGACCCATATGCCCTGTGTTTTCACAGCACTTCCCCTGTGACCTCTTGTGTAGTGTCCCTGTCTCCGTTTCCAGTGCGGACGCTGTGGGAGGGCGCAGGCCTCCTGGGCCCTGGGCGGTGCATTCTGCACTGCCCCTCCACCCTTCACTTCCGGCCGGGGCACAGTGGGCTGCGTCGGCGAGGTCGGCGCTGGCATCGAGAGCAGTGTCAGCTCCGTGACGGGTGATTTCTCACACACGTGGAACTAGACAGCCCTTGTCCATTTAGTGCAGTCTGAGGCGAGGTGAGCGTTTCAGAGAAGAAGCACTCCACCTGACCGGTCCGTAGTGCCTGAACCTGGCAGAGTCTGGCTTGTGCACTTCTGGGGTTTGTGGGTAACTTTTGGCGTTTGGGTTACTGTGAGCATTTGTCCCACACCCCTGATGCTGGCTTAGAATAGATCAGGTCTCTGCCACGCCAGTGTGCAGATACAGGGCACTCACTGAAGGGGTCAGGACGGCTTGCAGTCCGGTGCATGGCCTGCCCCCATCGGGTGTAGGGTGTCACGCCTGGGCTCTGAGACTGTACACACACGCCCAGCTCTGCGACGGCAGGAGGCCAGCCACTGGGGACCACGATGGGTAGACAGGCTTCAGTCAAGACTGATGTGCAGGATGATGGGGTGTGCGGGGACCAAGGCCAGGCAGATGGGGGGAAGGGGGGAGGAATTGGGTGAGTGAGTCCAAGGGCCACAAAAATGCCAGCGTCTAGAAGTCAGGACAGCTGAAACGCCAAGCCTGGAGCCGCAGTGGGGGCAGGGAGGAGGCAAGCGGCCATCCCTGAGGTCAGGTCAGAGGCCCAGAGTTCATGGGGCAGGTTCTGAGGCAGGACTGTTTCCTGGGGCCTGGTCCACCCTCCCAGGCTGAGCAGGCCGCAGTGTCCCTGAGTGTCGGTCAGCTGCAGGCCCCTCACTTAGAGTTGAAGTTCGCGTGTCTGCCGAGGAGCAGCGCAGAGCTCAGACTCACGTGCTCTGAGGCGCTGCCTGACTCCCTTTCTCTTTCCAGTGCTTTAGACAGTGTCAGAAAGGCCAGAGCACCTGCCCGGCCTGCCTGGACCATGTCCTCCTGTCGGAAGAGTAACCTGCACTGTCCAGAAGAGGCTGCCGGCTGCCCTAGGCAGCTCACCGAGGGTAACTTAACCGGTTTGTTGAGTTGGAAGAATAACAACGTACAACTTTGATATGAAAGGCAGACAGACATTTGAAGATTCTTTGTAGTGTGTCACAGAACTAGTAAATGGAAATCTTTAATAGAGTTGATAGTAAGTAATTTCCCCACTCTGTCTACACACTTCGGTAACAGCCAATGGTGGCTGAGGGTGGTGCGGAACCACGTTCTCACCGGGCTGGGCTGCCGCAGCGCCGCCAACAGGCTGCTCTGGGAGGTGTGTGAGCGCCTCAGAGCTGCACTTGAATTCGTCACCTGTTCAAGTGCCCCGATTACAATTTTTATAAGAGTCGGTGTTCCTGAAAATATGCCAATATTCTCCCTCTAAGTTTCTGCATTTAAAACATGGGCTTAAGCAAACCACATTTTAATCATTTGTAGTTCATGTTAACATATTGGCTGAATTAGACCAAAAGATTCCAATCTCATGTGAAACATTGTGTGATTTTGATTGTTCATTTCATTATTTTATTTCCCAAAAGTAGATTTGTATCAGCCAAGACATTTTACCCCTGAAATCAAGGCTCCGTATTTGTCACCCCAACCCCACCTTAGGAACTTACTCTTTGACCCCTTACCACTCTCCTTAGTGGCATTTGTCCTGCTTCAGGATTAGACAGCCAGTGTCTGGGCATCTCTGTGTGGCTCACAGCAGGCACTGTGGGGACTGCCACCATCATTCCCCTTCCCTGTCCCACCACCAAAAAGAGACTCTTGTGTAACCGACCATCCCAAGGTGTCCCTGCTGCACTCGTCCCATGTGTGACGTTGGTGTGAAGAAATGCATGCACTCTTGTACTCACTACAGTGGAAACTGTTAAAGATTAGTTCTCTTTAGTGACAGTGGTGATGTAAAACATGAATTCTGGACACATTCCATTTTTCTCAAACAGGAAGGAACAATACATTTTTTCAGTGTGTTCTTTGTTCCCCTGGGAGTTCACAGTCCCAAGTTCATGAGCTGATCTGTGGCCCTCCTCTGCCTTGTTCTGTGAGATTTGCTGTCTTGGTGATTTAGTCCATAGATGCTTATTCCCTATTTTGAAGCAGACTCTCCATGGAGGTCCCTAAAATGTTGTCTGCATGTTCCCGATGCCTGACAACCGTCAATAGTAAGATATGTAGGGACCAGTTTGTAGCAGCAGGTACAGAGGAAAACCAAGTAGCTGGGAAGTGAGAGAACATGTTTTGTACTTAACTCAAACTTGTGCACACGCCTTTCACGTCCTATGAGTGTCAAAATAAAGAGCATTTTAAACTGACATCAGTTCACTGGTGTGTTTATTTGTTCTTTCTCAAATAACGTTGGAAAAGGGTTCTACTCCAAAATTCAAGAAACTTATGCTCACATTTTCACTTTTTTTTATCCTCACCCAAGGACACATTTTGCATTTATCTTCAGTTAGAGCGGGAGGGAGAGAATTGGGAAGAGAGAGAAACATTGACGTGGGAGACACATCGAGTGACTGCCACCTGCTCAACCCCAACTGGGGCCGGGGACAAACTGCAACCGAGGTACGTGCCCTTAGCGGGAACCGAACCTGGGTCTCTGCAGTCCATGGGCCGACGCTGTAACTGCTGAGCCAAACCAGCCAGGGCTGCTCACATTTTAAAAAACTACTTCATCAGGAAAGAAGCACCATGTTTGTCAGAGGAGTCTAACCAAGGGTTTTAGGACGTTAGAGTCTGAATCAAAACATGACTTTTTGCCCAAATAAAGTTTCGCAAGGTTGGCTATTTAAACTTATGGCCAAAGTGCACTTCTTTTGAGGCACATGTGGATTTGTGGACAACGGAGGCTGATCAGTAGGGTTTCCCTTTGTGAGAACCTCAGTGCAAACACTGAGAGACGATGAAAGAAAACCAGTATTACTGTAGGTTTTTAATCTGATAGCATTTAATTCAACATAATTTATAACTTAAAGCAATGAGTATTCCTAAGAGTTTAGATTATTTTCCCTGTGGAACAGCTTAATCTATGCTATAAATAATGGATAACCCAATATGAAATTGAAATTGTGCCCTAGCAGTGCGAAATTACCACATTCTTACGGTAATTTCAAAGCCTCATAGTGGAGGCAGTGGGCAAAGTGTCAGTCAGCACATCACAAAACTGATGCAATGGAACTGTTTCAGGTAGTGTTTCCATCAGAAATGGATTAAAGGAAACAGGCAGAAGAGACAGTAACAAACATGGACACTTTTTATGTCAACAGAAGATACTTGCTGATGAGGCTGATTTAAAAAAAAGCAAAGACAGTGAAGTGGATGAGATGGGCTTGTCAGAACCAGGACCAAAAACATCTTCAGTCTGACCCTTCGTGAAGGAAATGAGGAGCGTGTTTAGGTGTTTTAAACTGTATTAAAATTGAATAAAACTGTATTAAAAGAATAATTACAAAAGGAATTGATCATCAGTCATGTCTAATTTCTTATTTTCTCCTCTTCTCTCCGACTCGATCTACTAAGTGGAAAGGTCCGCCCTCATGTTGCCATGCGCCTTAAGTGCAGACCTGGAAATCAGTGAGTACGAGCGAGTATAGAGTACCTCCTACTTGCACTGGGCTACATGTTACAGCAGAGAACAGAGAAACAAGGACCCCTTGAAACTTGTCTTCCCATTGAATTAGACGGTACATGCCTAATTTCAGGTGGTGAGAAGGGCTTTCTTTGAAGAAGCCGCACGGGAAGGAGCTAGATGAATAACACAATTCTTACGAAGTGTTTAGCGTAGTACCAGCACTTAAACCCTTGATAAAGGGGAGCTAGTGATTGCTGTCAAGGTTGGGCCTGTGCTGTCCAGGGAGGGTGATGTCCTGAATAATAAGGCTGGATTAGGTTAGGAAGTAGATCTCAGTGTAGCCCAGACCAGAATGTGATTCAGTGCAGGAAAGAGCAAGAAGAAATCAAGTCTCTTCAGTCATTCTGAAAAATAACAGTTTGTTCCTGAAATCTCGAGTTGACTTGGGGACATTGTAATTCTACAACAGAGGATAATTGCTTCTGTGGCTTTCGCACATGACCCGGATGAGCAGTTTTGAGGAGCCTTTCCAGTCTGTCTGGGTTAGGACTGGAGCTGGGTGGTTGGCTCTTGGGGATTTGTACTGGAGAAGGTGCATGAGCCCAGTGCCCTAGTTTGACATGAGAACTGTTCTCAGACACTCCATCATTGCCTCGGGTTATACTGTCTCTTTCTATCTCCCCTTTAAAAGTAACTGAAAAGGAAAAAAACCAAAATGTTATTCCTCAGCAAATAAATAGCACTAGTAAACTACAAAACCCTAAGGAAACAGCCATCAACAATATGAAAAAAAGTTTTTAACTACATTAATAATAGTTTGGGATATACAAACAGGAAAAAAGGAAACTTGACCTCTCTTTGTACATAAACATGGATTCCAAGTGGATCATGGTCCTAACTCTGGAAAGTAAAGTAATAAAGCTTCTGCAGAAAACATCTTCCTGGCCTTGGAATAGGCCAAGATTTATTAGGACACAAAAAGCACTAGGACAAAAATCCAGTAAATTGAATGGCATTACGATGAAGAACTTTAAATCAGGTTCCTGTTGAGTGAAAAGTCGAGCCACGGAAAGAAGAAATCTAACAAAGGATTCCAGGAACAACTGTTGTCTCTAAAAAAAGGTAATGTATTTAGAAATGAGCAAAAGATTTGAATAGGCACTTCACAAATATCGAGTGGTTAATTGGCATTTTGATGGCCGCGTTTGTTCAACGTGCATCACCAGGGAAACACAATTAAAAGCACAATGAGATGCCACCAGATGTCTGCCAGGATGTCTGAAGTAAATGACGGACAGTACGAGTGTCAGGGTGTGGCGCAGCTGGACCTCTCGTACGCTGCTGGTGGCGGCGGGGATTGGGACAGCCGTGGGAAGAGCATTTACTGAAGCTACTACTGCAGTACCTGTGACACGGCCTTACTGCCACACAGACACTCACAGACACTCATGCGGCAATGCAGGTATTTTCATGCCGACTTCATTCATAATAGTTTCCAACTAGAAGCAACCCAAGTGCCCGTGCACAGGGGAATGGACACATTGTGGTGCAGCCATCCGTACAGTAGAATCCTCAATACGCACAGCACAGCTAATGGGCAAACAGGAGAGAGAGCAAAAGCAGCCAAAGTCCAGTTGATGGATGTGAATTTCAAGAACAGGAAACATGGGAGATGTCAGAGTCGTGGTTGCCTCTGAGGTGATGCTGCAGATGAGGAAGGGCTCAAGGTTGCCCACCAGGGGCCTGGCAGTGTCTGTGTCTGCAGCCCAGTGATGCTCACCTGAATGTGTCTTGGGAAAGTCATGGAGCTGTACATTTTAAGTGTGTGCCCTTTTTTGTACTTGCTGGGTTTGTTTTTTATTGATTTGAGAGGGAAGGAGAGAGAACATCGATTGGCTGCCTCCTGCATGCCCCCCACTGGGGATCGGGCCCACAACCTGGGCAAGTGCCCTGACCGGGAATTGAACCGGCAACCTCTTGGTGCAGGGGTCGATGCTCAACCACTGAGCCACACCGGCTGGGCTGCACTGAACTATTTTTAATAAAAACGACAAAAGAAAAAAGAGACCTGGTTTCAGGAAGCACAGTAGTTACCATGGTCCCTGGGCAAAGCTGGATGTGAGACTAGATTCCCACTGGAGGGCAGCCCGGAGCACACCTAGCGCCCCACTGCCGAGCAGGTCTCCTGGGGCGCCGGCCCGCAGCCCCCAGCAGTGAGCTCCGCCAGGCAGCGGTTCCTCAGGAAGCTGCTCCGTGGGGTGGTGAAGACTGAGCATCATGCCGAGCTTGTGATTGCTGCCAAACCCAGAGGAAGAAAGCTGAACACCACACCGTGGGGGAAGGGGGGGCAGGCTGTCCTGGAGTTGCCTGGCGCCGGCAGGTGGGACCATCTCCTTTGCAAGGACTGGCTTGGCTGTCGTCCTGGGCCAGGCGAGGGCGGGGTGCAGGAGTAGGCTCCACTGGCCCCAGGAACAAGAGCCAGTTATTCAACTTTCAGGAATTTTGCTAGCTGGCTGTTCAACATAACTATTGAAAATTGAACTATATAAACTTAAATAAATTATATTAAAAAGTGAAGTCAGTTGCTTCCCCCCTGGCCAGTGTGGCTTGGTTGAGCATTGTCCCATGTACCAAGAGGTCGCAAGTTTGATTTCCAGTCAGGGCACCTGGCAGGGGCCGTGCAGGAGGCAGCTGATGGATGTTTCTCTCCCTTTCTCTTCCTGTCTCTCTAAATAAAAATCAATAAAAACTTTTAAAAAATAAATAAAACAGGTGCTTCCTGTGAGTTTGTTGTGTGTGCTTTGGGGGTTATTGATGTATACTAGTACCTATATTGTGGAAATACTCTGTAACGGGATTCTGTGCATCTCCTCCCAGCTCTGATCAGTGGTGGGAGTCTGTACACCACCGAAACTGACACATGTTACATGTCCCCCCTACTGCCCTCCACCAGAGAATCTGAAGGCCGGAGTGTTGTCTATAGGAGAAACAGCTGGTCTGATGGTGCTGAAGGTGCCTTGTGCCTTTCTCACTCCACATGTGACATGGTGATGCAGGGACTCGAACACCTCAACCCTTCTGAGGTGATGTCTGCTGAATGAGCTCCCCTCACTGCTCTGCTTAGCAGGGGCCCTACTTCCCCCGCCATGGCTGCCTTCTGCCCCTTCCAGCCCTTCCCCGGCCTGCGCCCCTCCCGCTAAGTCTGTTTCTCTCGCTGCCATCCCGGGAAGAAGACCCTGCAGTGCCTGGGGCATGCTCCCCGGGACAGGCCCACAGCCATCGCTGAGTCTGCATCATAGCACTTCCTGCAGCACAGCCTTGTGCCCCACTGGGCCCTGTCGCAGGTCCTCTGGCGAAAACCACGGAGGCACACTTCCTGCCTCTGTCCAGGCCCTGCCTCTCGGCCGACAGGTAAATCCTGCAGGTCTGCCTCAGGGGTGCCAACAAGCAAGCATGAGGACGCCACCAGCCAGAGGCCCTCTCTCCCTGGAGGGAGGACGGGGCCTGAGAGGGGGCCAGCCCTGACCTCCTGCGGAGCCTTCAGAGCACAGGGTGGTATTTATTACCCCGCTTCTGTGGCAGGCACTTCAAAGAGAAAGGCTTGCTCTTTCTAACGTGCTTCTGTGTCAGACAGAGGTGCCATTGTTTCAGCAAATACCTTGGGACTGGAGTGAATAAACGCCATTCTGTTTTCTAACTTTTTTCCCTCCGTCTTTCAGAAGTTGTGTATAAAGGCATTTTGCCTAATTCTTCCAGCTCTCTTTCAGTGTCTGTTTGTTTGGTGCCGTCGAAAGGTCTTAATTTAGATCTCCCTGTACCGGTTCCAAGAACTCTGCCATCCAGCTCCGGCTTCGTGTCCTGAAGTGCCACCCCATTCCAGCGGGGTGAGCCAGCAGCCTCCAAGAAAAGAAAGCAGTTGAACAGATCGGCATTGTGCTGCCAGACGTGGGCTGCCGCCCCAGCGCCAGCAGGACCCCGGCTTTCGCTGGGGCCTCGCTGGAGGCCACCGTGCTTCTGCTTCCCGTTTCAAAGGCCAGGCCTTGGCCAGCTGAGACATGGCTCTTGCTACAACCCGTCCCCGTGAAAGACGTGGCGTCAAACCATTTCCTGGGCCTTTCTGAGACTGCCGAGCCCACCTGTCCTGTCCCCATGGGGACCTCTCCCGGGGCACAGCGACCTTGGCCCACCCCCCTTCGCACCTCCAGGGAGCCTCAGTGACCCCAGCTGTGCTCTCTGGGAAAGAGCCACACGGCCCTGGGCATTCGATGGGCCACGGAACTCCATCCGGCACACCCACTCATGTGTTCCTCAGGCGTCCATCACATCCCGTTAACGTCCAGCGTGTGCAGGCCCTGCTCTGGGTGCTGGACTGCGCCAGGGAACGGAGAGATGGGACGCCCATCCTGAAGGCTTCGCTTTCCGTGGGGGGCACTGCCATCAGCGACAGTAGTCGCATACACGAATGTCGGTGGGAACAGAGGAGGGTGGAACCAGGAAGGGATGCAGGGGTGTGTGGGGAGAGGCAGGGAAGGCAACAGTGCAGACCTGGAGCAGCCAGGAGCAACCCGTGCAGGTGAGGGGGACAGGCTGGAGGCCCAGGCAGAGTGAAAGCAGGACTGTGCCAGGGAAGAGGGCCCGGCGGCCAGTGTCAGCCTTGAGCAGGTGACTGCTGAGGTAGGAGGTTCCCAGGGCGGGGACAGGGCACTCCGGGACGGGACAGGGCGAGCACGTGGGCCCTGAGCCCGAGGCCAACCGGTGTGGAGGCGCGGGAACACTGGCCACGGTGCAGCTTGCCGGAGCGCCTCGTAAACCGGTTCTGCGTGTGGGCCCCGCAGGGACCGGCCTGGGCGGGCCGTGGGTATTTCTGATGGAGTTTCAACCAGACCCCGTCAGCCTCCTCACTGAACCTTTGCTGCCACACTCCACAGCCACCCCACTCTCCTGTCGTCGCCTGAAATCCTGGACCCCGTCAGGCCCCACAGACCTGCCTCAGTGCATCTGCTCTGCAGGGCTGCTGGGACACCAGTGGGTCCCTGCATTGCTTCTCTCTTCTTCCATGATGTGTCTTCAGCCTGTTTTCTTGGACTCTTGTCCAGCTTGCATCCTAGCATTATCTTCATTGCTGTGCCGCATCGGACCCACACTTCGCTCCGATGTGTGCTCCTCTCTTAGTTGGTTTACAGCCCTATTTGCTGAGGTGCGTATTCCACAGGCTCCAGGAAACATCAACACTGAATAAGGGCTGAGGTCCAAACAAGGAGCCAGCTGACCTGGCAAAGGGTGCCACCCAGCGAGAGTGGCGTCAGAGACCACGGCCAGTCTTTCTCAGCGTGTCCGTGCTCGTGATCATGGTGTGTCGGGTTTTGGTTTGCGTTTCCGTGAGAACTAAGGTGTGGGGCATCTTTTCTTGTGCTGTTTAACTATTTAACAAGCTTTTGAAAAGGGGAAGTTTTTAATTTGAATAAAGTCCAATATATTAATTTCTTTATACTTTGGTTTGTTTTTTTGTTTTGTTTTAAGAAATCTGCCAAACTACCCAAGGCCAGTAAGACTTTTCTCCTAGAAGGTTACAAGTAGGTCTGTGATCCATCTCCAGTTAATTTTTGGGTGCGGTATTTCAAGAGAACTGAGGTTCATTTTTCTTTTGCATGCAGCTAACTGATTTTTTTCAACATGATGTTTTGAAAAGACTATCTTTTCCTCATTGAACTGCCTTGGCACATTTGTTAAAAATCAATTGACCAAGTAAGTATGCATCTATTTCTGGACTCTATACTGTTCCATTGACACAACCGTCTGTCCATCCTGATTCCTCTCCCTTTATAACAAGCCTTGAGATCATGTCATGTAAGGCTTCCAACTTGGCTTTTTTTCAAATTTGCTTTTAGCTATTCTCGTCTTTATTTTCATATGAATTTGGGAGTCAGCCTGTCAATGTCTATGAAAATAGCCAGCTTGGACTTTGATATGAATTGTATTAAATCTATAGATCAATATGGGGAGACTTGACATCAACGTTATTGAATCTTCCACTCCATGAACATTGTATATCTCTTCATTTATTCAAATCTTCTTTTTTTTTTTTTTTATCCTCACCGAGGACATTTTTCCATTTTTTGTTCAGGTAGAGTGGGAGGGAGAGAGAGGAACAGAGAGAGAGAGAGAGAAACATCGATGTGAAAGGAACACATCGAGTGGCTGCCACCCGCACAACCGACCAGGGCCGGGGACAAACTGCAACCGAGGTACGCGCCCTTAGCGGGAACCGAACCCGGGTCTCTAAGGACCGCAGGCCGACGCTCTAACCGCTGAGCCAAACCGGCCAGGGCTATTCAAATCTTCTTTAGTTTATGTCAAGAATGTTTTTCAGTTTTCTGTGTAAAGATCTTGCACATATTTTGTCAAGTTTATCTGTATTTTCCATTTTTTATGCTGTTGGTAATTATTTTCATTTCAATTCTGATTGTTTATAACTAGGATATTGAAATACAAGTAGTAGTTGTATATTTTATATCCTGCAACCTTGCTAAACCAACTTATTAGTTCTAGTAGCTTTTTCTTTCTTTTATAGATTCTGAAGAATTTGCTGCATAGATAATCATATCATTGGAGATAAAGACAGTTTCAATTCTTCCTTTCCAATCTGAATGCCTTTTATGTATCATGTTATTGAACTGCATACAACATAAGGAAGCAAAATGTTGACTAGAAGGGGTGAGAGCGGTCCACCTTACTTTAGTCCTCGTGTTAGGCTAAAAGCACTCAGTATTTTACCGCTAAGTATAATGGTAGCTTTAAGTTTTTCATAGATGCCCTTTTGTCAGGTTAAGTTTTTTATGTCCCTAGTTTGCTGAGAGGTTTTTTAAATCAGAAATGAATGTTGGATTTGCCAAGTGCTGGTTCTGCATAAATTTGGATGATCATATAGTTTTCCCTTTGTAGTCTGTTAATACAGTAAATTACATTATGTTGATTGATTTTCAAGTGTTAAGTACACGTTGCTTTTCTGGAATAAAACGCATTTGCCCATACTTTTTGTATTATTGTTGAATTCAGTATTTTAATATGTTTTAGAATTTCTGCATTTATGTCCATGAGGAATATTAGTCTGTATTATCTTTTATTGTAATGCCTTTCTCTGGTTTTGATAATAGGATGATTTTTGGCCTCAGGTAGCAAGTTCAGAGATTGTTCTTCTTCATGTTCACTTTGGCAGCACATATATTAAACTGGAAACAATACAGAGATGATTCGCATAGCTCCTGCACCTTCAAAAAAATAAAAGTACCCTGACCAGTTTTGCTCAGTGGTTAGAGTGTCAGCCCACAGACCAAAGGGTTGCAGGTTTGATTCTTGGTCAGGGGCACGTACCTGGGTTGCAGGTTTAATCCCTGACCTCAGTCAGGGTTGTGCAGGATGCAACCAATCAATGTGTGTCTCTCACATCAATGTTTCTCTCTCTCTTTCTCTCTCTCTCCCCTTCCCTCCCTTCTACACTATCTAAACATCAATGCAAAAATATCTTTGGGTGAGGATTAACAAAACAACAAACAAAAAAACAACAACAAAAAATAAGCATTCCTTCTTTGATTTTCTGAAAGAGGTTATATAGAATTGGTACTCTTTCTTTCATAAATACTTGTTGCAATTCATTATTAAACTCATTTGGGCATATAATGTGTTTTCATTAAAAATATTTTTTAATTTTGATTTTGGTTTTCTCTTTGATCCATGGGTTATTTAAAAGTACGTTATTTAGTTTCCAAATACAGTATTTAGGGGTTCTGGCTATCTTTCTGTTATTGACTGCTACTTTAATTGCAGGAGTCAGAATACATACTTTGTATGATTTGAATCCTTTTAAAATTAAGAATTGTTTTATGACTCACAATATATTCTATATTGGCAAATGTTCCATGTGCACTTAAAAAAATGTGTACAGTATTCTCCTTTGTCCCCAGGGGATACGTTCCATGACCCCCAGTGGATGCCTGAAACCGAATATAGTACAAACCCCTTATATACTGTTTTTTCATACATATATACCATAATAAAATTTATAAATTAGGCACAGTAAGAGATTAGAAACAATAACTGATAATAAACTAGAACAACTATAACAATACACTGCAATACAAGTTATGCTGAAGACTCAAGAGGGACCCTCTGCCAATTTCCAGGACTCTCTCCTCATGACTGCTTTTCTGGCCCTGCGCCTTCTGGACGCTGGCTGCCGAGGCCTCTGGGCTCCCAGCTCCAGTTCCTCAATTCAGGGGAGCACTGGCCTGCGCTGGGGTTCTCCCTCCCTGTGCTGTGCTGGGGAAGCTGTGCAGACGGAAGTCGGGGACGTTGTGGCCCTCCCCTCTGTTCTGCTTCCTGAAGGGTTATTCTGCATGTCGTTTTTTCACACTCAGTCCCCAACTTACTGTGGTTCTTGGGATTTTCAGCGTGATGACGGTGCCAAGGCGATGTGCACTCACCAGAAACTAGACGCAGAGGTGTGAGCTTGGGTCTTTTCCAGGGTGACGGTGTGCAACACCCCCGCAATGCTGGGCGGAGCGGGCTGATGGGAGTGTTCTGAGGCCAGGCCGGGCCAGGCTGGACCGGGCTATGATGCTGGGCAGGTTAGGAGCATTCAGCGCATTTTCAACTTTCGCTATTTCAACTTACAGTGATTTATCGGAACCGGAAGCCCATCATCAGTTGAGGAGCCTCTGCATTTCTTTCTGGTGTCTCAGTGTTTCAAGCAGGAGGGTGCATCTTGTCCTGTTACCCCAGGAAGCAGGAGTCGTATTAGGGTGTTAAAAATATTGTGGTAAAGACCGGCCGGTGTGGCTCAGTGGCTGAGCATCGACCCGTGCACCAAGAGGTCGCTGGTTCAATTCCCCGTCAGGGCACATGCCCAGGTTGTGGATCAAATCCCCAGTGGGAGACATGCAGGAGGTGGCCAATCGATGTTCTCTCTCATCGATGTTTCTATCTCTCCCTCTCCCTTCCTCTCTCTCTAAAATCAATAAAGGAAGAAAGATTGTGGTAAACAGATAGAACGTATCACTTCAGTGGTGTTTAGTGCACAGATGGACCTGAGCACACTCCCGCTGCGGTGCGGCCCTGGACTTCCATCTTCCCAGATGGACACGAGCCCCGGTCCTGTGCGGCGCTGTGGGGGCTCCGCTGTGGAGTCTGCATGGGGTTGTCTGTACCTTTATTCTGAAAGGCTTTGCATTTGCTGATCTGGACCTTCCAAGTCGGTTCACAGGCTTTGCGAGGGGGGCTGGGCCAGGTAAACCTGTCCTCTCTGCGTCTCGGGTGGGAAACGCGGTCTCTCCACTCACGATGCCCGGAACGCAGTGCTCCCCGGCCTCACGCGACTTCCCAAACCCCCTGCTCTCTGCCAGGCCTGTGGAGTGCTGCCCTTGCTCACCGCGTGGTGTTGGGCTAAGGACCTGGATGGCAGCTCCTGCTCTGCAGGCTTCCTCCCGGGACACGGCCCTGCGCCCGGCCCCTCCCCAGGGGACCCCGCGCCCCGCAGTCCTTTCCCCTCCAGGCAGACGCCTGCCAACGTGGCACTGACCCCACGTGTCACTGTCTTCAGCAATCGTGCCCTGTGATGGTTTTCACCCAATTTGAACGCAGTCGCTTCATGTCGGTCGAGTTCTATTGTTCTGTTGTGAGGGGCCTCATACTGGTCTCCATTCGGAGCGGACCCAAAAGTCCTGGGAGCCCAGAAGTCCTGGGGACCTAGAAGTCCTGGGGACCCAGAAGTCCTGGGGACCTAGAAGTCCTGGGGGCCCAGAAGTCCTGGGGACCTAGAAGTCCTGGGGACCCAGAAGTCCTGGGGACCCAGAAGTCCTGGGGGCCCAGAAGTCCTGGGGGCCTAGAAGTCCTGGGGGCCCAGAAGGCCTGGGGACCTAGAAGTCCTGGGGGCCCAGAAGTCCTGGGGACCTAGAAGTCCTGGGGGCCCAGAAGGCCTGGGGACCTAGAAGGCCTGGGGACCTAGAAGGCCTGGGGGCCCAGAAGGCCTGGGGACCCAGAAGGCCTGGGGACCTAGAAGGCCTGGGGACCTAGAAGTCCTGGGGGTCCAGAAGTCCTGGGGACCTAGAAGTCCTGGGGACCTAGAAGTCCTGGGGGTATGTAAAACCAAGGGGTGGCTCAGGCGTCAGGGTGTCGCCGCAGACTGAGCAGTCTCAGGTTGGCTTCTGGTCCAGGGCACCTACCTCCCTTATTGTTGTCCTGGTCATGGGGGAGGCAACCAGGTGATGTGTCTCACTCTCTCTCCCCCACCCCACTCTCTCTGAAGAGAAATGGAAAAATATCCTTGGGTGAGGATTTTTTTTAAAAAGCAAGGACATCTACTCCATGTCTGTCCATGAGTTCCTCCTCCTCAGCCCTCCACCTCTTCAGGAAGTCCTCAGAGTTACAGGGCCTGTGCAGTCCCGGTTGTGTGGAAGGGACAGGCGGGCAGAGGAGTCTCCTGACGCCATGAGCAGAGACCCGGAGAAGGAGCTGATCTAGAGAACAGGCAACGCCTGGAACTGGCAGTGTATTGGGGAGGAATTTGGACTTTCACCGGGCAGGGCACCGGGACCCTTCCTGAGTCAGAGACCACGAAGTCCTGCTCACACCCGTTTCCTGGTCATTCCCTGGGGCACCCTACAGGGCCTCCCACTCAGAAAGCGATACCGGGATCGCCCAAACGTAGTGAATAAGTGGGCGAAGTAAGTTGGTGTCCTCACTTCAAAGGCAAAAGAATTGTTTCCTATGTGTTTCTGCAGTGTTTTTCTTAAGCTGTCAGAGATTTTAGATTTGTTTGAGCGGATGTCCAGCTCTCTGAAATCCTCACACCACCATCCCGCTTTAAGGGAGCTCGGCCTCTCTGCCTGAGTTTGGCGTGTGGGGTCAGCCTCTCCCCCGCCCAGGCAGGTCACCCAGCCAGCACAGGACAGACACTGGAGCCTGGGCCCCTGACAGGGCAGCTGGCCGGCAGAGCAGGGCCTTGGGCAGAGGGAGGGAGGGAAGGAAGGTGACTGTGTGCAGAGGAATTCACTGCTTGTCTCCAAGTTGCTGTTGCTCTGGCCCAAAGCCTTTCCGCCTCTGCCAGCCTGGGGACCAAGCCCAGCAAGTGGAGTCCGGAGAGCACCTAATATGGCTTTCCCACCTCTGGGGAGGGTGCCACGGACACCCAGCGGGGCGGGGACAGGGGGCGGACTGCGGCCTGGGGAGCTGGCCCTGGAGCTCTGTGGCCTGCCCCGTTCCCCTGGGCTTCCAGCCCCTCCCTCCGGCCTGGGCCTCTGGGTGTGGGCAGTGGGGGCCTGTGGAGCAGCCCCAAGCTGCTGCTTGGAGGACACAGAGCCAGGGTCGGGGGAGGGGCCTCCCAAGCACTACCCTGATGGCATAGAAGGGGGGACAGCACAGGGCTGCGGGGACCCTGGGCTCAGACAAGGCCCTGCCAGAAACCCCTCCATGCCTCTTGCCAGGGCTGCCTCGCGACCCTGAACCAGTCTCCTCCCGAGGACACGACCAGAGAGCCCGGCCGTGGCGCGGCTGTGTGCCTGCTCCACCGGCTGCAGGACGCTCCGCGGTTCTCTGACCACAGCCTGGGGGGGGGGGGGGGGCGGGAGGTGGCGGGGTCATCGCGGAAGGGCCCTGGGTCGGTTACACACGGGAACTTAAAATGAGCAAACCCGCACCCGCACGTGGGGCCCCTGGCTCAGTAGTGAGGATCGCTGCTCTCCCCGGGCCCGCGTGTCGGCAGGACTTGGGGGGCGGGGGGACGCGAATCGAACCCTACTTCGCAGGCCTCGCTCCAGCCTGAGCGCGCCGAGTCCAGGACCCCACGGGTGGGGTGTCGGAAACAACTCTTTCCCGGCATGCACCTCCTCGGCAAGGATCCGGGGGGCAGTGATGGCCTCAGTGGGTGGGGGCCGCAGGGCCCAGCTCCCAGCTCACGTCAGGTCGGGGCCGTGCTGCCCAGTGGTCTCGGCCGTGCTGCCCTCTAGTCTCTGGCAGCATTTAGTGACCAGTGACCAGGACCCTCAGCTCAGCTGAAGCGGACTTCAGGTCAGATCTGGAAGAGACTGATCGTGCTCCCCGAAATCCCCCCCAAGGTGCTGCATCAGGAGTGGGGCCTGCGAGGAGGTAACGAGGTCGGGCGAGGCCTTCCGAGTGCGGCCCGTCCAGCGGCCCGTGGCCTTTTGTTACCGCGGCCTGAGCGATCCAGTAGCCCAGCGTCCGCATTTCCCCTTTTAAACTAACTTCGCCTCTTCTCGGTGTTTGCGTCTCCAAATACAGTTTAGAAGCAGATTGTCATTTTTCGACATAAACCCTGCTGGGGGTTTCGGGACTGCATTGGATCTATGGATCAATTTTGGAAGAATAAACAACAGTGTTGATTATTGTCATGTCTAAACATGATATAGTCTCCATTTGTTTCGATCATTTTTAATTTCTCTCATCACTGCTTTGTAGTTTTCATGAGGTCTTTCATTAAATGTAATCCTAAGTATTCTATGTATTTAGATACTACTGAAAAGGCTGTTTTTCATACTTTATTTTCCAAGTGTTTTTGCTGGCACACAGAAATATAACTTTTGTGTATTGACCTTGTATCCTGCAGTCTTGATAAATGTTATTAATTCTAGTAGTATTTTTTATTCCTTAGAATCGTCTTGTAGACGATTGTGTCTGCAAATGGAGACAATTGTACTTCTTCCCTTCCAATTTTATGCCTGTAATTATTTTTAATACATTGGCTAGGACCTGCAGTACAAGCCAGTCTGACCGTGTTCCCAGCTTAAGGGGAAAGAATTTAGCCTTTCACCATTAAGTATGATGTTAGCTATAGGTTTTCCATAGGTGCCCTTTGTCCCATTAAGGAAGTTTCCTAGTTTGTTGAGAGTTTGTTTTGGTTTTTTTTTTAAATATTTTTTTCCCCTTTATTGATTTTAGAGAGAAAGAAAGGGAGAGGGAGAGAGAGAAGAAACATTGATGAGAGAGAACATCGATTGGCCGCCTCCCGCATGCCCCCCACTGGAGATTGGCCCACAACCTGGGCATGTGCCCTGACTGGGAACCGAACCGGTGACCTCTTGGTACGTGGGTCTATGCTCACCACTGAGCCACACTGGCTGGGCTGTTGAGAGTTTTTTAAAATTATTAATAGATGTTGATTTCATTGATTTTGTTTAGTGATCATGTTCTTTTTTCTTTTATTCTGTTAATGTGGTAAATCACAATGATTTTCAGATTGAACTTTCAATAAACCCTATTTGTTTATGACGAATCCAGTTGGTCCTCGTTTTTCGCAGTTAATCAGTTTCAGACTCTACCGCGATAAATGAATTTCCGCGAAGTGGGGTTCTTGATTTACATACAGTAGTCCCTCGAAGCGCGAAGTGGCGGGGAGCGACTGTATTTATATATTGCTGCGTTGTTTGAGATTCTGTTGAAGAGTCTTCCACACATGTTCATGAGGGATATGCGATTTCTTTGTTGGAAAGCCTTCATCAGCATGTGGTATCAGGATTTTACTGACCTCCTGAAATGAGTTGTAAAAAGGTCCCTTTTCTGAAGGAATTTGTGTAGTGTTGGTACTGTTTCTTCATTATGTTTGATAATTTGCATTTTTCTCCTTGGAAAAGCTTTCTTTAAAAAAAAAAAAAAGGTTTTAGAGAGAGAGAGAGAGGAAGGGAGGAGAGAGAAACTTGGATGAGAGAGAAACAAAGATGAGCTGCCTCCTGCATGCCCCTGGCTGGGGATGGAGCCTGACCCCTGGGCACGTGTCTGGACCCGGGAATCGAACCGGGACCGCTCTGTGCTGGGACTATGTCCAACCAACTGAGCCACACTGGCCGGGACAAAGCTTTGTATAATGAATGTATTTAATTTTCCATTTCTTTTTGAGTCAGTTATGATCATTTGTCTTCTAAGGAATTTTTTCAGTTCATCTAAATTGTTGAATTTGTTTAAATAAAATTGTTTCAGTATTTTCTTGTTATCCTTTTAATATCTAAAGAACCTGTACATATTTATTTCTACTGTTGGTTGTTTGTATTTTCTTCATTAGTGTTGCCAGTTTAACTATTTTACTAATCTTTTCAAAGAACCAGCTTTTGGCTTTGTTATTTTTTTCTGTTGTTTATTGCTGTTCTTTTCCTAGCTTCCTTAGATCACTGGCTTTAAGCTTATCTTTTCTATTATATGCATTTAAATGATAAATTCCCCTCTAAGTGTGTTTAAGCAGCATTTTACTACTATTATTTAGGACTGTGTTTAATTTCCAATATTTGGAGTTTTTCTAAATTTCTTATTGTGATCTATTACTCCATTACATTGAATTATTGTGCTCTAGTATAATTCAGTTGTGATCTGAGAACATACTTTGTTTGATTTGATTCGCGTTATGGCGCAGCTTATGAGTTAGCTTGGCTTGAGTCTGTGTGACCAGAGTGGGATTTGAAGCATTGTCACAGAGGAAAATAGGGGCACACTTGGGGTGCAGGTGTGCCCAAGGAGCTCAGGGCTGCTGACGCATAGGTGTGAGGCCAAAAGTTACGCAGGGAGGTTGGGAGGTGAGCGGGCCCTTGGGCAAGCAGGTGGGAGCTTCATCCATTGGAGGGGGTGCCATGGCGATGCCTCCACATACCTCCAGAGTGAGGCCTGCCCCCCACCAGGCCGTTCCGAAGTCCCACCAAACTCAGTCTGCACTTCGGTGCTGCTGTCCAAGAATGCAAGTCACATATCACATTAAAAAATGTCTAGTAGCTACATTTTTAAAAGTAAAAAAAGAAACAAGTAAAATTGTTTGGGTGATGTATTTTACTTAACCCAGTATATCTAAAATATTACTTCAATATATAATCACTCTAAACATTATCGATGAGATCTGTGACTTATTTTTTAATAATTCTAGGTCTAGTCCAACATCCAGAGGAGCCGCGTTCCAAATGGCCAGTGGCTTGTGGCTGCCGAGTTCGACAGTACAGGCTGAGACCCAACTTCATTTCTGTAGAAATGCCAAGCGTCGTTTGAATTTTACGTACTTGAATTTTCCAGGGACTCTGTGACCATGCAAACAGAGGGTTGAGGTTTGACTGTACTTGGTTTTTTCTGGAACTTTACCGAGAGTTGTTCACTGTTTGGGGAAGTGATATCATCCACAGCATGCGCCCCTCCACCCCCCGCCACTCCTGCTGTTTGAGCCCCCAACCCAGCATATGCCCCGATCAGCAAGGCCTGTGACTGTCACGTTCATGGTGATTCGACCTGTGCGCACAGTCACTTCAGTATCTGTGTGTAAGCATATTACTTTATAATGCATTATTTTGTTTCTTCTTTGTATTGTCACTGAGCGTTATATTGATTTTTATAACATTATGAGTGTAGGCAGCTTGTGTGTGCATACATTTCTTATCAGGTTACTAAAAAATATATTGAAACACATTCAACTAATATTAAACTATCACTAATCATGAAAATATTGGCTATAAATAAAAATATAAAAAATACTAGTTATAGCCCTGGCCAATTTGGCTCAGCGGTTAGAGCGTCAGCCTGTGGACCGAAGGGTCACGGGTTTGATTCTAGGTAAGGGCACATATCTGGGTTGTGGGTTCGATCCCCGGCCCCTGTCAGGGCGTATGTGGGAGGCAACCAGTCTGTCTCTCTCTCTCTCCCTTCTTCCCTCCCTCCTTTCCTTCCACTCTCTCTAAAACAAATTAATGGAAAAATAGCCTCAGGTGAGGATTAACAACAAATAAAATAAATAAATACTACTAGTTACGAAAAGGAAGACTGGGTCCCCACCGTAGAGAAGGGGCCCTCGTTTAGGTTTCCACCGCCTCGCCCTGTCTGGAAGAATGGAAACCAGACTGGGCCCCGTTGGGGTTGGAAACAGTTTGCTTCATTTGCTTCCTCATATGGAAAGTCACCCCGAAGTTCTCTGGCTGTGGAAAACTCGATGCCATGGGATCTGGGGTTATTTTACAAGGTAAAGAGCTCTTCCCAGGAAATAAGTCCTGTCATGTAAAGTGACTTTGTAAACGCCATTTTTCCTTCCGAAAATGTCAGGGCCCCTTTCACCCTGTCCTGTTGGACCCATTTCCTGGCCTCAGTCCAGCTGCATCGACGACCCGTCGTGAGCTGCTTCCCGGCGGCTGTCCCAGCGGCGGTGCTGGGGTCACCCGGAGACCAGAGCACTGTCACACCACGGGGTCCCCCAGAGCGGCGCCGGCTCCCGAGGAAGACGTCTGTGCTTTCACACTGTTCTCAGGGCAGCAGAAACGCCACCCTCGCCAGCGCGGTGCCGTGATTAGAAAGGACCCAGGGGACACTTCTCTTCGGGAAGGTAAGAACATGGTTAGATTCTCGGGCCTCTCACTCTGGTTTCTAGTCTGTTTCACCGGAAAGTGATTTCCCGGCCCATCCGCCCGACAGCCCCGTCCCCAGCGGGACCTGCCCCAGGGGTGGTGAGCAGGAGCTTGTGGACTGAGGGGCTCTCTCTGCACCTGCCATTGTTTCACGTTCTGCGGGGATGACATGGGTGTTTGGATCCTCTCAGGTGGGGGTACTGTCCGTGTTCCACGGGTGAAAAAAGATTTGATGAATTTTCTCTTTGCTGGAGAGGCAGGCCACCCCCTTTGGGGGTCGAATGACCCTTTCACAGGGGTCGCCTAAGACATAACAGTAGCAAAATTACAGTTATGAAGTAGCAACGGAACTTATGGTTGGGGGTCACCACAACATGAGGAGATGTGTTAAAGGGTCGCGGCATCAGGAAGGTTGCGAACCACCGCATGTAGGTCGAGCTCATTCGGGTCTTAACCTCATCTCTTTTCCAAACCACGGCCAACATGCTGTGTAACCCAGGCCGGTGATCTCGTGGGGTTCCCCCGGCTGTGTAACCCAGGCCAGCGATCTCGTGGGGTCCCCCCGGCTGTGTAACCCAGGCCGGCGATCTCGTGGGGTCCCCCAGCTGTGTAACCCAGGCCGGCGATCCCGTGGGGTCCCCCGGCTGTGTAACCCAGGCCGGCGATCCCGTGGGGTCCCCCGGCTGTGTAACCCAGGCCGGTGATCTCGTGGGGTCCCCCGGCTGTGTAACCCAGGCCGGCGATCTCGTGGGGTCCCCCGGCTGTGTAACCCAGGCCGGCGATCTCGTGGGGTCCCCCCGGCTGCGTAGCCCAGGCCGGCGATCTCGTGGGGTCCCCCGGCTGCGTAGCCCAGACTGGCGATCTCGTGGGGTCCCCCGGCTGTGTAACCCAGGCCGGCGATCTCGTGGGGTCCCCCCGGCTGCGTAGCCCAGGCCGGCGATCTCGTGGGGTCCCCCCGGCTGTGTAACCCAGGCCGGCGATCTCGTGGGGTCCCCCGGCTGTGTAACCCAGGCCGGATATCTCGTGGGGCCCCCGGGTCGCCTCTCAGCCTCCTTGTTCAGCAAACGTTTGGTGAGCGTCTGCTCTGGGCACGGCCCAAGCCACTGCAGAAGTTTCCCAGCTCTCCGTGTGCGGGGCCCCGGGGTCGGGCAGGGAAAACTGTTCCCCACAAAGTACTGCTGGAGGTCTGGGGGGTCAGAGAGCGTCAGAAAGCAGCGGCCTCGGTGAGGACGCCCAGGCTCGCGCAGGCTGGTCCTCCCACCGGCCCGGCGGTGGGTGGGCTCCCTGCTCCGTGATGGGAGTAATTCGTCAAACTGTGGTCCCCAACTTCGAAAAGCCGAGGTTGGGGCGAGGCGCTGCTGATGTGTGCCACCCAGATCGGCCTGGAGGGGCTGCCCCAGCAGTGCCTTACCCATCCCGCAGCCATCCTGCCTGGGAGTCACAGTGGCTGGGAGGACCAGCCCCGGCGCTCACCACCAGGTGACCTTGGCAAGTTACACCGACCTCTGCACGCCTGTTTCCTCGTCTATAAGATGGGGACGTACTCTCTTCGCAGCCTTGCTGTGAGAATTCAGAGTTAATGCTCCTGGAACAGGGCTGGATGTGTCGTAACTGCTGGACCGGTGTCACCGTCACTGTCACAGACCAGCCAGACCCAAGAGATGGCCTCTCCCACCCTCAGCGACTGGGAAGCAAAACAGAAAGAGGAAGCAATGGCCTGCCCGGCTCCCCCTCCGCTAGACCCACAGGCTTCATCAGGACAGAATTCCTGCCGGTGTGGATGGGACCAATGGTCACACGTAGGTGTGGTGGCCAAGGCCTGAGCACTGAGGGCCACTCCTGCATCTTCCCAGGACTCAGAGTTAAGGAATCTCTTCGTGGGCTCACTCATGTCTTTAGCTCTTTGTGTGTGTTCTGAGGTGCTCACCAAGATTTGACCCCGTTTCTTTTGTTTCAGTTTTACATAAACACCAGGAAGAAAGAACTGTGCATATGTAATGTGAAAATTATCACATACTTTACCTTTAAAAAACAGTTGTGTAGCATCCTTTTACCTCCCCCTTGATCTGGATCAGACCCGTCTCTGTGGTGTATTCACGTGTCCACATACATGCCCGTTTAGTCCCCTGGGCAGTGCATGAGAACTCATAACATTAAACAATTTTTAAATGGTCTGTTTTGAAAATTTAAAGAAAATATATGGATAAGGTAAAAATTCAAATAGTACAGAAAGTAAAGTAATAAAGTAGGCTCCGTTCCTCTGTATCCCTCTATCCTGATCCAGTCCCAAAGGAATCCACTTTATTTTATTTTATTAGTTTTTTAAATGTTTTTATTGCCCTGGCCGATTTGAATCAGCGGTTAGAGCATCGGCCCCCGGATCAGAGAGTCCCGGGTTCGGTTCCCACTAAGGGCACGTTCCTTGGTTGCAGTTTGTCCCCGGCCCTGGTTGGGTCGTGTGGGTGGCGGCTAGTCGATGTGTCTCTCTCACATCGATGTTTCTCTCTCTCTCTTCCTCCCTTTCTCCCTCCCACTCTATCTGAATCTGAAGATAAATGCAAAAATGTCCTCGAGTGAGGATAAAAAAAAAAAGGAAATAAAATGTTTTTATTAATTTTTTTTAGAGAGAGAGAGATAGAAACATCAATGTGAAAGAGCAACATTCATCCACTGCCTCCTGCATGCCCCCTACTTGGGATGGACCCCAAAATCCAGGCCTGTGCCCTGATCAGGAATCAAACCTGGACCTCTCAGTCCCTGGGACGACACTCAGTCCACTGAGCCACACCAGCCGGGCAGGAATCCACTTTAAAAAGTGTACTGTGGATAATTTCATATCCATCTCATATATGGTCATGTGCATCCTTTTCAAAATCCCACAAATGGACCTTTCTGTACCTATTTCTATATACCTTGCTTTTCTCACTTTATACTGTTTATGCTTTTTCCATGTTACCTTATCCTACTTAACTATCTAGCAATATAGGGTATCCATATTGATGTAACGAATTTCACTGGTTTAAATTCATCAAATTTGGAAATATTTCAGTCATTATCCCTTCAAATATTGTTCTGCCCTCACCCAACACCTTTTCTAGGACTTCAATGACATGCACGCTGACATCTTGACACCGTCCCACAAACTGTCAGTCAGTCTTTCGTTGCCTGTGCTTCAATGTGAGAGAGCAACACCCCTCCACTGCCTCCTGCACGCCCCCTACTTGGGAGGGACCCCAAAATCCAGGCATGTGCCCTGACCAGGAATCAAACCTGGACCTCTCAGTCCGTGGGACTGAATAGTTAGGTTGCTCCTGTCAAGGTCATTGCTCTGGGATTCTGCAGAGCCATCTATGAAGCCGATCCTGTGAGTTTTCATTGCAGATTTTCATCTCTAGAAATCCACTTGATTATGTTTATATCTTCAGTTTCTTATCTCATGTTATTTTATCAGTCCTTGAGCATTTTTTTTTTTTTTCAAATAATTTGCTAATCTCTACTGTGTGCTTGGGAAATCCTAAGTCCTGTGGGGACACAAAGTGATACAAATGCAGGTCTCCTTCACATATGAAGGCACCTTGACTGCACAGGGGAAGCGGGGTGGGTAAGGCAGGTCCCCCTCCTCAGCAGCTCCTGGTGCGAGGGAAACGCAGACACAGAAACAACCAGCGGGGCTGGGGAGTGAAATGCGTGCTGGTGTCTGGGTAACAGGCGGGGGGGCCACCCAGGGAGTCGCACTGAACACTGAGCTGTGAAGCCACGTCTGCAGCCCGGGGCAGGTGCTCGTGGAGGGGGTGAGGAGGCAAATCCAAGAACTCAGAGTCTGGAGTCCCTGGGAGGTGGAGGGATCCTGAAGGGTCCTGGGGGAAGAGGGTCTTCACAGTGAAACTCTGCACCTGGACAACTTCCATGGAACCTGCCCCCCAGCCCCAGCTGCCCTGCCCACTACGGCTTCCTCCTGCATCCCTGGGTTCTGACCCAGAGTTCTCACCTCCCTTCCTTTCATGTCCTCTCCCCTCAAGATGAGAAACTCACACCCTAGGAATCTTCCATTGTTTTAGGAGTCCGGTGATGAGGTACGCCATACATCGTATGGTATGGCCAGCCAGGCTACCCCACCAACCCGCCATCATTCCTCACAGTGAAATCCAGGGGTGCCTAGGCTATCCCCCCACCTACCACCTCCTTTGGCTCAGGCACCCTTATTGCTGACCTTCCCTGTTATGCCTAGCTCTGCACCCCCAAACTTTCCATTGTGTATATGTACCCCATCTTGATCCATTCATCTATTGATGGACACCTAGGTTGCTTCCATATCTCGACTATTGTAAGTAATGCTGCAATACACATAGGGGTGCATCTGCCTTTTTGAATTAGTGTTTTTGTTTTCTTCAGATTAATACCCAGAAGTAGTATTTTGGGGTCATATGGCAGTTCTATTTTCAAGTTTTTGTGGAATAGCCATAGTTTTCCACAGTGGCTGCACCAATTTAAATTCCACCAACAGTGCATGAGAGTTCTCTTTTGTCGACATCTTCACCGGTATTCACTTGTTGATTTTTTTTTAAATTTATTTATTTATTATCTTTATTGTTGAATGTAAAATGTATTACAGATGTTCCACAGTTTTCCCCCATTGACCCCCTCCTCCCCACTCCCGCCCCCCTCCCGCCTTTTCCCACACTATTTTCTGTGTCCATTGGTTATGCATATAAGTTCTTTGGTTTATTTCTTCCCACCCCCCACCCCCAACCCCTTTCCCTTTGAGGTTTGTCAGTCTAGCAATGAATTTATACTTTTTTTTTTTTTTTTATCCTCACCAGAGGACATTTTTCCATTTTTTGTTCAGGTAGAGTGGGAGGGAGAGAGAGGAACAGAGAGAGAGAGAGAAACATCGATGTGAAAGGAACACATCGAGTGGCCGCCACCCGCACAACCGACCAGGGCTGGGGACAAACTGCAACCGAGGTACACGCCCTTAGCGGGAACCGAACCCGGGTCTCTCAGGACCGCAGGCCAACGCTCTAACCGCTGAGCCAAACCGGCCAGGGTGAATTTATACTTTTTAATCTTTTCACCCATTCCACCAACCCCCCTCCCAACTGGTGACCAACCAAATGTTCTCTGTATCTATGAGAATGTTTCTGTTCTACCTGTTCATTTTGTTTGTAGATTCCATTGTTGATAGATATGTATTCATTGCCATTTTGTTTGTTCATATATTTTATCTTTTTCTTCAAAAAGACCCTTCATCATTTCATATAATAACAGTTTGGTGGTGATGAACTCCTTTAACTTTTTCTGGTCTGGGAAACTCTTTATATGGCCATTGATTCTAAATGACAGCTTTGCAGGATAGAGTAATCTTACTTTTCATCACTCTGAATATTTCTTGCCACTCCCTTCTGGCCTGCAAAGTTTCTTTTGAGAAATCAGCTGACAGCCTTATGGGAACTCCCTTGTAGGTAACTAGCTGCCTTTCTCTTGCTGCTTGTAAGATTCTCTCTTTGTCTTGAACCTTTTGCATATTGATGATGATGTGTCTTGGTGTAGGCCCCTTGGGGTTCATCTTGTTTGGGACTCTCTGTGCTTCCTGGACTTGTATGTCTGTTTCCTTCACCAAGTTAGGAAAGTTTTCTGCCATTATTGTTTCAAACAGGTTTTCGATTTCTTGTTCTCTCTCTTCTCCTTCTGGCACCCCCAAGATGCGAATGTTGGCACGCTTGAAGTTGTCCCAGTGGCTCCTTACACTATCCTCATTTTTTTGGATTCGTTTTTCTTTTTGCTGTTCTGATTGGGCATTTTTTGCTTCCCTATATTCCAAATCGATGGTTTGTTCCTTGGATTTACATTATCTATTATTGAAGCTGTGTAAATTATTCTTTATTTCAGTTAATGCCTCCTTCAATTCTAACTGTGCATCCATGATTTCTGACTGGTCCTTTTTTATGCTCTTGAGGCCCTCACTAAGTTTACTGAGGTTCTCACTAAGTTCAATGAGCATCCTTATAAGCAGAATTTTGAACTCAACATCTGTTAGGTTGTTTATCTCCATTTCGCTTAGTTCTTTTCTTGGGGTTTTGTTCTGTTCTTTCATTTGGGACCTGTTTCTTTGTCTCCTCATTTTGGCTGCCTCCCTGTGTTTGTTTCTGTGTATTACTTAACAAGAGGTATGGGGCTAGCTGAGACCAGATGCTGCTTGTTTGAAAAAATTTAGGAAAAACCTGAAGCAGGATCCAAGACAGGCCAATCTATGGTTAAGCAAGTGGCAACAGCTTGGGTGGGCCTGAAAATTGGGTGAGGCGGGGCGGGGCCTCAGGGAGTCAGCAGGGCGGGGCTACCAGTGTGAACCAGGTTGCTGGAGTCCCAGATATGGCGGCTGTCTGCCGCCCCAGGGAAGGGCTCACCAAAGGAACAAAGGCCTCTGACAGCACATTTGTCCCGGAGAAAGCCCCCTCTTCAGCCCTCGCTCCAGTGCCAAACAGCTCAGTTCTTCCCTGTATGTCTCTGGTGCCCTCGAGCTGCCTCCCCTCCGAGCTTAGAGGGAGAGAGTCCGAGAAGTCTGTGCGCGGGCCCTTTAAGGAGCTGCCTGGGGCTCCAGCCGCTTCAGCCTCCCTGAGCCTCAGTTCCCGCTGGTTTTTCCAGCCAGAAGCTATGGGGATTCTCTTCCTGGCACTGGAACCCTGAGTGGGGCACCTGGTGTGGGACAGGGATCCCTCAGTCCTCAGGGAGGATCTTCCCAGCCGAGGTGTCCTCCTGATTTTATCCGCCACACGTGGGTGTGGGACCAGCCCGTCGCGCCTTTGCCGCCTCCGCCGCCTCCGCCCTCCTACCAGTCTGGATGTGGCTGCCGCTTTAATTCCATAGTTGTGGGACTTCCATTCAGCTTGATTTCAGGCGGTTTTGAATGATGGTTGTTCTGTAGTTTAGTTGTAACTTTGATGTGGTTGTGGGAGGACGGATACCGCGTTTACCTCCCGCCATCTTGACCGGAAGTCCCACTTGTTGATTTTTTTGATGGCAGTCATTCTGACAGATGTGAGGTGGTATCTCATTGGGGTTTTGATTTACATTTCCCTGATCAGTAGTGATGTTGAGTATCCTTTTGTGTATCTGTTGGCCATCTGTATGTCCTCTTTGGAGATCTGTCTATTCAGGTTTTCTACCCACTTTTAAACTGGCTTGTTTTTGTTTTTTTTTTCCTTTTTTTTTTTTTTTTTATCCTCACCCGAGGACATTTTTCCATTTTTTGTTCAGATAGAGTGGGAGGGAGAGAGAGGAAGAGAGAGAGAGAGAAACATCGATGTGAAGGGACACATCGAGCGGCCGCCACCCGCACGACCAACCAGGGCCAGGGACAAACTGCAACCGAGGTACATGCCCTTAGCGGGAACCGAACCCGGGTCTCTCTGTACCGCAGGCCGACGCTCTAACCGCTGAGCCAAACCGGCCAGGGCTAAACTGGCTTGTTTATGTGTTGTGTTTTTGCTGTTAAGTTACATAAGTAACGCCTTACCCGATGTATCATTTACAAATATCTTCTCCCATTTAGTAGGTTGTCTTTTCAGGTTGTTGATGGTTTCCTTTTCTGTGCAAAACTCTTTAGTTTGATGTAGTCTCATTTGTTTATTTTAGCTTTTGTTTCCCTCTCCCAGTGAGACAGAGCCAAAAAGATATTGCTAAGACCAGTGTCAAAGAGCATACTCCTTGAGCATATTTTTCATAGCTTTTTAAAATTTGTCTCTAATTTGACCAGGTCTGCCATTTCCGGATCTGTTTCTTTTGACTGATTCTTCTCCTGTTTATGGATTACATTCTTCTGCTTCACGGAAGGCCTAGTAATTTTTATTGGATGCTAGATGTTGTATGTTAAACATTAAGTGTCTGAGGCTTGTGGCTTCCTTTCAAGAACGCTAAGGTTTTTTTGTTTTTCGCTGGCAATGAAATTGCTTGCAGCAGCTTGACCCTTTCAAGTCGTGTTTTCAAGCTTTGTTGGGATGGGTTTCAAGTAGCCCTACTACTTGAGCCTGACCCTTCTGGGGTCTTCACTCTGGCTGTGAGGACTTATAGATCTCCTAGCACCGTCAGCTCTGGGACCTGTCCAGCTTACAGACACCTGTGTTTCCTTGCCTTTTGGAGTTTCACCCTATACCTACACAAATCAGTTTCTAGCAACAGATTCAAGGGGCCCCCGTCAGCTCTGGGACCTGTCCAGCTTAGAGACACCTGTGTTTCCTTGCCTTTTGGAGTTTCACCCTATACCTACACAAATCAGTTTCTAGCAACAGATTCAAGGGGCCCCCTTTCAGATTTCTGGAGCTTTCTCTGTACATTTCTCCTCTCCAGTATTCAGACTCCCAAACTCCAGCCACCCCAGCTATTCAAACTCCAGTCTCCGACTCCTCGACTGAGCAATGGCACACTCTGCTTGGTTCCATGTGTCATGGCCCGTGTTTTCTGAATTTGTTTGTGTTAATTCAGTTAGTATTTATTAAGCCTCTACTATGAACCACAAACTTTTCCAGGCACATGGGACATGTCAGTGAACCAAACAGACAAAAATCCATGTCCTCCTGACTTTAGACTGTGGTGACGGCTCTACAACTCAATATACTAAAACTATAGAATTGTACACTCAAAATGGGTCCATTTTATGGTCTATGAATTATATCTCAATAAAGATGTAACAAGAAAAGACATAGTTTGGGTATGAATAATCTAGATGATTCTCTCCTTTGTATATATTGGAAATTTCCACAATAAAAAGTTAAAATAAAAGTATACCTTATGGCATCCATCAAGATGATCTCCTTTAACATATCAATGGGATAACTTATATTAATAGATTTTCAAGTGTTGAACTGTTTTTTCATACCTCAAATAATCGCCCCCCCCCCTTTATTGGTCATGATATATTGTTTTTGTAAATATACTGAAATAGAAACCTGTGAATATTTTATCTAGGATTTTTGCATCCATATTGGTAAGTGATACAGGTGTTTTGGTTTCCCCCCCTGCTTTGTCAATGCTTAGCTGTCTCCTGTAAAACCTGTTGTTTTAGTTAGTTAGGCACCTGACCACACAGAACACAGGGTCATATGGCAGCTCCTAGAAACCTTTCTTAATGGAACTGCTCCTGGCCTTTGCCCTTTCTTCCGCCTTCATCCTTTGCCCTGTGCTGCTGCAACGCAGGTATGTCAGCCGGAACCACGAGGACAAGGACCACAGCCTCGAAAAGGTGGCACAGTGAGCTGGAAGTTGCTTGGACTGCTGAGGACGTCCTGGCGCTGAGCTGCTGTGCCAGGACCAGGCTCTCTACCTGTGGGCGTGTCTGTGCGGCTGGTTTAAGCCGCTCTCACTGGCTCACCCTGACTCACAGCTCATCCCAGTTCAACTGATGGCTTCATATAATCAACCGGAGGCTTGCCATCCTTCTCAATAGCCTGCACCAGTTTAAAGAGCAGAGCAACGGGCTGACCCCTGAAGCTTTGGTTAAAAACCTGCAGTAAAACCATCTGGGCCTGGCACCTTTTTAGTGCAATTTCTTTGGCTTTTTTTCCCCTTCAGTTTATCCCCTAGGCTATCATTTTATTCAGGTAACCTACCTTTGTAGGAGTTACTCTGCATTTTATTGAAGTTTGCTCGTTTATTGGCAGGAAAGGTACATAGTTTAATATTATAGTTTTTTTTCTGAGAAGTTTTATTGTTTCCATTTGGTCGGGGGCATGGGAGAGGGCCCCAGGGCGGTTAAAAGGCTGCCTAGTGGTTTTAGGAAGAGGCTCAGGCAGAAGCCAGGCACCAGGGGGTGCAGAGGGGCCCCCCAAACACCTCTGGGCTCCATGGGCTCCTTCTGGTCATGCTTGAGGGGGGGCCTTCGGAGGAGACACTTGCCCAGCCCAGCGTGGGGGCTGGCCAGCTTCAGAGGTGAGCCAGGTGTGGCCCATCTTCTTCATGTTTCACCTACTTATCTGAGAAGTAGTTCTCCAGGAAGTCGCAGGCTGAAGGTCCGTGCAGGCAGATCCAAAGGGCCCGGCTCATGTTCTTCTCCACGGCGTCCTGAACGGCACCCCACTTACAGCCGCACATCTTGGAAGAGGGAGCAGCCACCACACTGGTTTTGCATCTTCAAGAGACGCTCGGGGCCCTTGGCTTCTCCTCAGCCACCTGCTGGCAGTGGCCCAGGCCCTCCAGAGCCGCGTCACGGTGCAAGCAGAAGCCCAGAGAGGTAGGTGTGGGAGCCCGCAGATGAGGCTGACCGGGGGGTCGACGGGGCCTCCACCTCGGAGGAATAATTCCGACAAATGTGGGAGCTCATGGCTGGGTGGCCATCAGGAGTTAAGCTCAAAAAATGGTGTTGGCTGGTCTGAGGCCGAAGCTGGCTGAGATGGTTCCACAGGCGGCAACTGGAAGAGGCTGGAGGGCGGCCGGAGGGGCGTCCTAGGTCTGTCCCGTCCACACACTGTTGAAGCCAGAGACAGGGCCAAGGGGCCACCACGGGCACTGCCAGTAGCATTCTCATCAGGCTCCTTTTAATCTGAGGTTGTTCTTAGTATTACACGTTTCTTTTTCTTTGTGTTTTGTTTTGTCCTATTAAAGTTCTTCCAATTGAATTAGTCTTTTCAAAGTACCAACTGATAGACTTATTTATACATTTTCCTATAGTGTTTTTGCTTTCAAATGAAGTCCTGCCTTTATCATTATTATATCCTCCCACTTAATTTTTTTCTGACTTTTCTAAACATTTACTTCGAATGCCACCTCAGCAGTTTTCTTTTTCTCTGGTAAGAACATCAAGCCTGTCGTGATTCAGTGTGTCCTTTTCACTAAGTGAATGAAGTCTTGGTTTCCTCTTTGACAAATGTTCTATAACTTACAAGTGTTTATATTGAATTTGACTGTCTTTTTGGTATTAATTTCTAGTTTTATTGCACTACAGGAGAGTATATGGCTTGGGCAATTTCTACTTGTTAAAATTTTATTGAGATTTTCTCTTTGTGGCAAAAATAATTGTTGAAATTGCTGCCATTTTTCTATGGATATAAAGGAACATGATAGTGAAAATTTTAGGAAGTAAATGCTCTTATTTTAAATTTTAACTTTTTTACATATTGGGTTTTCTTGATGATTAGTGATGTTGAAACTGTTTTTTAAGTGAGTATTAGGATTTCACTCTTCTGCTCCTTTCCGCTGTGAAGTCCGAGCACCCGCTCCTCGGTGCACCCCGTACATCTGGCTGCCGGCCCTCCCCAGGCAGCCGTCAGTGGCTGCTCATCTGCAGACAGAGAAGCGCGTCCCATTCTGTCACTTAAGACCCAGAGGTTGTGGTCTTGAAGCACTAGTCCTTGACCAAGGTGGGAGACGGGGAGCCCTCATGACAGGTGATGTCCACCTCATGGGCCCCCCAGCCTTCCTCCGGAACCCTCCTCTCTGGACCTGCCGCTCCGCAGGCTGCCTCGCCTCCTGCACAGCAGGGCCTGGCCAGGCACTGAACACAGGCCGACTCTTGGGAGATGACAGCCGTGCAGGTCACCGGCAAACCGAACAAATGTCTCGATGTTCTCTGTGCCCTTGGTCAAGCAGGCGCGCCCCAAAATCTGGTGACAGTTTTGAAGGAGCAGATTAAGTCTTATATTCTCCCAGTAACTTAGACCTGCAGTGTTTTCTGTATGTTACGCGGAAGCCTCAGGGCAGGGGTGGGGACATCACACGCCTCACCAGAGAAGCAGTTCCAGCCAGCACATTAGGGGTGAGTTAAATGTTTGACCAAACAGAGTAGGCTAATATTTATGCTAATGGTTTTGTATGGCCCGAGAATGTCACAAATATCCAAATGGCTCTTGGCAGAAAAAAGGTTCCCCGCCCCTGACTGAGGGGCACGGGCTCGGCAGGGACCCGCATTCCCATTCCACCAGGACATTCACAGGAAGGCACAGGAGACCCTCACTGAGCTGTCAACCCCGTGTGCCTTCCCCTGCTTTGGAATGATGCTCGCCCTAGTCATTTGACTGCATTTTGTATACATGAAGGTGGATCAGCTTTGATCCTGCAAATCAGGTGTTTTTAAGATTTTGAGTTAAGTCCCATTCTCTGAAAACCTCCCAGTCTCAATATAAACAGCTTCCGGTGGTCAGAGCGCAGAACACACGGGCCTGGGAGACCTTCTCTCTCCTCCACCTCAGACGCACCTGTGATTGCTTCCTACTCAGGTGGCTCGTTGTGAGTCCCGTGGCTACAGTACTGTTTATGCACAAGGTGGCCTTCCCTTCGGAGAGCACTGTCCCAGCAGCCGCCCCGAGGGAGCTGCATGCCTCGCCCCGCGCCCCCCGCACAGCTCCCTCCCACCGCGCTGGAAATCAGCCGGGAGATTTGAAGAGTGGCTGGTGGAGAACGTGGTCCGGGCTGCCCCACGGACAAGACCCGTGCCCACCTCGGCCGTGGCTCTCGGCTCCGGTTCTCCCGGGAGAGGGGGCAGGACACTGTGCTTGCCACTTGGACGGCTCCCAGGAAGTCACTTGCCGCAGGCCCCGGGGGGCTCAGAGCACCCGCACTTGCTCTTACTCGAGGTGAAGAAGTCAGGACGAGAAGGTGGCTTCCCTGGGATGTCTGGGTCTCCGGTCACCCACCTCATTCCTAAACGACCCAGGACAAATCTTTCCTTCGTCTTAATTTATTCAGCTGATCAGAACTGAGGCCATTAGACAATGAACACAGGGAGCAGAGCCACTGGCTCAACAGAAGTGACGCAGATGACGAGTGATGGGAAACGAGGAACAAGCAGAAAAGCAGTCTTGGCCATGGGGAGTGACGCCAGGTGAAGCCAGTGAGGGGAAGTGGGCTTCGCAAGGTAGAACCGGACCATGATGCTCCCCGGGCTGGCGGGGAGGTGCGGGGACTCGGCGTTCCCTGGATGCCACCCTCACCTGTAAATGGGACACTAAGTCCCCTCAGAGGGTGCTCACACGGGGCTCCACAGTGGTAACAGGTCACAGTGCGAGGGCAGGGCCGACCCAGGGCACTGGGGCTCACCTGGCCTGACCCTCTGAGCCCACGCGGTGCCTGCCGCTCACCCGGCCTGACCCTCTGAACCCACGCGGTGCCCGCCGCTCACCCAGCCTGATCCTCTGAGCCCACTCACCCGGCCTGACCCTCTGAGCCTGCGCGGTGCCCGCCGCTCAGCTGGCCTGACCCTCTGAGCCCGCGCCCACAGCTGGTTTGTCAACACTCGGCACGGACGCTTCCAGAAGGGAGCGCGGCCGCCCCTCCGAGGGGCTGGGGCAGCCTCACCTGAGGTGGGGCCTCCCTGACAGGCCTCCTGGCAAGTTTCCTGGACGTCTAGGAGCTGGCACCAGAGGGAGCTGGCACCAGAGGGCAGCACCCAGCGCACCTTCGGAAACTGCTGCCGACCGAGAGGAACGGGATGCGTTACAGCTGCCTCACGGGTTATTCTTGGTAATAAGATGGCACTTCTTTCTGGGAAAACCGTAACTTAGTCATTTTAATCACCCAAACACTGAGTGATAGTGAAAACCAGCCCCTTTTCTTTGGCTGCTGCATCCAAGAGACCTAGCAGTCCAGTGGCTTGAGGGTGAGCCTGTGTCTTTGTCCTGTGATGACGACAATGGCAACACGGGGTGGGGAGGCGAGGTGCTCTAGGCTGGGGTGCAGGGCCAGCAGGGTCCTCCCTGTCACATGACCACACCTCGCTGCACAACCTTCCTGAACAAGGGAGTAAGAGGCTGGGAGGGCCCAGAGGCCTGCTGCAGCCCGTCACCAGCACACGGGATAACTGGCCCAGCGTTTTTAAAGGGTGAGGCCGACTCGGACTCCACTGTCAAAGGCAGAAACCCCGTCAGGGTTCCACCTCCACCAGCTACCAGAACAGGTGGGCTCGGGACGGGCTCCGCACAGACTCGGCACGGTGCTCTGACTGGGTTTGTTCCCTCTCCACCTTCTCGGGCTCCCAGTGCGGCTGAGAACTGGAGCAGCCCCATTTCTGCTGGGCTCTGGCAGGCGCGACGCGCCCCGGCTGAACGCGCCCCGGCTGAACGCGCCCCGGCTGAACGCGCCCCGGACCCTCCCGGCCAGCCAGCCAGGCTCTCCCTCCGCCCGCCCTCTCCTCTCGCTCAAGAGAACCTGACGGCCCAGAGCCCCCGGCAGTGGACGCCCCCAGCTCCGGCCAGGGCAGCAGGACAGGTGCTGCTCAACACACACAAACATCTGAGCTTCCTTAACAACCACTGGCAGAGGTGTCTGCCAAGGGGGAGGGAATGTCCAGCCTGAGGCCCGTGCCTGGCCCAACTGGGCTGAAGGAAATGATAGAGGCGGCTGAGCTGCGGCTCCTCCTCAGGCAACCATCACTCCCCACGGAGGGTACTCGTCATGGCTGTAATCCATAAAATGGGTTTACTAAGGAAATTATATAGCAATATACGCTTCAAACCATCTCTCAAAATTGTTTTTTTTATTAAAAATTATTTCCACCCTTGAAATTTCCCAGAACGTATAGCCTCTGTTTTCTGCTACTTTAAACACATCATCGAAGAGGGGTCATTGTTAACGTCACGTGAGCATGAAGAGCTCCGTGAACCAGGGCACTCTGGGAGCCAACCGCGAACCGGCGGAGTCGCTCGCTCCCTGGCAGAGCCCCGGCTCCTTGCCGCCCGCACCCGCCCGACACTGCTGGAGACCACGGCCGCAGCCTCAGCGGGCCTTGCCAGGCGGACGGCGGGCGGGGAGGGCCGGTGGCGTGCCAAGCGCAGGCTCGTTTCCGAGGACATGTCGGCTGTGGGTCGATGGGAAGACTGGCAGGAGCAGGGAATGGGCCGTCACAGGCTCACCACACACTGGGCCACAAGGAGGTCAGGAGAAAGGGGCTTCCGGCCCAGACCACCAGGTCCAGGGTACTGTCCTGGCACCAGCCAGTGTAGACAGGTCTTCACCGCCCAGAGGCACAAGCCTCCTGCTGGTCAGAACCCACCCAACACCAGGCACAGACATATGTGCCCTAACAAGCTGGTCCTGAAGTGCATTCTGGGAATACGGTGGCATGCGATTTCATACCAGATCCTGAGACTTCAGAAATACTTCAGCCATTGTCACCAAATCCCTTCACTCATGACAGCAAGGAACACTTTCTTCCAGTTTTCTACGTTTTTTTGTTGTTGTTCCTTACCTGAAGATATTTTTCTATTTATCATCAGAGTGGGAGAAAGGGAGGAAGAGAGAGAGAAACATCAATGTGAGAGAGACACATGGACTGGCTGCCTCCTGCACAACTGACCAGGGACGGGGATGAACCGCAACTGAGGAACATGCCCTTGACCAGAATCGAACCCACGGCTCACTGGTCCACGGGCTGACGCTCTAACCACTGAGAAAACCAGCCAGGGTCAGTTTTCTAAAAGTTTTAAAGTGATCATGAAAAGCGCTGCAGAAGAGCCACAGAGCAGAGAGGAATCAGTGCCCCCGTCTGCAGTGGAGGCCCCTCGGCACCCCTCCTCCAGGGCATCGGCAGGCGCCACCAGCAGGGAGCAGGCCTGTCCCCGTCCCGCAGTGGCTCTGTCCATCAAGCAGGCGCAGAGGGCTCCCTGCTGTCCCAGGACCTCACTTTCCAGCGAAGCTCTAACTGCTGCTGCAACAGTCCTCCGCCCCTAGAGCGCAGCCAGGAAGTCAGGAGTCATCGGAAGTGTTGCTTTCTGGGGAAGATCTGGCCAATAACTTTAAGAAATCCCGAAGAATGTCAAAGGAAAGGTCTGACTGGAGCCCCCGCCGGGGGCAGGAGTCCCGAGGAAGAAGGTGCCTGTGACCTGAGGGCCAGGCGGACGTCTCGTACGAGTCGCGGAGAAAGCGGTCTGTGCGGGCGCTGGCTCTGCCCGGGCACCCGGGCTGCTCCCCCACGGCCCTGCCCGGGCTACACCCTGCAGAGCTTCAGCGGGAAGTTCTCCGTGATGAGGTGGTCTCCGTGCAGCAGCACGACGATGTTCACCTCGAATTCTGGGAAGACAAAGGGCGGCCTTCACTCACCGGCCCAAGCCGCAGGCCCAGCGGCCGAGCAGTGCAGCCGGTGCCGTGGGCTCCCGTGTCCCCTCGCCCGTCCGTCACCGTCACCGTCACCCGGAGGGCTGCACTTGTCTGAGTGCACCTCATTGGGTTTACTGGTTCCTCTGGACATCGCTAACTTTTCTGAAACACCTGTTCAAACGTTAGTCTTTGACCTTTCAGTAAACGGTCCTTTCTCCAGAAGCTCTTTAGCTGCTACAGGGAGCCTTGTGGAAGGAGCAGAGGGGTGAGGGGAGCTCCCTGAGGACGGCCCAGGCCGCCCCAGTCCACGCGGGAGGGGAGGGGCCTGTGTGGGCCGAGAAGCCAGCTGGGCTGCAGGCACAATGGCAGCCCAGTCCCACAGAACTCAGCTGTGTCACCTGGTCCAGAGCCCCACCGATGGCTGGAGTCCCAAGGACGCCGCCCGGTGTGACCGTCGCTTCCCCCAGCAACACCCCGGCAGGAGTGGTGCACAGCAGTGCCGTCCCGGTCCTTCCTCTACTGTGAGCATCCTCGCGGCATGAGAACCCCCTGGGCCTTCCTTCCACCCCCCAGACCCTGCTGTCCCCTGGAGGGCTGGTGTGGCTGGAGTGCAGAGGACGGTCAGGGAGCCGGGACCACGTCCGGGAGCTGGCCCCGGCTGTCCTCATGGCAGAGGACACGAGCAGAGCCATGGAATCAGGGAGGCGTCTGCCCGAGCCTCCAAACTCCGGCCTGACCGGGTACTGACGTCACCTGTGTGATCGGCACCCAGCCACTGCTCTTGAACTTAAGTCACAGCACCCTGACATAAAGCAACAGCACCTTCAGACCACGTGTGCAGTGTCCCGGGGACGGCAGTGCTGGTGGCCAATGTCACACCTCCAGCGGGCCCAGAACGTGGGCAGCTGAGGGCACTCACCCTGCTCTCTAGGCCCCTGGTACCTTTGGATTTTGTTCTGTGGGCACATACTACCTATTCCAAAAGAATTAAACATGTGTTCTGAAAAAAATCGTGGTACCTTGGCTGGGGTCAAGTTTGACCAATGTCATCTTACAGGCGTCCTGACCCCATATGCTCTCAACATAACATTTCCAATAACACACTCAAGGGCTCCACGAACATCAGACTGTGCTGCTGAACCCCAGCGAGCTGAGCTCCGGGACGCACACCGCACAGAGGCCCAGGTAGCACCCAGGATTCAGCGGCAGATGCAACAACCCTTCCTGCTCTCTAAACAGCCAGCATGTGCTCAACTTTGGTGAAGAGCCACACTTACTTACATTTCAAATTAAATTATTTGGATATTTGGAATTGTTTAAGGTAAAATCACAATCTAATTAAAAAACAAAGATTCTCTCTGGAATAAAAATAACACACCTTAAAAGATTTAGGGGGAGCCCGCAGGCATGGCTTGTGGTTAGAGCATTAGCCCACACACCAAAGGGTCACAGGTTCAATTCCTGCTCAAGAGCATGTACCTGGGTTGCAGGTTTGATCCCTGGCCCTGGTCGGGGTCATGCAGGAGGCAATAAATCAATGTGTCTCTCTCACATCAATGTACTTTCTCCCCCACTCCCTCGGGTAAGGATTAACAAAAAAATCCACATATATATTTAGGGGGAATATGACATTAATAAAATGCACTGGCCTTAGGGACTATGTTCCCATTTCTCAGAAAATCAGATGTAACTGAAGAAGCTGCCAAACCCCCATCACCCTTCTTTACCAGTAAGCCTGGCCATGATGCAGAAGCTTGTCCCCAAAAGGCCTAGGCTTCACGATGACTAATGTTCACAGGATTGTCACGTTCCGGGTCTCCAACCTGACCTCCATGCACAGCACTGGCTTGTCCCTTGCCTTAGCCCACACTGACGTGGTCACTGGCATCTCCCTGGGTAACAAAGCCAGAGCCTTCAGAGCTGGGACTACTGGCTGCGGACCCCGCCCTGGCAGCTTCTCAGTGAGCCTCGTCCTGTGGCTGAAGGACCAGGCCCTGAGCTGCACCTGACCCAAGCAGACGGTGTGTCTGTCCCAGGCGTGGGGAGGCCCTTTAATGCGGGCCACGCCCATCACAGAACCCCAGGGCCATGAGGGCCAGGAGCCAGTGCTTACCCACTTTGAAGTTGGTGGTCTCCAGTGTGGGGCAGGTGAACAGCCGGGGGAAGACCATGTATATGGGGACCGACAGGCTCCGGCAAACGTCCCCATCAGCGATTTGAATGTTCTGAATCTCGGTGGCGTCGCGGGCATACCCTTCTGCGCAACCTGGGGGTGGGTGGAGAGCACCATGTGGTCAGAAAATAGCAAACGTCCAACAAGAGGATCAAGGACGCTGCATGGACGCACTCGCCACAGCTCCCTGTCCTCAGACAGTCACTGGAACGAAGCCCCCACCCCGTCCCAGGGGCAGCAGGCGGCCCTCACCGCAGGTCTCCACGCGCACCAGCTGCAGCTCGATGCTCCGGACGGCAGCCTCCGAGCTCTCCACCACCAGCTCTCCGGTGAGCGGCTGTGTGATGACGCAGCTGGTTGAGTTCAGATGCCCTCTGATGAGAAATCTGGGGAGCAAGGCTCTCTAACACAAAACAAAGACATCAAGACTGGAAATGACTCCATAGTCATTTAGGTACAAATAAAAATGGAAAACAAAGATGGATACTTGTTTTTTAATCCTCACCCGAGGATAGTTCTTCCCCATTTATCTTCAGATAGAGTGGGAGGGAAGGAGAGGGAGAGAGAGAGCAACGTGAGAGACACATCGACGGGGTACTCCCGCAGGACCCTGACCAGGGCCAGGGATGAACCACAACCGAGGTAGGTGCGACCGGAATCAACCGGAGACTCTCCGGTCCGCGGGCCGACGCTCTAACTGCTGAGCCAAATCGACCAGGGCAAAATGGATACTTTTTGATAAAATCCACTGGGATCCTGTTTTACAAAATGGAGACAAGGTAGAGGAGTACTTACATCTTTTGCCAACTTAAGTAACAGACTGAATTTTCCACCTCTACCTGCAGATGCAGGCACCTGAGCCCCGCACAGAATCTCCCAGTCACCCTGCCTGCCCAGAGCAGGCTGGGAAGCTGCTTCTCGCCCAGGAAATGATCAATAAGAATGTCTGAGGGAGTGTTCAAGGGCACTAGGCACAGAGACACACACACACAAAGTTTTAAAAAGATAATTTTAAAATGTTCTCAGTAATACAGTTTTGAAAAGTCACCACATTTATGTTACTTCAAAGACACTTAGAACAGTGTCCTCACTTCTTTTAAATTTTTTTTCTTTATTGATTTTAGAGAGAGAAGAAAGGAGAGGAGAAATAGAAATCTCGATGAGAGAGAACATCGACTGGTCACCTCCTGCATGCTCCCCTGGGGATTGGGCCCACAACATAGGCATGTGGGAATGGAATTGGTGACCTCTTGGTGCATGGGTCGACGCTCAGCCACTGAGCCACACTGGCGGGCGTGTCCTCACTTCTTGACTGTAACCTACGGGCCTTCCCTGGCAGAGGAGGCGGCCGGGTGTGGCAAAGGGAACACAAGTGCAGTCAGACAGCAGCTCCCGCCGTCTCTCCTCTGGCTGCGTCCCAAACACTGAGGACGATGCAGAGTTCAGACACCACTGTCCAACACACATACATGAGCCAGTGTGAGCCACCCATGTAATTAAATTTTTCCAGTAACCATATTTTGAAAAGTAAAAGGAAACAGGTAAAATTACCCAGTATATCCAAAATATTATCACTTCCACATATAATCAATATTTTAAAATTATGACGTTTGCATTCTCTTTCTCATGCTGAGACTTTGACACCCAAACCTTATGCTCACAGCTCATCTTGGCTCAGACCAGCCACATCTCAGTACAGTGGTCACATGTGGTCAGTGGCTGCCCTGCTGGACAACACAGATCCAGCTGAAGAGCAAGGAGCTCTGGACCTCGGGACTCAAAGGCAGAGAGCTCTAAAAAGGTCTAAAATAACTAAAGAGAGAGTTCTAAAAATAACTAAAACAAGCTACTTGTTTAGAAAAATAAGAAGTAGTAGCAGTCTACATTAAAATTATTTTAAGCAAATACCTAGCCAGTGTGGCTCAGAGGATTGAGTATTGTCCCATGGACTGAGAGGTCCCGGTTCGATTCCCGGTCAGAGCACATGCCTGGGTTGCAAGCTCAATCCCCAGTGGGGGGCATGCAGGAGGCAGCCAATAGATGTCTCTCCCTCACATCGATGTTTCTATCTCTTTCCCTTCCTCTCTCTCTAAAAATCAATAAAAACATATTTAAAAAGAAGAAAAACTGCCGCCAAAACATTAAAAAATAAAATACAATAAAATTATTTTAAGCAATGAACAATGAAAAGCTCTCAAGATCAAGCATCCCCTCTCCTTGCACCAACACAATGTTAACACACACAAGTGCAAATAAACCTACTTCTGGCAAAGCTATGGACCACCACCCCGAGAGAGCCCAGTGAAACATTTCTGGGATGAAGTGATTGACAACAATGCTCACAAGAGTTCAGGGACTGCGTCCTACAGCTGGCAGAGTTCTGACATGAGCGATCCCAGCAGGCCTTGGGCACTGCATTAGTCAGATCAGAGGTGGGGGCACCCAGGGAAGGGGTCGTCGGTGGGCACTCACAGGTAATGCATCAGAGGGTGGGCAAACTGGCCATGTGTGGGCTCTGGAATTAGCGCTTGCCCCAGGTGGCCCCTAGTTTCCCTCAAGGGGGACTTTCCACCAAGGAGACTCCCAAAGCAGGCTGGGCAGGGCTGGGCAAGGCTGGGCAGGGCTGGGCAAGACGTTTATGGCCACAGTGCAGGAAGGAGCCTACTGATCCAGGAGACAAGCTGCCCACACACCTGCCCTGACAGAAAGCCTCCGGAGCCCGATGCCCTCCCCCTGTACAGTGCCCCAAGCAAGGCTCCTCTGGTCAAAGTGTGTGTGTGTTTTTATTTGTCTGTCTGGTTTTATCCTCACCCGAGGACTATTTTTTTTCTTTTATCTTCAGATAGAGCAGGAGGGAGGAAGGGAGGGAGAGAGAGAGAAACATGAATGTGAGAGACACACATCAACTGGCTGCCACCCACACGACCCCAACCAGGGCTGGGGACAACTGCAACCGAGGTACGTGCCCTTAGCGGAACCGAACCCAGAGACTCTCCGGTCCACAGGCCAGTGCTCTAACCACTGAGAAAACCGGCCAGGGCCAGAGTATGTGTTTGTAACCAAAACAGATTGTCATTTGGGTTAAGACCATACATATTAGATCCTCATCTATAAATATAAACTAGTAACCAAGAATCAATAAACACTTAAAGAAAATAGAAGCGAGAAAAAGAGGCACTCACTCTAGAAACAGAAGAAACGTTCCCTAAGAAACAGCAGCAGCACAGGAGACAGATGACGGGCTCTGCATCGCAATGAAAGGGGCTATCCTGAAAAAGGGCTGTGCTTAGAAATGAATCACAGTGTTGCTGAATAAGCACTCCAGAGCAGGGCTAAAGATTCCCTGAAGAGCAAACCCCCAAACTGGAAGACTGAGCCAAGGGCTTCTGTGATACACCCAGGAAAGGATAACAGACAATTCACTGGGTTGAAGGAAGGTTCAGCCTTCAGAATGAAAGAGACACCAAATGCCAGGTACACAGACTAAAGCAAAATCCAAACCTGGAAAAATACTCTGAAATTTGAGTGCACTAAGGAGGGGAGACGTTGGAAGTTTTGTAGGGGAGCAGGGATGAGGAAGAGAGAGGGAGAAGAAACAGATCAGCTCACACAAATCTGAGGACCAGATTGTTGTCAGTATCACTGGGCACCAGAAAACCAGGGAACTATTTAAGGACAAATGATATTAGAGCCGAAATTTTCTCCCTTGACTAGATTCAAGTGTGGAGCAAAGTAAGGTATTTTCCAGGCATTCAAGGATTTACATTCACTCCTCACCCTTTCTGAAAGAATGACTCTAGGATATATTTCAGCTAAACAAAAAAGTTGAAAATGGAAAACATAAGCGAGTAGAATCAATGGTAAGCAATGATCACAACAAAACTTACAGTTAAGATTACGGAAGGTGACTGATACTTTAGGCCAACTATGAAGAACTGACTTGTAAGCCAATTTAAAGACTTAACACTGGGAAAAATAAAACTAATGACAAGCTAGAACTTAGATTTCAAACATAACAAACAAGGCAGTGTGATGGGAGGAAAATGCAAAAATGTTACCAATCTTCTGCCGGAAGGTGGTTATTTTCAATGCTGTGATTTAAACTTATAACTGTCCAGGTCTGTGTGAACGTTTAAGGGTAACTACAGAGAAAGGAGAAATAGTCTGTCAGAGAAAAAAGGAGAAAACAACCCTAAGAACAGAAAAAGAAACAAATCCTCACAACCTTAATAAATCAGACTAAAGACAGGAAAAAAAAAGAAACAATAAAGTATACCAGAGAGTACAGGACAAGGGTAAGGAATAAAATGTGACAGTTTTCAAAACAAAAAAGAATGGGTTACCTTCCTCTGCCAGAGACTGTATTTCAACAGACCTGGTTAGATTCGGTTTGCAAGGGACGCCGCCTGCTCAGCACCTCTTCCTCTCTCCAGCTATTACCATATTTTGTATTATTTAGAGTCTTCAGAAGTAAGAAATAGGAACTTCTATCCAGCATAAGAACAAGTGGGGCTAACTGGGACACGAGGAACCTCAGGTCGGGGTGAGGTCTCAGTGCAGAGCCGGGCCCAGCTCTACCACCCACTGTCCCTGCGAGCGTCTCCTCACGGTTCGCATTCCTGCAGAAGAAAAGTCTGCATGGCCCACTGGAGGCATGTGCTCTCCAGAAACTGAAGAAGACAGGGAGGGGTGGTAAAGGGACTTGCTGAAAGGCTACCCACGACACAGCCCTGCCCCAGCCGTGGCCCCGAGGGACGAGGCCAGCGTCACTTGTGTGCCCCAGTCCCAAACTTGCCTTCAACCTGACTAATCAACAGGGCCCGGAGAGCAGGTGGTGCAGTGAGAGTAGGAAGAAAAGCCATGTCCATGGATGACCAGAGACAGGTGGCCAGCAATGAGAGAGAGGGGACGGCCACCAGGGCAGGTAGAGTGGGACTGGGACTCAGAGAAGCGTCGACCACAATGCAAAACCAGGAGATGTAAGAAATAACCAACATATATCCTCAAACTTTTCAAAAGTATTAGTCTTCTAAGTAGTTACCAAGTTTAAAAAGAAGTCAAAATAGAAAGTACAGACTATTTTGGGTACAGACGATAATCAGGAATTTCCTCTCGATACCAAAGAAAGAACACTCAGGCCCAGTCTGTCGGAGGGATCCGATGACTAAGAAAACATCCCCGGCATTCGGGGGTGAGGAACACTTACCTCTTTGACATTCTGTAAGGTTTCGGGTGTGATGGTGAAGTCCACAGGACTCGGAGTCAGTTTCCCCTTCTGAGGCTAAAACAGGAGGTAAAACCATATCAGTTGCTTGACAGCCAAGAGTTCTTCAGGTTAAACTGCTCCTTTCCTTTTTAAATTTCTTTAAAAAAAAAAAAAAAAATTTTTTCCCCCCTTTATTGATTTTAGAGGAAGTAAGAGGGAGAGATAGAAACATCGATGAAAAAGAACATCGATGAATAAGAACGATTGGCCGCCTCCTGCACGCCTCGCACTGGGGATTGGGCCCACAAGCTGGGCATGTGCCCTAACTGGGAATTGAACCGACCTCTTAGTGCATGGGTCAACGCTCAACCACTGAGCCACACCGGCCAGACTGCTCCTTCCCTTTTTAAAGAAATGAAAGGCAGCACAATAACCAGGAAGAACTTGGTACTCAGAAGCAGGACACCTGGGCTCTGAACGCAGTTCTGCCCCAAAACTGTTGAATTCTATGTCAAAGTTCTTCCTCCCCATGACTCAGTTTCCTCATCTGTAAAACGAGGGGATAGACTTCTTAATCTCTAAGGTCCAGAATTTAAAAATTAGACTTAAGAACCAGAGTGGCATTCCTAGGAGATATTTTAAACCTCTCTCTCAGAATCCGAGCTAACACCAGAGTATCTACAATGTGCTGCAAAATACACACGGTGACCCTCCAAGTGCTATGTCACTGGTCCCACTTCACAGACAGGACAGTGAGGCACAGAGAGTGTCCACGGCAGAGACGAGGTGCCATCTGGCTCCAGTGCTGGTGCTGTGATAAACTGGGCCACACAACTGTCTACCTGGAAGAACCACTCCTATGAAATATAAATGTTGCCGTAATTAATTAACAATGATCATGTCCACATCATAGCTGCAGAATACACCCAAGCTTCTTCAGGGCCTGCCTGGCATCCCTCACTCAGCGCCCAAAGCCCATGGCACCCAGATGGCAGGGGAACCACGTGCAGGAAGGCACAGACCCGTCTCCCAAGTGGACTCACTTACCAAAAGCTCATTCTAGGGAATATTCTTTACATATTCTTTTTATTAATGGGGTCGCAAACATATATATATATTTTTTTAATAAATTTTTTAATCCTCACCTGAGGACATTTTTCCATTTTTTGTTCAGATAGAGAGGGAGGAAGAGAGAGAGACAGAAACATCAATGTGAAAGGGCCACATTGAGTGGTTGCCACCTGCACGACCCAACTAGAGCCGGGGACAAACTGCAACAGAGGTACGTGCCCTTAGCGGGAACCAAACCCAGGTCTCTCTGGACCACAGTCCAACACTCTAACTGCTGAGTCAAACTGGCCAGGGCCGCAAACATATTCTTTAGTGAATATGTTCTTCGTCACAAGATGTAAAGGATACTTGTCATCAACTACAGGTCACATGACCCACAAGGCTGTACACAACTCTTAAAGGCCACAGACTAATAAGGTGCCAGGGGTGGGGAGAAGCCCAGACGGCTCAGTCACTGCTGACTACCCTCAGGGTTCTGCAGTGAGGAGTGGGCCTGGGTTTTGCTCTGGGCAGGATGCTGATTTGGGCTCATTCTTCACAAAGTTGAAGGTTCTTTTTATTCAGGACATAAAAGGTTTTGTCTTTTTCAGGGAATAATCTACATTTAACAAATTTTTTAAGGTTTTATTTTATTATTTATTTTTAATTTAATTTTATTTTTTATTTTTATTTTTTTTCCAAATCTTTATTGTTGGATGTAAAATGTATTACAGATGTTCCACATTTTTCCCCCATTGATCCCCTCCTCCCCACTCCCGCCCCCCTCCCACCTTTTCCCACACTATTGTCTGTGTCCATTGGTTATGCATATAAGTTCTTTGGTTTATTTCTTCCCACCCCCCCAACCCCTTTCCCTTTGAGGTTTGTCAGTCTAGCAATGAGTTTGTGCTTCTTAATCCCTTCACCTTTTTCACCCATTCCCCCAACCCCCTTCCCAACTGGCAACCAATAAAATGTTCTCTGTATCTATGAGAATGTTTCTGTTCTTCCTGTTCATTGTTTGTAGATTCCATTGTTGATAGATATGTATTCATTGCCATTTTGTTTCTTCATACATTTTATCTTTTTCTTCAAAAAGACCCTTCATCATTTCATATAATAACGGTTTGGTGGTGATGAACTCCTTTAACTTTTTCTTGTCTGGGAAAGTTTTTGTATGTCCATCGATTCTAAATGACAGCTTTGCAGGATAGAGTAATTTTGGTTGTAGGTTCTTGGTTTTCATCACTCTGAATATTTCTTGCCACTCCCTTCTGGCCTGCAAAGTTTCTTTTGAGAAATCAGCTGACAGCCTAATGGGTACTCCCTTGTAGGTAACTAGCTGCCTTTCTCTTGCTGCTTTTAATATTCTCTCTTTGTCTTGAACCTTTTGCATTTTGATGATGATGTGTCTTGGTGTGGGCCTCTTGGGGTTCATCTTGTTTGGGACTCTCTGTGCTTCCTGGACTTGTATGTCTGTTTCCTTCACCAAGTTAGGAAAGTTTTCTGCCATTATTGTTTCAAACAGGTTTTCGATTTCTTGTTCTCTCTCTTCTCCTTCGGGCACCCCCAAGATGCGAATGTTGGCACGCTTGAAGTTGTCCCAGAGACTCCTTACACTATCCTCATTTTTTTGGATTCTTTTTTCTTTTTGCTCTTCTGATTGGGGTTTTTTTGCTTTCTTATATTCCAAATCGATGGTTTGCTCCTTGGATCTACATACTCTATTATTGAAGCTGTGTAAATTATTCTTTATTTCAGTTAATGCCTCCTTTAATTCTAACTGTGTATCCATGATTTCTAACTGGTACTTTTTTATGCTCTTGATGCCCTCCCTAAGTTCACTGAGGTTCTCACTAAGTTCATTGAGCATCCTTATAAGCAGTATTTTGAACTCAGCATCTGTTAGGTTGCTTATCTCCCTTTCGCTTAGTTCTTTTCTTGGGGTTTTGTTCTGTTCTTTCATTTGGGACCTGTTTCTTTGTCTCCTCATTTTGGCTGCCTCCCTGTGTTTGTTTCTGTGTATTACTTAATGAGAGGTATGGGGCTCGCTGAGACCCGGTGCTGCTCGTTTGAAAGAATTTAGGAAAAACCTGAAGCAGGATCCAAGACCGGCCAATCCTATGGTTAAGCAAGTGGCAACAGCTTGAAAGTTGTGTGGGGTGGGGCAGGGCCTCAGGGAGTCAGCAGGGCGGGGCTACCAGTGTGAGCCAGGTTGCTGGAGTCCCAGATATGGCTTCTGTCTGCCGCCCCCGGGAAGGGCTCACGAAAGGAACAAAGGCCTCTGACAGCACGTTTGTCCCCGAGGAAGCCCCCTCTCCAGCTCTCGCTCCAGTGCCAAACAGCTCAGTTCTTCCCTGTGTGTCTCTGGTGCCCCTCAAGCTGCCTCCCCTCCGAGCTTAGAGGGAGAGTCCGATAAGTCCGTGCGCGGGCCCTTTAAGGAGCTGCGTGGGGCTCCAGCCGCTTCAGCTTCCCTGAGCCTCAGTTTCCGCTGGTTTTTCCAGCGAGAAGTTATGGGGACTTCTCTTCCTGGCACTGGAACCCTGAACGGGACACCTGGTGTGGGACGGGGACCCCTCAGTCCTCAGGAAGGACCTTCCCAGCCGCGGGATCCTCCTGATTTTTATCCACCACGCTTGGGTGTGGGACCAGCCCGTCTCGCCGCTGCGCGCTCCGCCGCTGATGCACCGCCGCCCCCCCTCGCGCCGCTGCCCCTCCTACCGGTCTGGATGTGGCTGCTTTTATTTTTTTCCTTAGTTCCGTAGTTGTACGACTTCCATTCAGCTTGATTTCAGGCGGTTTTGAATGATGGTTGTTCTGTAGTTTAGTTGTAACTTTGATGTGGTTGTGGGAGGACGCGATACCGCGTTTACCTACCCACCATCTTGACCGGAAGTCCTAATTTTATTCTTGTTACAGATGTTTCTCCTTTACCCTGTTGACACCCTCCTCCCCCCACCCCACCCCCAGCCCATCCCCGGCTTTGTTGTCCATGTTCATTGGTTATGCATACATGCATGTAAGTTCTGTGGTTTATCTCTTCCCTCTCCCCACCACCCCCTCTTCTGAGGGTTGTCAGTCTGTACCCTACTTCCATGTTTCTGGGTCTACCCTATTCCTCAGACTGTTATGATCATTATATTCCACAAATAAGTGAGATCATGTGGTATTTGTCTTTTTCTGCTTGGCTTGTTTCACTTAGGATAATACTTTCTAGGTCCCTCCATTTCGTCTCAAAGGATAAGAGATCTTTCTTTCTTACAGCTGCATAGTACTCCATTGTGTAAATGTACCACAGCTTTTTTTATCCATTCGTCTACTGATGGACACATGGGCTGTTTCCAGATCTTAGCTATTGTAAATAGTGCTGCTACAAACATGGGGGTACATATATTCTTTCTGATTGGTGTTTCAGGCTTCTTAGGGTATATCCCTAGAAGTGGGATCACTGGGTCAAATGGAAGTTCAATTTTTAATTTTTTGAGGTAACACCATATTGTTTTCCATAGTGGCTGCACCAGTCTGCATTCCCACCAGCAGTGTACTAGAGTCCCCTTTTCTCCACACCCTCGCCAGCACTTGTTGTTTGATGATTTGTTGATGGCGGCCATTCTGACAGGTGTGAGGTGATACCTCACTGTTGTTTTAATTTGCATCTCTCTTGATTAGTGATGTTGAGCATTTCTTCATATGTCTCTTGGCCATTTGTATGTCCTGTTTGGAGAGGTGTCTATTCAGCTCCTCTGCCCATTTTTTAATTGGGTTGTCTTCCTTTTGTGGAGTTGTATGAGCACTCTCTATATATTGGAAATTAGCCCCTTATCTGATATATCATTGGCAATGATGTTCTCCCACAGTGGGTTGCCTTTCCATTTTGATGGTTGTTTCTTTTGCTGTGCAGAGGCTTTTTAGTTTGATGTAATCCCATGTGTTCATTTTTTCCTTTGTTTCTGTTGCCTTAGGTGATGTATCAGTGAAAATTCTGCTGCGCATGATGTCCAAAATTTTGTTGCCTACATTTTCTTCTAGAATTTTTATAGATCCATGGGTCACATTTAAGTCTGCTATCCATTTTGACTTTATTTTTGTGTATAGTGTAAGTTGATGGTACATTTAACAAATTTTTGTGCTTCAATCTAAAGACATGAAAAAATGGAAAATATCCATCTAAATAACATAACTTAGAGAAAAACATTTATACAAGTTTATACATTTATCATTAATAGAGGCCCTTAAACACTGTTTAAAAGAGGAAACTACAAATGTTCAAAGTCTTAAAAAGTTGCCCAACTGGTGTGGTTCAGTGGTTGAGCATCGATCCATGCAGCAAAAGGTCGCTGGTTCGATTCCTGGTCAGGGCACGTGCCCAGGTTACAGGCCAAATCCCCAGGAGGGGGTGTGCAGAAGGCGGCCAATCGTTGTCCTCTCTCATCAATGTTTCTATTTCTCTCTCTCCTTTCCTCTTTCTCTAAAATCAATAAAGAAAAACCAGGGATTTTGCCAATCTTGTGCACAAGATATTTAAGTCGTACATTTTAACCTAATCACTATTAAGGTCCACATGGACATAATAGTGGAAAAGAAATGCAATTGCAAATTTCCCCCCAAAGTTAACCTGCATCTAAAGGTAGCTCTATAAAAGCACCATTCACTAAGGCCTGTGGCAAAGACTTCTGGGACCCTCCAGGTGGGTGCCCTGCAGCTGGGCCCACTGTGTGCTCATAGCCACCACATCCCACTGCACCGCGGGCGGCCTCCAGGAGCCCCGACTGGCTCCTCCTGTCCCTCTGAACTGCTCAGAATCCAACTGAAGCCAGACGTACCACAGGTGGAATCTGGGTGCCATTGAGAGGGAACAAGGCTCCCTCAGATGCAGGTCCGAGGGGGCAGGACCAGCCCTGCACCAGTGTGTGGGCACAGGCAACGGAAGGCCCACACAGCAGCCGATCCTCGAGAACCTGGAGTGGCCCGAGAAACACAAGGGAACCCAGGGCTGTGAGCATGGGTATCTGTCACCATGTGTCACACCGAGGGCAGGCGTTGCCAGTCACTGCTAGGTTCTGCATAAGCAAGGCATAGCACCCACTGGGTTGCAGAGGACTCCCAAGAATTTTTTTTTTTTTAAATACTCACGTGAGGACATTTTTCCATTTTTTGTTCAGATAGAGTGGGAGGGAGAGAAAGGAAGAGAGAGAGAGAAACATCGACATGAAAGGGACACATTGAGTGGCTGCCATCCGCACAACCCAACCAGTGCTAGGGACAAACTGCAACCAAGGCACATGCCCTTAGTGGGAACTGAACCCGGATCTCTCTCGACCACAGGCCAATGCTCTAACCGCTGAGCCAAACTGGCCAGGGCAGAACTCCCAAGAATTTATACGGCGTCACCTGGTGGGGAGGAGGATCCAGTTCCTCAAGTTGACATGTGAGTTTTTTAAGAACATTATGTCACTGCAAAATATCAGCAGAAGGTGTTAGGAGGGGCAACCCACCCTGGCCCTGAGTGTCCCTGTTTGTTCTTGCTGGGTCTGCCAAGAATGTAAGGCCCTGACCGCTCTTTACCAGGGCTGGGCCATCTGAGCTGTTTGCTATGCAACCTTGAGGGCTGACGTAAGCCCCCTTCCAGGACAAAAATCAGCTTCCTCACTGATGCTAATAGAGGTGGGTCCCCAGCTGGCACTCCACAACTGGGGCACAAAACCCTCAGGTGCAGTGCTATGTGGGCCCATGGCATCACCTCGCAGGACTCTGAGCCCAGGGGAATGACCCCCATGCTGATGCTCATGCTGTTGACTACCCAGGAGAATGAGGTCCCTGGTCTCTGACCCAAGAGTCTGTATCTCAGTGGCAGTGAAACAGCAACAGGCTACTCATGAGCTGGGAAGCAGTAAAACCCCAGACCCCGAGCCCCAGGACAGCTTACAGCCGAGTGCACGATGAACTCGCAGGTCTTCGTCAAGTCTCTGGCCAGTAGAGACCGCTTCATGTCACAGCGCAGGGTGTACTAGATGGAAACGTTGGAGAAGAAAACAGCACTTCAGTGTAATTTGCTTTCATCTTGGAATTATATTCAAAAAGACAAGTCAATATTTTAGGGAAACTTACTCTAAATAATGTGTATATTAAATCAATATACATAGTAAGCAAAGTTAACGTTCAAAATAAAGTCATTTCTGTATTAAAAAAACATACTAAGGTTACTCCTCAGCCTACTCCCACAGCCATCCTGTGGCTGGACCCACTGGAGCACGGGTGCAGGGTCCCACCTGCAGCACAGAGAAAGGCTGACATGGAGGAAGGGAAGAGCAGGCACTGAGAAGCAGAAGCTAGTTCTGCTCCAGTTATCTGCTGTACAAATAACACAGCTTCTCTGGGCTCAGCTTCCTGCTCTGTGAAATGGGGACATCACCACCCACCTTCGGTGGGCACAAAGTGAGATGCCGTGTGCTGAGCTGGGTACAGGGCCTGGCCCACAGCGCCTCGCGCACACGCAGCTGTTTTGTAGGAAGGGTTAGGAAACGTGCAGTGTGGACAAGAAGCCCTGGACCAGTCCCAGCACTCAGGGACCAGCGAGCTGTGTGCACGCACTGTCCCAGCAAAGTCAGGGTCACCCTGCACATGGGAGCATCTGGCTCACTGATGAGAAGGCATATGTAGGAACAATGAGCAAAGCCCCGGGACTCCAGGCATCGTAAAACTAACTATACTTTAACCTGAAGGAAGAATAAAGAAGGGTAAGTCTTCTTTCAATTTTAATCTGAAAAATTGAAACACCTAAAAAAAGGAAAGAGAAGAGTAGAAGGAAGCCCCATATATCCCTCAGCTTCCAGAAAGGTCAGCTCACGGCTGTCCTTACTGAGCTCCTCTCCCCAAAGCCCGCTGCTGCACACAGGTGTGTCCTGCTGCACAGGACACAGGCAGGAGGGACGGAGCCGCTCTGATGCTTCACATCACGGTACTCAGCTCCTCTGCTGGCCTCGGCCACCTTCCTGCCACTGTGCTGTGCCTGCTGCAAGACGGGCCCTGTCCTCCGGAGAGAGAGCCCTCTGGGAGCTGGTCACTAAGCTGAGGGCACAGCTTGGACCTGGCACCGTTTCTCTGAATCCCTGTCTGTGGGCTAGAAGACTGGTAACAAAATGCTAGAGCACGAGCACTGCCTGAATGCTCATCTAAAACAAAGGAAGCCACACACCCCATTTAACAAAGCCAGCCGCCGTGTTCATCATCCGGGAACTTGTAGAACTGTGTGCAGTTGACTTGAGCTACAGGTTTGGGAACAACCATCCACAGGAAACAAGAAGTTACTTTACATTTAAGGTACTACTGACAGAGTAAAAGGCTTTTTTTTTTAATATCTTCACTTAAGGACTTTTTTCCATTTTTGTTCACTTACAGTGAGAGGAAGAGAGAGAGAGAAACATCGATGTGAAAAGGACACATCAAGTGGCTGCCTCCCGCACGACCCAACCAGGGCCTGGGACAAACCACAACCAAGTCACATGCCCTCAGCAGAAACAGAACCCGAGTCTCTCTGAACCACAGGCTGACACTCTCACCACTGAGCCAAACCGGCAAGGGCGTAAAAGGCTTTTTGAAAAAGAATCGTCCCTTGCCCTGGCCGGTTTCGCTCAGTGGTTAGAGCATCAGCCCACGGACCAGAGTCCCGGGTTCGGTTCCCACTAAGGGCACGTACCTTGGTTGCAGTTTGTCCCTGGCCCCAGTTGGGGTCGTGTGGGAGGCAATCACTCGATGTTTCTTATATCGATGTTTCTCTCTCTCTTTTCCTCCCTCTCTCCCTCCCACTGTATCTGAAGATAAATGCAAAAGTGTCCTCGGGTGAGGATTAAAAAAAAAAGAATCCCCCCTTGTCTGCAAGGATCCATTTTACTTTTACTTTACTTTTTTTAGTTTTATAATAGTTTATAATTTGAATAATTTATAATTTATAACATAATTTGAGTAGTTTTTAATTTGAATAACTATAAATTCCAATGGGTTAAATCTGAAAAGAAAGAAATATCAATTGAGCTATCAGCTGTTAAATGCATATACCTTTTTTGGGGACACCCTATATTATAATAAATAGACTCTTCTATTTAGAAAGTGTGCAATAAACCACCTTACAGATGTTTTAATGCAACTGAACAAAATGTTCCTCATTATTTACTAAATGCCAGGCACTGTGCTAAGTGCTAGGGATACAAAGATAAAAGGGGTCTTAAATATATATATATATATTTTTTATTCTGTATTGAGATTTCAGTCTGGTCTCCCAACCAGATAAGCTGAGTGAGGGTGATACTATGTAAGTGTGTGATATATGTGCATGTATAATACCTGTATGCATGCATGCCGAATGTGTGTACTTCATCTCCTCCTGTAAACCCCACACACTGTCTAGAATGGGCACTTGTATTTTGTTCCGGCTTGCCTAGTGTTGCTGATTCTTTTCCAAACGGGAACGACCCCCTTCACAGTTTTAGTCTCAGGGTTTGAGCAGGGCTGACCTCCCCTGACCCGACCTGGGTACAGAAGTGACCAGTAAGGCAGGACTGCTGCCAGGGTTGCCAACAGGATAGACTGTGGGCCAGCAGACACTTGCCAGAAGCCAGCTGCACCATGCAAGGGAAGACCTGCCTGCGAATGAGGCCGAGCCCAAGAGATGACTGGCATCCAGTCTGGCCTAAACATTCCCAGGAATTGCTACTTCTATGATCCAATATCCTCCCCCCTTTTTTTTTTTGCTAAGTCAGCCTGAGTTGGATTTCTGTAACTTGCAAATAAAAGGGTGTGAATAACAGGCATCAACTTTTGGTCACAATGTCTTTCAAGTGTGAAAGCAATAATTAGTAATACAAGGCAGCTGGTGATAAGTGGAGGCGGGGATAAAGGTGGAGACGAGGAAATTACTGGTGTTATGTACTAGGAATTGTGTTATATTCCCTTAGATGTACTACCTCAATTCTAACAATATGAGTATAAGAACTGTTAGGACAAGGATAGTCACCATTAACTCATTTCTTCAGTCATTCAGCAAATCTGTACTCGGCACAGTCTCCGTGCCAGGCTCCATGCTAACGAAGCACTTCACGCCAAGACCACATTAATCCCCTCGGAGAGGTCAGGAAGGCTGCTGGGGTACAGAGGTGGGATCTGAATTTACACCTGTCTGTTGCCAAAACCCACGCTCTGAATCTTTACTCAATACTGTAATTAGAGCTCAGATGTGTCTGCTGTAAAGCCCTGGATCTTTGCACTGGATCATGATCTTTCCCGATAACTACGGTGTGATCCAGGTGGTATGAGCTACAGGAGGTCAGAGTGGGTCAGGGTGGTCAGACTTGGGCAGGGCACCAAAAGAAGGTACAAGACTCAATCTTTTTCAATCATCAGTAAACACAACACCAACAGGCATGAAGAAGATGCTTGCCCATAGATTGAAAGCAGACTCCTAGAACAGGTATTTTTTAACTGTGAAAAGGATGACTAGCACCTCTATGAATTAATTCTGAGTCCACAGTTTCAGCAGACATGTCAGTGCTGCTGTGTTTTGTGCCACAGGGTAAGCCTTGCTAGCATGGCCACAAGAGATTCTTGTAAGCACCACCCAACAATAAAGGTGAGACAGGAACGCAACACAATGGAGAAGCTAAAAAAGAGCAAATATCATCAAGCCCTCCTGCTAAAAGCAACAAAAAACCCTAACCCTGCAAGCTGGGGGCTCAATACTGGCTACATTTTAAATCCGTTATTCTATCTTATGATTTTTACTATTTTTACACTATGTTACTACAGCACAATTCAAATTATAAGTATAAAATTTCTCTGCGCCTATATAATTTGAGAAAAATGTTATTATTAGGGTTGAAAAACACTTTTTATCCAAAGTAATGCACCCAAAAATCTCCAGAGTAAGTGAGCGAGCAATGTCGCAAAGAGGGTGGATGCCTGCCTGGGCCCTATGTGGAGACAGCTGTGTGACCACTGGTCACTGTCCTCTGGGTGGTACTTGCTCTCCTGTAAAACGAGGAGGCTAGAAAAAGACTCCTCTAGAAACTTAATGAATAGATCAATGAATGTCAAAGAGATTCAAAACCCATAATTCTAGTTTCTCTGAAGAAGTATATTTTCCCAGAGGAACAACGATGAATGTAAATATGAATTGGGAATCAGATATTTGAGAATTTTAATTGTAATGACGTAGGAGAATGCACCTAGTTTTTGGAGATGGATATTTAACTATTTTGAGATGAAGTGTCAACTAACGTTGAAATGATTTCAGAAAAAATATAGATAAAACAAAGATGGCAAAATATTAATAAATGTTGAATCTAGGTGATAAGTAGAAGGGTGATAAGCACTTATAAATCCAAGGTTAAGAAGAGATCAACTCACTTTTAGAAATGAGTGAGACATTTGGGAAGGTGCAGAATTCTAAATTGTAGCACTCTGAAGTATAAGAGCTGGTGACCAAAATAAAGGGGAGTAGAGCGATGATTGGCCTTACTAAAGAATTTACCACATGTTAACTCTTCTGCATTTTAACTAGTTTCCAATTTACACACAGTTATGCAGGAACACGAGCACACAGTTTTATATGTGGATCTGTGTGTCTTTCTTGGCAATATCTGGAAAAGAATGAAATTTCCAATTTTATTTTCAACAAATCTTTTAACAAGAATCATAAAAGTAAGAGAAAGTATCAAGAAGTATGACCACTGAAAATCTGATGTTATTCTACTCAGTTTCTAATGAACGTATGCTTATATTATTAAATAAACAGTAGTAAAGAGCTATGTGGTTAAAGCAAGTTGATGCCAATTCATGAAAGTGAATAAAAATAATTTTCAAAATGAAATATTCATGATATTTTCTGTCTTGCTAAGGAGGCATTTTTCATTGGCTTTCTTTCATGGTGAAAGTATCCCGAACCCTGAAAGCAGGCCAGAGGACTCACGCCCATCCGCCAGCCATCTGGATGTCTACGCAAGCAGCTTATGTCAATCTAGACGCTTACCCAATCAGCACTGTCACTTCCTAGGGGTTTTCCAAAGCCTTTAGTAGATATATATTGCCTGAAACAGGTGCACCAATAACAAAGAATGAGAAACATCTCTTCTTCACAGAAAGATATTTATTGCAAGAGACTACGCACCATATACTGTGTGCTTCTTTTTGACAGATTCTTCAGGCAGTTCATAAAACTCATATGCACATTGGTTAAACTCTCACAAGTGTTTTGAGGATTTTTATTTTAAAGCTGCTATATATTAAGCAGGAGAATGATCTATACCAAGACCAAATTATCAGCTAAAACTTCATTAATAAATTTAACAGTTCCTCACTTTCAGCCCTCTTGCACATACGTAAGACAAATAGTGTCTGTCAGCTCATCCAGCAGGGGGACCGCAGCAAGACCGACATCACAAAAGTACCTTTCTTTCCACTGAATGAAGGAAAGGCTCTCTTTCTCTCTGAGTCATGCCTCCAAACTGGCCAGAGACAACAATAGCAACTGTAAAAAAACATCCTGAACCACAGAGGTGGACAGGAAGTCATAAATTCACTTCCCCTCATTTACAAGGTTTGTTCAATAAAGAATACAAGCCTATGTTAAAGTAGCCTTTGGGTATTAAACAAAGAGATATCTATGCATATGAAAACAGACAAGTTAGTGTGGGGCGGAGAGAAGCGAGGGCATATTTAACAAAACAATAAGAGCACCCTTCACAGCAGTCAGTGTAGCCTGAACAGAGCCCAAAGAAACAAAGAAATTTTTAAGAAGTTACAGCATGGGTTCTTCAGGATTCCCAGCAAAACAATGGTCAGATATAAAATGTGTTCCTCGGGGCAAAATGAGAAATGGATAGAGAATATACACTGGAGGTCACAGCAATAAATACAATACTAAATTCTTGGGTCCGTCTGATAGGTTGCAGTGGAAGGAAGACCAGGCTGTGTGCGGGACTCAGAAACTCACCTGGATGTTGACGAACACGCCGTGGTAGGTCTCATACAGAACTTTGTTCCCCTTCACGTGCAGAGGAAATTCGAAGGGAATTTCCGTCTTGCCGCTGGGGAACTTCCCTGGCTTTACCATTTCGATGGTGCTGTTGATGACCTGGACAGGCTGTAAAGAGAGATCCCCTCAGTCCACTGCCGTGGACTTTCTGAGCACCTTGTCACTGTCTTGTTCATCTGAAAGACATGGCCTGAGCCCTCGTGCCACCGCCCTGGTGTCCGGGCAGCACAGTGCTGCATCTGGAGATGAACAGAGTTGGTTCAAGTCTTGGGCACAATAATGGTTCGTTTACAGAACACTTGAGTGTCTGGTGCACAGGAGGAAATGAACCGCTATTTCCCTCTTGTGTCTCCAAATACCCCAGTTAGCCATCCTAAGAACTCACGGGCAGGCACCCGTCTTCAGAATGAAGCAGCAGACTCAGCAAGTGGAGGAACTTGTGAGAGGCTGCCCTCTGCGCCCAGGCTCATCCTGCCCCCGGGCTCCATGGTCCACTAGACTTCTCTGGGCTTCTAGCCACTGGCCAGGTGGGAGGGGCAGGGCCTTTCCTGAGCCCCGTGCCCCTGTGCGGGCTCCAGGGAGAACCACCCTAACATTCAGATGCAGGTATGATACTGTGATCAGTTAAGGTATTCTCAGCTTTGGTTTAGAATCACTTTGAGAAAATCCACAACTTTTGAAGTGAATTACTAAGAGCGACTAAGGAAATAAAAAAATTGTAGAAAACATGGGAAGGCCCCGAATGAAGATACCATTAATGAACCCTTCTTTCCTCTACTCTTTCCCCCTCAAAATTGAGAGTTAATATGTCCTTCAGGAAAAGGAAACTATAAATCCAGAGTGTTTACACTCTGCAGTACTGAACTCCACCCTAAATGACAAAAAGAATGGCCACTGCTCTTACCCGAAAGTCAAATCCAACAGCAGCCATATACACAGTTCAAGTAACAGTTTTATTTGAGGAAGGTGAGGGCCAAAAACCACAGCACAATTTTTCAGAAGAGCCCTGGGCCTCTGTCCCGGCTGGAATCAGTGCACTTCCAGTTCTCCTAATCCTATCTAACAGGAGTAAAAGCAAGCGGGCTTCCAATAACAGGATCTATTCAGAATCAACATATCTATTTTTTCAGTTTGATTAGTAAGTATTAATAGTATGACTATCACTACACTTCTTGCAAAATAACAACAGACAAGAAAAAACCACCACAAACATCTGAATAATGAACTAATAATGTGCAACTCAAGCATTCTTACCTTAACGGAATTGTAGAAAGCTTCGAACACACCCACACTCTTGGCACTGAGCTGGAGGTTCACAGTCCCTTCCACTGTCAAAGAGACGCCCTGGTGCTGGACCGAATCCTTCCCACATATGACCACCACACCAGAGAGCATTTCCTAGGAGACAGGGCAGCCACCAGTCAAATCAGGAGGTCTCTTGATTCACCTTGTTTATTAGCAAACGTAAGGCTCTTTCTTTTTCAAAGAGGCAGACATTCTTTAAGCACTTATTACAGACCAGTCCCCCAGGGGGCCAGGGGGAGAAGGAAGGGCCCCGGGTGGGGTGGGGGTGGGTACTGATAATTACAGGGCAGACTGGACATACAATGAAGGGCAAGGAATCTCATCCCGTCTCAGCCTTCCAGACACATCTTCACAGCCAGCTGGAAGAGTCTCAACAAACTTTTGATCTCAAAAGGCAAAGAGAGCGTCCTGGGGCAAATGGCAGCGATCTTTTCAGAAGGAATGAGATAAAATAAAACCCTTGTCTTGAGGTTCTCTCTCAAGTGTGCTGACAAAAGTGACTCCACATTGCCACGTGCATGAGTAATGTAACACAACTGTTAGCCCAGCAAGACTCACTGCAGAGATCTAGAGGTTTTATCTGTACAACAGTAAAGGCAACACAGCATTCTCACTGAAGAACTTCCTGGTCCCTCCTCGTCATGGTTTATCTGGCAAAAATTCAAGCCCAGATGTCCCTGGTTCATAAATCATTTAAGAAAGATTTCACAACAGATCATCTATTCATTTATCTGGAGATAATTACCAAGTAAGATAATATGAACATTAACTACATTCTTTCTTGGATGGCAGTTTCTTCCTGTCGCCATGGAACTTGATAGTTTCAATTTTCTATGGAGTGGGGTGGGGGTGTGGGGGGGTGTTGAGAGGAAAAGGAAGTTGAAAATATTAAATAGCATCACCCAGAGCGGAAAGAAATTCTACAATAAATACAAAACAACTAGTTTCTTAAATGACCTTCAGAAATGTAGCATGACTGTTGCCAAACGGTAATGAAACAAAGTTGTTAACAAAAAGAAAAGGAGCAAAAATTAAAAATGACCTGCAGATTATAGCATTTAAAAAAAAAAATCTGTCCTACTGGTAAATCCATTTACCTCTTATTTCCTGTAGTCATCTAGTGAAAAAACATTCACCAAGTCTTCACCTTACGCAAAACTTTGGGAAGCTGGGAACATTCCCTTAAATGTGCTAGGTATTTTGTTTGTCTTGCCCACTCCCCATCCCAAAGCACAGAAGTCTGAATTAAAACACACACCATCACCCAGCCGGTGTGGCTCAGTGGTTGCGCATCGACCCATGCACCAAGAGGTCGCCAGTTCCATTCGTGGTCAGGGCACAATCCCAGGTTGTGGATCAAACCCCCAGTGGGGGGCATGCAGGAGGCAGTCAATTGATACTCTCTCTCATCGATGTTTCTAGCTCTCTCTCCCTCTCCCTTCCTCTCTCTAAAATCAATAAAGAAAAAAAATAAACACCATCATCTCCATTTTAAGCAGAGAGGGAGGGGGAGACAGAGAGAAACAGAGAAACATCAATGTGAGAGAGACACAACTGGTTGCCTCCTGCACGTGCAACCCAGGTACATGCCCTTGACTAGGAATTAAAACTGAAACCCCTCGGTGTACCAGCCCAGGCTCTATCCACTGAGCCACAATGGCCAGGGTGAACTCCTTATGTTCTTTTATTTATTTACTTATTTTTGTTCATTTATTTATTTTTTATCCTCACCCGAGGACATTTTTCCATTTTTGTTCAGATAGAATGGGAGGGAGAGAGAGGAAGAGAGAGAGAGAAACATCGATGTGAAAGGGACACATCAAGTGGCTGCCTCCCAAACAACCCCAACTGGGGCCGGGGACAGACTGCAACCGAGGTACATGCCCTTAGCGGGAACCAAACCCAGATCTCTCTGGACTGCAGGTCGATGCTCTAACCACTGAGAAAACCAGCCAGGGCTGTTCTTTTATTTTTTTAAAAATGTTTTTATTGCCTCGGCCAGTTTTCTCAGTGGTTAGAGCATCTGCCTGAGGACCAATAAACCTTGGGTTGGATTCCACTCAAGAGGCACGTACCTTGGTTGCGGTTCATCCCTGGCCCTGGTCAGGATTTCGCGGGAGGCATCTGCTCGATGTGTGCCTCCTGTGTCAATGCTTTTCTCTCTCTCCCTCCCTCCCACTCTATCTGAAGATAAATAGGAAAAAACAATGTCCTTAGGAAGGATTGAAAAAAATCTTTTTAATAAAAATAAATGTTTTTATTGATTTTTTTTGAGAGAGACAGATAAAAACATCAATGTGAGAGAGAAACATCGATCAGCTGCCTCCTGCACACCTCCTAATGGGGACCGAGCCTGCAACCCAGGCATGTGCCCAGATCAGGACCTCTCGGTCCATGAGACAATGTTCAATCCATTGAGCCACACCAGGTGGACTCCTTTTGTTCTTAAAATAAAAAGTTCATGAGCAAATTTGAATGAAAGTTCCTCTGAAATAACTTTTAAATTTAATTAAAATTATTTCCATTAATTTTTATATAACCCAAACAAAACAGAAATCTCATTTTTAAAAACTTAAATCCATCAGCATATATTTTTGTTAAAGATTTTTCCACTGATTTTAAGAAAGAGAGAAAGAAAGAGGGAGAGAAAGAGACAAACATCCATGTGAGAGCAGAGCATTGATTGGCAGCCTCCTGCACAACCCTCACTGGGGATCGAGGCTGCAACCCAGGTATGTGCCCTGATTAGGAATTGAACTGGCAACCGTTCAGTGCATGGGACAACACCAAAACAACTGAGCCACACAGGCCAGAGTCACCACCAATATATTTTTAAAAATACACTTCAGTGGTATGTCCCAGAAATAAAATAATTTCATAAACTTTATCAATTAAACAACACAACAGCACTTGAGGAAAGTTCTGCTTCTATTTAATCAGAACAATTTCAGTTAGCCTCATGGAACTGGGATCTGGGTTGACTAGTGGTTGGCATATGATAATCAGGATGTTAATAGAAACTTCCCTTCCTTGATCCCTACTGCATAACCGGGAAAAAGCAGTGAAGTACCTTGGAAGTAATCAGAGGAAATACTTTATGACCCAAGGGACTCTTTTGTCATTCTTTGATTTTAATTAAGAAAGAACAGCTCTGGCCAGTTTGGCTCAGCGGTTAGAGCGTCGGCCTGCGGTCCGGAGAGACCCGGGTTCGGTTCCTGCTAAGGGCACGTACTTCGGTTGCAGTTTGTCCCCGGCCCTGGTTGGTCGTGCGGGTGGCAGCCACTCGATGTGTCCCTTCACGTCGATATTTCTCTCTCTCTCTCTCCCTCCCACTCTATCTGCACAAAAAATGGAAAAATATCCTTGGGTGAGGATAAAAAAAAAAAAGAACATAGTGGAGAGAATACAAAATTAATAAATATTTATAGAAAAATTAGACATCCTAACAATATACAGGTCTATTCAACTCCTACCAACAAAAGGAGGATATAGAATTAGTCCAAGTACAGTCCAAGGAACCAAGAATTTTAGAAACAGAAGATATTTCAACAAGACTCACGGTGCCCAGGCTGGTTTTGTTCAGCGGTTAGAGCATCAACCTGCGGACCAGAGAGACCCAGGTTCGTTTCCCACCAAGGGCACATACCTTGGATGCAGTTTGGCCACGGCCCCAGTTGGGGTCATGTGGGTGGCGACCAGTAGATGTGTCTCTCTCACATTGATGTTTCTCTCTCTCTCTCTTTCTCTCTCTCTCTCTCTTTCTCCCTCTCTCCCTCGCACTCTATCTAAAGATAAATGCAAATAAAAAAAAAAGTCCTCCGACGAGAATATAAACAAACAAACAAATAAATAAATAAATAAATAAAAAGACTCAGGGTAATGAGAAAACAATCTTTTTTTCATTTTATTTTTTAAATTGAGTTATAATTGACATATAACACTGTATTAGTTTTAGGTATACAAGACAATTCTTGATTAATCCTGGCAAAGGAGGATAGAATGAACCTGAATAATTAAAAATTAAGGGAAATCCCAGATGTCAGGGAGAACTCCCCCCACAGACTTGTATCTAAACGCGAGAAAACAAGGTTAAGGCTCTGGGTAGTGCCCATACCTCACCCAACATAATAAGCAGAGGTTCTTCAACTGAGGGCCATGGCTTCAGGGAGAGGCCACTCATAGACGTAAGGATGGCAATGAGCCCCAGAAACGCTGTACAAAATCATGCACATGTGCTATTTTTTAGGGAGAAGAGCCATAGCTTTGGGCCTACCATCAAGGAGGCCCTTGACCTGAGAAAAGTTGAGAACCACAGATGAGAGCCATGCAGGCCCCAGGTGTGTGCTTGTGCAGGACACAAAGTAACAGACCCAGTTTTTCAACTGCACATCTGGCACCTTCACAGGGCCTTAGCCCTGTGCTACCGTCCGAGTGGGCCAGCACTGTGAAACCCCTCTGTGAGGTGGTGCCTTCAAGGGAACCACACCACACAGAGCCCACTGCAAACCAGCTCAAGTCTGCCCTGGAGGAGCCAAGTCTAGAGAAAGGCCCCAAGCAGCCATCTTCAACCACAAACTGAAAGATCAGGCTGGGAACAAGGTGTTCAAATGCTACTGGTCACACCTGGCCCTCACAGCCCTGCTGGCCTTCTCAGCAGAAACCACTACCATAACCTTTTCTAACTTTGTCTTCTCTGAATGTGAAAGGCCACCACCAAACTACACAACTATTGTTTTTTCTTGTTCTCAGGAATTAAATACTAAACTGAATAATTAGGACTCTGGGTTTGAAGACATCAAGTCAGCATCCCTCCCTGGATTTCTGGAAATCACCCAAAAGAATAAGAAACAAAACCACAAACTCCGATTTCAGAGAAGCAAGGAGACATAAAATACCATGAAAGAGGTGGAATCGCTGCTAAAAAGAGTGAAGACTAGAGCAGAGTGGGGTGGGGGACACATGCAGTAAAAAGCCCAAACGAGGCCCAATGGCTGTAAAAATAAGCTTCTTGAAGGTGACAGCACACTGAAAGAATTGTTTAGGTTCTAAGGAGCAGAGGAGGCTGAGCCCAATGAGGAATCCTACAATAGTGCCCCAGGAAGGAAGCAGGAAGCAGGAAGCAGGAAGCAGTCACCTGTCTGCAGCAACAGGAGGCACTGAGGCCCCCACACTGTGAAAACCTCCCCTAGCTGCTTATCTCACAGGCAGCAATAAAGGTTAAAGAAAATCACACAGAAACCTCAGTCAGCTCGGTCTAGGAATAAATTCATCTCCTACAAAAAGGTGACATTAAAAGAACCAGCAGCCCTGGCCGGTTTGGCTCAGCGGTTGGAGCGTCGGCCTGCGGTCCAGAGAGACCCGGGTTCAGTTCCCGCTAAGGGCGTGTACCTCGGTTGCAGTTTGTCCCCGGCCCTGGTTGGTTGTGTGGGTGGTAGCCACTCGATGTGTCCCTTTCACGTCGATGTTTCTCTCTCTCTCTCTTCCTCTCTCTCCCTCCCACTCTATCTGTACAAAAAATGGAAAAATGTCCTCGGGTGAGGATAAAAAAAAAAAAAAAAAAAGAAGTTACTGGTTTGATTCTGGGTCAGGGTACATGCCCAGGTTGCAGGCTCAATTCCCAGTAGGGACAGGAGACAGCCAAGTGATGTTTCTCTCACACGATGTTTCTATCTCTCTCTCCCTCTCCCTTCCTCTCTCTCCTAAAAAAAAAAAAAAAAATCAATAAAAACATACTTTTAAAAAAAAGGACCAGCAGAGCCCTAGCCAGGTAGCTTAGTCATCTGGAAACACCAAGGTTTCAGGTTTGATCCCAGGTCAGGGCATATACAAGAATCAACCAATGAATGCATAAATAAGTGGAACAACAACCTGATGTTTCTCTCTTTCTTTAAAAATCAATTAAAAAAGAAAAAACACAGCAGAGAAGCACAGGACATGTAATGGATTTAGGTAGAGGAAGGAGAGAGGAGAGAGAGAAATCCAAGTGGCTGAGGATGTATACACAAAAGACAGCTTGCATCACTCTTCTACTTAAAGGAACTCTAGAGACTCGCCAACTCACTCAGGGTCAATACAGCCAAAGTCATTTCAATGGCCTACAAAGGGGCCTATGCCCCTCTTCCTGCACTGTCTGACCTCTACTCTCAACACTGTCCCCCATCACTCAGGCTCACCCCTCACTGCACCCTTGCTCACCCTTTAACCTGCCTGCACATTCCAGTGCCAGGGCACTTACACATGCTCTTCTTTCCACCTAGATGCTTCTCCTCCAGATACCCACATGGCCTGTGACAGTCTCTCCTTGACCAAACTCCACTCAACCTCCCCTGAGCTCTTTTTCAACTAGTCCTCAATTTTTGGATTTCCTTGTTAATTTCTGCATCGTTCAATTTTAGCAAGAATTCTAAGTCAGTTTAGCCATCCTCCATATCTGATCACCTTTGATCGGGTTCCTCATCTTCCACCATCCCTCAAATGTCTATTTACCTTGACCTGCCTTCAGCAAGAGTCCTATTAGGTTGGATTAACCAGAATCCCCCTCTTACCCCCAAGCCTTCTTCTCAGTAGTAATTTTCCATCCACTGACACCCACCCTGCTCCCTGGCTATCAATTCCCACTTGCCCATGCTCCACTCCAAGTTGAGCCCGATCTCTTCCCAACTGCAAGACCCCATGCAGTGGTCCCCATGCCTATCACAAGAGTTCCCCCTTGAGTAAAGTCTGCCTTACTGTCTTTAACAAGAATAATTTTTTCTTTAATACTTGCTCCCTTCTTGCCATCAAGTTGTTACTCGAATGACACCATTTTAATGAGGCTTCCCTGACCATCCCTATTTAAAACTGCACTACCCTCCCCTAGCTGAGCAGCCCTCCAACTCTGCTCTGTAGCACCTGTCACCTTCTAAAGTATGTATCTATTTTTTTTTTTATTATCTGCATCCCTGGAATGTAAACTCAGGATAGAGGTGATCACAATGGTAGGCACTCGAATGTTTACTGAATGACCACTCACCAGAAAAAACACAGTGCCATCAAGCAGATGAAAACCGTGACCATGCAGCTCACCACGAACTTCTGAAATGTAATGAAGCAATTGCTTCTATAAAGGATGAACAGAGCTGTAAGAGCTCAGGATCATGAAATGCTTAGGCAATAGGGAAAGATACAAATACAAGAAAACCTCAGGAAAGTACAAGAAAAAAAAATAAAAAATTCTTCCTTACAGAATTTCACATGAGAAATTATAATAAAAACTACCCCAAATGTTATTTTCCACTTATCAGATTAGCAGAGATTTTAAAAAATGTGATCAGCTGAGCTGGTATGGCTCAGTGGTCAACCCCTGCACCAAGAGAGGTGGCTGGTTTGATTCCTGGTCAGGGCACATGCTCAAGTTGTGGACCCAATCCCCAGTGGGGGGCATGCAGGAGGCGGCCAATTGATGTTCTCTCTCATCGATGTTTCTATCTCTCTCTCCCTTTCTTTCTCTAAAATCAATAAAGAAAAAAACTTTTTTTTAAATGTGATCATATTATGCCAGGATGGGAGCACAAGGCACTGTCATACTTTGCTGGAGGGAGTCTAGAATACCATAACCATTTGGCAAAACTAGAAACATTTTATAAACACATGGGCCCAGCAAGTCCACTTCTAGGAATTTTCCTCATATATGCACATGCGAAATGACTTATGAACACAGTTACTCACTGCAACACTGCTGTAATAACAAAAACTTGTACACGACCTAAATTCCAGCAATAGGGAAATGGTGGTTTCTCCCTTTAACAGTACCTTGGAGATCCTTCACATTAGTATACATGTGTTCTTTTCTTTTTTTTAAAGGCTGCATATCACACCATTTGTGAAAAAGGGGGTAAAAAAAGAACACTTATTTACTTGTGTAAGCATAAACTATCTCTGGCAGGAATCACAAGAAATTGATAGCTTTTAGTTGCCTGATAGTAAAGAACCTTCATGGGGAGGTGCACCACCTAAAAACTCATGAATTCTGGACCATGTGAACTGGTTAACTATTAACACAATGAATCAATCTTTACAGAATGAGTGTCCTCCAGACTTAAATGTACAAAACTCCAAGGCCCTTCAATTTGATAACCTAAGGCATAGTGGTTTTTTGGAAAAGGTGTCAAGATTGCATGCTACAAAGTCACATTTCTCTGGATCATCTCTTACTTGGAACTTGAACACAACTGCCAGAGAAGTAAAAGCCTCTCAGTTAGTGCCTCAGCGATTCTCTCTCCAATGTCTTCTCTTTCTGATGGTCCCAGCAGCACGATGAGCCACAATGGCCACCGCTGTTCCGGGAGTCCTCTGTGCACCTGATAAAGTCCTTCCTTCCTAACATTTCAGAAATGCTTAGACCACCTGGGACTCTTACTCCACACTTGGTCTGCAGATCTTGTACATCAATAGTAGGCTGCCCTTTAATTTACCGATGGAATCATATGTGTTAAGTAGTTAACTAACATTTTTTAAAAAAATCACAAGTTAAGCCATTGAGCTAGGTGAAAAAAACACAAGTTAGATAAGCAATTGCTTGTTGAAACACTCTAGACTTTCTAGTGGCACCTAGAGACCTATTTTTATTGGAAAACGAAAATCAGAAACATTAAAGAGATTTGTTAGATACCCTCATCTCCACTATTCTGTGTAACTACTGTTTTCCATCTTGTTTGAAAAATACAAGATCAGACATTTCTCCACGTAGTAAATAATGACCAATACATGTGGTGCTGACTAAACTTCTAGAGGAGAATTTTTTTTTTTTTTAGAGAGAGAGAGAAACATCAATCCACTGCCTCCTGCACACCCCCTACTGGGAATCGAGACCGCTACCTGGCATGTGCCCTGACTTGGATGGGTGACCTCTAGGTGCAGGAGATGACGCTCCAACCTATTGAACCACACCAGCTAGGGCTGGAAAGCAGAAATTTTTTTTTGTTTATTTTTTTGCATTCATCTCCAGATAGAGCGGGAGGAAGAAAGGGAGGAAATGAGAGAAACACTGATAGGAGAGACACATTGACTGGCCAACACGACCCAAATTGGGACCAAGGACAAACTGCAACCGAGGTACGTGCCCTTAGTGGGAACCGAACCCGAGTCTCCCTGGACCGCAGGCCGATGCTCTAACTGCTGAGCCAAACCAGCCAGGGCAGAAAGCAGAATTTTGAAGAGAATGTATGTCTCCAATCTATCATTAAAATGGACATAATGCTACCTAGCAATCCCATTTCTAGATTTTACCCAAATGAAAGGAAAGACTATGTTCACACAAAAATCTGTTTATAAATGTTTCTAGTAGCTTTATTCAAAATCACCCAGATGTCCTTCAGTGGGTGAATAAATGAACTATGGTACATCCATAAAAGGAAGATGATTCAGCATGAAAAAGAAACTACTGAGTCCTGGCGGGTTTGGCTCAGCGGTTAGAGCGTTGGCCTGCGGTCCACAGAGACCCAGGCTCGGTTCCAGCTAAGGGCATGTACCTCGGCTGCAGTTTGTCCCGGCCCTGGCTGGGTCATGCGGGTGGCGGCCACTGGAGGTGTCCCTTTCACATCGATGTTTCTCTCTCTCCCCCTCTCCCTCCCACTCTATCTGAATAAAAAATGGAAAAATATCCTCGGGTGAGGATTTAAAAAAAAGGAACTACTGCCCTGGCCAGTTTGGCTCAGCGGTTAAAGCGTCGGCCTGCGGTCCGGAGAGACCCGGGTTCGGTTCCCGCTAAGGGCACGTACTTCGGTTGCAGTTTGTCCCCGGCCCTGGTTGGTCGTGCGGGTGGCAGCCACTCAGTGTGTCCCTTTCACATCGATGTTTCTCTCTCTCTCTCTCCCTCTTGCTCTATCTGAACAAAGAATGAAAAAGTGTCCTCGGGTGAGGATTAAAAAAAAAAAAAAATGGAACTACTGATACACACAGCAATTTGAATGAATCTCAAAGCACTATGCTAAGTGACAAAGCCAGATTCAAAAGCCTACATATCATATAATCATATTTATGACCTTTGTATGACATTCTAAAAAACTATAGGTATCAAAAAGAGATCAGTGCTTGCCAAGGCTAGTGGAGGGCACAGGAAATTTGGGGGGGCGGGGGTGGCATTACTGTTCCATACAGTAACTGTCATGGTGGTTACAGTTTCAAAGAACTATGAACTGAAAACAGTGATCTATTGTATGTGATATACTTCAACTAAAAAAATCCCACAGAGATAATCAGGTTAGAAGGAAATACACATACTACTTTCTTGACAACAGGGTCATATTCTAAAAGTGGTTAATATTTAAGTAAAAATCTATTAAAAATCAATTCATTTACTAGCAATGGAACTGTAACAAAATACTGGTCCCTCAGTATCTGTGGGGGATTGTTTCCAGAACCCCCCTTGGATACCACAATCTGCAGATGCTCAAGTCCCTTATGTAAAATAGCACAGAATAATGCATACAGCGCTGAGATACTAATTTGCATGGATTACATACACTTACGGCCATAACAGAAATGTCCTCATTCATTCAACAAATATTGGCATGCGTACATGTGGCAGACACTATTCCAGGCAAAGAGCCTGCTAGGGGCTTCCACTCCAGTGGTGCGTTCTGATGCAGCACTAATACGGTGAATAAGGCAGGGTCCTTCAAGTATAAGTGTAGGCGTAAATACTAAGCAAAACAGACGGACAAGTCATGGGTATTGTCTATTGGAAATGTCTAGCTCTGAAACTTATTAAGGGTCTAGAAAAGAAAGCTGAGCCACTGAGTTAAGGTTGAGAAAGGGCAAAATAAGACTGCCAATACTAGTCACAAAAAGTAAAAATTAATAAAAATACAGTTGGTCTTTGAAGAAAACAGGTTTGAATTGGGCAGGTCCACTTACACACAGAGTTTTTTTTCAATGAAGATACAGTTGGGCCCTGGCCTGTTTGGCTCGGCAGTTACAGCACCGGTCCATAGACCAGTCTCGGGGTTTGATTCTGGTCAAGGGCCTGTACCTTGATTGTGGTTCTGTCCTGGTCCTGGTCAGGGTCGTACAGGAAGCAACCAATCAATGTGTCTCTCTCACATTGATTTCTTTCTCTCTCTCTCTCCCTCTTTTCCACTCCATCTGAAGATAAATGGAAAAATATCCTCAGGTGAGGATTTAAAAAAAAAATACAGTTGGCCCTTCACATCCCCAGTTGGGAATCCACAGATGCCCAGGGCTGACTGTATACACTGTTATACGAAGGACTCCAGCATCCAGATGTTGGTACCTGCAGGGGATCTGGAATCCATCCCCACAGATACCGAAGGATGATTATAGTTAAGTTTTGGGAGACCCCCAACCCCTGCTCTGTTCAAGAGTCAACTGTAAATACGAGTCTTTATTGCAGGAGGGTTAAATTTGAACCCTGGTGTGCTATATGGTTTCAGGGGTTATATACTACATATCAGCAAAACTGAGTTCATGGAGATTAGTGTATTTCAGATTTCAATAACATGGTAACTCAGAGTTTAGAACACTGACACTAGTTTGGAACTACTGGCATAAGTGAATGGCAAGACTGCAGCCTGTAAACCTAGGGGGTTTAGCAGGGTTTCAATTACAGAGGAGTATGGGAGTTGGCCTAATTATATACCAAAGTAATGACTGTGGGACACAGGGGGTTGGCCAAACAAAATAACCCGAACAGCCAGCAAACTGAAATCCCAGTAAGAGTTAACTCATATGAACGAGGACAGGGTGTCATCCAGATCCACGTGCAGCCCGGCACAGGCAAACACCGAGACTGGAGGCTGAGAGCTGAGTCCAGCAGCAAAGGAGGCCCTTGAGCCCAAAGGGCTGCTGTTGAAAGGCAGGAGCTCACACACGACCCTGAGCAGCACAGCACAGGAGCAGTCTCTGCTTCAGGCTGGTCTGGTGACCGCGGGTCACACTGCCCATGGGGACTGTAAAAATCTACTTACTGTGGGAATTGGGACTATTAAATACAATTCTGGAGAATGCTCATGGAGCAGTGGAGGAGGGTCAGAAGAATCTTATCTCTCATTGATACTCTATATTCCTGAATTTTCTTAGCAAGTGAAAATTTTTAATTTACAAAGCTAATATAAATCTTTTTGAAAAATTAGAAACATATGGTCAAATTAACACTATCTTTTTTCAATTATAAAATGTTTATTTTTTTCCTGTTTGTTAGTGAAGAGAATTTCTGCTCATCTACACCTTACTTTTTCATTTGATGTTAACTTCTGTTCCTTCCCAAAGATGATGATGTGGCCTTTACAGTAATGGTCTTAAATGATGTCTTCTGATAAAACAAGGGAAGGGCCAATATTTGGTTACCATTATGCCTGGTGTGTGACAATAAAACCATAAGCATAAGAATAGTATAGTGGGGGTGGGGAGTGAGGATTCATGGAACCCAGCTGTCACTAGAAAGCATGGTGCCAGCATCATGCACCATGACCTGCACAACAGTGAGGAGGGCAGCTGGGGCAACCTTCGGTTTGTCAGGCAAGCTCTTTCTGAGTCTCAGAATGGCTTAACTTGGGACAGGTTCCTATCAAGAGTAAAAACCGCAGACAATCTCAAATGCCCTTCCCAGGAAGCCTTTAAACACCAGTAAAGAGAACAGTGAAGGTGGCCAGACCCCATCAATTTCTGCCGGGCCTGCTGGCCCAAGAATCCCAGGAGAACAGTTTGTCAAAGAGGAAACTGGCAGAAGACCAACCAAGGATGGTAGGTCTACAGTCTGTGTGAAGTAGGAAGCTAGATTTCTTGGTTTTAATCCTCCAGCAAATAAAAGCAAAATGTTTTAAGCCTAGTTGCATGCACTGCATTATATCTGGAATTCAATAGAGCCTATAAGTTTTGGCGAAGACAAAATAAAATGGATTGGTATGGAAAAACCTCAGTCTTGTTGCTCTGGCCAGTTATTACATCCTACAACTGGTACTTTTCTTTAAAAAAAAATTTTTTTCTCTTTATTGATTTTAGAGAGAAAGGAAAGGAGAGGGAGAGAGAGAAACGTCGATGAGAGAGAACATCGATTGGCCACCTCCTGCTTGCCCCCCACTGGCGACTGGGCCCACAACCTGGGCATGTGCCCTGACCAGCCATCAAACTGGCGACCTCCTGGTGCATGGGTTGACACTCAACCACTGAGCCACACCGGCTAGGTGACAATTGGTACTTTTCAAACTGGAACCACTGGGCCCTCAGCCCATGCAGCCACCTCAGCAGCCACTTTGGGGTTTGAGGAAGAGTCGAGGAGAGCAGGGAAGAAATCACTCCAAATGGAAATACTCTGCTTTTATCTGCTTATAAAACAAGCTATTTTAATAAATATTAGAGTTATAAAAATTGATATATTCAAATTCTATGTAAGATTTCATTTAATAAAAAAGTTTCATTGCTTAAAAATTTTTTTGGAAAATCTATCTTCAATATTTCTCACTTTCTTGAGCTGTTTGTGAGGAAACACTGTTTCATTTGAGATGAAAAGTAAGATATATTTCCCATTACCTTGAGAAAGGCACCATTTCTGAGACTGAATTATCTTCTTCCTACAAGTACAGACTGTCCTTCAATACAGGCACACCAAGGTAACACCAGTCCTACACAGTAATTCCGATATCACAATAAAGCAAGTCACACACAGTTTTTGGTTTCCCAGTGCATATAAAAGTTATGTTTACACTATATTGTCTATTAAGTGTGTAGTAACCTTATGTCTAAAAAACAATGTACAGACCTTAATTTAAAATATTTTATTGCTGCCTAGCCGGTATGGTTTGGTGGTTGAACACTAACCCGTGCACCAAGAGGTCACCGGTTCGATTCCCGGTCAGGGCACATGCCCAGGTTGTGGGCCAAATCCCCAGTGAGGGGCATGCAGGAGGCAGCCAATCGATGTTCTCTCTCATCAGTGTTTCTCTCTCTCTCTCCCTCTCTAAAAAAAAAATCAATAGAGAAAAAAAATTTTTAAAAATATTTTATTACTAAAAAATGCTCACCATCATCTGAGCCTTTAGGAAGTCATAATCTTTTTTTTTTTTTATCCTCACCCGAGGATATTTTTGCATTTATCTTCAGATAGAGTGGGAGGGAGAGAAGGAGGATGAGAGAGAGAGAGAGAGAAACATCAATGTGAGACACATCGACTGGCTGCCACCCACACGACCCCAACCGGGGCCGGGGACAAACTGCAACTGAGGTACGTGCCCTTTGCAGGAACCAAACCCGGGACTCTCTCATCCGCAGGCTGACGCTCTAACAGTTGAGCCAAACCGGCCAGAGTGGGAATCATTATCTTTTTACTGAGGGAGGGTCTTGCCTCGACGTTGATGGCTGCTCCCTGAGCAGTGGCAGGTCCTGAGGGCTGGGGTGGCTGTGGCAATTTCTTAAAAGACAACAACAATGAAGCTTGGCACATCCATTGATTCTTCTTTTCACAAACTATTTCTCTGTAGCATGCAAATCTGTGTGGTGGCATTTTACCCACAGACCCTCTTTCAAAACCGGAGTCAGTTCTCTCAAACTCTAGACAGCATCTTCTTCTAATCTGAGGTTGTTTCATCGACACTGAAAAGCTGCTGTTCCCTGTGGCCACTTTCATTGATTACCGTGGCTGACCTTCTGGAGGACCCGCTGCTTCACCTTGCACTTAGATGTCACGGAGACGGCTTCTTTCCCCAAACCTCACGAACTGCCTCAGCCAGCTTCAGGCTTTTCTCCTGCGGCTTCCTCACTCAGCCTTCCTAGAACTGAAGAGAGGTGGGGCTTTTCCCGGATTAGGTTTTGCCTTAAGGGAATGTTGTGGCTGGTTTGATCTTCTATCCAGACCGCTAAAGCTTTCTCCATGTCAGCTGGTGCAAGAGGCCTACCTAGCCTTTGGCCTATCTTGGCTCTCAACATGCTTTCCTCACTAGGTTTAATCATTCCTAGCTTTTGATAAAGTGAGAGACGTGTGACTTGAACACTTAGAGGCCACTGAAGGGCTATTAATTGCCTAATCTCAATATTGTCACGTCTCTGGGAATAGGGAGGCCCGAGAAGGAGATGAGAGATGGTGGAAACAGCTGGTCGGTGGAGCAGTCAGAACACACACAACAGTTATTGATTAAGATCCCCATCTTATCTGGGCTTAGTTCCTGGCGCCCCAAAACAAGTACAATAGTCACATCAAAGATCCCTGATCACAGATCAGCATAACAAATATAATAATAATGAGTTTGAAATATTGCAAGAATTATCAAAATGTGACAGAGACAAGAAGCGGCAAATGCTGTTGGAAAAACGTGCTGACAGGCTTGTCTGACGCAGGGTGGCCGCAAACCTTCCATCTGAAGGAACACAGTATGTGGGAAGTGCGATAAGAGATTCAGGATAGAAAGGTGTGCCTGTAAACGGAACGTCAGAACCGTGAGCCACACACGCTGGGCCTCGTCCACACGGGCATCGTGCGCAGGCCTGAAGGAAGTCACTGCACTCACTGACCTCTCCCTAACCTTTCATGCACACAGGCCAAGTTCCTTCTGAGCTCTGGAACGCTGTGCTCTTCTTGCGGGCATACCAGTGTCAGTGTTGATGTGTTAACAGGGCTCTTCTGACACAGTCTGGCCTCAGCGCGCTCCCTGGGAGGGCAGCCCAGCTGGCCAACTGCTGACAGTGAGTCTGTTTTCTGAACAGAAGCCGAGAACACTAAGTGAGGGTGGGGGAGGGGGTGTCACAGATCTGTCTAGTAAAAGAATTGCGGTAACATAAACAACAACCAGAGGTTCTGTGCCTCTTCTCCCAGACCTTACCTATGCATCTCTTCCATTTGGCTGCTCTTGAGTGGTATCTTTTATAATAAACCAGCAAATGTAAATAAAGTGTTTTTTAAAATTGAATAACATGAAGAGGTCTTTAGAGCTAGGGATTTAAAAACTCCCAAAGCATAGCTGAAGTCAAAATGGAGAGTGGATGGAAAACCAGCTTCATGTGACACTTTCTTGGAACGCGCCTGTGCTAAAGGGCAGACGGCAGATGAGCTAGGGTGACAGAGGGCTGCAGAGGGTGGGTCAGCGTGAGAGAGGGCTGCAGAGCCACAGGAGCAGAGGTGCAGTTTGAGTGATGGGAGTGACAGGGACAAAGGCGAGGTCAGCTCTGCCCAAAGGACAGTGGGGAGTGGGAGGGCACTTGGTTCAGAGGGACAGGAGGACCAGGGACAGGCAAGATGGGGTGATAACAGCGACCAGCTATAAAACAGACCAACGGGGTTCTGCTTACTCAGGCTGGGAAGTACTGTGTGAGGGGTCAATGAGGGGAATGACAGGAGGAAGAGAGGGGCCGTCTCTGTACAACCTGCCTGTGCTGCTGGTCTCCAGCCTGGAGCAGCACAGCCAGGAGTTCAGTGCTGGGGACAATCACCGCAGGAATCAGGTGCAAGGCAAAGGCTGCCACACAGGGCTGAACCCAGGAGGATGCAAGGTCAGGAGGTCTGGACTAATGACTCAACGTCAGGAGGTCTGGACTGGGGACTTGGCATCAAGAGGAAGGCAAAGAAAAATCCAACCTCCCTGCCAAAGTCTAGAGCCTGCCAGGGTCAAGAGTCTCCGTGATATGCTGAGACTTGTCCAGGGGCTGCAGAGTCTAGAAACTGACATACCCACAGTGACCAGGCAGGCTTTATCAATGCTCAGGCCAGCACCAAATCCACGGCACCAAACACCAGATGGAGAACTACGTGAATGTTTTATTGCATCCCAGTTTCTCGAAAGGCTTGGATAATTCTGAAAATACCTCTCATGTATGATATAAGGGTCAGGGTATGATTTAGGAGACAAATCTTTCAAGAGTATTAGATTTTAAGTCAGAAGAGAGACACACTTCAAGTTTAGATGACTGTTTTCTAAAAGATTCACACCTCCCACAAAATGGGATCCTTCTCAGCTCAAAGATCTGTATTTTTAATTTTTTTTCATTGATTTTGGAGAGAGGGAGGTATGGGGAGAGAGAGAGAGAAATGTCAAATTACTGTTCCACTTATTTATGCATTCAATGGTTGATTCATGTATGTGTCCTTCAAAGACCTGTACTTTTATATCCAAGTCCTTTCCACAGCAGTCACTATAACTGACCATTCATGGATCAAGAATCCGGTAACACAAGTAAAATAATAATTAGGCTTTTTTTCATACCGTTCTAGCTTTGCAATTTTTCTTCATAATAAAGAACTGTTGCATATAGGATGTTTCCTGTGGCAACAGCCACGAGCCCTCGATGCATAAATCCCTTATCACTGTAACCTGGCTCTGTTGGGTGGTAAATCTCTTATTTATGTTTTTCATAACCATAATATTTAACAGTGTCATTTTCATGAATACTTGTGCCAGGATTAAAGAATGTTAAACATTCTGAATTTATAAAAACAAATGAAGTATATTTACATTACAAAAAGATTTACTGCAGGGTTCTTTTAACTAATAAGCTGCTCTAGTGCACTGAAAATATAACATGATTTGCAATGTATTCGAGTCAAACTTTTTGGTCAAGAACACATCTGGCCCTGGCCAGTTTGGCTCAGCAGTAGAGCATCGGCCCGCGGACCAATGGGTCGTGGGTTCGATTCCGACACAGGGCACATACCTCGGTTGTGGTTCATCCCTGGCCCCGGTAAGGGTCATGTGGGAGGCAACCAGTCGATGTGTCCCTCTCATGTCAATGTTTCTCTCTCTCTCTCCCCCTTTCTCTCCCTCCCATTCTATCAGAATATAAATAGAAAAATATCCTTGGGTGAGGATTTAAAAAAAAAAGAACACATCTGCTGCACCAAGCAAAGAAGTACACAACACCAAAACCACACTCAACTTGCAGTGCCAGAAATGCTGTCATCTGTCTGATCTCCTCAGTCAAGGGCCCTCCTTCTACAAGTCCACCGTGAAGGGACATCCAAAAATTAATAAAGCGTCTGAAAACCTCTTACTCTGCCATTTGCAGGGTATAATAACAACTTAATTAACATTGGGGCAGACAGATCAATTTTGAGTGTGAAAAGACACTGTGGAAAAAACGTACCATTTGAGTCAGAACCTATAAAAAATGTATTTTAAAAATAATATTTTTCAATTACAGTTGACAAACAATATTATATTGGTTTCAGGTGTACAACATTGTGATTAGACATTTATATACCTTACAAAGTGATCTCTCCAATAAGCCTAGTACCCACCTGACACCATATGTAGTTATTACAACATTATTGACTATATTCCCTGTGCTGTACTTTGCATCCATGTGACTATTTTATAACTGGCAATTTGTGCTCTATAATGTCCTAAAACACTTATCTCATTTAATCCTCACAACAAACCCTCTGAGTGGGTATCATCTCCATCCTACAGATGAGAATTAAGACCCAGAGAAAGCACAGAGTCCTAGACTTTGGAATAAAAGGACACAACTTGCTTTTATCAGTGCTCTTGACATGTCACTGAATTCTCTGAGCCTCAGGCTTTTCAAGCATAAAGTGAGGGGGAAATGCCACCTCTCCCATATTTGTAAGGATTAAAGCACTGTGAGCTGGAAAGGGCTATGCTAGTTTATATTATGAAACTATAGCCCTGGCCGGTTTGGCTCAGCGGTTAGAGCATCAGCCTGCGGACCAAAGAGTCCTGGGTTCAATTACGGCCAAGGGCATACTTCAGTTGCGGTTTTTCCCCGACCCTGGTTGGGGTCATGCAGGTGGCAACCAATCGATGTGTCTCTCTCACATCGATGTTTCTCTCTCCCTGCCTCCCACATTTGTCTGAGGATAAATGTAAAAATATCCTCGGGTGAGGATTCAAATAATAATAATAGTAATACTATATTAAGTCCTCTCACTGGTAAATTACAACATTGGCTGGAAATATGGGATTAGGAATTTTTTTTTTTTTATCCTCACTGGAGGACATTTTTCCATTTTTTGTTCTGATAGAGTGGGAGGGGGAGAGAGAGAGAGAGAAACATCGATGTGAAAGGACACATCGAGTGGCTGCCTCCCGCACGACCTACCAGGGCCGGGGACAAACCGCAACTGAGGCACGTGCCCTCAGCGGGAACCGAACCTGGGTCTCTCTGGACCATAGGCCAATGTTCTAACCACTGAGACAAACCGGCCAGGGCAGGATCAGGAAATTTTTATCACATTCCTGATTGTGTTGAACCATCCAGGGGGCTTTAGAAACACAAGTGAAATTTCTGGACTCAATGCGAGGAACTCTCAGGGAGAAGGTGGCATGATAACACAGCATGATATCAAACAGGTACTATGTTTGCCATCGATTGTTAGTAACTAAGTTTCTACCAATATTGTTGAAATGTACAGAGAAAACTTGGATTTCAAAACTAGATTCAAGTATGACCACCTCAATGAAGCCCAGATGCTCTCTTTCGCCAAAATGACCATACTGCTTTGTGCCCCTCCTCTACCATACATGCACTTCCCCACCTTTTGTTTTCCATATATTTACCTGTATTTCTCTACTGCCCTATATATGCCTCATGAGATCAGCAGACATTGGTTGAATGAATTTGGTTTACATTACAATCTAAAAAAGAATGAGATTGATGAGGATGTAATAATGAAAAGTATCCAAGACAAAGACACATTGTTAAGCAAAAAGAACAAGTTGTATGTTTGTGTGTGCAGTTGTTATTCCTAAGAAATATCTGGAATGGTACACAGCTTCAGTGGATAGCTCCAGGGACAGAAAAGAGGGTCAGCAAGAGGAAGAAAGACTTAACTTTTCATTTCCAGACTTCTGCAAAATGTTGTTAATTTGGTGATGTTATGTTTATATTTTTTTGTATTGTTCAATTGTGATTAAAAACAAAAAACAACTCTATCATTTTGTGAATGAGCCTCTTTTTCTAGGAAAAAAACCCAAATGTCAATATTAAATCCAAGCATAACTTAGGTACTCTGGTGACAAACAGAATCAAAGCCATTTTCAAATGTTTCCATTACTAAGATACTCTAAAACGCAGTAACAGAATCATCTGAGTCTAAGTCAGCAGTTTTTTTAAATTAAAATATTACAATGCTATTTATAGCACTCTCAGAAAATTAGTAACAACTATTTCTATGTTAAAAACTTTTCCAGCCTGGCTGGTGTGGCTCAGTGGTTGAGTGTTGACCCTCTCTCTCTGAAATCAATAAAGAAAAAATATTTTTAAAAATAGTTCTCCATTTTGCATAAAAATGGCCACTCTTAGGGAAGAAATATAGAAATACAGTAGTGCTGAAAGACCTGTCCTGACATCCAAACTCTCATCAGTTGGATGATCTTGGGCAAATTCCTCAACCTATGTAGGCCTCGGTTTCATTAGTAAAATGAGAGGGATGCTGCCTGGCTCATCCCCCACACCAGTGTTTGCCAGGTCCTCAGGAGAACATAAGACTGATCTATATGGTTACATGGACGCAATTTACTTCAATAACAATCATTTATGACCTAAGGAACAGGTCAACATAGGTGGTAGCCACCTCAAGGAAACCATAAGTCAAATCTTCAGTAAGTGAATCTTTACCAGTGCTGTTGAAAATGTACAGAGAAAATTTAAACTTGTATGTTATTAGTCCCACCTGCAGCTAGCTAGGAGTAGGGAGGGCGGGAAAGAGAGGCCACGCCTTGCACTACACTCGAAACATGCACTATCCAAAGACACTGAGACCTCATCAAGTGACTAGCCAGCACAGGTCCTGCCACCTGGAGCTTAGGAAACAGCCATGACAATGCTGGCTACCCTCTCCACCTATCCTAAATCACAGATGATGGAGTCTGATGCATGAGTCACAGGCACATATGTCCAGGGGCATATTTCTGTCAAATGATCAGATTGATCAGCTTAACTTTTGTTGTTGTTGTTGGCTTTAAAAATATATATATATAGCAACCATCTATTTAGAAGTTATACTGGTTTTTCTTTTACAATCACCATATAAGGTCTCCTTTAAAATATATTTAATGTAACTGCATTAGTGTCAAATGCATTAAGTGTAAAAGTGACTGAAGACTGAGATGCTGCCATAAGCCAGTAACTATAGACTCTGGTCCTGATAATGGCACCAAAGAATGTGCACTAGACAGCTGACACCACCTTCAGCTCTGCCATCCACAGGAGCTGTCCCAGTTGTATAAGATTTTTGGCTGGGTTGCCCTGGCCGGTTTAGCACAGCAGTTAGAGCATCGGCCTGTGGTCCAGAGAGGCCTGGGTTCGGTTCCCACTAAGGGCACGTACCTCGGTTGCAGTTTGTCCCCGGCCCTCGTTGGGTTGTGTGGGAGGCAGCCACTTGATGTGTCCCTTTCAAGTCGATGTTTCTCTCTCTCTTCCTCTCTTCCTCCCACTCTGTTTGAACAAAAAGTGGAAAAATGTCCTTGGGTGAGGATGAAAAAAAAAAAAGATTTTTGGCTGGGTCAACTTCACAATTCCATTTCTTGCATCTTTTCTAAATGTACCTTTTATTACTTATACCGTATTTTAAATCACAGAAAACATCTCAGCATTTCAGCTGGAGTAACATCTCTGAATGGAATGTGCTAACTTGTTAATTAAATAAGTATTGAAGCAAAACGTATATAGTCTGTCACTGCCACCCCCAATTCTTTTTTTTTTCTTTTCCTTTATTGATTTTTTAGAGACAGAGGAAGTGAAAGGGAGAGAGAGATAGAAACATCAATGAGAGAGAACATCGACTGGCCGCCTCCTGCATGCCCCCACTGGGGATCAGGCCCACAACCTGGGCATGTGTCCTGGCCGGGAATCGAACTGGCGACCTCTTGGTGCATTTGTTGATGCTCAACCACTGAGCCACACCGGCCGGACCCCAATTCTTATTTTGATATTTTCAAGCTACAGAAAAGTTATGAGAATACAAAATAAAGGAGAAATTGGCACTTGCATACACTGCTGGTAGACTATAAACTTGCACAGATACTTTGAAAAAATTTGGTGGTTTTCAAAAAGTTAAAGTTACCACATCACTCAGCAATTCCATTCCTCAGTATCTATCCAAGAGAAATGACAATGTATGTTCACACAAAAACTTGTGTACTACAATGTTCATAGCAGCAGCATTCACAATAGCCAAAAAGTGAAAACAACCCAATGTCCATCATCAGATGAATGAATAAATAATGTGGTATATCCACACAGTGGAATAGTATTCAGCAATATAAAGGAAGGAAGCCACCCGGCCAGTGTGGCTCAGTGGTTGAGCGTCAACCCACGCACCAAGAGGTTGCCAGTTAGATTCCTGGTCAGGGCACGTGCCCAGGTTGTGGGTCTGATTCCCCAGTGGGGGGAATGCAGGAGGCCGTCAATCGATGTTTTCTCTCATCAATGTTTCCATCTCTCTCCCCCTCTCCCTTCCTCTCTCTCTCAAATCAATAAAGAAAAATAATTTTTTTAAAAAGGAAGGAAGTGTGGTCCAGTAGTTAGAGTGTTGGCCCAAGCTCAGAAGGGTCGCAAGTCCAATTCCCAGTCAATGACATGTCGTACCTGGGTCGCAGTTCGATCCCTGGCCTTGGTAAAGGCATGTTCAGGAGGCAACCAATCGATGTCTCTCTCACATTGATGTTTCTCTCTCTTCTCTCTTTCTTCCCCTCCCGTTACCCCTTCCATTCTCTCTAAAAATTAATGAAAAATAATATCCTTGGGTGAGAATTAATCAGGAAAAAAAAAAAAGGAATGAAGAACTGATATATGCTACAACATATATAAACACTGAAAATAATTATGCTAAGTGAAAGAAGCCAGACACAAAGGCCACACATATTGTAGGATTCCATTTATATGAAATGTCCAGAATAGGCAAATCCATAGAGACAGAAAATACATCTGTGATTAACAGAGGCTGACAGGGATGGGAATGAGGAATGACTGCTAATGGTTTCTTTTTGGGGTGGTTGTACAACTCTGTGAATATGTTAAAACCACTGAATTCTATACTTTAATATAGTAAATTTTATGGTATTTGATTTCAATAAAGATGTTATTTTTTTTATTTTTTTATCCTCACCCGAGGACATTTTTCCATTTTTTGTTCAGGTAGAGTGGGAGGGAGAGAGAGGAACAGAGAGAGAGAAACATCGATGCGAAAGGAACACATCAAGTGGCTGCCACCCGCACGACCAACCAGGGCCGGGGACAAACTGCAACCGAGGTACGCGCCCTTAGCGGGAACCGAACCCGGGTCTCTCAGGACCGCAGGCCGACGCTCTAACCGCTGAGCCAAACCGGCCAGGGCAATAAAGATGTTATTTTTAAAAAGAATATAAAATAGACCCATATAGCTTTCAAATGGAGTTCCAATTATGAATATTTTGCCACATTTGCTTTCTCTTTCCTCATCACATGTGGGAGTGTGTGCATGCATGTACACACATTTATGGCTGGACCATTTAAAAAATAGTGGCCCTTGACATCTATATACTTTAGTATTCTCCTACACTACCAAAATATAAACATCACATTCAGGAAATTAAATACCAATATAAAACCATTATTAAATACATAGTTCACATTCAAATGTATTTATCAAAAATTATGCATTCTATTTGGTTATCATATCCCTTTAGTCTCTTAATCTAGAAAAATTCCTTTTTTCATGACATGGACTTTTTTTTTTAATCCTCACCTAAGGATTCCATTGATTTTCACTTAGAGAGGGAGGGAGGGAGGGAGAGAAACATCGATGTGAGAGACACATCCATTGGTTGCCTCCTGCATGTCTCCAACCAGGGCCCCGGACTGAACCACAACCAAGGCCCTTGACCAGAATCGAACCTGTGTTTCTTTGGTACACAGGCTGACGCTCTAACTGCTGAGCCAAGCTGGCCAGGGCGACATTGACATATTTTAAGAACCCAAACAATTATTTCATAAAACATTCCTAATTTTAGATATGCCCAATTGTTTTCTTATGAGCTGATTTAAGTTAGATAATTTTGGCAGGAATACTGCATAGGTGAGTTGTGTCCTCAGTGCATCATGCCAGAATTCTCTATCTTTACACCAAACATATGTCAGTCTCATTAGTGGTGATGGTAAGGTGGTGTTCACTATTGGTCTTGGTGACTACCAGATTCTTCCTTATCAAGGTAGCTTTTCCCCTTTGCAATTCAGGTGACTATTTGAGTCTGTGTAAATAACAGGTTTCCCCAATAACCTTGCACCCAAAGCTTTTAGCACCCATTCATGATCTCTGCGTGGTATTCTGTATCTTCCGAGACCTATCTCCATTCACATGACTAACCAGTACTATCAATTTGTTCCACAGAGTGTGAGAGCAACTTTGATTTCAACCCTGGCTGCACAATGGAGTCACTGGACTGGTATCGCTGGGGTGGGACCTGGACAGTCACATTTCAAAATTCCCCAGGGCGACTGCTTTTGATGAAGAGTAAGGGTTGACATACCCCTGAGTTGGAGTTAGAGGAACCTTGCAACAGTTTCATTTTGCAAATAAGGAAACTGTGGCCCGAGTGGGTTAAGGGGCCTGTGGCACAAAACATAATGGCATAGCTAAGATTGTTTTGGACTTGTATTTTAATATGCCATTTCTTCTGCATGTTATTCGAAGAATAAAACCAGAGAAATGAGTAACTTTCGCATGGTGTTAGAACTGAAGGTGACTTCTGCCTTTCGTTCATGACATCGCTGCAATCACCCTGGGAGAGAGGGAACGGGTCTCCTGGTCACTGAGCTCCTCTGCGCTCCGTGCTCACTGCGACAGTTCAAGCTCGGGACCCAAGGCGGAGCCGGATGTAAGCACCCAAGCGGCTAGCACCGCAGCCCCGGCGCCGGGCCCTGGGTCACGCACGCCCCCTGGACCCGTCGGCAACTCCTTCGGGGGCCTAGGGCATCCAGTCACGCGCGGGGCTCACCTGACGGGGACGCACCTGGCCGCGCGCCCCTGCCCCGCCCAGGGACACTCAGATGCGCGTGGAATCCTGGAAATGACAAAATCAGCAGGCCCGCCCAGCCCACTTACCCCAGCATGATAAACCTTGTTCGCTCTTTTAATTTTAATGTCCAGGGAAGTCCCCATCTCGAAAACGCCGCAGGAGCCTCTTCCCGCCTCACGTGACCTGAGAAGGCGCGATGACCCGCCCCTCCCGCACGGGCCCCACCCCTTTCTTCTCTCCGCCGACAGTTACATCACGTGACCTCACGCCCTCCGCCGGATAGATTTCTCCGCCTTCCTCCTTCCGGTGCAGGGGCGGGCTGAGGGGCTATCACCCTTCGTCACGCCCCCGCCGCGCGTGAGGGGCTGAACCAGACTAGCCCCACCCCTTCCTTAAAAACAGTCATAACGCCGGAAATCCCCTCCTTCTCACCCGTTTGCTACAGGGAGGGGGCAAGTCGGCTCTCCCGGCGTGCGCCGCGTCGGGGGCGGTGCCGGAGATGCGTCGCGGGTACAACCCGCGCAGGGAAGCTGAGGCTCCCATAATGCTGTGCGGCGCAGAGGCGCTGCGCTAGTGAGTTGGCTTTAAGGCGGCGTTAACTGGGAATGCGTTCCCTCCCCGTCTCCTTCCTCTCGTCCTGTCCAGCCCTCCCCCGCTTTCTCCCGGTGGTTCTGCGGACCAGCGTCCCTGTGTCCGGCCCGCGGCCCCGCACTCAAGGCCTGCGAAGCGCTGGTTTGCGGGTGGTCAGCTGCCCCGCGCCCGGGCCCGGGGCCAAGGTCTCGGGGAGCGCGGGTGCCCTCCTCCCACTGCGAGCCGCGGCCCCGGGTCACCGGGCGCGGGGGCTTGTGGGTACTTCGCCGGCGCGCGCCCCGGAACGGGGTGTTGAATATTCATATTCGTGCGCAGAATGCGGGCAGGCGCGGCTCGCCGGCCCTGGGCCCCGGACTGCGTGGAAGTGAAAAGCAGAGCTGAGCGGACCTGGCTAGTCTTTCTTATTTCCAGCGACAGTTGACCGAGATAGACGCCAGTCATCTACTGTGTTAGGGGGAAGAATTGCCCCCAGGCAGGGCAGCAGTACAGTGTTAGGCAACATACTACGTTTATGGGAATAAAATGCCTTGTAAATGTTTTATGCAAGGACATCTCCAATAAGCAGAGGTAAAATTAAGACGTGTTTTCGATTTCTTTAAATTCCTTGATGCCGATGTGTTTTCTAAACTATTATTTTTGGGATTACATCAGAAATTTTCTGTAAAACGATTTCATGAATTAACATCATGAATGCAAGGTATTTTATAAGAGAGCAGTGATGGTGCAATTGTTTTTGAAGGTTATTACATGTAGTATTTCCCGATATTCATTTCTTAGTTTTCAGCTCCTCTCTGCCCTTAGGGCTTCCGTCGCTGTCTTGGCTATCTTCCTGGCAACTCCAACTCAGCATTTCTAAAACAATTCATTAGGGATTTAATAATCACAGGCTAGTGTATTTGCAATCCAAGAAGTGGATCAGTCTCCACCAGACTCACCGTCCAACCGGTAAAATATCCATCTCAGTGGACAATGCAGGGAAACAGGAAAAGAAACACAAGGATCAACATTCTAGCCGATTGCTTCAGCAAACCTGCTTCACACTTACTTTACAACAGATCATTTCTTGTTCCTCAAGGACGGGTGTGCCACATTTTACCCATCTTTGTAGGTTATACATAATTTTTATGGAATGCCAGTGCAGTGCAAAGAGCTTTAGTTCCAGCAATTATCAGTGTAATCAGTTTGTTGAGCCATCTCAGTGTGATGGCTTCCAAACATAAAACAGTCCATTTTTCTCCAATCACTGCTGTTTTCCATCCCTTAACTATACCTTTGGTGATATTGGAACTTTATGGTTAATTTCATTTACTAAAAATCAACATGTCAAAGTGTCAGTCTCATGGCTTGAGTGGGACCTGAGAATTTTAGGGTAAGAAGGTGCGAGTCATGGTTCTGGCTCTCAGACACTTCCGTGTTTTCTTCAGGGCCTGGCTTCTGTGTTGAGGCAAGTAACTCTTGACTGGCCAGTGTTGGAGTTCTTTCTTAGCTGATACCTGCTTCTTCAGATAATTGGCTCTTGTTTGAAACTGCTTTCATGGGGCACATATAAGAAGGCCTGGTGGTCCTTCTCTCCAAATATTTTGAGGGACGATCCATACCCAGCTTGATCTTTTCCATCACCCCACTGCCAGCACTCGGCAGTACTATACCCAGTCTCTTGGGTGAGGGTCCAGCAAGAACATTCATCTTCCACAGAGTCCACCTGACTCATGAGAAATACACATCCTTGCCACACAAAAGGGCTAGACTGGAGGATGCCCCATGGTTTCTCCTCTTCACCCTGCCATCTGTCTTTAATCTTTTTGCTCCCTCCTGAAATACAGACGAATAAATCAGCAAGAATGCTGACTAGACAGATTCACAAGGAGGGAATGGAACACCAGCCTTTCCTTCCAGTGGGTCCCACTAATAGCAAGATTTTTTTTATCCTCACCTGAGGTCATTTTTGCATTTATCTTCAGAGAGAGGGGGAGGAAGAGAGAGAAACATCGACATGAGAGAGAGGCATCAAGTGGTTGCCACCCACACGACCCCAACCGGGGCCAGGGACAAACTGCAACTGAGGTACATGCCCTTAGTGGGAACTGAACCTGGGCCTCTCTGGTCTGCGGGCCGATGCTCTAACCACTGAGCAAACCGCCCAGGGCTAGGAGAGATTATTTTACAGCCTCCCCTTCTCTTCATCACTTCTCAGAAACACTACTCTCCACAAGGCCAACTGCCTCCTTTCACTCCTTTCCCTGCATCCTTGTATAAGATGAAAAGGAAAGTATTGGGGAAATATTTAGTGAAGACAAGGCTAGATCTGCATCTTCTTACTAAGCCATGGGGAAAGTGTCAGTTGTAGGCACCTTTCATTAGAAGATGGGGCACTATGCCTGTTATCAGCTGTGAGCCTAGTGCTCATTCTGGGACAACAGAAGAGGTCCCACTACATATCTTCTGGTGGGTACTGTGGTACTCTCCCCAGACCTTTATTTCAGGACTGAAGAACATGTTCCTGAGCTGGTCAGAGTGTGGTCCCAACAGTTTTCAGCTAAGTCATTCTTCAAAAACTTGCCCTCAGCTGAAGATTGCTTTGCTCAAAGTCATGGTCCCTTCTAGAGGAGTAGGCCACATCTAATGAGTAGTCAACTTGAAGACCGCTTCGCCTCACCCCAGCTTGGGACAACTCATGAAGGACAGTTCCATCTCCAAAGCTCCCTGTATCAGTATCTGTTGTGCATAACAAATTACCCTAACAATTGGTAGTGGAAAACCAGAAACATTATTTTATGGTGTCTGTGGGTCAGGAAATTAGTTATGGCTTCACTGGGGTTCTGGCTCTTGGTCTTAGCTGGTTACAGTCAAGATGTTAGGGCCACAGGCATGTGAAGGCTTGGCTCGGGCTGTAGGGTCCAATTCCAAGATGGCTGTTGGTTGGAGGTCTCAGTTCCTCACCATGTTGAACTCTCCACAGTTTGCTCTAGCGTCCTCACAGCATGGCAGCTGACGTCTCCAGACCAGGGCATTGCAGAGGGAGGGCAAGAAGGGAGCTGCAGTGCCTTATGTGGCCCAGGCTCTGACTTCTCACATTCACTTCTGTTCATTGGAAGGGAGTCACTAAATCCAGCCCACACTCAAGGGAAGGGGAAATTGGGTTCTACCCTGCTCCCATTGGATGGGGAAACTTGTTGTGATCGCATCACAGTTCAACTTTCCCTTCTGCTCAACCTAATCCAGCTTCCTTCACCCCCACTCTTCCTCACCTGTTGATCAGCACCCCTAATATACTTCCTACACCTGGATCTCAATCTCAAAGCTTGCCTCCTGGCAACACAACCTGTAACAATTCTGTCACACTAGCTTCCTGATTTAACTTCTCTGAACCTCCCTCATCTAAAATGATCTTATAATACCTCCATTACAGGGAAGTTGATGGGATTCACAACACCTCATGTATTTATGAACTACTTGCTGTGGACCAGGCACTGTTCTAAGCATGTTAAATGTTTTATTTTATTCAATTCTCACAACAGTTTTATAATTACTATCCTTACCTTTAAAAGGGAAAAACTGAGGCACAGAAACATTACCATACTCATCCAAGGCCATGTAGCAACTAAGTGGCAGCCCCCATTTTGATTCCAGAGCTCTCATATGCAATCAGCAGTCACCATATTGCACTAAAACACCTGGGCTTAAAGCAAGGGCCAGTGGCATCTTAATAAAAAACTGGGCAAAGGATTGCCAATCAAATGTGAAAATCAAGCATGGGTACAATGTTACAGTCAAAGGTGATTTTTTTTAAATCCTCACCCAAGGATACTTTTTCATTGCTTTCTAGACAGAGTGGAAGGGAAAGAAGGAGAGACCAAGAGAAACATCGATGTGTGAGAGACACACCGATTGGTTGCCTTCCACACAACCTCCCCTCGGGCAGAGATCAAACCTTCAACCCAGGTACATGTCCTTGACCAGAAATTGAACCTGTGACCCCCTCGGTCTGCAGGCCCCACACTCCAACCACTGAGCCAAACCAGCCAGGGCTCAAAGGTGATTTTTAGAAAAGAAACGGCACATCTATGTTTCTCTCTTTCCCTCTCTCTAAAAAAAAAAAAAAAATCAAGCCCTGGCCAGTTTGGCTCTGTGGTGAGAACATTGGCCTGTGGACCGAAGAGTCCTGGGTTTGATTCCAGCCAAGGGCATGTACCTTGGTTGTGGTTCATTCTGGCCCTGGTTGGGGTTGTACAGGTGGCAACCAACTGATGTGTGTCTCTCTCACATCAGTGTTTCTCTCTCTCTCTCTCCCTCCCTCCCACTCTGTCTGAAGATAAATATAAAAATATCCTCAGGTGAGGATTAAAAAAAATAAAATCAATAAAAAAGGAACTGGGGATCGTTTTATCAATCGAGAGTGGAGACACATTATGTGAACCATGGCAGAATAGTATAATGTCATAGGGCTGCCATAACAAGGTACCACAAACTGGGCAGCTTAAAACAACAAAGTGTTCTCTCACTGTTCTGGAGATTGAAGTCCGAAACAAGGTGTCAGCAGAGTTGGTTTTCTCTGAAGGCTGTGAGGGAAGGTTCTGTTCTAGCCAGTCCTCTCTCCTTAGCCTGTTGATGGCCATCTTCTCCCCATCTCTTTACATCGTTTTCTTTTTATGTGTCTTCAACTTTACATGGCCTCTTCCCCATATGTGTCTGCCTCCACATATTCCCTTTTTGCAAAGGCATCAACCATATTTATTAGGGCCACACTAATGACCTCATTTTAAATTGATTACCTCTGTAAAGGTCCTGTTTCCAATTACTATAACATTCTGAGGTATTGGGATTAGAACGTCAACATATGAATTTTGCGGTAAACTAAACTTGTAACATATAACAACAAAATATATACAACAAAAATATTTAGATTTATAGAAAGAATGGACAGATTCAATTAGTAAACATTTTAGCCCTGGCCCGTTTGGCTCAGTGGTTGGAGCGTCAGCCTGCGGTCCGGAGAGACCCAGGTTTGGTTCCCGCTAAGGGCATGTACCTCGGTTGCAGTTTGTCCCCGGCCCTGGTTGGGGTGCGGGTGGCAGCCACTCAATGTGTCCCTTTCACATCGATGTTTCTCTCTCTCTCTTTCTCTCTCTCCCTCTCTCCCCCCCTCCCACCCGATCTGAACAAAAGATGGAAAAATGTCCTCGGGTGAGGATAAAAAAATAAAAATAATAATTTAACACAACACAGTGTATCAGAGACTGAGCGGGTAAAAAAATAGAGAGACCCTGGCCGGTTTGGCTCATCAGTTAGAGTGTCAGCCCTCAGACCAAAGGGTCTTGGGTTCAATTTCCCTTCAAGGGCACATACCTGGGTTGCAGGTTAGATCCCTGGCCCTGGTCAGAGTCATACAGGAGGCAACCAACCAATGAATTTCTTGCATTGATATTTTTTCCTCTCTCTCTCCCTTCTTCCCTTCCACTCACTCTAAAAAGTGATGGAAAAATATCTTGGGGTGAAGATTAACAAAAAATATATATAATATAAAGACAGGACTTTAACAAAATAATTGAGGTACAATTAATAAATATGACAGGATCACAGGAAATTCAAGTGTCCATGATGCATTTATAAGCATTAATTGCATACCAGGACACAAAGAAAATCTCATATTCAATTAACTAAGTACAATTCAGACACTGTAACCACCAAAATTTTAAGTACCTGGAAACTAAGACATACTTTTCCAAATACATTAGGTGCAGGACCAAATAAAAATACAATAACTGACTCAAAATAACAAAGTGTGAATGCTTCATGCCAAAACATATGGGACACGAGCAAAGGAAGAATCCTCTGGAAACTTATTAGAAAAAGAGTTTGAAAAGTTTGGCCAGAGTGAAATGCTGTGATATCTGGAATTTGCTTTAAAATAACTCCAGGAGGAGAAGAAAGAAAAAGGGAGGCGTTGTGGCTGGGGCGAGGCAATCGGCAAAACAGATGTTGGTAATTTTTGAAGCTGGATGACGAGGGCATGGAGCTTTCCTATACTACCTCTCTGCTTTGTATGGGCGAACATTTGCATTCCATGATAGGAGGAGACAAGATAAATGTAGGATGATGGGGTTTTAACTAGCTAAAGTATGCCCAGCCAGTATGGCTCAGTGGATTGAGCATCGTCCCATGGACTGAGGTCCGGGCACACGCCCAGGTTGCAGGCTCCATCCCCAGTAGGGGGTGTGCAGGAGGCAGCCAATCAATGTTTCTCTCTCACATTGATGTTTCTATCTCTCTCTCCCTTCCTCTTTCTCTAAAAAAATTATTAAAAACATATTTTTAAATTAGCTAAAATATTTTTTATGCCTTGTAATTGCCAGTAGGTGCCCCCAACTCCCCCATCATCACATTTATACACAAAATGTGTGATAAAGAGCACGTTACCAAAGATATGAGAAGTGTCTGGTCTAGAGGAAGGGGGTATGAAAGGATAACAGAGCAGAATGGAGCCTGGAGTGGTGTTTGGCTGCCTGTCCTCTGGAGTCAGCACCCCACTTGGGGGTGGGGGTGGATGGGGCTACAGAATGTGGTAGAAAATTCAGAGACTAAAGGAGCAGAGAATTAGAGGATCCAGCAAGAGTGAGTTGCTGGCTGAGTCAGGAATGGGGAGCTGAATTCCTCTGGTGTGGTGTTGCCTGTAGGACTGCAGGAATGGACTGCACGTTACTCCAGCTGGGACACTGGTTGAGATACATGGCGGTTTTGAACCATATGTCTCCTCCCATCCCAGGTAGATACGTCAGGGAGAAGGAGAATGGGGGAGTGAAAAGGGAATGTAAAACACTATCAATTGAGTTCCAACTGAATAGGAGGATTGATTTTTCCCCCCACCCTCAGCAGAAATGGTTGCTGGAGCACTAAACTGGGTTAATTTGTAGAGAAATAAAGACTGTTCCTTCTTTGGCCATTTATGTGTCGTGCCTGTAAATTTGAAAACAGCTACATATACAAAAATCAATAGGCATTTTTATTTAACAGCAATAACCAGTTAAAAAATAAAATGAAAATAGGGATTGTACTCTCAATAGCAATAAAAATATAAAATACTTGGAGTAATTTGAATTTAATATATGTTTGAGTTACATGAATAAAGCTATAAAGCTGAATTAAGAAATATAAAATATGAAAATAGAGATATATATATACCATATTTTTTAAATGGAAATCTAAATACTTTTAAATGCTCAGTCTTATCAAATTAATTTTTAGGCTTACTTAATTCCTCTCAACCTAATTTTTAATGAGGAAATATAATGAAATTATGTTAAAATTCTTCTGAAAAAATAATACAGTGTTAAAAAGATATGTCTTTTTAAAATATTTATTGTAGGGAAAAGAGCCCTACTAAGCATAAAACAGTAAAGCTATGAGTTAATATAGCATCATTCTGGCATAAGATCAGTTGGACAAGATAGCTCAGAACAGATGCTACTATATTAGTATATAAGATTTTAACATATGATAAGAGTTATAAATCTATAGAGAACAGAGGATCACTCAGTAAATAATAGATTAAATGGCTTGATATTTAGAAAAACTCATTTAGATTTTGCTATCATACCATGAGTCAACCACTTCCTCCCCCCCCCCCCAAAAAAAAAAAACTTGGATGAAAGAGTTCAGGAAATAATTTAGCATAGACCCGTGTCGGTTGCAGGAGTCGCTGCTGGTCCTGCAGCAAGGACGGGCAGAAGAGGAGATGGGCCAAGAGCAGCCCCAGTCTCCTTATCTACCAGCTCTTGGCTGTCTGCCTGAGCTGTATCCGTTTAGACTGCATCAAATCTCTTTTTTTCAGTCACTCCCAATAGCTCATTAGCCTGGGCTTCTGTTTCTGTCAGGGACTACTGGGTTTTCTTTAGACTGCATCAAATCTCTTTTTTTCAGTCACTCCCAATAGCTCATTAGCCTGGGCTTCTGTTTCTGTCAGGGACTACTGGGTTTTCCTGATATTCCAAGAGGGCCAAGTGTCAAGGAGATGTCAGGTGCCACCATGGTTCTGTAGGGAAGTTCCACGTCTTATTCTCCGTCTCTGACTCTGACTAAGCCGGACAATGGCTGCTGGCCACCGGCTCCTCCTACAGATGAGGTCTCCTTTGTTCCATCTCAGTTGTGGCCCCATTGGTTTCTTTTCTCCATCATCACAAAGCTCTTCTTGTTTATCTGGGCAGTCTTCTTATTAATCCTAAACTGAGGGCAAAATGTATTAGATTCGCGATTTTCAACCGGTGTGCTGCAAGAATTTTTAAAACATGCAACAACTGACTATTTAATCAGGGGCTCTGACCCCTTTTCCCTTACATTATCAAAATAAAAGAAATAACAAAAGCCAACACAATAACCGTCTGGTGGGAATGAATCAAAATTATACCTATTTTTTGTCATATCAGCAAAAGGATAATATTTTTTGGAGTGAGGCAGAATTTTACTATTTAGTTTATGTGTGCCATGAGATGAAAAAGGTTGAAAATTCTGTATTAGATAATTTTTGCTAAATATATACCTAAAGTAAAAATAAAGAAATAAAGGGAATGAAGGGCCAAGAATCTGACTTTCATGCATGTTCACAGTTGGCTGTCCTAGGAATATCTAAACTGAACAGGCATGTTGGCCAGGCACCTTGAGGGCATCTATGATTCAAAACTCTGTCAAATAAACTAAATTGGTAGATGGATAGATATGTGAGAAAGCAACTATAATGAATCTATGTAGTAGATTCACTACTAGTTGTAGGTCACTATACAACTTTTCAGCTCTTCACTATGTTGGAAAGTTTTAAAATACAGTTGGGGATGAAAATGGAAATAGAGATTTACAGGAAAATATGAAACTAATATAATATTGAATGTCAACTGTAATTGAAAAATATTTTTTGAGAAAATATATTGCCCTGGCCAGTTTGCTCAGTGGTTAGGGCATTGGCCTACAGAAGGGTCAAGGGCATGTACCTGGGTTGTAGGTTCGATCCCCAGCCCCAGTCAGGGTTGCATGGGAGGCAACCAATCGATTTCTCTCTCTCTTGCTCTTGCTCTCTCTCCCTCCCACTGTATCTAAAAATCAATGTAAAAGTCCTGGCCAGTTTGGCTCAGCGGTTAGAGCATTGGCCTGCAGACCAAAGAGTTATGGGTTCAATTCCAGTCAAGGGCACATACCTCAGTTATGGTTCATCCCCTGCCCTGGTCAAGATCATGCAGGAGGCAACCAGTCGACGTGTCCCTCTTACGTCAATGTTTCTCTCTCTTCCCCTTTCTCTCCCTCTCACTCTATGTGAAGATAAACAGAAAAATATACGAGGGTTAGGATAAAAAAAAAAAAAGAAAAAATATATTATTCATTTGATCAGTTTTTTTACATCAATTTACTGTGTACCAATTATATAGTATGCTCAATCCTGAGGACTCAGTGAAAACAAAACAGATACAGTTTTCCCTTCATGTGGCTTACAGAAAGAGAGATGGTTGAACAAGTAATTCCAGTAGAGTGTGACCTCATTTTGCCTTGATTACCTCTGTAAAGACCCTATCTCCAAATATAAGATCACATTCTGAAGTGCTGGGGGTTAGGACTCTAGCATCCTTTTTGGAAGGACACAGTTCAACCTATGACATGAGGTGATCAGCTTTGCATTTTAGAAAGAACCTCTGGCCCAGCCGGTGTGTCTCAGTGGTTGAGCGTCGACCCATGCACCAAGAGGTTCCCGATTTGATTCCCGGTCAGGGCACATGCCAGGTTGTGGGCCAAATCCCCAGTTGGGGGCATGCAGGAGGCAACCAATTGATGTTCTCTCTCATTGATGTTTCTATCTCTCTTTCCCTCTCTCTTCCTCTCTCTCTAAAATCAATAAAGAAAAAAAATTTTTTTAAAGAAATATCCATGTGGCTGCAATGTGCAGCATATATTGCAGAGTAGCTTCTCACTGAACATCTCAGGAAATGTTTGTAGTAATCGTAGCAAGAGGCAATAGTAACTGAACAATGATCATGGTAATAATGTAGGATGGAAAGAAGTCGGCCAATAGAGAATATTTTAGGAGCTCTTCCTGGTGTGACTTGATTATTTAGCTTAGAGAGTGAGAAGGGTTCTTCCTGTGGATGAGGAGTGAGGGTCCCATGTCTCCCCAAAACCCCCATTCCCATCAGGTGTGCCCAAGTGGCCTTTCTGAAACTCATGGTCAGCACAGGGAAGAGTGCCCACTCCCTGGCTTTCCATGTCCTGAAACCTCACTTCCACTGTGAGATGCACCTCCTCTAGCGGCCACACCCCCATTCAGTAAGAGCCCAAATACCATTCACTGATCATTAGATCACTCCGTACACCCTAAGCTTCTGGAGGAAACACTGCTGTGTTTATTTCTGGAACCATCAAACTTCCATTACATGCTCTTCTTCCCTGGAAGTTATTCATGTCAGTGTCTCTGATTGTTTAATGGAAACATTGGTTTGGGTGCCACGTGAAGATGCTGTATTGCTCTGGAGATCTGCCTGAGACTAGTGGCAGTCAGATAAAAACTGTCTGCCTTCTGGAATTGAGCACGCTTGCTTGTGAACAGAGGTCATTCTCTAAAAATGTGCATGTAATCTTAGGGATTCAGTCAGGAACTCCGGAGGAAATGCCGGATGTCCTCCAATAGATATCCTCCCCTTCTTCGGCACTAGTAGAAACCCCCATGTTTTAGCTGGGCAGAATAAATCCTACATTTTCAGTCACCCTTCCAGCTAGGTATGGCCACATGACTAAGATCTGCCCCATGGGATGTTAATGGAACCCAAGTGTGCAACTTCTGGGAGGTATCTTTAAAGACAGGGACAAGTCCTTTCTTTCCCCTTCCCCCATCCTGCTGGTTAGAATTTGAGTGTGTTGGCTGCAGTTTGAGGCGTCCTCCTGGACCATGACATGGAGACTGCTTGCCTTATAAGGACAGAAGAGAGACATGGTAGAGGGAGCCTGAGCCCTTTCTGATCATGGACCCTCCATTCTAGCCCTGACCAACTACAGATATTTGAGAGAGAAATAAATTTCCTTCTTGCTGTGGTAGACAGAATAATAGACGAAGCCCATAAAAAGATGACCACATCCTAACTTCTGGAAACTGTGAACATGTTACCTGACACAGGGACTTTGCAGGTGTGATTAAGTCATGGATCTTGAGATGGGAAAATGATTCTGGATTACCACGGTGGGAAAATGTAATCAAAGGGTCCTTATAAGAGGGAGGTAGGGCCCTGGCCCATTTGGCTCAGTGATTAGAGCATCTGCCCTCAGACCAAAGAGTTTCCGGTCTCGGGAGGCAACCAGTCGATGTCTCTCTCCCTCTCTTTCTCCCCCACCCTCCCACTCTATCTGAACATAAATGGAAAAATATCCTCAGGTGAGGATTTAAAAAAGAAAAGAAGGAGGTAGGAATGTCAGAGACAGAAAAAATAGATGTGAGGATGGAAGCAGCAAAGGCTGGAGGGATGCACCTTGGCAGTGGAAAGAAGAGCCGTACGACCAGGAAGCCACCTGGACAAGGCAGGGCTTCAGATTCTCCCTCAGGCTCCAGAGGGACTAGGCTTTGTTGAACCTTTGTTTACTTCCAGGAGTCTCACTTGAGAATTCTGACCTCTAGAACGTTAAGGAAACAAGTCTGCGTTGTTTTATGCCACTGAGTTTGTGGTGATTTGTGACAGTAGCAATAGGAAACTAATATACCCGCTTAAGTGTCTGTTGCTCTGTGATTTCTGACACTTGCATCTGACTTCAGTCCTAACGAGTACTGAATTCAGTACCAGGGAGTGAACATGTCTGACATTCAACCTAACCTGCCTTGGCATTGGACGGCAAGGGCTCCGACTGCAGCCAGGAAGAAAGACGCCCATCAGCACGGGCGTAAGACAGTTGGTGGCAGGTTCCCTGTGTTACTTTAGAAGGTATACTACCTGTTGACCAAGGCTGAGCACTAGGGGGAAATGGTTGGAAAAATTCAGAATTTGGGGCATGTTCAGCTCCTTCCTGCCACTTCCTATAAAGTCCAAGACAGAGGTGAACTTAGGGGGAAGCCCGCCCGTCTATAAACAGAATGGGCAGTATTGCTCTGCCAGGGAAGCCCTCTCCGCCTGGAGCCCACAGTGTAATTTGACTGATCAACTGGTAATTTGTGGTGTTGCTGGATTAAATAACCCACTGTTTTCCTAACCCCAAGCAAAGGCAGCCTGGGCGGATGGTATTACTGACATCTCCAAGTTTTCCAAAGAGCTTTATATTTCAATTTCTCTGCCAGACAGTCCAGAGGCAAACATCCGTGTAAGGGCGTTACCTTCCCAAATGAGCCCTTCATTTCATAAGGCCGGGAGGTGGCGACCATTAAATTGAAGAGAAGGGGGTGGAGGGAGCACAGGGACCAGCAGCTGAAAGACAACCTGAGGCAAAATAAATAAATAAATAAGATATCTAGGGTCTGGGCTCTGATGCTTGAAAATGGAATAGGGCTGCCAAATAAAACACAGGCTTCCCAGTTAAATTTGAATTTCAGAAAAACAATTTGTTTTTTAGGGTAAATATGTGTCAAATATTTTGATTCTCAAGTGTTAGTCTTCGTTTATCTGAAATTCAGATTTGACTGGGAATTCAGTGTTTTCTGTTTTTCAATTTGCTAAATTTGGTGAGGGCAGTAATCATGTAGTCAAAGAAACCATGAACTGGCCTGCTCGCGGGCCACTGAACTCCTAGGCCCCCGTATCTGTTCGGTTCCCAAGAAGGGTAAACCCTCTAGTGCTCACTTCTGATGTGGCTTTTAAAGATGAGGGACAAGCCCGGCCAGTGTGGTTCAGTGTTTGAGTGTTGACCCGTGGAACAAGAGGTCGCTGGTTCAATTCCTGGTGAGGGCACATGCCAGGGTTATGGGCTTGATCCCAGTGCAGGGTGTGCAGGAGGCAGCCAGTCTATGTCTCTCTCTCTCTCTCTCCTTCCCCATCTCTCTAAAAATAAAAATAAAAAATTTAAAGATGAGGGATAAGGTGGTCCGCCTGCAGGACAGCTCAGGGAGGATAATGGCGAGAGACTTCTGGAGCCGAAGGTATTCGAATGGGCTAACCAAGAAATGTACTCTGTTGCCAGAGAAGGGGACCCTCACCATTCCCATAGGATTTGATCACTACTTCTGGCCAAGGACTGCTGGGTCTTTCTCATGAACTTTCTTTTCCAAATGGGAGTTTTTATTTTAACTGCTCTTTTTCTACTGTACCATGGTATTTTGCTCATTTCAAAATTGATACCTTTTCTTTTATTTAGTTCATGGGTTTCCAGACCATGAGGAGCCTCTCTGGACCCATGAAGTGCTCTCTGTACATCACCCAAGATGCTGGTTTTTGAGCTGGAGGATGTGGCTACATGAGACTTTGAAGGTATTACTCCTGGGAGAGGTATGACTGTACTACAGGTGGGAAGAAAGGTGTGGGGCTATCTGGGTGGCTGAGAGGGCGAGATTGCTCTGGGGGCAGTTTGCTGTTCTCTACCAGCATCCCCCCTTCTATAGCAGAATGTCTTTTATTGCAGCATGCTGGAATGTCATGAATAAATTGTGTCTGTTCAGATATCAGTATATTCCTTTTCAGGGCAGGCAGATAAGTCTTGGAACACATAGCGCCTCTGGCCACCAGCAGCCTTGTCCTCTTGCTCCAGTGTTTATTGTCAGGAAATGGTTGGGATGCTATGAGTTAGAGTGAGCACAGTCTACAGCAAATCACTCTCACTTCTGAGACCAATTACAAGTTCAGGGGATTCCCCAAACCACTCTCAGTTTCAATAAATTGCTGCAAAGTCTCACAGAAATCACCGAAGACTATTGTACCCAAGGTCATCACGTGTTACAGCAAAAGAATACAGATTAAAACCAGGCAAGAGGAGAAGCACGTAGGGCAGAGTCTAGGAAAGTTCCCAACGTGGAGCTTCCGTTGTCCTCCGTGTGGACTCATGGACAGCATTGCCCTCCTGCCAGCTGGGGAAGCTCACCCAAGCTTGGAGTCCAGAGTTGTACTGGGGCTGCATCACGTAGTAATGCTCATTTCACACATGGCTTATCTCTGTCTTGAGCCCCTCTTGAAGCTGGACTAATACCACTTGACCCAACGCCCCCGTACAGATCACTCTAAGTCTATAGACTTTCTGCCATGGCCAGCCTCCAATCTATTGAGCATGGCAGCCTATCAGAAGCTGAAGGCAAAGTCCAGACTTCTTCTTGGGCAATGTTAAATTCCTTACTACACAAATGCACTCATCTACAATGATAGAAACCCAATTTTTAACTGAGCAAAAAACACTCAGAATCAAGAACCCCAACTTCTCATGCATTTTGTTGTGACTATTTGACTAAATTCTAAGCCACGAGATATAGTGGAGGTGGTATCTGCCACTTTCTGGGAAGTATCCTTAAATGTAGGTGGCTTATTCCCCCTTCTTTCTTCTTGCTGCCTTTATAGGACTTGAGGAGCTGTCTCAGTCCACAAGGTAAAGCTTCATGTACAGGATGGTGAGCAACAAGGTAGCAGGAGCCTGGGTTCCTATTGATTGAGGCACCTATCATATGGCTGTTTGGAGAAAACATTTAAATCATGTTTAAGCTGCTCTTACTTTGGATTTTCTGTCCTTTGCAGTGGGATCTAATTCAACATTTGCTTTAAACTTACTTTTATATTGCTTACATCCAGATTTGTGAAGCTCTTTGCTCACTGATGGCTAGCTTCCATCTTTAATCCAACTCACTGCAGGGTCTACAGTGTAGACCTTTCCTGATCGTTGCCTCTTTGTGGAAACTCCTGCCTCACTTAGAACACTGGCCTTTGTTTTAAGCCTTTATCACATCCAGGCATTTTACTTTCCATTTTCAGCTGAGACATGATAACAGGAAGGGCTGTTTTATGATTATATAATCATCATACTTTCCAGTGACTAACTGATTGGAGATGTCACTGAACTTTATACCTAAGCTTCATATCTATACCATTAAGTCAATTTTCTTGATTCACCTTTTTATTTTTATTTTTATTTTTTTTGATTCACCTTTTTAAAACTGACAAAACAGAAATTTGTTTAATCAGAGTAGATTTATAGATCTTTCCAAGACCTGATATTTGAATTTTATCCACATTTAATGAAAATGTACTAGGGTTCCTTATGCCTAATTGCTTCACAACAGATAAACAGAAAGCAGAATAAACTCTAAATCTTTTATTGTTGTTTCTGATGTTTTGTCATCTTTGGTTCTTCATAAAAAGTTTACCACAACTTTTGTAAATTACTAAGAAAGTAATCATTAAGACATAAAGGATGAGCAAATACTGCTTTTTACATTATGAAGATGGGGATTTTATTTTTCCTTCACTTCACAACAGCAAGACATTGGGACGTCATGTGACCTCTGTCACCACCTTCCTGTTTTGTTTTTTTTTAATCCTCACCCGAGGACATTTTTCCATTTTTTGTACAGATAGAGTGGGAGGGAGAGAGAGGAAGAGACAGAGAGAGAGAAACATCAATGTGAAAGGGACACATCGAGCGGATGCCACCGCACGACCAACTGGGGCCGGGGACAAACTGCAACCGAAGTACGTGCCCTTAGCGGGAACCGAACCCGGGTCTCTCTGGACCGCAGGCTGACGCTCCAACCACTGAGCCAAACCGGCCAGGGCACCACCTTCCTGTTTATCAGTATTGGAATTGGAGGTTGTAAGAGAATGGAAGAAATGATACTAAAATCCAAAACTCTCATTTCTAATTTGCCTACCTTAATGACTTTACTTCTCATTTTCATGGTAGAATATATGAATTAATTATATATGTTAAAAATATGAAAGTTAATTTTCTCATTACTGCACAGTCAAAATCAATGTTTAGAATATCAATATTGCCCAGCCCTGGGCAGTGTGGCTCAGCAGTTAGAGCGTTGGCCTGCGGACCAGTGAGTCACAGGTTTGATTCTGGTCAAGGGCACGTACCTCAGTTGTGTTTTGTCCCCAGCCCTGGTTGAGGTTATGTGGGAGGCAGCCACTCAATGTGTTCCTTTCACATCAATGTTTCTCTCTCTTCCTCTTTTTTCCTCCTACTCTATATGAACAAAAAATGGAAAAATGTCCTTGGGTGAGGATTAAAAAAATCAATATAGCCCAGCCAGTGTGGCTCAGTGGATTGAGCATCATCCCATGGACTGAGAGGTCCCAGTTCGATTCCTGGTCAGGGCACATACCTGGGTTTCAGGCTCGATCCTCAGTAGGGTGTGTGCAGGAGGCAGCTGATCAATGTATCTCTCTCATCAATGTTTCCATCTCTCTCTCTCTAAAAAAAAAAAAAAAAAAATCAATTAAAAAAATATTTAAAACATCAATATACATCAATGACGTGTTTCTTTTTCTTTTTTTTTTTTTTTTATCCTCACCCGAGGACATTTTTCCATTTTTTGCACAGACAGAGTGGGAGGGAGAGAGAGGAAGAGAGAGAGAGAGAAACATCGATGTGAAAGGGACACATCGAGTGGCTGCCACCCGCACGACCAACCAGGGCCGGGGACAAACTGCAACCGAGGTACATGCCCTTAGCGGGAACCGAACCCGGGTCTCTCCAGACCGCAGGCCGATGCTCTAACCGCTGAGCCAAACCGGCCAGGGCATCAATGACGTGTTTCTTTGTTTTATTACAAACCCATGGGAAGAAAAGCTGTATAACACCTGAAGAATGAAAAAGTCTTAAAAGTCTTAGGAGGGTAACTTAATAGTAATGATTAGACAAGGGTTGGCCAGTGATTTGTGTCCTCAGTGAAAAAGGCCTCATGGAATTTTCTTGCTGAAAGGACCTTAAGAACTTATTGACACAAGGGTCTTCCTTTTCCAAATGGAATAATTGAGTCCTGGGAAATAAATCAAAGTAATGCTAAAGGTCATCCTGCTAATTAGCAGCAAAGCCAGAATCAGCACCCAGGTTGCTCTGACTCCTGGGTCAGGCTCCTTGGAACATCCCATGTCCCTCTATGACAGGCACAGAAGTTTTGTATCATCAAGGTCAAAATGAAAGACCTCATAAACTGTAGATGTGTTTTGACACTTGCTCAGAAAACAATTGGATCCAGCTAACCCATGCTCTTCTCATCGAAAAGAAATTCGTATTCTGGTGAAGCAAGGGATTTCTATCTCCAAAATAATGCCAAAACAATTTTTCTGCCAAACCAAACCAAGGAAAGAACATGGAGGCTTCCAAAGTTCATCAACAAGCACAAACCACCTAAAAGAATAACACTGAGTTCATGTCTCCCTTTTAGGTCGTACATTCCTTGAGGATGAGAATTACTCAACTTTGTATCTTGCACGTAGCACGCAGTTGGTGCAGACATTTCTTCTTAATGAATGAGGTGTATAAATCATTGCTTTATACCCTGGCATTGGGCCCTTTTCAAAGAAGCACTTAATAAGCATGTGTCGAATTTCCTGCGCTATCAGAAATATTGTTTAATCATACTGTTAAAAATAAAGAACTCCAGGGCTCACTGAATTAAATTCTCCAATCACTACATGCTCTTTCCTCTTTGGGCCACTCAGCTGTGCAGCCGGAAATGGCTGGTGGGAGAGGAGCTGAGGCTCATCTGCAAAGACCCTGGAATGTTGGCTATGTTGGAAAGTGTTTGGAGAATGCCTCGGAAGCTGAGGAAGTATTTCCAAAGCAATATGCGCACAAAGATATTTGAACCAGAGAATATATACTTCAAAATAGATGCATGGAGCACATTCACAGAATGTCAAATTTTCACCAGGTTCGGGTGCTATAGCCTACTGTGAATGCAAGAATTAGCCCTGGCCGGTTTGGCTCAGCGGTTAGAGCGTCGGCCTGCGGTACTGAGAGACCCGGGTTCGGTTCCCGCTAAGGGCACGTACCTCGGTTGCAATTTGTCCCCGGCCCTGGTTGGTCGTGTGGGTGGCAACCACTCGATGTGTCCCTTTCACGTCGATGTTTCTCTCTCTCTCTCTCTCTCTTCCTCTCCCTCCCGCTCTATCTGAACAAAATATGGAAAAATGTCCTCGGATGAGGATTAAAAAAAAAAAAAAAAAAAGAATTAAGGTAACTGCAAAACGTGTGTGCCACAGACTGGTATGCTTGTAATAGATCAGCGCTTTTACATTAATCTTCTTATGGTGAAGTACGTATAAAATTATGATTAGACATGTTATAAATGTTCATTACCTAGTAAATGACACTAGCATCTTTAAGGAAAAAAAAAAAAAACCTGCATAAACAATTATATCCTTTTAAAATCATGCGATGATTTTTTTCACTGAAAAATAGGTATCATTAGCTGAAATCTAAGTTTGAACACAAGCTGCGTGTTGAACCAACACTAAGAAAATTATTCTCTCATCTTGTCCCCAGCAGACACAATGGAAAACGTGGGCAGGTTTCCTCTCGGCTGCCAGCACAGAGACAGCAAGAAATTGTCTAGGTTTGGAGTTTCTAGTCATAGGAAAGTTCCAGCCATCCAATGGGAAAACATTTTGTTTCAGAGAGTTAAGTGAGCAAACCAAGCCTTGGTTGGGTGACGTAGTTGGTTGGAGCATCATCCCGTACTCCAAACGGTTGTGGATTTGATCCCCAGTCAGGGTGCATGCAAGAGGCAACCAATTGATGTTTCTCTCTCTCTCTCTCTCTCTCTCTCTCTCTCTCTCTCTCTCTCCGCCTCCCTCCCTCCCTTTTCCTATCTCTTGCTAAAATAAATTTTAAAAAAACATATCCTTGGGTGAAGATTAAAAAAAAATAGAGAGAGAGCAAACCATGACAGTAAAAAGATCTACCCAGTGGGCTACTACTCAGCAAGAAAAAGGAATGAACTACTGATCTGCACAACAGCCTGGATGAACCTCAGAAACATTTCACTAAGTGAAAGTAGCCAGAAACAAAGATTAAATAGTGAGTGATTCCCTTTATAGGAAGTTTCTAGAAAAGGCACAGCAGCAGAGCTCAGTGGTTGCCTGGGGCTGCAGGTGGGAGCACAGAGTGACTGCAGATGGACAAAGGGAGTTTTCTGAGTGGATGGAAGTGCTGGGAAACTGAGCTCATTCATAATGTTTACATAAATATATAAGTTTACTAAAACTCATTGTACCGTTGCATTGGGTAAGTTTATTGTATGTAAGTTACACTTCAATAAAGCTATTTTATTTTGTTATTTATTTATTTACTTTTTATCCTCACCCGAGGACATTTTTTTCCCATTTTTTGGTTGAGACAGTGTGGGAAGGAGAGAGAGGAAGAGAGAGAGAGAGAGAAACATCGATGTGAAAGGGACACATCAAGTGGCTGCCACCTGCACGACCAGCCAGGGCCGGGGACAAACTGTAACGGAGGTACGTGCCCTTAGCGGGAACCGGGTCTCTGTGGACTGCAGGCCAACACTCTAACCGCTGAGCCAAACCAGCCAGGGCTTATTTTGTTTTTTAGACTCAGGTATCTCTAACTTTATTTTTTAAATATTTTTTATTTTATTTTTCAATTACAATTTACATTCAATATTATTATTATTATTAATCCTCTCTAGAGGATATTTTTTCCATTGATATTTTTTTTATTTTATTTTTTTATCCTCACCCAAGGACATTTTTCCATTTTTTGTACAGATAGAGTGGGAGGGAGAGAGAGGAAGAGAGAGAGAGAGAAACATCGATGTGAAGGGACACATCGAGTGGCTGCCACCCGCACGACCAACCAGGGCCAGGGACAAACTGCAACCGAGGTACATGCCCTTAGAGGGAACCGAACCCGGGTCTCTCCGGACCGCAGGCGGACGCTCTAACCACTGAGCCAAACTGGCCAGGGCTTTTCCATTGATTTTTAAAATGAGTGGAAGGGAAGGAGGCAGGGGGATTGAGAGAGAGAGAGAGAGAAACATCTGTATGAGAGACACATCAATTGGTTGCCTCTTGCACGCACCCTGACCGGGGCTGGGTATCAAACCTGCAACACAGGTACATGACCTTGACCCTTTGATGCACAGGCTGACATTCTAACCACTGAGCTACACCAGCCAGGGCTATATTCAATATTATTTTGTATCAGTTTCAGAGTACAGCATAGTAGTTACATAATCATGAATTTTACAAAATGATCCCCCCAATATTTCCAATCCCATCTGGCACTGTACCTAGTTATTACAATATTATTGACTATATTCCCTATGCTGTATTTAAATCTCTGTAAAATATTCTGTAACTATCAATTTGTATTTCTTAATCGTTTTTAACCTAACCCCCCAATCCCTTTCCCCTCTGGTAACCATTGATCTGTTGTCTGTATCTATGAGTCTATTTCTATTTTGTTTGTTTGTTTATTTTGTTCTTTAGATTCCACATATAAGTGAAATCATATGGTACTTGTCTTTGTCTGCCTATTTCACTTAGCGTAATACCCTCTAGGTCCATCCATGCTGTCACAAATGGTAAGATTTCATTCTTTTTGTGGCCAAGTAATATTCCATTGTATTTATGTACCACAGCTTTTACATTGAGTGGCTGCCACCCACACGACCCCAACCAGGGCAGGGACAAACTGCAGCTGAGGTACATGCCCTTAGTGGGAACCGAACCCGGGACTCTCTGGTCCGCAGGCCGACGCTCCAACCACCGAGCCAAACAGGCCAGGGCTGTACCACAGCTTTTTTATCCACTTGTCTATTGACAGGCACTTGGGTTGTTTTCATGTCTTAGCTATTGTGAATAATGCTGCGACGAACATGGGGGTGCATATATCTTTTCAAATTAGCGGTTTGGGTTTCTTTGGATATAATAAAGCTATTTTTTAAAAGAAATGGTTCTTCCAGGACCAGCCTAAGATAACTGCACAAGCAGGTGCCTCACTGGTCTTATTTGCGGTAGCCATTACACCTTCCTAATGTGGAGCGTCTCCCCCACAGGATGCTCTGATGTACACATCTAGGTGTGTTATAGCAAACCAGGCTTGCTGGTGTTTCAAAAATTAGAGTTTACAATTTCTAGGCATAACTATTATTATATTAATCAACTCACGGTACCAATGCTGTGCTCAAGAATATTAGTCTTTTAAATGGAGGGAAACAAACCACTTCCCTAATTTAGAGATGGTGGTGTGGCTGAGAGCCCAGGGGAGCTTTGTGAGCTTTTCTTGAACCAGGCAGCTGTTTGGGGCAGCTCCTGGGGCAGGAGGAAGGGTATTTAGGGTGTAGACTTAAATGCCTTCACTAACAACTGTGGTATGTTGGCTACACACATCTCTATCGCCACAGAAATGTGGGGAAATTATATTAGGAAAATGCATCTTGTTCAAAGGCAAAAGAATGAATGGAACATACAGGGGTCAACTGGACTAGTGTTTCTGTCGACAGCAAGTGGTTCTCAAACTTGAGTGTGCATCAAAATCTCCTGATTTGTTAAAAAAAAAAAAAAAAAGGCAGGTTCCCAGGCCAGCCTTAAGGCTGCAGAATTGAGTGTCTGGGAACAAGGGCCCAGCCTGAATCTTTCAGGAGCCACAGAAGTGATTGTTATGCTAACGGTCCTCAAAACACAGTTTAAGGAAGTCTGGATATAGAGGAAAGGAGGTGGGGGAGGGGGAGAATATTGAGAAACAGAGAGAAAAAAGGAAAGGGAAGGAAGGAAGGAAGGAAGGAAGGAAGGAAGGAAGGAAGGAAGGAAGGAGGGAGGGAAGGAAGGAGGGAAGGGAGGGAAGGGAGAAAAAGAAAAAGGAATGTCAATGAAGATACTTAGGCCTTGTTTTAGGCACCTCAGCTAAATTTAGTTTAAATTCCTGTACACCTCTGAATTTGTCTCATGTCCACATCTCACACACTGCCTCCATCCTTACCTGCCTCTCAGCCTGCGTTCACGTAGACTGGAGACAAATAGGTTTTCAGGGGTCTTCTCTTGCACACCCTCACCCACCAGGGCGCGAGACCGAAATGGAGGAGGAGGAAGCCTTTGCTCACTGGCCCCTCGGGTGCTTCTCCCTTTGGGATCACCGGAGAGGAACTGCAGGGGGTTCTTAGTTCTAAAACCCTGTCTGGGGAAGGGGGTCAGGGGAGGGAAGTACAGAGTTGGTTAAAGTGACAACCAGCTCAGGACAGGCCGCTCTCCCTGGTGAGGGCACCCATTCCATTGTCACTGGAGGAGACAGAAACGTCCTCCTGCCCGTGAGACCGGCACACAGCTGTCCACTATTGATTCCTTAGCCTCTGCTTTCCATCCCCTTGGCAGCAACGCAGACCATGGACAGTGCCCTTGTCTTTCTCTAGCAGATTCTGTTCATGCACCAGACCCCACGGGTAAGCCATTGGCAATCATTTGTAACATGGGACCCCCCGCCTCAGTCACTGATTGAACCCATAGTGGACACTTAACCCAATGGAAAGGTGCAGTTATAACTAAGATATTCCCATCCTGGTGTGGGCTAGTTTCTTATAAGGACAAGTAGAAAAAATACAGAGGCTTTAGCATTGCTTTTCTCTACTTATGAGGAATGAGTAGCCTAGAAATGTGGGTGAGAGAGAAGAGGTGTGGGATGGAGAGGGTACCCCTGGCGTGACTGCACTCCATTGCCAGGTCGGTCCCCTTCTGAGGCCTGGCCGCCTTCCTGAGCTTCAGTTTCAGGAGACACTCCAGTACTTTGGGAATAAAGGGCCCTTTTATGGTCATTTAATCCAGCTCTTACCTGCAGCTCTTACTTACATTCCCCTTTGCCCATCCCTGTCCTTGTTTTAACTCTCATTCCTTCTCTAAGCAGGAAGCAGACCACATTGTCTTCCTTGTGGTGTATAATGAGCTTTCCTCAAAACTGATTTGGTTTGAATTACTAACTATAATATAATATGTTGACTAATTAGAAATTATTATTGATTTTTAGGTGCAAAATAAAACTATGGATATGTTATATTTAAAAGAGTAGTTGTTCCCTGGCTGGTTAGCTCAGCAGTTAGAGCGTCGGCCTGTGGACCAAAGAGTCAATGGTTTGATTCTGGTCAAAGGCACATACCTGGGTTGTGGTTTGATCCCTGCTCCGGTCAGGGTCGTGCAGGAGGCAGCCATTCCTTGTGTCTCTTTCATATTGATGTTTCTCTCTCTCTCTCTCTTGTATTTTAGAGTTACATATTAAAATATTTACACCTGAAATGATGTCAGGATTTGCTCCTAAACAATACTGGAGGGCAGAAAGTGGGTGAGGGTAGAGATGAAACAAGGTTGACCTAGAGTTGATCATTGTAAATCTGGGTGAATGGGGTTCATTGCACTAGGCTGTCTGTTATATGTATAACATTTTCCATAGTAAGAAATTGTAAAAATACCAATGGGAATTTTTGCAGGGGAATCCCTCTGAAATAACTACCAACATTAAAAAGTAAGAATGTGCCCTGGCCGGTTTGGCTCAGCGGTAGAACATTGGCCCAGAGACCAATGAGTCGCTGGTTTGATTCTGGCCAAGGGCATGTACCTTGGTTGCAGTTCGTCCCCGGCCCTGGTGGGGTCATGTGGGAGGCAACCAGTCAATGTGTCTCTCTCACATCGATGTTTCTCTCTTTTTCCCTCTCTCTCCCTTCCTCCTTCACCTCCCTCCTTCCCACTCTATCTGAAGACAAATAGAAAAATATCCTCAGGTGAGGATTAAAAAAGAAAAAAATAAGAATGTTTCTGAATTACTGATTGAAAAGTGTGACCGCAGGGCACTCATGGGAGAGGGTGTCATGTAACCCGTGGCCAGTGTGTGAACAAAAACTTGCCATGTGTGTCCTCTTCCTTTGAATGAAAATAGCAACTTGGGGTTTGGGTTCAATTCACTTCTGATAATGCAATCTCAAATAAAATACTTTAAGATCTATAGCTTTCTTTTAAATAATTTTTTAAAAATTAACTACGTACTTAGAGGTTTTTATTATATTACAAATTATGGTTCCGTTGGTTGAAGCATCGTCCCATACACCAAAAAGGGTTGCAGGTTCAATTCCAAGTCCGGGCACAAACCTAGGTTTCGGGTTCAATCCCGAGTTGGGGCGCGTATGAGAGAAAAATGGTTGATGTTTCTCTTGCACATCAATGTTTCTCTCTCTCTCTCTCATCAATAAAAGCATATCCTCAGGTGAGGACTGAAACAAAGAGTAAGGCCTGGCCAGTGTGGCTCAGTGGTTGAGCACCGACCCATGCACCAAGAAGTGGCTGGTTCGATTCCCGGTCATGGCACATGCCCAGGTTGTGGGCCCTATCCCCAGTGGGGCACATGCAGGAGGGGGCCAGTTGATGTTCTCTCTCATCAGTGTCTCTATCTCTCTCTCCCTCTTCCTTCCTCTCTCTCTAATATCAGTAAAGAAAAAAAATTTTTTTAAAGAGTAAGAAACATTGCCTCAAAGTAGAACATTTTCCTAATAGGTTGAAAGCATGTGTGTCAGAAAAGAAAGCATCTTGGGCGCTCTCCAACAGCTCTAAAAAGCTCCCTGTATCTGTGCAGACCATCTTATTTAGAGGAGTGAGTAGGAGGTGGAGGCTGCTTGTTGAGTATTCAGAAGCATCTGATTTCATTCTTTATATATTTGTTATAGTTAAGGGTGGTCTGCTTTGGATTGTGGATTTGGGGAGAAATATTAAAAGTTTTTCTTTTAAGTTGTGATTGTCCATTTCACCCCTATGGCTACTGATTTTCAAGGTGGCCAAAGTCTGTTCTCTGTAGCATTACCCAAGGGGATCTTCTGCTTCTGGTAGGACCCATCGCTAGCCTGGTTTTATGATTACACTCACACTGTGGACACATTCTGGGGCTCACCTGAGACCAGGAGTCGCTGACTGCCCTTTCAGGGTCTGAATGTCCATTTCTCTTCATTGGTGCCTTTGCTCCACTGGCCCATTTGCCCCTTCCTTCCATTCATACAGCTTCTCAGATTGAGGCTGCTGTTTACTTGCCTGGGACTTGGCAACACGCCACTGCTGACTGGTCTTTCTACTGTAGCGTTTGGCTCTTATAACACATGTCTACGCAAAGCAGTGCATCCTACTGTCCAAGTGGTGGCTCTTTTGTTTCCAAGGAGTAAAGACCCACTCTCTACCTGATGGAAATAGGAATTCACTGCAAGAATATTTTTCATCACAACACATTGGGACCAAAAAAAAGAGCAACCCATTTCTCCACTCAAGGGACCAATGACCCCCTTCATTGCATCTCCAGGTGTTCACAAATTAAGTGAGACCAAAGGTTTAAAACTACAAGGACAGCATTTACATTTTTGTGTGTGTGATACGAAATATTTATACCACAAAAACAATAAATCAAATAATAGAGATGAGTCAATGAACCATTTAATAGTTGACATCATTTTCTATGTCTCTATATTCTTTTACAGAGGAGGTGATAGTATAAGAAGTAAAACCTAGATCAGACCTCTCATCACTACATCCTCAACCCAACCTAAATTTTAAAGTGCAAATTTCAAACCTTAAAATAATGTTTCATTTAAAACATTTTAGCCCTGGCCGGTGTTGTTCAGTAGTTAGAACATCGTGCCGTACACTGAAGGATCGCAGGTTTGATTCCGGGTCAGGACACATACCCAGGTAGTGGTTGGGGCGCATATGAGAATGTTCTTCCTCTCTCACATTGATGTCTCTCTCTCTCTGTCTCTCTCTCTCTCTCTCTCTCTCTCTCTCTCTCTCTGTCTCTCCCTCTCTCTCTCCCCCTCTCCCTTTCTCTTTCTCTAGAATCAATGAAAAACATATCCTTCGGTGAGGATTAAAAAACAATAATAAAATAAAATATTTTAAAGAAAAATGCAAAGGCTTTTCAAACCACAATGTCTCCTGTGGATTATATTTTCTATAGATGTGACTATGAAACAAAGTATAATACAATTATATATAATATACTATAATTAAGACTAACAGTAAAATTGCTTACGGTGAGACATAAAAATTTTGTTGAACCTATTTAGTATGTTCAGACAATAACTTCAGATATTAGATAAATGGCTTTGAATATTTATGTCCAGAACCCTCAGGAAAAGAATATATTTTTTATAGCAATACAGTAAGCCCTGAAATAAAAGTTATTACAAAACAATTGTTAGCTTCTTACCTAAGTATTCTGATATTTTTTTTATTATATTCTCTTTTCCTTTTTTCCTTAAGGTTTTGTTATGAGCCACAAAGCTGATTTTGTAAACCACTTCTGCAACGTGACCTGCAGTCTGGAAAACATTACTTTATAAACAAATAATGACATAGTCTATTTAGTGATTAAAAAACCCATCTAGCCACCAAGCACATGGCTTTGAAAAATCATAATATTTTGCTACATCTACTGCAGATTTTTAAAAAAAAAAAAAAAAACACTGTAGCTAGAATCACAGGCTCCTGTGTACCCATCCCAGGTCCAGGTCCAGCACATCGTCCTCCTTCCCAGAGGCAAGAACTATTCTGAATTTTCTTTCTTTATTTTTAATCCTCACCTGAGGATATTTTTACATTTATCTTCAGATAGAGCAGGAGGGAGAAAGGGAGGAAGAGAGAGAGAGAAACATCAATGCGAGAGAGACGTATCGAGTGGTTGCCACAACTGGGGCTGGGGACAAACTGCAACCGAGGTACATGCCTTTAGCAGGAACCGAACCTGGGACTCTCTGGTCTGCAGCCCGATGCTCTAATCACTGAGCAAAACCGGCCAGGGCAAGAACTATCCTGAATTCGATGCATCTTGTTCCCATACCTACTTTTTTTTTCTTTATTGATTTCCGAGAGAGAGGAAGGGAGAGAGAGATAGAAACATCAATGAGCCCTGGCCGGTTTGGCTTAGCAGTTAGAGCATCGGCCTGTGGTCCCGAGAGACCCGGGTTTGGTTCCCGCTAGGGGCACGTACCCTGGTTGCAGTTTGTCCCCGGCCCTGGTTTGGTTGTGCAGGTGGCAGTCACTCAATGTGTCCCTTTCACGTTGATGTTTCTTTCTCTCTTCCTCTCTTTCCCTCCCACTCTATCTGAACAAAAATGTCCTCGGGTGAGGATTAAAAAAAAAGGAAACATCAATGAAAGAAAACATCAATTGGCCTCCTCCTGCATGCCCCCCACTGGGGATTGGCCCCACAACCTGGGCATGTGCCCTGACTGGGAATTGAACCAGCGACCTCCTGTTGCATGGGTCGATGCTCAGCCACACCGGCTGGACATCCTCATACCTAATTTTATATAATTACTAAGAATTTTTGGACCCATAGCCTCCATCAGTGCAAGGGGCAGACTTGTGTAGGTTCCCTTGCTATGGATTGAATGTTTGTATCCCCCAAGTTGATATGTTGAAGACTAGTTCTCAGGTAATGATCTTTAGAGGTGGAAGGCCTATGATGGGTAATTAAACAAGGAGGGGAGAGCCTCTATGAATGGGATTAGTGCCCTCATAAGAAGAGACACAGGAGAGCTCTCTCTCTCTCTCTGTCTCTCTCTGTTTCTCTCTCTCTCTCTCTTCATGTGAGGGTATGACAAGAAGATAGCCCTTACCAGACTCCAGATCTGCTGGTACTTTGATCTTGGACTTCTAGCTTCCAGAACCATGAGAAATGAGTTTCTGTTGTTTGAGCCACTCAGCCTAGAGTCATTTGTTACAGCAGCCCAAACTGACTAAGATATTCATCACGCTAGTTGGAGTGGCCAGTGAGGAAGACTGGCTGTACCGAATGTCAACAAGCTGAATAATTCTGGGGACTTAGTTGTTCAGTGTCTGTTTTTGGTACATCCTTTCCTCTTCTTTCCCTCTGCCCCCCACAGCTTTATTAAGGTATAATTGATGAACAATATTTAAATTAAATTGCAAATATTAAAAGTGTAAAATGTGATTAGTTTTACCATAAAAATTAATTTACAATCTTTGATTAATATAATAATGTATGATCATACTTCCTTGCCTCCATTGAATCAACCAAGTATAGTTTAGTTGTTTTATATCCTTACCCGAGGACATTTTTCCATTTTTTGTTCAGATAGAGTGGGAGGGAGAGAGGGAGGGAGGGAGAGAGAGAGAGAGAGAGAGAGAGAGAAACATCGACATGAAAGGGACACATTGAGTGACTGCCACCCCCATGACCAACCAGGGCCAGGAACAAACTGCAACCGAGGTACATGCCCTTAGCGGGAACCGAACCCGGGTCTCTCCGGACCGCAGGCCGACGCTCTAACCTCTGAGCCAAACCAGCCAGGGCTATAGTTTAGTTTTTTAATTGATGAATTATCATGTGCTTTTCATGGTTTCATTATTTGCTGAATAAATAGAAGTTACCCTAGAACAATGCAGGAATAAAGGTCACTGACACCTCCCCCTATCCCTACATAGCTTATAATCCATCTAGAACTTTCCACTCCCCCAAAACTAATAGCTTTGCCGATAACAAAAACAATCAATTAACACATATTTTATATATTACATATATATTATACTGTATTCTTACAATAAAGTAAGCTAGAGAAAAGATAATCTTGTTTTAAAATTATAATTACCATATTTGTTGAAAAAAAATCCACATACAGTGGGCCCGCACTGTTCAAACCCGTGTTGTTCAAGGGTCAAGTGTATATAGATATGCGACTGTAAATAAAACAACAACAAATGTTTGAGACTTCTTTGAAGAAAATTGATCATCACTGAAAGACATTCTCAATATACAACCAAGGTATGTATCTGTTCTTGAATCTGAGGGTGACATTTATTGAGCACTTGTTATGTGGCAGGCACTATGCTACTCATTTTATATATATACATTATCGTATTTAATTCTCATAGCAGCCCCATGACTTAGGTATCTCATAGCAGCCCCATGACTTTAAGATAAATTGAAATTCATGAGATTAATGAATTTGCGAAAGTAGAAGAGCTGTCTTTGTTTAGTGCCTGTTTGCCCACCGCTGCATCATGCTGCTGTGTCATTTGTTCTCCAAAGGTTGAGTCCAGTTCCAATCAAAATCTTAACAGAAAGCTTTTTGAAATGTAGAAGTTCACCTGGAAGAATAAATGCTAAAAACTGCTAAGATGTTTTTGAAAAGAAGAATAACAAGGAGGAAATTGCTCTAGTAGGTATCAAAATGGACTGTTAAAATAATGGACTTCAAAGACTGTGGTAGTGGTACAGAAACAAATTCATGTACCCACTGGATAATAATGGTGAGGTTTCAACTGTGGGATAAAGTAAATTCGATAAGTGGTTTAGTGACAACTGGCCACTCAGTTGGGAACTGTGTAGAATAAATAGCCATTTCACACCAAAAGAAAAAAAGAAAAGAAAAATACATTAAAGTTCCAAAACAATAAGAGTACCAACAAAAAATATGGGAAAATATACATACACAGTGATAGTCTTTCTAATAAATGAGACAGCAAGCCCAGAAGCAAGCAAGAAAGAAAAAAAAGTAATTGATTAGACTATATGAAATATGAACGTTTCTGGCTAAGAAAAAAACAACAACTCAACTTCCTTAGTGAACAGAAAAATGCAAAGAAAAACAAGATACCACTTTCTTATCAGATTAGCATTTTTTTCCCTTATGGTATTGTTTAGTCTTAGTGAAGGCATGGAGAAAATCCCTCGTTGATAGAAGAATTATTTGGCACAGTAGTTTTGGAGGACAAAGTGACATATCTATCCAAATTTTAGTACTCATTCTCTTTCACCAAATAAGCACACGTTTAGAATTGTACACGGACCATAAACATGAACCCAATTCTGATGTATAGGGTAAAAAGAGAAAACACTCTTCTCTTTACCTCACACCAGAGCAGTTTTAAAATATATATGTTTTGCTAAGATATTGTTTTATACATAAAGATTCATAGCTATCAATATATTTGTGGTAGACTAAATCTTTATCAATTTATAGTGTTCATTTATCTCTTTCTCTCTTTTTTTTTTTTTTTTTTATCCTCACCCAAGGATATTTTTCCATTTTTTTGTACAGATAGAGTGGGAGGGAGAGAGAGACAGAAACATCGACGTGAAGGGACACATCGAGTGGCTGCCACCCGCACGACCAACTAGGGCCGGGGACAAACTGCAACCGAGGTACATGCCCTTAGCGGGAACCGAACCCGGGTCTCTCCGGACCGCAGGCCGACGCTCTAACCGCTGAGCCAAACCGGCCAGGGCTATCTCTTTCTCTTAATGTACATTTTCATTAAATTATATTTTACCTTATATTAACATTGCCATGAAATTTTTTTTTGTTTTTGTTTTTGTTTGCCTTTGCTGATCCCTTATTTTCAATGTTTTGTTGTTGTTATTATGTGTCTTATGATAATCATATTGCTGGATTAAATTTTTTTAAAATAGATTTGATTTTTTACAGCAGGAAAATTTAGGTTCATAGCAAAATTTATCAGAGGCTACAGAGTTCCCATATACCTCCTGCCCTGACACATGCAAAGTCTCCCCTACTACCAATAGCCTGCGCCAGAGCAATACATCTCTTACAACTGATGAACCCACAGAGACATGTTAATATCACTCAAAGTCCATAGCTTGCATTAGAGAGGGCCTCTTTGGATTAAGGTAACTAGGTGTTCTGTTTGCTTCTTGAGGCAGAGCTTACCTTAGGATTCACTCTTGGCATTGATCTATGTCATATGTGTTTTGACAGATGTATAATGACATGTATCATCATTACTGTATCATACAGAATGATTTCACTGCCCTAAAAATCCTCTGTTCTCCATTGATTTATGAATCCCTCTGTTCTAACCCCTGGAAATCACTGATCTTTTTACTGTCTCCATGGTTTTGCCTTTTCCAGATGTCATATAGTTGGTATCATACAGTTAATAGCTTTTCTAGACTGGCTTTTTTCGATTAGTAATATGCATTTAAGTTTCCTCTATGTCTCTTCATGGTCTAATAGCCCATTTATTTCAGTGTGGAATCATATTGTATTGTCTGAATGTACCATAGTTTATCCATTTGCCTACTGAAGAACAACTTGGTTGCTTCCAAGTTTTGGCAACCCATCCTCCTTGTGCCCATCCTCCTGGTGCCCATCCTCCAGATCACCTGATATACATAATCAAAACTGCCTGACATCTGACTGATAACTGGCCTGGCCCAATCCTAGGGCTAAGGATGCAGAACTTATTATTATCAAGATTGTACTTTTCACTCTAAGAACTCTTAAGTTTTCTTTCTTCTTTAGAACACTTCTGGATTTTTGCCCAGTAATGTTTCCAGTTTGCAAGCTCTAAGACCCTTGAGTAAACCTACAATTATATTTCTAGCCAAAGCCGCTAGCCTGCTTTTGATTTCCTTCAACAGCTGCTATAGATGTCCAGGTAGAGGTTTTTGTGTGGACATTATTTTCAATTTGTTTGAGTAAACACCAAGGTGTACAATTGTTGTATCCTATGGCAAGAGTATGTTTAGTTTGGCAAGAAACTGCCAAACTGTCTTCCAAAGTGGCTGCAAAATTTTGCATTCCCACCAGCAATGAATGAGAGTTTCTGTTGCTCCACATCCTCCACAGCATTTTATGTTATCAGTGTTCTGGGTTTTTCCCATTCTAATAGGCTTGTAGTGGTATTGTTATCGGAGAAATGCATGGATAGTCTTTCTCTCCTACTAGTGGAAGTGGGATTCTTCTGGTACTAATGGAATAAGCATTTCTGGAGGCCCCCACAAGAGGATGAAGCGTGGTAGAAAGCTGTATTTTTGTGGAATTACATCTCTGCGTTTCCAAAGTCCCATTTCCCTTAATCCAGGCCTTGAAGATGTACAGCAGGGGATTCAGTAGAGCTAGAAGCAAAGCCAGTGTCCAAAGTTTCCATTCCATGGTGGAGCTGGATCCAGGTAGCATTAGGCTAGTTGCGGACCATTATTCCACCGTGTGTGGGGTTCATATGGTTATGGGAGCAGGAGCAGGAGAGTCCTGCAAGCCAGGAGTCAACTGTGACAAGAGAGTGAACTTCTTTGTTTAGAAGATTAAATATCCCAAAGCTTCCCATGCTTGCAGTGGCCATGCCCACTCTGGTCAATGACCTGTTCCCAGGTGTGACTGAAAAGCAAGTACCCTCCCTATTTCATCCAGACTTTACTGGGCTTATGTCCAAACTGCAGCTTCCTGGCAAAGCTGCACAAGTGGCATGCCTTTGCTCCTTTCCTGTTATTCATAACTAGGTTAAATTACAACGGTATTATTATCTCATTTCCCTAGTAACATATCATGTTATTGCTGAATTTTTATGTTTTCACTCAGACTGAAAATCTTTTCTTTAAGAAAGTTTTTAATTGTGGTAAAATACACATAACTTAGAATTGACCATCTTAACCATTTTTAAGTGTACAGTTTGTTTTAAATACATTCACATTGTGGTACAACCAATCTCCAGAACTTTTACACCTTACAAAACTTAAACTCTCTACCCATGAAACAATAACTCATTTCCCATTCTCCATAGCCCCTGGCAACCACCATTTTACTTTCTGTTTCTATAAATTTGATATTCTAGATTCCTCATATAAATGGAACCATACGGTATTTTTTAATACTGGATTGCTTTGAAGGGAAGCAGTATTTATTGCCCCAAAACATGCCTCTTTGGGATATTGATTATTTTAGCCTGATTAATTTTAAGAAACAGCAAACATAAGAGAAGTTCAGAAAACCCATTAGAAACCCTTCTTTATAAAAAGAACATTTACATTTGGAAGGGTATCTTTCTCACTGTCCCAGGAAAAGTTCCTAAATCTCTAGAACTATTATATTGGAGAAAACTTGGAAGCTTGGATTTAAATCTGCATAGCAATCTTCCCCTTGTTTACTGATCTTTTCCTGGTAACCTTCCATAAATGACTCTCCTTCCCCAACATCGCCTTGTGTCTTTGACTGAAGGTAGTATTTAAAGTGATGGCATCCACCATTTTGGTGAGTTATTTAGTGTTCCTGTGTCTCTCTCATGTTTACAGGAGGTGTACAATATTATTAAAATTCAATTTGTTTTTCTCCTGCTAATCTGTCTCATATCAATTTGATTTTTAGACCAGCCAGGAGAACCAAGAAAGGCAGATAAAAAATTTTCCTCCTCAACAGTTTCACTTAACATAATATCCTTAAGGTTCATCCACAAATTAGCGTGTCAGAATTTCCTTTTTAAATTAATATTCTTTGTATGTATATACCTTATTTTGTTTATCCATTCATCTGTCAATGTGAACTTGGGTTGCTTCCATCTTTTGACTATTGTGAATAGTGCTGCTATAACCAGAGTTTTGTTATGTCAATGAGGTGACTTTTGACTACACCTAAGGACCAGGACTTGTTGTCAGGGGAACCAACCCTGTGATTAGAGAGTTGAAATTTACAGTCCCACACCCTACCCCACTTCCACATTCTTCCAGAGAGGGGAGAGGTCCTGGAGGTAGAATTGATTTTCTATGGCCAATGATTTAATAAATCATGACTACTTAATGAAGTCTCCACAAAAAAAACCCAAAAGGATAGGGTTTGGAGATTTTCTAGTTTGCTGCATGTGTACATGTAAGAGGAGAGTGGTATGTTCGGATTGAGCATGAAAGCCTTTTCCCTTACCTTTACCTATGCTGTTCTGATTTATATCCTTTTATGATAAACTGGTGATAGAGTAAATAGAATGTCTCTCTGAGTTCTGTGAGCTGCTCAAGCAAATTAATGGAACCCAAACTGGGGGTGGTCATTGGAACCTCCAGTCTATAGCTGGTCCGTCAGAAATTCTGGTGACAATCTTAAGTGGGGAGGAAGATTTTTGTGAGACTAAACCCTTAACCTATGGAGTCTGGTTCTATCACTGGATGGTAGATACTCTCAATATTGAGTTAATTGCTTAATATTGGTGTGGAAACCCCACACCCACACACCCACACACCATCACCAATTAGAATTTGGTTAAGAGCACTTTATTTGCCAACACTTGTTATCTCCTCCCCCCTCCCCCTCCCCTCCCCTTCTCCTTCTCCTTCTCCTTCTCCTTCTCCTTCTCCTCCTTCTCCTTCTCCTTCTCCTTCTCCTTCTCCTTCTCCTTCTCCTTCTTCTTCTGTGTTTTCATTGATTTCAGAGAGGGGAAAGGAAAGGGGGAGAGAGATAATAATTTTATAGTAGGATCCTAATGGGTGTGAAATCTTTCCCTTTCATAGTGAGTTTAACCAATTCGCATTTAATGTAGTTACTGATTTCTGATATCTTATTTTATGTTTTTTATTTACATTGCTTTCTTCTTTAACTTTTCCATTTTTTATTTACTATTTTGTATTGGATAGATTGAGTTTTCTTTTTTATTTTTTTTTTACCTCCCCCCTACTTCCATATGTAGTTTGGAAAGCCATGTATACTATTCCTATTCTATCGATAACCCTCACTTTTTTAGTCATTATTATTTTTTATTAATTGACTGATTTGAGAGAGAGAGATTTGTTGTTCTACTTATTTATGCATTTATTGATTGATTACTGTATGTGCCCTGACCAGGAATTGAACCCACAACCTTGGCATATCAGGAGGGTGCTCGAACCAACTGAGCTACCTGGCCAGGCTGTTTTAGTCATTATTAAAGCTCATATTTATTGAATATTTACTATATTTCAGTAAGATCCTGTGCAGGTCTTTTTAGACAGATTATCTCATTTAATCCTTACAACAACTCAATGAATTTGGTTTTATTTATTAAAATAACATTTTATTTTAGAGTAATTTTGGATGTATAGCAAAATGGCAAGACAGCATAGAGAGTTTCTGTATACTCCATACCCAATTTCCCTTATTATTAACATCTTCCATTAGTATGGTACATTTGTAAAAATTAATGATCCAATATTGATACTTCTTTTTTAACGAGAGAGAGAGAGAGAGAGAGAGAGAGAGAGAGAGAAAGAGAGAGAGAGAGAGAGAGAAAACACTGGGTTCTTTGTCTTAAGGGTTTTTATCTTTTTTCTAAAGGCTGGAAGTTTAGGGAAGGTCTCTGGAGGATCTCAATAGAACAATCATAAGCTTTTTAGGTGTGTCCTTTATTTAATATGCTGATGAATCAAAATAAGCATATAGGGTGTTTTCTGGTCAGTTTTACCTTCAAAGAATTACCCGTCACCAAAAAGGAACTGGGACCAAAGCAAGTCTGCCCTAGCATGGTCTAGAATGTGTAAGATACGACTTTGCTATTTATTATGTGGCTGTAAATTGCTTGGCCAGTTTGTCCAGCTATCTGTCTCAGTTTCCCAATTCCACTTGCCAAGAAATTTTCCTACTATCCTGCCTCATTTTTATTTTTTAAAAACCTTTTCTTTAGTGTTTTAACCTTGATGTTTACACAGTTTCTATGTAACTATGTAACCTTGATGTTTGCAATATTACTAGTTTATTTTTTCCTCCATTTTTGCATGTTTTAAAATTTTTTTCAGGAAGAATGAATAGGCGATAAATTTGTTTCCTTTATGTCCATGACTTTATATCTGTAAAATGGAGATGATACCTATCTTATAGAGTTGTTTACAATTAAATAAGGCAAGAGTTTCGAGCTTTTAGCAGAGTGCCTGGCACATTATAAGCAATTAATAAATGTTAGCTCTTGTTACTGTTGTAATAAGCAAGGGTTATTTTGCATGTATAAAGAAATATATACAAGCCCGGCTTGTGTGGCTCAGTGGTTGAGCATCGTCCCATGCACCAAGAGGTTGCTGGTTTGATCCTGGTCAGGGCACATGCCCAGGCTGTGGGCCTGATCCCCAGTGGGGGGCATGCAGGAGCTGGCCAGTCGATGTTCTCTCTCATCGATGTTTCTATCTCTCTCCCTCTCCCTTTCTCTCTCTCTAAAAATCAATAAAGAAAAAACAATTTTTAAAAAAACTATATACACAAAGACATATGCAAATGATGAATAAAAGTGGCAAGGATCATTATAATAAAGAGATTTTACAGAACCATAGAACAAGTAACATAAGCCCTATGATCAACTTGATAAATATGGAGAAGGCCTGAGCATTTTTGCTAACTATTTTAACCTGGGATATGCTGTCATCCATAGTCCAGAAAGCCACGTGGGTGTTTAAACCACAAAACCCATCTGTCTCCTCAGAGGTCACTGGAGTTTATCAGCTGTTCTGTACCCTTAGCATGAGTCAGGAGGGTTCTGGGGAAATGTCTTCCTAGTTACAGAGACTGACAATTCAGTTCAAAGATTAATAAACACAAAATAATACTTGAGAAGCATATGTCATGTCAAATGCAGAATGTATCTTCCAGAGAGAGGAATAAAGCATCAAAGTACTCTTTATACAAACCAAAATTTCTTCAATGGGTTCTTTGTTATTCATGAGCAAGGAGAGAGGACAAATTGTTATGCCTGACACCAGATTTCAGGACTGGAATTTTGCGGTGTGATTCATGTAGCTATATTTAATATTTGCAGTGTCATAGAGTAAATAAGTCCTATTGAGTCCAGGGAAGCCTTCACCCAGGAGGATCCTTTGTCTCCCAGATATCTGCTTACAGACCCTTTCTTATAGGATGGTCTTGGTATGGCGTATCGATTCGTTGCATCCGTTGAATGGCGGTCCTGTGATTCCATAAAGACTAATGCTGGCAAAACACATCTAGGTTTTTGGTATAAAGAATGTGTTGCTGCTGCAAAGATAGGCATTTACTGCCCTTGACCTTGTGAAAGGTCTGCGACAGTTCAGATTTTTTAATACCAGGGTCTCTGATAGTTTCCTGTGCTTGGAGGGTAGAATCCTAATTCTGAAACCTGACACACAGGAAAAAAGGGGGGGGGGGTCAGATTACTAAATATGTGGGGGTTTGTGATTATTAGGGTAGGATATTGTGTTTAAATCTTCTTATAATGTACTCGTAAATGTTGATGGCATAATATTTAAATAACAAATGACGTGACTTCATCAATTTCTACTTTAAAAGCTTTCACAGGAAAGAGATAAAAGATAATGTGGCTAATAAAGGAAATGCCGATAAAGTATTAAAAAGAACAGAACACTTGTGGTGTCTTCTCACGACTGGGAGCGTGGGAAACAAACAAACACAAAATCAAACAGCTGGGTGGGCTCAAAGGAAGTAAAAAAGGGTTTTTTTCTCCCGTGCATTCCCCCAAATAGAAACTCAGAGGAAAAATAAGACTGCTCAAATCAGGATAGGGGAACATTTAAAAATTCTAATATTGTAAATAGACATTCAGGCTGAGTTTTCCCTGCAAAGTGAGAACAGGAAATAAATTCTTAAGACTCAACTAAGAGACTAATAAAGCAATAAGAGTATTTCCAGAAGTTTAAAGTAAATTGTTTAAAAAAATGCAAAAACAACATAATGAAGACATTTTGTCAGATGTCATATATGACAACTAATATACATAGCAGGCTTTTCCCAAGATCAAATGAGATATAAAGTACTTTGAGACTATAAAACATTAGTCAAATGTGTGGTGATATTAGCGTTATTTGGGGAAATAAAACATCAGGACTCTTCTACCTTTTCCCATCTCCTATTTTTTTTACATTTTCCTTCAAATGCAAGAATTTATTTCTATCCAATAAACCTGAGGGCTGCCTAATATAAAATGGAACTCATAAAATTGGACTTCTTCGTCTCTTGTTGTCAGTTGTGAAAAGATTTGTTTTCCTGGTTATCATTTAAAATTTGTTTTGAAAATTTTCAAACAGATAGAAAGTTAGAAAGAAACTTATTACGAACAGCATGTGGGTATCACTCCTCCCTCTGCTTCAACGCTTACTAGCATTCGGCCAGTCTTATGCCATCTCTACCGCCCATCCACTCCCAACTCATGTTATTTTGAAGTAAACGCCAGATATCATTATCACTTCAGTTAGAATTCCTAAAAGATAAAAACTTTTCAAAAAGAACATGAACCTTAATAACATTATGGCCTCTTAAAATGAGAATAATTATTTAATTTCACCAGAATCCAGTCAATGCTCCATTTCCTTGATTGTGATGTAATTTTTTTTTTTTTTAAACAGTTAGAATCAGGATGCAGAAAAGGCCCTTTCATTGTATTTGATAGATGTGTCTCCTAAGACTCCTAAAATCTGTGGCCACTGCCATGATGGCCCACTCTCTGGTTTTCTCTCTCCACCCAGCCCCTCTCTCCCTTTCCCACTCTCCCCGCCCTCTCTCCCTCTCTTCCCCAAACCTCCCGCCCGTCAAGATCTGACCTAGCCCCTGGTTGACCCCTCATTTTACCCTCTTCTGTTCTCTCCAGGCTCTCATGGCTCTGAGGATCTAGAAACGATTTTAGGATCTAGAAGTAAATGAGAAAACTGTTTCTGAAGAGCCCCTCCAACAAGACTGAGGACGATTAATTTTCCTTACTCACTAAAGCCTGCATTGATCACGGGTGTAAGAAATGTGAGAGACACTCTAGTGGAAATTTCTGTGGAAATTTAAAGTAGCAGTGGGTAATGTTATCATTCCAGGATGTTTTGAGGGGGAGACTCTTATACAGGAAGTACAAGCAAAACTGAATCATGAGCAATTTATGTTATTACCTTCAGGGTATCCATAAATTAAAGCAGGTAATTATTCACAGGCTCAGAAAGCTTTGAGACCAGAAGCCATGCTGTAAAGCAAAGAAAGAAAAAGTCAGATGTTTCCTTAATACCCACTTAAAAGAGGAAAAGCCATTAGAGAATGGGTCATGTAAGTAAAGGAAGATGGGGAAACACCATTAAGTAGGTATCCAACCAATTATTCAATATGACAACAGTACAAAGGACACACAAAAACATTGTCTCTTGTTCCTCAAAGTTTTAGAAACTGGCTCCATGAGATTTTTGAGAGATGACTCCATCTACTGCCCCCTCCCCATTCATTTAGTAGAAAATGGCAGTCTAATGGGCTCTGAGCTTGGCCCGAAGTTGAGGAATCACTTATCTGCAGAGTGTGCGGCAGGACACAGACCACCTAGTCAATTCCAGCATTCACTGCGTCGCTTCTGCCTTCCTTCTAGCTGAGTTTGAGAGAGAATTTACAAAGGGTTCACAGCAATTGGAAGGAAACACAAGCTATAAAGGTAACCTGGTGTCACCAGCAGGTTGAACCCGGAGATTCCCCTGGAGGAGAACAAGAACTTTACCTCTTCTGTCCTAGGTTCAATAGCTGGGTCTGTGGAATAAATTGACAGCAGGCAAATTCACAGAGAAGGAATACAAATTGATTCATTTTAAACAGTTATATGGGGGAGCATCACAAGAAAAAAGAAGTGAATAATAAATTGGTGAGATTCAAGAGTTCATATACCCTCCTAAACAGAGGAGCCGCAGGGTAGAGTAGTCAATTAGAGGAGAGTAACTACATTTTAGGAGAGATGAAGGGGACCTTAGAAGACTAGATGGGAGGTACCACAGTTTGTGAAAAAGTTTCTCTAGGTGTGGTGCTGACTCCTAGTCTCCTGTGATAAGTCAATCTTCCGGGTTGTGACATTCCTGGGGTGGCAGGGGATTTATGACAACAGTTCCTTTTGGAGGATCTGGCTTTAGGCAGATGAGAGGAGTTCAGGATTAGCCTCTCTCTGCATTTGCTGTTTGTCTAGTGTCTTCAGCTCAAAATAATTAATGTACCAGGGTTGCATGTCCTGAAGTCCTTCACCATTAAATTCATTAAACGTTTGTTGATTACTTCTATGTCACAAGAATATTTCGAGGCTTCTTTTGCGTTTAAATTAGACCTGTGTCTCAAACTATTTTCATGATCAACTTGTTTTACCCACCTCTTTTATAGATAAGAACACTGGAGCCTAGAGAGGCCGAGGACTTGCTCAAGGTCACCAGCAGTGGCGGTGGCAGACCAGGCACAGAGCCTGGGTCCCCGGAGTGCAGAGTCTTGGGTTTATCGCTCAGGAGAATCAGTTCTATTCAGTTGCCCAGGGATTTGTGCAAGAACAACTTCCATGTGTGGTTCTGATAACTGACACAAGAATTTTCAGCAAGAAAATTTCCTGGGCAGATGAGGGAAAAAATCCCCACTGGGAACAAATTTTAAATGAAAAGCTGTGGAAATGTATGCCTCTCCGAGAAAAGGTGTTTAACCTGTTTCCTGGAGTGACTCGTGTTAGGGAACATTTAGTAAGCACACGCTGACCCAATTAACACAGGGAAGGCATCAGACTTCCGCCTCAGGCGACCTGAGAGAGAAAGCAGCATCTTTTTAATAAATGTAAATAAATGCCATCTCTTTTTAAATTTTATTTTATGTTTATAAAGTAATACATGTGTATAGGAACAGTTTCAATGGGAACCTTAATGTAAGCACGAGATAACGTCTAGCACGTGAGCCATTCTGTAAGCCAACTGGAGTCCCATGTTCAGAAACTCAGTGTCATGAGAAACAGAAAAGGCTTGTGGGGCGGGGACTCTGCTGTAATTTAAAAGTTCAAAGAGGTAAATCAACCAAATGCTAACTGAAATTTGATTAGGTCCTGGATGGAGAAAAGATATATAAGCAACATTTGGGGAGCTATTGAGGAAATTTGACCTGATTGTATATCAGTCCAAAAAGGGGATCATAGGGGATTATTGTTAATTTCCTTAGATGTGATGTTGATATTCAGAGCATGGAGGAGAATGTCCTTGTTCTCAAGAGACACCAGCTGGAGTATCTGTGAATGAAGTGTTGTGATGTTTTCAACTCACTTTAAGTGGTTCACTAAAAAGTGAGGGAGAAATAATGCTAATGTGGAATCCAGGTTAAGAGTATATGGATATTCATTGTACTGTCCTTTAACTTTTATATAGATTGAAAGTTTTTCAAAATACAAGTCAGAAGAAAAAGTCTAGTGGGAAAAATCTCATTACAAAAAAATGTGGTCTCCTGTTTCACCCACTTCCTGTTTCCCAGGATATCTGCTTTCAATGCATTTAGTCGCTTGTTCTGGTGTTTACCTCCAAATTTAAAAATAAAGGCAGATACTGCTAATTGTTGACTCTACAATTTGAAATCTAACTAATAACTTTCTAGGTGAGTAGGTGACAGTTTTAGCTCTTTGTGTCGAAATACATATTAAACCTTTTCACTGTTACAACTAAACAATATAGTACCATATAGTGATTAACAAAAGAGTATACAATGATTACAATTCCTGAATTGTAAAACTACCTTTTTTTATTGGATTTAATTGCTTTATGTCTTCAGTTGCTCTGGTTTTTATGAGCTATTATTACATGTTTTCTCACCTAAACATAACAGCTCTATAAAATCCCACCCAATGCCATTTCCCACTAAGTAATCACCATCAGTCCCATGTTCTTTCATAGGACACCTAATGTGAAGCTCTTTGAGCACCTGTTTGGGTCTGGACTGCATGCTCCCCAGGTTTGCTGCACAAATACTGTTTTACCTGGGACTTTCCTCTACCACTGCCCTGGGAATTCCCATTGCATCTCTCCTTTGTTAAACTCCAGATTCCTGGATCCCATTTTTTTCTTTGCTTCTTATCCTTACAGCTATGTGTTTTGTTGAGGAGTTGAATTCCATTCCAATCCTGTCTTTTGGTTAATCCTCACCTAAGGAAATTTTTCCATTGATTTTTAGAGAGTGGAAGGTAGGGAGGGGGAAAGAGAGAGAGAAATATCGATATGAAAGAGGCACATCAATTGGTTGCCTCCCTCACATGCCTGATCGGGGTACATGCTTTTGACCATGAATTGAACCCTCAATCCTTTGGTGCCACAGCCAAAGCTCTAGCCACTGAGCCACACCAGCCAGGGCCAGTTCCTGACTCTGTGTGAGACCTGTTCCTCTCTAAAAATTCTTGAGATATTTTCTTCTAGCTGATGTTCTGACATCGAACCATGGTGTTCTTTGGTGTGGGTCTTGTTCCATCCATTGTGCTGGCACTCAGTGGAACTTTTCATTCAGAGACTCATGGTCTTCAGTTCTAGGAAAATTTATTCAACTATTTATTCAATAATTTCCTTCTTTTTATTTTCTCTGGTCTATCTTTTATGTACTCCTGTTAGCCTAATATTGAGCTTTCACATTGAGTTTTTAATTTTGTTACTTTTTTCTCCCATGGAACATGTGCTTTTTGTTCTAGTTTTAGAGAGATAGCTTAGAATTAATCTTTCAGCTCTTTTACTTTTCTTTTTTTGTTATCATTTGTATTTTTATATCTATCATTTTTTAGTTTTCAAGGACTATTTTTTTTTTCCAGTCTGATCTATTTTAAGCATTCTATTCTTATTTCATAGATACAATATTTATCTTATTTTTTCTAATGAAGATATTTTATATTGAGTTTTAATTTGCATATAGTTATGTATACAAACCTTAAGAGAACAGTTCAGTGAAATTATACATAAATATGTACATTGCACACATTATATATATATGTTTATGTAAGTATTATATTTATTACTAGATTTTTATATATTGTTTATAATGATTTCTAACATTTATATAATTGTGTATAATAAATTATTGCATTGTATATAAATTATATATATCATATATTACATACATTTATAATTTAAATATATCCACATAACACCACCCAGACCAAAATATAACACATTTTCAGTGTACCACCAGGCTGCCTTACATTTCACAACCATTCAATTTTCTGCATAGAAATAATTGCTATTACCATCTCAATCACAATAGTCCATGTTTCTCCTGTATTAACTCTTTTAAAAATCCTCACCCAAGGATATTTTCCATTTATCTTCAGATAGAGTGGGAGAGAGGGAGAGGGAGGAAGAGAGAAACATCGATGTGAAAGAGACACATCAACTGGTTGCCTCTTGCATGACCCTGATCAGGGTTGGGGACCAAACTGCAACTGAAGTATGTGCCCTTGACAAAAATCGAACCCATGACTCTTTGGTCCTTGGGACAATGCTCTAACTGCTGAGCCAAACCAGCCAGGGCTCACCAGTATTAACTTTTAAGTTAGGTATTTTGGTATACTTTTTAGTGAGAAAGAGGACCTTATGCATCCTTGACTTATGACATTCTACTTTGAATTAGTACTTTTACCATTAATAAACCATGCAAGAACCTTACAACAACTTAACTATTTTAGTCCTTTCCTGCCCGCTTCTACCACTCCTGTATGTTAAAGAACACCTAAGACAGTATTATTATTACCGTTTTTTTCTCTTTGAGCTTCATTAGTCCTTTGTGTTTTCCATTATTTCTCTCTAAGTGCTTCCCAATGCTTCTGGAAATGCTAGTCTTCTTTCAGTGATCCTTTTTCTTCGGTTTCAAAAGGTTCCTGTGGTATTCCATCAAGTACAGATCTGATGGCAACAAGTTCTGCCGGTTTTTGTTTGCCTATAAATGTTTTTATTTTGCTTTCATTTCTGAAGGATATTATCACTAGGTATAGAATTCTACGCTGTGACGGTTTTTTTTTTTTTTTTTTTCTTCTAGGGCTCCACAGATGCTATTCCACTATTTTATGGCTTCCATGGTTTCATTGAAAAATTAACTGTCTAAGTGTAGCTTTTTAAAGATGTGCTTTTTACTCTGCTTTTTTCTCTTTGTCTTTGGTTTTCAGCAGTCACAACATGATAAAATTAAACCTCACAACATGCTTCAAGCTTAATGGAGAATGTTCAAACAATTGTCATTTAAGTCAGGAACAAGATAAAGATGTCTTGCCCTGGCCGGTTTGGCTCAGCGGTTAGAGCATCGGCCTGCGGTCTGGAGAGACCCGGGTTCGGTTCCCGCTGAGGGCATGTGCCTCGGTTGCAGTTTGTCCCTGGCCCTGGTTGGTTGTGCGGGTGGCAGCCACTCGATGTGTCTCTTTCACGTAGATGTTTCTCTCTCTCTCTCTCTCTCTCCCTCCCACTCTATCTGTACAAAAAAATGGAAAAATGTCCTCGGGTGAGGATAAAAAAAAAAAAAAAAAGATAAAGATGTCTTATATCATAACTATTACTTGAGAGTTTTCTGAGGGTACTGGTTTATGCAGTTTTTATTTGCAGATGGTATGATTATTTACATAGCGAGCCCAAAGATTGAATGAATGTCCTTGTATTTATTCTGCTTGCAGTTTTCCAAGCTTCTTGAATCCATAGTTTCATTCCCAGCCACCATCTCTTCAACTATGGCTTCTGCTCTTGTCTCTTTATCTTTCCACCGGGGAGACCCTTTGCTGCGTCCCAGAAGGCTCTTATATCAAGTTCAGTTATTGTTTTTCTCTCTGAGCTTCATTTTGGATATTTTCCTACTGGTCTTTTCTTAATGTTATGATGTCTGTCTTTATCCAGTTTTCTGTTTAATTCTTCTCATAAATTCTTTTTTTTCCCCCAATTTGAAAGTAGTCACTGTTTATTAACTGACTGACGTACAGAAATAATGATAGATACCTTAGATCATCCTTCTAATAAGCCTGCTAATCTAGTCTTCCCTGTTGCTAGCATCTCCACCTTCTACAAAATGGGGATCTTTTTTTTCTTTATTCCACTTCATGGAGAAGATAATTTAAAGGGCCATAAGGAGTTGTTTGCTTCTTTGAAGTATTTTCCAACAGCGTAGATCTCATGAACCAGATCCTCTGTGCAGAGGATGCCATGTTTACCAAGAGATCAAGCAATCAATGTGTTGTCTGTCAGGGCAATGCACTTTTTTGTTGATTTTGCCATAACCATGCTTATAAATCAGTTCATTTACTGACTTCAGATCTGGGTAGCCCCATGCAACATGTGGTTCCACAATCCTCAGCATGTTAATTGAAGCCTTGTTGAGCTTAACAAAGGAGCCCTCGCTGATCTGGTGAAGGCAAAGAAGCTGTAGCACCTTTCAGACTTTTGAGCTCACACTATTGGTACTTCTGATCCTGATGACAAATGCCAATTTGAGTTCCTCAGGTACACAGAAGTCGCCAGCTTTTCTTGCCATCCTAGCCATTTGAATCTCACTTCTGCACACCTGCCTATATTCCTTGGGATAGTGCTTAGCTTTTACATAGATAAGCTTCCTCCTTACCTTTGGAAGCATCTTTTGGGCAAGTGCTTGATCTTCAACTCTTTGAAATTCCTTCACTTTTACTTAAGGGTTTCTGGCACAGCGGGAACCTTCTACTCTTCTGCGCCCTCCACAGTTCCAGCAGGAAAAATCTTCCCATAAGTTATTAAATTTTCAAAGAGAAAAGACTGCATAATTAATAATCAATAAAAATATAAATAAATGATAGAAGAAGACCAAGAGATAATTCAGATATTGTAATTAGCAGACAAGGACTTTAATTATGAATACTATGTAAAAGTAAATGGAGGAAAAGGTGGACAAAATAAATGAAAAATAGAACATTTAAAGTTGCATTGTTAGTAATGTTATCATTCCAGGATGTTTTGGAGGGGGAGACTTTTATACAGGAAGTACAAGCAAAACTGAATCATGAGCAATTTATGTTATTACCTTTAGAGTATCCATAAGTTTAAGTTAAACCGGATAATTATTCACAGGCTCAGAAAGCTCTGGGACCAAAAGCTGTGGCTACAAATCAAAGAAAGAAAAAATTGGATGTTTCCTCAATACCAACTTAAAAGAGGAAAACCAATTAAAGAATAGATCATTTAAGTAAAGAAAGATGGGGAAACACCATTAAGTAGGTATCCAACCAGTTATTCAATATGACAACAGTACAAACGACAAAAAAATATTGTCTCTTCTTCTTCAATGTTTCAGAAACTGGCTCAATGAGATTTTTGAGAGATGACTCCATCTACTGCCCCCTCCCCATTCATTTCATGGAAGAGAAAAGGTCAGCCTAGTGGGGCTCTGAGCTTGGCCCAAAGTGAAGAGGCACTTGTCTGAGGAGTGCGCAGTAAGACACAGACCACCTGGTCAGTTCCGTCTAGCAGGCTTGAGAGAGGATTTCACAGTGCTCACAGCAAGATGGAAGAAATACAACGCCAGCCATAAAGGTTACATGGTGTCACCAGCAGGTTGAACCTGGAGATTCCCCTGGAGGAGAGAAAGAACTTTCCCTCTTCCCTCCTCCTTCCCTCCTCAAGTCCATAGCTGGGTCTGTGGAATAAATTAACAAATTGACTCATTTTTAATAGTACATGCACAGGAGGATAATAGGGAAAAAAAGTGAGTCCCCCATTAAAACGAATAATGTTTTAGTTTGTAACAAAATTTGTCTGGGTGTGGCTTCCTCTCCTATTATAAGTCATTTTTCCCTTAGGAGGGAATTTGAAACAATTGAGTTCCTATTGGAGGCTCTTTCTTTAGGTAGATGAGGGGACTTCAGAGTAAGCCTCTCCCTGCGTCTGCTGTTTTTCTAGTACTTTCAACTCAAAATTATCAATATACCAAAGAAGCATTTTGGGATGATAACACCCTGAACTTTTTCATGAGAAATCATCTTTAAAAAAAAATATGCCCCCCCCCCCCATGATTTTAGAAAGAGAGAAAGGGAGGAGAGAGAGAAACATCTATCAGCTGCCTCCTGCACACCCCCTATTGGGGATTGAGCCCGAAACCCTGGCATGTGCCCTGACCAGGAATTGAACTGGGGACCACTTGGTGCATGGAATGATGCGCAACCAACTGAGCCACACTAGCCAGGGCAAGAAATATCTTTTATACAGACTATTTCCTCTGCCTTGAATTCTCATCTCCTCTCTCTACCAGGCCTTCCAGGTCATATGTTTAAAGCTGGGAGGGTGGGTGGACCCAAACGAGTTCTACAGAGAGACAAGCCTCAGGCATGGACTTGGAATTGTCTCCCAACAGGTGTCATCTGCTCCTTCCTTGGTAACCCAGGATTGATCATGTTATAGTTTATATCTTTGTTGGTCTTCTCCATTGGTCTTGGACTCCTCAGGGCTGAGGTTCAGTCTAATTCATCTTTGTGTCCCCAGCACTGATCAGGGTGTCTGACACAGTGCTGACTCAACAAATATATGTGGTGTCAGTTATTAGTCATGCCCTTCACTGTGGGTAACTTATAATTCAGTTGTTATAAAATGGTGGCTGCATCCAGGAACATGTCATCTTACAGAACCTGTTTAAGGAGAAGATGAGTTCTGGTTTGACAAGTTGAGAACTCAGGTTTTTTGGTTCCATTTATTTGTGTTTGACCACTCACTGTCTAGATTTTCTTCTTAAAAAAAAACAAAACAACTCTTGCCCAGCCAGTGTGGCTCAGTGGTTGAGCATTGACCCATGCACCAAGAGGTTGCCAGTTCGATTCCTGGTCAGGGCACATGCCCAGGTTGTGGGCCGAATCCCCAGTGGGGGGCATGCAGGAGGTGGCCAATCGATGTTCTCTCTCATTGATGTTTCTATCTCTCCCTCTCCCTCTCTATAATCAATGAAGAAAAGAAAATTAACAAAAAAAACCCAAACAATTCTTAAACATACAAAATTGTGATGGTGCATCATTCTTACTTTTTTTCTCTCCAGTGCAAATAATTTCAGTCCCTTTGGAGAACCAGTGATCAGAAAATATGCTCTACTCTAATGTGACGTCATGGGTATGATGAAAAGATTAACTCTGGCTATTTTACTGGTTTACTAATACTGCTGCCCTGGCTGGTTTGACTCAGTGGTAAGAGTGTTGGCACACAGACTGAAGGGTCTTGGGTACGATTCCTGGTCAAGGGCTCGTACCTGGGTTGCAGGTTCAATCCCTGGCCCAGTTGGTCGTGCAGGAGGCAGCCGATTGATGTGTCTCTCTTATATCAATGTTTCTCCCTCCCTCCCTTCTACTCTCTCTAAAAATCAACGGAAAAATATCCGCAGATGAGGATTAACAACAACAACAAGAATACTGCAAAATGGTAGAGCTGATATTCTTTTTTTTCTTTTCTTCCTTTTGGAGAGATGTGTCTGCTTCTTGTTGGTGCTGGTGACTCTCAGGGACCTCTCATCAATACCCCAGACAAAACTGGAAGTACACCAAAAGTCACTGGAAATATGGGATAGAAATCAAGTCATAGGAACCAGATGAGGGAAAGTTGAATGAGAAGTGATGATAAGAGAGTGGTTCTCAAGTACCTAGGGAAGTAAAGAAGAAAACACATTCTTGTTGGATGCCCACTAGCTCCTGGTACTCTAGGTTTGCTTCTGCATGTTTATTTATGGACTGGGAAGTGGGAGGAAGCCTATTTTATGATATTTCAAGAATTTAGGACCTGGACCATTAGGTAAAAACTACAGGGACTTAGGGTCTATTTGTAGCCCTGAATATCCATAATTGATTGTCGAAAAAAATTTAAATATGTTTTCATTGATTTTGTAGAGAGAGAGGAAGGGAGAGATGGAAACATCGATGTGAGAGAGAAACATCAATTGGCTGCCTCCTCCATGCGCCCGACCAGGGATCAAGCCTGCAACCGGAAATCGAACTAGGACCTCTCAGTCCATGGGACAATGCTCAATCCACTGAGCCACACTGGCTGGGCTGATTGTAGAAAATTTTGTATTGATTTTTTTTTTTAAGGGAGAGAGAGAGAGAAATATTGATTTGTTGTTCCACCCATCCATGCATTCATTGGTTGATTTTTTTTTTTTATCCTCACCCAAGGACACTTTTCCATTTTTTGTTCAGATAGAGTGGGAGGGAGAGAGAAGAAGAAGAAGAGAGAGAGAGAAACATCGATGTGAAAGGGACACATTGAGTGGCTGCTACCCGCATGACCAACCAGGGCTGGGGACAAACTGCAACCGAGGTATGTGCCCTTAGCTGGAACTGAACCCGGGTCTCTCTGGACCGCAGGCCGACGCTCTAATCGCTGAGCCAAACCAGCCAGGGCGCTTCTTTATATTCCAAATCAATGGTTTGCTTCTTGGATTTACGTACTCTACTATTGAATCTGTGTAAATAATTCTTTGTTTCAGTTAATGCCTCCTTCAATTTTGACTGTGCATCCATAATTTCTGACTGGTCCTTTTTTATGCTCTTGTGCCCCTCACTAAGTTCATTGAGCATCCTTATAAGCAGTATTTTGAACTCAGCATCTGTTAGGTTGCTTATCTCCCTTTCGCTTAGTTCTTTTCTTGGGGTTTTGTTCTGTTCTTTCATTTGGGACCTGTTTCTTTGTCTCCTCATTTTGGCTGCCTCCCTGTGTTTGTTTCTGTGTATTACTTAACGAGAGGATGGGGCTAGCTGAGACCAGATGCTGCTCGTTTGAGAGAATTTAGGAAAAACCTGAAGCAGGCTCCAAGCCAGGCCAATCCTATGGTTAAGCAAGTGGCAACAGCTTGGGTGGGCCTGAAAGTTGGGTGGGGCGGGGCCTCAGGGAGTCACCAGGGCGGGGCTACCAGTGTGAGCCAGGTTGCTGGAGTCCCAGATATGGCAGCTGTCTGCCGCCCCAGGGAAGGGCTCACCAAAGGAACAAAGGCCTCTGACAGCAAGTTTGTCCAGGAGAAAGCCCCCTCTTCAGCCCTCGCTGCAGTGCCAAACAGCTCAGTTCTTCCCTGTATGTCTCTGGTGCCCTCGAGCTGCCTCCCCTCCAAGCTTAGAGGGAGAGAGTCCGAGAAGTCCGTGTGCGGGCCCTTTAAGGAGCTGCCTGGGGCTCCAGCTGTCTCAGCCTCCGTGAGCCTCAGTTCCCGCTGGTTTTTCCAGCCAGAAGTTATGGGGACTTCTCTTCCTGGCACTGGAACCCTGAGCGGGGCACCTGGTGTGGGACGGGGACCCCTCAGTCCTCAGGGAGGACCTTCCCAGCGGAGGTGTCCTCCTGATTTTTATCCGCCACACGTGGGTGTGGGACCAGCCTGTCGCGCCGCATCCCCGCCCTCCTACCAGTCTCGGATGTGGCTGCTGCTTCTGTAGTTGTAGGACTTCCATTCAGCTTGATTTCAGGTGGTTTTGAATGGTTTTGTTCTGTAGTTTAGTTGTAACTTTGATGTGGTTGTGGGAGGACGCGATACCGCGTTTACCTATGCCGCCATCTTGACCGGAAGTCTCCATTGGTTGATTCTTATATGTGCCCTCGTGGGGGATGGAACCAGCAACCTTGGTGTATTGGAACAGCACTCTAATCAACTGAATTACCCAGTCAGGGCTTGATTATAGAAAATTTGAGAAAAGGTACAAAGAAGGTAAATATCACCTATAATTGTAACACCCAGGACTAACCCATATGCATGTTAATTTTAATATCTATACTGTTTATTTACGAAATTGAAGTCATACAAATTTACTACTTTAAAACTTTCTTTATCATCAGACTGTGATAATGTGATCATTTCTCTCATGCTGTGAAATATAATATATATATTTTAATGTTTTTATTGATTTTAGAGAGAGAGGAAGGGAGAGGGAGAGAGAAACAATGATGAAAAAGAACCATTGAACCCTGGCCGGTTTGGCTCAGCAATTAGAGCGTCGGCCTGCGGTCCAGAGATACCTGGGTTCGGTTCCCGCTAAGGGCACATACCTTGGTTGTAGTTAGTCCCCGGTCCTTGTTGGTTGTGCGGGTGGCAGCCACTCGATGTGTCCCTTTCATGTCCATGTTTCTCTCTCTCTCTCTTCCTTCCACTGTATCTGAACAGAAAGTGGAAAAATGTCCTTGGGTGAGGATTAAAAAAAAAACAAAAACCATTGATCAACTGCCTCCTGCACATCCTGACCTGGAATTGAACTGGTGACCTCGCGGTACATGGAACAACACTCATACCACTGAGCAACACTGGCCAGGACAAACATTTGAGATATATATATATATACACACACACACACACACACACACATATATATCTATATATACATATATAGATATATACATTTTAAATATGTTTTTATTAATTTTGTTGATATATATATTTATATATATAAATATATATAGGTATATATATATATTTTTTTTAGAAAAAGAGGGAGAAAAAGAGAAAGAGAGATTTGTTGTTCCACTTATTTATGCTTTTATTGGTTGATTCTTGTATGTGCCCTGACCAGGGATCGAACCCGCAACCCTGGCATATAGGGACAATGCTCTGAGTTAGCCAGCCAGGGTCCCATCAAATATATTTTTATTATGTGTTTTATTTTGACATGATATTCTCCATTTTCTATTTTTTTATTTTTATTTTTTGTTAATCCTCATCAGAGGATATTTTTCCATTGCTTTTTTAAATAGAGTGGAAGGAAGGGAGAGAAAGAGAGACAGACAGACAGACAGACATCTATTGGTTGCCTCTTGTATGACCCTGACCCAAACCAGGGTTGTAACCTGTAACCCAGGTACATGCCCTTGCCCAGGAATCAAACCCAAGACCCTCCCGTCCATGGGCTGATGCTCTAACCACTGAGCAAAACTGGCCAAGGTGATATGCTTTATTTTTTAGTTGAGCCTCCCCTGCTGAACATTGAAGTTGTTTCCAGTGTTTCAACTTAAGAGTGTCCTTGAAGGAAGTCCCACAAAGAGCGGGGCTTGCCCTGGCGGAAACATCAGATGCACAAGCACTTAGCCTGGGAAAGTCTAGACTCAGGTAGAAAAATCCCAACTTTCTTCCGATATTTAAAGGTGGTTATTTGGAAGAAGAGTAAGACTTGGTCTGTGTGGTCCCAAAAGGGAAGATTTAGAAAGAGTCGATGGAACTCTTCGGAGATTAATTTGCAGTGTGTAAAGAGGATTTTCTACAGTTTAGGGCAGCCAGAGTTGGTCTGGGTAGTTTCAGGAGGTAGTGAGTGTCCAGCTGGTGAAGATGCTTAAGCATAGGCTTAAAATCTCGGATATGTTTGAGAACATGGCAGAAGTCACTAATTTATTTGTTTTCTTGGGAAAGGCTTCAAAAGTGAAAATTTGAATGCAGTCCTCTTATTATTTCTCTCAGGGCCCAATATTTATACAGTGATCTACAGTTCATAAAGATGATAATGAATCCCCCTTAAAATGAGGAAACATTTAGAAAGGTTAAATAAACCACCCAAGTTCCTACAGCTGGGAGGTAGTTGAAAATAGACTAGATCTCCTGATGCCAGTCCTCACAACTGCTTTTTTCCAGTTGCTTTTACGACCATTCAAGTCACCAGTCCCTTCTAGAAAGTCCAGAGTCACAGGACATCGCCCATGCCTTCATTCACTGCAAGAAAATAAAAATGTCCACAATGACTAATAGGAGCAAAATGTCACTGTACAGTTAACAGGTAAAGTCTCCTTTTTGTCATTTCTACCCCACAGCGGTGACTTCATGATCAGGATTTTGACAGGTAAGGGTGGGGCTCCTTCCCATTCTGACCTCCTATGATTCTATGATGTCTCAGGTGCCTTCTGCTCAGGACAAGGCCCCCTTCCTTAGTGGTCTGAATGAATACACCTCTATTTTTTTTTATTTTTTTTATCCTCACCCGAGGACATTTTTCCATTTTTTGTACAGACAGAGTGGGAGGGAGAGAGAGGAAGAGAGAGAGAGGGAAACATCGATGTGAAAGGGACACATCGAGTGGCTGCCACCCGCATGACCAACCAGGGCCGGGGACAAACTGCAACCGAGGTACATGCCCTTAGCGGGAACCGAACCCGGGTCTCTCCGGACCGCAGGCGGACGCTCTAACCGCTGAGCCAAATCGGCCAGGGCTGAATACACCTCTAAATTGGCCCACTGTCTCATGTATCTTTCAGCTCTGTCAGCTCAGAACTCTGGAACACTGGGTTTGGCCCTCCACTCTGCCTGTCTAACTGCAAAGCACATCGCCTGGGAATTTATTCCTGTTTCCAGCATCCAATCTAGAAGAAATACCAGTCTCCATTTGGCTACAAGAGGGGCTTAGCCCCATCTTCAGGTGACCAGCCGCCTGCTTCACTCCCTGGGGCCTCTCCACTAGGCCTTTCCAGCCAAAGCAAGTGGAGGGTCCTGTGAAGATGATGCCCCTGAAAGACATGTGCACTCAGTGCTCCCTGAAGCCACTGGGGCCCTTCCTCAGGGTTTACAAGCTGCCTGCCAGTCTCCCTCCCAATCTTCAGGAAGCCTGCATCCACCATGGAGGGAGAGGAAGGCCGGAAGCAGATGGCCATCCCCTTTCAGCCCTGCGAAGTGTATTCCTCTTGCTTTAACCATTTCCTGGTTTTAGTTGCCTGCCTACTAGAGCCAGCCGTCTCGTTGTTTTAACAGTTCTGTAGTGGCTCCATCGATTCTTTCAAAAACATCTATTTGGTACCTAGTATATGCTAACCACTACGGGTAAAACAACAACAACAACAACAAAGCCAAGTGAGTGAAGTCTCTGCCCTTGAAGAGCTGCTTTTCCTCCTGGCAGATGGAAGAGGAAATCTGCGGTGAAAACGCAGGGAGGTGAATGCTTTGAGGAGGGCATGAGGCCCTGCCTGGAGGGAGCAGCAGCCTGGAAAGAACCAGTTGTGTGTTCTGGGGACCTCAGTGGGGAGGGGTCCAGTCGTGCAGGGATCCATGGACAAACTACCAAGCAGGAATGTCATCCCCAAAGCAATGAGGGCGACAGCAGGCAATGATGTGCTCCTGAACTTCAGAAAGACTCTCCTGCAGCCCCGAGGAGGCTGAAGGGGAAGGAAGACAGGGAGGCTAGGAGTGGCTTTCAGTCTGTTATTCTTTTCTGTTCTGTTTGGATTTTTCAAGCCATGTATCTGAATTATTTTTAATGGGAAAATAAACAATTATTATCTGGGCAATGAGAGTAGTAACTTCTTTTGTCTTATTCTTTATATTCTTAAAAAAAATTGTTCTCCATTATTGATTTTAGAGAGAGAGGAAGAGAGAGATAGAAACATCGATGAGAGAGAATATCGACTGGCTGCTTCCTGCATGCCCCCCACTAGGGGTTTAGCCCACAACCTGAGCATGTACCCTGACCGGGAATCAAACTGGTGACTTCTTGGTGCATGGGTTGATGATCAGCCACTGAGCCACACCGGCCGGACTCTTTATATTCTTTATGTTATAGATTTTAAAAGGTAATATAATAAATAATATTTGCTTTTATTTATTTATTTTCCAGTTCTATTGAGATATAATTGACATACAACACTGTATAAGTTTAAAGGGCACAGTATAATGATCTGACTTACATATATTGTGAAATGATTACCACAATAAATTTAGTTAAAATCCATTATCTCATAAAGATACAAAAATAAAATAAATGTGTATTCCTTTTCTTGTGATGAGAAGCCTTAGGATTTACGCTCTTAACAACTTTCATACAAGATGGGGCAAAAGTAGGTTTACAGATGTTTGTATGGAAAACGATAGAATAATTAATAATAATACAAGAATAAACTCTGTCTCATATACTCACAACTGTAAACCTACTTTTCCCCCACCCTGTATATACCATACAGCAGTGTTTACTATAGTCATCATATTGTACATTACATCTCTGGTATATCTTTATCTTATAACTAGAAGTTTGTACTTTTTTATCCTCACCCGAGGACATTTTTGCATTTATCTCCAGACAGAGCAGGAAGGAGAGAGGTAGGGAAAGCGAGAGAAACATCAGATGTGAGAGAGACACATTAAGTGGTTGCCACCCACACAACCCCAACAGGGGCTGGGGAAAAACCACAACTGAGGTACATGCCCTTAGCAGGAACCAAACCCAGGACTCTCTGGTCCGCAGGCCAATGCTCTAACTGCTGAGCAACACTGGCTAGGGCAAAGTTTGTACATTTTGATCACCTTCATTTAATTCTCCCTACCCCCACCCAATTTTTGCTTTTAAAAATCAAATCTGTAAGTAAATTTAGACACGGGAATGCAAAGACACACTTGCTGACCTTCATAAATTCATGGTAGGCTCTTTGACCCTGCCCTTCAGCTGTTAACAAAGCATCTAGGTAGAAGGCCATTATTTTTGCATTTGGGGCTGTGAACCCTGAGAAAGAGGATACCTATTTAGCAGGGCTATGACTAACTGGGCTCGAATTAAAAGCAAAGCAAAACAAACAAAGAAAACAGAGCCTAGCAGCCATTTCTACACAGGGGCCTCTCATGCAAACTGCACTGAACTACCTGCCTGTGCACTGAGCTGCCCGCCTGCACTGTTTCTGCCATCTGAGCCAGCCCTTACAGAGGAGTTCCAGGAATCCTATTTCAACCAATAGGAGTGAGGCTTTCCCCAACCATTGGAGCTGCACAGCTATATCTCCATCAACATCTTTACCAACCAATCAGAGGAGCTCATTTCTGACCAATCAGGATAGTGCCTTTTGGAACAATCAAACTTCAAGGATTTGAAGTCCTCGTTTGCATGAGGACAGAGCAATCAGGGACCAGAAGCAAGGACTTTTGTCCATATAAGCCAGCTCCCCTTTGGCTCTGAGAATGCGCTTTCCCTTTCCACCGAAGACTGAAAGCTCATTTTCCCTGGCTGAGCTGAACCACTGAAGATCTATCATTTGAGCAGATCGGAGTAGACTATTGTAGGAACAGACTGGCACAGATTAGCACAGACCGGAGCAGAGCAGAGCTGCTAGAGCAGAGTGGAGCAGACCAGCATGGAGCAGAGCAGAGCTGTCTAGCTGGAGAGATACCTGGCCCTGGGGCTGCCTCATAGCCATGCTCCATCACAACTGTGCTGTTTTGCACTGAATTAAGTCTGCTTCTTCACCGCACCCCAAATTGGTAATTCCTGTTGGTATTGAACTGGCCTCAACCATTGGTTGACAGGATGTAGAAGTGAAGAGACTTGCCACACAGAAGTCCTGCCTAAACCTCTGTCCAGTGAGAATGCCCAAATCTATAGTTTCTCAAACTGGAGGTACCTTGGGTGAGCTGAGGACTGTGAAGAACACTGGTTTAAGAAACACTGCTGTAACAGAACTGACTAGTTACAAGGTGATCACTAACATTACTGTATCTCTTCAGTGGAACTTTCTTCTTTCAGCTTTGCTGACAGATTGCAACAATCTGTCCTCTGGTGTTAGAGAAAATCTGTCCATTTTAAGATCAGAAGAGAACATTTCCTGCTTCTATACAACCACTGGACAGTTTTCCCTAAAGTCTTACTATTGCCAAAAACCTCATATGTTGAGGATGGAGGAAAACTGGAAGAAAAGAGAAGGAGCTCATCATTTACTTAAAAAATATAAAACAAAATCATATTTACGGTATGCCAGATATGTTGCTAGTGCTACAAAGATGAAAATACAGGATCCTTGCCTTAAAAGCACTTATAGTAGAGAAATAGGCATGCAAATACAATATAATAAAGTAATACCACTGCTATGACCACATAAATATCTTTTGAATTGAATTAAAGTAAAATAGGAAATATGTTGAAGACAGTAGCAATAACTGCATATATTGATACTGCAGGAAAGTCAAATATTGTCCACTACATACCTACATTAAAAAGCCAAGAAAATAAGCCAAAATTCGCAAAAACTGGTGTGGTAATGAACCATTGAGGTAAGTGAACTTTTCAGATTTCTGTGCCTCCTACTTAATTTTATTTATTATTGGTTTTCATAGCACCATTTTATTCATAATAGCCCAAAATAGAAAACAATCCAAATGTCCATCAACAGGTTATTCACACAATGGAACACTACTCAGCAATAAAAAGAAATAACTACTGATTACTGATACATACTATAACAGGTGAGCCTCAAAAGCATTATACTGAGGGAAAGGTAGATGCAAAAGATTATGTATTGCATTATTCCATTTATATGAAGTATATAGATGGAAGTAGATCAGTTGTTGCCTGGGCTAACTTTGCGGGATGGGCAATGACTGCAAAGGAGCACAAGGGAACTTTTTGGGGTGATGGAAATGTTCTAAATATGAAATTTGTGGTAGTTGCACAGCTATCAATTTACTAAAAATAATTGAATTGTATACTAACAATGGGTAAATTTTATGATATATACATGAAACCTCAATAAAAACTGTTTTAAAAAAAGAATCAACCCTGGCCGGTTTGGCCCAGCGGTTAGAGCGTCGGCCTGCGGTCCGGAGAGACCCGGGTTCAGTTCCCGCTAAGGGCACGTACCTCGATTGCAGTTTGTCCCCGGCCCTGGTTGGTCGTGCGGGTGGCAGCCACTTGATGTGTCCCTTTACATCGATGTTTCTCTCTCTCTCTCTCTTCCTCTCTCTCCCTCCCACTCTATCTGTACAAAAAATGGAAAAATATCCTCGGGTGAGGATAAAAAAAAAAGAATCAAAATCCTGGTTGGTGTGGCTCAATTGATTGGGTGTCATCCCATGCACTGAAAAGTTGCTGGTTTGATTCCCGGTCAGGCACATACCCAGGAGGCAGCTAACTGATGTTTCACTCGCATATTGATGATTCTCTCTCTCTCCCTTCTTTTCTCTCTAAAAATCAATTTAAAAAAATAAAAAAAGAATCATAGGTTCAGGGACCAGAGTATTGAGATAGTCTATCAATATTTTATTATTCCAGCTGGGGGAAAATCCATAATAGGTTCAAATCTAAGTGCTGTATCCAAGTCTCTACCTGTGGTATACCTATGGTAGGCTGGATAATAGCCCCCAAAGATGTTCAGGTGACTCCTACCTAATTATAATTCCATGTACTTAATTGTTTTTCACAGTTTCATTAGGACATTTCACCCCAACCTGTTAATTTCAAGGAATCTATGATATATGTTTGAATCAATATATTAAAGTGTATTTCTTTTCAATTCTTGCCAAAATGTAGCAAAATACTGTTGCAAGATATTCTGAAACAGTGAGAAATATTCACTTGAATCTAACAATTTTACATTTTCTATTTAACCTTTATCCTTCTATTACACAAAAGAAAATGTTAACGATAATTCAGTACATAAACTTGGTAAACATTCTAACATAACAAGAAAGTAATGAAAATAGTCTTCCTTTTTAAAAAGGACACTATTAGAACCACATCTTGTCCGTCTTGGCCCGAGTGGCTCAGTTGGTTGGGCAACATTCTGTGTGTCATCAGTTCCATTCTTGATCAGGGCACTTGCCCAGGTGTCAGGCTTGATCCTCAGCAGGGGGCATTCAGGAGGCAGCTGATCGATGTTTTCCTCTCATCAATGTTTCTCTCTCTCTAAAAATCAATTAAAAAAAAAATCACATCTTATAAAACAACCTTGTAAGCAACCCTACGATGCTAGTAGAATGACAGCAGAGCACCTGGTCCAGGTAAGAGGCACTGGAGAGGGTGAGTGCACTGGGGCTGAGCATGGAAGAAGTCCGAGCTAGATTCACTTGGGAGATGGCTAGGAACGGAGGTGGTCACGGATAAATAGGGGTGGTGGGGTCTGGTGTTGATATCAGACACCAGCCTAACAACAATAGCCTTCCAGTTCATTTTGTTTCTTTTTTCTTTTCTTTTCTCTTTTCCTTTTCTTTCTTTTTTTCTTCTTTTTTTGTGTGCAGTAAAATAAAAAAAGGAAAAGATCAATAAAAAAGATGACACCTCTTTTTCTCTCCTGTAAATAAGCATGGGATATATACAGGCAGGGCACAAATAGGCAATAAACATATTTATAAAAAGAAGACATCAAATGGGCAAAGAAACGCAAATTAAAACAAGAGCGTGGAAAAAAAGTTGTTCTTACATACTACTTTTAGGAGTGCAAACTGGTGAAATCATTTCTGAGGGATATTTTGGCAACATGAATCGAAGTTCTGTAAGGATTTATGCCCTTATCCTAAAGAAATAACTGGACACGAGTGTAAAATGTATATATGCAATGTTTATGTAGCTTTATTTATAAAAACAAAGGAAAGGAAAACTTCCTTTAAAAGCAGAGGAGCAGTTAAATGAATTATGGCTCATTCAATTGATGCAATACTTGTAGCTATTAAAATAATCATTTAAATTTCAGTTGATTAACACAAAGATCTGTTCATAACATAATGGTAAATTTTTTAAAAAAGGCATAAAATGGACCTGTGTGTGTGTGTGTGTGTGTGTGTGTGTTTATGTCTCCCGACGAAAGTCTGGGAGGACAAATGCCAATATGAAGATATTATTAAAGTTTATCTCTGGGTGGTATTTGTGAATAATCTTTACCTCTTTTTTTCATATTGTACAACTATTTCTAATGACTATATATTACTTTCATTTTTGTTGTTTTTGGACCTCAGATGTAGAGAATTGAGTATTAACTCAATTTTTGATTTGATTTATAGCATACTGTCACTCTCAGTTTAAATAAGGCCTTTCTCTTGTTTTAATTTATTTTGTTTCTTTTTAATCTGTTTCATATACATGAATTACTTAAAAAAATCAGAACCAAAATTAAGCTTGTATGAGGGGGAGCAATCTAGGACCTTCACTCAGAAGTCTGCAAGAAGAGCAAGGGTGTCTGATTCCGGCCACCCCTCTGTCCAGGGATGAATTGTGAAGTGTTCGCTTTCTCACCTGATGTGAGGGGCAGTTGTAGGAATATTGGTTAGTTTGTTTGTCCCTGTAATGTTTGGGTTATAACTCCCAGTGAAGTTCTACTCCTGAACTTTTGGGCTTAGTATAGTATATCACCAACAGTGGTCATTAACCGATGTGGAACCAAGCAAAACCCCTGCCATCTTAGCTTGGATCTGTGTATTACTTTGCTAGGGCTGTAAGTACCACAAAGCAGGTGGTTTAAACCACAGAGCTATTGTCTCATAGCTCCAGAGTCTAGAAGTCCAAGATCAAGGTGATGGGGAAGTTGGTTTCCTCTGATGACTGTGAGGGTGAATCTATTCCATTCTCTCTCCCAGCTTTTGCCAGCCTCAGGTATTCCTTGGCTTATAGATGGCATTCTCCCTCTCTTCACATTATCTTCCCTTATGTCTGTCTCTGTCTAAATCCCCCCTATTTATTTACTTTTTTATCCTCACCCGAGGACATTTTTCCATTTTTTGTTCAGATAGAGTGGGAGGGAGAGAGAGGGAGAGAAAGAGAGAGAGAGAAACATCAATGTGAAAGGGACACATCGAGAGGCTGCCTCCTGCACACACGACCCAACCAGGGTTGGGGACAAACTGCAACCAAGGCATGTGCCCTTAGCGGGAACCGAACCCAGGTCTCTCTGGACCCCAGGCTGATGCTCTAACTGCTGAGCCAAACCGGCCAGGGCCATGACAACTTTTGATACCATGAAGAATCAGTCTTTACAGTAAGCTGTTTGCTTGACTACTTTTTGCATAATTTATTTTAGGTTTAGTCTGATTTATTTCAGGGACTGTTAACTCCAATGGTTGACTTAGTGCATCACTGTTTTAATTACTGAAGGAAGAAAATATTTGTTGGAAACCGTTTAAAGCAATTATTTTTCCTTGAGTCACATAGGGTAGAGACCAGTATTTATTGCAGCGTTTTCTTTATGGCTATAAAATTGTATCTGTTGCTACTGCATTTGTGAACAGTTTTAGCCTAAAAATTGGTATGAACAGTATCACATGATGGCAAAATCAAGCTTAGAAATAAATCAATAAATTAGTGACTTGGAGTAACATAATATCTGTATTATTCTTTCTAGTGTAATATTTAAGTGCCATTTTATTAGGTTTGGTACAAAACACAGTTTTTCGCTAGTGGCTGTCTACTGATTACAAAGTAGCCAGCTCAGCATGGCTACTAGTATAGCTAGGTTTTAATACCTAGGAAGCACACCTACCAACATTCATGCAGAGAGAAGGGGTAGGTATAACACAGATAAATGAAAGCTAGAATGTTAATAAAGAATTGTGAGCAAATTAAGGATCTGAAAACTGAGATGGTGCATGAAAAACAGGGTGTTGGGCGACAAAAATACGGTAATAGCTCCAGGATTAATTTAAGGGGCATTGTGATAGAGAAGGCTGCGCCCAGAAAGGTGGGTAGGGGTTTGAAATCGATGGAAAACATGGGAGAGCGTGCACAGCCTAAAAAAGTTTTTATGGTGGCTCGGTCCACAATTCCTGAACGCTGGCACTGGTTGCTACAGAAATCAAGTGGCAGGATTTAATCAAGGTGTCAGCCGCAGGGGCATCCCGGATTCCGGCGAAGCGTCCGGAATTCCTGAGATGTCTGAAACGCGGAGGCGGCCTCTTCCCCACCCCCCGTCGCGGCCTCCGTGGGCATTTTCCAGCGAGGGGGGCACGCGAGCCCTTCCAAGAACAGTTTAAACGCGCGGACGTGCGCACCGGGGCCACCTTCCCGCGGCCGACGCGCTCCCTGGGGATGAAGGTGAGAGCCCCAGGCCAGAGCGCGCGGGGGTGGGGTGGGGTTCCCGGGTCCCCGCGCGGCTGCAGAGCCCGGCCCCCTCCCCCACCCCCCGGCGCGGGCGGGGCTGCGGTCGCAGGACACGGAAGCGCGGGGCTCCGAAGGCGGAGGCGCAGAGGCCGCGCGCGCTCCCGGGGCCGCAGTCGGCGCGGGCGCGGGGCGCGGCCAGGCAGCCGGGGAGGTGGCGGGCTCTCGCGTACAGGCCCGGCCGCCGCCTCGCCACCCCCCTTCCTCTACCCTTCCCCTTCCCTCCCTCGGCCCGGCCGTCCCCCTCTTTTCCCCTCCCCCGAGCGAATCACGCGCCCTCCTCTGACACTCGTAGCGGGCCCGAGCTCCGAATTTATCCTTCACGTGACCTGAGGGGGTTGGGTGGTTGGTTGGGGACGCAGGGGAAGAGGGAAAGGAGGGAACGGAATCTGCCGTTGCCCGAGCAACAGGCCCCGCCCGCCGGCTTGGGCCGGGGGGCGGGAGGAGGACGTCAGCACGTCAGCCGGGGTTTTGCGTTTTGATTGACAGTTGCTATAGCGACCGGGTCGGTCCGTCGCCATTTTGTTGGTTGGTTTTTTTTTAAACCCTTTCGCTTCCCGCCCGAATAATAATAAAAAACCCCATTGGAGTGAGGCGGGGGTGGTGGCGGCAAGAGCGGCGGGGGGATCCGGGGAGACTGCTGCCGTCGCTGCTGCTGATCGCGGCTCAGGTTGGGCTCAGGGAGCGGACACCCCGAGCGGGGGGTGCGGGCGCCGCCGCCGCCGCCGCCGCTTCTGCTGCTGCTGTTCCTGCTGCTGCTGTTGGTGCCGCTGCCGCCGCCGGCGAGCGGGCGGGACCGGTGTGAGTGTGAGAGTGTGTGTGTGAGTGAGTGAGCGAGCGTGTGCGAGGGCGAGTGTGCGTGCGTGTGTGTGTGAGTGTGTGTGTCTGTCTGTGCGGGGACTCGGGGGCGGGCGGTTCGGGCTCTCCTGGCGGAGGAGCTGCCGCCACCGTCGCCGTCGCCGCCGCCGCTCGGCCGGGCGCTTCTCGCTGCGCAGGTTTGGAGCGCGCGCCATTTTGTGAGATTTATAAAATCCTCCTCGGGAAGAAGCCGCCGGGAGCGGCCGCAACTCGGCGCCCGGCCTCGCCGCCGCCGCCCTCTGCGCCGTGCCGGGCCGCGCGGCCGCGCCGCCGGGAGTCGGGGTCCGGGGACTGCGGTATTTGCCGGGGAGGGGGCTGTCGCCTCCCCGGCCCCGGGCGCCGCTGGAACCGCGAGCCGGACAGAGACTGAGAAGGCTGCGGCTCGGAGTCGGAGCGCCGGGGGCGGAGAGAGGCGGCCAGGGCGGCGCTGGCAGCGGAGCCGCGGCGGGAGCGCAGCGGCGGGAGCCCGAGGCTGAGACTCACCGGAGGGAGCGGCGCGAGTGCCCCGCCATCGTCCCGGTGAGTGTCCGGCCCGGCCGCGGCCCCGCCCGGCCCGGCGCCGGCTCCCCCCGCGGCCTGCAGCCCGGCCGCGTCGAGGCCAGCCGGGCGGAGGGAGGGACCTGCCATTTTAGGAGGAGGCGCCGCGGCTCGGGGCTGGTCGCCGGGGGAGGGAGCCGACTGGCCCGGTCCCGGAGGAGAGGCGGGTGCGAGCGGAGGGAAAGTTGCTGGAGGGTGGGAGCAGGGGCCGCGGCCTCCTGGGATCCAGGGCTTGGGGGCCAGAGAAAGCGCCAGACCTTCACTGGTCGCCTGAGCGAAGGGGAGGAGGTTGTCTTCCTCCTCCTCCTCCTCTTCCTCCTCATCCTCTTCCCCCAGCTCCTCCCTCGTCCCTCCTCTCGGCCCCCTCCAGTGTGGGAACCGCCGGGGTTCTCCGCAAGGACAATGCACGGGTTAAGAAAATGGGGCTGGCTGCTGGGCGAGGCGCCGGGGAAGGTCGGGAGCCCGGTCTCTCCGCGGCCCTTTGGGGTGTGTTCCGGAGCAAGGGCTCTCGGCGTGCTCTGAAGTTGTGCAGTGAGTGCAAGCGATCCCGGCCACTCGCAGGGACTGATGACCCGTCCAGCAGCCGGAGGAGCTGGTGGCTGAGAATTTGTAAATTATAATTGATACCCGGGTATTGCAGCAGAACTTCACATGTCTGTTTACAGACCCAAACCCATTCTTGCTTAGATCCACCAAAACTGCTGAATATCTTAACACTTAGCGATAGGCCCCTCCCTAGTCTGAAATGGTTAAAAATGGTAAAATTAGTGAGTGACTGGCTCTGACTGCTTGGCTTTGCCTTTCATCCAACTCTAGAATATATGAATATTGTACTCTAGGTGCAGCAGTTGAATGCCGCCCAAGTTATCAGAAAAATACACCTTAAATACACTGATTTAAAGATTAGGGCAAAAAGGGCCACGCACTCTTCTCTGGGCTTTACCTATATTTGTTCGCTTACCCTACCGGTAGAAACTGTTACCCATTTCACAGATGAGGAAACTGAGCCCTGACTCATCCGAGCTGGAACTCTACGGGCTAGTAATCTAATCATCCTGCCTAGACTCCTAATCACTAGGTTATAATTTATTGTTAGAAATACTGGCAAATTTTGAAGCTATCTGTGTGTAATGACTCAGGGTTCTAACTCTAGAGATTGTCTCAACGTATACTGTTCAGCATAGCATTAACTTTGTGGTTTGTTGAAGTGGAAAGGAATGATTGAGATGAGGCCTACGTAATGAAACTTATCAGTCCCCCACCCTACCCAGAGAACCATGTAGACAATTTTTGAATGGAAGGAATTAAAAAATATTCTTTGGTACGTTTTGTTCTTCACACTTAGTTTTAATTATAGACATCATTTAAGTATTGGTGAGTCATAAAGTTTTGTGTAAAGTTATGCTTAGTCTTTTTTTAATCTTTGAATAAGCGGACCCCTTATACTTTACATATACAGTGTTTAAGAATGGATATAATTAATATTTTGATTTGGTGTGTTTAATCATTCAGTGGAATTTTCTTTAGTTTTTTTTTTTTAATTTTTCATATTTTAATTGTTTAGTTACGTTAAGAGAATATTTTCAGATAGACTATAAATGTGAGAATAGAATTAAAATTTTATACACTGATTTTTTAATATGAAGAAGTTAGTTCCAAAGAAATTGTAGGTTCTTTGAAAAAAGTTTACTTGGCGATTGGTAAGATTTTTAATACACATAAGACTTTCACTTAAAATACCCCAGTGCTTTTGGAGGAGTTGTCTTGCTCTAGCAGCGGTGTTTTTGGTGGCTGTCCAAATTCATTTAGTCTTCAAACCTTACTGGAAAATTAAGGACTCCTGTCAGTGTCTACACCAAATATAAACTGAGTATAAAACTGAGTATAAAAAGTTCATAGGAGACATAAGCTTTGAAAGGAAGGGTCACTCATGTTTATATAAGGTGAAGGCTCATTTATTTAAAATGTAAAAAAGATTTTAGATTTAAGTGAGTGAATGGTCATTATTAGTAAGGGTGGGAGAGAGACAAAATGATCTAGTAAGATCTATCTTTATCATTAGGAATTTGGAATTTAGGTCTAAGATTGTTTCTTAAACATATTTTAAAGGCATTTTGGTGGGACCTATTAGAAACTTAAATACAAATTACTGTGTGTTGGGTATTCTGAATTAATGATTTAGTTCAGTGTTCTAGGGGCACTAACATTCAAAATAAATGAAAACATTCCATTTTAATGCACTGTCATATTTGAGGCAGGTGGACAGTAAAACAGACCCTTGGTTAGATTTTTTTTTTCCCCTTCTAGAATATTGTCCAGTGTCTGCCCTTTAGTTTTATTTATGGAAAGTTACTGTGTTTATGATTTAAGGCTGTGGGGTGGGGAGTGGTAAGTGTAGCAATTAGTATTTAAAGAATTTACATAGGTTTTTATAGCGCTATGAATGTTTATCTGCAAAAGCAAAGTTCAAGATAACTTGTTATAACACATGGTATAGAATGACCTTGGGCATGCATTTTGTTTTGAAACTATACAAGGAAAGAAAAGGCTAATTTGTATTGAATTTTGAGCACGATTTGAAAACAATTTAAAAATTTGTTTAAAAAATTATTTAAAAGAAATAGTTTAGAAAGCTAGTCTGCCCACAGTGTTCTCACATGCATATGTATTGTTGGCAGGTGTCTAATTATGGGAAAAAATTTTGGATAGAAGTAACTTCATTATGAGTGAGAAGGGAATTAATTGACTTATATATGACATTAAATAGGAGATTAATAGAACAAAGGGCTTCATTTGTGACTTGGTATTTGTAATAAGGTGTGTGTCCATTTTTCTTTGCTTCAGCATTAATTTTGCTCTATTTCAAAGAACTTGCACCCCTCTCCCTCCCCCAAGCAGTTTCTCTTATCCCTCAAGGAAAAACTTGAACCATCTGAACTGGCAAACCCAAAAACTTCCAGAAAGTGTTTTTATAAAGTACTTGCCTCTATTCTCCCCACATTTAATGAGTCTTTTAATTTATTATATTCCTAATCAGTAATTTAAACTGTGAGCTAAGAATTTGTGTTAAGTGTTCTGGTGGTTTTACTTCCAGAAACTCATGTATGTTTTCTTTTCTTTTTTTTAATCCTCACCTGAGGACATTTTCCCATTTTTTGTTCAGATAGAGTGGGAGGGAGAGAGAGGAAGAGAGAGAGAAACATCGATGTGAAAGGGACACGAACCAAATCAGGGTCTCTGTGGACCGCAGGCCGATGCTCTAACTGCTGAGAAAACCGGCCAGGGCGTATATTTTCTTTTTAGAAGTAAACATATTACTTAAAACTATCAAACATGGTCACCTGAAACTTGACACTAACACAATTTGCCCCTGCCCCGGCAAAGTGTGTTGCAGAACTTGTAAGAGCACCTTATATACATAATGGTTATGTCATTTAAAAGACTTATTATCATATTATTTTGACCATTGGGCTGTGTTTTGATGGCTAGAGAAAATTTGGTAATTCATAACCCAAGGCTTGCAAAATTTTGGATTACAAATTTTGGGTGGGTGTTTAATTTTGGAAAAAAATAATCAAATTATTTTAAATTACCTAAAATTTCTCTTCACTTCTTCCTAAATGAAGAAATCTTTTGAAATCTTGCCATATGTCAGTGCTCCAATATTAAGCTAGAGCTGTAGTTTACCATTGGTTATGTGAAAGTAAAATGTTGACTTCACATTACTAAAATAATTTAAAGTTCATACTAGGTAATTAAAGACAAGTATTGTTTCTTCATATAGTGGCTACAGGCCGCCTTAGTTTTATTTTTTGGTATATGAAAACAAAAATTTTTGAAATGCTGATTTGTATAAACCAGCTAAACTTTTTTTTTTAGTAATCACGCTTTTGTTTTGAAATACTACTTCTAGAGTTGTATAATGAGTTAAAAGTCTTTATTGGTGATAATAACTTACAGTACATTGTATATCTAAAATGGTGTGGTTCCTTGTAGGCATACTTCTTGCTAATACAGACTCATTTTGTATTCTTGGCCATTGATTCTTCTACCAGAGCTATGTACCCTTTCTTCTAGAAGATTATTTTTAAAAGTTTGTATTACTGTTAAAAGTTTTGACAAGATATATACATATTTTTGATATTTTTGTTTGAGGGTATATATGTGTGTAGACAGATATATGCATATATATACATATGCATATAATATATAGTACATAATACAGGGTAACTTAAAATTTTTCTTTTGAATTGAATTGTTTTGAGTTTTATCTCCCCATGATTGCAGTGCTTGTTTAAATAGATTTTTTGTGTGTGGGGAATTAGTGAACTGGTTTAACATGGAATGAAACTGATTTTTCAGCTTTACCTCTATTTTAGATAACATCCCTGTTCATTAAATAACTCGCTAATTTTTCTAAGTGGGTATGTAAGATATCCAGTGACAGGAGTTGATTTTTATGTTTGTTGATTGTTTTGTTTTTGTTTTATGGATATTTGTGGTTAAGGTTGGCATCTTAGCACATTTGGGTAAAACACGTGCTAAAATCTGCTTGATAACTGGTTATAGATAGCAGTTGAGTCACTATGATGCTGTGGAGAAAGGAGAGAACTGGCTTTTGAGATGGTGCCTGGTAGAAGCTCCAGTCAGGCTGTTCTGGAATCTCAGTAGGACCTGCCATTCACTGGCAGTGTGACCTTCAGAACAGTGAGTTCACTAAGCAGATTTACTTGAACAGTGAGTTCAAGTAAAATGGGGTCAGTGGTACTTACCTTAGTGTTCTTATGAAGATTGATAATGTATATAAATTTATGAACAGCCTTCTTCTTCTCTTCCTTCCTTCCTCTTCTTCATTCATACATATCCTTATAGTCTCAGCATAAATGCTACTTCTTCAGAAAGGCCTTCCTCATACCCTCAGTCTAGGTAAGGTTCTTTGGCCATGCCTTAGGACTCTGCTTGTTTTCACAGCCCTTATTGCAAATAGCTATATAATTATTCATACACACACACACACACACACACGCAGAGGTATATATTCATTTATTTAGTGCCTAACTCTTTCTCACTCTGTTATATTGTAAGGTGCATCTGGACAGGAATAGTTATTTCTTGATCATGCCTGTAACTCTAACGCCTGACATGTAGCAGGGGTATATAAATGTATATGTACACAGAATAATGATGGAATGAGGAACCTATATGCTGAATCCTGTCTGAGTACCACTCCTTAGTTGTGCAATCTTGGACAGAATAGCTTCTCTGAGCCTTGGTATCCTATATGCCAAATTTGTATAACACCAGCTGCCCTGCCCAGGATTTCGAGAATGTGAAATGAGATATTGTAATGAGGTGATTTGCAAAAGTGTAAAATGCCATATAAATATAAGCTGGTACAGTAGCAACAGTTTCAGTAGTGGGGTTACCCAAGACTTTATAATTAGTTTCAGCTTTACTGAGTTGGTAAGTAGCTATTTAATATTTATTACAAATTTAAATGTTCTATACACATTAGTTATAACATGAGATTGGGCCTATGTTCTGACTAAATACACTGGTTTAAACAAGAAGTCCATGTCTCAAATAAGTATAAGTAGTAGTCTACCGATGATGTGGTTCCATGGTATAGGAACCTTGGTTTCTTCTGTCTTGTTGCTTTCCCATGTTTAAGGAGGCATCCTTTTTCTTTTCTTTTCTTTTCTTTTCTTTTCTTTTCTTTTCTTTTCTTTTCTTTTCTTTTCTTTTCTTTTCTTTTCTTTTCTTTTCTTTTCTTTTCTTTTCTTTTCTTCCCTTCCCTTTTCTTCCCTTTCCTTTTCCTTTTCCTTTTCCTTTTCCTTTTCCTTTTCCCTTTCTTTCTCCCTTCCCTTCCCTTCCCTCCCCTCCCCTTCCCTCCCCTCCCCTCCCCTCCCCTCCCCTCCCTTCCCTTCCCTCCCCTCCCCTTTTCCTTCCCTTCCCTTCACCTCCCCTTCCCTCACATCTCCCCTACCCTCCCCTCCCCTTCCCCTCCCTCCCCTCCCCTCCCCTCCCTCCCCCCCCTCCCTCCCCTGAGGACATTTTTCCATTTTTTGTTCAGACAGAGTGGGGGAGAGAGACAGAGAGAGAAACATCGACATGAAAGGGACACATCGAGTGGCTGCCACCCGCACAACCAACCAGGGCTGGGGACAAACTGCAACCCAGGTACGTGCCCTTAGTGGGAACTGAGCCCAGGTCTCTCTGGACCGCAGGCCGACCCTTTAACCACTGTGCCAAACTGGCCAGGGAGAGGCATCCTTTTCTGTGTAGTACAAGACGGCTCCCCGGCACATCCACAGTCCAGAAACAGGATGTGGGGAAAGGCACATTCCTCTTTCTTTCTTTCTTTCTTTCTTTCTTTCTTTCTTTCTTTCTTTCTTTCTTTCTTTCTTTCTTTCTTTCTTTTTTCTTATTTATTTTTATTTTTTTTGAATTTTTATTCTTTCTTTCTTTCTTTCTTTCTTTCTTTCTTTCTTTCATTCATTCATTTACTTACTTACTTACCTACCTACTTACTTATTTATTATTATTTTTGATCCTCACCCGAGAATATATTTCCATTGATTTGTAGATAGAGTGGAAGGGAGGAAGAGAGGGAGGGATAGACAGAGAGAAAGAGAAACATCTATTGGCTGCCTCCTGCATAACCCCAACTGGGGCTGGGGATCGAATCTGCAATCCAGGCACATGCCCTTGACTGGGAATCGAACCTGCAACCCTTCAGTCTGTGGGCCAATGCTCTATTCACTGAACCACACTGGCCTGGGCAATACCCTCTTCCTTATTATTATTATTTTTTATCCTCACTTGATGACAGTTTTCCATTTTTTGTTCAGATAGAGTGGGAGGGAGAGAGAGGGAGAGAGAAATATTGACGTGAAAGGGACACATCAAGTGGCTGCCACCCGCACGACCAACCAGGGCCGGGGACAAACTGCAACTGAGGTACGTGCCCTTAGTGGGAACCGAACCTGGGTCTCTGGACTGCAGGCCGATGCTCTAACCGCTGAGCCAAACTGGCCAGGGCTACCCTTTTCCCTTTAAAGACAAACCTGGGCCCTGGCTGGGTAGGTCAGTTTGTTAAGAGTGTCACCTAATACACCAAGGTTGTGGGTCCGAACTCAGGGCACACACAAGAATCAAGCAGTGAATACATTAAGTGAAACAACAAATTGATGTCCCCCCCGCCTCCATCTCCTTCCCTCCCTTCCTCTCTCAAATCAATTACCCAAAAAAGGAAAAAAAAAAAAAAAAAAAGACAAGCCTGTTAGTTTACACTTCTGTTTATACCTGATGTTCAGAACTTACAGTGGCCATATTTAGCTGCAAAGGAGGCTGGGATATGTGGTCTTTGGTAGTTGTTTGGCTGAAAATGTTTTTCTCCTGAAGAGGAGAAGGGGGGGATTATGAAACATTGTTACACTTTCAGATGTTTTAGGAGAAACTTGCAGAAATAAACTTTTGAGAAGACAACATACTGTACTAATTAATACGTTTTATTTTTCTTACTTGGTAATTAATCTTTTAAACTATAGTGTGCATGTTCAAGTAGCTCATCAGTATCCAGCATATGCAGTTTATGCATATATAAGTCAGATTGGAAAAAATGTAGCAAAACATTTAGTAATGAAGGAATTTTGAGTCTAATAGCATTATTTTACTGACAGTATTTTCTGACAGAAACATGATTCTTGGTTGCTGTGACTATACTGTATGTAAACAGTATTTGCTATCTTAGCTGTTGGACTTTGTTTTAATAGTCTCCTCTACTGTACTGTGTGTGCTCCTGCTGATATCCTCAACAAACAATACTAGAATAACATTGCAATCTTGTCAAGATTTCAGTAAATGTTTGAGTCACTGAAGTTGCAAGGAGGAAGATGGTAGCAGTGATGTTTAAAAATACATTTACTTTCTAACATCTTCCTCTTTAATTTCTGTGGGTTTGAAAAAAGAGGAAGGTGGAGGATTCCTTTGAACTCTATGAGAATATTAGATCTAGTTAGAGACCTGAGAAACCTGACAGTTCTCAAACTTCTGGAGGACTTGTCCAGGCTGGATTCCCAAGTTACCTACTTCTCTCTCTGTAGGTTGGGTGATGCCCCGGCATTTGCTTTTGTAATCAGGGCTCCAGGTACTCCTGATGTTGTAGAAACATTTTGAGAAACATCAATATGGTTCATCTCTCTTAGAGAAGGAAATGTATTAAAAGAAAGTAAATTGCTAACCAGTGTCTCAGAATAAGTAGGTCTGGGAGTAGCATGTTTTCTTGACTCCTGGTTCTTTGTTCTTTTTAAAAAATACATATTTTTATTTATTTTTTTAGATAGAGAGGAAGGTAGAGGGAGAGAGAGAGAGAAACATTGATGTGAGAGAGAAACATTGATCAGCTGCCTCCTGCACTCCCCCCATTGGGGATCAAGCCTGCAACCTGGCATGTGCCTTGACCAGGTATCAAACAGGCCACCTCTCTGTGTATGAGACAACGCTCAGTCCCCTGAGCCACACTGGCTGGGTGTCATTTGTTTTTTTTTTACAAAAGAAGGGACAGAGAATGGAGTATCTATTGCATTGGGATTTTATAGGGATACCTGTCATTCCCAAATATGTTGCTTTTTCATGTGAGCTCATTGGTAGTGAATGGTTGGCTCACTTGTGAGCGTTTTAGAAAAATAGTTCAACTTAGTCAAATGAATATTTAAAGGTGGGAAGTTGAGGTTTGTAAATAAGGTGTTTTTAGTGTCAATGCTGAAGTTGATAGAGTAATGTATGTAGATAGTGATTTTCAACCTTTTTCATCTCATGGCACACATAAACCAAATTACTAAAATTCTGCGGCACACCAAAAAAATATATATATTTTTTGCCGATCTGAACAAAATAGGTGTAATTTTGATTCATTCACACCTAGATGGCTGTTGTTTTGTTGGCTGTTGTCATGTTTTTATTTGACAATCTAAGGGAAAAGAGGGCAGTGCCCCTGACAAAACAGGCAGGCATGGCATGTCTTAAAAATTCTTGTGGCACATCAGTCGAACATCGCTGGTGTAGATGATAGCGAGGTGCTTGCTTGGCATGATTAGAAGGAACAAAGATAGGTAGGTCTTGTCCCCAAATTATTACTTTCTTTTTCACCTGGTTTGCTCACAGTTTTCACTGTTGAATTTATTCTTTTAGGTTAAGGTAAGAATTGGATTCCCTAATTTGAAATGGAAATACTCTCAGAGAAATATCCTTTATCTGTTATTAGGTTAAAACTTTATTTTTATCAATTCAACTGGCTGTCATTTTTAAAAATTAGAGATTAGCACTAATGAGAAAGCTTTTTCGGAAGTGGAGGGAAGAAAAGGGCACATGTGCCCTTGCCCGAGGAAAGAGAAGGGCAGGTTTGAGGAAAGTCAGTTTGTGGTATAATCCTGGAAAAGATCATGGAGGCTTCTTTGGTGGCCAGAGGTTGGTAGCATTAGACTGGAACTTGCTGACCTCCTGTTACGAAGAGAGTGTTGGTAATGGGACTTGATAATTTTGCTGAGGAACCGCTGGCTTTACTGTGTATGTACAGGAGTAGAAAGAGTGTCCTTTCTTCCTAATGTTTTACCATATGTTTAGGGCTCCTATTTGAGCAGTCTTACAGCATTTCAAACATATAAAGTATTGTTCTGATCACCTAGGGAATTTTAACTTTTAAACTAGTAATGTATACCAGATGGCTCAGTTGGTTGGAGCATGGTGCGTGCTATGCATCAAAAGGTTGCCATTTTGATTCCTGGTCAGGGAATATACCTAGGTTGCAAGTTCGATCTCCTGTTGGGGCATGCACTGATTGATGTAAGGATGTTTCTCTCTCACATTGATGTTTCTCTCTCTCCTTTCCTCTCTTTCTCAAATCAATAAAAACATATTCTTGGCGAGGATTAAAAAAAGATGCTCCTCACCCTAGGTAATAGCTGTGGTTTTTCTTACCAGGAATGTCCTATTCATATATATCTATAATTATACATGTTAAACATTTAATATTTATGTATGTGTTAGAAAGCTGTTTAGTATGATCCTATTTCTTTTTTATAAAGTGCATAGACATTGTGAGGTAGTGTGTGTGTGTACATACACAGTGTCTATGCACTTAAAATAAAAAAACAAGTGGGATTATGCTAAATGCAGTTTTGCAACTTTAGCTTCTTGATCTATTTTAGAAATATTCCCATATCCCCTGTTTTTCCAATGATTGGGAAGTATTTTCTGTTGTGGATGTACCACAACTTAGTCATTCTTCATTAAAGAGCATTTACATTGTTTTCATATTTTTGCTGTTTTAAACTATGCTGCAGTGTACATTATTGTACATATAACTGAGTATTAGCTACAGGATATCTATTTATAAGGGAAAGTGCTGGTTCACTAGGTATATGCATATTTGAATATGTTTTGCCAAATTGTCTTCCAAAAAGTAGCACCAGTTTGTGCTTCATCAGCACTGTCTGAGTTTCCCAAATCTTCCCAACAGTGGTGTTATCAAAGATTTAAATCTTTGTTAGTTTAATAGGTGAGTAATGATGTTTAGTTGTTCGGATTTTCATTTCTTTTATTTTTTACTGTTTATTTAATCCTCACCCGAAGATATGTTTTCATTAATTTTAGAGGGTAAGGAAGGGAGAGGGGAGGGGAGAGAGAGAGAGAGAGAGAGAGAAAGAGAGAGAGAGAGAGAGAAAGAGAGAAAGAGAGAAAGAAAGAAAGAAAGAAACCAAGAAAGAAAGAAAGAGAAACAGTGATTCGTTGCCTCCCTTACGAGCTCCAACCAGGCATTGAAGCCTAAACCTGGGTATGTGCCCTGAGTGGAAATTTAACTTTTGACCCTTCGGTGCATGGGATGACACTCCAACTAACTGAGCCACTGTCCAGGGCTGGATTTTCATTTTTTTTATTTGAGTGAGTTTGAACATCTTAAGTTGTGCCTACAAGTCTTGTACTTTTATTTATTTATTTAAAACATTTATTTTTTTAAAATGTTTTTATTCATTCTTTTAGGGAGGGAGAGAAAGATATGCTGGGGGAGGGATAGGAACAATTACAGTGAGAAATGAGTGATGAGTCTTACATATTACGAAGAATATGAATTTGGGGCAGTTGAAGGTTCTTCGGCAGGACAATGATGATATACTTGTGGATAAGGGAGGTGAATACTGGAAAGAGGAAGGCTTGGAAGGCAGGCTCGTTTTAGGTGTACAGGCATGAAGGAAAAAGAAGAGGTAAAAGGGTAGAAGACAGATGAGAGATCCAAGTTTGGGACACCTTAACATTTTCTTTCTTTCCTTTTTTAATCCTCACCCAAGGACCTTTTTCCCCCCATTTTTGTTTAGACAGGGTGGGAGGGAGAGAGAGGAAGAGAGAAACATTCACGTGAAAGGGACACATCAAGTGCCCCCCTCCCCCGCCCCCAACCAGGGCCCGAGGTCGAATTGCAACCGAGGCAGGTGTCCTTGGCCAGAACTGAACCCAGGAGTCCTTGGTCCTTGGGCCAATGCTCCAACTGCTGAGCCAAACCAGCCAGGGCCACCTTAACATTTCTTAGTTTTCAACAGAACAAAGTGAATATGTCGGGATTTAAGCAGCACTGTTGCCATAGGAGAAAATTGGTGGCAGTATAGTAAAATGTTGTATGAGCACAGTGATTGGTTTAATGGGACAGTTGAGAATATTTTCCACTGAGGACCTGAAGTAATTGTTGAAGAACAGAAGATATTGTAGTTCAAACCGTCCATTTCGGACAGGTGGAGATAATCTGTAGCACTATTACGGATGAGCTAAAAAAAATGGGGCAGTGGCAGAAGGCAATGTTAGAAGTTGTGAATCTGGAAAGGAAAAGTTTATATCACAATTCAAAGTTTGAAAAGTATAGAGTAGCTGAACATATGGGTTTTATTTATTCTGAGTGTCTTAGTATTTTCACTTGTATCCTTATTGGGAGATGATCATCTAAAAATAATTTATCTTTTGAGGTGAATATAATTATATTGAGTACCTACTAGTGCCAAACATGGAACCTAGGGCCTGGAATCAAAGGATATACAGTCAATACCATCATGGAAGTTATGTTCTGGTGGGAGGATCTTGAATAGTCTCTAGAGAAGGCTTAAGAACCCAGTCTTAAGAGTACACATACATTTTCATTAAAAAGAACACAGAGTCTGTGAAATTTAATACTTTTTGATGTTGCTCTTTGAAGGTCAATATTTTGGTCTCATTTTTAGAGTTCTTTTGACAGTTAATTTTGAGTTAAAATTTATTTGGATCTGAATAAGACTCCAGTCTTTTTTTTTTTTTTGGTACATGCCCCCAGTGGGAACCGAACCCGGGACACTCTGGTCCATGGGCTGACGCTCCAGCCACTGAGCCAAACCAGCCAGGGCAAGACTCCAGTCATTAAGACAAATACTGTCTACTGAAAATGTTGTTCTGATGTGATTATTTCCTCTTAAAAGACCTGCAACTGTCACCACAGTGGTGTTTTTTTAACTATCATTATATGAAACACGTTCATTGTTGGGGGAGACATTATTTCTGTGGTACAAAAGATTGTTTCATAAAAATTTTTTAAAATAGCAATGGTAAGAAGATTATTAGGATCTCATTGAGTATTTTACAATCTAATTTTATGTTTTGAATTCCCCTATAATGATTCTATGCTACAGTTTAGAACTTCCGTAAAGCTAGGTAAATTTACTTAAGAATTGCCCTGAAGGCCCACAGTTACTCAGCAGTATTAGTTATGCATGAGAAAGAAGTTGAAGACAGGAGTCTTAGGATTCACGGGCAAACCTGTGGAAGGAAGGCTAGTTGCTAATAAGACAAAGAGATATCAGAAGTAAAGGACGTGGATATAAAGAGAAGGTCAAGGAATAAGGAAAGTTCAATAGAATGGGCAGAAGTAGAAGAGGGATTTGATTGAACAAATGGATGAATAATTTTCCGACCTTAAAAAAACTCTTTAATGATTTATTGTGACTTCTAGGGTAAAGACCAAATTAGTCACATGACCCCCTACTTGGGTGATCTGTCCGCAGCTTGCTTATGCAGTCTTCTTTTGATTTGTTTTGTTAATCCTCATCACCTGAGGATGGAGATACATACACACACACACACACACACACACACACACACAATTATTACATTTTTAATCATCCAAGGTCATTTTTGCATTTAGCTTCAGTTAGAGCGGGAGGGAGAGAGGGAGAAAGAGAGAGAAACATTGATATGAGAGCCATATCGACTGGTTGCCACCCACATGACCCCAACCGGGGCCAAACTGCAACTGAGGTACGTGCCCTTACCGGGAACCAAACCCGGGACTCTCCAGTCCACAGGCTGACACTCTAACTGCTGAGCCAAACCGGCCAGGGCTGAGGATATATATATATATATATATTTTTTAAATATGTTTGGCCCAGCTTGTGTGGCTCAGTGGTTGAGGATGGACCCATGTACCAAGAGGTCACCGGTTGGATTCCCGGTCAGGGCACATGCCCAAGTTGTGGGCGAAATACCCAGTGGGTGACATGCAGGAGGTGGCCAATCAATGTTCTCTCTTATCGATGTTTCTATTTATCTGTCCTTCTCCCTTCCTCTCTCTTTAAAATCAGTAAAGAAAAAAAAAACATTAAAAAATGTTTTTATTGATTTTTTTTTTTTTTTTAAGACAGAGAGGAAAGGAGAGAGAAACATCAACGTGAGAGACAAACATCGATGGGCAAACTCCTGCACTTCCCCCACTGGGAATTGAGCCCACACCTGAGCATGTGCCTTGACTGGGAATTGAACTGGGACCGCTCAGTCCATGGGATGATGCTCAATCCACTGAGCCACACTGAACTGGGCGAGGATATTTCTTTCCATTGATGTTTAGAGAGGGGGGGGGAGAGAAAGATAGATTTATGTGAGAGAAAAACATCAATTAATTGCCTCCCACATGCGCCCTACTGGGGCCAGGGATCAAACGTGCAACACAGGTACATGCCCTAGATCGGGAATTGAACCTACGACCCTTCAGTGTGTGGGTTGACACTCGAACCACTGAGTCAGGGCTACTTATGCAATCTTATGTCCTAGGTCTCTGGACCCCTGTCTTTGCATGTGTTGCTTTTTCAGCCAGCAAACATCTCTTTGTTTTAAACTTCTTTTTCTCCTTCAGTTTCAGTTCAGACATTACTTTGTAAGGGAAAGCAGCCCCCTGTCATCCCAGTCACCTCTTCTTTTTTAATATGCTGTGTCCCTGTACCTTTCCTTCATAGTGCTTATCCCAGTTGGTTATTTATTTATTTATTTATTTTTTTATCCTCAATCGAGGACATTTTTCCATTTTTTGTTCAGATAGAGTGGGAAGGAGAGAGAAGAGAGAGAGAGAGAGAAACATCGACGTCAAAGGGACATATCAAATGGCTGCCTCCTGCATGACCCAACCAGGGCCGGGGACAAACTGCAACCGAGGTACGTGCCCTTAGCGGGAACCAAACCCAGGTCTTTCTGGACCGCAGGCTGATACTCTTAACTGCTGAGCCAAACCGGCCAGGGCAATTTTTTATTTTTGGATAATCCTCATCAGAGGATTTTCATTGATTTTCAGATAGAGTGAAAGAGCAGGGGGAGGAGGAGAGAGGAGAGGGATATGAGAGAGACACATTGATTGGTTGCCACCTGCACGACCCTGACTGGGGCCAGGGATCGAACCTGCAACCCAGACATGTGCCCTTAACTAGGAATTGAACCCGTGACCCTTCAGTCTGCGGTCTGATGCTCTAATTGCTGAGCCAAGTTGACCAGGGCCCAGTTGGTAATTTTTTAGTGCCTATTTGAATAACGCCCTCCAGTGATCAGGGGCAGTGGTGTTTTGCTTCCTCTTGTAGTCTCGGGGATTGTCAAGTTTTTGGCACATTAGTAATCACTAAGTATACATTTCAGTTGAATTAATCAATAAATTACATGTTTTGATCTTTACTAGTTGGTCTCAAGGACCAAAGGACTACATCAGGGGAATATCTGCATTTGGAAAAAGAGCTGGACAGGGAATATGGGAGCCTTGAGGAAAAAGAGAAAGGTGAGTCTTGTTTTTAAAGATAGGATTGGAAAGCTTTTTGTAGCCAGGAAAAAGACAAAGTTATTTACTCATGGATTAATAACTTAAATGTGTATGAAATATCTACCGTATGTTTGAAGCTAGATTATGGGGTGGAAAGATTTGCCCCTCTCTCTCTCTCTCTCTCTCTCTCTCTCTCTCTCTCTCTCTCTCTCTCTTTCTTTCTTTCCTCACCCGAGGACACTTTTTCATTCTTTGTTCAGATAGAGCAGGAGGGAGAGAGAGAGAGAAAAAAAAACATTGATGTGAAAGGGACACATCGAGTGGCTGCCACCCGCACGACCAACCAGGGCCGGGGACAAACTGCAACCGAGGTACATGTCCTTAGCGGAAACCGAACCCGGGTCTCTCTGGACCGCAGGCCGACGCTCTAACCGCTGAGCCAAACCGGCCAGGGCGCCTTCTTCTTTTAAAGGAGTGCATAATTTTAGTTGTTACTGAAATAGATACTGTCCTTAGTGGTCAGTTTGAGTGGTTTTAAATTCTGGATATTCTTCACAAGTCCTAGCCAACAAAGTGATGTTCATTCAACAATTATATCTGGAATGTCAACCAAGCATTTGTGGTAGCTGTCAGGTTCACATTTTAAAAAAGCTCCAGCATTACTTTATTTGAAAAGCGACAGAAAAATGAACAAAGTGGTTTGTTTGGACGGTTTTTGGCCTTAACTTTTTCAGGTATGAATGGATTTTCAAAAGAATGAATCTTGTAGTTAGAAAAGTTATTGAAGCTATTGATCTTGTCAGGAGAATAAACTTTTTAAAAGCTTATAAGAAATTTGTTGTAAAATACTTCTGAAATTTTTCTCAGTGACTAGTTTCTGTAGTAAATATTTAGAAAAGCAAATATTCAAATTTTATATAAGATCTCTCTGCCTGGCCCCATGCTAGGCTCTTGGGACATAGTAGTGAGTAGTGAGTCACATGGACATAAATGGTCCCTGCTATCACCAGGATATTCAGTATAATCAGAGCTCACTGGTGAGAAATGTGAAGGAAACAAGACTTGTGATCAGGCTGAGCAGCCCTCCCTCCCTCCCTCCCTCTCTCCCTCTCTCCCTCCCTTTCTCCCTTCTTCCCTCCCTCCCTTCTTTTCTTCTTTTTCTTCCTTCCTCCCTTCTTCCATCCACCCACCATTTATATATTTATTCCTTGAACTTAGTTTTGGTGGCAACATGTTAGACTACTTTAAGCTACTTGTTGCTTTATCTCTGGTAACATGGGAGCTAAGGGAGATGACAATGATAAAACTAAGGTAAAATAGAAATTTGGATCTTCAACCTGTTGGCATGTTTAAAAAAAGATGTTTGTGTAAATTTGTGAGTTTCTCCTCTTAAAAGCTACCATTATTGTTAATAATATTAACAATAGCTACTATTAATTGATTGCCTGATATGGGCCAGATACTGTACATATTCATTATTAGTTATTTTAATATTCTCAGCAACCCTGGTTCATAGTATCTCAGTTTTGTAAGCTAGAAAACTGAGATGCAAAGAAGTAAATTAGCTTAAGGGTAATCAGTGTAGATTGCATATGCTGCCTCCAGATAATAAAAAAAACTAGTGAACAGTTACCTGTCCTAAAGTTAAACACTTAGAGAAAAAAGAGAGAAAAACAAAGCTTCTGCAATCCATTAATTAAAGAAATAGATAAAAGTTCTGGTATGCTGAGATTGATGCCTTGTGCTACTGGTTTGTTACTTTTTTGGATAATGAACATTTAACAGCTTTCAATGTTGGGGGAATTTTTTATCTTAAGAATGTTGTTAGGAGGTAGAAATATTTCATTATGAAAGTCAATTGCTTACTTTCTCTGCATCTTTTGGAGTTGGGATGCAATCATGTCACCTTCACTACACTTCCTCAGAAGCCTGGGATTTGCAGTGCAAGGGGGGATCACAGCTACATCTATTTTCCAGAGGCAGGCAGTGACAGAGACCCAGCTGTAGCATTTAGTTCCTGGTGTCATTGGTGTCTGTACAAATTGCAGTGACTGAATTCTATGTTGTCTCCACTGGACCAGATCTGTGGTTTGAATTTTAGCTGTTCTTCATTATGTAGCCTTCAAGCCAGGCCCTCCTGGGGTTTTCTGTGAGTTGTCTAATATACTTTAATAACTTCCTTTTAAGTTTCAACAAAGCCAGTTAGTTTCTTTTGTTTGCAACTAATAACCTTTACTTAGATGATGCTAATTAAGATAATAGACAATTGTAAGGAATTCTCCAGGGTCAGTGTTACCTGCGTCTAGATCAGAATTTACTAATGAGAAGAATTCACATTATATACTAAGTGAACTTTTTTTTTTTTTTTTTTCTTGGTACGTGCCCCTAGCGGGAACTGAACCTGGGAGTCTATGGTCTACAGGCTGACGCTCCAACTGCTGAGCCAAACTGGCCAGGGCTGAACTACTTTTTTTTTATCCTCACCAAAGACATTTTTCCGTTTTTTGTTCAGAGTGGGAGGGAGAGAGAGAGAAACATCAATGTGAAACGGACACATTGAGTGGCTGCCTTCCGCACAGCCTAACCAGGGCCGGGGACAAACTGCAGCCGAGGTATGTGCCCTTAGAGGGAACCGGACCCGGGTCTCTCTGTACCGCAGGCCGATGGTATAACCACTGAGCCAAACCGGCCAGATCTGAACTACTTTTAAAAAAATATGTTTATATTGATTTTTTAGGGAGAGGGAGGGAGAGAGAGATAGAAACATTGATATGAGAGAGAAACATCTATCGGCTACCTCCTGCATGCCCCCTGCAGGATGGAGCCTGCAACCTTGGGCATGTACCCTGACCGGGAATCCAACTAGGACCTCTCAGTCCATGGGACAATGCTCAGTCCACTGACCCACACTGGCTGGGTGAGTGAAATACTTTTTATAAAAACAGTTTGCTTATTGCCCTGGCTGGTTTGGCTCAGCGGTTAAGAGTGTCAGCCTGTGGACCAGAAAGACCAGGGTTTGGGTCCTGCTAAGGGCATGTACCTCAGTTGCAGTTTGTCTCTGGCCCAGTTGGGGTCGTGTGGGTGGTGACTAGTCAGTGTGTCTCTCTTACATTGCTGTTTCTCTCTCTTTCTCTTTCTTCCCCTCTAACTGAAGATAAATGCAAAAATGTCCTCGGGTGAGGATAAAACAAACAAACCAACCAGTTTGTTTATTGATTTAATGACTTTGATAAGGTAGACAAGATCCCTGTACTCATAGAGCTTACATTCTGTTGTAAAATGTAGACTAGCAGTAAAGCAAATTAGACATAATTACAACGAGTGATATATGCCACAATAAAAATAAAGATAGGAGCCCGGCCGATATGGCTCAGTGGATTGAGCGTCGTCCCATGGACTGAGAGGTCCTGGTTCGATTCTCGGTCGGGGTACATGCCCAGGTTGCCGGCTCCATCCTCAGTAGGGGCTGTGCAGGAGGTAGCCGATCAATATTTTTCTCTCTCCTGTTGATGTTTCTGTCTCTCTCCCTCCCTCTCACTCTCTCTTTAAAAAAAATAATAAAGATAGGATAATGAAATAGATAATGATGTATGTATGTGTGTGTTTAGGAGTTGTATCTTATAAAACATTTCCTTTAAAATCAGTGTCAGGAGTCATGACTTCTGCTTTTCATTATAAGGCATAACATTCTGAATTTATCCTTCACTGTAAATAGCTAGGAAACTGGTCAAAATACATTAATTTTCAGATATTGAACAATAGACATTATAGAACCGTGATCTCTGACAGATGGAAAACAAAGGAGGTGAGCCCTATTATGGCCCAGCTTTCTGCCTGGAGGCAGTTTTCAAAGCTCAGTGCACCGAGGGGGATCCCGGATAGGGCCATGTTGCTTCACTGAATTGAGGAAACAAAGATTGGAGTTGGGGGAGTTCAAGATGGTTCTAATTTGAAGAGCAGAGTTTTGGAGAGAAGGAAGCTATGCAGAGAGTTCTATAAATCTTCTTAGTGCTCCCTTTAAATGTTTGACTGAATACCAATCTGCTGTGCATATGTAGGGTACAGTTTCATAAAGGAACAGTTTTGGGGAAGGAATTCACTGGGAAGCTATAAGCAGAACAAGTCTCAGAGCTCTCACACAGGGCTGGGAAATATTTGAATATCTTATATGCAGAGTAGAAATACCTTGTTATGTGCTGTGTTTGTTGAGACTCCAGAAGGGTCATGTCTTAGTGGGGCTGATAAACTAGCTCTGCATAAAGTAAAGGCTGCTCTAACTCTGTCTGAAAAAAACTTAAAAACATGCCTTGAAAGGAGCATACTAATCTGGAAGCAATACAATGGCCTGTAATTGCAAAGTGTAGCACTCTTTAAAGAAATATAACAAAATCCATCAATCAACAATGTAAAATGTTTGGCATCCATTAAATGTTTAGCCATCCAGTAAAAAATGGCTAAATATGCAAATAAGTAGGATAATGTGACTTATAGGATATCCATTCATTACAACCAACCTAGAACTGACAGATATTACAATTCATAGGCAAGGACATTTAAGCAGTTATTATCACTGTATTCTATATAGTCAAAAAATTAGGCAGAGACTTGAAAAATATAAAAACCCAAATAAAACTTTTAGTGATAAAAACTGGGATGAGAAATGCACTGTAGGACATTAATGGCAGATTAGACATTACAGAAGAAAAGATTAGTAAATTTGAAGACATAGAACAGAAAACGCAGTCAATAAAAACAGACAAATGACAGAAATAATGTAGTTAGCTGACAAGGTTGTTTACATGGCTACTGTAAAATTTAGGGTCAGACTCTGGGTAATGTTAACATCTTGGTACATGACTTAAAAAGGACAATTGTGATTGCTACCTAAAGTTGGCTTGATATGTAATTAAGAGTAGTTAAAATCAGTATTTCAGCAAAGTACCAGGGGATATGTAATATATTACCACAGAATTAGACCATTAAAACACATTTATGATCTCATCTCAGTTTCTATGCATCACATTTCTGGGCGCAACTTAGCTGTATCTTTTTTAGGGTTTCAGTGGGCTGTAGTCAAGATGTTGGCTGGGCTGTTGTCTCATGTGAGGCTTGCCTGGGGAAAGATCTCTTCTAAGCTTCATATAGGTATCAGGTAGGATTCAGTTTCTTGTGCACTATTGCGCTGAGGGCCTCTGTTTGTTGCTGCCTATTGCTGCCCTCAGTTCGCTGCTGTGTGGTCCTTCCCAACATGGCAACTTACTTTCTCACAAACAGTGAAGAGGAGAGTCTCCTTGCAAGACAGGTTTATAATCTTATGTATCATATTCACAGAAGTGACATCCCATCACTTTTCCTGTGTCCTCTTGTTTCAAGCAAGTCAAAAGCCCTAGGTGAAGAGGAAAGGTATGTAGAAGAGCATGAACAGTAAGAAGCTGTGTCAGGAGGACCAACTTAAGAGTAGTCTGATCTAGATATCTGGCTTTGAATTCCAGCCCTGCCTTTTCCCAAGTATGTAAACTTCTCTGAGCCATAGTTTCCCTGTCTATGTAATGGGGATAGTATGAAGTTACTATTTATAGTGTTATGAAGAGTAAGTGATGATATGCTGAGGACTTTGTTTGTCCTACCAACTCCTACTCATCTTTTTGGTCTTAATTTGAGGTTGTGTATTCAGGGAAGCCTTCCCTAACTCCTCTTTAACTTCTCCTCCCTCCATTCTAGGTTAGGTTTCCAAACACCCTGAACTTTTTCTTCTCATAGTTTCATACTTGTTCCACTTGAATTTGATAGCTATTAGGTGTGTGTATATGTGTGTGTGTGTACACGCTCACTTTAGACTAAGCTGCTTAGGAGCAGAGGTTGCAGCTGTTTTGTTCATTGTTTTGTATCCTAGGGTGCTGGCACATAGAAGACTCCATAAGTGCTGAATGATTGAAAAAATGAGGTTAAAATAATGCATTGTGTCTTTGAGAAATCATTTTGTTGTCAGGCTATGTTTTTCTAGATATTTGAGCAGTCAATCTAAAAGATATTTCCTCTGTTTTTGAGATAGTCAGGGTCTAATGTGGGGACCAACACATAATAGTCTTATAACTGATTATAAAGATTTGCAGAGTGGATTGCTTAATAGTGGTTAAAAAAATTTAAGTGGCTGATGGTATGAAGGCATAGTAATAAAAATCATTCCTAGTTGATTAGAAGCAGGATAACCAGTAGGGAGCTTTTCTTTGGCATAAATGTGCTCTGCAGACCACTCCCTGAGATGGTGTGGTATGAAGGAAATAAACTTGGAGAAAATTACCTTCTTCACAATGTACATTAGCATATTGTAGGAAACCACCTCCTCACCTGTTAACATAGTAAGGGCAATCCTTAAACCTGAACACTTTGTAAACATACACATACCACAACCTAGTAAGGTATTATTTTCATTTAACTGATGGAAAATTTAGATTTAGTTAGAGGTGAAGTAATTTTTTTTCTACTGGTTGGTAAGGTAGGATTCAAAACCAGGCTCATCTCTCACTCATAGTTAGTCTATCTTGCTTTTGTGGAACATGGTTTAGCAAATACTAGATTAATTTCATGAGTGCAGGAGCCATGTATATTTTGAGCACTGTGTCTAGTAGTAGAATCTTGCTTAGCCCTTAACACATGGTTGAATGAAGGGTTTCTGGTTTTAATTTATACTGTATCTTAGCTTTCCAAGTTGAATTACTTGTAAAACTTGAGACTTTGGTAGATAGCATCTAGTATAATCCAACCAGTGTAATGCATAACAAAAAGTATTTTTGTGTTTTCTCTTTGTGATTGAGTAATGTCCCCAAGGAAGAAACATTTGTAGTCTTTTACTCCTTGTAGCTGTTCCTCTCCTGTCACTTTCAAATCAACTATTACCCAGCCCTCTTTAGTTTTGTTTCTGAAATAGTCTTCAGTTAAGTTCTTTATGATATTGTTAATGACTTCTCTTACAGATCAGATCTTCAGTCCCTTTTGCTTACTGCAATATGTTTTTTAGGAATTAATTTTTAGTTTTAACATGCATATACTCAAAATTGAATGCTGCTGACAGGCTAATATTGAAAAAAGCAGTCCCTAGGTACATCCGCACTATTGCTAGTCCTGCTACCTGGAGCACTGCTTCCCAAACTTTTTTCAGCCCGGGGTCTACATGAATAAAGTAGAAGAGGATTTGGGTGTCCTGAGGTCTTTAGAGGGTTGTGGCACATATAAAACACTTGGGGCACTGTGGACCATGACCCCTAGTTGACAAACTCTGCCCCATCACTTTTATGTCCAGTCTTCTTGCCACTTTCCTCTATTTCTAAGCAATATGTTCATTGTATCAGTTAGGCTGCTTTTGGATGCCAACATTGAGACCCTGACCAAACTGGCTTCAAATAAAAGAATTTAACTTTCGCCCTGGCCAGTTTGGCTCAGCGGTTGGAGCATTGGCCTGTGGACCAGAGAGCCCTGGGTTCGGTTCCCACTAGGGGCATGTACCAAAAACAAAACAAACAAAAAAGAATTTAACTTTTAGTTGGAGGTCCAGGGGCAGGATGGGTTGTAAGGCTAATTGATTTGGTGGCACTATCATGTCTTAAGGGCTCCAGGTTTTTCATCTGCTCCTTTGAGTCATTGGCTGGCCACACCCTCAGGTTAATAAGATGGCTACAGCAGTTTCAGGAGTTGTGTCTAGCACAAGAATATCCAGAGAAAGAAGAGAACATTTTTCTTGTAGTTATATAAGAGTGTGGAAACTTTGCCTAGAAACTCTTTGGCAGGTTTATCTCCTGGGTTCTGTGCCTGTTTCTGAAAGACTCACTAGAAAGGGAAATGGGATTTACATTCAGACCAGTTAGTCACACTCCTGGAACTGGACATGCTTTTTCCTGAGCACATGCCTAAATGGGTAGGTGTGCAAATGGGTTCTGAACAAAATTAGCTTTTGTGACAAAGGAAGAAGGGGGCTCAGTAGGTATCCTTGATCCTATGTTTGTATTTGAGTTAAAATTTAAGACATTTTTGACTTTATATTAAGGTAGATGAGTATTTAGCTTTAAACCACCTGCTTTACACTCTTCTTTTTCCACCTACCTATTATAGTTATAAATTTTTTTTGTTAAATATACTCAGTGTTCATTTATGACTATGGGAGTCTGGTTCATCATAGAGCCAGTTGTATACTTTGATTACATTGCCCTCCTTGTATGATTTTGTTTTTCATGGAATTAACAATTGTCTTGTATATCTCTGTTTGCTTTGTTTCCTAGGTACTTGTGACTGAGTTTTCTCATACCTTCCAATAGCTTTTCAATATAGTTTTCTGCACAAATAGCAGAGAATTAGTTGTCCTGTCCCTTCCTGGTCCCCTTCCCACCCCCTTAACCCCTCTTAGGGACCCTTCATCAAGCTACTCTCTGTGAAATTCCTGCTTTCCAGGCAGAATATAATGCCTTTTGCATATCTCTAAAAGGTTTGGATTTCCTGTTTCCTGGTCCTCTGACCTTTATATTTCCTGTTTTTATCTTTTATTTTCCTGGAGTGCAACTTTCAGTACTTCCTGAGAAAGAGTGCATGAGAGTTTAATTTTTTCATTCGTAACCTTTTAAAAAATTGGTATTTAGAAAGAGGAAGGGAGAGAGAGAGAGAGAGAGAGAGAGAGACATCGATGTGATAGAGAAACGTAGAATGGCTGCCTCTCGCACGTGCCACCACTGGGGATCAAACCTGCCACCTTTTGGTGCATGGGATGATGCTCCAACTAACTTGAGCCACACAGGCCAGGACGAGAGAGTATAATTTTTTGAGACATTGTCTGGAAATATCTTTAATTTGATTTCCTTATGATTAAAAGTTTTAGCTGGGTACAGAATTGCAGTTTGAATGTAATTTTTACTAGACCTATGAATGTATTGCTTTATGGTGTTCTAGCTTCATATAGCAGATATAATTTTTATTTTGGATTTCATTAAAAATACCCCAAAATATGGAATAGTTAGAGAACATAATGAACTCCCATGTACTCATCACCCAACTTCAACATTTATCAACTCATAACCATTTCAAAAAAAATCTGTATACCTGTCTACTCCTCTTCCCTTTGAGTTTTTGCAAGCAAACTCAGATACATAATTTCACTTGTGAAAATTTCAGTACGCATCTCGAAGGATGAGTTTCTAAACTATAACCCCAATGCAATTATACCTTTAAAAGATTAACAATAATTCTTTAAATATCCAGTAAGAGTTCAAATTGCCTTGATTGCCTCATAATTACATTTTTCAACAGTTTATTCAAATCAGGATCTAAGTAAAGTCCATAAATTGTCATTGATTGACGGATCTCTTGTGTCCCCCCCCCCCCCCCCCCCCCCCCCCCCAGTTTCAAAAGGCTTTATTGCTAAATATGCTTTAGAAAAGAAAGGTCGATCCTATTGTTTCCAAGTTAGTGGAATGAAGAGCTGTGTCCAGGGACACATCCAAGTGAGCCAAAGGGGACTGATGCTTTTTCCACCTCTATTCATAGATCCAGTCAAAAGCACAAGACTTGTAGTCAACCAATTCTTCAGACTTAAACCATAGGCCGATTTCTTTCTCAGCACTTTTTACTGAATCACTGCCGTTAATGATGTTCCTGCTAACTTGAATGCAATAGTCTCCACGAATGGCGCCTGGCTTAGATTCTGCTGGATTGGTCTCCCCAAGCATCAGTCTCCCTGTCTTCACCACACTCAGTCCCTCCCAGACCCTGGCTACCACAGGTCCTGAGTTCATGTACTTCACCAGCTTGAGGTAGAAGGGCCGGTCTTTCAGGTCAATGTAGTGCTGCTTCAGGAGTCCTCAGAGGCCGGAAGGAACTCCATGGCCAGAGGTGGAACCCCTTCGGCTCCAAGCGCTTGATGATGTCGCCCACCAGGCCGTGCTGCACGCCATCCAGCTTGATGGCGATGAAGGTGCGCTCCGTGTTGGCCATGGTCCGAGAAGCAGGTGGGTGGGAGGCGGCTGCACTGCGGAGCCGGAGTGGCGACCTGTCTCTCTTAATGTATTGGTTCCTCTTTGTATCTTTTTTACCTTTTGACTTTTTTTGTTGAAGAAACTCATCTGTCTTGTAGTTTCCTACAGCCTGGATGTTATTGAATGAATCTCTCTGGTGTCCCTTACATTTCCTGATACTTGTTAGTAAGATCTAGAGCCTTGATAAACATTCTTTTTTTTTTTCTTCTTTTTTTGGGGGTGGGGGAGTGGGGTGGGCAATGGTGGTGAGTGGTTAGAATATTGCATGAGTGCTGCATGTCCTACAGGAGGCACAAAATATCTGACTCTGTGAAGTTGCATAGATTCATTAATTTATTGCTAGGTTTTGGTCTTTTTTATGTGACAGTTCCCCATCTCTCACCCCGGAAGTTTTAAGGTTCTTCTGTTCTTTATATCTGGTGTTCTGACATTTTGCAGTGTTTGCTTTGGCAGGGTTTTTTTCCTTGCGTTGGACCCATCCTTTTACTTAGGAGATGCACATCATTTATTTAGATTTGGGGAATTTTCTTGTATAATTTCCTTGATCATTTCTTCTCATTGGTCTTCTCAAGTGACATGTGATTTTGTTATCTTTCTATTTTCTATTTATTTTTTTTACCCTTCTTGTGAGATATTTTTCAACTTTTATCTTTCATCAGGATGTTTTTTGTACTTCATGGATACATATATTCTTTTACTTCATCCAGCACATTCATATTATAGTTAAACACCTTTAAAATTTTTTTCCTTCATGACATTGTTTCAGTTTCCTCTGGGTTCTTGTTTTTCTGCTTATTTTGATTTGTCTTTGATGTTGGCAGCTTTCCTCAGAGATTTGGCCATCCTTGGGCTGATGGCTTGTACTTAGGAGTTAGGCACAATAAAACCTATGGAAGACTTGTGAGGATGAGTGAGGCTTGGTCATTGAAGGCTTAGTACAGTGATTGACCCGGGAATATGAATATTCTCTAGAGACTTTATTCTGGGGCTCTTGGTGTGTTCTGATGGAGACTGTAAATCGCATGCCCAGGGAGAAGAAATGCAGAACTGGGGAAGGGGACCTAGAGTACATAGTTCTGTGTAGATTGCTTTGTTTTGTGCTTCGAACTTACTCTCTGCTGTGCTTGATATCTCCCAAGTAGAGAGCTCTGTTCATTTTCCCCGGAGAATATGCCACTGGGCTCTATGGGGACAAGGTTGTTGCCAGCCTGGGTTTGGTCTGCAATTTGTGGTCTACTACCTTTTTTTCCTCCCCTCCCCTCCCCTCCCCTCCCCTCCCCTCCCCTCCCCTCCCCTCCCCTCCCCTCCCCTCACCCTCCCCTCCCCTCCCCTCCCCTCCCCTCCCCTCCCCTCCCCCTCCCCCTCCCCCTCCCCCTCCCCCTCCCCCTCCCCCTCCCCCTCCCCCTCCCCCTCCTCCCCTCTCCCCTCTCCCCTCCCTTCCTCCTCTCCCCACTTCTTTCCCTCTTCCTTTCCTCCCCTCACCCATCCCCTCCTCCCCTCCTCCCCTCCTCCCCTCCTCCCCTAAGGATGTTTTTCCATTAATTCTTAGATGGAGTGGAAGGGGTGGTAGGGAGAGAGAGAAACATCTATGTGAGCGAGGAGACATATTGATTGATTGCCTCGTGCATGACCCTGATAGGGCCTCTGGATTGAACCTGCAGCCCAGGTACATGCCCTTGACTGAGAATTGAACCCAAGACCCTTTGGTCTAATTGCTGAGCCATACTGACCAGGGCTTATTTACTTATTTATTAAAATGAACTTATGAAATTTGCAGTATAATACAAATAATTTACTTCCTTTTCTGTAATTACTCATTTTTTCTTTCCTTTTTTATTGTTGAAAGTATTACAGATATAATGAAATTACTTATTTTTGTTTATTTTTTATCATCACTCGAGGACATTTTTCCATTTTTTGTTCAGACAGTGGGAAGGAGAGAGAGGAAGAGAGAGAGAGAGAAACATTGACGCAAAAGGGACACATTGAGTAGCTGCCTTCCGCAGGGCCCAACCAGGGCCAGGGACAAACTGCAACCGAGGTCCGAACCCTTAGCGGGAACCAAACCCAGGTCTCTCCAGTCCACGGGCCAACACTCCAACACTCCAACTGCTGAGCCAAACTGGCCAGGGCGTATCTCTGTTTTTCGTTTGTTTTTTTTTAGAACTTTCTAGGCTTACCTTGAACTGCTTTTGTCTAGCCTTGGAATTGGTCATTTTTCCAAGGAGCACTGGCTTTTGTTCCTTTTCTTTTAATTCTTTACTTTGAAATAATAGACTCTCAGGAAGTTGCAACAATAGTTTAAGTTCCATGTACCTCCTTCAGAAACCTAACTTCTCTCAATGGTGAAGTTTTTCTTAAAATAATTTTTTGTTTTTCAATTACAGTTGACATACAATATTATATTAGTTTCAGGTGTGTAGCATAGTGATTAGCCGTATATATATTACTTACAAATGATCACTCTGATAAATCTAGTACCCGTCTGATAACATACATAGTTGTTACAATATTGTTTACTGTATTACCTATAGTATACTTTATATCCCCATGACTGTGTGGTAACTACCAATTTGTACCTCTTAATCCATTCACATTTTTCATTCACCCCCCCCCCCCCGCGCCAGTCCCATCTAGCAACATTAAAATGTTCTCTGTATCTATGAGTCTGTTTCTGTTTGTTTATTTTGTTCCTTAGATTCGACATGTAAATGAAATCATATAGTATTTGTCTTTCTCTGATTGACTTATTTCACTAAGCATAATACCCTTTAGGTCTATCCATGTTGTTGCAAATGGTAAAATTTCATTCTTTTTTATGGGCACATAATGTTCCATTGTATATATGTACCACAGCTGTTATTTTATTTTTTCTTTATTGATTTTTAGAAGGAGAGAGAGAAACATCGATGAGTTAGAACATTGATTGGCTGCCTCCTGCATGCCCCCCACTGGGGATGGAGGTCACAACCTGGGCATGTGCCCTGACCAGGAATTTAACCGGCAGCCTCTTGGTGCACGGGTCGACGCTCAACTACTGGGCCACACTGGCCAGGCAGTACCACAGGTTTTTTTATCCACTCATCTATTAATGGGCACTTGGGTTGCTTCCAAATACAGGCTTTTGTAAAAATATTTCTGCAATGAACATAGGGGTGCATATATTCTTTTGAGTTAGTGTTTTGGGTTTCTTTGAATAAATACCCACAGTGGAATTGCTGGGTCATAAGGCAGTTCAATTTTTAATTTTTTGAGGGACCTCCATACTGTTTTCCATAGTGGTGCATCAGTCTGCATTCCCACCAACAGAGCACGAGGGTCCCCTTTTCTCCACATCATAGCCAACACTTGTTTGTGAATTTATTGATGATAGTTATTCTGACAGGTGTGAGGTGGTATCTTATTGTGGTTTTAATTTGTATTTCTCTGACAATTAGTGACATTGAACATCTTTTTATATATGTATTGGCCATTTGTATGTCTTCTTTGAAGAAGTGTCTGTTCAGGTCATCTGCCCATTTTGTTTTTGTTAATTTTCACCTGAGGATATTTTTCCAATTTTTTTTTTTTTTTTTTTTTAAGATAGAGTGAAAGATGTTGGGGGAGAGAAACATCATTGTGAGAGAGTAACATCTATTGGTTGCCTCCTACATGACCCTGATTGGGGCCTGGGGTCAGACTTTCAACCCAGGTACATGCCCTTGACTGGGAATGGAACCCGAGACCCTTGGTCTGAGGGCTGACACTCTTTTTTTTTTTTAAAGGTTTTTTCTTTTTTTTTTAATCCTCACCCGAGGACACTTTTCCATTTTTTGTTCAGATATAGTGGGAGGGAGAGAGAGAGAGAGCGAGAAACATCGACGGGAAAGGGACACATCGAGCGGCTAACACCCACATGACCCAACCAGAGCCGGGGACAAACTGCAAACGAGGTACATGCCCCTAGCGGGAACCGAACCCGGGTCTCCCTGGACTGCAGGCCAACGCTCTAACCGCTGAGCCAAACCGGCCAGGGCAGGGCTGACACTCTTAACTGTTGAGCCACACTGGCCAGGGTTTCTGCCTATTTTTTAATGGATTATTTGTGTTTTCGGTGTTGAGTTATATGAGTTCTTTATAAATTTTGAATACTAACCCCTTATTAGATGTAACATTGGCAAATATGTTCTCCCATGTGGTGAATTGCTTTTTTAATTTGTTTATGGCTTTTCTATGCAAAAACTTTTTAGTTTGATGTAGTCCCATTTGTTTTTTTTTTCTTTTCCCTTGCCTGAATAGATATATCAGAAAAAATATTGCTAAGAGAAATGTCAGAGATTTTGTTGCCTATGTTTTCTTTTAGGAGTTTTATGGTTTCGGGTCTTACATTTAAGTCTTTAATCCATTTTGAGTTTATTCTTGGGCATGATGTAAGAAGGTGGTCTAGTTTTATTTTTTTGCATGTATCTGTCCAATTTTCCCAATGACATTTATTAAATGTCTTCATTGTATGTTCTTGCCTCCTTTGTCAAATATTAATTGACCATATACGTGGGGGTTTATTTCTGGATTCTCTATTCTGTTCCCTTGATATATATTTGTTTTTATGCTAGTACAGTGCTATTTTGATTACTATGGCCTTTGTATAGTTTGATATCAGGTAGTGTGACACCTCCAACTTTGTTCTATTTTTTTTTTAAATCCTCCCCCGAGGCTATCAGATAGAGTGGGAGGGAGAGGGAGAGAGAGAGAGAGACACACATCAACTGGTTGCCTCCTGCACCATCTGACCAAAGTTGGGATGAACCGCAACCAAGGTACATGTCCTTGACCAGAATCAAACCCACGACTCATTGGTTCATGGGCTGACTGACACTCTAAACACTGAGCCAAGCCGACCAGTGCCAACTTTGTTCTTTTTTTTTCTTTTTTTCCAAGATTACTATGGCTATTTGGGGTCTTTTGTGGTTCTGTATAATATTTTTAGAATACTTGTTCTAGATCTGTGAAATCTGGCATTGGTATTTTCAATAGGGATTGTGTTGAATCTATAGATTGCTTTGGGTAATAAGGACATTTTAATGATGTTAACTTTTCTTATCTATGAGCATGATATATGCTTTCATTTATTTGTATCTTTCTCAGTTTCTTTCTTCAGTGTTTTATAATTTTCCAAGTACAGGTCTTTTACCTCCTTGGTTAAATTTATATATATATTTGATGCAGTTGTGAGATTGCTTTCTTAGTTTCCCTTTGTGATAGTTCATTAATAGTATGTAAAAATGCAACTGAGTTCTGGATATTATATTTTGTATCCTGCTACTTTACTAAATTCATATATCAGTTCCAGTGTTGTGGTGGTTTTTTTTTTTTTTTGGTGGAATCTTTAGAGTTCTCTATGTACAGTATTATGTTATCTGCAAATACTGACAGTTACTTTCTCCTTTCCAAATTTGTATGCCTTTTATTTCTTCTACTTGTCTAATTGCTGTGGTTAGGCCTTATTAATATTATGTTGAATAAGAATGGTGAAAGTGGATGTCCCTGTCTTGTTCTGATCATAAGGGAAGCACTTTTAGCTTTTTCCTGTTGAGTATGACATTAGCTGTGGTGTGTCATATATGGCCTTTTATTATGCTGAGATAAGTTTTATTTCCACTTTACTAAGAGTTTTAAAATCGTGAATGGGTGCTATATTTTGTTCAATGCTTTTTCTGCATCTGTTGATATGATCTTATGACTTTCGTTGTTGTTAATCCTCACCTGAGGATACATATATATATTTTAAGAGAACACTGAAGGGGGTAGTGGGAAGAAAGAGAATGGAACATTTATGTGACAGAGACACATTGATTGGTTACCTTCCACATGTGCCCCGACTGGGATCTGGGATAGAACCTGCAACCCAAGTATGTGCTCTTGACCAGGAATCAGTCTTGAGACCCTTTGGTCCGAGGTCTGACACTCTAATAACCAGTGACCCACACCGACCAGGGTTGATCATATGATTTTTATCCTTTCCTTTGTTTATGTGGTATATCATGTTAATTGATTTTTGTTCTCCTAATTTTTAACTAACACATGTCAGTGTGGGACTGGCCTCTTTTGTCTCTCTGTCCCTTCTATCAGCCAATGTGGTTTCTTCTGTTCAGGTAGATTTCAAGTGGCTCTTAATGATGGTTATTTTGTAGTTGTTATTTTGACGTAGTCTTGGGAGGATGCCAGTACTGCTGCATTTACCTATTCCACCATGTTAATGGGAACTGGAAACCAACATATCTGGATATTTCTGTTAATGAGTCTTCAGACCTTATTCAGTTCCCATTGTTTCTTAAACCTGCATTTGTGTGTGTGTGTGTGTGTGTGTGTGTGTTCTTTGTAACTTTATTTCCTGTATAGATTTGTGTACCTATCCCTTCAATCAAGATAACAGAGCTTTTTCATTTAAAAGAATCTCGTTTTTTTGTTAGTTTGTTTTTTATCCTCACCTGAGGACACCTTTCCATTTTTTGTTCAGATAGAGTGGGAGGGAGAGAGAGAGAAAAAAACGATGTGAAAGGGACACATTGAGTGGTTGCCACCCGCACAACCCAACCAGGGCTGGGGACAAACTGCAACTGAGGTACGTGCCCCCAGTGGGAACCGAACCCAGGTCTCTCTGGACCGCAGGCCAACGCTCCAACTGCTGAGCAAAACCGGCCAGGGCAAGAATCTCTTTTGTTACCTCTTGGTATCCTCAACACTACCCTTGTAAACTTTAGTTTATTTTCTTTGTCTGTAGTTTTGTCATTTCATTATGTTGTATGAATGGAATCATACAGTATGTAACCTTTTGAGATCAACTTTTTTCACTAAGTGTAATGCCCTTGAGGTGCATTTGATGTTGTGTATATCAGTAATTAGTTTCTTTTTATTGTTGAATAGTATTCCATTGTACGGATGTACCAAGTTTGTTGAAACATTCACCCATTGAAGGACACTTAGGTTGTTTCTAATATTTTGTATAATATTATGAATATAACTGCTTTGAACATTTGAGTATAGGTTTTTGTGTAAACATTATGTTTTCCATTTTCTGGGGTAGATGCCTAAGTGTGTGATTGCTGGGTCATGTGGTAAGTGTATGTTTAATTTTGTAAGCTACTGCTCATTTTCCAGAGTGTCTGTACTATTTTATGTTCTCACTAGCAAAATATGAGGGATCTAGTTTCTCAGCAGCCTCTTGACCTTTTTGTGTTAATCACTGTTTTTTTATTTAGCTATTCTAATAGATGTAGTGATATCCTATTGTGGTTTTAATTTGCATTTCTATAATGACTAATCACTAATCTTTCTATGTGTTTCTTTGCCATCTGTATCTCCTTTTTGGAGAAATATCTGTTAATGTCTTTTGCTCATTTTCTGATTGGATTGTTGTTACTATTTTCTTTTTAAGTTTCTTTTCTTTATTAATTTTAGAGAGAGAGAGAAAGAGAGATAGAAACATTGATGAGAGAGAACATCGATTGGCTGCCTCCTGCATGTGCTCTACTGGGGATTTGGCTCTCAACCTGGGCATGTGCCCAGACTGGGAATCGAACTGCCGACCTCTTGGTGCATGGGTAGACATGGAGCCATACCGATAGGGCAGATTGTATTTTTTATTTAACTGTTGAGTTATTAGGGTTCTTTATATATTCTAGATACAAGGTCTCTGTTGGGTATGTAGTTTGCAAATACCTTCTCCCAGTTTGTAGTTTGTCTTTTCATCTTTTTTTTTTTTAAATTTATCTTTATTGTTGAATGTATTACAGATGTTCCTCATTTTTCCCTTATTGACACCCTTCTCCCCACTCCTGCCTTTCCCCACACTGTTGTCTGTGTCCATTGATTATGCATATATACATATAAGTTATTTGGTTTATCTCTTTCCACCCCCCCCCTTCTCTTTGAGGTTTGTCTAACAACCAATTTGTACTTCTTAATTCTTTCACCTTTTTCTCCCATTCTCCCAGCCCCCTCCCATCTGGCAACCAATAAAATGTTCTCTGTATCTATGAGAATGCTTCTGTTCTGCCTGTTCATTTTGTTTATAGATTCAACTGTCGATAGATATGTATTTATTGCCATTTTGTTTGTTCATATTTTTTATCTTTTTTTTCAAGAAGACCCTTCACCATTTCATATAATAAAGGTTTGGTGGTGCTGAACTCCCTTAGCTTTTTCTTGTCTGGGAAACTTTTTTTTTTAATCCTCACCTGAGGACATTTTTCGATATTTTTTCAGATAGAGTGGGAGGGGGAGGGGGATAGAGAGAGAGAAACATCGATGTGAAAGGGACACATCGAGTGGTTGCCACCCACACAACCCAACCAGGGCTGGGGACAAACTGCAACCGAGGTATGTGCCCTTAGCGGGAACTGAACCTGGGTTTCTCCAGACCGCAGGCCAACGCTGTAACTGCTGAGCCAAACTGGCCAGGGTCTAGGAAACTCTTTATATGGCCATCAATTCTAAATGACAGCTTTGCGGTGTAGAGTAATCTTGGTTGTAGGTTCTTGCTTTTCATCACTCTGAATATTTTTTGCCACTCCTTCTGCAAAGTTTTTGAGATATCAGCTGACAGTCTTATGGGCACTCCCTTGTAGGTAACTAACTGCTTTTCTTTTGCTGCTTTTAAGATTCTCTCTTTGTCTTGAACTTTTTGCATTTTGATGATGACGTGCCTTTTGTGGACCTCTTGGGGTTCATTTTGTTTGGGACTCTCTGTGCTTCCTGGACTTGTATGTCTGTTTCCTTCATCAATTTATGGAAGTTTTCTGCCATTATTGTTTCAAAGAGGTTTTCGATTTCTTATTCTCTCTCTTCTCCTTCCGGCACCCCCAAGATGCGAATGTTGGTACGCTTGAAGTTGTCCCAGAGGGTTCTTACACTATCCTTATTTTTTTGGATTCTTTTTTGTTTTTGCTGTTCTGATGGGGTGTTTTTTGCTTCCTTGTATTCTAAATTGATGGTTTGCTACTTGGCTCTACCTACTCTGCTATTGAGTCTGTGTAAATTATTCTTTATTTCATTTAGTGTCTCCTTCATTTCTGACTGTGCATCTTTCATTTCCGACTGGTCCTTTTTTATGCTCTTGAGGCCCTCACTAAGTTCACTGAGGTTCTCACTAATTTTATTGAACATCCTTATAAGCAGTGTTTTTAACTCTGCATCTGTTAGGTTGCTTATCTCCATTTCTCTTAATTCTTTTCCTGGAGTTTTGTTCTGTTCTTTCATTTGTGTTTCTTTGTCTCCTCATTTTGGCTGCCTCCCTGTGTTTGTTTCTGTGTATTACTTAAGGAGAGGTATGGGGCTTCCTGAGGCCAGATGCTACTTTTTTTGAGAGAATTTAGGAAAAACCTGAAGCAGGATCCAAGACAGGCCAATCCTATGGTAAAACAACTGGCAACAGCTTGAGTGGGGCTATAAGTTGGGTGGGGCGGGGCCTCGGGAATCACCAGGGCGGAGCTACCAGTGTGAGCCAGGTTGCTGGGGTCCCAGATATGGCCGCTTTGTGCTGTCCCAGGGAAGCGCTCACTGAAGGAACAAAGGCCTCTGATAGCATGTCTGTCCAGGAGAAAGCTGCCTCCCCAGCTCTCACCCTGATGATAAACAACTCAGTTCTTCCCCATATGTCTCTGGTGCTTTTCGAGCAGCCTCCCCCACGCCGGAGCCTGGAGGGTATGAGTCCGAGTAAGTTCATGTGTGGGCCTTTTAAGAGGAGCTGTCTGGGGCTCCAGCCATCTCAGCCTCCCTCAGCCTCAGTTCCCGCTTGTTTTTCCAGCCAGAAGTTACGGGGATTTCTCTTCCTGGCACTGGAACTCTGAGCTGTGTGCCTGGTGTGGGACGGGGACCCCTCAGTTCTCAGGGAGAACTTCCCCAGCCGAGGTATCTTCCTGATTTTTTTCTGGCACATGTGGGAGTGGGGCCAGCCTGTCCATGCCTCCGCCCCTTGTCCTACCAGTCTTGATGTGGCGGCTGCTTTAATTTCGTAGTTGTAGGACTTCCAGTCAGCTTGATTTCAGGCAGTTTTGAATGATGATTGTTCTGTAATTTAGTTGTAACTTCGATGTGGTTGTGGGAGGATGTGATACCATCTTGACCAGAGGTCCTGTTTTCATCCTCTTAACATTCTTTTTCAGAACAAAAGTTTTAAATTTTGATAAAGTCCAGTTTATTGGATTTTTCTTTTATGGCTTGTGCATTTGGTGTCAAGTGCAAGAACTTTTTGCTAGAGCTTTGGTTCTTTTTTTATGGATAATGGTATTTAGAATCCAAGATCTGAACATCAGGTGTGCTCATTTCTGTTAGGGTATGGATGCTCCTAGGCTCTCAGTGGACGGAGCCAGAGAATGTGTCTTTGTCCTTTGCATTTCCAGGGTTTGGAACACATTAACTAGTTTTCGTGGTATCTCCATGTTTAGTCACTTAACTCTGTGTCTTCCTTTATTCTCCTAAGTCTGCTATCCTGTCTATATATTGTCTAAAAACTTGTCTCTTTTCTTATTTTATTATTTTTTGACTTCTTTACTGATTTTAAGTTGGTTTTATTTTCAGTTTTTGTGAGAAAACAGAAGTAAATGCATGAGTTATCCACTATGTTGAATGTGTATTTGTTGAAGCTGTAATATTGCCCCTACAAATTTGTCTTTAATTATATTTTTTTGTACCATCACTCTAACCCCCTCCTGCTGTACCTGCTCCCACCCTGATTGTGCCATTCCACAATCTGTGTTCTTCCATGTTTCTTATTCCCATGAAATGAAGACCGCTTTTATTAAAGTATCCAAATTTTCTTTGTAGTCGGACCCCAGCTTACCTGTCCACTCTCTTTATCTGCAACTCTACCATATTTGCTCCACTTCAGAGCTATTCTGAGTAGTTTACATTTCCCTACATGTTATAATCTTTCTGCTCCTTTCGTCTCAGATTTCCTTTGGAGTACATTGTGCCTCTTTTATGATATTATCTATAGAGCACAGAGCCTCAGATAATAGTAGGTGCTTGATGGGTTTAATGAATAAACAAATGTTACTTTTCTCTAAAATAATAATTCTCCCAAACTTTTTATTGCCTTTTCTTTTCTAAATATTATCACATGGTATCTCATTTAATTCTCAAAGTAATTTGAAGCCATTATTCATCTTTTATAAAGGATGCTGAGTGAATTGTCCAAGGTTATAACTGTAGCAGTAAAAATTTAACAAATGTTTGTGTGTATTATGTAATAGGCACTCATTTAGATGCTAGAGACACTTGGGGAACAAAGCAGATAAAAGTGCTCCTAATGGAGCCAATATTAGAATGCTTAAATTTAATGTTTGTGGGTAGCTTTTGGGGGAAGACATCTATAATCTAGAAATTGTATTTGTTGAATGTGTATTTGTTGAAGCTGTAATATTGCCCTTATAAATTTCTCTTTATTTTTTTGTACTATCAGCCTAACCCCCCACTCCTGCTGTACCTGCTCCCACCTTGATTGTGCCATTCCACAGCCTGTGTTGTTCTGTGTTTCTCATTCCCATGAATGAGATCTCATCTTAGATGTCATCTCCTTTAATCTTTTTTAACTTGCTTGGAATGGGGTAGAAAGGATAGCTCTCTATCTTCTGTGTTCTCATTAGTTCCCTTTTGTGTTCACATTGTGCACAGATTTATTCTATATAGCATTTATAAAGTTAGTATTTGTATTTGGGGCCTTTGCTAGATTGAGCTGCCATGGGCAGGATTGGTGTCTCTGTCTCTGTCTCTGTCTCTCTCTCTCTCTCATACCCAGGATGCCTCACACATAGTGTATACTATTCTCAATAAGTGTTTGACCCATTAATAAAGACTCAGGTTACTATTTACTAATAACAGGTAGCAGTATTCTTTATTACTCATTACTGCTTCTATGCGAGGATACAAATCAGTTTCAAAAACTTCATATTCTTAAGAGGGCATACTCTCTAAGAGATTATCTATAGGCAAATTTTTACAGACATTTAATACATGAACTATTTTATTTGGGGTGTGTATAGGTCTCCAGTTGGAGATGAAGTCGTGACCCTCTTTTCTATTCTGGTAGGAGTTCTGAGTTATTTGTTTTAAAGAAATATGCTGATCCAGTTTAAGTTGTCAGAGTTTACAAGCCTTTTTTCAAGTTCAAGAAGATATATAATTTCAGAAGATGTAGAATATTTTACATCTAGATGTAAAATAGGGGTCTAGATGAATTTCAGAAGATTTTAAATATTTGGCAAGCAGGTACATTACAACTTTTCTTCTATATTTGTTTTCATATAGCATGCTGAGTTTATCTATAGCTATTTAATAAACCCTGGCAAAACTCAGTGGTTTAAAACAGTGACACTCATTGCTTTGCTTACAGTTGTCCACTTTGGGCAGGGCTTGCCTCCATTCTACATGCCATCTGCTGGGACTGGAAAGTCCGAGATGACTTATTCCTCACATGTATGGTTAGGGAATCCGGGGCATCGGCCTGGCCTCCATATGGCTTTTACCTGCTTAGTGTCGGCTTTTTCACAGGGTGGTCTTGGGGTGGTTGGACTTTGTATGGGACATTCTGGAGATGCCAACAGCAGAAGCTGCTGGTCTTTAAGGTTTGTACCTGAAACTGGTACAGTGATATCTCACCAGACTCTTTTGGCTAAAAGGAAGTAACAGGCCAGCCCAGATTCAGGCAGATGGTACTGTACAAGGTGTGGACACTGGCAAAAGTGGTGTTTTGGGGTCACCAAGGAACACTACACCACATGTATTTTTCTGAAGGGAAAAAAGGAAAACTGGTGACATTTTTGTTTGTTTTTTATTCTCTTATCTTACTGGCTTACTACTTTTATAATGCAGTGATTTAACTATGCCTAACTTTTTGTTGTAACTACATTCAGATAACTATATAGTAATAAAATCTGTCAAATTTAGTTAAACTATGGATTGATAATTTTGGTAGGGCTCATAAATACAGATTTGAGGGGTGGACAAAAAGATACAAAGTATTACACTCTACATTACCAAAGTACTAGATAAAACCCCTGAATATGTACTTTGTGAAGCGAGTAAACCTTCTGGTCACATGTTAAATCCATAACATATCTCACCCTATTAAAAAAAATGAAAAATCTCAAGTATTTAGTAATCCCCTGGTTGTTCTTTAACAGGAGAAACAAGACATAGACAATATTAGATCTTTTGTAATTGCAGCTCAAGATGTTCTGTTTGCCCCCAAACAGATCTCTCCTGTCTTAATGCCCTGGAATTGACAGTGTTTCATTTCATTTAAATAATTCTCATCTTGATTTTTCTGCAGTAATCCTGTTAATAGGCTTGGATATGAAATGGAAATTTGTCAGAAATATTATGGGCCATAGACCATGTACTTCAGAGCCCTCTGGAAAGTTTAATAAGAAGTACAGAGTTTTGGGTCTGATCCTAGACTTAGCATATCCAAATGTCTTAGAAGGGGTCTAGATGAATTTGAAGTTTGAGGATGACATTTTTAGATTCTATCCATGCATTTTCCAAGGGGGTACTATCACTCTGCAAGGGGGCAAAATTTGTTCTTTGACACGAGGGAAATGAAAATAACCATAGATATTACAGTGGTCTGTGGCCCTCTGTAAGTCAGCCCTACCAGACAAAATCTTATTGCTTAATATTTAATTTCTCTTGTTGAGAATTTTAAATTGCCTTTTCCCTGGGGATAGGAATAATAAAACAAAGGTTGAGAAACATTGTCCTATAAAAATTATTCAGACATAGTATGTGCCCTGCAGGACCTATACCACTTCCCCTATCCTGGGAAACCTTAGTATATGATTTAGACAATGTTTTTTTTTTTTTAATCCTCACCCGAGGATATTTTTCCATTTTTGTACAGATAGAGCGGGAGGGGGAGAGAGAAAGGGAGAGAGAGAGAGAAACATCGACGTGAAGGGACACATCGAGTGGCTGCCACCGCACGACCAACCAGGGCCGGGGACAAACTGCAACCGAAGTACGTGCCCTTAGCGGGAACCGAACCCGGGTCTCTCCGGACCGCAGGCCGACGCTCTAACCGCTGAGCCAAACCGGCCAGGGCTAGACAATGTTTTTTAATGCTAAGGTTTTATTTACATTAAATGGATTTTTCTTTGAAAAAAATCTAGAGGGTGAAAGAATTTTACTCTGATGCTTTGCATCCAAGTAGATTGATCTTATACTTACAAACAAAGCACTAGCAGAATGGACTCTGTTCTGAGATTTGGAAACCTTTTGGCTTTATACAATAGTCCCACCTTACCTGTCCAAGGTGAATGGGTATGTTCCGAGACCCCCAGTGAATGCCTGAAACTGAGGGTAGTACCAAACCCTACATTACTATGTTTTTCTAAATACATACATACCTTTGATAGTTTAATTTGTAAATTAGGCACAGTAAGATTAATAACAATAACTAGTAATAAAATAGAATAATTATAACAATATACTCTAATAAAAGTTATGTGAATGTGATCTCTCTCATAATTAATACCTTCTGGTGCTGTATGTGGATACTGTGTGAAATTTTGTCATACTACTCAGATTGGTGCACAATTTAAAATGTGTGAATTGTTTATTTCTAGAATTTTTCATTTAATGTTTTGGACTGCCATTGACCATGGTAAACTGAAACCACAGAAAGCGAAGCTGTGGATAAGCCTGGACCCCACTGTATTAGCAAAACCTCTTCATGTTCTCTAGCTTGTTAACACAACTCACCAGGATCCCTCGAATGACACACACAGGAACGGAGATGTTCCTGTCTCTCCTGGGAGTGAGGCTTGTTCCCATGCCTCTCTCCTACTCCTGCAAGTCTGTTGGGGGGCAGGTGGGGTGACGGGTGGTGCCGGACGGTGGGGGTCCCAGGTGTTCCTGTTCTTTGGGAAGAAATGTAGGAGGGGTACTTTTACCTGGATTTGTTGGCTTCCTTCTTTGCTTGGGGATAGGTACAAATGAAAATACCTTTTTGGGATGGGGGTTATTAGAGGGCAGTAGTAGAAGAAGTAGAAGAGAAGTTTCCAATATATTAGTAGCTCTATGAAGAAAAATCTCAAATTATGCTTTTAGTATTTCTAGGTCCTTCAAGGTTGTATTAATATTCTTTTGTGCTTATTTTCTGTGTAATTTGTTCAGGCTCAGGGGAGTTAAAGGCATAGTACAGCCAGAAAATTGAAGGTCTCTGTAAATCTGCATTTACCTGAAAACAATATTGCTTGGCAACTGACAGGTGCTAGGGTAGATTATTTATTGAATCTATGAATGAAATAATCCAGTGGTTATTTTTTAAAAATGCAGTTCTCTTTTCTGCAATTTTAGAACCTAGTCTGTAGCATATGTTGACGGAAAAGTGAACTGGGAGGTTCCTTATCTATAAACTTGAGGGATTTTGTAGATGATCTTTTAAGAGCCTTTCAGGCTCCAGAATTTTATTACCAGTTATTGTCAACACACTAGAAAGGTTCTCAGCTGATGCAGTTGTGAGAGGGAATTTGTTCCAGGTGTCATGGGTAGTGTATTAGGGTACACAGCTGAGAGCCAGCAATTTGATGCCTCCAAGAACACTGGTAGAGTATGTGCATGTGTCTGTGTGACTGCATCAGTTGGTCATTCAGAGACACATTTTAAAATCTATTTTCATCATACTCTAGAGTATGATCTTCATCTGTGCTGTCCCTGCCCTGGCTTACAGGAAGGCAAAGAGACAGAGAAGTGTTCATTCCATATCTTAAGGCCCAAAAGTGACATGTCACATGTTCTTTTTCCCTACATTCTGTTCATGAGAACTTAGTCACATGGCCATTCCCAGTCTCATGGGAGGCTGGGAATTGTAACCTAGATGGGTAGTTATGTGCTTGACTACAATTACTGTGGAAAAAGAACTGTCTCTGCCACAAAGAGTATAGATGCAGCTTTTTAATTTTCTTGGTGCACTTTTTTTTAAATTTTGCGTTTATCTTCAGATAGAGCAGGAGGGAGAGAGGAAGGAAGAGAGAGAGAGAAACATTAATGCGAGAGAGACACATCAAGTGGTTGCCGGGTCTGGGTCTGGGTCTGGGGTCAAACCGCAACCGAGGTATGTGCCCCTAGCAGGAACCGAATCCAGGACTCTGGTCCGCGGGCTGATGCTCCAACTGCTGAGCCAAACCGGCCAGGGCATTAGTACTCCTTTTAAAAAAATGGTTTTTTATTGATTTTTTTTGGAGAGAAAAGAAGGGAGAGAGAGAAACATCGATGTGAAACAGAAACATCCATCAGCTGCAGGCACATGCCCTGACCGGGAATCGAACCGGGACCTTTCAGTCCATGGGACACCACCCAATCCACACCAGCCAGGCTCTTAGTACACTTTTGAGGGGAGCTTTTTACTTAACATTTTTGTTGAGCAAAAGTTAATGTAATTAATACAAAGAGCTAGTAAATGATTTGGCAAGTGACGGGTTAAAATGCCAAGTAGAGTATATCAAAAGACACATTTTGAAATTAATTAGAAACATAAACCTAACCAGCCCTGGCCCGGCCAGTGTTGTTCAGTGGTTAGGGCATTGGCCTGCACACTGGAAGGGTCTCAGGTTTGATTCCCAGTCAAGTGCAAGTGCCTGTGTTGCAGGTTTGATCTCTGCCCTGGTCACAGCCCTTGTGTGAGGCAACCAATCAATGTGTCTCTCTCATTGGTATTTCTCTCTCCTTTTCCCTCTTTCCCCCTCCCTCCTTTCCACTATCTCTTAAAAACAGAAAACCCAAATAAAAACTAACCAGCCCTATTGGATTACTGATTATTTGTCTCCTTGAAAAGTACAAACCAAGTACGAGTTGTTTAATCATTGCCAAATTCTGTGTTCTTAGAAACAATGAGGTATGTATTCCAGCGTTGTCTCTGTTTTTTTTAGAGAAGCAGCCCATATACATAGATCACTAGGTAAACTAGTGCAATAAATATCATCAGGATTCTTGGACTCTGTATTCTTATCATGAGTTCCTAAATATGAACATGTTTCAAAATCGCCTGGGGCCCTTGTTCAAAATGCAGGATCAGACCTTACCCTCTGGAGGTTCTGATGGTTATGATTCTGAATCTGAATTTTTAACAAGCCCTCGAGGATGGTTTTGATGCAGTTGTCAGTGATATGGAAACTACTGCTTTAGGTAGTCTACACTTTAGTTGCCTCACATGTGAAGGTGCAAAATCACACCCTTTTGGCATCCTAGGATTCAGAGAGTGTAAAATGAATTGTATTTTAATAGTTTCAGGAATTAAAACGTATTCTAAAAATGTTAGGTGGTATTATAAGTCAAGTCTGTGCCAGGTATTGTGCTAATTTATTTGTATGATGGTCTTAAAATGTGAGAGCTATTATCCCCATCTAATATCTGTAAAGTAGAAATCTAGTCTTCTAAATCTTGTATAATGGAGCAGGGATTCAGAAAAAGTTAGCTGTGCAGCATAGCTACCAATAACAGAACATGCCAAATGATTTACATACTTTTGTTTTTACATAGTATTTTCAAGGTACTGTGTGTCAACTTCAGTTAAATACATGTTCATCGTCATCTGTGGGAAACTGCTTTGCACTTTGGCTGGGCAAGCTGAATACTACATAGTCTCTTCCCATAAGGAAGTTACCACCTAGTAGAGAAGGCTTAAAAACAAATTATGATAATATTCATAACATTTTCCTTTTAAAGAATGAATCCTACAATCATAACAAAGCAGGTTCTGAATGTGATGTACAAGTTCAGAGGAAGGGAGAAGTCATGTGAGGTGAAGAGCACAACTTGAGACAGGAGGAATGGCTTACCTTTTTCTTTCAATTCCAGTAGGAGACACCTCTGCCAGGTACTAGTGCAATCGCAGGACCTTGTAGGCAAGTAAGTTGATAAAGAAGCTTTTGAAGGTTAAGGGGATGCATCCTATTCCCTGAAGTAGAGGGAAGCAGAACCAAATTTGATGATACAGATTATGTGCCCAGACACTTTCTCACCTTAATCTAACATCTCTGTGAGTTGAGAGAGGCGGTATCCTTTAGTGGAAGGAGCATGGGATTTTTTTTCTAATCCTCATCCGAGGATATGTTTTTATTGATTTTAGAGAGGGAGGGAGGGACGAGATTGAGAGAGAGAGATCAATGTGAGAGATGTGAGAGAGAAACATCGATCAATTCCCTCCTGTATGCTTTCCGACTGGGATGGAACCTGAAATTTAGATATGTGCCCTGATTAGGAATGGAACTTGCATCTTTTTGTTGTATGGTATGACACTCCAGCCAACTGACCCACCAGGGCAGGAGCATGGGATTTTTATTTTTTATTTATTTTTACTTTTTTCTCCTCAGCCGAGGACATTTTTGCATTTATCTTCAGATAGAGCGGGGGGAGAGGGAGGAAGAGAGAGAGAGAAACATTGATGTGAGAGAGACACATCAACTGGCTACCACCCACACAACCATAACCGGGGCCGAGGACAAACTGAGACTGAGGTACGTGCCCTTAGCAGGAACCGAACCTGGAACTCTGGTTTGCGGGCCGATTCTCTAACTGCAGAGCCAAACTGTCCAGGGCTGGAGCATGGGATTTTTTTTTTTTTTTTTAATCTTCACCCGAGGACATTCTCCCATTTTTTGTTCAGATAGAGTGGGAGGGAGAGTGGGAGGTAGAGAGAGAGAGAGAGAGAGAGAGAAAGAGAAAGAAAGAGAACCATTGATGTGAAAGGGACACATCGAGTGGCTGCCTCCTGCACGAGGACCCAACCAAGGCCGGGACAAACTGCAACCGAGGTACATGCCTTTAGCGGGAACCGAGCCTGGGTCTCTCTGGACCGCAGGCCAACACTCTAACCGCTGAGCCAAACTGGCCACGGCTGGAACATGGGATTTTTAAACTTAAAAGCAGTTGGTAATGTTGGATCCAAATCTTGCTTATGCATAGATGTTCAAGTAAGTGGCATTTCCAGGTGAAAACTTCACAGGACATACCCGATTCTTCTTCCCTTTCAGCATGTTTGCCTTGGTTTTAATAAGGGCATGGTTGTTCTTAACCTACTATGATATATATTATAGATAAAAACCTGCGGGTTCATTATCAAACTTCAGGATAGGGGAAGAGTGGTGGCAAAAGTGCAGCATTTGTGAGTCTGTACCCTACTTCCACGTCTCTGGGACTACCCTGTTCCTCAGACTTTTATGTTCATTATATTCTGCAAATAAGTTAGATTATGTGATATTTGTCTTTCTCTGCTTGGCTTGTTTCGCCTAGGATAATACTTTCCAGGTCACTCCATGTCGTCTAGAAGGATAAGAGATCTTCCTTTCTTACAGCTACATAGTACTCCATTGTGTATATGTACCACAGCTTTTTTATCCATTCGTCTACTGATGGACATTTGGGCTGTTTCCAGATCTTAGCTATTGTAAATAGTGCTGCTATGAACATGGGGGTACATATATTCTTTCTGATGGGTGTTTCAGGCTTCTTAGGGTATATTCCTAGAAGTGGGATCACTGGGTCAAATGGTAGTTCAATTTTTAATTTTTTGAGGTAACACCATCTTGTTTTCCACAGTGGCTGCACCGTCTGCATTCCCACCAGCAGTGTGCTAGAGTTCCCTTTTCTCCACACCCTTGTCAGCACTTGTTGTTTGATGATTTGTTGATGGCGGCCATTCTGACACGTGTGAGGGGATACCTCATTGTTGTTTTAATTTGCATCTCTCTGATGATTAGTGATGTTGAGCATTTCTTCATAGGTCTCTTAGCCATTTGTATGTCCTGTTCGGAAAGGGTCTATTTAGTTTCTTTGCCCATTTTTTAATTGGGTTCTTTGTCTTCCTTTTGTTGAGCTATATGAGCACTCTTTATATATTGGAAATTACTCCTTCAGTCCCCAGAAGAGGGGGTGGGGGGGAAGACAAACCACAGAACTTATATGCATGTATGCATGAACAATGGACATGGACATGGACAACAAAGCTGGGGACAGGGCAGGGCGGGTGGGGGAGGGGGTATCAGTGTGTGTGGGGGGAACATCTGTAACAAAAATTAATTAATTAAATAGAAAAGAACTATATATATAAAGAATGGATTTGCCTACTAAAATTTAAAATAAAAGTCTGCAATAAATGCAACCCCCCACCCCCCAAAGTGCAGTATTTGGTAGTAGGGAATCTTTACAGGGAATACAGGGCTGATTTATTTGACAAATAATGTACCAAATGTTAGTGAAGAATAGACTGTGCCCTTATGTCATTGACATCTAGGTTTTTGGCATTTTAACATTGGTTGTCCGTGGTAGAATATGTGAGAACTTTCTTGAACTTTCACTATTGGATAGCTCAGTATTAGGTTTCACTGAGCATGAGAATGGAGGGGATTTTAAACTAAATGTCTTAAAATGGTTATGTTTTTATTTTTTTGTTCAGATAGAGTGGGAGGGAGGAAGGGAGAGAGAGAGAGAGAGAGAAACATCAAAGTGAAGTGAAAGGGACACATCGAGTGGCTGCCACCCACATGACCAACCAGGGCTGGGGACAAACTATAACCAAGGTATGTGCCCTTAGCGGGCACCGAGCCTGGGTCTCTCTGGACCACAGGCCGATGCTCTAACCGCTGTGCCCAACCAGCCAGGGCTGGTTATGTCTTTTTAAAGCTTGAAGGGGCTCACCGAAAAGCAGTAAGACTTATTATCATTCCCAATGAGATGCTGACATAAATTAAGCACACTTTTTGGTATCATAGGTATCTGAAGGACTAGGGATGTTGTTCTTCAGGAGTCTCTAGGAGACAATCTGTTCTTGCCTCTTTTTGTTTCTTGTGGCTTCCCATTTATTGCCATAACACTCTAATCCCAGGGGTGGGAAAGGTCTGGCCCTCAGGCCATATGAGGCCCTTGAAATCAATACCAGCTAACATCACACACCTCACCAAATTAGCCTCACCAAATATAGCAGGCTAATTTTTTTTTTTTTTTTTTATCCTCACCCGAGGACATTTTGTTCAGATAGAGTAGGAGGGAGAGAGAGAGAGAGAGAAACATCGATGTGAAAGGGACACATTGAGTGGTTGCTACCCACACGACCCAATCAGGGCTGGGGACAAACTGCAACCAAGGTACGTGCCCCTAGCGGGAACCGAACCCAGGCCTCTCCAGACCGCAGACCAATGCTCCAACTGCTGAGCCAAACCGGCCAGGGCAGCAGCAGGCTAATTTTTAAGTTGGTAATTATGTATGGCCCGCAAATGATGTTATAAATATCCAAATGGCCGTTGACAGAAAAAAGGTTCCCCAGCCCTGCCTTTCTCTATGGTAATATTGCTTCTCTTCTCTCTGTGTCAAATCTCCCTCTGCCTCTCTTACAAGGATACTTTTAATGGTATGTAGGGCACACCTGGATAATCTCAAGATTCTTGACTTCACCAAAGTCACACCAACAAAGTGTCATGTGATGATGTAAACCTTTTTCCAAATACAGTAACATCTATAGATTCCAGAGATTAGTATGTGGATTTTGATGTGTGTGTGACATTTTTCAACTTACACTCCTATAAAGAGTAGGAAGACTGCTTTTGAAATAGTAACTTTTAGAAGTAAATATATTTTCAGTTACAATGAGACTTCATAATATATTTTATAACTTTTCAATGTTAGCTTGATGGTCCAAAATTGGGATCCAGGTTGGGAGGCATCTCCCCAAATTTTGCCACCTTACATGCTGTTTATTGCAGTGGTTTTTGATCTTCTTGTCTCTATTGGAGGTTATTGTTCTTTTAGGACTGGCGCAAGCTGACAGTGGTAATTTTTATCAAGCATTTATTAAAAATGAGTCTAAATTTAGGAAAAATTATACAAATTATTCAAATTTATTATAGTAATCTGGAAATTTTAATGACTGAGAAGGTGCAGATTTTAGGAGAGTAGTGAAAATATACTATGATTACTGTTTTTATTGATTTTAGTGAAAGGAAGGGGGGAGGGTGGGAAGAAGGGGAGAGAGAATGCGAGCACAAGTATTCTGTATTTTGAGAGAAGTACATATCCATTTTCTAATTGTCAGTGATTTTTTCCACATCCCGTTTCCCATTTTCCAAATGTAATAACCATAAATACAGTTTACATATCTGCTACCCACTTCGTGTAATTAATTGTTTTCATGGGTTTTATTCATTATAAACTTTAGCTTATAACTTTATGATTTTTGCTTCAAGCACATTTTAAACTCCAGCTTACAGTTACTTTTTGTTTTAAACATTCAACAATTTTTTTATTAAATTACAAGAAAAAATTTCTCATGTATGAAAGTTTACGTACTTATTTACCATTCTTGGTACTCTTCATTCCTTTGTATAGATACATGTTTCCATCCAGAATCAGTTTCCCTCAGTCTAAAGAACATTCTTTAGCATTTTTTTTGTAGTGCAGGTCTGTTGGCAAAGATTCTTTCATATTAAAAAATAAATAAAAACTTGTAAATGCTTTCATTCTACCTTTGTGTTTGGGGGTTATTTTTACTGGATATAGAATTCCAGATTGACTTGTTTTCTGGCTTGCATTATTTCTGATGAGATGTCAGTGATAATTATTGTTTTGTTCTCTGTATATACAGTTGACTTTCCATATCTGTGGGATTCACATTTTGGATTCAACCAAGGTTGATTGAAAACAGTATTTTTGATCTGAGGTTGGGAACTCATGGATGAGGAAGGCTGACTGTATGTATTGTTCTGTGCCATTTTGTATAATGGAAGCAAGCATCTGTGAATTTTGGTATCCATGGGGATCCTTGAATCAATACCTTGCTGATACTGAGGGAAACTATAGTATCTTTTTTTTCTCTCAAGCTGCTTTTAAGATTTTCTTTTCATCTTTGGTTTTAAGCTGTTTGCCTATGATATGTCTGCTGGGTGTGGTTATAATTTGAGAGGTTTTTGGCCATGTTTTCTTCAAATATTTTTTTTGCTTCTTAACTGTTTTCTGATTTCATTTATATGTGTGTTAGAACACTGATACTGTTCTGCTGGTCTTTGAGGGTCTCTTCATTTTTGTTCAGTCTCTCTCCTCTCTCTCTCCTTCAGATTGGATAATTTCTACTGATCTGGTTTTAAGTTTTCTGATATTTTTCTATTATCTTTAATATACTGTATGCTGTTAAGACCATCCAGTACCTTTTTATTTAGTTAATGTTTTTTACTTTCAGAATTTGCTTTTAAAAAAAATTTTGGTAGTTTTTTTCTCATTCTGCTGAGACACTTGTTCATACATTAAAGAGCATATGTTCCTTAAAATTTTTAAACATATTTTTAATTCTTTGTGTAAAATAGCAATGTTAAAGTCTTTCCTAAATCAAACATCTGGTCCATTCTGGGGTTGGTGTTCTGTTGATTCTTCTTTGACTATGGATCACATTTTTCTGTTTCTTTTGCTTGGTTCCAGTTTTAGGATTTGCATACCATGTTTTCTTTTTGAGAGTGTTAATGTTCGTTCTAGAAGGTTGGCTACCTTGAATTTATATGGGTCCCCCCCCCTCTTTTATTATGTAATATCTATGGAAAGGTCAAAGTGACTCCTAGCCTCTCTAAAATGGTGGAACATGAATTCCACACTGGGTCTGTCTGTGGATCATGGCTGGGTTTGGCTTTTTAGGTATTATTAGTATTGGTCTGGAGTAGACTGTACTCTAGGGTGTGGTTCTTAAGATTTGAAGGAGGAAAGGGTATATATTAGCCAGTGTTCTCCAGAGAAACAAATGCAATAGGATATACATGATGTATTATAAAGAATTGGCTCATATGATTATGGAGGTCTAGAAGTCCCAAGATCTGCAATTGGCAAGTTGGAAACCCAGGAGAGCCAGTGGTGTAAGTTCTAGTCTGAAAACCATTGGGCTTAATAGTCAAGAAGAGCTGATGTTTTGGTTTGAGTTCAGAGGCAGGAAAAAAAGATCTGTGTCCCAGCTCAACCCAATCAGGCAGGAGGAGTTCTCTTTTAGTTGTGGGAGAGCCTTTTTTTTCTATTTAGATCCTCAACTTTACTGGATGAGGCCCACCCACATTGGGGAGGAAAGTCAGTCTACCATTCAAATGTTAACCTCATCCAGAAACACTCTCACAGACAAACCCAGACCAATACTTGCTGGCCAAGTGTCTGAGCACCCAAGGCCCAGTCAAGTTGACACATTAAATTAACCTTCATAAGCTGTTAATGTGATTTTTCTGCTGTGGCTGGACAGGAACTCCCAATTCTCCCACACCTGCTCATTTTCTATCACTTCTGTTCATCTCTGAACCTCATAGAAGTCACTTTGCTAAGCTTTGAGTAGTCTCACGCTACCCATGTGCATTTTGGTGTTCTTGGGTCCTTTACACAGAGTTCTGGAGACCCCTTTCTGTACAGCTCCCATCTCTCTGTTGTCCTGAGTTCTAGCTGCTTGGAACTCAGATCTTTAGATTCACATCTCAACAGGACTGCCATGCTTTGCTTGGACTTCAGTACTCTACACCATGTTGGGTAATTATCCCTAGTGAACCAGCACACAAAAATAGTCTCAGTGGAGGAGATGATTTTTTTTCTTAAATTCTAGCTATCTCCCTGATTATATTTCATGAAGTGGACAGATTTTAAAATAATATTGTAGTGATGTGATCCTTTGGGTGACGTTCAGGCCAGAGGGGTGGGCTCAGAGTAAAGGGTAATTGAACTCCACTCCCCAGTTAGTGTTGGAGTCATGGCCAGTCAAATACTATGGGTCCCAGGCTTTGCAGGAACATACAGTGTGATAGGGCGGGGGAGGCAGGGATAGGAGGGGAAATGACCATTCATTAAGCCGTTGATCCATTAAATGCCTTCTTTTACTCATTCTCCACCTGTTCTCCTTTAACATTGTACTTATTCTTGGTTTTAGTCCTGTCTTAGTCCTGTCTTCTTGAACTACAGAGCAAATCAATTCATTCTGTTTTGTGAGAATTGCTTAATTATTTGGAGTCATTTATTCACTGTTCCTTTAGACTTTTATTGTCTTGGTCAGTGATCCTTGGTACTTCCAGATCCTCACCCATCGATAACTTTCTCATAAGTTTGAATTTTCTTACCACCTCTCTTTATGTTGATCTAGAAATTAAAAGAATTGAGAGCTTAAGAAACCTAATAGATAAAAGACTATAAATGCAGGCCTTATTGGTCAAATTGTTGGAAAGATTATTTCTTATATTCCCCCTTCCTCAAATCTAAATATGTTCCCCTTTTTGTATTCTCTTTTAGCAATCTTGTCTCGTAACCATTACACACTTCACAGTCATAGTAATGGGAGTTTTGTTCTGTTTCCCATGTTGAACCCCAAGTTCCCTGAGGGCAGGCACAGTGACAGTAAATCTTAGTCTTATGTCTTTAGTACTTGGCACATATTTGTTGACATAAATGATGAATTCAAAACTCTGTTCATGTCATGACATCATCTGATTTTTAGGATATTGTGTATGTGCAGTTATTTAAAATTACTTTTCAGTTTCAGTAGGCGTAAATGATGGCACTGCTGAAGTATATACAGAAATATGTATGGTTGTCTCTCTCTCAGCTTTGTCCCCACTCCTATACCACCACCATCTCTACCCATTGCCTTAACCAGAGATACTGCTGTAAAGTTTTGCAGTTTTTCTGTGCATTTTTTTGTGTATTTTCATTTATAAATAAGTATACTCATGTTCATGTTATACATTCATATTCTATTTGCACATACTTTTGTGTAACATTGGAGTTTGAATGCTTAATTACAATAAGCTATTCAGTATTTGCTTATTTTCATTGGTTTGATAATCAGATTTTTTCAATGCTTATTTTACTTTCAGATTAGTCATAAATAAGGCACATGACTTCTAGACTTCAGTTGCTAAACGATTGACTTGAATGAAATGGAAGATTTCTTAGCTGTAAATTCAGTATTATATAATTTATCTGTATTACACAGGAACAATGTAGTATTCTGCTTAGTATGAAAAAATAGGAAATAAAAATTAAAATTGACTTTGAGTAGCAAAAGGAAATTTGGGGGTAAGTTGTTAAAATGTTCAAATTTTTTTTCCCCAAGAGTGACTAGAGAATATAAACTTTTGAAACAAGTAGAGGGATCTGTCTCTTGTGGACTTTGCTCTTTATTGATTCTGCAAAGCTAGCTTATGACATCCTAAAGGGAATTTCACCCCAGCTCCCTGAATTTTCACATCACACTACATTTATTAACACAATGAATGCCCTGGAAATTTTTTTTATAGAAACCAAAGCTTTACATAGGTAAATCTTTGTTAGTGATTTATTTAAAAACAACCTTTTGTGCCCTGGCCAGTTTGGCTCAGTGGTTGGAGTGTTGGCCTGTGGTCTGGTTTCCACTAAGGGCACGTATCTCGGTTGCAATTTTTCCCCTGCTCTGGTTGGGTCATGTGGGTGGCAACCACTCGATGTGTCCCTTTCATGTCGATGTTTCTCTCTCTCTCTCTCTCTCCCTCCCACTCTATCTGAACAAAATACCGAAAAGTGTCCTCGGGTGAGGATTAAAAAAAATAAAAATAAAAACACCCTTTTGTGGAAAAGTTTCCCAAGCTCTTTTAACCCATTTTCTCTTCTTTCCAAAGAGAAACAAGGTAATAAAAACACAAATTTTGCTCAGTCTCAGTATGTTAAATTCTCTTGTGATAAAAATGCTATTTAATCCTTAGGTTTCTTGTAATTCGCAGCTTTTGTCAGGTGACTCACTTATTTTATAGTTTCAACCAATGTGCTGCAAAAAATTTTTAAACATGTAATATCTGACTCTTTAGTCAGGGGCACTGACCTCTTTTCCCTTAGATTATCGAATAAAAAAACATAACAACAGCCAACACAATAGCCGTCCAGTGTAAATGAATAAAAATCATACCAATTTTTATTGTCAGGTTGGCAAAAAAAATATATTTCTCCGTGTGCAGCAGATTTTTAGTAATTAGTTTATGTGTGCCATGAGGTGAAAAAGGTTGAAAATCGCTGGTTTAAATTGGTATCGTTTAATAATATTTCTAACCCTTTTAAAAATATCACTTAAGTTTTTTAAGAAAACTTTTATTATGGAAAGCTTCAAACATACACAGAAGTGGAGAGAATAAAAAAAATGAGCCCCATGTCCCTATTCTGCTTTGGCAGTTATCAGTATTTTGCCCACTTGGTTTTATAACATTTTTAATATAAATAATACCAAATTTAAAAATATTCTTTTTAGAAAAGAGGGTTGGTATTTAACAGAGAAAATACCCAACTCAGTCTATGCTTAAGTTCTATCTTATTATGGTTATTTAGAGTTGATAATTATTTATAATATTTTTAGCTCATGTAATGATTATTCTCTGTAGCAAATGTACTAGATTTTATGCCTTTTGCATGGAAATGAGTTATACAGTTAAACCATGGCAAACTTGTTTTTTCCATCATTAGATTGCAGGTAGGGTTTAGCTGTACTTAATATTAATCTCATATTAAATATTTAAAAATTTTAACTCATTTATTTCAACAAAACAGTCAAAAGCAAATGTATTAGGAGTTGGGTTAGTTTGATGATTACGGTTTTCTTTCTCTCTGCTGAGAGTTGGTTCTAGTTGAGGAAGCCGGCCATCCTGGAGGGTGAGGTGAACAAACCTTTTCCCACTTTCTGGGGCTAGATGCTGACATGCATACTGTTACTTACTTACAGTTCAAGGCAGCGTGGGGCTAGGGCCGCAATAATGGTAAATAAATACTGTTATGGCAGGGTTGAGGAGGGAGTGTCTGTAGGGGTTACTGGTGCAAGACTTTCTGGGGGAGAAAGCATTGGTGTTGGGCTTCCAGAATGGTGTTGACAGGCAGAGATGGATAAGAAAGGCTCATGGAATAGCCAGAGCAAACGAGTGGTATTTGGGGAACAGGCTTTGTCTTTTGTGGCTGTAGTGTAGATTTGGGGAAAATGTGTAATAGGAGATACGACTAGAAAGGTGGAGATAATGACAGTATGTAATATTCCAATATAAAGAAGTGAATGTGAATTGAATTGAGCACTTACTGTGTAGTGATTTAAATGCTTTACGTGTGCTATGTCACTGATAATACAACAGTTTTAGGGGATTACCCTCACTGTGTAGATGAGGACACTCAGTCACTTAGGTGTTTTGGAACTTTGCTTGAAGTCACCCACTCAGAAAGTTGTGGAGCCAGGAATTAAATGAGGACAGGCTGACTCTGAAGCCTGATGGTTCAGGGCCTTGAATACTGGGTTAAACAATTTTAAATGCTTCTTTGGGTCTTCTTGTGGAAATGACCTAACAATATATTAACTGTCTTTTCAACACAGAGGTCTCGAGTAGTTTATTATCATGAGATTTTACCCTATATTGGAGTTTTAAAATATGTTTTTAATTGATTTTTTTTAGAGAGACGGGAAGGGATAGAGAGAGAGAAACATTGATGTGAGAAACATCCATCAGCTGCCTCCTGCATGCCCCCTAGTAGAGATCGAGCCCAAAACTCTGGTGTGAGCCCTGACAAGGAGTTGAACTGAGACCTCTCAGTCTGTGGGTTGATGCTCAAACCACTGAGCCATATCGACTGGCTATATTGGAGTTTTAAAAATTGGCTGTACTTCAGAGGTTGTTCCCATAGTTGTGGCCTTTAGCTAGATTCCATGATGACTTTTATGTTAAGATGGAGGCTGAATTTCTTGGACTTTTTCCCTCCTGATTATGAGATGTGATTATTTATAAAAGTTCTGATGCACTGAAAAGTAAAAAGAAGAAAATTAAAAATCACTCAGACTTTTATTAGCCTAAGACATTCATTATTAATAACTATCTATTTTCCTCCAAAGTCTTTTTTATGCTTTTACTTTCCTGGGACTGTGCTTTGGGGAAGATTTGAGTTCTTTCTGACATAGATTTTTTTCCCTCATATAATACAATCATCATAATAAAATGATTCATAATATTTTATCATGTGAATATACCATAACCTATGCCACTTTTCTTTTTGTGTTGAACATTTTTATTGTTTGTTTTTTAAATAATTTTATTTTTAAGAATAACATTGATTTTTTTTTTTTTTTTTGAGAGAGGAAAGGGGGAAAAACATTGATGTGAGAGTGCAACATCGATTGGCTGTCTCCTGCAGGCCTCATACAGGGGATCCAGCCTGAAATCAGGGCATGAGCCCTGACTGGGGAGTCGAACCAGCAACCTCTCGGTGCACAAGAGGATGCCCAACTAACTGAGCCACACCGGCCAGGACAGCAAATTTAAATCATATTTAATGATATACTTTTGTATATGAATTTTGTATTTTTCTGTCATGCAGTAGCTCTTTTTGATGTTGTTAATCCTCACCCAAGGAAAAATTTACATTGATTTTTAGAGGTGGGGGGTGGGGAGAGGGAGAAGGAGAGGGAAAGAAACATCTATGAGAGAGAGACACATGGATTAGTTGCCTCCCGCATGACCCCTCGGGGGCTGAGGATCAAACCTGTAACCCAGGTACATGCCCTTGACCGGGAATTGAACTCTCTACCCTTTAGTACGTTGGCCAATGCTCTAACCACTGAGTAACACCGGCTGGAGCTGAAGTGGCTTTTTTAAAGGAGAGATTGAACATGAGGGAAAGTAGACCACAAATGAAACATGAATCATTGCTGCATGAGGAAAAGAAAACTGTAGGAACAATAACTTTGTATTGCCAAGTTTTGTGTTTAAGTATATTATGTATAGGTTTGGAGATCATAAATTGAGAAGGCATGAGCTGGAGCAAGAAAAATGGGCGGAGACTGGCTAATTAGATTTGAGGAGATTTGAGTGTCTTGATGTTCTGTTGGAGAAGAAGCTGAGGAATAAGTGCGTATGAAGTGTTTTATAGGCTATGTATAGCTATTTTTTATTCAGCACAGAAAGAACATCATGAACTTAAGTTAGTATAGAGGAATTTAGCATACATTTGTGACTAAGGATTATAAATTATTGATAGTTTATCATGAGAATTATTCTTTGAGGGATACATTTTCACTATATGCAAGATTTTATTCTGCTTAAGGAGGGGTACTTAAGATGGCATTTTAAAGGTTTTTCCAGGTCTTTATTCCTAAGATGTATTTTAATATTTTGGGTTTCTCACTTATGTATTTCCTCGTCTTATATAGAAAGAGGAGAGCAGTAATACTGTGTTAAGGTTTGTAGTTTTGATTGAAAGAACAAACCAAAATAAGAAAAGAAACAACTTTACCTAGACAGCTAGAGAAGTAGCATGCTCATGCTTTGATTTGCAAGTCTCTGAACAAGGTCCCAAAAGTCGAATATCTATTCTGGTGAGGCCAAGTGGAATTTGAAGTGTAGGTTGGGAAATGTTAACATTAACAAATAAGTCATATATATTAGAATTGTGACTTTGTGTCTGCTGATACCCTATGCCAGTCATTTTTACAGACTTCTCATTTATCAAGAAAGTTCTAGGTCAAGATTTTAAGGTTTAAGATTCTAACTTTAGATTTTGTTTTATTATCAAATGCACATTCATTTTAGAAAATTTAGAAAATACAAAAAATAAGAATAATAGTTCACTCTACTTTCTCTCTCTGGAGATAACTATTATTTACATTTGTGTTTAACTTGTTTTATTTTTTTCCTCATAGAACTATTTTTTGCTCCAGACTGCTTTAGAACTCACATTTCCTACATTAAAAAAATATATTTCCTTGTCATTATTCCACTATACTGATGTGTTTTTTGAGCATCTACTATGATATAATAGAAATATGAGACTCACTAGGCAGTAGATAATATCTCTGGAGTAAGAATGTGACAGATAATTAACAAAATACAGTGATAAATAATTTAATACAAGCTCAGAGGAGAGAGTGGAGTGGCTCTAAGCTGGATGAGGGGGAATTGAGGTGGTCTTGAAGCAGCAGTTCTCAACCTGTGGGTTGTGACCCCTTTGGGGGTCGAACAACCCTTTCACAGGGGTTGCCTAAGATATAACAGTAGCAAAATTACAGTTATGAAGTAGCAGCAAAAATTTTATGGTTGGGGGTCACCATAACATGAGGAAGTGTATTAAAGGTTCGTGGCATTAGGAAGGTTGAGAACCACTGTCTTGAAGGATGAATAGAAAGATTAAGGTGAAAAAGGAGCACATTTTAGACAGGGGAAATGATTTGGTGCTGAAGGAGGTTAGATGGTATTCGATAGAATGCCATTCTGAGCTCTGAGTTCAGGGTCATATGATTTGATGGAATGTTTTTGAATTATACAGGGCTTAAAGGAAGGTTGAAAGTCATGTGGTTCAGGAAGATATTTGTGGCAGCTATATGTGGGATGAATTGGGACAAGGGATATGCTACCTTAAAGTGTAGTAAGTAGTTCCCAAACCTGGCAGTGCTTAAGAATTACCTGGAAGTTCCTCTTTAAAAAAGATCTCCCACCTGAAACGCCACAGATTATTGAATCCTTCTTTGTGATTCCTGATTCAGGATCTTTCAGAGTGAAGTCTGAAGTATAGTTTTGGGAATATCCCCCTGTGGTTTTGATATACCATCAGGCCTAGGAGGTGCTTGGTTCTAGGAATCCTCTGTAATAGTGAGGATGATATGAGGATCTGGATCAAGATGATTGCACTGGGCATTGAGAAGAGTGGAAGACTTGAGGCATTTTGAAAATTGGTAGGGTTTAGTGAGACCACTTAGAGTAGAAGAAGTCAGCAGTTTTAATGGACTCACTAGAAGAATGGTGGTGCCTGGGGCAGAGCTGGGAAGGTGAGTTGTGTAAAGAAGGGTAAGGAGGTGTTTTAGGCATAGTGAGTTTTGGTAGTGATGTGATACTCTGAGCGTTACCCAGCAGCTTGTTGGTGTAGATATGGAGAGAGAAGTTAGGATGAAGGAAAAGAGTTCAGAATAATTAGTTCCAAGTAAACGTTTGAAGTACTTGTTTTGTTGTTTTGGGGGGCCTGGTCCCCAGTGGGGGGCATGCAGGAGGCAGCCAATCAATTGTTTCTATCTCCCTCTCACTTCCTCTCTCTCTAAAAATCAATAAAGAAAAAAAAATAATAAAGTACTTCTGGAGAGAATGATTTTAGAGGAATGAGTGGAGGGGCCAGGAACTAGAGGTATCACCTGAGGTTGGGACTAAAAGTAAAAAAGAGACATGGGATATTTGGAGGATAACTGGTACTCTGAAATATAAGACCACACATTTTAAGTATTTTTGAGGAGGTAGCATTTTTTTTTTTTTTTAATCCTCACCCGAGGACATTTTTGTGTTCATCTTCAGGTAGAACAAGAGGGAGAGAGGGAGGAAGAGAGAGAGAGAGACATCTATGTGAGAGAGACACATTGACTGGCTGCCACCCACACGACCTCAACCGGGGCCGGGGACAAACTGCAACCGAGGTACGTGCCCTTAGCGGGAACCAAACCTGGGTCTCTCTGGACCACAGGACAACGCTCTAACCCCGAACCAAACAGGCCAGGGCAGGAGGTAGCATTTTTGTAAGTTCTTCAAAAGTGTAGCAGGGAAGACAAGTAAAATTAAACTTATTTTACTACTCTTAGTAATAGGCTTGTTGGAAGAAAATGTGAGCTGTTAATAATAGTGTGTTTTTAATTAATTCTGGGCCTTGTTATTTTTATATATTTTTGAAAATGCAAAAATAATTAAAAGCAGTGGTTTATAAAAATACATATAATTATATATAACCAACTAAATATAAGTGTGCATGCTTTTATGTCAAATAATTATATACAATGTATATTTTATAAATAAAATTGTGTGTGTGTATATATCTATTATACTTTAGACCCATCCTATTTAGGAAAATGAGTGTTATCAGAGGGAGAGAGCAGAGTAGTTTTTGCATACATCTCTTAGGCTCTAGTTTGGAGACTATTGATTGAACATAATTCTTTCTGTGTCTTCTGACAGATACTGCTTTGCTTATAGAACACATACACAAGTGAGTTCACCACAGGTGTTCAGGTTAAGGAGGGAAATGTAACCAGGATAACACTAAACAGTGGATCTCATCCTTGTGTTGTTTAGTCTTTGAGCACCTAGAGGTCATTGACCCATTCCTTTTTAATCTCTCTAATGAACTAGGATTGAGTTGAGTATGTAATAGAAAATTTGAGTACGTTTTGTGTAGGTGATATAAAATAATCTCTTAAGGAAGCAAATCAACAGAAGAGATAGAAAAATCTTGGTGTTTTGTTCTATTACTTTGCTCTTGATTCCATTAGCAAGTGGGTAAAAGCAGGCTTCACATTTCAAAATTTATGGTACAGTTGGCCCTCGTTTATTGTGGTTAATCAGTTCCAGACTCTACTGTGATAAATGAATTTCCGTGAAGTAGGATTCTTTATTTATAAATAGAATATTTTTGTAGTTAGAGCATAGAAAACCTGTTTATGACCTTCTAAATACTTTTTTTAACATTATTAGAGCCCTCTAGACATGAAATAACACCCTTTAGTCACCATTACACTCGTATTACCCAATATGTTAGAGAAAATAAGACATATTAGACGTTACAATTATATTATTATTGTACATTTAATTACACACATACACACACACACAGTTCTTACATAGAACCACTAACCTATGAAAATAGTACACCAGCCCTGGCCGGTTTGGCTCAGCGGTTAGAGCATCAGCCTGTGGTCCAGAGAAAATAGTGCACCTTGTTCGATGGTGAAGCGATGAAGATGAAGAGATGTACTGCACAGCAAACAAGAGCAAGGTTGCTGCTCCTCTGAAGGCACGGCCTCAGTAGGAGAGTCTTCAGGTGGTGCAGTATCTTCAGCAGGTGCGTCTTTGTCTTCTTTTGCTGAAGGAGTACTAGGAGTAGACAGTGGGTGTCTGGGTGCACGGCTGAAGAACATCGTGATAGGCAGTTGCTGGCACTGTCTTTGCATATGCGCGAGGAGCCTTTTGTAGGGTTCTATCGCTCCATCAGGTGCATTCCGGAACCTCAATGCACGCATCATTTGTGGGTCCCATTTGCCAATCATGTCTTGTACCACCTTAATCGTTCTCACGACTTTCGAGAGATGTTCAAGTGTAAGGTCAGCTTCCTCGTCCTGACCCCCAGGAACCTCTGGCTGCTCTTCCTCCTCCCTCACAGACTTGATCATCTCCATCCTATCCTCGTGAGTTAGGGGATCCGAATGTGTCTCCAGCAGCTCATCCATGTCATTGCGGGTCATATCCGTGAAACCTTCTCCTCCCAGCATCTGGGCCAGCCTAACTGCTTTATCCACTGCCGAGTTGCTTATATCCTCTGGGGCAAATCTTCTGGAGTCGTGGACAATTTCAGGCCACAACATCTTCCAGCTGGCCTTCATGGTCTCCGTCTTTTTTTTTTTTTTATCCTCACCCGAGGATATTTTTCCATTTTTTGTACAGATAGAGTGGGAGGGAGAGAGAGAGAGAAACATCGACGTGAAGGGACACATCGAGTGGCTGCCACCCGCACGACCAACCAGGGCCGGGGACAAACTGCAACCGAAGTACGTGCCCTTAGCGGGAACCGAACCCGGGTCTCTCCAGACCGCAGGCCGACGCTCTAACCACTGAGCCAAACTGGCCAGGGCCATGGTCTCCGTCTTTATGTCCTTCAACGCAGTCTGGATGTTCTTTAGACAGGTCGCGATGGTATACTGCTGCCAGTACTCCTTCAGCAAGAAGTTCCCCTCAAGGTCCATGCCTTTGACGAGGTGCTGCAGGGTGTTTCGTGTGTAGAGGGCCTTGAATGCGTGAATAATGCCTTGATCCATGGGCTGGATCAGCGAAATGGTGTTGGGAGGAAGGATCTTGATCCGCACGTGTTGTAGGATAGGTCTTGTGCATGACCTCCAGCACTGTCCATGAGGTGAAAGACATTAAACTCGAATCCCTTCTCCGTGAGATACAGCTTGACTTGGGCAATGAAGCACTTGTGGAACCAGTCCAATGACAGCTGCTTTGTGATCCAGCCCTTGTCGTTGTGCATCCAATGCACCGGCAGCAGGTTCTTGTTTTTATTCTTCAGGGCCCTAGGGTTCTTGGCCTTGTAGATTAGGGCAGGCTTGAGCAAAAATCCCTCAGCATTTCCACACATAACGATAGTCACATGATCCTTATATGCCTTGAAGCCACAGACTTTGGCCTCATCTTTGAAAACGAATGTCCAGGAAGGTATTCTTTTCCAGAATGGTCATATTTAGTTCATATTGAACATCTGTTCTGATGATACTCGCCCTCCTCAAGGACCTTGTGGAACATGTTGTTCACGTAGTCCTCTGCTGCAGGCTGGTCAGCAGAGGCAGCTTCTCTGTGGAGAATGACACTCTTCAGATGACACCTCTTCTGGAACTTCTTGAATCAACCCTTGCTCACCGTGAAATCCATGAATGTTGCAGAAGAGGGTCCTGGTTGAGGTTCGTCTGCCGTAAAGAGCTGATAGAGCTTTCTCCCGATGACCAGTGAATCCAGCGGAATATTCTTGCGGCTGTCGCTGATCCAAACGGCTAGGGCAGACTCCGTTTTCACTATGAACTTATTACGACTTGTCACCACATGCTTTGCTTCCTTGTTGAAGAGACAGTAGCTGTTCCATGGATGTTCTTTTCATCTTTATGGATAGAGTGAATGGTAGAGTCATTCAAGTAGTAATGGCAGGCAACCTCCACAATTTTGTTGCCATCTTTGATCACATCCAAGAGTTTCACCTTTTCCTGGATGGTAAGCATTTTCCTCTGGCGCTTAGTTTCATCATCAGAAGGCTTAGAAGAAGCAGCACGTTTAGGAGCCATCGTGGGGCTTAGATAAAAGTTCTCAGAAATTGCAGACACTTACAGGAGCAAAGGTGCTTCGATGCGTAGCAATGTAGAAGCATGTACGAGAGAAACAAACTTGCATGAGGCTGAGCCAATCAGTGGCCAGGGTAGGAAGAGGATAGGATAGCCAGTCAGTGAACACGCTCTGATTGGGTTGGTTTCACCACACCTGATTTTTTGGGAAAAAGTTATTGCCCACACAAGGAGTGGCTGAGCGGTTGCACTTGGCATTGAAGGATTTTGCGGGGGTGTTCGAATACATAGGCCTACAGTCCATACGTACAGTAATTTAAATTTAATTGTAATACAAGGGTGTATAATTGACTCAGACAGCCGAGCGCGCGCTGTATCATTTTCACTGTCTCAATCAACTTTTTAATGCATATATTTGAAAAAACCACGATAGAGTGAAGCTGCAGAAGTCGAAGCGCGAAGTGATGAGGGATGACTGTAGTGAAAAACTGGAATCAGCCTAAATATCCCCCAATAGGTGTTTGCTTAAAGTAAACCTATATCTGTGCAGTGTAGTACTATACAACGATTTAAAATCATGCAAATGTAAGTTGTTGATGTAAAGGTGTAGAATTACAAAAATAAGAGCAGAGATTTATTATTTTAGGATGGTGAAATTTTGTATGACTTTTAGTTCTTTCTGCCTTGTTTCTTTTTAAGCAATGAGCATGCAGTATTTTGTAATCAGAACAGTCTTATTTATTTCATATAAATAATGGGAGAAAAACTTGAGGTTTTTAAATTTTAAATGGAAAGAAGACTGTCATTGTTCAGTTCTAGCTTCTAAAAAACAAAATTGCACACAATTGGCTTGGAATGGTGACAGGATTTGTTTTTAATCATATGGTTCTGATGAGGATGGGCTATAGAGGGTAGACTTGAGCAGGGAGTGTGAGCAGAACAAGGAGTGCCCTAAGATAGGAATTGGTAGAAATGGAGTCATGTGTCCAATTTGAAAGACTTTTGTGAGGTGAAATCCAACACAAGAATTTGTGGACTGGATGTGGGGTAAGCAATAGGAAAGAGGTTATAGATGATTAGGGTCTTAGTTTGGGAGATTAGGGTGATGGTGACATCCATTAACTAAGACTGAGAATACAAGAAGAAGAAGAAGTGGATTATTTTCTGCCCTGCCTGGTCTTTCCTTCCTTTTTTGAGCAGGGTAGAAGGATGGGGAGATGGATAGCAAATTCAGTTTAACATGGAGTCTGACAGCAGCAGTTTTGAAATCATTTTGGTTGGATTTGATTCTTATCTCTCTACCATTAGTCATGTGTGACTTCTCTGGGTCTTAGTTTCCTCACCTGTAAACTGGGGATAATAGTGCTACTTACCTTCTGCGCTTATTTATGGGGATTAGTAAATTAAAGGAAATAGGTGTCCATTAAAGATAAGACACCTCATGTACAGTAATAGTTGGGAAATAGTAATAATTGAGACATCTAAGATCAGTTCACTGGGCTCTTGGAAATGTGGACCTGATCTCTGTGGAGAGAAGTGGGCCAGAGGCAAACCAGCTTATGAAAGTCTGCTTAATTCCACATATAACTAAAAAAAAAAAAAAAAAGAAAACCCCCAAAAACTTAATGTTGACTTTCAATAATCTGTCTTAGAAATGAGCCTTCTGGAACTTAGGTCTGCTTGTAGTAGGGATATTTCCTAGTATCTGTATAGTAGCCCCTCTCTAGTAGTCAGAGTTGGATTCCTCAAAACTTTTGTGTTCTGTGAATTCATATTTGAGGAACTCAGAATTCAAGAGAATACATGTAAATATGTTGATAGTCTAGATGGTTGATACAAACTTGTGTAAATCTTTGTTTTCACATTCAACTAAAAGAAGACAAAGGATGGCAAGAAAAATAGAGTATCAGTGGTAGTTTATGTATTAAGAATTAGTGACAGGGCACTGCACTTTATATCAATTGATCATAACCCCTAGAAAGTTTTACTCTTTCTCCTCCAGTTAAAAAATTGTCAATGCATTTTGTATTATTACAGATAACGTTATGAATATGAAATATTCTGCTTTAATTATTGCTGTAATCAAATATCTAGCACCTAATTTTGTCTCTTTCGAGCCTAGATACAATCCCAGAGAGGCCAAGTAATTTTGATTCTTGAGGTAGCAAAAATTTTGGCCAATATTTATTTATATCTCTCAGCTCTTAGTTCTTGAACCTTCTCTCCAGTGCTTGCTTAGGGTTTTGTTAGTTCTTTTCATATAATTTCATGAGAAATTATATTCTTCTATCCCCTTTATCACGTATCTCAGCTACTCCCACTTCCAGCATGTGTTTGGAGTTGTATAATTCAAGACCCAGGTTTCTAATCCTTCATGCTATTGTATCCTGCCGAAGGCTTTCATGCAAAAATGACTTAACTGCTGTTGGTTTTTACCCTCTTTTCAGTTTGTTCCCTTTAAAAAACTTTTAAGGGAACATATAACGGTCTGTTACATGCTATAATAAAAATTTCTCTGCTTCCATTCTTCTAAACTGAAATGCTTTTTACAAATTAATTTATGCCCGGCTGGTGTGGCTTAGTGGATTGAGCGTTGTCCCATAGACTGAGAGGTTCTGGTTTGAATCTGGGTCAGGGCATATGCCCAGGTTGCGGGCTGGATCCCCAGTAGGGGGCGTGCCCGAGGCAGCCAGTTGATGAGTTTCTCACATTGATGTTTCTATCTCTCTTTCCCTTCCTCTCTCTCTCTCAAAAAAAAAAAAATCAATAAAACATAATTAAAAAAGTAAAAATAAGCCCTGGCCTGTTTGGCCCAGCGGTTTGAACATCAGCCCTCAGACCAAAAGGCACAGGTTTAATTCCGGTCAAGGGCACACACCTCAGTTGTGGTTTGTCCCCAGCCCTGGTCGTGGTTGAGTGGAAAGCAACCAGTTGATGTGTCGCTCTCACGTCGATGTTTCTCTCTTTTTTCCTCTGCCTGCCTCCCTCCCACTCTATCTGAAGATAAATAGAAAAATATCCTTGGGTAAGGATTAAAAAATAATGTTAAAAAATAAAAATGAAACATTAATTTACTATTTTTTAAAAATATTTTTTCTTGCCCTGGCCGGTTTGGCTCAGCGGTTAGAGCGTCAGCCTGCGGTCCTGAGAGACCCGGGTTCGGTTTCCGCTAAGGGCATGTACCTCGGTTGCAGTTTGTCCCCGGCCCTGGTCGGTTGTGCTGGTGGCAGCCACTCGATGTGTCCCTTTCACATCGATGTTTCTCTCTCTCTCTCTTTTCCTCTCTCTCCCTCCCGCTCTATCTGAATAAAAAATGGAAAAATGTCCTCGGGTGAGGATAAAAAAAATAAAATAAAAAAATATATTTTTTTTCTTTATTGATTTTAGACAGATAGAAACATCAATGAGAGAGAACATCGACTGGCCACCTCCTACATGCCCCCCACTGGGGATTGGGCCCACAACCTGGGCATGTGCCCTGACCAGGAATTGAACCAGCGACCTCTTGGTGCACGGGTCAATGCTTAACCAGTGAGCCACACTGGCTGGACTAATTCACTCTTTATTTCATCTTTGAGATGGTTGAGGGAGAAGAATGAGTTCAGGGTCTTAAATTAGACTTATACACATGAAGTTTCTTACATCTTTATAATTTCCTGGTAACCATTTCAGTGATCCTTAGTGAGAGGCATTTTGGTGGTGGTGTAAAATAAGAATTTTTGTGTAGGACCAGAGCTCTCAAGCTGTGACCTTTGGCCAAGCCGGTTAATCTGTCTGACTCTTGCTTTCCCCATTGAGGAAATGGAAATAAAACTGCCTACTTGTGTCTAGGGCTGTTAGGAGATTAAATGTGTCAGTGTCTGTAATGTGTCTCAGGTCAGTGGTTGGTGCATAGTAATTGTTCAGCAAATGTTCTTTTTCATATAGTTTTACTCATAATTTTGATTTGATATCACATTCTAAAGTCATGTGCTTTTTGCCTTTAAAAATTTTTTTAAGGCGGGTACTATTTTTTAGGGGTTCTGGGGGGTATCATAAATATTCTTGATTGTTAGCATTTCACTTGAAATCCTCAGTTAGTGAAAACACTTTTTATGTGTGTGCCATTTGACCATCTTATAGGGAATTAGACTTATAGATTTTTGTCATTGTGTTTTGGATATCAAAACCATGACATTTCTCTATTTTCTTTTCCTTTTGACTCTGTTGGCTATTAAAATTCTTGAAAATTTATTTATAAAATTATTGTATGGAAAAGTATATTTTCTGTTATTTCTTTAACCTGTTAGTGTAAAGGGGCAGACGTTTATAAGGAAAGCTAGCCACAGTATATAATTTAAACACTTTAACAGTATATACTTTTTAGATAATCATATTGTAATTTTAATTTATGGAATCACGTTTTAGATCTGTCAACTAAGTTCTCCTTGATTTCATTTTTTGTAGCTTTATTTAAAGGTGTAACTTATTTTTAATTGGCATCTTCTGAACTATTTCAATTCTATTTGCATTATATTTTATTTTTTCCTGAGATAAAAATTTAAATTGTAAAATATACATATGAATATGTAATGTAAAATTTATGCCAGTAAAAAACAACTGTGTCCCGGCCAGTGTAGCTCAGTGATTGAGCATCTACCCACGCACCAGGGGGTCACCAGTTCTATTCCTGGTCAGGGCACATTGCCCAGGTTGTGGGCCCGATCCCCAGTGGGGGCATGCTGGAGGCGGCTGATTGATGTTCTCTCTCGATGTTTCTCTCTCTCCCCCTCTCCCTTCTTGTCTCTCTAAAATCAATAAAGAAAAAAAAGTTAAAAAACAAACAACTGTGTACTTCCACCTAGCTTGAGAAATAAAATAGTATCTACCAGTACTGCTGAAGCTTGTATCATATTGATGTTTTTCACTGCTGCTTATAATCCTTCTCTACTGCTTTATTTTGAAACTAGATAGGATTTTTAGTTTTGTGTTATTACAAAACATTGTGACATTGGAGAAAACATCATACCTGCCATTTAATTCATCAACTTCTCAGTTTATCTGGATTCATCATATCATGCTAATGTATTCATTTCAGTCACAGTTTTGCCACTCTTGGTCTTTGTGGATTAGTATTAATTTTATATATCAGTATGTCAATGCTTTTAATTAGGCGTCTTGATATTCTCCCTGTCCTCCCTCTCTTTCTCTTTCCCCCTCCCTCTGTTCCTTGTATCCCTGTACATTAATTTTATGCAGTGATTTTTAGACAAATAAAAACGGTTTGTAAATTTAGCTACAAAACCACTTAAGCTCAGTTTCTAGATTATTCATCGACCATTCATTATATTGTCCTTGGCAAAGTGTGAGCCAAAACGTACTGTAAGAGTGTCTCAGGATAATGGGAGATTCCTGTGGCTAGGATAGGAGATGCTTTTCATTAGCATCTAATCTTTGCTCCATAATTTGTGAATGGCTCCATTTGTGGAGGAAAAGATAAAAAATTTACTGTAGATTTTTTTCAGAAAAATGTAAAATACGGTCTTTTTTCATACTGCTTCTGTGTGTGTGTGTGTGTGTGTGTGTGTGTGTGTGTGTGTAAAGTGACCACCCTGAAGGATATGTGGAATAATCACTAGAATCATTATTTAAAGCAATCCAAGGTCAAAACTTAAGGAGTTTATCATACTTAGTATATGATGGTTTAGTTGCTGTGTATGTCAGCAGCACATTTTGTAACTTGGTAGAGAGATTTTATTCTTTGCTAAAAGGCTGCTTTTCACATGAGGAGTGATTAATGGATGACTTCTAAAAGATGTCAGATTTTAGGGTCAGGCTATTTTGATGAGCCATAGCCAGATGCGTTATCCATTGTGCCACTGGCTCTCCCATACTTACTACCTTCAGATGTTTAAAACAGTTATAAAATAATCTGTTAATTTCTAATAACCTTTAATAAAATAAAAAGAATACTAACGTCTCATTTGATTCTGCTTCTTAGAAAGTGCTTTTGTAACAGTAATATCTTTTTCTGTTGAAATATTTGAAGTTCTTGGGGGTGTAGGTAGCATTGTAACATTTTATATGTGAAGAATATGATGTTAACAGCCTAAAGGGTTTGATAATATATAGTGTATAGCTAGAGATTTAATTTATATTTTCTTTCCCCATGGTTTATGCTAGAATGGAAAGGACTGATCATTTATGTGGGGAAAAATTGTTAGAAAACTATGTTTTTGAAGTAAAAACTTTATCATTGTGATGATTTTAATATATATTTGCATATTACATTATGTTTATTAAAATATTTTAGAAATTACTTTATAAAACAATTAAGTTTTAGCAATACAATTTTGTAACAAAATAATGCACTACTACTTTGCATATTTCTCCTTCTCTGAGGTATAAAACATGAAAAGAGCCCTCTACAAGGCCAGAGAATAGGACTCTAGTTAAAGAATCACTAGTTGATTGGCTTGGGAACATTTCTGATTTTTATTTATTTAAAAAAATTTTTTATTTATTAATTTGTTTTCATTACAGATGTTTCTCAGATTTTAATATTTTTGCAAATAAAATTATTTTGATGCAGTATTTTAATATTTGTCTGTCCATCTATCCATACAGTCCCCAAATTCGATACTAGTTGCTCCCACATCTAGGATTTTACTTGCTGCCATATTGGCACCTGAACTGGAAAGTGGTTTTATAGGAATGGAATCTGGAATGATTTTAGACAGGCAGTTCCTAATTTACAAATACGTTATACATTTAAACCCCTGTCCCTGAGCTCCTCTTCCAGTTGCTGCTATTTGGAATACAGCTTTTTAAAAACCTGTAAGTTCACAAGAGAAATAAATGAAAAGCAGAAATGTTTTGGGGCAGTAAAGACAGATTTAAATGTAAATGATGACTCATTTCCCTAAAAATGTTTTTCTTCAAACTACTTTAGCAGTTTTTTGTTTTTTTTTTCACTTTATATTGTAACACTATTAGAATTCTACCAGTTAGGGGTTCATTTGGGCTAACTAGCATCCTTGTTGAAAATTGTAAATTTAGTTAAAGTGAATTATTTCAGCCTAGTTGATTTCTTCCTATCATATTCCTGAAATGAACTACACTGAGGCTAATAGGAATGTTAGGTGGTAATTTAGGAATGTACTTAGGGGAAAGGATTATTATTAAGCAGGATGATTGGGATTTCATAATGTAGAATTTAGGAAATTACAGATAGTAGGAGTTGAGAGTCCTAAAAGAGGAAAACAACCTCTGAATTTGTACAGATAAAGAGGATCTAGAATTGGTTAACTTTCTGTTTGTTCTGCAGGGTTTCTAGTACCCATGACCAGCAATATCTTTGGGGATCAATAGGTTTCTTTTGGCTAGCGTGGGACCTTGACTAACATAAGCAACATTGTTTTATTAGGAATAATTATTGAATTCCATAGTATCAATGTAAAAAATACATTTTTAGACTGAACTAATTTCTAAATTAATTTTAGCTTGTGCTGTCTTGATCTCTTCTGCTATTATCATGTGCTCTCAGTTGATAACGACAATGAGGTTGCTTTTGCTTTCCTGCCAGTCATTATGGAATTTGCTGGTCAATCATGAAATTATCAATGGAAGTAATAAGTAGGAAGTGTACAGTAAAAGAACAAGAATAAAGTGAGAGAAGCCATTCAAAGAGCAAAAGGGGGCTTCTTGGGCGTAGGCAGAGCAGCTGTGAGCAATGTTTCAGACTTCATTTACAAGTAACATTGGTAGATTGACATGTTATATTGGTAGATTGACATGTTATCTTTCCTATAAAGTAATTTTCATTACCTGTGATTACCTCTGATAGTAAGCCACGATGAAAAGTGAACTCACATTCATATTGATTTGTGAATTGATGGTGATCACAAAATGTAGATTCCCTCCTGCTGCAAATAAATTATGTAGACTAGTGGAAGATTGACTGCTTTATTTCATATCTGGAAATGTATAAAGTTTTCATTGTTAGTAGGTAGATTTTAAAATATTTTTCTCCCTGGCAATTGAATACTTTATATTTTATATCTAATCAGTTTTCATTAATAAAATTTATTTTCAAGTAAGCTTAAATAATGTTAATAATGAATTTGAATTAATTTGATCTCTGTTTTGAGGATTATAGTTATAATAGATGTTCCTCAATTAGAGGTAATTGTCTTGCGTCCTTATCTCTTATCATAATCTGTTTTTCTTCACACAGTGTTATAGTTTTGCTGCTGGACTCTTCCCTCCCTTCCCCCACCCCATCAGGATGATATGAGACTTGAAAGAAGACGATGCATACAGGTGACTCAAGTTTTAAAATATGGTAAAACTATGGCTGTCTGAGAGAATGTGATATATGTTGAATGTGAGAGCTCTCTGGTAAATAGTATCAATGGGAAGAATTATTTATATCAGTAATGCAAAGATAGTTGGGATATTTATTTAACTTGACTTTGGGAATCAGTTTGATAATTAGTAACTTACAGTAGTATTAATACAAATACAGCTTAGTAGTTTTGCTAGTACTTGACCTTTTAAAAAGTGGATGGTTGACTAATAATTTGAGAATTGATTTATTTCTGTTAAAAATAAATAAAATACTTTCCTTTATGGTTGAATGCATGTTTCCCTCAGATCCCTGTTAAAATAGAGCAAGGCTTTTAAAGGCTTAGTAGTGTGTCTGAAATTAAATTAAGGATATTACACCTAATGTATGGTTCCTTTAAAATATATGGTCTGGGATTTTGTCTTTTCTTGTTCCCTGCCTCCATTTCTCTATTTGTTTCTTTCATCCTTTTGTCATTTGTATTATATAGGAGAAGCAGTATAGAGTCATTTTTGAAAAAAATATTTTTAATTGTTTTAAAATTGAGCTGCTCTTACTCAGACATGGAAAAATTGAGGTTATTCCATGTATGGCTATGTTCAAACTCTTGAAAATGTAGTTAGTGTAGCTAATGGATATAGTGTAACTAACTTTTAAACTTGTGTCTCCTTAAAGCAGGTCGATTATGAGGCATTTTGTTGAAACCAAGTGGCTTATATTTGTAGATTTTTGTCTGAGATAGTCTTACTTGATTATATTTATAAGTCATTTGAAAATGTGATCTTTAACTGTAAAAGAAGTAACTACATAAACCCTGGATAGATATTTAATTACATTATAGGTGTAGCTGTTAAAAGTTTTTGTCATTGGTTTTTGTTTTTGATGGCCTTTGTTTTCAAAAAGAAGCAAAAGTAACATTTTTTTTTTACTTTGGAGTAGTGGGATTTAAAAAAATACCTCAGGTTTGCCATTTTGTATGAAGAAATGTACTTGAATATATTTGCAAATTATAGATCAAATAATATTTCATATTCATGAAGGACTCCAAAAACATGATGGTAATCCTTTTTTAAGTAAAAAAGGTGATTGTGTGATAATCCGTAATCTGTCTCTCAGGCGTGCACATATATATTTGTCTGTACATATTAGAGGTACTCCATGTACACAGTCTGGCTGAGTGGCTGATAAAATAAACATGACACTGAAGCTGAAAATCACCATCATAGAGAAAAAAATAGGAAAATTTACAGAGAAAATTTTAGAATTTTATGAAAATTTTGTTGTCAGATTTTATAAATTTGACCTTTTGGTGCAGGAACAGTTTCTGAGCACTGTCCGTTCCGGGATTGCTCCTTGGGCACTGTATTGCACATTTGCTATACCAAGTAGATGCTCACTTTGAACTGAGGTCAGTAGAGGAATGAGTGCTTTTGGTGTGCCTCCTAGATTTATTCATGAATATTTATAATTTTGGAGATTTTTTTAGTGGCAAAGTTTATATTTTATTTTTAGTTTATCATTATAAGATCTAAAGAGTTTCCAGAAAGTTCTTTCTCTTGAAAGGCTTATAGATGAAATGAAATATCTAAAGAGTAAATACAGTTTATAAAGATTGTCTGGTTATTTTCATGAATGCTAGAACACAAAAAATTTCTACAAAAATTAATGATATAATCCAGCCTTTCTTACGTGGCTTTGTATTCTTTAAAAAGTTTTCAACATTTCTTAGCTATAAAGGAGGAAAACCCAAGAAAGAAGGTCTGGCTCGCTCTAATATAGGTATTAGCTATTGGTGTATTTTCCTCTAAACAATTTGAAAGTTAATAATTGTTTTTGAACATGAAATTAACAGCTTTCATAATCATTAATGAATGCCAGCAGTTTGCTCTTATTTTACCATGCACACATTTATTATACTTCAGCTGGTAGAATTTTACTACAGTAAGGCTCACAATGTGTTTTCAATGAAAGTTATTTGTAGAATGCTTATGCACTCTTGAGAGCATATGTTGTTTTCCCCAGGCATTCATGGCACTGACTTCATTTTGGTTAGATGTGACGATACCTCATTCTACCATTTCATTGATTAGGTGCAGGCTCTGGGATGCTGGGAAGGACGTTGGAGTAGGCACTGACTGGTCTTTCAAAAGTCAAAGTTTAATAAACATCTTTACCGAACACCAAGCCAAAGTCAAACTTTGACGTGTGACGTGTGTGTGTGTGTGTGTGTGTGTGTGTGTACACATAGGGGGTCTTTTAACATATTTTAATATATAATTTAAAATGAGGTAAAATTGGATTGTCTTTGTTAATTTTTGGAAGAAAAATCATTTGTAACAAAACAATTATTTGGCTAAAATTTGCTCTGTACCAGGTACTATAATAGATACTCTGCCCACAAGGATCCTTGTGCTTAGGAATCAAGGAACACATTTCAGTTGGAGGAGGAGGCACATATGTAAACTCATGATGCAATGGATGTTTATAATAAAATTTTAAGACTTATCTATTGAATTTAAGGCATCTAGAGTAAAAACAGATAAGACTCTCTGGTTGATAGCAATGACAGTAATGGCGTCACCTGACACCTATGTCAAAATCTATGTTTGTGTTCAACACTACTCTACTGAGCTCTCAACTCATGGAACTGTTCCCTGAATGTCTCTTCTACACACACCTCTATGCCTCTCATTTATTCCTGTTAGTTATAAATGACACCATTCTACTCACCATCATCCTGGAAACCTAGGGAGCTTTGAATTAAACTTTTTTTTAAAAAAATTTAATTAATTAAATTCTGAGATTAAATTTGGAAGATGTACTGGCTCAGAGTTTACTCTGCTCATTAATATAAAGGCTCTTGCATTTAAAATTTTTATATTTTTATTGATTTTTTTTTTTTTTAGAGAGAGAAGAAGGGAGACGAAGAAAGAGATGGAAACATCTATGAGAGAGAGAACCATAGATAGGCTGCCTCCTGCAAGCGCCCTTTTGGGGATTGAGCCTGCAACCTGGGCATGTGCTCTGACTGGGAATCGAACTTGGTGATCTCTTGGTGCATGGGTCGACGCTCAACCACTGAACCATACTGGCCGGGCAAGGCTCTTGCATTTTTAAAATGTATTTGATGAAAGGTTATCCCCTCTCATTTATTTTTTATATATACCCTTTAACATTTAATGGAACATTATTTGACAAAAGCTCTTGGATATAGCAGTTGATGCCATTCTTTTTGTTGTTGTTGACATGGACTTCTTGAACAACTAAAATTATTAAACAATAGTGATAGGTCAGTCACCTTAAAACTTTAGTTCTAGAACGCAGAGAACTGTAACTCTTTTAGGATGAAGAGCCTTAGAAATTTTAAATTATGTTGATTTGTTTATGTTGTTGTTATATTACTTTTTTTTTATCCTCACCCAAGGGCATTTTTGCATTTATCTTCAGATAGAGCGAGAGGGAAAGAGGGAGGAAGAGAGAGAGAAACATCGATGCAAGAGAGACACATCGACTGGTTGCCACCCACATGACCCCATCCGGGGTGTGGACAAACTGCAACTGAGGTATGTCCCCTTAGCGGGAACTGAATCTGGGCTTCTCTAGTCCCCAGGCCGATGCTCTAACCGCTGAGCCAAACTGGCCTGGGCTGTATTTCTTCTATATATAAATTTAAATATTTTAAATCATTTGATGTGGCAATTTTCAAATTTTAAATTTTCTAACTCATTTTAAAATATGAGTTTTGCCCTGGCCAGTTTGGCTCAGCTGGTAGAGCGTTGGCTTCAGACCTAAGGGACAAGGGTTTGATTCATGGTCAAGGGCACGTACCTGGATTGCAGGTTTGATCCCTGGGCCAGGTCAGGGTCATGTGGGAGGCAACCAATCTATGTGTCTCTCTCACATCGATGTTTCTGTCTCTCTTTCTCTCCCCCCCTCTCCACTCTTAAAAAAATCAATGGAAAAATATTCTCAGGTGAGGATTAACCAGAAAAAAGGTTTGTAGGCAAAAGTTTGCATACTTAAGTAGTTACAGAAATATGGCCTATTATTTATAGAACAATTAGGAACTAGAGCTATAAATTTAAAAAAAATTATTTAATCCCATTCACATGACAAGGTACTTTGGGGGAATCAAGGGGTTTGTACATTTTAATATTTTGGTTTATAGTACCAATTTTCCTCCTGCACATGGAGGGAACTAAGAAGCATAATGCAATAATAACTTGTAATACATGTAGTGCAGAATGCAAACATAGCATATGCCCAGTAGATGTGCTCTATTATTTTCCCTCCCAAATGTTACCATACTATTTATACATACTTGGGGCTTGCATTTTCTCCTTTATTTAAGAAATTGGCATATCTTCTAACATTGCACATTAACATCTCAAATTTTATTTGTTCTGCCTGTATTCTCAGACTTTATTTAATTTTATTTTTTTATCCTCATCCGAGGACATTTTTCCATTTTTTGTTCAGGTAGAGTGGGAGGGAGAGAGAGGAACAGAGAGAGAGAGAGAGAAACATCGATGTGAAAGGGACACATTGAGTGGCTGCCATCCGCACAACCGACCAGGGCCGGGGACAAACTGCAACCGAGGTACGCGCCCTTAGCGGGAACCGAACCCGGGTTTCTCAGGACCGCAGGCCGACGCTCTAACCGCTGAGCCAAACCGGCCAGGGCTATTCTCAGATTTTAAAATAGTCAGTTCAAAGTCATATCTAGTTTACATTATTAAAAAATTTTGTTGAAAGACTTTTGTTGTTAGGCATTTTGGAATTTTGCTGATTTTTCTGCTTATTGGAATTATTCTGAAAGGATTTACAGGAGCAGGGTAGATAGGGAAAAATGTGAGACATAAAAGTTTTTTTTGGGAACCAAGTTAGCTTGAGAAATAAATATATATATATATTTTTTCCATACTGATGTACTTGAAATGATTATATAATATCCATTTTTACATGAAATAGTAGAAAAACATTTTGTTACAGTTACGCAAATTTATTGTTGAAAGATAATCTGAAATACTGTGTGTGTGTGTGTGGGGGGGGGGTTAATCCTCACCTGAGGATATTTTGTCATTGATTTTTAGATAGAGTGGAAAGGGGAAAGGGGAGAGAAAGAAAGAGAAAAGTCAATGTGAGAGAGACACGTCCATTGGTTGCTCCCCCAGAGGACCCTGACTAGGGCTGGGGATTGAACCTGCAACCAAGTACTTGCCCTTGACCAGGAGTCAAACCCTCCATACTTTGGTTCTTTGGCTGATGCTCTAACTGCTGAGCCAAATCGGTCAGGGCAGTTTATATATTTTTAATTATTTTAAGATCAGATAGTTTTTGTAAAGAACAAATTAAAAACTCAGTAAGCCTAGCAATCAGAGAATAGCATTGTAATTTTTTAGTGTATACATTGCCTGTTATTTTATGTGTAAGTGGCTTCTTCAAACAATATTTAAAAAACAAAATTGGGGTCATTTTACTGACTTACAGTCTTCTAAAATTTAAACATTTCTTTATCACTAATATTCTTTTATAGCATTATTTTTAATGGCTAATTAGTATTTTACAAATCAGTTGCTGTTTAACCTATTCTCCATTGTTGCTAATTAGTTCATAAATAATGTTTAAGTGAACATTATTGTGGTAGTCTTTGTGTTCATCTTTGATTTATTGCCATAGGTCCAATTCCTAGAAGTTGCGATTGTTGGGTTAGAGGATATGTATATTTTTCAGACTTCTAATATTTTCAAATATCTTTTAAAAGTAAAGTTAATGATTCTACTAGCATAATTCTTCCATACTAAATAATTCTGAGTACTTGAAAATGTTTGCCAATTTTGTATACAAAATATAACTTAATATTTTAATTTGCATTTGTTTGAATATTTAGTAAGATTGAATAAGTTCCCCAAGTTTGTTACAAATTTACATGTTCTGTGGATTTTCTTTCAATATTGTTTGCTGATATTTCTCTTGAGTTTATTTCTTGTTAATTTATAAGAGTTTCTCATTGAACCCTTACTGTTGCCAAGAAGTATTCTACATGATATATATTTATTAACTCATTTTCTCTTGATGATAACTTCACGATCGGTAGGTACGATGACTAACCCAGGTTAGGTAGCCTGCCCCAGGTCACAGCTAGTAAGGGATGGAGCTAAGATGCAAACCCAGGAATGACTTTGACCTTAACCAGTATGTTCCTGCTTTGTTGCTTACTGCTAATACACTTTCCAATTTGCATTTGTGTTTTAATTTTGTTTATAGTATCATTTTACACAGGAGCTTTACATTTTTGTGTGAAGAGACTAGGTCTTATTTATTAGTGTGATGCCTGGAACATAACTGATTCTCAAATATTTGTAGGACAAATGAAAAATAAACCCATTAAGAATCTGTTGATGGTGATGATCTTTTATTTTATGTATTATATTTCCTCTTTTAAAGGGATTCCCAAGGGCTTCATAAATAGTTTACTCTTCTTTTGATAAGATACAATAAGCTTATCTGTATTAGCTTTTCTGGAAAGTATGGAAGTAATTACTGCTTTAAAAAGGAACATGTGTTCTTAGACAAGCAAATATGAGTTGTGAAGAATGTGTATTATCGACAGTGATTTGAATTGTAGATTCAAGTGAAATAAAATATTTGTTTTGGTTCTGGGAATAATTTGATGGAGTTTGGTTTTTCGGAATTTTAGAAAGTGGATAGATTTGGCAATTGTTTTAAAAGCTTTTTGAATAAATCTTGTTTTACTTTAAGAAGATACTTTAAAAGGGAAACCCAAACTAAGAAAGCTGATGTAAAAAAGTTATTATTGTTTAAGGTTTGGGTAGTGTAAATCAACTCCTCCAAAAGTGAAATTTAAGATTTTACTTTTCATTGTTTTTTCTCCCTTTTCCTTTGGTGGTTGACATCAGGCTACCTCGTGGGTCCCTCTTAGTATAGTTGAGGCTTTTTATATCTTTTACACTAGTGTTTTCAAAAAGTGGGTCTACTAAATGGGTCTACGTTAGAGAAAAGCACAAATAGGTTTCTTTTCATTTGTACACATCATGCACAAAATACACTACATGGACTCAAGTACTCAAAAGAAGACACTTGAAAATGTCAGTATTTATCTTGTTAATACAAAAAAGCAACAAAAAATAGTTCAACTGATAAGTTTAGATTGTACTTTTCTTCTGTATTAAACATTAATTACTCAACTTTCATGCATATGTTAATAATATTTAATATTTTGGAAGTAAAAAATGAAATAGCAGTTTTCTTTTTCTCCTCATACCTTAGTGGAAAAACCCCTTTTAATTTTTAGTTTTTATATTTTTCCTTTGGTTACTTCCATCACTTTAAATATGTTTAAAGCTGTCTTATTATTTAAAAAACTAATGACTGGCCCTAGCCGGTTTGGCTCAGAGGTTAGAGCGTCAGCCTGCGGTCCAGAGAGACCCAGGTTTGGTTCCTGCTAAGGGTGCGTACCTCGGTTGAGTTTGTCCCCAGCCCTGGTTGATCATGCGGGTGCAGCCACTTGATGTGTCCCTTTCACGTCGATGTTTCTCTCTCTCTCTCTCTCTCTCTCTCTCTCTCTCCCTCCCTCCCTCCGTCCCTCTCTCCCTCCCTCTCCCTCCCACTCTGAACAAAAAATGGAAAAATGTCCTCGGGTGAGGATAAAAAAAATCAAAAACTAATGACTGTCCTCTCAGAACGATGAAATCAAATAACCCTCTATGCTACCTCTCTTCCTGCCAATTTCTGTTCCTTTTTAAACGTTTTTCTGTTGGTTATAATTAAAATTTTATAAAACTGATTTAAACCTCTTTTTCTTGACTCATTAGTTTTAGACAGTTTCTCTTGATTTCCCAGGATATGAAATGAGGGCTTTAGTACCCTTTATATTTCTCCTACCTCATGCCCTTTACCCATCAGATAATTGCTTTTACATTGTATGTAAATATATACACTTACACACCTTTCCTTAACTGTAATTGGATTACAAGTTTTTTGCGTTGAGGTTGAAATAGAAAACTGAAAAGTATACTAGAAAAACTAGGATATATATATATATATGTATGTATGTATGTATGTAGATGTAATAAATATGTCATTAAGTTTATTCCACTCATAGGAGAAATGTTAATACTGGATTGAAGTGTAGTGCAATGTAATGGTGATTTTAAATAATGATTTAATTTTATGATATGCATTCAACTGACCGTGCAGCAGATAATTAGTTGTCTAGTAGTAATCAAGCCAACTTTTGCCCCTCCTTCTACTTCATTTTTCTTTTCTACCTAGCATGGCACCTGCCACTTCTGCTGTGGTTCCTGGTGTCAGCTTTCGGTCTAGGCCTTTCTGACATTCCTTTGATTATTGGCTTGATCCCATTGACCTTTTTGTCTTGACATCTGATGGAATCTTTGGTTCACTGGTGTGTCTCCATCCCATGCTTCAATTAATTGATATTATATTTGGGATTCTTTACTGCTGATTTGGTAAATATTATGGAGGATAACAGTGAGTATGCTTGATCTATCTAGTGCTCTAGATTTTCTTTTTAGAAGAACTTTCTTTCCCCAACTTAAGAAAGTGAGCTTCTAGATTTGATACTGGTTCCTTGCCAGTAGTCTTATTTATTTATTTATTTTCTAAAAATATCCTAGGGTAAATATTTATTTTATTTATTTTTTATCCTCACCTGAAGACAATTTTGTATTTATCTTCAGACAGAGCGGGAGGGAAAGAGGGAGGAAGAGAGAGAGAAACATCGACGTGTGAGAGACACATCAAGTGGTTGCCACCCGTACAACCCAACCAGGGCTGGGGACAAACTGCAACCGAGGTACGTGCCCTTAGCGGGAACCGAACCCGGGACTCTCTGGTCCACGGCCCACTATCTAACCACTGAGCCAAACCAGCCAGGGCTTGCCAGTAGTCTTAAAGGATTTTTTCAACTACTCCTTCAATTGTGGCTGTCTTTGGTTTTCTGTTTACTGTGAATTCTGCTAGCATATATTAAGAACTAGGTACCTTTCTTGTTCTCAACTGTACATGTTTTCAGATGACATGAAAATTGACAACATACTTAATGCAGATTGTATAGATGAATAAGCTTAAGGAAAATGCAACTATTAACTCTATTTTATTGCCTTAATGAGCACAATAGAAAAAGGGATTTTAGTCCTGGCCTGTTTGGCTCAGAGGTTGTAACGTCGGCCCACGGTCTAGAGAGTCTCAGGTTTGGTTCCCGCTAAGGGCACGTACCTCAGTTGCAGTTTGTCCCTGGCCCCGGTTGGGGTTGTATGGGTGGCAACCAGTCAATGTGTCTCCTCACATTGAGGTTTCTCCCCTCCCCCCTCTATCTGAAGATAAATGCAAAAATGAAAAAAAAAAAAGGGATTTTAACCCCAAAGTTAATTTTCAAGAATCTTTTTTTGTTAATTTAGCAATGTGCTTAATTATGATAACATTTATCTAAATAAAGGCTTGATCAGTCAACTTTTATATTTCCATGATACCTGCATGAAGGAGCAAAAGTATATTTAATATACAACAGTTAAGTGTTCATAATGTTCTAAGTGCATTTTTGGTTTGGGAGGGGAAGGGCGAGGAGGATAGGGCCATTTCCCAAACATGAATTAGTTGATCCACAAGACTACAGTCCTAAATTTTAAAATTTATGTTTATAATTTAGATGTGAATAACAGTTAACATTCTTTTTTTATTTTAATCCTCACCCAAGGACGTTCTTCCAGTTTTTGTTGAGATAGAGTGAGAGGGAGAGAGAGAGAGACATCGACGCTAAAGGGACACATCGAGTGGCTGCCACCCACACCAGGGTCGGGGACAAATTGCAACCGAGGTACACGCCCTTAGTGGGATCCGAACCCGGGTTTCTCTGGACTGCAGGCCAACACTCTTAACTGAGCCAAACCGGCCAGAGCAACATTCTATTTTTATAAGTGGACTTATTGAGAAGGTGAGAAAAATGCATTAGGGTAGCTTTTAAGTTGAGACTATATATATCTACGGGGTTTATTTAATCTTTTGTAAAAGATGTCCAGCTAAACAATATATGGTGGCAGCCTCACTTTATTGAATAAGGAATTACAAACTTGATCAAAGTAGTTGCTCAGAATTTAAAAAATATTTTTCCAGATTAGATGGCTTCAAAATTAAAAAAAGAATACATTTTATCCACTTGCCATTTTTAAAACTTTAAAACTACATTGTGTTTCTCACTAAAATATACAGTCATTTGTATGGTATGATTTGTCATTTGAGATAATCTTGGATGATTTATTACTTGGCATAATAATGGCCTGTTACACATTGAGAGGATAGAGGCTATTGATGTATCTCGAGCATCATTAACTGCAGATGAGAAGCTAGCAGTTATTTATTCTAACTATATTTCTTCTTGCAATATAGGAGAGAAAATGTAATTTGAGTATTGTATTTTTTTTTTTATTCTCAATCGAGGACATTTTTCCATTTTTTGTTCAGATAGAGTGGGAGGGAGAGAGAGGAAGAAAGAGACAGAGAGAGAGAAACATCGCCGTGAAAGGGACACATCGAGTGGTTGCCACCCGCATGACCCAACCAGGGCCGGGGACAAACTGCAATTGAGTCACGTGCCCTTAGCAAGAACCGACCCTGGGTCTCTCTGGACCGCAGGCCGACTCTTAACTGCTGAGCCAAACCGGCCAGGGCTGAGTAGTGTATTTTTAAAAAGTTAATGCTTAACTGTATACTTAAAAACTTATTTTCTTTACTAGGATTTCTAAAATACATATTTTATGTAATAAAGATTCTAATTTAGTGAGTTAATTATTTTTAAACACAGATGTTTAATTTCTGATTCTAAAAGTAGTATTCATTGGTATTGGTACTTTCCTAAACTCCACAATATAAGTAAGTAGATTTTTAAAGCACTGAAGATTAAACTGAACAACATTTAAATTTAGGGTGTTTTATTCCAGAACATCTATCATCGGGCAGAAAATGTTTCCCTCTGTTTCCAGGTTCCAAAGGAAATAAGAGTGCCAAGGTTTTAATTTTTTTCCCCCTTCAAGGATGGCATAATTTTGTGATACGAAGAATGTTTAAGAGGTGGACCAGGATACAGTCCTTGATTACATGGAAAATTCCCTCTTTACTACTGTAGATTGGAAGGTATGGTGGGTTAGGATTGCTTTATCAACATGGAGGGAAAAAGGGAAGTTTGAAGTTGGGAGCACTAACCAAGAAATTAAAGATTTATGGGCATGAGTGTGAATTATATTGGCTTATCCTTTTTATTTCTCTTCTTACCTTTATCCTTAGGAATTAAAAGTGTCTTGTTATGGTTCTAGGTAGTTCAGAAGCACACCAAATGGCATAAGTGGAGATTGAGCCTTTCTGGAAATGGATTAAATGCTTTGGGTTACTAAACGTTAGAGAGTGATTTTCAAGCCTTCCTTGAAGGCTTGGTTAGTAGATGCTGTGGATGATGGCGTGGAGAATGATCCTGAGCTAATCTTTTTAAAATCCTTATATTTAAGTATATGTTCATATTTAAACAAACCAAGAGACTTACTGATACCTGACTGATATATTGATTATTCATAGATACTCTTAGAAGATAGTTTGGAAGTGCTTTGATTTTCAACTGTAGGATCTGTACCTTATGTGCTGCTTTTCTAAATGTATTTTTTTTTGGTTTTCAGAATGAGAGGTTAGTATTAGATGATACTTAAGGTTTCTTTTATCTTTAAAGTTTAGTTATTGATCCCTCTCCTCCGCCTAAGAAGCTGACTCTAGTTTGATTTCATTGGACTTTAAGTGGTGGTCATCTAACTAGAAAGAACGTGAGAAAAAATCAGTAGGCAGGTGTGGGTGGTGAGTGCTTGGAGATGGGGAAGTGGCTCCAGCTTTCTTAAGGTGGAAGACAATTGGCAGTGATAGAGGTGGGACCAGCATGCTGTTTTCTTTGAATCTGACGCTTGAAATTTGCTTGTGTATATTTTACAAGTGCTAGAAGTTTTACTGGAGACATTTACAGGCATTCTATGGAAAATATATTTAAAAATCATGAACTTCTTGGTGTGGGATGAATCTGTACTTCATTTAGAAGGAGATAATTGCTAGGATAGGGGACACATTGATCTATTTTAAAATAAAATTGTATCTCTTATAAAGATACAATTATAAGGCACAAATGGAAACTGTGTCTCCTTGACATGTTTCAAAGCATTTTTCCGAACATGTGAGATTAAAGAAATTCTCTTAGCCACTGAGAATTGTCAGAACACTGACATTCTTTAAAACTATCTTTGTAGCCGTTAGTATGTACTGACAGAGTAGTTTTTTTGTTTTATTATTAGAAATTTTACATATGAATATGCTTATATCTTAGTGTAATTTGGTTCCAAGAGATGAACATTATTTATGTGATCTTGATTTGTATATTCTAAATCTTATAGGTTAATACTTAATTTAGGTTTTATTTTAAAATTATATAACATACATCATAATAAAAACCAAAATGTTATTTCTTTTCAGTCTAATAAAGCTTGTTTGAGACTCCCAGTGAGCCATGTATTCTGTTAGCTCACCTTTTTATAGTCTTTTCATAGTAGAATACATGCTTTGTAGGATTTTTCTATAATGTAATGTTTGAGAATATTTGAATGTACAGAAAGACATTTACAGAATGGTTGCTTTTGAGTTGGTGGGGGAAAAAGTTGAAATGTTGATTGTAGCTGTTAGAAAAACATATCTGTATAGTAAAAAGTTAAAATTACAACAAATGTATGACCTTAACCATATTATGTGTGCATTATCATTGGATTGCTTTTGGATTGGAAAGCAGAATGTGATTCTAACCCTTTACAGTGGCTTTTAATTTTGCTCTAAACCTGAAAGTGTTAACAGCAACTTGAAAATGTGACAAAGCTCAATTTCATTTCTTGTTTATTGCTTGTTTTTCTATTGGACAATTGGAAGTAGCCCTGCCCTGGCAACTAAAATAGGCTATTTGCATAACCTATTTTGATTGGCTAGCATTGCGACTAACAGTTCCAATCATATGGTGTAGGTTTAGTGGTAGGCTATGCTAATTAGCCGCTGTTGCTGGGGTTCAGGATGGTTTCCCTGTGCTGTTCTGCTGCATTGTGTTGCCTGGTGAGAGACAGTGATAAATGAGTGTTTAATGATCTGCAGCAGTTCCCACTCACTGCGGGCAGGCGGATTTTAGAACAGAAGTGGAAATAAGGATTTAATTGCTCTGTTAAATACCTGTAACCAAAATATGTGTTTTATATTATAGAAGTTATATAAAATCTTTACCTAATTCAAGTACTTTATAACATAAAAGAGAAATACTTTAGCTTTATCTCTTAAAATATAACCCAAGTGGCAGCATAATGTACCGATTTTCTAAAACTCTGTTCAGTAAAATTGATCTTTTTTTTTTTCCAATTTAGAAATAGTACCATTGCAATAAGTAGCATATTTGATTTTTCTCATGATTTTGACCTTTTATAAAGGTACATGTTTGTTTTTAATAGATTGGTACAAGCTTTTGGGCAGAATTTATCCTGTACTGCTCATGTGATTTAGCAAATAGGAGCATAAACTTGAAATCCTTCTGTTCATGATCTTCTGCTCATTTGGCTATTCACCACCATCAGCTATTATTACTTTTCATATTTAATAAGATGTTTTAACTATTGCTTGTACTTTATTATCTTTGGTTTACAGTAACTCTGTATTGAGTACTGTTAGGTGGGAGATTCTGTAGGAAATACAAAACTCAATCTTTTTGTTCAAGGAATGTAAGAGGTGAAGAATAAATACATGCAAAGTTAGATAAAAATACAAGATAGCCGTACAGAACATGCCATAAGAACTTATCCGGAAGAGTATGGGAATAAAAATTCACTAGGTGTTTTAAGGAAAGGGTCATGGGAAATGGGTTGAGTACTCTGGGAAGGGCTTAAAGGGGAAGCCCATAGAACTTGTTAAGGTTTTAAATATGGTTTAGGAATCAAATAGCTGGAGAGTAATAGGAAGGAAGAACATTTTAGTGTGAAGAATAGATGATAATTGAACAAAAGTAATATTTCTTGCATTATTTCATTACCCAGCACAGCAGATGGTCATAGTGATGAAGTCTCCTAGTCTTAGAAATGTTTCAGTGCCCAAGCTTCCAAGCAGGCTGGTGTCATGCCTTTAAAATAAGAACTGTGGTTTTACTGTTCTAACTCTTGTTCTCTTTGGCTTTTCTTTACTTGGTTTTGTGGCAGCCAGTTCTCTTCACTTTTTTTGTTTCTGTTGGCTTAAGACTTCTTAATTTCCCATCATTCATCCCTCTCTCCTTAAACCAGTGGTTCTCAACCTTCCTAATGCTGCGACCCTTTAATACAATTTCTCATGTTGTGGTGATCCCCCCAACCATAAAATTACTTTTGTTGCTACTTTATAACTGTAATCTTCCTACTGTTATGTCTTAGGCAACTCCTGTGAAAGGGTTGTTCAACCCCCAAAAGGGTCGTGACCCACAGGTTGAGAACTGCTGCCTTAAAGCATTGAAACACAGTGTGGCACCAAAAATAATTCCTGTGATTATTCCTAGATATCTATATCAAGTTTTCTAAAAAGCTTACCCATTTAATTGTTCTCTCCTCTATTTAAGGGCCAAATCAAGAAACAAGCTAATTGGATAATCATACATCCTTGTGAAGAATGAAAACAAAAATTAAACCTTAACATTACTTTCCTAGGCATATATGTATTGAAGATGTATTCTAAAACAAATATACAGAAAAACTTGATTGTACCACGTAGTCCAGAGAATACCACACTCAGGACATGTATAACTTTTTTTTTTAAATCCTCACCCGAGGACATTTTTCCATTTTTTGTTCAGGTAGAGTGGGAGGGAGAGAGAGGAACAGAGAGAAACAGAGAGAGAGAGAGAAACATCGATGTGAAAGGAACACATCGAGTGGCTGCCACCCGCACAATCGACCAGGGCCGGGGACAAACTGCAACCGAGGTACGCGCCCTTAGCGGGAACTGAACCCGGGTCTCTCAGGACCGCAGGCCGATGCTCTAACCGCTGAGCCAAACCGGCCAGGGCAGGACATGTATAATTTAATGGAGGTGAATGAGCTATGTCTTAACTATATCACATTGTGCAATATCTATGCTATAAGAGAGGTGGTAATTCAGAAGAAGGGAGCCATTTTTTTGGATTGGTAGTAGGAAAAGATTCTTGGTTAGAGTGGTATTTCGTATGGTCTTAGGGAATGGGATTTTAACAGGTGATGCTGCAAGGCTGCAGATTGTGGTGGTTGCTGTACCATTTGAAGGTGGCGTCTTGTTAGAAAACTTAGTTTTCTAAGGTTGGTGGTAAAGGAGACTGTATTGTTGAGGGCCGTGAAAAGTGGAAAACATAGACTTTGAAAATTTTCTTGTAAAAAGTGGGAGATTAAAAAATTCTTTATAGCAGTATTTCATGTTATTTAAAACAAAACATATCTTTGCCCTGGCTGGTTTGGCTCAGCGGTTGGAGCGTCGGCCCGTGGACCAGAGAGTCCCGGATTCAGTTCCTGCTAAGGGCGCGTACCTCGGTTGCAGTTTGTCCCCGGCCCCGGTTGGGGTTGTGTGGGTGGTGACCACTCCATGTGTCTCTCTCACCTCAATGTTTCTCTCTCTCTCTTGCTCCCTCTCTTCCTCCAGCTCTATCTGAGGATAAATGCAAAGAATGTCCTCGGGTGAGGATAAAAAAACAACCAAACAAACAAAAGAACAAAACAAAAACAAAAAACATATCTTCTACGAATTTTTAAAAATTTTAAGACATTCATTTTTATAATATGAAAATATGATATTGAATAATTTAAAGGTATTTGGTGTAAGTAATTGGAAGATTTGAATTGCCATCACATGAAATGGGATATGCAGTAGAAGAAGCAGATTTTTTGGGTGGAGGGGGCATGTACCTCTAAAAGGTCAAGTTTTAGATGGCTTAAAACTTTTCAAACATCTTTATTGTATTATAATTGGCATACAAAAACTTAATATATTTATAGTGTATGAACTGATAAATTTTTGACATGTAACCCCCTTGGAACTTTCATTACAATCAGTATAATGAATAAATCCACCCCCCCAAATTTCCCCCACCCCCATCCTCCTACCCCCAATCCCTAGGTGACTACTAATCTGTTTTCTTTTTTTTTATCCTCACCCGAGGACATTTTTCCATTTTTTGTTCAGGTAGAGTGGAAGGGAGAGAGAGGAAGAGAGAGAGAGAGAAACATCGATGTGAAAGGGACACATCGAGTGGCTGCCACCCGTACAGCCAACCAGGGCCGTGGACAAACCGCAACCGAGGTACATGCCCTTAGCGGGAACTGAACCTGGGTCTCTCTGGACCGCAGATCGTCGCTCTAACCGCTGAGCCTAACCAGCCAGGGCTGATCTGTTTTCTATCAGTATAGATTACTTCATCTTTTTTAGAATTTTATATAAATGGAATCATATACTATGTTGTCTTTTTTTTGTCTGGTTGTTTTCACGCAGCATAATCATGTTGAGATTCATCCATGTTGTAGCACATACAACAATTCATTCCTTTTATTACTGAGTAATATTTCATTGTGTGGATATACCATGGTTTATCTACTCGCCTGTTGAAAGGACATTCTGGTTGTTTATAGTTTTTGGTTGTTACAAAGTTGCTATGAATATTGATGTACAAGTCTTGGTGTGGATGAGTTTCTATTTGTCTTTGGTAAACACCGAATAGTGGAATGACGGGACTATATGGCAGGTATATGCTTCACTTTTTAAGATGCTATTAAATTATTTTCCGAAGTAGTTGTGCTATTTTACATTTCTACCAGCTGTATAGAAGAGTTTATAAAGTATATTCAAATGTATTAGTTCATGTGAGCCTCCCCTAGGTGGTGTTGGAATGATTTCTCATTTCCACTTTACAGAAGGGCAACTGAGCGTTGGAGAGAAGGTGAAGGTCACACTGTGAATTAGCGCTGAGGCTAGACTTCGTTCTTTTTGATGCAGTATTAACTCGGTGCCTGTTCTCTGCTCTGGGCAGTGCAGACACCCACACTAGTGAGTCCTGGCTATCACCCCTCCTACCCACTGTTGAAGCACAGTATCCAGGACCAGTGGCAGCAGTTCTGCTCTGAGGGCTCCTCAGTAATTCTGGTGACTCTTGATAGAGTCACTGCTCTGCTTCTTGATATTAGTGTTGACCCCCTTCCTCATCATTAGCACTTGTTCTCATCTCAGTGATAGTCATGGCTTGGGAGGCGAGGGGAGGACACTTAGCATCTGACTATGGAAGCATAACTTCACACACAATAATCTTTCTATTCTCCTAACAGGAGAAATGTTTTCTTTCATATTCCCCTCCCTCTCTGGTAATCTGTGTTCAGGTCTCTTGAGGTAACTTAGTTGAGTCAGGCCACTATGTCCCCATTCACTAAAGGTTTATCAGTGAATGAAGCAGTGGTTCTATCCTTAAGGGCCTTGTATTGTAGTGGGGTGAGAGAGATAATGACATAAACACATACTACAGAATAAATATATAAATGTACAATATTTTACATATGTATTTTATATATATATGAATATGTGTATACATACACATATATACATATGAATGGTAATTTCAGGGTACCTCATACTAACCTTGATGGTTCTGTAGCTTCAAGACCCCAAATCCAGCTTGCTACCTCTGTTTTTATAAAGACACAGCGACACTCACTGGTTTATATTATGTTGTCTGGCTGGTTTTGTGCTACAAAAGTAGAGTTGACTAATTACAATAGAAACTGTATGCTTCTAAAATATGCACACTCTGGCTTTAAGAAAAAAGTTGGCTGATCTGTCTTCAGTATCTTGCCAGCCATTGTATCCAAAGGTATGGTTCAACTTCAGAGCTAGAAAATAAAGCTTGATTTGAGTTGCCAACAGAGATGACAGATGGTTGGAATGGGTAGTTTCTATCCTCTATTGTGGAATCACCATGGTAAGTCAAAAGGTAGAGGTGACTCTGTATCTTAGCTTTGAGGTGGGAAACCTATTGTGCTTTCAGAGGAGCATTTATTATTGTTGGTGTTTCCTAGTATATGTGAATTGTATGTAATGATTTTTAAAATGTACATTAAAATAAAGAAAGTAATAAAGGTATATACAGTTATACCTCTGGAGATACTGTGGTTCCAGAGCAAGTATCACCAAAATGTAACATCTATGACGCCCAATAGAGTGAAGCATGATAAAACGTGATATGCCTGTATACATTAGATAATGAAAGCTGCTCCTGTTTCTGAGTCTCTTCAGAAGTATTAATTGTTAAGAACTGTTAAGAAATGAATCTTCCCTCCATTTAATATTCTCTTGTACCAAGACTTTTTAAAAATCTGTATTTCTGATCATATTCCTTCCAGTTGTGACCCCTTGTTTAGCTTGGTTCCTCAAAATGCTAAGAATAGGGGTTGAACAACATTTGAGTGTTTGTTTTGTATAATATTAATATAAAATATTTAAGAAAGAATTTTAATAGAAACCTCCTCGTCACTTCATGAATCACATTGCAGACTTTAAAAAGTGTGCTTTCATGCTGCTTATTAAAGCACTTTGTGCTATATCATCACTATTTTAAATCTTACAAATTTTAATAAATTTTGTTTTAGTGGAGGGGCCTCCATAATCAGCACCTGGGAAATCTTTGAAAAGTACTGATGTCTGGTCCCCATTTCACACCTAAATGAGTTCAAATCCTTAGAAGTTGGGATGTCATCTGTATTTTTTAATTTTGGCTTCATCATGTTCTAATTTTTTTTAAAAAATTATTTTTTAATTACAGATTACAGTAAAATATTTTGTATTAATTTCAGGTGTAAGTCATTTGTATTTATAAAAGCTCCCCAAATTAGCTAAAAATTTAGCAGTTTTTATAATGAAAATGTGTAGAACAGTAGGAAAGATTAACATACTTTAGTATAGGTCATGATTTATTCTGGAAAAACATTTGTATACTTCTTTGAATCCAAATATTGAACAAAGGAGGGAAATATATAAAAAACAGGGATTATTTAATTTGATGATTTATGTCAATTTTCCCACTCCTACCTCTACTTTTGTGTACTTAATTGCTAAGAAAAAGTCTACCCTTTCAAAACCCAAACACACTTCTTAATTTTTGGGAGGTGATTTTGTATTAGCCCAGATTCTTACTAATGATAAGTGGAATACATCTGATAAATGTTTTCAAACTGGGAAAGAACATTGCTTGCAAGATTTACTAACCTTTTGAGGTTGATACCAATTTTTGTATTCACTAAGGTAGGCTAACTGGTATAACAAACATACCCAGCGTTTCAGTGGTTTAAATCAAAAATTTATTTCTTGCTCATGAATAGCCCAATGACTGTTAACACCAGGGGATAACTGCTCTACCTCATACAATTGGATATTCAAGGACCACACTGTGGGTATTTTTTCTATTTTACATACATATGGTGTCTAAAGGTCACCCTGGGTTTTGGCATTCAGTCATTGGCTTGGGAAAGAGCATGGAGGTTTTCACATGGGAAATTTTTATGGGTTAGGCCTGGTACCACCCTTACTACTTGTGTTGGTTCTCCATTGGCCAGACCTTTGTCACAGGGCTATGCTAGTTTCAAGAGAGACTGGGAGATGACTAGTTGCCTCAGTCAAGAAAAAGAAGTGCCTTTGGTTATTGATTAGCAATCTTGACCATGTGGCCAATGCAGCCACCATAAACAACAGTATGACATTGATTTATTCTATATAATTATTTTTTATTGTTCCTTTTCTCATTCTCCCATGTTTCTGTTAAATTCCCCCCCTTCCCTGTTATTCCATTTTTTGGGGGTGATAGTCCCTCATTTTCCACTTATGTGTGGCAGTTGAGGTTTTTGTATGCAGACAACAGAAACTCATCCTTGGCTAACTTTGGGGCAGAAAATAAACTTAATTGAAGGCTATAAGTCAGCCTACAGAATTGATTGGAAAACTGGAGATTATACTAGAAAATTAAGTAGGAACCAAAGTGGCAAGCAGCAGAGGATACAGTCAGGGTTGAGCCATAGGCCCAAATCTGGTTAGGATGCCACCCCTGGCACTTTGCAGTGAATTGCTGCATGAACTTCACCTTTCCCTCCCCCACGACAAATGGGCTCTCACTGTTCCTACATCTTCAAGAGATTCTAGACTCTGAGCAAGAACATGTGACCGTTCAAATTTTGGTCTCTAGCAAAGTCCTAGTTACCAAGGAGTAAGGAAGAGTAAATTTCTTGTTACTGTTTGGCTTTCATAGTAGGGGCATAGCTTTTTTGGTCTTTTAAGATTCTCTCAAACCTTGATAGGTGTCTAGAGGTACTGAGTGACCAAAAATGTGACAAACTCCTACTTTAGGACTTTTTATCAGGACGAAAGGTCCCATGTTGTGTTATAAGATAGGAAATGGCTTAAGTCTTGATTTTGCCTCTGACCTTTTTGGACAAGTGATTAAATCTCTCAGGGTTGCAATTGCCCCTCTGTAAATTGAGGTGGGGAACTTGATGTCTGATAATATCTGTTCATCCCCTCACTCATTGAATAAATATTTATTGAGTACCCTTGTGCTGAAATAAAAGAGATAAGTGAGACACCCTGGCCTTCCTACTGGTCAGTGGGTGAGTTGGATAGTAAGCAGCTTGTGAGGAGTTAGCTCATTCAGACTAGGGGATGAGAGTGTTGTGGACTGGGTTCAGGAATCACTCTCTGCTCCATTCACCCATTCATTCATTAAATGTGTGCTATAAGCCTTGCATTGTTGTAGTTAGGAGAATACACAAGTAAGAACAGTCCTTCCCCACTGGTACTGTTGTGAGGGCATACTGATTGCTTCAGTATACAACATGCTTGCTGTGTAACATTAGAATAGGAAGGGAAGGATGGAGCATGGCAGCAATTCACTCTCAAGATTATAGGCATTTCTTAGAGAAGATGGCAGTAGATAGGGGTCTTGAGATCTAAGTTCAAGATTTCTAGGTGCAGAAAAAAGAGCTGGGACAGCATGCTAGATTAAACAGTTCTGCTCTGGCACCGTCAGTACGTTATCGGGGGAAGGATGTATTGTGGGGGGACAGGATGGAGAGTATTGTGGACAATGAAATAAGAGGTGTGAACACTGAAACCTGGATGTTTTAGAGTGTTGGTGATTTTGAAACTTAGATTTGAAGGAAGCAAATGGGGAGAATTAACTGAACATACAAAGATTGGATAAAGAGCAGTTATTGTAGAATCCTCCATCATTTTCTCCTGAATTAAGATCTTGACAAAGAGTATGGAAATAAGTAGACAGATTTATGATTCATTCCTGAGGCCAAAATCACAGAATGGAGAGAGAGAGAAAAGGGAGGTGTAAGTAAAAGAGTGAATAAGACAGGTTTTTAGCTTGAGTGGATGGATGGTGAGATGCCATTGTTAGAATGGCGGGTCACACTTGGCACTCCTCCTGTTCTTCAGCCCTGGGCAGACGCAGCTAATAGAGCATGCTGTGCTTTCCAACTGAGGCTCAAGCTAGCCTTGGAATCTCTATCAGTGCCTGCTGGAGACAGCCACTGCCATTCTATTTGAGTTTGTACCTGAGAGGAAACCCGATTGTTCTCTCTGTTGTTAATGGGAAGAGGAAGCCAACTGCTGCACCCCGCCCCCTCCAGTTTCTTTTTTTCTCTCATTTTTTTCAGAATACTAATAATTTTCTAACATCATTAAATTTTCACTCATGTATTTTGAAAGTTTCTAGGGGTCACAGTTTAACAAACCAGTAAAAAGAAAGTCACATTAATTTTAGTGATATATATTATTTTAAAATTAAAAATTATTAATGAGATATTTTACATTTTTGGGGGTACCATATCCTTGTAATCTTGTTTTACATTCATAGCACATGTCAATTCCAACTGACTGTATTTCAAGCTTTCAGTAGCCACCTGTGACTAGTGTGGCTTCATTTTGAACGACTCACATCTAGAGCATAGCGGTGATTCCTAGTGATATAAAAAAAAAAGAACAGATCAAAACATTATGTTGTACACCTGAAATAAATATGATGTTATATGTCACTTATACCTCAAACCCTTTTTTATTTTTAAATCCTCAACCGAGGATATTTTTCTACTGATTTTCAGATAGAGTAGGGGGAGTGGGGTGGGGAAGAAACATCAATTCGAGAGGGACACATTGATTTGTTGCCTCCCGCATGACCCCGACCAGGGCTGGGGATCAAATCGCAACTGAGGTACGTGTCCTTGACTGGAATTGAACCCTCAACTCTGGTCCATGGGCCAACACTCTAACTGCTGAGCCAAACTGGCCAGGACAAAAAGCATTTTATTTTTATAAGAGAAATGTTATTTAGAAAATCACAGCCTGGCTGGTGTGGCTCGGTGGTTGAGCACTGACCCACACCAGGAGGTTGCCAGTTCAATTCCCGGTCAGGGCACATGCCCAGGTTGTGGGCCCAGTGCCCAGTGGGGGGGCATTCAGGAAGGTGGCCGATCGATGTTTCTCTTTCTCCCTCTCCCTTCCTCTTCTCTCTTAAAAAAAAAATCTAGAAAGTCATAGAGGTAAAAGTAGTGAGTGGTAGAAGAAATGGGCTTAGGCCCTGCTAATGTGGCTCAGTGGATTGAGTGTTGTCCTGTCTGACTGAGAGGTCTCAATTCCTGGTTGGTGCACATGCCCAGGTTGCAGATTCGATCTCCAGTAGGGGGTATATAGGAGGCAGCCAATCGATGTTTCTCTGTCACATCAATGTTTTTCTCTCTCTCTCCAAAAAAATCAATGAAAACATATTTAAAAAGAAAAAAAGAAGAAATGGGCTTATGAAACAAGTTGCAGAGCCACAAGAAGTGCCCTTGGAGCTTAGGAAAAAGGAGCGGTAAGGAAAATGGTCCTGGTGGGGAAGAAGAAAGGTAGGGGCTAGGGGCTGGGGAAAGGTGTGGGTGTGCTCCTGAGAGAGAGAGCCAAAAAACGTTTTTGTTTTTTGTTTTTGTTTTTAAGTAAAATATCTGTAGATGGGAAGTGGGAAGAACTGTTACTGGCATATATTGCTATTTTTGTGTTATTTAACTATAAAAATAGGTATTTTCTGTGTTAAAAATAACTTGTGTCCTGGTTGGTTTTCTCAGTGGTTAGAGCATTGGTACTTGGACCAAAGGGTCACAGGTTCGATCCCCAGCCCTTGTCAGGGTTGGGAGGGAGGCAACCAATCGATGTGTCTCTCTCACATTGATGTTTCTTTCTCTTTCCCTCCCTCTTTTCTTCCCCATCTAAAAATCAGTGGAAAAATATCCTCGAGTGAGGATTACCCCCCCAAAACCAAAATCAAAACTCAGTTGAATATGATTTTTAGCTTGGTGATTATATTTGGAATTTTATAAAATCAAGTAATGCAGGAGGTGGCCAATCGATGTTTCTGTCTCTCTAAAAATCAATAAATAAAATTACGTAATGTACACAACAATAGAAAGTAGATTATTTTTCCAAATTATCCCTCAAGTCTTACATATAGTTTTGAGTCCTTAAACAGTCTTTTTATGTAGTGTCTCATGTTATGGGGTATACTGTCCATTACTTTACTCATAATAATGTTCTGTTTGAAATGATACATAGGCATGGAGGAACCTCTTACAATAGTAGTTTGGGATGCTTATGGAAGTCATTTGATGTAATGAATTTATATAAACTGAGACAGAAATTTAATAGATTTTGAAGTTATCACTTCATGTTTTCAGGTGTTGCTGTTGTAAATCTTTTGTTTTCCTTTGTAAATAAAACTTTTAAAGACCATTTTTTTTAAGTTATTGTAATTGTGAATATACCCGTAGGATTAATGGAAAACATCAGCTGTTCCAGTGTTAAAATTTTTTTTATATCAGTGTTACGTGGGATAAAACATTCAGTTATAGTATCATACAGGGATTCAGAAGTGTTGTATCTGAAACAACTTTGAAGTTACTATTATACACTCTGGAAAACCTAGATGACTTTAAAGGAAATCTGAGGCACTAGTGTTGATGAAGGTAATGGGCTTTTGCCTCTGTTGAGATGAGTGCCTGTCATATGTATAGATAGAGATGTACTGTGATCTTAGTAGGTAATGTGAGATCTCTTTGCTTTTGAGACAGCCTTATAGTCCTGATTATGGTGTTGTCGGGCAAATATGATGATGTCAGGGAGCGTTCTTCTAGTTGCTAGATGGGATGCTGCCCTATTCATGAGTCACTTACTAAAGCCAATTAGATCTTCAAAAAAAAGTGATAATGTCAAAGCTTAAAGTAACTGTGGAGATGGTTATTCAGGTGTGTTCAACTTTTTTTTTTCCTGAACATGCAGAACAGTTTAATTATACTTGTCAAAAACAAAGGCTCCTCTGCGCAGTGCTTTGGAGACGGGAGAGAGGAAAGTGGTTGTATATAATTTGAGGAACCCTAAATGCATAATGATACTCCCTCTGTATGTGATGGGGTGGGGTTATCTGGGCAAGTGGCATGTTTTCTCCAGTGTCATATAGTTAACCTCTGAGCTCTGACTAGAACCCTGGGCTGCTCCCCAGGCAGTTTTCTTTATCTCTGCCACACCCTTTCCTTCTCCTTTTATTGTTTTTGTATCTCTGTCTTTCCATTTTCAACAAAGTTTTAACTGTCATATGCTTGGTAAACTGAAAACTGCTGAACTATCTAGTCAGGCAGTCTTTGAAGTTCAAATCATAAAGCATTTAAGGAGATAGCATCATTCAACTTAGTGCCCTTTTCTGACTTTCTAATTGTCACCACTGTTTTTCCAGGTCACCTAGGCTCCAAATTTCTGAATCATTTTTGAATCCAGGTTGTTTCTCATCTTCCATATTTAAACAAGTTTTCAATCCCTGCTCTTCTTCACATTGTGTGTTCATATGTCTCCTTCCTTTTTCTTCTCAACATTAACTTCTGAAAGGCTCTCTTAGTCCTTTGCTTAGACTGTTGAAATAAGCCCCTAATTGATCTCTGCTTGTGGTTTCTCCTGTTCAATCTATATTACACATCCATCAATTGTATTATGATAACCTTGAAAAATAGAACATTTATGAGCACTTACCATGTGCCAGATACCATTTTAAACATTAATTCTTCAATTTTTATAGTAATCTTGAGGTTCACATACTGTTAATAACCAGTTCTGCAGATGGAAAGAGAGGCACGGATTTAATTATCCAGAGTCACCTAGTAGCTGGATAGTAAGTGCAGACTTGAATCCAGGCAATCCAGAGTGTTCACTGCTACAACTAAAACCACAGCTGGAGTTGTGTCGCTCCTGGCACACCTTTTCCGACATCCTTACCTGGATTACAAAGCCCAGATTCCTTAGCCTGGCAATAAGGTTCTTGGGCCCAGTCTGCCTTTCTGTTCTTAGCCTTCTCCTCTGTCTATATTGTCCAGCCAAACTTGAGGTGACACTTGAGAAGTGGGCAGTAATGTTTGAGGCAGCTCAGAGAGTGCTGGAGCAAGCATGGTGGTGCTTCCATGGGGCTGGGGCTTCCGGGAGGTAATATCACAGGGTGTGACCGCTTGGGGCCAGATTGTACCCACTTTCTGGTCTTGTCATGTTCCACAGGACATTTTTGTGAGCTCTTTATAAAATTCATGGATATTAGAGAACTGGTTTTTTCTTTTTCTAAGATGCTTTGTAATATTTGATGTGACATTTTCTCATTTTTTCCAGACTCCTTTTTAAATTCCCCTCTCTTCAGGCCACAACCACTCACTTGCCTGTTTTCACATGAATTCGAGCAGGTTGTATATGGGAAGGGACATGCTGAAGCAAGGTGCTGCTGTTTCTTGGTCCCTGTGCCTCTTCTTGCTAGTTCAGTTTATCTTTGCTCCTTGATAGGGATTCAACAATCTCTCGTCTTTTAGGAGGCATTTCTCATGTCTCTTGTGCACTTGCCCACTCCTTATATCTTTGTGACCCAGCTCAGAGTGGTGAAGAGGAGACTCAGAGCCTGGTTTGCGTTACCACTTAGCCACTGTGGGAGCTGCTGACATTCAGTTTCTTTCTATGTAAAAGTTAATGAATGCTGTAATAATGCTACCTAAGTCACAGTGCTTTTGTGGGTATAAATAAGGGAATACTAGAACAATGTTCAGCATGGAATAAGAGTTCAATAAATGTTGCTGATTTTTATTTTTATCACTTTTTCTATAATTGTGGAAAACTACTCACAGCATTCTGGTAAAAGGTCATAGAAATCTGCTTTACCTACACTATTATTATTGAAAGCACACTGTCTGGTTTGGAAAAGTTTGCTCGTTTCAGTACAGGAAATATCTTTGTTATTTATTTACTGACTTCTAGTGAATTAAAAAGTTTTCCTGTATTCTTATTATTGGTTTGTGAGAAGTAACATCTTTTGCCTGATCTCCTCCCCCCCCTTAGTGGGGCAGATCTTAGTGTATCTTAGTGTTTCTAATTTTATTGTTAGAGATTAAGGATATTCTATAACACTTTGGACACTAACATTTTTCAGACTATTTTTATTTGATATAGAACTGAGATGCAAATTTAACCACTTTTGCACAGTAGATATGGAAGAAGGAAAACTAATTATAAGCTCTAAATTGATGTGTTTATTTGCTACATAATATACTTTTAATGAAGGGTTACTGTTTTTATATTATTAGATTTTATAACCTCTCTTGAATAGTTAAAATTTTGCTTAATGCTTAACTTTTAAAGTGTCTGGTCAGATGAGTATCTTGCCTATCAGGCATTTTGTAATGGAAAATCCCCATAAATATACAGTGTTTTAATTGGAATCACACAGCCAAATGATTGCCTCATTGGATAATTTTAAGTATTATGCTGCAATTCAATATAGGTACCCAAGCACTTAACTGGATTTAAAAATATCTTGTATGTTTAACAGCTGTTTAACTAAAATGACTGAGGAGTATGTTTATGGTTCTCCTCTTTTCTGCCTGGGGTAGAGGGAAAAACATTTTAAAAAATGGTGTGGGCCCCCCCTACCCCGCCAGCCAAGCTGCTGGTCCTGTGCTACTTTGGGACAAGGCTGAGGTAAAGATCAGGGAGGGTTTGAGGCAGCTTTCTTTCCAAAGAAACCTTATTGCCTGAAATTAGTAGCATCTTCAGATGCTTCTTAAAATGGTATGGTTATGGTCTAGTTGAAGGTGAAGGCATCTCGTGGTAGATGATGTTTCTGTCTGTGTTGTAATCCTAGCTGCCTCTTTCTATGTTTTGATCCTTTTCTCCTCAAGGTGATGGCATTTAAGCAGGCGGTGTTCAGCTTTTTAATGGCTTTATAATATTTGAACCTTTAGATGTGTTATAACATATCATTTCTCTCTTTTTTGTATTTTCAGGTTTCTGTAAGTTCAATCTTAGTGTGCCTAGGCCCTGGCAAAGTAATGATCAAGAGATCTGAAGTTAAATCTGGAACAGGGTCAGGGGTCATCTTTGGGGAATTCAGGTTTTATATATATGTACATACATACATTGTGTGTGTGTGTATATATAATTTAAAATATTTTAAAGATAAATAGTACTTTACTGTATTTTTGTGTAGATTTTAAAGAAAAGGAACTAAGTTAGAATCTATTTGTTAGAATGTGTCTTCTAAGTTCTAAACAGAGACTTTGAAGCACAACCTTTCCTTTCTTCTGGCAACAATCTGTGTAACATTTCAGGTCCATGCATTTTTACAAGAGAAGGAATACTTTGGATTTATGTGATTGGACAATATGATGAATCATCTCATTTTATGTATGAGGAAACTGACTTGTTTGGTGCCATGCTGCATTTATGCTGGCGCTAAGACAAGGGAGAGGAGGTCTTAAATCCTAGGTCAGTGTATTTCTATATAGCAAGCTGAACTCTCTAAATGTATTTCTCTTTTTACTTGTTTTATGAATGAAAATGTTAAATTTACATGTTACAGAGGAATCTGAGGTGTAGAGACCAGGGTCCAGGCCCATGGGGCTTTACGAAGGTATGATTATGAGCATCTTGAGAGCTATAATTTTCCTGTCTAGATTATTCCAGTGCTCTCCCTTAACTGTCCCACAGATGACTCTGAGCTGGGAGGAAGTGAATGAAAACCTCATCTTCTGACTGAATATAGGTAGTGGCATTCATTGAATGTACTTGTCATGTTACTGCCAGTTAGGCTGGACTTTATCTGTCTTGTGTGCTGTTGACCACTGCCAGGTCTATCCCAGGTAATTTTGTTTGCTCAGCCATCAACAAGGATCCGTTATCCGAGTGGTGCTTGTATGAGGAACTGCTTGGAAATAAAGACGGTCTCATAGCTTTAAGCTATGTGGTCACTGTCATAATTTTTCTTACCACCTAATCTCAATAAGAATTTCTTACCTTGAAAAAACTTAGTTTCTTGATTATAACCAATGTATGCCAGTTTGAATGACTTACATCATTGTTATAAAACTTTTGAAATCTTTATGAAAATTAAACTGAAAGGCCAAATAACTGCGGTGAAAGTGTGAATCCTTCAATTAAAGAAGTGGTTAGTATTTATATAGGAGTGGGCAAAAGACATTCAAGTTATGCTTATTATAATAGCTTTATTAACACAAAAGAATGTCACAATGCAACTGCAAATCTACTTTGCCCACCCCTGTACAAGCAGTCTAACCAGGACCCCAATTATTTGCTTTTCTTTTTTTTTTAATACTATGTTTTTGTTGATTTTTAGATAGAGAGGAAGGGAGACTGAGAGAGAGATAGAAACATTGATCAGCTGCCTCTTGTACGCACCCTACTGAGGATTGAGCCCGCAACCCAGTCGTGTCCTGACCCAGAATTGAACCTAGTGACTTTTTGGTGCATGGGATGATGCTCAACCATTGAACTACACTGGCAGGGCTTTGCTCATTTTCTTTACAATTAACCTGGATGACAAATAGAGCAACCATTATTGTTCTGTGTAGATTTTTAGATTCTTGACAATAGTTTTATTCCCATAGTGGTAGTAGATTTTTTTCTTTTTTTTTAGGGACTTGGTCTCAGTTTAGGACAATTAGTTACCTTTTGAATGAATAATACTCTGCTGGAAAGAAATTTATGTAATTTAGGTCCTATATTTATGTGCATCACTTTCTGTATTAAGACACTGATACTACCTGAAAAGGCTATCAGTAGCTATTGTTTTACTTGTTCTTTCCTTGTGCTGTTATGTAGAATCTGCTAATCAAAAAGGCATCATTTTCTGCCCCTCTTTAGGGCTGTCCAGTGAACTAGCATCTGAAATTAAACTTCTACCAGAAATGAGCTTGCTTTTTGTTTTCTCCAAAGGGCTGGGTTAGGTGGGCAGGTTTGGGGGAAATGTAAATTTAAAGCTGTTACAGGAAAGCAAGGAGCATGCAGCCACAATCATTGAAGATACGTCATTTAAAAAAAAAAAAACACCTCACCTGAGTATATGTTCATTGATTTTGAGAGAGAGATAAGAAAGAGAAGGAAACATCGATGTGAGAAACATTGATTGGTTGCCTCCCATATGCACCCTGACCAGGGATCAAACCCACAACCTAGGTATATGCTGATTGGGAATCAAACCCGCAATCTTTTGGTGTACAGGACGATGCTCCAACCGAGCCACCCGGCCAGGGTGAAGATAAATCATTTTCTATTGTATTACCCTCAGACTTATTTGCCTCAAAAGCATGTTTGTGAGCATTTTTGTATAAGTAGCTATTCCAGTTGCTGTGTTAAATATGTTGCTTTTTTTAGCATATAATTTTTCAGTAGAGTATTAGTTTTCAGTTTTTCAGACGTTTTGTCGCATTAAAAGTCAGTTGTCAGTTAATCATAACTAAAACTCATCAGTTTGTATGTTTAATTTATTGTAACATATTAATAATCTTCCATTTTGTGTTGGCATTTTTATTTTACCTCTCTGGTTGTCATATGCTGTACTTGAAATTTTTTTTTTCTTTATTGATTTTAGAGAAAGAGGAAAGGAGAGGAAGAGAGAGAGAGAAACATCGATTGGCTGCCTCCTGCTTGCCCCCCACTGGGGATTGGACCCACAACCTGGGCGTGCCCTGGCCTGGAATCAAACTGGCGACCTCTTGGTGCAACCACTGAGTACATTGGCTGGGCAACTTTAAATAATTATTTTAAAAAATACTGACGAGAAAATCTTTTACTATCTATCTACATACATATCCTTACTAGTTTTCTTTATTCCTTTGTTTAAATCTCATTTTCTATATTGAATTATCTTCCTTCTCTGAAATGTAAATGTTTTTTTGTGTGCAAATATGCTATTGACAAATTTTTGTACTTTCATTTGTTTTAAAAGTATTTTGCTTTCATTTTTGAAGGATGCTATTGCTGGATATAGAATTGTAGGTTAAATTTTTCCTCTATTATATTTATTTATTTATTCATTCATTCATTCATTCATTTTTTTTTTATCCTCACCTGAGGACATTTTTTCACTTTTTGTTCAGATAGAGTGGGAGGGAGAGAGAGGCACAGAGAGAGAGAAACATTGATGTAAAAGGGACACATCGAGTGGCTGCCACCCGCACGACCAACCAGGGCCGGGGACAAACTGCAACCGAGGTACGCGCCTTTAACGGGAACCGAACCCAGGTCTCTCTGGACCGCAGGCTGATGCTCTAATCGCTGAGTCAAACCGGCCAGGGCTTCATATTTTTTTTAATCCTCACCCAAGGACATTTTTGCATTTATCTTCAGACAGAGCAGGAGAGGATGGGGGGAGAAACATTGATGTGAGAGAGACACATTGACTGGCTGCCACCCACACGGCTCCAACCTGGGCCGAGGACAAACTGCCGAGGTACGCGCCCTTAGCGGGAACTCTACCCAGGACTCTCTGGTCCACAGACTGATGCTCTAACCACTGAACCAAACTGGCCAGGGCTCCTCCATCATATTTAAGCTTGGAGATAGAGAGTGAGAGAATGTGTGTGTGTGGTTTCTTATGAGAAATCAGTGGTTCTTCTGTATGTGTATGTGAAACACCCCCCCCCCCCCCCCCCCGCCCCTGCCCTGGCTATGTTTACAATTTTTTCTTCATTGTTGGTTTTCAGCAGTTTGGTTGAGTGCCCATTGTGGGAGGGTGTGTGTGTGTGTGCGCGCGCGCACTCATGCTGCTTAGGGTTCTTTGAGCTCGGATCTGTGGGTTAATAACTTTCATTGAATATGGAAAACTTGACTTATTTCTTCATAAATTTTCTTTCCCCAATTTTTGTCTCTTTTCAATCCATCCTTCAAACAGGAATGTTAGCTTGATTTGTTTTGTAGGTTTTGGGTGATTTGTTTATATTTTTTCCCATCATATCTTTTACTTATTTTCAGTTTGGTTAATTTTTATTGCTTTGTTTTTATATTCACTGATATTTACTTTTGCAGTGTCTAATCTGCTATTAGGTCCATTAATTGAATTTTTTAAGTTCAATTATTTTTTATTTCTAGAATTTCCATTTGGTTCCTTTTTATAGTTTGTTCATCAAGATTTGCTGTTTGGCCCTGGCCGGTGTGGCTCGGTTGGGAACATCATTCTGTGCACAGAAGGGTCTCAGGTTTGATTCGCAGTCAGGGCACATACCCAGGCTTTGGGTTTGATCCCCAGTTGGGTGTGTAGGAGGCAGCTACAGGAGGCAAGCGATCGATGTCTCTCCCTCTCTCTCTCCCCCAATTTTCCTCCCTCCCTCCCTGCCCCTCCTTCTTAAGATTAATGGATATGTCTTCGGGTGAGGATTAAGAAACAAACAATTTATTATTTCTACCATTTCTGAGTCTTTTTTCCCCCTCTTGAATACAGGCCATATTTTTCTGATTTTTTGTGTACCTAGTGATTTTTTATTGGATATGGGCATTAATAATGCTAGGTTTTTAAGCATAAGGATTTTATTGTCCTGCTTTAGAAAGAGCTGAATTTTTTCCTGTCAACTTGCATATGGATCATCTTTATCCATTGAGGTTTGTTTCAGTCTCTGTTAGGACAGATAGAAGGCAGCCTTTACTGCAGGGCCAGTCTTGCGCTCCTTCTAGAGAAGTGGTTCTCAACCCTTCTAATGCCACCACCCTTTAATACAGTTTCTCATGTTGTGTGTGGGCGTATCTGCACGTGGGCGGACCCGCCTGGAGAGGATAGAGGAACCGTGTCTCGGTTCCTAAGACTATTGGGACCCCTGTGAAGGGGTCGTAACCCCCAGGTTGAGAACTGCTGTTCTAGAGCATGGATTTTCTAGGATCTTTGTTGAATATCTGTGGTGTTAATCAGGATATCCCTACCCCAGGTGATTTGAACACTATAGTCTTCCGGTCCTGTGGGAGTTCTTGTAGTCGATCAGCTAACTGCTCCCTCCCTGGCTGCTGCTGTTTGCCTGGCTTCAGGGACCTTCTCTGGGCTCTTGTGCAACTTAGTATTTGGCCACAGAGTCAAGGGGATCCCTAGGTGTAGATTAGTGGAGCTTGTTCTCTGGTTCTCTGCATAGCTCCCTTCTTTCTGCTGCCTGCCAAATGAATTCCAACCAGAATGACTGAATTCTATTTGAGTGGACTCTGGAAATTGTCTCCAGATAGTAAGGAAAGGTGATTGTGGGGTTCACCAAGTTTTTCCCTTTTCTCAGTGATCATAGTTCTACACTGCCTGCTGTCTAATGTCTGAAAACAGTTATTTTGTATGTTATGATCAGTTTTATTATAAGTTAGGTAGTTTGGTACCAGGTACTCTAAAATGGCCAGAAGTGGGGGTCTGTGTTATATAGGTTTTTAAAGATACATGTTTTTATTCCTATCCCATTATTACTCTTAATGGTTTAAACACAAATTTAATTAATGTTTCAGACTAAACAACCTGAGCGTTTATTTATGTCTTATATTTAACACCTGTGGACACAGGCACTGTGCTATGTATTTGGGATATAAAAATGAGAAACAGATTTTTAAGTAGTAGTAACTCTAGCTTGTGCTATGATTGGAATTCTTTATTTCTGACTCATGATCCCTCCTTTTAAAAATATATATTCAGCTCCCTCCCTCACTTTCTCAACCAGTTCTTCACATTCTAAATATTACTGATGGATTTAGTTTATTGTTTTATTGAACAAATATTTATTGAATGCAGGCCATGACCCCAGGTACTGTTCTTGGTAGTGATGAATGATATGATGAGCAACATTTACTCATGAACTTAAATTCAATTATTCTCTTTTTTGTTGTTGTTAATCCTCACCCGAGGATGTTTTTCCATTGATTTTTAGATAGAGAGGAAAGGGGGGGGGGAGAAAGAGAGACAGACAGACACATCGATTGGTGATAGAACCTGCAACCCAGGCATGTGCCCTTGACTGGAATTGAATCTGACAACCTTCGGTCCCTGAGAGGACGCGCTAACCGCTGAGCCAAACCGACCAGGGCTCAATTAGCCTCTTGCTTGTGTACCTTTATTTCTAGATGTTATTAAAAGTGCAATTGGCAATTCCTTTAACATTTTCTCTCTCTTTCATTATGGGTATGTCTTGTTGCAGATTTCTTCCTACAAAAGCTTTGCTGGCCTCCCCTCATTTCTTAGGAAATTCTGTCCCAGAGCTTGACCTCATAAAAGTTTCCATGTTTGGGTGCTGTAGTTTTAATTAACTTGAATTATTTTTAAATACTGTTCTTTCTCTTCAAAATCTAATGTAGATTAATATTGTCTCAAGGATGGTCCCCTATTGATATATTAGTAACAAAAAAAGTGGAGCTACTTGTTGGTATTAAACCAGAGACCAATGGCATTTATTTTCACTCAGGGTCTTCTCTAGGCTTTTCTATTTGATGGTCTTCCATGTCTACTACTACTTTTTTGAGTCTTACCATCTCCCATTCTCTGAGATCTGTTCATAAAATGTTTCTCTGTGGAATTATGGCTAATCTCTTTAGGGTTATGGTCTTTACTTACTGAAGTTTCTTGCTAGAATATAATAACTTGAATAGAGTGAGTAAGCTACTTCATTTTTTTTAGTAAACTATTCAGCAACAAAATTTTTACAAACTTTTAAAAAGTTACGGAAACGTGCTTGTTGTGGAAAAGATTCATACAGTTTGAAGGATATAAAAAAAATGCAGATAGGACCCACATTCGTATACTTTTGTCTCCGGCTTGCCCTTTATTATTATTTTTAAATAGAGCAGGAGGGAAAGAGGGAGGAAGAGAGAGAAACATCAATGTGAGAAAGACACATCGACTGATTGCCACCCACACGACCCCAACCAGGGCCGGGGACAAACTGCAACCGAGGTACGCGCCCTTAACGGGAACCGAACCAAGGTCTCTCTGGACCACAGGCCGATGCTCTAACCGCTGAGCCAAACCGGCCAGGGCTTCTTTTTTTTTTAAATCCTCACCCAAGGACATTTTTGCATTTATCTTCAGATAGAGCAGGAGGGGATGGGGGAAGAAACATTGATGTGAGAGAGACACATCGACTGATTGCCACCCACACGACCCCAACAGGGGCTGGGGACAGACAGCAACCGAGGTACGTGCCCTTAGCGGGAACCAAACCCAGGATTCTCTGGTCTGCAGGCCGATGCTCTAACCACTGAGCAAAACCGGCCAGGGCCAGCTTGCTTTTTATACTAATTGGCAGTGCATTAAAATATTATTTTGGAATTGAATTCCAAGTAGTGATTTTGAAGAAACTTTTGTTTAAATATTGTAAGTTCATTATTAAATTACAATATCTGATATTGCTATATGTATTGTGATGTGTTCTTGAGCTAAATAAAATGTTAGAGCTAATTTTAAATTTAATTGAATGAGAATTTCATATAATATGATAGATAGCAGGTTAAACCATCTGAAATTGCAGTTTAGTAGGCCACAGTAGGTCTGATATCAGGACTTTCGTGTAGTTCAACCTAATACTTTGTTGTCATCATCTCTATCATAAGATGAACTGAATCTTTCTCATTAACATTTGAATTAAAAGGGAAGATGGAAACTTGAAGAAGAATACAAACCATGGTGATTTTCTTATTTAAAATCAGGTCGACAAGAAATTTCCACATTAGTTTGTTTGTCTTGGAGTCTTATCTAAAGAGAGGAAACCCCACAAGTGAAAAACATAGTTATTTTTTTATTTTATTTTTTATCTTTATTGTTGAATGTATTACAGATGTTCCTCACCCCCCCCCCCCATTGACCCCTTCTCCCACCCCCTCCTGCCTTTTCCCACACCGTTGTCTGTGTCCATTGGTTACATATAAGTTTTTTGGTTTATTTCTTCCTACCCCCCAATCCCCTTCCCTTTTGAAGTTTGTCAGTCTAGCAACCAATTTGTACTTTTTTTTTTTTTTATCCTCACCCAAGGACATTTTTCCACTTTTTGTTCAGGTAGAGTGGGAGGAGAGAGAGGAACAGAGAGAGAGAGAGAGAGAAACATCGATGTGAAAGGGACACATCGAGTGGCTGCCACCCGCACAACCGACCAGGGCCGGGGTCAAACTGCAACCGAGGTACATGCCCTTAGCGGGAACCGAACCCAGGTCTTTCAGGACCGCAGGCCGACACTCTAACCGCAGAGCCAAACCGGCCAAGGCCTTCCTCTTCTTCTTTACGAAGACCTGTCAACATTTCCTATAATACTGGTTTGTTGGTGATGAACTCCTTTATTTTTTTTCTTCTCTGGGAAGCTCTGTATATGTCCATCGATTCTAAATGATAGCTTTACTGGATTGAGTAATCTTGGTTGTAGGTTGTTGCTTTTTTTATCTCTTTGAATATCTTTTGCCACTCCTTTCTGGCCTGCAAAATTTCTTTTGAGAAATCAGCTGACAGTCTTGTGGGAGCTCCCTTGTAGGTAACTCACTGCTTTTCTGTTGCTCCTTTTAATATTCTCTCTTTGTCTTTAACCTTTGCATTTTGATGATGATGTGTCTTAGTGTGGACCTCCCAGGGTTCATCTTGTTTGGAGACTCTGTGCTTTCTGGACTTGTATGTCTGTTTCCTTCACCAAGTTAGGGAAGTTTTCTGTTGTTATTTTTTCAAATGGGCCTTCAATTTCTTGCTTTGTCTCTTCTTTTTCTGGCACCCCCATGATGTGAATGTTGGTACACTTGTACTTGTCCCACAGCTACTTACACTATCCTCATTTTTTTTTTTATTCTTTATTCCAATTTGATGATTTGCTTCTTAGCTTCATCTGCTCTACTATTGATTCCCTGTAAATTGTTTTTTATTTCAGTTAGTGCATCCTTCATTTCTGACTGGTCCTTTTTTATACTCTTGAGGTTCTCACTAAGTTCCTTGAGCATCCTTATCACCAGTATGTTGAACTCTGCATCTGTTAGATTGCTTATCTTTGTTTCGTTTAGTTCCTTTCCTAGAGTTTTGTTCTGTTCTTTTATTTGGGACATGTTACTTTGGCTCCTTATTTTGGCTGCCTCCCTGTGTTTGTTTCTATGTATTAGGTAGAGTTGCTATATCTCCTAAGCTTTCTAGGGTGGCCTATTGTAGTAGGTGTCCTGTAAGGTCAGTCCAGTTGCACAGCCTCCCTGATCACCCGAGATGGGCCCTTGAGGTGCTCCCCTCATGTGGACTGTCCACCCTTCAGTTGTAATTGAGTCGTGGTTGCTGTTGGCACATCAATGGGAGGGATTTACTCAGGCTGATCAGATGCAAGGACTGGCTGTGCCCATTGACCACTAACTCTGACTGCCTTGGAGGATCAGCTGTGCAGGGGGCCACCACCCAGAGTAAGACTTACTTCAGCAGGGCTCTGGTACTCACTGAGTCTACTCCTTGAGTGTGTTGCTTGTGGAAGTGGTTAGGTGGTGGTACTTCGATGTGGTCTGAAGCTGACCACTCTGTGTGCTGGCTCTGGAGCAAGGTCAGCCTTTGCATGTGTTCTACCCAGGGCCACTAAGCATAAGCTATAAGGCGATCTACAGATGGTTTCTTATTGTGCTGGTCTTGGAGGTGCCCAGGCAAAGCCAAGCTGTGAGCCAAGGCTGGCTGATTCTAGTGCCAGGCCTGGGGCCAGTTAGCTAGAAGTATGGGGCTCACTGAGGCCAGGTGCTGTTTGTTTTGAGAGAATTTAGGAAAATCTGAAGCAAGACCCAAGACAGGCCAATCCTATGGTAAAGCCACTGGGAACAGCTTGGGTGGGCATGAAAGTTTGTTTTGGGCAGGGCCTCAGGGAATCACCAGGGTGGGGCAAACAGTGTGAGCCAGGTTGCTGGAGGTCCCAGATATGGCGCCCATCTGCCTTAACCCTGTGGGGGAAGGGCTCAGCAGAGGAACAATGGCCTCCACCAGCACGTCTGTCCGGGAGAAAGCTGCTTCCCTAGCCCCTCCGCCCAGTTCATCCCAAATAACTCAATTCTTGTTGGTATGTCTCTGGTGCCTTTCAAGCTGCCTCCCTCATGCTGGAGCCAGTCTGGATGTGGCTTCTTTAATTTCGTAGTCGTAGGACTTCCATTCAGCTCCATTTCTGGTGGTTCTGAATGATGGTTGTTCTGTAGTTTAGTTGTAATTTTGATGTGATTGTGGGAGGAGGTGAGTACTGCGTTTACCTACCTCTCCATCTTGATCAGAAATGCTTAAGAAATGTAACTTTTAATTGAAAAACCTACAAAGAAACTCTAGGTCCAGATGTTTTCTTCAGTGAATGTACCACAAAAGGATAACCATGGTCAGATTATATTCTAGGAATGCAAAGGTGGTTCAACATACACAACTCAATTTTTTTCACCACATTAACAGTACATCTGAAAACTTATGTCATTTCATTAGATGCTGAAAAAGCATTTAATAAAATTTAGCATCCATTTGTGAGGAAAAGGTTTTAGCAAACTAGGACTAGAAAAGAGCATCCTTACTCTGATAATGGTTATCAGTTAAAAACCTATAGCAACCACAGTATTGGAAAAATGTTGAAAACTTTCTTTCTGAGATTGTGAATAAAACAGTGGTGCCTGTATCTCCTCTTCTAATTATCACTGTTCTAGAGGTACCAGCAAGTGGAATAAGGCAAGGAAAAGCATAAGGATTGGAAAGGAAAGAAGAAAAAAAGTTTAAAGTGCCCATTAGTGCTAATAGCTACTTAGTAGATAGTGCAGATAAATTCATTATTGCAGAAAATTCTGTTGAATGTGCTGTTCAATAGAAATAACATAAATGCAACCAAAATCCCAACTTGGGTTTATTTGTTTGTGGTGAAATTGATAAGCTAATTCTAAAACATTATATGGACATGCAAAGAGCTAAGAATACCTAAACCATTCTTGAAGAATAAAATATTCTGCTAAATATTAAAACTTCTAAAGCTATCGTCATTTAAACAGTATCTGGTTTTTGTACAAAGATGTAAGAACTCTAGGTAAGTCTGTGTCCAGTAGAACAGAGTAGAGAATCCCAACACAGATCCAAGCACATATGGGCATGTGATTATGACAAAGATGGCATTGCAAGCACTGGAGAAAGTTTGTCTTTTTAATAATTGGTTTGGAGTCAATTGGATGTTTATTTTGGGGGGTTGGAAATGCAGCTCGATTCCTGTTATACATAAACAAGTCAAATTCAAGAACATTGCCCATCTAGATGTGAATGGTAAATCTGACTTAATAGAAGAAAACAGAAATTGTTTATGACATTGGTATAAGGAAAGATTTAAATAGACACCAATTCTAAAGCAAAAGTGATAAGAGATTGTGTTCAGAGTAACTCCAAGCAGTAAGACACTCCTATCTAAAATAATGTTTTAAAAAAGATTTTTTTTTTTAATTTTAGTAATTTGTGTGACAAGTTTTGATAGAAAAATGGTAAAGCAAGTCTTTTTTTTTTTTTTTTTAATCCTCACCTGAGGACATTTTTGCATTTATCTTCAGATAGAGAGGGAAGAAGAGAGAAAGACACATTGACTTGGTTGCCACCCACACAACCCCAACTGGGGCTGGGGACGAACTGAACGTGCCCTCAGCGGGAAGCAAACCCAGGTCTCTCTGGTCCATGGGCCAACGCTCTAACTGCTGGGCCATACTGGCCAGGGCGGTAAACCAAGTCTTATAGGCATTTCATGTAAGTGGATATTCAAGTGGCCAATAAATAAATGAAAAGATGCTCATAGTCACCAGGAAAATACAAGTTAAAATCACAGTGGGCATTACACACCTCTTGTAGTGACTGGAATTAGAAAGGCTGGTGATTCCAAGTGTTGGTGAAGGAGTGGAGCAGGGAGTTTTCATACTCTGCTAGTGGAAAAACTGATTTTTTTAAAAAGGAAAAAAACAAAACAGCATTTCTGTGTTTATCAAAGACATGTAACAGTCTTCCTAATAACAGTATTCATACTAACTCTGAAGTGGAAATAATCCAAATGTCAATCAAAAGTAGAATGGCTAAACAAATCGTCATATGTTCATATAATGGGATACTATAAAGTAATGCTAATGAATAAATCATATAAGCATAACATTAGGAGTAGAGATCCATTTACATAAAGTTAAAACTAATCAGGTTTTGGAGATCAAGATACTAATGTTCTGGGAAGAGGGAAATTGGATTGATTGGAAGGGTCACAGAGTGATGGTAGGGGTTTCAAGGATGGTGGCCTTTTTTTTTCCTTGACACACAGATTCAGTTGATGATTGTTATATACTAATGATCTTTGCATTTTTCCTATATATTACAATAAAGAAGTTTTTTATTTTTTTAAATATTTTTTTAGGGAGAGGGAAGGGAGAGTGAGAAGTGAAAGAGAGACATTGATTGGCTGTCTCCTGCACGCCCCCCTACTGGGAAACGAACCCAAAATCCAGTCCTGTGCCCTGACTGGGAATCGAACTGGCGACCTCTTGGTGTATGGGATGATGCCCAACCACTGAGCCACACTGCTGGGCAACGAGTTTAATCATGTAATGTAGTAATGACATTGATAATAGAAACAGAAGTAATACTTCAAAAAGTACTTTTTATATACCATATTCCATTCTACATGACTATTTGTGGTGTCTCATTTAAACTACCTAACAAACCTAAGGGAATAAGGTTAGTGTTATAATACCTTTGCTTCATAGGCAGGAAAACTGAGACCCAGAGTGGTTAAGTTATTTGCCATTCAGGGCTTCTGTCTTTTTACTGTTTACTTATAAGAGCTATTGCTATTTCTTCCCAGTTTGTTTGTTTTTTAATCCTCACCTGAGGACATTTCTGCATTTATCTTCATATAGAGCGGGAGGGAGAAAGGGAGAAAGAGAGAGAGAGAAATATCAATGTGAGAGAGACGCATCCACTGGCTGCTACCCACACGACCCCATCCAGGGCAGGGGACAAACCACAACTGAGGTACGTGCTCTTAGTAGGAACTGAACCCAGGACTCTCTGGTCCGCAGGCTGATGCTTTAACCACTGAGTCAAACCAGCCAGGACTTGAGTTTTTAACAATACAGATATAAAGCCTCCCTTTCCCCCCCATTATTTGACATTTAGGTTTTCAATTTTTTGTTGTTACAAACACTACTAAGATAAACATTCTTCCTTACTGTCTTTGTGCACATCATCTATTATTTCCTTAGGATATTTTTGTTTTTAACTGAACAAAGTTGCTCCACATAATTGAATTGAGTGTATTTTTTATAATGAGTAATGAAAATGTTTAGAAAAGTTATCTCGTCTCTACCATCATAATAACATTGTCATTTTACTTATTCAGCAGATATTTGTTCATTATATACTATAGGTCAGTTAAGCTCCTCATGCTATAGTGGAGGAAGTCAAGCTAAGGTCTAAAAGCAATGCTAAGGCAGGTGATAGTCAAGTTCACTAGGGTGGAAGACTTGAGATTTGCATTTTAGAAAGTCATTCTAATCATGTTATTGAAGAAATGCCAAGTTACAGATGGGCAGAGTAAAGACAAATAACTATAAGAAATCTATTTAGTCATCTAAATGAGGCAGGGCGGGGGATAATGGGGATGAAAGGAAGAGATTATATTGGAGTGTTCTGTGGGAGGTGGAATCAGCAAGATTGTGTGGCTGTTTGCTTAGGTGGCCTGGGGAGGAGACTCTACCAGACTCCCAGAGCTTTGATTCTGGTGGACTGGGTGGAAGAGAGGTCATCCACTGTGGTAGAAAGTAGAAGTGAAGCTTACATTTGAGGGAGATTGCGCTTTGTTCTCCTCACTTTGCAGAGTCTATGCAGCTTTCAAGTAGAGATGGAATGCTCCATAAGAAGGGCACTGTCCCCATCATCCTTTACTATATAGCATAGTAATTACAGCTGATACTGAGCCATTTATTAATTGCCAGAGCTATTCGAAGTACTTTACATGTATTAAAACACTTAACCTTCACCACAGCCTTTTGAGGTAGATATTATCATTATCAAGAAATTAGGTGTATTGGGCCACACAGCTGGTAAGTGTGGAGCTGAAATTTCAAACCAGCAGCCTGGCTGAGAATCTGTGCTTGTCACTGTTAGGCCAGTGTTGTATATCTCAAAAAAGCATACTTGAGAAAAAGTACTGTGGTACTGAATAGTTTGCTCTATTTTGTGGAGGGAGATGGCTGGTTTAGCTGGTTTATTCAGGAAGACAAGCACAGGTATGATGAGTCCAGAGTTTACGGACTAGGGTTTTATGTTTGCCTTTAAGGCTTTAGTCTGTGATTACAAGTTTGGTTGAATATCAGAAGGGTTTTTGGTGTCCACCCCCACCCCCCACCCCCCCTTTAAGGAAGAATTCACTTTTTATTAGTTAGCTGCCAAATACTTTTATGGGCCAAAGTGTTTATTTTTCATTTCTGCAATGAAAATCATCATCATGGGTGGTCCCAGCCTACCTGTGGGGTAATTACTGGTCATTCATTCTTGTGGTGAGCTTGCCAGGTCTAGGTTCTCTTGGGACTGTTGGAAGAGTCCGGAGAAATCCAACATTCTGTGGATTTGTTTTTGTGTATCATGCTCAACCTTTAATTACCTGTGTCGGTGGTGAGCACCATTAGAACAAATCTTTCATTTGATTTGGGGGATGCTGGGGTTATTGATGGCCATATACCAGGCAAGTGCAAAGCGGCATCTAACCAGTGTTCTTTTGAATTGGTTTCTAAGGAGCCAGATCCATTGGAGAGGCCCTTCACAAGAACTCAAAAGATTATTTATGTAATTTATGGTTCTCAATTGATGAAAATCTCATATGTGAAAATAAATATTAAAGATTATTCCTATTGCTTTACTAAAATATTTACTTAAAATTTTTTCTCTAAATACAGATTTATAGATACTCATTTTAATCACTATATTTTATACCATTTAACATAAAACTATTGTGTTGAGTGACATATTGTTTGTAGTTTTAGAGGTTTTTAATGTCATTGAACATCTTAAAATTCCTTATTTAAAGAAGTATCAGATAGGTCAAAAGATAGAAACATTAGGCTCTGAGTACATCCTGTAATCCTCTCTTATTGTCTTCTTGTAGGAGGAGAGACTTCAGCATGCAAACCTTCATCTGTTCGGCTTGCACCGTCATTTTCATTCCATGCTGCTGGCCTTCAGATGGCTGGACAGATGCCCCATTCACATCAGTACAGTGACCGTCGCCAGCCAAATATAAGTGACCAACAGGTTTCTGCCTTATCTTATTCTGACCAGATTCAGCAACCTCTAACTAACCAGGTAAGTTCATAACATATCAAAAACAATTTGTTGGGCTGGTAGTTTATTCCTTAAAATGGTAAATAGGCAAGATGCTCTAGTGGTTTTTAATTTTACATGTCAGGTGAAATTCTAGATTGACAAAATAGGATGTTAAGTTTGCATTAAAGAGTTTGTTGGTTTTTTTAAAAAACTTTTTTGTGTATTTCACTCAACACAATAAACATCATATCTTATGTTATGACAGGAAGGCGAAAAGTTTTTTCTGAATTTTTTTTTATCCTCACCCAAGGATATTTTTCCATTTATTTTTTTTAGATACAGACGGAGGGAGGGAGGGAGGGAGAAAGAGAAAGACACATCAGTGTGAGAGAGACACATCGATTGGTTGCCTCCTCCAGGACCCCGACTGGGGCCGGGAACTGAACCTGCAACTGAGGTATGTACCCTTGACTGGGAATTGAACCCAAGACTCTTTGGTCTGTGGGCCAATGCTCTAACTGCTGAGCCAAACCAGCCAGGGTGGAAAAAGTTTTTCTAAAGAACGTTAAAGAAACTAAAAGCTTGTTTTTATGGAAAGGTGCTTAAGTAGAAAAATGTGAATTATAGAAGAACAAGTCAGAGTTCAGTATAGAAAACTTATATAGCTGATTTTATGCTTTTATGAACTAGTATGGATACATTTATAAAAGTAAGTACAAAACTCCTTAAAATTAAAAAAATGTAATGCAAATTAACTGTGTTGTTTATTTGATATTTAGACAGAGAGTTGTTTTTCCATAAAACAGTCTAAAGAGAGTAAATACTGAAAGCTCTTGATATACATACATATATTATCTGCACCCATTACAGTGATTTTGTTTGGGGGAGAATTTTTTACTAGTTATATAGTGTGGCATCTGGGATTGAGTCTGTGATGAGTGGTGAAAATAGCTGTTTTTCCATGTACTTGGTTGTTTGGTTTATCACTGTTTTGTTTAGGTCTTTTATTATATCAAGTGAGGATCAAAAACTTGGAAAATTTCAAAGTATTTCTTATACTGGATTATTTGAAGGAAATGTGTTTGGCTACAGTTAAATAATGTCATTATTAGCGGGCATCCTTGTAATGTGTTATGATAAGATTTTGTCACCGATTGAACTCACTTTATATTTATGAAATGTATATAGCATGTGAGTAACATTCAGTTAAGCCGTAAGATGAATTATGGCAGGTCATAGAATTTTTTTATGCAGTAAATTGAGAAGTTGGGTGTTTGAGAATTGGAGCAGTTGGTCATACTGTTCAAGTTTGGAAACTGTTTAGTTATGTACCAGAATAAAATTCTCTGGACATTAAAAAGTAGTAATAGCACAGTGATTCATTAGCATTGTACTCTTTTGTTTTTCTTGTTAATCCTCACCTGAGGATATTTTTCCCATTGATTTGTTTTTGGTGGGCAGGGGGGGAAGAAACATTGATATGAGAGAGAAACATTGATTGATCACCTCCCACACTTGCTGTGAGTGGGGCTGGGGATCGAAGCTGTAACCCAGGTACTTGCCCTTGACCGAGAATCAAACGTGAGACCCTTTGGTGCACAGGTCAATGCTCTAACCATGGAGCAACACCGGCCAGGGCTTCATTGTACTTTTAGGAAACAAAGTATATTAGGATTCCTTTTCCTCTTGTTCAAAAGCAGCCCATCAGGCAGGATGCCTATTTTTATCTGTTTTATAGTGGATGAGACTGACTTCTTTAGGTATGTGTCCAGTAGACTTTGGGGTCCATCCCAGGCTTCTTTCTTCTTAGATAACAATGGTCTTTGAGTTCTAATACCTGGAATTTATGGAGGGCTAGGAAAAATTGCAGTCCTTAAAAGTTATTTTTAAGGTCATTGTAGAAGGCATTTTGGCAAAGTTCCTACTTTTAGATGCAACAAACATGTTACTTGTGAATTATTATTTTAATATGTTTTTATTGATTTTAGAGAGAGAGGAAGAGAAGGGGGGAAGAGAAAGAGAGAGAGACTCTGATGTGAGAGTGTAACATCAATTGGCTGCCTCCTGCAGGCACTCCAACTGGGGATTGAACCAGCGACCCTTTGGTGCATGGGATGACACTCAAGCAACTGAGCCACACTGGCCAGGGAACTTGAGGATTATTTTAAAGTGAGATAATAATTTACTTAGTATATTCATATTTTAAAAACTTATCTTTATTGTTGAAAGTATTACAGATGTCCCCACTTATTCCCCCCCCCATTCCTGCCCCCTCCTTCCTTTTCCACACCATTGTCTCTGTCCATTGATTATGCATATGTGCATATAAGTTCTATGGTTTATCTCTTCCCTCCCCTACACCCCTCTTGCTTCTGAGGTTCATCAGTCTAACAATTTGTACTTCTTAATCTCTTTACCTTTTTCATCCAGCCCCCGAATCCCTCTCCCATCTGGTAACCAACAAACATTTTTCTGTATCTATGAACCTGTTTCTGTTCTGCTTGTTTATCTTGTTTGTAGGTTCAATTGTTGATAGATACGTATTTATTGCCACTTTATTGTTTATATTTTTGATCATCTTCTTCAAGAAGACCCTTCAACATTTCATATAACACTGGTTTGGTGGTGATGAACTCTAGCTTTTTCTTGTCTGGAAAGCTTCATTGATTCTAAATGATACCTGCACAGGATAGAGTAATCTTGGTGGTTTGTTGTTGCTTTCCATCACTTTGAGTATCTCTTGCCTGCAAAGTTTCTTTTGAGAAATCAGCTGACAGTCTTATGGGAACTCCCGTGTAGGTAACTCATTGCTTTTCTCTTGCTGCTTTTAAGATTCTCTCCTTGTCTTTAACCTTTTGCAGTTTAATGATGATGTGTCTTGGTGTGGGCCTCTTTGGGTTCATCTTGTTTGGGACTCTTTGTGCTTCCTGGACTTGTATGTGTATTTCCTTCACCAAGTTAGGGAAGTTTTCTGTCATTATTTTTTCAAATAGATTTTCAGTTCTTGTCCTCTCTCTTCTCATTCTGGTGCCAATGTTGGTATGCTTGAAGTTGTCCCAGAGGCTTCTTACACTATCCTTAATTTTTTGGATTCATTTTTCTTTGTGCTGTTCTGATGGGTGTTTTCTGCTTCCTTATATCCCTAATCGATGGTTTGAGTCTCTGCTTCATCTACTCTACTGGTACCTTATCAATTATTCTTTATTTCAGTTAGTGTATCCTTCATTTCTGACTGGTCTTTTATTATACTCTTGAGGTCCTCACTGTGTTCCTTGAGCATCCTTATAACTAGTGTTTTGAACTCTGCATCTGTTAGATTGCTTATCTTGATTTTGTTTAGTTCTTTTTCTGGAGTTTTGTTGTGTTCCTTCATTTGGCACGTTTCTTTGTCTCCTCATTTTGGCTGCCTCCCTGTGTTTGTTTCTATCTATTAGGTAGAGTCGCTGTATCTCCTAGGCTTTCTAGGGTGGCCTGTTGTAGTCGGTGTCCTATTGGGTCCAGTGGCCCAGCCTCCCCGATCACCCCAGCTGGGCACTTGAGATACACTCTCTGTGTGGACTGTCCACCCTTCAGTTGTAATTGAGTCTTGATTGCTGTTGGCACTTTAGTGGGAGGGATTTACTCAGACTGACCAGCTGCAAGGACTGGTTGTGCCCACTGACCACTGACTTCTGACCACCTTGGAGGATCAGCTTTGCAGAGACCCACCACACAGAGCAAGACTTATTCAGCAGGGCTCTGATACCTACTGAGCACGCCCCTTTGAGTGTGTCATTTGTGGAGGTGGTTAGGTGGTGGTGTTTCATTGTTGTCTGAAGCTGTCCACTGGGTGTGCTGGCTCTGGGGCTTCCTAGGAGATGCAGGCCAAGGTCAGCCACTGCCTGTGTTATACCTGGGGCCACCAGGCATAAGCTACAAAGCTATCTGCAGAAGGCCGCTTCTTGTGCTGAATTTGAAGGTGTCCAGGCAAGGCCAAGCTGTGAACCAAGGCTGGCTGCTGCTAGTGCTGGACCTGGGGCCGTTTAGTGAGAAGTATGTGGCTCACTGAGGCTGGATGCTGCTTGTTTGAGAAATTTTTGGAATATCCAAACCATGAGCCCAGACAGACCATTCCTGTGATAAAGTCACTGGGAACAGTTTGGGTGGGCCTGAAAGTTTGGTGGAACAGGGCCTCAGGAAATCACCAGGGTAGGGCCAACAGTGTGAGCCAGGTTGCTGGAGTCCCAGATAGGGTTCTCCAAAGGAGCAATGGCTTCCACCAGCACGTCTATCCATCTGTCTGGGAGAAAGCATCCTCTTCAGCTCTTTGCCCCATGTCTAACAACTCAGTTCTTGCCCCATATGTTTCTGGCACCTTTCAAGCTGTCTCCCCCTCACTGGAGCCTAGAGGGTGTGAGTCCAAGTCCATGTGCGGGCCTTTTACCAGGTACTGCTTAGGAATCTAGCAGCCTCAGCCTCCCTGTGCCTCAATTCCTGCTGGTTTTTATAGCCAGAAGTTATGTGCACTTCTCTTCCTGGTACTGGAACACTGAGCTGGGGGTCCTGGTAAGGGATGGGGACCCCTTGCTTCTCAGGGAGGACCTTCACTGTCAAGGTATCCTGATTTTTATCCGCCATTCGTGGGTGTGGTGCCAGCCCTGCCGTACCTCTGCCCCTCCTACCAGTTTTGATGTGGCTTTTTAAATTTCGTCGTTGTAGGACAGGGGTGGGGGAACTTCTGGCCTGCATGCCTGCAAAATCAGTTGGTCTGACCCTGCCAAGGCAACCACAGGCGGGGCTTGAAAGTCAATAAATCTAGATGCTTTTTTCATAGCAACATAAATTTATATTAAGTGAATCATAGTAATGTAAATTTTGAGGGAAAGCAAGGAATGTCTATTACGGATAGACAGGACACATGTGAGTACATGATGGGATGCGCACGTATGCTTTTCGACGGCTGCCTGTATCGCGGTGACTCAGAGGACAGTTAGTGCCAGGCTGGGAATGTGCCAGTGAAAGTGTTATCACACTGTGATGAAACTATGGCAATCAGTGGTGATGAGATGAGATGCGATGAGATGATTCCTTGCGACATTGATGATTGCCTCTGATGATTGATGACGATGTTGTCGACTTCTTTGTCGACACAGACAGTAACTCAAATCCAACCTTTATCCACATGTCCACGTTCAGCAGTCCTCGCAAAAAAATGGAATCTCAGATGAAGATTGAGGAAATTACAGTATACAGAAAAGACCTCAAGAATCGATGATAAGGACGTTGGATATGTTCCAAATCCAAGATGTAGGATTAGGACAGCGATCAAAGCAAAATAGTTTCACTGGTAACACACACACTGAATAGTTATTAAAACTTAAATGATGTGATATCCTACAAATGGTGACTACAAAGAAAAGAAAAGTTGATGCAGAATGTTGATCTTTCCAAGAGAAACGGACAAATTACTTTTTCGTTGACGTCAAAGGCAAGCCTGTGTGTCTAGTTTGTGGCAATGTGTTAGCAGTAATGAAAAAAGCCAATCTGTAGTGTCATAGCTTAAAACATGCTGAACTCAGTAAATTGGGAAGCCAAATGCATTTGGATAAAATCAGTGCTCTTCAACGGAGTTTGGAATCACAATAAGCCACTTTCACTAGGCCTTGTGACAGAGACAACCTTATTCATACGAGTTATGTAGTGAGTGAGCTAATTGCAAAGAAGCTGAGGGAGGCCTCCGTGTTTGTGAAAAAGTGCATGATGGCTGCTGCAGAGTTGTTAGCATCAGACAAACTGAAATTGTGTCAGAGGGTTAGCTTGTCTCTGAAGACCATCGCAGATCAGATTACTAATTTAGCACAAGATATTGAAAAAATACTGAAGGATTCTGCAGGAGATTTCAAGTTTTTCTCTCTGGCTTGTGATGAGACATGGGACATAACAAAGACTGTCGAACTGGCCATTTTTGTTCATGGGAGAACTGCAGAGTTTGACATGTGAGGGGAACTGCTGTCACTGGAAGCCATGCATGACATTACAAGAGATGAGGATTTGTTTGAAGACTTGTTTTATCAATGAAAAAACTTGAGCTAACATTTGAAAAGTTAAGTGGCTTTACTATAGATGGAGCTCCAGCCATGGTTGCTCGCAAAAAGGGTTAATTGCATTTGTCAAAAAAGAACTGAATTCTGTCTTGATCCAAGTGATTTAATTATATGCCACTGCATCATACACCAAGAGAATCCTTGTGCGCAGTTGTTTCGGCTCCACAGTGTGATGTCAATAGTAGTGTTCTGCATAACGTTTGTCAGAAGCAGAGGGTTTAACAGCCACCAGTTTAAGGAGTTACTGAATGATCATGACTGAGTACGGTGATCATGTTTATCACTGAAGTGCAGGAACATGCTTGTGAGGTTTTACAGACTGTGGGATGAAGTCAAGCAGTTCATGGTGATGAAGGGAATACCTGTCAAGGAACTTAGTTGTAGCAAGTGGCTATGTGATGTAGCGTTCATGGTGGACATTACCAAGTGCCTCTCAGAGTTGAACGTCAAGCTGCAGGCCCCAACCAGCTTCTCAGCTCCCTGCTTTCAAATGTGAAGTCATTTGAAGCTGAATTAAGGCTGTGGAAAGTGCAACTTGAAATGAATAACATGGTGCATTTCCCCACTCTGGAAAGACAAAAGACTCTATGACACTTGAATATATGCTGGTGAATGTGCAAAACTACTTGAGGTATTTCATGTAAGATTCAAGGACGTGAAAAGTAAACAAATGGAATTGAACATCTTTGTTACACCATTCAGTGTGGAACCAGCGGGATGTACCTACAACACAAAATTGTTCAGCTGTAAAGCAATGATGAGCGGAAAGCTAGGTACAACAACTTTCCACTGCTTGAGTTCTTAAGCGTAAGCAGTGATGAATTTTCCACTTTGAGGAGACATGCATCTGTGTTCGGAACAGCTTACTGCTATGAGCAGTTCTTTTCAAACTTAACCATCGCAAAAAGTCAACCGCTCCAGACTGCAAACCTAGAAAAGCAGTTAACGAGTAGCAACATCATCAATACCAGCTAACATCACACACCTCACCAAAGAGAAGCAGTTCCTGCCATCACATTAGGGGTGAGTTAATTAAATGTTTGACCAAATGTAGCAGGCTAATTTTTAAGTTGATAATTTTGTATGGCTCATGAGTGATGTAATAAATATCCAAATGACCCTTGCCAGAAAAAAGGTTCCTCTACCCCTGTTGTAGGATTTCCATTCAGTTCGATTTCAGGCAGTTCTGAATGATGGTTGTTCTGTAGTTTAGTTGTAATTTTGATGTGATTGTGGGAGTAGGCGAGTATCATGTTTACCTACACTGCCATCTTGATTGGATGTCAGGATTTTCATTTTAATCTGTAAAATACTTAAAGATTTATGTGATGTTAAAGACTGTCTTAAGTATAATATTCATATTCAATATTTATATTATGAGATAATATTCACCCAAATATCTCTGCTAAACCCCATCAATTTCTGAACCTAATAAGGCATTCAGAAGAGATTTTTTTCCTGCAACTGAAGTGTAAACCATTAAAACTGGGTGCTGCTGTGTCATGGTCTACAAGTCATAAACCATGGGTTCAGGGTTTTGTTGTGTGAGTTGATTGTAAGACTTGAATCAGGTCACACGGACCCTTCTATCTGTTCCTTGAATGAGAGATTGGGACCTTAGACTAGGATCTAACATGTGTCCGTGCAGTGTCCCCCAACCCCCCCCCCCCGCAACAAACATATACTCTAGCTATAAAATTCTATAATTTCATTATTTGATTTCATTGTTTCATATTAATGATCCTGTCAGTGTCTTTTATTTATTTATTTATTTTAATCCTCACCTGAGGATATTTTTCTATTTATCTTCAGATAGAGTGGGAGGGAGGGAGGGAGAGAGAGAGAGAAAGAAATATCAACTTGAGAGGGACACGTTGACTGGTTGCTTCACATAGCTGAGGCAAGAGGAGGGGAAGGTATTTCATCAAATTTCCTTCCTGCAGTGAGATCACAGGAGTAGTGGTAGGGGAGTAGTCAGCCTTCAGCTTGGTGAGCTTTTGGGTCTTCTGAACACCATGGACTTTTTTCAGCTGTGGGAGGGAAGAAAGGACATTCTCCTGACTTTGTGACTGTAAGAAGCAGGAGGTGGAGAAAGCATCATATACATAGGGCTGTCCTTGGGTCCTGTATAAATTTGTGAGTGAATGTTTGGAAAAGTTATTTTCTAGAACTGAACTTGTGCTTATTAGTAGCACAGTATTAAAAAACAGATAATTTGGTTACCTATCATGAAATCACAATAAATGTTAGTGAAGGGAGTATTACTTAGTTTGTATACAGATACCCCTAAAATAATAACTTGTGCCAGAGGTATCTAAGAAAAGTAAGGTATTTAGAATTAGCTAATTGATTTGACCTTTCAGGCAGTGTTTTGCCAGTTGTGGAACGAGGTTGGCAATATTTTGTGAAGTGCCAAGCACATAGCATACACTCATATTGAATGCAGAAAAACATCATACTCAGTTGAAATTACATTCGTATCCAATTTTATGTTATGTACTATACATTTAAGATTTTTTTTTTCTTTTTGATTGTGTGATTTTGTTGTTTTGAGTGAGCAAAATTAGTCCCGGGAAGATGTAGTCAGTGGTTTTTTTTGGGTGGTGGTGGTGGTGGTTGTTTTTTGGATGTTTGAAATACCAGTGGAATTGTAAATGAACAAGCTAAAAACTTACAGTAATGGTTTTATACATAACTTTTTTAATGAATGCATGTGCCTATTTTATTGGTATTTATTTTGCATGACTCAGTTATTTTGCCCAGCACGTAGCCTAGAAGTGATTCAACCAAGAGGGTAGAATAGAGGCCTAAAACTGACAAGGGAGCTCCTGGTGCAGTGCTGTGGGTCAGAGCACGCGGGGTTAGGTGTGAGACTGCCTTGGTTCTTCCCATCTCACCTGTGTTCTTCACTGGCTCTGAGACTTTGTCAAGTAATTTTGCACCAGAGACTCAGGTCTCTCATTTGTAAAGTGATCTTGTGAAACCTCACAGTGAGCCTGTACTTCAGTAGTCTGAGCAGGTTCTTGCTGAGTGAATTACCTGCAAGAAAATAATGCCAGTCTCTTAAAAAATCAAAAGGAAATATGTTAAGGGAATCTCTTACTACCTAATTGCTTATAGGATTCATTGGCATAAAAACTAATTGACATGCTTATTACTGATACTGTCTATTCATTAAATTAAGTCTTCAAGGAATAGTGTAAGAATAAAATACTCTGTGAATCTAGCTGTACCTACTATTTATATTTAGAAAAAGAAAATTATATATTATAAAAGTCAATCAGATTTTATTAATTTTTACTATCTTTTCAAATAGCTATAATCACTGGAGTTAAGAAAACTCCTTAAACTTTGTTTGGAACTTTAAGAAGGAGAGGATCATGAGAAGAGATAATTATTAACTTAACAGTAGTTCCATGAATTTATCATCTGGGTAACAACTTTTTAGAGTTTGTGTATAGGTACAGAGGAAACTAATGTTAATTGTGGTTAAAGAGAAAGTACATCTAGGTAACTGCTATGATAACTCTTATCTTTTCCTTTTTTTTAATCCTCACTGGAGGACATTTTTGCATTCATCTTCAGATAGAGCAGGAGGGAGGGAGGGAGGGAGGGAAGGAGGGAGGGAGAGAGAGAGAAACATCGATGTGAGAGAGACACATCAAGTGGCTGCCACCCACACGACCCCAACTGGGGCCGGGGACAAAGTGTAACCAAGGTACGCGCCCTTAGTGGGAACCGAACTCGGGACACTCTGGTCTGTGGGCCGACACTCTAACCGCTGAGCCAAACCGGCCAGGGCAACTCTTATCTTTTCATACCACAAGAAGGGTGATTTTTTTTCTGTTGTGTCCACTGTCATCTTATAATGTTCCTCTTCTTTTTTTTAAACTTGGTTAATTATCCCAAGACTCCACAGACATTTCTGCAAGGCCTTGCTTGGTATGATGTAGTTACTGTCTCTCTGCCACTCAAATTGACCCAAATGTCCTTTGAGAGGGGTTGCATTAGTGACTTCTGACCCAGTAGATTTGACTGGCATAAATGTCTATAAGAGCTAGTGAGGAACCCCAGGATGGCTAGTGGTGGTAACTATAGGTACCTTGATGTAATTAATTGGTTTTGAGGATCTGTTGAGTGCAGAAAGCCAGTTGGGAACCCAAGAGTGGGGCGTGAACAGCAGGGCTAGGATGTGTTAGTGGCAGCATTCCTGGGTGTTTGTATAGAGGACATTCATGCACCTGCTTTATCCACTGTTTAGCAGGAAACTCACAGTTGAACCCTGACTGCCTATTGGATGTTGAAAGAGATTTGGTTTAGGATTGGGGGTGGGAGGAGTTAATGAAGTATGGTTGACATGAGGTTTTTAAAAGAAAGTTTCATTAGCTTTAAGGTGTCCTGTGGAACTTGTGGTCACCGCCTACTGTAATCGTAAGTAAGGATAGTGATTGGTATTATAGATCCATTTGTTTATTCAGATATTTATTAAACACCTGTGTGCCAGGCACTGTTTGAGGCAAAGGGAATACAACATTGAACTTCTTGCCCTTATAGCGTTTTCCTTGTAGTGGAAGGAAAAGGAAGAATAACGAAAACCAGTAAGTGTGTAAATGTGTAGTCTGTCGGGTGGTGCTGAGTGCTGTGGAGAATAAGAGAGCAGGGATGGGGGGAAGGGAATGTGGAGAGCATATTGTACTCACTTGTGTTAAAGAAATGAGACAGGTTTCAGCCTTGCTTACGGCGGATGCTTGTCAGAGGGCAGAGTCTATGGCTGTTTGGGAGAGCTGTATTTCCGCAGCACCAAGTTCCATTCCTGCTCCACAGCCCAATTGCTTTTTGATACCAACTGGGTCTTTTTATTTTCATTTATTTATTTATATATTAATTTGTTTTTGTTACCCAACTGGGTCTTGAAATACTGTCTTAGAAAGCTAAAGTGGGGTTTGTCTTTGACTCTCATGAACCAGGCCAGGCTTTAGGAATAATTCAAAAGAAATTTTCTGTTGGGCTAGTTGTATCGTGGAGAAGCCCTCTTGGCAGCCTGTTCGAGTCTCCTGGAACCAGGGGTGTGTCTGTAATCCCACTGTTTAATTTGGGGAACAGGATGCAAGCCATGGGCAGCTGGGCACATTATCTGCTAATTTCACTGATTTGTTCCAGTGGTTGTTTCAGTGGAATCAGTTGAAAGAGATAACAGAGAGAACATATAATCTAAATGTAGATGTCTTAAAAATATATATATTTATATATATACACAGGTTACAGAAGAGGGAATTTATACCAGTACAGTATAGTTAAAGTGCTAGTCTTTTCTGTCTATTTAAGGTGATGCCTGATATTGTCATGTTACAGAGGCGGATGCCCCAAACCTTCCGTGATCCAGCAACTGCTCCGCTGAGAAAACTTTCTGTTGACTTGATCAAAACATATAAACATATTAATGAGGTAAGACTATTGATTTGTTATAACAAGACTATTGATTTGTTATTGCAATAGAGCAGGGGGATAACTTTATTTTGTGACCTATTTAAATACTATTTTTTTTTTTTTACCCCAATGATTGTCATATTGGTGATTATTGTAAAGATTGGTAAGTTAATGTTTTATAGATGATATACTTATGTAAAAGAAAGAAGATATACTAATAAGGATTAAAAAAAATAAGATAATTGTGGATAACTGTCCCTTCTTTTCTGAGTTGTACTTAATAAATGCTGAGTTATCTTTTTTTGGTGGTTGTTTTGTTTTGTTATTCCTCACCCAAGGATATTTTTCCATTGATTTTTAGAAAGAGTGGAAGGGAGGGAGGGAGGGAGGGGGAGAGAGAGAGAGAGAGAGAGAGAGAGAGAGAGAGAGAGAGAGAGAAACATTGATGTGAGAGAGACACATCGATAGATTGCCTTCTGCGCCACCCCAAACGAGGGACGGGGATCAACCTACAACCCAGGTACATACCTTTGACTGGAAATCAAACCCGAGACCCTTTGGTCCTCGGGCCAACACTCTAACTGCTGAGCCAGAACTGGTCAGGGCATTGAGTTATCATTTTTATAACTTCTCCAAAACAAGAAAATGAAAAATGAGAGCACAGTGTCATTATAAAAATATGTTTATGTTAGAAGTTTGCTTCAAATTTTATGTATCTGTTTCTACTTTTGCCATGGATGTCAGGAAACTCTGAGATATATTTAATAGCCAGCTAACCGGCATTTGGCCTAGTTTATTTGATCTATATTCTTGTGGTTTTAAATTGTGTTTTAAATTTTTATGTATGTTCTATTAATTGCAAGATATATGAAAGCCTTTTTGGGTGGCAGTAGGTAGGATGAAAAACATAGCATTTTGGTTGCTTCTTTTTTTTTTTTTTTAATCCTCACCTGAGGACATTTTTCCATTTTTTGTTCAGATAGAGTGGGAGGGAGAGAGAGGGAGAGAGAGAGAGAGAGAGAGAGAGAGAGAGAAACATCGATGTGAAGGGACACATCGAGTGGTTGCCACCTGCACGACCAGCCAGGGCCAGGGACAAACTGCAACTGAGGTACGTGCCCTTAGCGGGAACCGAACCCGGGTCTCTCCGGACCGCAGGCCGACGCTCTAACCGCTGAGCCAAACCGGCCAGGGCAAAACATAGCATTTTGAATTACTCTTCCAACTTGGCTCTTTGCCACCAAAAATTATTTTTTTAGTGTCTTAGCCCTTTGGCTCGATTGTCATTTGCTTCTTAGCCTAAACTCTAGCTCCATAATTAATTATCCAGTGAGCTTTTCTGGAGAAGAGTGGACATGCGTGTGCTTTCTTTCCTCTTCCAATGTGAGTCCTACATCTTTTCACATTAAAGTCATATCCCCTACCGGCTTTAGAGCCATTTAACTAAAAAGATGTTCTTATATGTGTATAAATTTTACAGCACTTTGATTCTGTTTAATGCCAGTATTAATATGACAAGATGAAATTAGAATGAACGCATTGAGGAACATTTCTGAGTTGAGTTTTGTACACAATGTGTTACAAAAGATGTGCCAAACTAGCTTTTGATTATCTGAAAATATCTGATCAAATGTTAATTTATTAATGTTAATTTGTTAGTATCTGATAAATTTAGAAAGCTGTTAAGCTGTTGTGTTTGTGAAGCTTGTTCATAACTTATTGCTACCTTGTAAACTAGAGTTTTTCTAATTTTATTCTGTGAAACCTGATTTGTAATTTCTTCATTACCAATTACTTGGACTGTTGCCTAGTTCACCTATTATTTTTTACTTGTCTTAGAAACTATTTAGAGCCCTGGCTGGTTTGGTTCAGCAGTTAGAGCGTCGGCCTGCAGTCCAGAGAGACCTGGGTTCGGTTCCTGCTAAGGGCATGTACCTCGGTTTCAGTTTGTCCCTGGCCCTGGTTGGGTCATGCAGGTGGCAGCCACTCAATGTGTCCCTTTCACGTCGATGTTTCTCTCTCTCTCTCTCTCTCTCTCTCTCTCTTTCTCCCTCCCACTCTACCTGAACAAAAAAAAGGAAAAATGTCCTCAGGTGAAGATTAAAAAATTAAAAAAAAAACTTTTATAAGAAAAACAGATATAAGGAAAATAACCCAATCTGTGATAAACCAGAAGGTTTATGCCCTTTAGTGTTAGGGGAAGGGGTGGCTGTTTTTATTAATTGTTACATTTTTATAGGCTTAAAAATTGGTCATGTCTCAAAGGGCCTTTTATATTAGTAAAACATCAGCTTGTACACATTTAAACTTTTCATATATAAAATCTTTTGCCTTATGATCAAATATAAATTGAGCCCTGGCCAGTTTGGCTCAGCAGTTAGAGCGTCGGCCTGCGGTCTGGAGAGACCTGGGTTCGGTTCCCGCTAAGGGCACGTGCTTCGGTTGCAGTTTGTCCCTGGCCCTGGTTGGTCCTGCGGGTGGCAGCCACTCGATGTGTCCCTTCACGTCGATGTTTCTCTCTCTCTCTCCCTTCCTCTCTCTCCCTCCCACTCTATCTGTACAAAAAAATGGAAAAATATCCTCGGATGAGGATAAAAAATATATATATAAATTGAGATTAACTGGAAAGGATCATGAGGGAGCTTGAACATGAGGAAGACGGATTTTGTTTGGCATTTGTTGATTACATCAGCACATGCATATTTTTCAAAATTCCTCATATTACACTTTCAAGATCTATGCCACCTCACTGTATATAAATTATACCTTAGTTTAAAAAATAAATGTAGATTGGGTCCTGTTACTCTTCTGGAATGGGATGCTTTGGGCCAGTTATTTAGCATCTTCTATTTATAAAATGTATAAATAGTATAATTTTAATCCTCACCTGAGGATATGTTTTTATCGATTTCAGAGAGAGAAAGAGGGAGAGAAACATTGATATGAGAGAGAAACATCTATCAGTTGCTTCTCATATGCACCCTGACCGGGGGGATCAAACCTGAGACCCTTTGGTGCACGGTACGATGCTCCAGCCAACCAAGCCACACTGGCCAGGGCTCAACAGTATAATTTTAAAGTGAATTTTATTGTAGACAATTTTCATTGGTTATATCTCAGTGTCATTCTATAATTCAAGCAGCAACTATAAAAATATTTTTATTTTATTTTATTTTTTGTGTGTGTTTATTATAAAGAGTAAAAGTTCATTAATTTCCTACTCTTAGCAGATTTGTCTCTTGATGTTTGTTCCCCTAAGCCTCAATAATGTTTTAAGTTACACAATTAACACTTTATTTTCTCATTTCAGGTTTACTATGCAAAAAAGAAGCGAAGGCACCAACAGGGCCAGGGAGACGATTCTAGTCATAAGAAAGAGCGGAAGGTTTACAATGATGGTTATGACGATGATAACTATGATTATATTGTAAAAAACGGAGAAAAGTGGATGGATCGTTACGAAATTGATTCCTTGATAGGCAAAGGTTCCTTTGGACAGGTAATTTAATGGAATATGCTGGATTTCATAAATTAGAACTTCTTAATGAATAATGTTACACTCTTTCTTCAGTGTAGTATGCTTTTCAATATTTGTAAATAGATCTAAACAGTGGGTATGGATTTGGATTATTATAGTTCTGATCACGAATACAATACTGCCCCTTTCATGTGGGTTTTGTGTAGTCTGTGGATGATTCTTCATTATTAATGCTAGAGCTTTATCTTCCTGTCTAATAGTTCTCTTCAAAGAGAAAAGAATTACTATCTTCAGCTGGCATAGCAGGTGCCCTCTCACTTTTTGGAGGCTTGGAAAGCCAGGGACTGTGTCCTGGGTTTTTCCCTCAACTCATCCTCTAACTCTGTCAGGTCTCTCAATGGGCAGATGGTCTTCAGGATTGCCTCTTCTAGGCCTCCCAGCATCAGCATTGCTAATAGTGTGATGGGGATAATTTTGATGCTTTGAAAGGATCGTTTGGGTAGCTTCTACCTGTTTTTTTCTCTTCATCCTTGGCCTCTTCCTTTACCCATAACTTTCCCTTCCTCACCTGCCTGCCCAGACCATGTGCTAGCCAGTCTACCTCCTTGCACTTTAAAAAAGCTTTTTCTGTGGTTGTGGCTCCCCCATCTCTTTGCACTTGTAAATTCTATTTTACTGAGTCACAGAGTTCTGTCTTGTTTGAGGTGTGATTTACTGTTAATCCCAGAATCCTTTGTTTTGCAACCTTTGTGTAGTGAGCTGGTCATTAACCTGCAATCCAATTATTTCTTTTGACTTTTTAATGTTGAGAATAGGAGGAGTCTCAAAATGACTTGTCCTGAACTACCTTAAAATATTCTTGTTTCTTTGTTTTTGGTTTTTCTTGATCTTTGGAACCTGCATGCTTTTACTTACCTGTTCCTACCTTGTGAGAAAGCAAAATACGCCTCTTTTTAACCCATGTGGAACAAATTTGTCATTTGTCAGTCTGATAATGCATACAGTCTGAAAAATGTTTCCTGTAGGCCATTAGCAGACACAGGTCTGGACCCAGAAAAATCTAAGCTATTAGACTTGTAAAGAAATATGAACAAGGTTGTTAGAAGACCTCTGAAACTCTGGTGTGACTTTGCCAGGCCCTGATGTTACATTTATAATATGTCTGCCCCTTTCCACAATTTCAAGGAATTTTAGTGATTATACATAATTCAGGGACTTAGCCCTTGATTTATTACCTCTTTTTCTTCTGAGTTTAAGGTTTTTCAATGTGTAGGGAGTCCCACTTTATGGAAGTATTACTTGTTTTGTTGGAAGCAGCTTCTGTTTCTCTCTCTGAGTTTCTTAAGGAAAGGTATTTCTGAGACCCAGCTTTTAAGAAAGGTTGTGAACACCCCCGATATAGAGATTGCTGTCTCCACCTTAAAAATTACATCAATGTTTAGGCAGTTGCTATCAACAGGATTTTTTTTACTTATTTGATGTCCACTGTAAAAATTACAGCCATGTAGCCTACTCTCTAAACTTTGTTTTACGTAACTACTCACTCAGTCTCTGATCTCGGTGATATTTTTTCCCCTCTATCACTTTAATTTTCTTATACTCCAATTCCTATAAATCTGTGAAAATGTAGGCCTCTTTGACATCAAACTTCATTTCAACAGGTCAGATTGATGCCTCTTTCCTTTGCTGTGGTGTGCTCAGGTTCAGGACCTGCCACTCACCAAGTAATGTCTTCCGTATTGACTTGGTTAGATTTTCTCTGAAGTCTGCCAGATCCTTGTTAAAAAGGGGCTCCTTCATTTCTTTAGCCAGTGGTTATCCCTTTTGCACCTTGAAGTTTCCCTGGGGAGCCTCGGGGTTGGGTGGGAAGAACTGATGCTTAGGCTCCAAACCAATTACATCAGAATCTCAGTGACTGGATTCTGGGCATTGATAGTTTTAAAAACTGCTTGTTATCCAGGAAGCACAGAGAGTCCCAAACAAGATGAACCCCAACAGGCCCACACCAAGACACATCATCATCAAAATGCAAAAGGTTCAAGACAAAGAGAGAATCCTAAAAGCAGCAAGAGAAAGGCAGCTAGTTACCTACAAGGGAGTTCCCATTAGGCTGTCAGCTGATTTCTCAAAAGAAACTTTGCAGGCCAGAAGGGAGTGGCAAGAAATATTCAGAGTGATGAAAAGCAAGAACCTACAACCAAAATTACTCTATCCTGCAAAGCTGTCATTTAGAATCGATGGACATATAAAAACTTTCCCAGACAAGAAAAAGTTAAAGGAGTTCATCACTACCAAACCGTTATTATATGAAATGATGAAGGGTCTTTTTAAAGAAAAAGATAAAATGTATGAACAAACAAAATGGCAATGAATACATATCTATCAACAATGGAATCTACAGACAAAATGAAGAGGAAGAACAGGAACATTCTCATAGATACAGAGAACATTTTGTTGGTTGCCAGTTGGGAAAGGGGTTGGGGGAATGGATGAAAAAGGTGAAGGGATTAAGAAGCACAAATTCATTGCTAGACTGACAAACCTCAAAGGGAAAGGGGTTGGGGGGGTGGGAAGAAATAAACCAAAGAACTTACATGCATAACCAATGGACACGGACAATAGTTTGGGAAAAGGTGGGAGGGGGGCGGGCGTGGGGAGGAGGGGGTCAATGGGGGAAAATGTGGAACATCTGTAATACATTTTACATCCAACAATAAAGATGTGGAGAAAAAAAAACAAAAAAACAAAAAAAAAATAAAAACTGCTTGTTAAATGTGTGATTCAGGGTCAAAAACCATTGCTTTAACATTTATCTGGTTAACTATTTGCTAAATCAGTAAATAGTTGGGTCCCTATTAATGGCCTTTGTCCTGGAGACCATTAGGATCTGAACTGCAACTCTTGGTTCAGTCAATAGTCAGTGAAAACCACTTGGTCAGATGTTTACATGGGTAGCCTCTGATTTAAAAGACAATAGATGGTATTTTTTAGAATTGAGTGAAATGAGAAATACTGCATTTTTTTATTCCAAGTTTGATTTCAGCTGAGCTGTTTGTACTCTATCATTGACAATATATTTAACCTTGACTGGTGTAAATCATGGGACATACCTTCCATTCTCTTCTTGTAATTCAGTGGTACTAAACCTACAAATTGGAATCACTTGGTATTCTGCCTGTGTCTCCAGGTTTCCTGAATGTGCAGAGTATATATAATATTATAAATATTACTTATTTAATTAGTTATAGTTGTTATACCCGATTGGTAGAGATAGTTTCTTTTATCCATATTGATTTAAATCTTTGTTAGTATGAAACTCTAACTCATTTTAAATGAGTGAATTTTAAAATGAGAGGTGTGCATGGTAATTTGGTTATGAACACTCCTTAGCACTGATTCTTATTCAAAACTGTCAAAATCCTCTAATTATGACATTCAGTGTATATAGGGATGGGCAAAAGTAGGTTTACAGTTGTGAGTTTGCAAAACACAGTTTATTCTTGTATTATATATTAATTATTGTATTATTTTCCATATAAACATCTAAAAATCCACCTTTGCCCACTCCTGGATTTTGGAACTTTCTTGGTAATTTGTATTTTATTTTTTTTTTAGCATAAATTAATTTTCTTTTATATCCCTATGTTTTTATCTATAAAAATCTAATTTAAAGTTATCTACATTTTTCAGATGACTTAGGACCTTTAAAATATTTTATTCTAATACTTGGGATTTAAACCAGGTTTTTCTCTCATTAGAAAAATAGTTGGAAGAAATTTCTCACAGTGTTATTTAGTAAGAAAGATGAAAAACCAAAGCACTTGTTAAAATTCATAATTTATTATTATTATTATTGAATTATAGAATTTATTAAGAAAGCTGTCAATGTGAACAGGAGGGAAAATTTTAAAAAATAACATCTACAGGAAGAGAGCCAAAATGGCACAGGGTGTATGCTATGCCTCCTACGTCAGAGCGACTGGTCATAATTTAATTTTGTATTCTTTTTCTTTACTATTTTTTTTATTTTTAAATCTTTATTGTTGGATGTAGAATGTATTACAGATGTTCCTCATTTTTCCCCCATTGACCTCCTCCTCCTCACTCTTGCCCCCCTCCCACCTTTTCCCACACTATTGTCTGTGTCCATTGGTTATGCATATAAGTTCTTTGGTTTATTTCTTCCCACCCCCCAACCCCTTTCCCTTTGAGGTTTGTCAGTCTAGCAATGAATTTGTACTTCTTAATCCCTTCACCTTTTTCATCCATTCCCCCAACTCCCCTCCCATCTGGTAACCAACAAAATGTTCTCTGTATCTATGAGAATGTTTCTGTTCTGCCTGTTCATTTTGTTTGTAGATTCCATTGTTGATAGATATGTATTCATTGCCATTTTGTTTGTTCATATATTTTATCTTTTTCTTCAAAAAGACCCTTCATCATTTCATATAATAACGGTTTGGTGGTGATGAACTCCTTTAACTTTTTCTTGTCTGGGAAACTCTTTACATGGCCATTGATTCTAAATGACAGCTTTGCAGGATAGAGTAATCTTGGTTGTAGGTTCTTGCTTTTCATCACTCTGAATATTTCTTGCCACTCCCTTCTGGCCTGCAAAGTTTCTTTTGAGAAATCAGCTGACAGCCTTATGGGAACTCCCTTGTAGGTAACTAGCTGCCTTTCTCTTGCTGCTTTTAAGATTCTCTCTTTGTCTTGGACCTTTTGCATTTTGGTGATGATGTGTCTTGGTGTGGGCCTGTTGGGGTTCATCTTGTTTGGGACTCTCTGTGCTTCTTGGATTTGTATGTCTGGTTCCTTCACCAAGTTAGGAAAATTTTCTGTCATTATTGTTTCAAACAGGTTTTCGATTTCTTGTTCTCACTCTCCTCCTTCTGGCACCCCTGGGATGCGAATGTTGGCATGCTTGAAGTTCTCCCAGAGGCTCCTTACACTATCCTTATTTTTTTGGATTCTTTTTCTTTTTGCTGTTCTGATTGGGCATTTTTTGCTTTCTTATATTCCAAATCTATGGTTTGCTTCTTGGATTTACGTACTCTACTATTGAATCTGTGTAAATTATTCTTTATTTCAGTTAATGCCTCCTTCATTTCTGACTGTGCATCCACCATGTCTGACTGGTCCTTTTTTATGCTCTTGAGACCCTCACTAAGTTCACTGATGTTCTCACTAAGTTCATTGAGCGTCCTTATAAGCAGTGTATTGAACTTAGCATCTGTTAGGTTGCTTATCTCCATTTCACTTAGTTCTTTTCTTGGGGTTTTGTTCTGTTTTTTCATTTGGGACCTGTTTCTTTGTCTCCTCAGTTTGGCTGCCTCCCTGTGTTTGTTTCTGTGTATTACTTAACGAGAGGATGGGGCTAGCTGAGACCAGATGCTGCTTGTTTGAGAGAATTTAGGAAAAACCTGAAGCAGGCTCCAAGCCAGGCCTATCCTATGGTTAAGCAAGTGGCAACAGCTGAGTGGGCCTGAAAGTTGGGTGGGGCGGGGCCTCCGGGAGTCAGCAGGGCGGGGCTACCAGTGTGAGCCAGGTTGCTGGAGTCCCAGATATGGCGGCTGTCTGCTGCCCCAGGGAAGGGCTCACCAAAGGAACAAAGGCCTCTGACAGCAAGTTTGTCCAGGAGAAAGCCCCCTCTCCAGCCCTCGCTCCAGTGCCAAACAGCTCAGTTCTTCCCTGTATGTCTCTGGTGCCCTCGAGCTGCCTCCCCTCCAAGCTTAGAGGGAGAGAGTCCGATAAGTCCGTGCGCGGGCCCTTTAAGGAGCTGCCTGGGGCTCCAACTGCCTCAGCCTCTGTGAGCCTCAGTTCCCGCTGGTTTTTCCAGCCAGATGTTATGGGGATTCTCTTCCTGGCACTGGAATCCTGAGCGGGGCACCTGGTGTGGGACGGGGACCCCTCAGTCTCAGGGAGGACCTTTCCAGCTGAGGTGTCCTCCTGATTTTTATCCACCACACGTGGGTGTGGGACCAGCCCGCTGCCTCTGCCCCTCCTACCAGTCTGGATGTGGCTGCTGCTTTAATTCCGTAGTTGTAGGCCTTCCATTCAGCTTGATTTCAGGCGGTTTTGAATGATGGTTCTGTAGTTGTAACTTTGATGTGGTTGTGGTACGCCGCCATCTTGACTGGCCATAATTTATTTTTGAATCAGGAAAATAGTTAATCCAGTTTTATTAAGAAAGTATCTATTTTGTAGACATTTAGAAATACTACCGGGATACAAAAGAAATTCAATTGAAAAGATTGACTTAAAGTTGATTGTAAAGTGGTAAATGTATGATATTGAATGGAAACGAATAGGATCACTTCTAAGTAGGATCATCATAAAATGAGTGAGGTAAAAATGTACAATTAAGATGAATTGTAAACTGCTGGGAAATTGTTGCCATTAATGAAATAGAGAATTATTCTTCTTTTCTTCTCTTTTAGGTTGTAAAGGCATATGATCGTGTGGAGCAAGAATGGGTTGCCATTAAAATCATAAAGAACAAGAAGGCTTTTCTGAATCAAGCCCAGATAGAAGTGCGGCTTCTTGAGCTCATGAACAAACATGACACTGAAATGAAGTACTACATAGGTAAAGAAACAGGCAGGCGAAGCAGTGTGCCCTAACCTATACCAGAAATTTGAGTTAATGGTTATTTTCTTATGAAAATAGGTTGATCTTTATCTTAAAGCGATTGACTAAAAATTCAGTTGTTTATTTCTGTTGTAGGGCTTGGATTTATATAAGTTACCTGATCTGGCAGTAATAATGTACGTTTTTGGAGTGTGCATTCCAAACGGCATACAATTTAGAAACAAATGAGAATAGTGTTTTTGGCGGGGTGGGGGGGGGGGGCGCTTAGTGCCATTTGTTTGCTTTAGTCGTGCACATTTACCCAGAGAGTCTTCTTATGGTAACTTTAACCATTTCTAATGTAGACCAGAAATGAGAAGTAAGCTAATGCGGTTTTAATGGTTATAGAACCGTTTTTGGAATGTCTTGAGTCAAGATCTCAGGCTCCTCAGGCTGTTTGTCAGTTTGGCAGCATTAGAAGCTGTTGTACTGATTACTACAGAAAAGAGATAATAGCCACCACTTACTGAACTCCTACCATATTCTTTGTGCTTTTCTTCCATCATCTGTAATAATCATAGCAGTTCTGTAAGGAAGGTGGTAGCTTCTTTATATCACAGAAGGTTTGTTTAGAGAGTAACAACACCCATGGTCCCAGGGCTCTAGAGGTAGGATGTGAATCTACTACTGCCTCACTCCAGAGGCTGTGTTTGTTTCATTGTCATATGGTATATTTTCTAAAAACAAAAAGAGGAGAGACAGGTGAATTAGGAAAATAGTGACATCATCTAGGGTTGATTGGTATATGGACAAAACATGTAATTATACATTCTTTAAAACTATTCTTAATCAAATCTAAGATGCCAGTGATAGTGACAGTAATATTTTATGTACTACCAAGAAACAAATTGAAGTTCCTGTAGGTGTGTGTACATAGCACCTTCAGAAATTGTGATGGTGTTAATGGTTCTTTAGTCCCTCCAAAGTGATGGAAACAAAAGAATGTATGTTTAAAGGTATATGGTTCAAATACTCAGATTAGATTTTATTTATGAAACACCTTGCTTATGCTATCACTTTTCCTTAGTTTCTTCTCTTTGGATATCTGATATAATTCATAGTAATAACATTAGTATTTAAAACCTTTTTTTTTTTTTTTTTCACACTTACTGAACATTTGCTGTTCACTGTGACTGTTACTTAGTATAAGGGGAGCTCATTTCCATTCAAGGGGCTTAGAAGCACAAAAGCTTGATCTAAGGATGCTCGACTTACAAAGTGGTTTCTGGACATGCCTTCCCTCTCCTTCTCACTCTTGTGTGTTGTATTTTGAATGTTTGATGAAGTTGAGAGAAAATGTTGATGCGTTATTATAACATTTTGACTCCGCTTTATTGAAAGAAAACATGGCAGACATGTAGTAAGTACTTGATAAATGTTAGCTACACAGTTCTTATAAAATAACAGCTATCTTTTTTGTTTGTTTTTTTGGTTTTTTTTTTTGGTAAACTGATGAATGATCATTAATTGTGTAAGTCATTACAGATATTCTTTTGGATGAGTTTTTTTTTTTTTTTTTTTTTTTTTCCGTTCGTTCAGGAGGATAGTGAATGCAGTGTCTCAAGAAACTGAGGTTCTATATTGGAGAAAAAACAAAGAACTTTAGAATTAGCCCTGGCCAGTTTGGCTCAGCGGTTAGAGCGTCGGCCTGCGGTCCGGAGAGACCCGGGTTCAGTTCCCGCTAAGGGCACGTACTTCGGTTGCAGTTTGTCCCCGGCCCTGGTTGGTCGTGCGGGTGGCAGCCACTCGATGTGTCTCTTTCACGTCGATGTTTCTCTCTCTCTCTCTCCCTTCCTCTCTCCCTCCCACTCTATCTGTACAAAAAAAAATGGAAAAATATCCTCGGGTGAGGATAAAAAAAAAAAGAACTTTAGAATTAGACACAGACACACCAGTAGAATTGATACCTTAAAGTGTGTTTGAAAGTCCTATTGCTCTTTTGTAATGTAAATAATTTATAATTTGATTGATCAATGTAGTTTAATCAGATGAGTTTTATAGTCTTATATCTTTGAACCCTTAAAAACATCTTACCATCTAGTCTAGCATAATCTCTTACCTGGATTATTTGGTAGCTGCCAAGTTCTAGTTAAAAGAAAATTCGGTTTAGGTCTAGAACAGAGTCTTGCTAACCTTCTATTTTCTCCAAAGTTTAGTTAAAAAGACAACAGATATACTTGTGTTTGAGCATTCTTTGACAATGTCTTTTGTGCTTAGCACATTGTAGATATGTAGTGAGTACTGAGTAGGGAGGTCAGGTGGAGCTGAGTGGACTGTCCTTCCATTAGAAGCATTCTAATAACAGAGCTTCTCTGAGGGATTTTCATAATCACATTGGAATTCTGACATCAATTACCTTTTGCATTCCTTTTATAGCTACTGCTTCCTCAAATTAAAGCTCTTGCACGGGCCATGTCTGTGGGTGTCTTATTGTCACATGGAGCTGTGTTTTTAGTTTTAACCTGTGAACTTCAGTGATTAAGAGCAGATGTTATACATTCTTATGTAACCTTTCAAGATTCTTTTTATTTGCGGTGTGTTGATTTGTACTATAGACTCCTATAGAGTCATGTAGCATTTGTATTGAGTTATTCTAATTTTAGATCATGTGTATCAGGCGTGATCTGAAAACAGTGATGTTACCAGGACAACTCAATGTATTCTCATCCTCAGGGATCAGACATTGAATACTGCCACAGATATTCCAGATAGATATGTAGAGAAACCTGTTTTTACAGTACTAAAAGACCAGAATGAAGGTACCCTTGACAAATGGTGGTTTTATGTCACTCCAGTTGAATTACAGTGCTCAGTTTGGTGTAAGAATTTTTATAGGGAAAGGCAGCACTTTATTGAGTGACCTCATTTGATGTGAAGTCAGTGTTGATACTTAAAGCACAATCTTTGAAGCAATTTAACGAGTATTAAGCTTTTATAGAGGGTCAACAGTGGTAGCAAGTAATGTGTTCTCTACTCTTTCTATTCATAAGCCTACTTATCATTTCTTCTTGTAATTGAACTTTATTTCGAAGTTTTTCCAAATCTTCAGTGTTGCACAAGATGACCCATGTATCAGTATGATGAACATGATCAAATGCTTTATGAATGCTGTACCTTCCAAAGCATCATTTTCACACATTTGCTATATTTACCTAAAATAAAAAGAAAGTCTGTATTTTCCTTTGACAGTTTTCACAGAAAATTGATTGTGAAATCCAAGGCTCAGCAAAGTAGATTGTGTATGTATGTCAAAGCCCTCCCAAAGAGGGCTGCCTAGGACAGCATAGTCATAGACCCGAGATCCTGGAGGTTGAACTTAGACAGATCAAGTTGTGAGTGAAGCAGGGCTATCAGGAGGTAAAAGGTGCTTTCTCTACAAGTGAGGGTAAAGTTTCTGAAGTGTTCTCAGGACTGTTTGTCAAGTTGCTACTCATGTTTTTAGACCTAACAAATTTTTTAAAAAACAAGGCTTTTTTTTTTCTTTTCTTTTTATCCTCACTCGAGGACATTTTTCCATTTTTTTTGTTCAGGTAGAGTGGGAGGGAGAGAGAGAGAGAGAAACATCGATGTGAAAGGAACACATCGAGTGGCTGCCACCCGCACAACCAACCAGGGCCGGGGACAAACTGCAACCGAGGTAGCGCCCTTAGCGGGAACCGAACCCGGGTCTCTCAGGACCACAGGCCGACGCTCTAACTGCTGAACCAAACCGGCCAGGGCTAAAAAGGCATTTTGATGGTACTTCTTACATTGTATTGCTTATTGGCAAATAGTGTACCTGTTTAATTCAGCAGATGAACAACTTAGCTATTCTTTACTGATTAAAGAATTTGCTGTTAGTGCAGAATGCCGATCTCCAAATTTTATCTTGATTTTTACTCTGCGTTTGACATTGTTATGTTACAGATTGAGGGTTCATACATACATTGTTCTCATTTTATTGGTTTTTGTATAATTTAAATCGAAACTCTTTTCTCTTTCAGTGCATTTGAAACGCCACTTTATGTTTCGAAACCATCTCTGTTTAGTTTTTGAAATGCTGTCCTACAACCTCTATGACTTGTTGAGGAACACCAATTTTCGAGGTGTCTCTTTGAACCTTACACGAAAGTTTGCACAACAGATGTGCACTGCACTGCTTTTTCTTGCAACTCCAGAACTTAGTATCATTCACTGTGACCTAAAACCCGAGAATATCCTTCTTTGTAACCCCAAACGCAGTGCAATCAAGATCGTTGACTTTGGCAGTTCTTGTCAGTTGGGGCAGCGGGTAAGTACATTTCAGGAGTTGTGAATTAAATAAAATTAGGTGAAATAGTGTCAGTTAAATATATGAATGTTATTAATGTGTATGCAGTATGGAGGTAGTTATAGGATGATTATCTTTAAAATGTAGGATTGAATCACCTTGTGTTGATACCTGTTTTGTGGAAATACCTCTTAAAATGTGAATAATAATACTTTGAAAAGGAAGGTACTAGTTTTTCAAAGTGGACTTTTAAAAAATGTATGCTAAAATACTGAAAATAAGAAATTAGTGAATTAAATATTAGCTGATTTGTAACTAGTTCTCAAATAGAAGTTTAAGTATAAATTTGGGAAAATTCTAGTACTAGAACATTGACTCATTGCTATAAAATATTTCCCTAAAGATGGGTCAAGATAAAAGTTTTTCCTCAAAATCTGATGGGTTAAAAAAAAAAAAATCAGGTAATTTTGCATTGCACATGGAAATATAGTATAGAAATTACACAGTTGATAGACATACTTGTTTTGATAAGTACATTTAAATTTTTTTCATATATAAATTTTTGTCCAAACACTTGTCCAAACTGGTTTCATTCAGACTGCTAAAAAAAGACATGTCTAGCAAAAACAAGATTTAGTTTTAGCTGATTTAGGAAATTTTTCCTATTTTTTGGGGGGGGGTGGGTAGCATTATTTCTAGCATTACTCTGACCAGTGTGTTTTAGGTGTAAAATAGAAATTATAGGTTATTCTCTTCCTAGAAGGAATTAGAATCACCATTTGATAGTATTTTTTCCATTTTAAACACTATTCCTTTTGAAAGTATTGAAACTGCATTTCTTTAAAAAATAAAAAGGAGAAAACCCAACTAACATTTATATATTCGTGTTTATTCTGGCTTTCCATTTTCTATTTTTCCAGATTAGTGAGATTTTCTGTCCTGTCCAACTATTTTCTGGGTTTTAAATACAGCAGGTTAATTTAATATTGAAGGTTTGTAGCCAGCTAACAGGATTGTCCGACTTTCTGCACCCCCCCCCCCCCCAAATTATCTTATGGCAGCAGTGCAATATAGATCACTGAAATAATTTTTTTAAAAATTGAAGGCATAGGAAACAAAGTTTGCAGTGTCAGATGCCTTTGAAAATCAAGAGATGCTCTTAGTTGTTCATGTGGGATAAAGTATATATTGTGACTGGGAAATACTCATCTTAAGAATTATTTGAATAGATTTTAGACTTGGAAATTGTTTTCTCTGTTTGAACCAAACCATATGTTCTGTCCTAATAATTGAACACTACTATCTCTCTCCAGCCAAACGGAGACAACTATCCCTTTAGCTCAGTGAGTTTTAACCATGTGAATGTATGAGAATCACGTGGCAAGTCATTTCCAAAATATGCTTGCAGTGACTATCACTAAGATCTCCTGGCTCAGTGTCAGAAGGTAGCAGGGCAGGTGTGTTTCAGAAAATGTTAGTCTTTGGGGCCTAACGATGCTGTTGGCTTATAAAAATTTGGAAATGTAATAGTTCTTGCTGGTCTCTTTGAATTAGATTTTCTTTTCTGAGGCCTTGAGGTTGGGTTGACCTGCTAATGGAGCATGAGATTACTCTTGGAGACTTGGCTATAGTTTTAGGTGGGAGTCACAGAAACTCTTTTGAGAAAGCCAACACCACATTACTTACTGGCTGCTTCATTTGAGAGTTTGCTTAGAAAGTGTAGTTAGGAGGATTTTGTTTCTTTTTTTATCTTTTTTCATAAAACTTTCTTTACTTTGCTGATATTTCTAGATACGAACTTACATTGGCCAAGTGAATTGGTCTCTCAAGATATTTTCAGATTACTTCATTGAAAATAAAGTCTTAGGTTGAAGTGGGAGGGGCCAGGGCAGAGAAGTGATTAACCAGAAACAGCTCCCTATTGCATCTTCATATGACAATGTTTCTAGGGTTTATCTGTGATACTAGTGTAGGGCAGATGTCTGGATTTTTTTGTTACATTGTACTTAAGTTAACCAAAAGAAGGTGAACTTTATAAATACAGTTTAGTTGTTAAGTCTATGGTAAACCAAGTGCCAACCATAGCAACGAAGAATAATTAATAGGGAAATTAATTATTCTCAATATGGCATAGTTGTTTGTTTTAAGATGTATCTTGATTACCAGTTAGGATTGGACTAAATGAAAAAATTTGAATTTTCTATAGTTTGCATTTCACGAGCAGATTAGCCACTCCTTGGACATGTTTAGTTCTTCAAACAATATAGTCTGATTTTGAAATTAGGAAATAGAACCCTAATATAGGAGTTGGCTAATTATTTTTTTTCTGTTAAAATTAGATCAGTGTTCTTAATTCGTATTGACTACAATTAAACAGTTTATTTTGGAATTAATACTATTTTGAAATATATTTCAGATATACCAGTATATTCAAAGTCGCTTTTACCGGTCTCCAGAGGTGCTACTGGGAATGCCTTACGACCTTGCAATTGACATGTGGTCCCTTGGGTGTATTTTGGTTGAAATGCACACTGGAGAACCTCTGTTCAGTGGAGCCAATGAGGTATGTGGTGCACTGCTTTAAAAATTCTGTTTCTGTTTTCATAATTTCCTTTTGTTTTTAGTCTATAACAGTGGAATCTGAAAGTTGTTTTTAGGAAAAGATATCTGTTTACCAGTGTAATCATTCAAATGTTAGGACACTTTTGAATTTATATTTTTTTCAATTATTATATAATGGTGAGATGGGAAGTGAGATCTTTTAATCTGCTAGTAAAGGAGAACAATAAAGCAGAATATGTTAGGTATTTTGATACACATTTTACAGATTTTAAGTATAATAACAGAAAAAGATGATAAAGAATGCATGAGGGCCACCTGACAACAGTATAAACTCGCTATACATTTTGATACTATGATTTGGAATTAAAGAAGTGATGATTAGTAGGGTTGATGGATATTTAGTCTGAATAATTTAGAGTAAGTTAGTGTTAATTGAATTTTAGAGCTACAGACTGTGTAATTCTTCTAGTCCACAGATTTTCTATTTGTCTTCTTAGAAGATTTTTGAAGATCAGAGGGCAGTACTTGGAAGGGCAAGGGAGAAATCAAGCTCCCTTGCTTAGAGGAATTGGGCTTCCACTGATTTTAAAACTATTCACTGGGGGTAGTGAAGGGGGAAGGGGGTCAAATATATGGTGATAGAAAATGATTTGACTTTGAGTGGTGGACACACAATGCAATATACAGATCATGTATCATAGAAATATACACTTGAAACCTGTATAATCCTGTTAACCAATGTCACCACAATAAATTTAATTAAAAAAATAAAAGTATGCCTCCTTAAAAAAATAATTCACTTGTGTTTTTTAATTTTTAAAGAAAAGTTAACCATTGCAGCTCTTGATCAAATCATTTATAAATGAGAAAAGAAAGGCCAACAAAATTTAATTACTTGAACTGGGTTATGCAGCTGTTAATAGGTCGAGCTACTGTTTGGCAGTAAGTGCCATAGTGTGTGTGTGTGTTTGTTTTAATATAAATAATATTACTGCAAATTAGTTTCTTTTCATGGGCTTAACCAATATCAGGACTACCTGAAACTTCAGTGGTTCCATCTCACTCATTGTAAATGCCAGAATCCTTTGAGTAGGTCAGAAACCCCTTCCTGTGACTTCTGTCCTTTCTCCTACCTATTTCCTCCTCATCTACCCTCACTTTTTCTGACCCAGCACACAACCTTTTCTGGTTTTGTGGAAACAGTAGCCACAGGCCCATACCAGGGCCTTTGCATTTGTTTTTCCCTGTGCCTGAAATGTTCTTTCTCCAGATAACGCTTGGCTTCTTCTTTTTTCACTGCCTTTCAGTCTTTGCTCTCATGTCACCCACCTTCTTCATGACACCTTTCATGACACCCTATTTTCAGTTGTACTGCCCTTTCTCATTCCCCACCCCCTTTTTATTTTCTCCGTAGTTCTTAGTTGTCATCTGACATGATATATTTATGTATTCTTTTATTTGTGATCTCTTCCCCTATAATGTAAACTTTTTAGTAGGGAGTTTTGTCTGTTTTGTTAATTGCTATTATTTTACTGAGCATGGTTTTTAGCATATGGTAGACTCAGTAGTTGAATGCATCTGTACTTAAAACTGTTTATTAGATCTACACTTTTTTAAGCCCCTGGGATTTTTTTTATGGTTATTTAACTAAAACTCTAAAAACTTAAACTTATAAAACTCCCTCCATTCCTTTTTATCATTTGTATCCGTGACTACCTGACATTCCACAGGTTTATGTGTTTATTTGTTCAATTGTCTGCCCTCCCCTCTGAAATGTTGGGCTCCAAGGAGAGCAGGGACCTTTATCCCTTCTGTTCATTATTGTATACTCAGAGCCTAGAGGAATGCGTGGCACACAGGGGAAGCTCAGTTTATTTACTTACAATTTATGAATGAATGAATGAATGAATGAATGAATGAATGAATGAATTGATGAGCAGAAGTAGGATGTACTACCACAGAAATTACAGGGTTTTTTGTTTTTGTTTTTATTTTTAATACAGGTAGATCAGATGAATAAAATAGTGGAAGTTCTGGGTATTCCACTTGCTCATATTCTTGACCAAGCACCAAAAGCAAGAAAGTTCTTTGAGAAGTTGCCAGATGGCACTTGGAACTTAAAGAAGACCAAAGATGGAAAACGGGTAAAATAGGGAAACATTGTTTTTGAGCCTTTGTCATTTCTTTCACTGGAGCTGTCTTTTTATAGCTCATTTTGTATTTACTTGAAATCAGTGTTAGAGTAAACATTTCAATAACTTAGGTATATAATTTCTTCAAAAGCTGGATATAGTTTGACCTGAATTGTCTGTAGGGAGCAGTGTTTGCTTGATGGTCCGAGTTCTCTAAGGCTTCATTATGACAACTGTATGTCTGCCTTTGGAGACAACTGATCAAATCACCATGCCTTGTTTCAGCAGTAGAATCACTGAGTTTGACCTTGTTTCTCACAATTTGAGTATATAGTAAATTCATAGTTAATAGTACTGCAGCTGTGAACAGTAGCAGTCATAATTGCAGCAAGTGGCTTTATTTATTTTTTTTAGTTCAGATAGAAGAAAAATAATTTTGACTTAAGCAAAATGTGACAAAAATATGAACTGACTAGATGGTTTGGATTTACATTCCTAGCTTGATGACATGGATAGCAGGAATTTCACATCTTTAAAATCTTTACAAGTAAGGTTTTTAAAACATTAGATTTGTTTTAGTGATTTCTTTTATTTGAGAACTTTTTTAAGATGCCTAAACTATATCAGTTTAATAGCTTGATGGCATTCTGGCATGTTGATTTACCTTTTTGTTTTATATATCTGAAAGTAATCATGTATTTTATAATCTAGTTTATTTTATTACAAAATGAATATAATACATAAATATGTAATTATATATTTTATTTAAAAAATTTTTTCTTTATTGATAAGAGAGAAAGAGGAAGGGAGAGGGAGAAATAGAAACATCCATGAGAGAGAACATTGATTGGCTGCCTCCTGCATGCCCGCACTGGGGATCAGGCCCACAACGTGGGCATGTGCCCTGACCAGGAATTGAACCAGCTACCTCTTGGTGCATGTGTCGATGCTCAACGACTGAGCCACACCGACCGGACATGATTTTATATTTTATATATATATTTTATATATTATATTTTATATATATATCAGATGCCTTGTGATTGTAGTTTTGCATTTTTATTTTTTTTTATTTTTTAAAGAGAGCTGATTTTACGTATTTATTTTATTCCTTTTTCTTTATTGATTTCAGAGAGAGAGAGAGGAAGGGAGAGGAGGAGAGAGTTAGAAACATCTATGAGAGAGAACATCAATTGGCTGCCTCTTACATACCCCCAACTGGGGATTTGGCTCAGTTTATGAGCCACCGGGAATCGAACCGGTGACCTCTTGGTGCATGGGTCGACCCTCATCCACTGAGCCACACCAGCTGGGCTAGTTTTGAATTTTTAACATTTAAGAGATTTTAGTTTTACTTTAGTTTTTATTTTGCTCTTGCATTTTAGCGATGCTGCCACCACATGTCATTTCCTGGGAACTGAAGATTATTGTTGTTTGCTTTAATCCACCTTCATAGCTATGGAGTCTTCACTTTTAATATCAAGTGATTTTCTTTAGAATATTTAAGGCTATATATGTAATTGTATCTTTCACAACTGATTTGTAACTTATTGCATTCTGCCTTATTCTCTAAAGTTCCAGGCAATGCAATATCCAGCAGCTAAATTATGCCTACTCCCCATATGGAAGGGATGGAAAATACCAAGCAGACATCCTGAGTCCTTTTGCCTTTTTTCATGTAGCTTATCAATCATGGTCCCTTTTCCCACTGAACCAAAGCCAAAAAACACAGCCTGGGAATCCTTAGCTTCACCAGCATTCAAGGTAGCCACTACTGGTTGACTTTAATTGGCATGGAGGATATGAAACTTACTTTATCTCTTTGCAGTACAGGCTGCTGCTACTTTTTTGAAGTTGTCTTTTTTCTTACGCTACTTTTGTTCTTTTTCTAAGTAAAATCTGCATCCCATCTTATTTCCCAAATGTCTTCCTTATGAAACCACAGTTAAATCACCATGGGCTATATAACCTGTCATTTTTTCTAAATCGAGCTATAATTGTTATTATTGCTAATTATTTCTGGGGTGGGGGCATTTCATAAAAGAGTAGACAGATTTTTTTCCTAAAACTAAAAGTATCAGTTTAAAAACTTTTTTTTCTTTATTGATTTTAGAGAGAGAGGGAGGGGGAGGGAGAGAGAGAGAGAAAAACATCGATGAGAGAGAACATCGATTGTCCGCCTCCTGCATGCCCCCCACTGGGGATTTGCCCCAGAACCTGGGCATGTGCCCTGACCGGGAGTCAAACCGGTGACTTCCTGGTGCTTGGGTGGATGCTCAACCACTGAGCCACACCAGCTAGGCAAACTAAACTCTCTTAACCTATAATTAAATAGATTTTTATGAGATTTCCCATAGCCGCAATTGACAACTGACTTAAGAAACTTAGTTTTTAAAAGTATAAAGTAACTTTCTCGCCCTGGCCAGTTTGGCTCAGTGGTAAGAGAGTCCCGGGTTCGGTTCTCCCTAAGGGCATATACCTCGGTTGCAGTTCGTTCCCCACCCCTGTTCGGGTCGTGTGGGTGGCAACCAGTAGATGTGTCTCTCTCACATCAAGGTTTCTCTCTCTCCTCTCTCTTTCTTTCCCTCTCTCCCTCCCGCTCTATCTGAAGATAAATGCAAAAAAAAAAAATGTCCTCGGGTGAGAAGAAAAAAAAAAGTAGAAAGTAACTTTCTCTTTAAACAGAAATAAATTTTGTAGCCCCCCACACATACCCCTACAAATCTATAGCCAAATGGTTACATTATGAAGGATGTACAGGAATTTTAACCGTAAGTATAAATAGATGTGCATATACTACCCATTAGGTATCAGTGCAGCTGATTTTCTTAATTTTATTTTTACTTTTAATTTCTCATTATGTTACAAGAGCCTATTTTTAGCTTCCTGTTTATGAAATCCATATCTGCTGTATTTTTTCCTTTGGTGGGGAAGGGGAATGAATAAGACTATAAATTGTGCTCTTTTATTCAAGTTTAATTTATATATAATTAGGCATTTTTGAAGTGTTTTGTTTGTTGGTTTTTAAATTTTATATACAATATATCTACTACCTAAAAGGAGATATATACAGGGGTGGATTAAAGTAGGTTTACAGTTGCATTGTGACATTCTTTTGAGTTAATAAAACTTATAATAATCATACCTGTAAGTTATTTTTCCATTTGAACAACTGTAACCTGCTTTTACCCACCCCTGTATTTCTACTGCCCGAAAAGTTTCTCATCTCACCCCCGCTTTCTGATTTCTATCATTATAGGTTAGTTTTTCTCATTAATAGGCAAAATTCATATAACTGGAACACTATAGTATTTATTATTTTGTTTCTTTCACTTTACAAACATTGTTTTTGGATATTCATTCCTCTTGTATGTCTTGGGAGTTATTTCATTGTTTCATAGCGTTTCATTGAATGGAAACACCATAATATATCTATATCTACATGTTGATGGATGTTTGGTTTAATTCCAGTTTTGGATATTATGAGTCAACAAGGCTAGTGGAAACATTTTTGCATAAATCTTTTGTATAGGCATGTTTTCATTGAGGTGGGGTCATTACTTAAAAGTAGAATTATTGCCAAGTTATAGGATATATGAGTGTTTACCTTTGTCAGAAAATACTAAACAATAGTTCAGAGTTTTATCATTGTACATCCCTGCAGCAAAGAGGGCTCCAGTTGCAGGGCGTCCTCACTATTTGATGTGGTTGGTCTTTTTTATTTTAGCCTTCAAATGGCTATGTAGTGGTTTTCGTTTGCATTTCCCCATGACTAAGGATAATGACCACCTTTTTCATGTGTTTACTGGCTATCATGTCTCTTCTTTGATGGCAATCTTTCCATTCTTTTGCCCTTTTGCTACTAGCTTGTTTAATTTTTGAGTTGTAGGTGTTTTTTACACACAATGGATGTTAATCCTTTGTCATATATATGTCAACATTTTCCCCAGACTGTGGCTTGCCTATTTCTTAGTGATATCTTTTAATGAGCATAAAATTTTATTATTGGTGAAATCAAATTTGTCAATTTATTTTATGAATACTTTTTTATTTTTAAAGAAATCTGCCTTCTTCAAGTTTGTGAGGGTATTCTGCCATATTTTCTTCTAAACATTTTTCTGATTTCAGCTTTTACGATTAGAGTTCTGTGGTCTGTCTTGAATCAGTGTGTGAGTATGGAATGAGGTGTAGGAGTTGAAGTTTATTTTTTCCAGATGCTTACCTAATAGCAGTGTCCTTTGTCAAGAACAGTTGCCTTTCCCTGGCTGGTTTGGCTCAGCAGTTAGAGCGTTGGCCTGTGGTCCGGAGAGACCCGGGTTCGGTTCCCGCTAAGGGCACGTACCTCGGTTGCAGTTTGTCCCCGGCCCTGGTTGGGTCGTGCGGGTGGCAGCCACTCGATGTGTCCCTTTCACATTGATGTTTCTCTCTCCCTCCCACTCTATCTGAACAAAAAAAAAGGAAAAATGTCCTCGGGTGAGGATAAAAAAAGGATCCGTTGCCTTCCCCTGACTTTGCACTATTGTGCAAAACAAAAATTATCTTTTATGTGCTGATCTGTATTTGGATTTTATTCTGTTTCATTGGTCTGTCTATCCTTAAACCCATACCACAGTGCTGATTGTAGCTTTGTGTTAAGTCTTGAGTTCAAGTACAGTTGAGCCTTGAACAGTGCAAAGGTTAGGGTTGCCGACCCCGCTGTGCAGTTGAAAATAGGCATAGATTTCTAACTTTTGAGTTCCCTTAAACTTCACTAATAGCTTACTGTTGACTAGAAGTCTTACTGATTACATAAAAGTTGCTTATATACTGTAATATTATAATACAGTAAGTTAGAGAAAAGAAAATGTTAAGAAAATCATAAGAGCCCTGGCCGGTTTGGCTCAGTGGTTAGAGCGTTGGCCTGCGGTCCAGAGAGACCCGGGTTCGGTTCCCGCTAAGGGCATGTACCTCGGTTGCAGTTTGTCCCCGGCCCTGGTTGGGTCGTGCGGGTGGCAACCACTCGATGTGTCCCTTTCACATTGATGTTTCTCTCTCTCTCTCCCTCCCTCCCTCCCACTCTGTCTGAACAACAACAATAACAAATCATAAGAATGAGAAAATACATTTATAGTACCATACTGTATTTATCAATATTGTAAACTTACATCATCTTTTTACAAGATGAATTGCCTGTCATTACCTACATCAATGTTGTTTTATATGTTACAACACACTGTAGATGTTCTATGTATTACTAATACTAGACATCAAAAATGAAAGACAGATTCATACTTATAAAGGTCTAACGATTCATGGATTGATAAAAGAAGAAACAGTAATACAGTTGCTTATAGTAGCCTAGCCTATAACTAATGAATGAATTATCATAAAATGTTTATGGCATATGGTATTACAGTCATACTTATAAGATAGTATTGGAAATATTGTTAACATTTTAAACAAAAATCACTTACCTGTGATGATAAGCTGATATGTAGTTTCTCCAGTTAGAGAGAGAGAGGCATACCATAAGGTAGTGTGATTCTTTGAAAACAAAGTTACAAAACAGCAAGAAAATACATTATTAATTTTATATGAAATAGCACTCATCTTATGCATATGTAAGGATGGGCTATCCATGTCCATCTAAGTTGTGCACACGATGAATATTTGGTAATGATGACACAAAAACATCTTCCAAAATTCTTACTATAGATTTATTAGATTTTCACATGAAGACACACATACACAAAAGATAAGTTTATTAACTGTATGGCATGATGATTATTTACTGTTCATTGAGTGGAAATAGATCATCATGAAGATCTTCATGCTGAGTAGAATGAGGAGGAAGAGGAGGACTTGGTCTTGCTGTCTCGGGTGTTAGAGGTGGAAAGGCAGGCAGACTCAGTGTAACTTAATGGAAATACATCAGAATTTCTGTCTGACCTTTTTTTTTTTTTTCGTTTTTCTAAAAATGTTTCTATATCATAGAAGGACCATGTGTAAAATAAGTCCAGTGCAGTCTTGAATCATCGGAACTCTTCTGTCAGATTGTCTAACATCAGTTATCTTCTGGCACTGCTGTTGCTGCTTCACTGGTTTGAAGTCACTCATCTCCATCAAGTCATCTTCTCTTAATTCCTCCTGCGTGGTTTGTTAGCTCTTGAATTTCTCCAAGATCCATATTTTGAAACCCTTTTAACCCTCTCCCCCACCCCCACTGTTGACAGTCCCTTCCATGGTGTACTGTGTGTAATGAGCCTTAAAGGTCTGGAGTATGAATTAAAGATGTTGTGATTGGGGGCAAGTAGATAACTTTGAGGTGTTCATTGATGAGCTTATGGGGTTCTGGGTGGCTGGGGGCGTTGTCCAATATTAGAGGACCTTTAAAAGGCACTCCCTTACTGGCCAGGTACTTCTGACTTCAGGGGCAAAGCATCAATGAAACCAATCCAGAAAAAGCGTTCTTATTCTGGTCTTCTTGTACTATAACCAAAGGACTGACGGCTGTTGCTCATCTTTCCTTCAAGGTTCCGGGGTGAGCAGCTTTATAGATAAGGACAGTCCAGATCATAAACATGACTGCATTTTCACAAAACAGCCTATCCCTTTCTCCTTAAATCCTGGTACTCACTTCTCTTCCTTACTAATAAATATACTGTGTGGCATCTTTTTTTTCCCAGAATAGGGCACTTTTGAAAACATGTTCAGGCAGATATCCATTCTCTTCCGTGATTTTCTTTTTATTCATTTATATATATATATATATATTTTTTTTAATTAATTTTTTTGAAAAGAGAGGAAGGGAGAGAGAGAGAGAAGCATCAATATGAGAGAGAAACATTGATTAGCTGCTGCCTGCACACCCCCTACTGGGGTTCGAGCCCACAACCCAGGCATGTGCCCTGACTTGGAATCGTACCGGGCCCTCTCAGTCCATGGGATGATGCTCAATCCACTGAGCCACACCAGCCAGGCATCTTCATTGATTTTGTTAATGGCACTTGGGAACTGTCTGTTTTCCTGTTGGTCTACATAAGCTGCTTCTGTATTATATAGACACTTTTTAAGCCAAAACTGTCTGAAATTTTTAAACCATCCGTGGCTGCATTAAATTCTCCAGCTTTAGATTCTTCGCCTTTCTTCTGCTTTAAGTTGCTATAGAATGACTTCCCTTTTTCTCAAATTATAGTCAGGCCTTTGTTGTAGCTACCCTGTGCCCACATAAAGGCTGCATTTTCAGTACAAGATAAAAAGATATTTCACAAAAAGTGCAAGGTTATATGTTTTTGTATTTAATTTCACTGGTGTTTGCTAAGTTTCTTGAATCTATGGGTTGATCTCTTCCATCAATTTTTTAAAATTCTGCCCAGGCTGGTTTGGCTCAGCAGTTAGTGTGTAGGCCCACAGATCAAAGGGTATCGGGTTTGATTCCTGGTCAAGGGCTCGTACCTGGGTTGCAGGTTCGATCCCTGGCCCCAGTCAGGGTCATGCGGCAGGCAACCAATCCATGTGTCTCTCTCATATCAATGTTCTCTCTCCCTCCTTCCCTTCCACTGTATCTAAAAATCAATCAAAAAATATCCTTGGGTGAGAATTAACGGGAAAAAAAAATTCTCAACACTTTTTCCCTCCCAAATATTTGTTCTGCTTTAACCTTTCTCTCTTCTGCTAATTTTTCAAATACATGTATGTTGTAGTGCATAATATTATCTCAGTGGCCTCTGTTTGGCTTACCTATTGTTTGTTTGTTTGGTCGGTCTTAGTTTGGATAATATTTTTGCTTTGTCTTTTATAGAGCTCACCGATTTTTTTTCTTCTTTTGAGTTCAGTCATCTGTTAAAACCACCTTTTGAACTAAAATTTTTAACCTGTTTATCATACTTATTTTAAAATGTCTTTCTGCCAGTTTCAACACCTGGGCCATTTGAATATTTATATGGGTCTTTGAACTATTTTTTTTAATCCTCACCCGAAGATATCTTTTTCTTTATCTTCAGGTAGAGTAGGAGGGAGAGAGAGGGAGAGAAAGGGTGATAGAGAGAGAAACACCGACGTGAGAGGGACACATTGACTGGTTGCCTCCCGCACGATCCTGACCAGGGCCGCAACAAACTGCAACCAAGGTACGTGCTCTTCACTGGACTAGAACCCGTGACTTATTGGTCCACGGGCTGATGCTCTACTTCTGAGCCAAATTGGTTGTTTCTTATTTGTGTAATTTTTAAAATGTATGCCAGACTTTCTAGTTTAGATGGAAGCCAAATTGGTTGTTTCTTATTTGTGTAATTTTTAAAATGTATGCCAGACTTTCTAGTTTAGATGGAAGCAAATTTTATTTCCTTTAAGAAAGAAGCATGCTTCTTACTCTGTTAGGCCATGACTGGGAGACTAACTCAATCTTGTGAATTGGGGCTTTGTTTGTTTACTTGACTTAGATTCTATTCTACTCTGTCCTTATAGTTTTTAAGCATTGTTTGTGGAGACTGGCATGATCTCTATTCATTATTGCCCAACCCACAGTCCATTCCTGCCTTGTGCCTTAGGTGACCTGTGTTCATCTTGTTGCTCTGCCTCAAGGCTGACAATGATCTGGGGGATACTCTCTGGGCTCCTGCCTCTCCCGGTCCTCTTGTCTCTCTCTGTCCTTAGGACTGTTCACATGCAACTGTTAGAAGTCAGTTCAGAGCCAGGCTGGATTCTCCCAGATCTATGGCAGTTGCTCCTTCTACCATTAGAAGGAAAGGCTTCTCCTAGGAAAAGTTTTTCATATTATAGAATTTGCTTAATTCTGGTTTCTTTAGTCCTCAGCTCTCTGGTGGAAATTTTTTTTTCCTCATCCGAGGACATTTTTCCATTTTTTTTTGTTCAGCTAGAGCGGGAGGGAGAGAGAGAAACATCAATGTGAAGGGACACATCGAGTGGCTGCCACCCGCAGGACCAACCAGGGCCGGGGACAAACTGCAACCGAGGTACACGCCCTTAGCGGGAACCGAACCCGTGTCTCTCTGGACCGCAGGCGGACGCTCTAACTGCTGAGCCAAACCGGTCAGGGCTCTGGTGGAATTTTTTAAAAAGCAATGATTTTTGTGGCTTACCTGCCAGGTTCTTTTTTTTACTTTTAGAGTGAGAGCCATGGTCTTTTGCAAATTTCTACATTGTCAATAGAAGCAAAAATCCAATGATTCTATTTCAAATAAAATCAGTATTCATAGGGATTTTAAAGGTTATACTATTCTCTATTAAAAAATAAGTTTTCACGGTTGCAGTTTGTCCCCGGCCCTGGTTGGTTGTGCGGGTGGCAGCCACTCGATGTGTCCCTTTCACATCGATGTTTCCCTCTCTCTCTCTCTCCCTCCCACTCTATCTGTACAAAAAATGGAAAAAAAAAATGTCCTCGGGTGAGGATTTAAAAAAAAAAAAAATGAGTTTTCAGAAAATCTCAACACATGTTAAGGTAATTTATTATTAAACATGTTCTAAAGAGAGATATAAATAAAATTTGCTTTCAATTTCTTTATCTAAACATGAGCGGGTAGGGTTAGACCATGATTCTTTACTTGGAGCATGCTTGGTGTGATCACCACAGCTAAAGCCACTGTCACTGCAGGACGTGCACCCAAGTTGTTGGGTACATCGGGCAGAGAAGAGGTTCAGAACCACTGGGCTGGAGCAGTTTGCACACCTCCTTTCTAAAGGACCAGATAGCGAAGGGTTAGACTTTGTGGGCTTCCATCATGTATCCTTATTTGTTTTTGTTTTTACAGCCTGTAAAAATATAAAAACCATAACTGAGGCTGTACAAAAATAGGCCCTAGACCAGGTCATAATTTGTTGACATCAAGGGCTAGGTGATCTTTATAGTAATTTTTGGTCTCAAGAGTATTTTGAATTTTTCTAACTATAGTGCATTCAGAAAGTAATGTGTGAAAATAGCTTCGAGGATCTAACTATAAATACAATAATACGTTGATATAATGGACTAATTCAGGTTGAAGGGGTGTCTATTAAAGCCAAAAGTTCGTTATTTAATAAAGTAGTTTTTCCAAGTGTATATGTTAATTAGTTTACCTGTTTTTACTTATGTAGACACGTTTGTGTAATTATAATTAAGTATGTATGAAAAGTTTAATTTCACAGAAAAGTTTTCTGTATGTATTACAGTAATTTTAAATTTATACTGAATAGGTCTAGTAAATGGGTGTACTCACCAGTCACTGCAAGTAAACAAACGCACATGGCTGGGGCGTAGCTGAAGCAGGGAAGAACCTGAGCATGTGTTAAAACTGCTGCAGAAAGTCACACCACACAACAATAGAACCAATTACCATGTGTTAACCATTTGCTGAACATTGTTTTACAAGTGGTGACTCTTGGATTTAAATATGTAGACTATAATAGTTGTAAATATGTAATATTTATGTCAGGGAAATTACTACAGTGATTTTTTTCCCCAACATATGGCCCATTTACTAAAATTTGTTAAAAATACCAGTGAATTAATATAAAAAAATAACTTGTTAATTTAATTGTAAGCAAATCTTGGTTAAAAGCATTTTAAAATTAAAAGGATGTTAATTTTCACATAGGAAATACGGACCAGAAATTTTGTCCATTAAATCCAAAGTCTGTTAAATCAAGGTCTGCTGAATCAAGGGTTTACTGTATAAAGTATTTTTAATAAAGGCCTCTCAACATGTAATATATTTTAGCATATTTGAAGATATGCCATCAAATTTAGAGAAAGCCTTTTTATCTTTCTTCCCTATAGGAGTATAAACCACCAGCAACCCGTAAACTTCATAATATTCTTGGAGTAGAAACAGGAGGACCTGGTGGACGTCGTGCTGGGGAATCGGGTCATACGGTAGCTGACTACTTGAAGTTCAAAGACCTCATTTTAAGGATGCTTGATTATGACCCCAAAACTCGAATTCAACCTTACTATGCCCTGCAGCACAGTTTTTTCAAGAAAACAGCTGATGAAGGTACAAATACAAGTAACAGTGTATCCACAAGCCCTGCAATGGAACAGTCCCAGTCTTCGGGCACCACCTCCAGTACTTCGTCAAGCTCAGGTCTGTCCTGATACCGATGAGTTTTCAGAATGTCTACTATTTTATTTACAAAGTGGGAGTTATTATAAAAGGTTTTGAAAATTTATTAATGGGATGGAGAGGAATTATTTTACCTAAATCTATTCATTGTAGTTAGTAAGAATTCCACCAAAGCTTCAGTGTTTAATTACACTTCTAATAAATTCTGCTTGGTAGCTGGAAACAAAACTCTTTATTAACCAAAATTTTTCATTGTTTTTCTAAATGGAAATACTTTGTCCATGTACTTGAGTTTTCCCCTGATGAAACCAATCTTGATCTATTTTATTTCAATGGTAATGTGAAGCAACTTAATCAGGGAATCGGTGACCTTCTTTTAATACAAATGTTTTGTGACACACTTTCAATTTTAACCTTATAGTTTTAGAATATAAACTTGGACAAAACTGACTTTATACTTACGAGCTGTTTTGTATTTCAATACTTAAGGTGGGTCATCGGGGACGAGCAACAGTGGGAGAGCCAGGTCGGACCCAACACACCAGCATCGGCACAGCGGTGGGCACTTCTCAGCTGCCGTCCAGGCCATGGACTGTGAGACGCACAGTCCCCAGGTGAGCTCCCACAGCCTTGGTTCATGTCCCATGCCATGCTCAGGGTTAAAATACTCGGTGCTGAGTGCTTTTAGAATGATTGTCATGTTCTTGAAAGGTTCATAGCCTCCTTGCAATCCTCCTCATTTAGAAATAGTTAACATTTATTAGGTGCATCTCAGCAATTGCTGAAAATGTTTTTGTTTGTTTTGTTCTAGTTTTTGTTCCATCCTTATCTCATATACTACAGCAACATTTTCGGCTTTACACCATTTGGATTTTCATTTTACACTGGGAACTAAGACTTTTTAAGTGACTTTCCCTGGGTCACTATCTTAATGACTGTATTCTACCCCCACCTATGATCTTTCAGGACCAGTAGTCCTACGTTCTGAATCAGTTTGTGGTTTGATTTTAACTCCACATTGTTTTGTATTGTTGGCGGGGAGGTGCATTTTTTTCCTCTTAGTTTTTTAAACCTATTGAAGAGGCTCTCATTAAGGAATAACTTTTAAAAAGTTGTGGTGAAGCAGATGGTGGTGGTAATATTATTCATTAAATACTCTTTGTAAAATATTAAGTTAATTCACACTGAGCACTGCTTTTATGGTACTTTATAATGAGAGACCAGTGTGTCATTTGAGTGAAGTAAAACTGAAGTTGTTGACTTTCACTCCCCATTCTTGTGACTGGGGCTTCATATGCCACCATGGAAGACCACACACATCAGATATGCTGTTGCCACTGTTAATTAACTTTCACCAACCTCTGCTGAGCAGTTAGTTGTCCATGGTTCTCAAATCATCTCATCTCTTCCCCCATTCTCTAATAACTGTTGTCGACTTTTCTTCTCTGTTCTCACTCCTATCTGTGTAAGGAAGTATCTTCCTACTGGAATGCCTTTCTCGGCCTATGTGTACGCTTGTCCACTCTCTCCCCTCCTTTTTCACTTGAGGCAGAGGTGCCGTCCTGCCTGAGGCCAGTTCCTCCTGGGCACATTACCCGTCCTGCCTTCACCAGGACTTTGCCATTCGCTCAGTCTCTAGCTCCTGTGTCGGCAGCCTCTTCTCCTCCCCTCCCGTCTTCCTGGCTGATCATCTCCGTTTCTCCATTTACTCATTAATGGACACTTAGATCGTTTTAATATCTTGGCTATTGTAAGTAATGCCACAGTGAACATGGAAATACATATATGTTTTTGAGTTAGTGTTTTTATTTTCTTTGGATAAATACCCACAAGTAGGATTGCTGGATCATTAAAGTAGTTGTATTTTTTAGTTTTTGAGGAACCTCTATACTGTTTTTCATAGTGGCTGCACCAGTTTACATTCTCACCAACAGTGCATTAGGGTTCTCTTTTCTCCACATCCTCACCATCACTTTTTGTTTTTGTTAAATAATAGCCATTCTGAGACTGGTGTGAGGTGATATCTTATTGTGGTTTTGATTAGCATTTCCCTGATGATTAATGATGTTGAGCATCTTTTCATTTACCCGTTGGCCATTTGTGTCTCTTTTGGAAAAACATCAATTCAGATCTTCTGCCCATTTTTTTTTTTTCCATTGGATTGTTGTGGGTCTTTTGTTGTTATTTTGTTTGTCATTTTGCTATTGAGTTGTATGAGTTTTTTAAAATATATTTTGGATATTAACCCCTTATCAGATACATGATGTGCAAATATTTTCTCATGTTTGGTAGGTTACCTTTTCATTTTGTTGATGGTTTTCTTTGCTGTGCAGAAGCTTTTCAATTTGATATAGTCTCATTTATTTTTTCTTTTGTTGCTTGTACTTTTCGGTAGCAGATTAACAAAATCATCACCAAGACTTACGTCAAGGAGCTTCTGCCCATGTTTTCTTCTAGGAGTTTTATGTTTTTAGGTCTTAGGTTCAAGTCTTCAATCCATTTTGAGTTAATTTTTGTGTATGGTGTGAGATAGTGGTCGAAGTTTCTTTTTTTGCCATATAGCTGTACAGTTTTTCCAGCACCATTTATTGAAGACATTGCCCTTCCCCATTGCATACTCTGGGCTCCTTTGTCATAAACTAATTGATTGTATATGCATGGATTTATATCTGGGCTCTTCTTTCCCATTCCATTGAACGATGTGTCTGTTTTTATTGCCATTGCCATACTATTTTAATCACTGTAGTTTTGTAATATAATTTGAAATTAAGGAGTATGATGTCTCCAGCTTGGTTCTTCTTTCTTAAGATTGCTCTTGCTTTTCAGGATTTTTTGTGGTTTTATACAAATGTTAGGATTATTTGTTCTATTTCTTTGAAAAATGCCATTGGAATTTTGATAGGTATTTCAGTGAATCTGTAGATTGCTTTAAGTAATATTGGTATTTTAACAATGTTGATCTTTCCAGTTCATTTCCACAAATATTTTTTCATCTTTTTGTGTCTTCTTTTTCAGTTTCTTTCATTAGTGTAGTTTTCAATATACAAGTCTTTTTATCTCCTTGGTTAAAATTATTTCTAGGTACTTTATTCTTTTTTAAAATATATTTTTATTTTAAAAATATTTTAAAATTAATTTATTTTTTGTTACTCCTCACCCAAGGATGTTTTTTCCCCATTAATTTGGGGGAGGCAGAGAGAGAGAGAAGGAAACATCGATGTGAGAGGGACACATGGATTCGTTGCCTCCCGCATGTGCCCCTACCAGGGCTGGGAATTGAACCTGCGACCCTTTGGCCCTCAGGCCAATGTTCTAACCACTAAGTTACACCAGCCAGGGCTATACAAATTTTTTGTTGTTGTTGTTTATTGATTTGAGAGAGAGAGAGACAGAGGGAGAGAAAGAGAGAAACAATGATTTATTACACTTAGTTATGCATTCCTTGATTTCTCCATGTGTATATGACTGACCGGGGATCAAACCTGCAACTTTGGCGTATCAGGACAGCACTTTAGCCAACTGAGCTACCCAGCCAAGGCTATTTTATTCTTTTAGATGCAATTATAAATGGGATTCTTGCCCTGGCTGGTTTGGCTCAGCAGTTAGAGCGTCGGCCTGCAGTCCCGAGAGACCCGGGTTCCATTCCCGCTAAGGGCATGTACCTTGCTTGCGATTTGTCCCCAGCCCTGTTTGGGTCATGTGGGTGGCAGCCACTTGATGTGTTCCTTTCACATCGATGTTTCTCTCTCTCTTTCACTCCTACACTATCTGAACAAAACAAAAAAAAAATGGAAAAATGTCCTCAAGTGAGGATAAAAAAAATAAATGGGATTCTTTTCTTGATTTCTGATAGTTTATTATTAGTATATAGAAATGCAACAGATTTTTGTGTATTGATTTTGTGTCCTGTACTTTTACTGAATTTGTTTATTCTGTTTTTGATGTCTTTAGGATTTTTTACATATGTCATTTGCAAATAGTGACAGTTTTGTATCCTTCTTTCCAATTTGAATGCCTTTTATTTATTTTCCTAATTTGGTCTTGTGTTTTTAAAAAGATTACTCTTTTGACTTTTTGGAGAATAGATTGGGAAAAAGCAAGGATAGAAGTTGGGAGTTGTCAAGGAGGCTGTTGTATTATTTTATCAAGAGATGATAGCTGCCCTGGCTGGTTTGGCTTAATGGTCAGAGTGTCAGCCCACGGACTGGGGAGTTCCGGGTTTGATTCCCACTAAGAGCACATACCTAGGTTGCAGTTCATCCCCGTCCCTGGTTGGGGTTGTGCGGGTGGCAACCAATTGATGTCTTTCTCTCACATTGATGTTTCTCTCTCTCTCTCTGTTCCTTCCTGTCTCCCTCCTGCTCTGTCGGGGGGGGGGGGGCGGGCGGGGATGATAGTAGCCTAGAATAGACTATTGTGGTGGGGATAGAGAAAAGTGTCCAGGTTTGTGTTCTAATTTGAAGGTAGTGTAAGTAGTATTGCTGATGGTTTGGGTGGAGGAATGGTGAGCAGCTGGATGGACAGTAGTGCTTATATTGAAACAGGTGGATGGAGAGAGGAGGGACTTTAGGGGGAAAGTAAAAATTTCTTTAGGACCTCTCAAATGTTTACTTAGCTCTCCCTTTCCAGAAAAATACTAGCTGGCTTCTGGCATAAATGGTGCTTCCAAGGAAAGAATGTAGCCTGTAAAATACATAACTTGCTAAAAATTGTAGCTTTCGTAATAAAATATTTTGCACTCTTGAATGTGTTTGGAATTTTGCATTATAGAACTCTTAACATTATAAGTTTCAAAACTTTTATCTGTAATTAATGTAAATGCTAGCTAGTGTTGTAGTTTTTGATTAAAGATTAGAACTTTGAAACAGTACTCTGTATAAATCCTTTTAAAATCTGTTTTCACAGGTGCGCCAGCAATTTCCTGCTCCCCTTGGATGGTCAGGCACTGAAGCTCCTACGCAAGTCACTGTTGAAACTCATCCTGTTCAAGAAACAACCTTTCATGTAGCCCCTCAACAGAATGCATTGCATCATCATCATGGAAACAGTTCCCATCACCACCACCACCACCACCACCACCATCACCACCATGGACAACAAGCCTTGGGTAACCGGACCAGGCCAAGGGTCTACAATTCTCCAACGAATAGCTCCTCTACCCAGGATTCTATGGAGGTTGGCCATAGTCACCACTCCATGACATCCCTGTCTTCCTCAACTACTTCTTCCTCTACATCTTCCTCCTCTACTGGTAATCAAGGCAATCAAGCCTACCAGAATCGTCCAGTGGCTGCTAATACCTTGGACTTTGGACAGAATGGGGCTATGGACGTTAATTTAACCGTCTACTCCAATCCCCGCCAAGAGACTGGCATAGCTGGACATCCAACATACCAATTTTCTGCTAATACAGGTCCTGCACATTACATGACTGAAGGACCTCTGACAATGAGGCAAGGGGCTGATAGAGAAGAGTCCCCCATGACAGGAGTTTGTGTGCAACAGAGTCCTGTAGCTAGCTCGTGACTAAATTGAAACTTGAGTTTGTTTCTTGTGTGTTTTTATAGAAGTGGTGTTTTTTTCCAAAAAAAACAAAGTGCAAAGCTGCTTGAATCAGAAGGAGATTAACACACTGAACCGCTACAAGAGGGCAAAGCTGACGTGTTTTTTTGTTTTGTTTTTTTTTTAACTTGAAAAGATTGCAAAGGGACAATGAAGTTTTTAAAAGAGCCATGTCCAGACCCATCTTCATGGATAGCTCAGAGGTGTCCTCTTTTTTGCCTCCCCCATTTTAACATGCCACATCCCAGTCATAGTGGGGTTTTTTTGTCTTTCTATTCCACAAAAGTTAATGTTCAGATGTTGGTCTTGGTCATTTGCCAACTAATTTTAAAATAAAAAGGCACTGCACCTAATTTGCATAAAGGGCCCCATGAGGGTTTTTTTTTTTTTTTTTTTTTTGCTTCCCCCCCCCCCCCCCCCCGTTTTTGTTTTGTTTTGTTTTGGGTGGGGGTGGGTGGGAAATTTGGGTTTTAAGTCCTCTAAACACACTTGGGCACGGAAATGCAGTACTGTAAGGAAGAGGGACCTCCAGCTCACACAAACATCACCTTCAGCTGTATGGAAGGGACGGTTGTATTGGAATTTGTAAGGCACAGTAAGCATGCTAAGTGGCGGGGATCAGAACTCTCCTGTCTGAACCTACTGAGGAGCAAAGCAGCAATTACATGGGATCCTGTGGGTCTCCTGTGGGAGAGACCACAGTAAGATAGTAATGGAACGTGACTGGTCTCCCAACCAAGGTGCACTGAGAAGCAATCAACGGGTCAGTCGTGGCCAGTCCTGGGGAGGTCTGAGTGGTGGTCTTTGGGATAACCTTTGGCCTTATGGATTTGGACTCGAAATTAGAAGAGCCTACCATTTCAGATGCAATCACTTTTGGACATGCTTTTGCAGACAGTCCTTAATGCTGAAAACACAGAGAATGGGTAATTCAAGAGGCCTTTCTTTTAAAATAGACTTTTGTGACCCACTAATTGTAAGGTATTGCAAGGTCACTTTGCGTGTGTCATAAAGTTGACTTATTGGTTGAAGGTCACAGAGGTAGTGGTTTGCTTTGATGGAAATAGCTACAGCTGTGTCCCTTCCTGCTTTTTACTTTTTTTTTTTGCTTTTTCTCGGCACGTGGTATCTCCACCATTTCTTCTGCACAAAGATGTCTTCTGTTCATCCTGAACATTTTTAAAAAATGCAGAATTTTATGTGACTGCTTTTTTGCCTCACAATTATGCTGTGAATTTTACAAAAATTTATTTTCTTTTTTGATAATTTATTGTACCAAAGCTGTTTTTATAGCACATAGATGTCTGTAACCAATAATGTAGCAGTTCTGCACTTTGACACAAGGTGTAACTAGACCATTTTTAAATGTCAGTTGAAAATTATGGCTGTACTATTGCTTAAACAAAACTGGAACTGTTGAATCCATAGCCAATACATTTACAGCAATCTGTGTACTGAACATAATAGATTGACATCTAATTCACAACTACAACACCTGTTACATTCTAAATGTGTTCAGGCTTCTGAAGGTAAAGGGACACTGGATCCAGAAGCTATGGAACCAGCAGTTGATTCTTGTATTCCTGATTAACTTACTTGTAAACTTGAAAGCAAGACCTTGGTTGCACCAACAGGTCCAGAATAAGAGCACGAGTAAAGCAAAGGTCTCATGCATGACGTGGAGTGAGCAGGCTGGTGTTGACAGGTGCCTAGTTTCGAGATTATGCTGCCTTAATGTAACACAGTCTGGCAGTTGCTAAATTTGTGTTCCCATTTTAAATTGACCAACTTTAGAGTGTTATACCTTTGAGCGGTTGAATTAGGAGAATGAAGATGAGTAATTTACCTGTCCAGGATCAAAAGAAGCCTAGAAAAGAAGCAGTAATCTACCTCTGCCGATAACCCTGTTCAAAACAACTCAGCAGAACACCACATTACTTCTTATTGGTCAATTCCATGAGGCTGACTAGGTCAATTTTTTTCTGAACAAAAGCAGGTTTTTATATGCGAACAGTGACGAAAGGCTGAAAACTATGTGAATGTGAATGGAAACTTGGAAAAATCCGTTTTTATACACCACAAAATTTTTTTGTTGTTAATCAGGAAATTCATATTTATTTTGTAATTAAATGTCAAGCCTGTGGATGATTTTTGAACTTGGTAGTTCATAAAGGTTTACAGTGAATAAAAGGATATCATCTTGAGTATAGCAATATCAAAAGGAACTCCAGTAGTTACTGCTGTTTAGGAATATAAGGTAATGATACTATATGGGTCAGGTCATTTTTTTCTGTGCTGGTTGCCACATCTTAAAAAGCACCAAAAAATTCAAGCAGTTTTTAAACCGCTATTTACATAAAGGAAATCATACAATCCAATGCTTCTGCACACTGTGTTATGTTACAGTCCAGTTTTGTGTGCTTTCCTACACGGTTTGGTTACAGGACTTCTGTGCATTGTAAACATAAACAGCATGGAAAAGGTTAAATACCTGTGTGCAGATTGTAAGATCTGGTCCGGACTTGCTGTGTATATTGTAACGTTAAATGAAAAAGAACCCCCCTTTGTATTATAGTCATGCGGTCTTATGTATGATAAACAGTTGAATAATTTGTCCTCAGACTCTTTACTATGCTTTTTAAAAATTAATTTAAGAACAATGCAAACATAGTAAAAATCTTCCTATGCAATTTATCTGGTCCAGGTAATGGTCTGGTAGGTATACTGAGTATAAGTTTACTCACATGTGTGAAAAGGAAAATAGTTATATCGACCAAGGCTTCAAAAATCTCAGAAAGTAAACATTGGAGGTTTAACAGATCATTCTGATTTTTAAAGTTGATTTTTTTTATATGAATGATTACTATCTTCACAGTTTCTGTAGGATGCAAAGTGCTGATAGACTAGTGTTTAGGATGGATGTAAGAGCAAGATGATTTTCTCTAACAGGCTTTTTGACCTGCTTGGAAGCAATAGGGAATACAAATAATATCGGTCCTCCTTCCCCAGATCTCTGGGGGCATATCAGGGACTTTTGTGTACCCAGAATTAGAATCCTGCTACAGTGAATTAATTTCTAACCTAAGGTCTTCTCTTTTTATAAATGAACCTGCATAAGAAGGCAAAAAACTTAAAAAGTTAAGTGTTCTATAAAATTGAGGTTGGCTACATAAAGTTGCATTTAACACATGTAAGAAGAAACTTTTTGTAGCTTTCTTTGGGGGTGGGGTATGAGCATTTTATTTAGGTAAGTGGCACATCGTATATGATGTTGAACTCCAAAAACCTAGGTTTATTTTTATTTAATGAATATTAGAACTATGTGTAAAAAGATTAAGGCTGCAATAATTCTGTAAGGCCCACAAAATAACCATTGTGTTTGCCCCTGTGCCCTCTTTTCTAGCTCCTATGTTGTTAAACTTACTGTCACAAGTCTTATAATAAGGAAATATATTAACAAAATTCACAGATGAGATAGCAAATGTCAAATTTCTTCTAGGATAGTATCCTCATTTCCTGCTGGCCTGCCTTTACTTTGTTAGCTTTCAGAATACAAGTTCAGTACTCATTTTTATTTTTGTAGTGGTTCGTTTTAGATACAGAACTTGCTCCTAGTGCCATAGGAAAAAAATTGAAATGTTAAGGTTAAGATTGGGGGGGAAACTGACTTGGGTGTACTAAGACAATATTCAGATGTCTTAGAATCCTGTTTGGCTCCCGTCCAAGCACTAACCAGGCCCGACCCTGCTTAGCTTCCGAGATCGGGCGCATTCAGGGTGGTACGGCCGTGGACTCAGAACCCTGTTTGGGATGGCTGGGCGCCCAACACTGGGAAGCCTCTGGCGCCAGGAAGAGCAGAGCAGAAGTCTCCGTTTTCTTAGCCACCGCTCTCCTCCTCTAGACATGTTTCCTAGGCTGGAAACGTGCGTCAAGTAATTGTTAGTACAAAGAGCAACAAAACCCCTAAGAAAATAGCTTATTACATTTTTTTGTAATCCCTCTTAATGCATAGTGGTACCCTGTCAATGCGCCCACTGAGAATCCTGTGGCTGTCTCCTGGGCTTGCACCCTGGACGAGTGATTTTTACATGTTTCTGTGTTTAATGCACTAGGTGCTTTTTGTGGGAGAGTCGTTCAGTTAGGTGAGCAGTCGGTTGGCTTGTGTGTGTGTCTCTCTCTGGCGTTGTGTGCAGACAGCCAAGGTCCCAGATAGCAGCTGCCCACGGTGAGAAGTGATCAAGAACCAGGGTGTTTCTGGCGTCAGCTGTTTTGGATAATACCTTAACTCGGAGAGCACAAGGTATTTGTCATTGTCAGTTTTTAAAAATTCTCACCTCAGATCTTCTTCGAAGACAGAAAGATATTCTCCATCAAAAACACTATGATTTAAACTCATAAATACATAATAGCTAGGTATCTAGAGCCCCACAGGTTTCAATACACAGCCTCTTTACATGAAAACCGTTGTTTTCTATAATTTCCCATCTTGAGGGTAAGTCCATTAAGAAATTATAGCCCAGCTGGAGTGGCTCAGTTGGTTGAATGTTGTTCTGTGCACCAAAAGGTTGCTGGGTGGATTCCTGGTCAGGGTGCATATTTGGGTTGCGGGTTTGATCCTTGGTCAGGGCACGTGCAGATTGATGTTTCTCACATTGATTCTCTCTCAGAATGTCCTCGGGTGAGGATTAAAAATGGGGGCGGGGGGCTAGAGGGGTGGGAATTGTGTGTCTGTCAGTTTCGGAACACCATGAGCTCTGCCATGTGCAGTAGAGCTTGGGCGTGCTGCTCCAAAGCAGGGAGGAGGCAGTGTGAGCGGGGACTCAACTTCCTGTTACTGTCACCGCAGCATTGTCCCAGCCACCTGGCTGGTGAAGGAGCAGAGGGACAGGAGTCCTGTTGGTTAATCAAAGGCCTGAAAGATGTGGCCAAGCTTTTGGTGCAGGATGAGGAAATGGTGCAAATAAGCGGTGCCAGTAGGTGACGCTCATGGGCACGGCTGACCACGTGTTGTCAGATCTAGAAAGATCCTCAAGGATTTTTCAGGTTGCAACACTGAAAGGCCTTGTGGGTGTTACGTATATTATTTTGTCTGTTTGACCATAGTTTATATGGTTATCTTTCCAATTAAAATTTTGAAAATTGCTACCTTTGGATTTTTCTTGAAAGTTTTGTTCCTGGTGTTTACTCATTAGTCACTGTAATTGCCCCAAGTTCTTTAGCTGTAGCTGCAATAAAAGTGGGATGTTCAGAGCCAAGGGAAAATACGGTGGCAGGGCCTGGGCGGTGATAGGTCTTCCCCAGGCAGAGGGACAGCTGCCTAAAGGGAACAGCTTACTCCAGTAGCAAATGTTGAATTGGTTAAATACGCAGCCCAGGATGACGAATTGGTGAATCGCTCTTGATCACTTGCATAGAAATAACACATAGAAATGCAGTAGAGGGTTGGGTGAGGACTGGGCTTGTCAACTCCCTTTGAAACAAAAATGACTTCCCGTGGCATCAAAGGGTTATATATTTAAAGATCTTGGCACCATACAGGGAAATGGTGACCGTAAGGAGAGAGTCCATGTTCACATACACCACAGGCAAACCTGGTGTGTTGCCGAAGCGAGGACACCCTGAACTGGGGAAGGAGCCTCGGCAGGCACGGCTCTGCTTTCGGTGCCCAGCCAGTCGGTAAGCAAGATCGAGCACAAAGACCGTTTTGGTGAACTCAAGGCAACCTTAAACTGTTGTGGCAGCACCCATCAACGAAACAGGAGTCTTCAACCCTACTGCACATCGGACTCACCTGTGTAATTATCACAGGTGCGCCGATAACACTCGGGATTTTTGATTGGGAGTTGTGAGTGGGGCCTGGACATCTGTGTTGAAGAAGTAGCCTCACGGGATTCTGCACCTGCAGCCAGGCACCACTCAGGAGGCAGGGAGGAGCCTGTGGCTAGTCTGATGGTGTGAATTAACACTAAAGTATTTTATTGGAAGTTCTGTATGTGTAATTAAACAAAAATTTTAAATGCACAACTTATATGGCCTCACAAAATGTTATCAAACATGCCTCCAAGAAAGGCAGCAGTTGCCAGATGCAAGTACATAAAACTTTCACAGTTCGTTTCTTTTGAAAGTTGGGTTGATGGGACACCCTATCAGTAGCTCTCAGGTGTCCCAGGAGAACGGCACGTGATTTCCCGAACCTCAGAGGTCTTCTGTGGAACGGCGGGGGAGTTCTCCGGGGCATTAGCCACCTGGTTTGAGCACGCAGATGTTGACGGAGGCCCCACGATGCGGTGACTGCGGTTTTCAGTTCTGGGTTCAAATCCTTGCTTTATCCTGGGCTAGTTACTCGACTTTTCCAAGCCTCTTTTTTTTTTGTTATTTTTACAAGGGGAATAACAGTAGTATCCATGTGGGGGTTTTATGCAGTCTTCAGTGAGGTAATGTACAGGGAGATCTTGCACAGAACAGGAAGTGCAGTAAATGAATACAGAGTGAATGTCCTTGTTCTATATGAATACGAGAAACGGAGGGTTTGGGGAAACGAGGTGAGAACTGTCTTCTGTGAGGGGTCCAACAGGATTATTTTCCTGCTTTTATTTCTGGAGTCCAGCTGGGTGTTAACATTCCTTTGCTACTGGATTTTGCTACCCCAGTACCCACATCTATTTTAGAATCGAGGTGTGTGTTTCTAGCTTCCTTTGCTTCAGGATAATGCGTGATATGTAAATGTTTATAGAAAGGATGATTTCTCAGTGGAATTTTCTCTACAACTTCACAGAGGTAACTATGGAAGGGTGCGTTTTCTACCAAGCACTGCCATTAGATACGGTCATCAGTGTCCAGGGCCCTTCGCTTCTCCGGCGGCCTATCCGCTACATCGTTAGCTGTCAGAGTTTGACTTAGATCAGGGAGAAGGAGAACAAGTGAAAATCAGTTCTCGCGTTCTTCAACAGTGGTAATGCTGAGAGGGTTTTCACAGCTTAATAGGTTGTAACCCGCATGGTAAAAGCAATGAAGGGGCTAGCCGCCACTGGTTTTTGTTTTTACCTCATTTGCTTTGTTGATATGTTAGGGGACTCTGTACGTTCATCAGCTTGGGGTCCCTCCCTGTGATCCTCTTTCTCTTCATTCCTAAGGTGACTTCCCTTTCGCGAACAGAAATTTCTTCGGACAGAAAGTCTGTCTTTGCATTCAAATGTAGGTGACTCTGGTACCTCACAGGAACATTTGCATTATGATGGCCAGTGGCTTTGGCTGGATAAAGGTGAAAACAGTGAACCTAATACTGGGATTCTAAGTGTCCACCTGAGATAAAATCCTTTGGGAAGGTTGAGTTCCCCATGCTTCTAAAATTCTAACCGCATAGACAGCCTTCCGGCTGTCGACCAAACGAGGCTGGCCGCACGCCGCCCCCCGCCCTGGCCTCTCCTTCTCTGCGGCGTCTGCTCTCTGAAGCGCCCGGCCAGGGGCAGTCCCAGTTGCTCCCCTCTGGGGCCAGAGGGGGTGGGGTGGCATCCCCCACGGTCCTGGCTTGTGGCCAGCACCACTCAGGTGCAGAGTTGCGTCCCCAGTTCTCAGGACCGCCCTCTGACTAGCGCCTGACTTTCACCCAGGACCCCTCCACGTGCAGGAATGTGGGCGCTCAGGACCTCCTTCCACGGACACATTTCTCTGACAGTGTCCCGCTCATCAGGTAGTGACGGTGACTTTGCATCTGGAGTCATCTAGGAAAACTCAGGTTAGGAGCGTGTCCCGGGAGGCTTCCCGTGATATTCATTACTGGGGTCTTTCTGCCCCGCGCAGGTTGCCGGGCAGATTTGAGCTCTGCCTTGTTTGCACTACAAGTGAGGGACTAGCAGTGACTGGACCCGGAAGCCACAAGGACAACTTGTTTACGGTTGATTAACACCGTGAACTTAGCCCTGGCTGGTTTGGCTCAGCGGTTGGAGCGTCGGCCTGCGGACCAGAGAGTCCCGGGTTCGATTCCCGCTAGGGGCTTGTACCAAAACAAACCAACCAACCAACCGTGAACTTGAACTATTTCCCCTGCTTCCTACAGAAGACACTCCAAATCAAAGAAAGCAATCCATGCTAATCCTGGAAAAAATTTAAAAGTGAAAAGAAAAATGTTTTATGGGTGGGGAGGTCTTAGCAGCTGACACGAGGACTATATGACAGAAATAATGAACACCTGTCATCTGCAAGGCACTTAGCTCTGTCCTAGGGATGAGATGGACAAGCACGTCATTGTTCTTGGGGGTGGCACAAACAGGTGGTGGATAACCCCAAGGAAACCAGGTGTCGAAGAGCTGGGCTGTAGACGGGGCCCCTGTTCTGGTCCAGGGGCTGGGGGTTTCCCTGAGGAACTGAGGTTTATGCTGATATATTGGGTGAGTGGGAGTTCTCCAGGTGGTGGTGGGGTTCTAGAATCTAGAAGGAAACTGTTCAAAGCCGGGAGTGCTGAGCAGCCGGGAGGCTTGCCAGGGTCGCTGTGCAGTGAGTGGGCAGAGGCCAGCGCTCTGTGGGAAGGAGAGTAGACGGATCTTAGAGACCGGCTGGGTGGAGTGCGGGGTGCTGAGGGAGGAGTCGGCTTCCTGCATCTTTCTGGCTGGAGCATCTCGGACGGCAGTGCTGTTTACTGGGATTGGGAACATTTCAGGTAGAGCAGCTTGTCAGAGAGGCATGTGCTCAGTAAGGTTTACGGGACATCTAAGTGAAGACGTCAACTAGGGAAATTGATGACCGAATGGATAGAAGGCGAGGAAGCTGGGGTGGTAGGTTTTGGTCCTCCTCATGGAGGCAAACGATGGTGAAGGAGATGATGATTTAGATCCTTCAAGGGGACAGAGGTCATTAATCCCTCACCACTCCGTGGAGTCGGGTCCAGTGACGCCGGCATCACGCGGGAGCATGTTAGAAATGCAGAATCTCGGCCGGCCCAAACCGACACAGAATCTGCATTTGAACAAGGCCCTGATGTAATTCACATGCACGGTCGAGATGGAGAATCACTGGCCTACACCCGTTACATTTGAGAAAACCTGAGAGTTTGAGCACGTGCTCAAGATGACATAACAGGCCAGTGGCATTTCCGGCTACAGTGAGCCACTAAGGCGGTTACGGGGGACACAGATGTCAGGTAACGGCTTGGTTATGAGCCAGGTAAGTGCAGTTATTTAAGAATGTATTGTCCTGTCTGGCCAGTGTGGCTCCGTGGTTGAGCGTCGACCCATGCACCAAGGGGTCACCGGTTCGATTCCCGGTCAGGACACATGCCTGGTTGTGGGCCCGACCCCCGATGGGAGGCATGCAGGAGGCGGCCGGTTGTTCTAACTGATGTTTCTATCTCTCTCTCCTTTTCCCCCTCTCTCTCTAAAAATTAATAAAGAAAAAAATTTTTTTAAAAAGTATTGTCCTAATGAACCATACGGTGCCTAAAATGTTTTATTTTGGCAGGCTTTTCACGAAGCAGCAGATCTAACATTAAAAAAGGAAGATGGGTTAAATCCCAAATGTGTAACCCCTCGCCAGGCCACATTTCAGACGCAAGAGGTACCCAAAACTCTTTCTAAAAAGCGATGCCACGGAATTGTGTCCAACGGCTCTGGAAAGGCGCACGTTACTCGGGAGGGCTCTGGGCTGCAAGTCGTTTCGGAGAAAGACGTGAGCAGGCGGAGGTCTGCGGCGGAGCACAGCACATTCACTGGCCAAGTGGGAGCCTCCCCTACCTGTCTGTGATAGATTATGGAACACAACACGTGCAAAGTGAATCTGGCTAAACCGACCTGTGTGTTTTTCACTACACGCATTTTGCTTTGAGGTAGGGGTAGGGATCCCAAGTGTCGGGTGGGTGGGGGTATTGTTGCCTCTGTCCAGGGTACTGCGTCAGGTTGGGTGCTGTGGGTGGGTCCTGTCCGAGGACTGTCCACGGAGGGATCCAGAGGGTTCAGCCAAAGATGACCTGAAGATGCGGACAGAGCAGGGGCCCGCGGAATCCCTGCATGGGAGCAGACGTTGCTGACCTACTCGGGAACCCGAATGGTTAGTCTTAGACACAGGGCTTATTCTGGCTTCGCCCTGCCCACCCGCTAGCTGTAGGTTTATGCGCCAGCTCACACCCCTCGGCTCACCCTGATCCATGCGATGGCCTTCTCTGGAAGCAGGCAGCCCTCGTGGGTGGAAACCCATTAGGAGCTGTGGCCGGAACTGAGTCCCAGTCGCACACCCTCCCCCCCGGACTGAGCTCACTGCTATTTCACAAAGGCCCGGAGCAGCCACGACCACTCACCCTGACAGGTGCACCCGAAGGAGAAACCCTGGGCTGTTGCCAGGGAGCGGGGCGGAAACGTACAGAGAAGGAAAGACAGTGCCCTCTGGCTGGGGGGGCCGCCTGGTGCTCCTGCGGGAAGGCGGGCGCCCCAGAAATCAGGGCCCACCTCCCCAGCTGGGGTTCGAGCTTTCCACGGCCCTCGGGGGCTGTGTCCAGTGTGTTTCGCATTCCAGAGAGAACAGAGACGAAATAAGTTTGGTCCACAGCAAATTTCAGGCCCCTGTTTGCTCAGCCGTCATGATGCAGGGGCTCCTGTCCCCGCAGCAGTCTGAGTCGCACGGGTGGCAGGTTGAGGACCAGGGCAGAGCGGCCGCCCCAGTGGAGCTAAAGCAAAAGAGGGGACCAGGGACGCCTGTGCTGCGCCCGGACACACGACCGTGTCGTGGTCGCCCAGTGTTTTCAATAGCACCTTCTGGTCCATTCACTTTATCGCTCACCTGCAAGACAACCCAGGGAGCCAAGTGGGATTGTTCCCACTTAACAGGAGAGGGTCCCTGGGTGATCCAGGGCCCGGCCTCGGGCACACAGCCCCAGCGTGGGCGGGCAGGGGGTTCTCCCGAGTGCAGGGGAAGCCGACTTGACAAGCCATTGATCTTGTGGGAGCTTCCCAAACTACTCCGGAGTGAGAATCTTCCAGGATTCTCCACAGGGGAACGAGGCAAGAAATTTATGGGTTTGCCTGATTAATGGGCCAGGCAGTTAACAGGCCTTTGCCCAGCTCTGAGCGTAATTTAAAGGCAGCAAGGCAGGAGGAAAGGCCCCATAACTCACATCCTTCCAGGGCTCTTAGAACAAGAGACACCTTGGGTCATTGAAAACATCCCTGCTCCTCGTGCCAAACAGGACCGGCGTGTCTCTGGGTATTTCGGTCAAAGAACAAGGAGTCTGGATGAATATACATGGCAGAAAAAGTAAGGCTCGTGCGGGCCATCAGTTTCTGGCCGATGCTTCCTTTGTTGTAACCCGACGGGTTTGGTATTTGTTTAGCCGCATCCTCACTGGCATGCCTCTCCCACCTCGTAAATGCCATCCTGTTAGCCGAGCCGCTGCTCAGCAAATGGAATTGAAATGCTGCCAGGCCCGCGGCTTGCTGATCGGAGAGGTGCTGTAAAAGCAGCGGAGGGTGGGGTGGGAAAATGCCGTTCAAGTCCGGGCCCGTCACGCAGGCCGTGGGGTTAGGGAGACGTCACTTCATCTCTCTGGGCCTCAGTTTCCTCCTCTGGAAAATAAAGACTTTGGGTGGATCATCCTCTCTGGTTTGAAGGTTCTGCGCATTTCTTGCACTTGTGTGACCACCCCGATGTTCTCATGATTCCGCATCTGGAAGGAATTCTCCCTCGGCAAATCCCCAGCGCATTTTATCTGTGTGCTTAAAAACGACACGTCATTTTTTATCTCCAGTTCTAGTTAGTTATGAGCATTGTTTTCCAAGGCCCCCCCGATTGGACTCGACGTGTTTCCGGCAGGGAGTCCTTCTCATCCTCGCGTCCTTCGTGGCCCAGCACAGTGCCTGGCACACTCTGCTGTGAGTGAGAAATGAATGAATGAGCGATTCACTTGTCCTTAGATCCCATGACTGGATTTAGAGTTTTTTCTTACTAAATGTTCATTCTTTCTACTTAATAAATGTTTCAAAATGTAGTTAGAAATACATTTCTGCAAGACACTATGATTTTAGAAGCATGGTATTAAAATCTTTTGCAAAGGTGTCTTCCATACCAGACTTGAAATCCAAGCAATACATTTTGCAACTTTCTGGAAGATGCTGCTCCACAAATTTTGTCTCGGGGGCTCTCTGTCCCTGCCTCAAATTGATCATGTGGGTGATTGTTTAGCAACAACTCCCCCTCTCGCTGTAGGCACATGTACCCATAGATGTTGGGTCCATCAGGTCTGCTGGCTTTGGCCAATGGGGTGTTAGCAGCTGGGAAGCCAGTAGAGGCCGTAAAGGTGTCTGTGTGGTTTTCCTTGCCTCTCTCGCTCCTGCTGTTTATCATGAAAAGAACAAGGGGAAGAGAGCGCAACCCAAACTGTAGCCTCGATCAGCCAAGCCCAGTCACCCAGCCACACAGTGACCAGAGTCAACAGTAAAGGGCTCTTTGTTACGCAGCCATAGTTGATCAATGTTTCTGATTTCATCTTTGTGTATGTTTACTTTCCTCAACAATTCTTTTTTTAAAATATGTTTTTATTGATTTTTTTAGAGAGAGAGGAAGGGAGAGAGAGAGAGAAACATCTATGTCAGAGAGAGATATCGATCAGCTGCCTCCTGCACGCCCCCTACTGGGGATCGAGCCTGCAACCCAGACATGTTCCCCGACCAGGAATCTAATCGAGACCTCTCAGTCCGTGGGATGACGTCCAATCCACTGAGCCAAGCCAGCCAGGCATTCTCAACAATTCTACATCATGTCTGTTGGTGCCCTGCTTGGACACCTAGTTTTTAAATTAAATGTATTTATTTTTATTTTTCAATTATAATTGACATACAATATTATATTATTTTCAGGTGATTAGACATTTATACAAGGTGATCCTCCCAATAAATATAATACCCACCTGGCACCATACATAGTTATTACAATATTATTGACTATATTCCTTATGCCATACTTTACATCCTCATGAGTATTATTTTTTAATTTTTTTTTTTTATCCTCACCCGAGGACATTTTTTTATTTTTTGTTCGGATAGAGTGGGAGGGAGAGAGAGAGAGAAACGTCGACGTGAAAGGGACACGGCGAGTGGCCGCCACTTGCAGGACTCATCCAGGGCCGGGGACAAACTGCAACCGAGGTACGTGCCCTTAGCGGGAACCAAACCCGGGTCTCCCTGGACTGCAGGCCAACGCTCCAACCGCTGAGCCAAACCAGCCAGGGCCTCATGAGTATTTTTATAGCTGGCAATTTGTACTTCTTTTTTTATTTTTTATTTTTATTTTTTTTTAATCCTCACCCAAGGACATTTTTCCATTTTTTGTTCAGATAGAGTGGGAGGGAGAGAGAGGAAGAGAGAGAGAGAGAGAAACATCGACATGAAAGGGACACATCGAGTGGTTGCCACCCACACAGCCGGGGACAAACTGCAACTGAAGTACGCGCCCTTAGCGGGAACCGAACCCGGGTCTCTCCGGACCGCAGGCCGACACTCTAACCGCTGAGCCAAACCGGCCAGGGCCATTTGTACTTCTTAATCCCTTCACCTTTCTCACCCAGCTCCCAACCCACCCCCTCCTCTGGCAACCATCAGTCTTTTCTCTTTTGTTTATTTTGATTTTAGATTCCATGTGTAAGTGACATCATATGGTGTTTGTCTTTCTCTGTCTGATGTATTTCATGCTGCATAATACCCTCTGGGTCCATCCATGTTGTTACAAATGATTAGAGGCAAGTTGAGTCATGAGTTATGGGTTGAGTCATGTCCCCCAGAAATTCCTCTGCTGAAGTCCTAATCCGAAGTCCCTCTGAATGTGACCTTGTTTGGAAAGAGAGTCATTGCAGATGTGACAGTTAAGATGAGTCACACTGGATAGGGTGGGCCCTAATCCAGGGACCGGTGTGCTGATGAAAGGGGACACTTGGGCACACGCCTGCACATGGGGAGTGTGCCATGTGGTCACATGTGCTGACCGGCCAAGGAAGGCCACAGCTGGCCAGCAGACCACCAGAACGTGGGCGAGGGGCCTGGGGCAGCTCCTCCCAGCACCTCCCGTGGGAGCTTCTGGCCCCCGGAGGCGAGAGTACCGCTGTGCTGGCGAAGGCACGCAGGCTGTGGTCCTTGGTTGAGCTGGGCCAGCCCTCGCCCCCGAAGCAGCCGGTGACTCCCTGGCTGCACACCTGCCCTTAACAGTCCTGGCTTACTCTCCCTGGTGGGCTCTGCCTGTTCCCAGAGCGCCCACAGCCCTGTGGGGAAGGACAGGCCTTGGGTGGCGTGAGCAGGACGCGGGCTGAGGGGCAGGCAGCAGCTCTCTGGGTCAGGAGCAGACAGAAGGCTGACAGGGCCCTTCTCAGGCTGTGTGTCCGACCCTGACGCGCAGCCCAGGGGCTGTCCTGACCGTCCCGAAGGCTCTGGAGTGGCCGTCGGGTCGGCCTCAGGGCTGCTCTGCCATCAGCTCCGTGGTGTGGTCCCCAGTGTGGGGCCCGGGCCTGGCTCCGGGAGGTGGTGGGCAGCCTGCAGCGGCCTCCCCGAGACCCCAGCCCGCTCACGTGGTGGCGGCCTCCTGGAGTCTGCGTGGGGCTCTCACAGGCATCCGCTTGGCCTCCAGCCCCGTGTTCAGGGAGCCAGCGCCTCGCCTCGCTCGCCAGTGGGCTGGCTGGAAACAAGTTATTTTGAGATCAGCACAGGCTGTACAAACAGCAGTAATAGTATTTTATTGCTGAAGTAGTGTGAGCCATGTTGGGGAGAGGGGAGAAGAATGCAGATGAGTTTAAAAATAGAAGGCTGCAATTAGCCAAGGATGGATTTGTTCTGGAAGGCATCGATGACTACGCAACCACACACCCGATTTTCAGGACAGTGTCCCTGCGCGGAGTCTGACCCCTTTCAGTGCAGGTGACCTGTCAACCGTCTACATGCAAGTTCATGTTAAGGAATTACATGACATGGCACCTAAATGAACCCACAAAGCCAAACACATGCTTTGGCACGTCAACACTCATTTCCTTTTTCTTAAATAAAAATACAGGGTGGGGCACAAGTAGGTTTACAGTTGTTTGAATGGAAAATAGTACAATAATTAATAAATAATGATGCAAGGATAAACTCTGTTTCACGTACTCACAACCGTAAGCCTACTTGTGCCCCACCCTGTGTGCTTGTGGCCGTGCTTTTCCTACAGGCTAAGACCAGAGATGATTCAGGAAGCCGTGTGTTGGGGGTGTGGCCGAGTGTGAAGGAAAGAGTTAGACTTAAAGGTCTGGTTGGTGAGCTGGGCTGTTTTTTTTTTTTGTTTGTTTGTTTGTTTTATCCTCACCCAAGGACATTTTTCCATTTTTTGTACAGATAGAGTGGGAGGGGGAGAGAGGAACATCGACGTGAAGGGACACATCGAGTGGCTGCCACCCGCACGCCCAACCAGGTCTGGGACAAACTGCAACCGAAGTACGTGCCCTTAGCGGGAACCGAACCCAGGTCTCTCCAGACCGCAGGCCAATGCTCTAACCGCTGAGCCAAACTGGCCAGGGCTGTTTGTTTGTTTGTTTGTTTTTTTAATCCTCACCTGAGGACATGTTTGCATTTATCTTCAGATAGAGAGGGAGGGAGAAAGGGAGGAAGCGAGAGAGAAACATAGATGTGAGAGAGACACAATGAGTGGCTGCTTCCCAAACGACCCCAACTGGGGCTGAGGACAAACTGCAACCGAGGTATGTGCCCTTAGCAGGAACCGAACCCCGGTCTCTCTCTAACTGTTGAGCCAAAATGGCCAGGGCTGGACGCATTTAAGTAGATCAAGTTTTTGCAGTATTTGGTATGTTGTGTCTCATGGGTCACCGCTTGTTCTGGGAACACACGTGGGAGCTGCTGTGGACATGGATTATTTTGGCGTGTATATTTGCTTACCCACAAAGCGACAGGTGTGCCATGAGTTGGATCTGTGTGAAGGCCTCCCTGCAGAGCCCAGAGCCCAGGGGCCGGAGGGACCAGATGGCCCGGGTGGGACCAGCACGCGAGGAGTTTCTCTGTGGGCAGGGAGGCGTGCAAGTGGATAAGAACCTATGCTTCCTGCCCTGGTTCTTAGAGGAGGCAGTGGTTGTGTTTGTTGGTACATGGACAGGGATGCAGGCTGGCAGGAGTCCGGGAGGTGACACTGGAGGTGGAGGGGGGGAGACACCCACTCACCACTTGCGGGCCATCATCTTAGCACCAGAAATCTACATTTTGGAAATTTGCATATTTGTTGCTATTTGTATTTTCAATAAGATTCCCCTTAGTTTTCTGTGGTGGTAGTGGTATTAACATTCTTCTGCAAATATCAACTAATTTTGGTTTATACTCAGGGGATAAGAGGAAAGAGACTTAGATGTAAGGTTGGAATTTCGATGGACATAATGGAAATCAGACTGAAAAGAATCCCTCCAAGGGAAGGTGAATCCCGGAGGGGAGAGTGGGAACCCTGGAGATGAGTTGAAGAAAACACCCCCTCCATCCGATCTCCTCCAGACTTTTTCTCTGCTCAAACTTCAGAGGGGTTTGCACTTGGGTTTGGAAAGGAAGCTGTTCTGTGTTCTTTACAGCTGTCTGCGTGCTGTTCTGGGAGGTGGCGTCTGGAAACACCTGCCTGCAACACTGCCTTTGGTTGTGAAACAGTTCCTCAAGTGTGCTCTGTGGCCCGCCAGCCGCGGAGCTCCTGGGGCCCGTCGATTGCGGATTTCCAGCTTCCTCTTCAGACTGAGCCTGAAGCGCGGGGTCTCAGCTCAGCACATACCCAGCGGATTGTTAAGTGCCCCGAAGGATGGCAACCAGCCCTGACAACCTCAGAAGGCAGAGCTGAACTCCCCGCAGTCCCTAAACCGGGAGGATTATGTCAGCGCTCCAAGGCCACATGCCTGAATTCTTTCCACTTGAGTGGCGTGGGCATGTGTGTGCCTTTATAAGGCTAACACCCAGCCAAAAGATAACCACAGGTGGACGTGCCCTCAATGGGACCCAAAAGACAGGCAGTTTCCAAACATAGCAACACCAAGCCCACGGTGCGGGCACTCTGTCTGTCTGTCTGTGTGTATGGCTGCACATCCTCACGTAGGGAGCGGAGGCCCCAGAACGGATCTGTGGGAGAACAGAGCGTTCAGTGAGCGCCCAGATGTGCCATGTTCTCCCGGCCCTAATATGTAAGGTCACCATGTGTCTGTGTCTGTCTGTGTGTAAACAGTGTGGTGAACAGCTGATAAATGCTTGTAGCAAGCAGAGCTGAGCCATAACTTTTGCAAATGGGAGCAAACATCTGGAATGGTTTCTTGTGGCAACGGGACTGTTGTTCGTATTACTGACAGATGCAAAGGATAAACCCCAGAACCTCAGCTGGTTCTGGTGATTTACCAGTGGTGCCAAGACAGGGAAGTCGAGGGAAGTCAAATGTCATCTCAGTCACGTCCTGATCCCTCCATCTGCGACGACACACTCTGCTTTACTTTTCCTCGAAGCACTCATCACCCTCTGGCAGAAACGCACGTGCGCATCACCAATGCCCCCAGTGCAGTGGTTCTCAACCTCCCTCATGCCGCGGCCCTTTAATACAGCTCTTCATGTTGTGGTGACCCCAACCGTTAAATTATTTTTGTTGCTACTTCATAACTGTAATTTTGCTACTGTTATGTCTTAGGCGACCTGTGAAAGGGTCGTTCGACCCCCAAAGGGGTCGCAACCCACAGGTTGAGAACTGCTGCCCTAGTGGAACATGAGCCCCGGGGGAGGGCTCCCAGGCTGCCCTGATCATTGTAAGATCCCAGTGCCCAGAGTGGTGCTGGCACATGGGAAGTGTTCAAAGAACGTTTGTTAAACAAGTTGATGGTAGACCAGATATCTCAGAGAAAGAGCCATGGGCTCCTTCTTGCCCCTCTAAGGGGTCCTGCTCACTGGAGCAGGAAATCTCCAAGTTAATGCTTTGAATGAGTCTGAGGGATATCTGCGTGCCTTGCTCACCAAGTGGGATACAAGAGGTGTGCATATCTGCAGTGGTGAATTATACTTCTACCCCACATCCTTGGGGTGAACCCCATCTATGTGATTTCCAGTGTCCCCCAGCACACACAATTCTCACTTCCCTCCCAAGGCTTTTGCCTTCTCATACCTCTGACTCATCAAAAATCCTCCAATTCTTCAAGGACAGCTTCAGCTCAGCTGTCCAGGAAACATAATTCATTCTGCCATGACACCAACCCATCTAGATCTCTGCTGACTCCCAGTGCCCAGTGGCCTTGGGGCCACTCCCCTTCTACCCTGTGTGTGCTGATGCTTCTCAGTGGAGGCTGAGTGGGCACCTACTCTTGTGTCATGCCCTGCAGTGGGATGGAGGAGGGAAGGGGAGGGATGGTTCATACCAAGATGTAAAAGGCCCTGAGAGTTCTGGGTGCATTGGCCCTCTATGTAGTCAGAAATTATGGCATCTTTATTGGGGGGGCCAACCAGGTCACTGGCTATCAGGAGAGGGTGACTTCCTCTGCTTTCACGGAATCACATCAGGTTGATTCTGATCAGATCACTAAGTACGGCTACTTCCTGAGCATCTGCTACTGCTTGGGCACTGAAGATGGATTTAATTTTCTTTGGACCATATGTTTCATTTAGATGATAACATTTCTCAAAGTTAATGGAGGTGCGCTTGCTCTCTAAATATACCCTTTATTTCTAGAAGGGTGGTGGTGGGGGGTCAAATTGCTTCCTCAGATAACAAATGACCCTGAGTACCCCTTCTGCAGTGTCCACACTCCCAACCTGGGGCTCTTCTCTGAGATCTGGGCAGATGAAGAGATGAGTCAAATGCCTGTCCACACATCACAAGTTTCCACCATATTAATAATAATGTTTAATGCTTGTGGCACCTCGGGGTTCTTGGTCTCTTGTTTAGAGCCACACACAGTTGATTTATTGAATTGTGTTCCTTTTTGGTTTAATCTAATGGCTCTTTCTCATTATTTTCTGAATATGGCTTTGTTCTTCTTCCTGGAATGGGTACAGAAACGGTTCTGATGAATCCTGAGAGGCCAGGTTTTGAAATCTTGTTCTCTGACGGCATGGCTGCTCAGAGGGACATCTGGCCAGTGGAGAGCACTGGGATTCCTGTTTAAGTGCCTGGAATGTGGCCACAGTGACTGTGAGCCCTCGGTAGGAGCATGTGGTCTCAGAACCCACAGAAGGCAGAAAGCTCCCTTCTAAGGCTCGGGGAATATTGAGTTGGACAAACCAGGTGTTAACACTTCCTGTGTGAGTGGCACCAAGTGGAGAGAGCCCCCTTAGATTCTCTCCTGACCCTCCCGGGAGGGGAGCCCCTTCCCCCACGTTTGTGTCCTCTCCTTAGGATCCCAGCACTTTAGTTTACCTTCTGTCCTGTCAGAATCCAGGGGTTTGGTACATGTCGTCCAGGAATGAATCTAGAGATGATTTCCAGTCTTAAACGGTAGGGGCCTGACTCACCTGTAGGTGGCTGAAGATGACTGGTTTGGCTCTACCAAGGTATCATATTGGGCCTGAGACAGATGTTCATATGACAAAATGAATGTAAGTTGGGACAATTTTAATATCCCCTTAGGAGTACCCTCAGAGAAGTGTATCTGAGGGAGCCCATTTTTCACTCCTGGCTGGGTCTGTGGCTAAGAAGTGGCCCCTTCCTAGCCAGAGGCCTGGGGCTCTGATGGGGTACTGGTGACAGCCTGTCCTACGCCCGGGGGCTGGGGCTGGCAGCTGGCACCTCCGGACAGAAGCAGTGCGTGGGGGTGTTCTGGCTGGAGATGCCACGCGGCTGAGATGCAGAGTCTGGCTTCGTGCCACCCTGGGCAAGTCCTCAAACCCACCTGCCCTGTGTCCTCACCTCTAACACAGGGACGACGAAGGCCGCCCTGCGGGTGCTTACAGGGCAGGGCGATGTGGGGTCGAGCCGGGGCCTGCGGGATTCACGCACGCGGGGTGCCCGGGCACAGCTCCAAGTGCCGACCCCAGCTTTCCTGCTGGAACGTTCCCTCGTGCAAGGTTGTCGGTGGGTGAGTGGCGAGTGGTGGCAAAGGCCCAGAACGGCCGTAAGACCACGGGCTCCAAAGCCCCACGGACGCCCGTTAGCCCCGCCACGCAAGCGCACGTCCGAGTCCGGGGCCCAGGGCGGGCTGGACGCGCCGATGCAACCAGGGCGCGTGAGCCCGCGGGGCCGGCGTCCGGCGGGAGCGGCGAGCGCGCTGCAGAACCGGCGCCCGCGCCCGCCGGGCGCCTCCCGCACCCCGCCCGGGACCCGCCGCACTTCGCAGCCCCTCTGGTGGGACGCGGCGCGCGGAGGTGTCGGACCGGAAAGAGAACAGGCTGCTCGGGCTGCTCTCGCGAGAAGAGCCTGGCGGCGTGGAGCCAGCGGCCTCTTGCCGTGTTGGGCGGAACTGCCAGGCAAAAGGCGGAAAAGCCTGTCCTCGGCCGGCGGCCACGTGACCACGCGCCCGCGGCTCCGATTGGCCGGACGCTCCGGGACCACGCCCCGAGGCGGTGCTGCTGGCGGCGGCGACGTGTCCTCAAGCGCCCTTAAGTGGGGCCGCCCTGGGTATCCTGCCATGTAGGACACCGTCGCGGTGTGTGCTGCTGGGCCTCGGCTGGCCTGGCACCTTAGATGAACTGACTTTTGTACCCTGCAGGACCCTGCCACTTGGTGCTTAGCAACGTGCAATGCGACTTTCCGGAATGGGACATTCCCGAGAACGCACCGGGCCCACAAGTGCGGAAAGCAAGCCCAAGGCCAGGGGTCACATCCTCGCTGTGCCCGTCGTGGTGCCGGGGCAGGCTCCCGCCGCGCCGAGGGCACCCTTCCTGGAGGATCCGTGCGGAGGCCATCTTTCCCTGCTTGCAGTATCCAAGCCTAGTCCCAAACTGCTTTTTACTCTATGTTCCCCTGGGGAACACAGATTGGACCTGAGGACAACCCCTTCCTCCCACCCGAAACCCCCACTCCCGGTTTCCCCAAGGCGGATCTGCAGTGAAACCTGTACAGTGACTCACAGTTGCAGACATTTCTCTCCTTCCTGGCAGAAGGTGGCAGGCTGCTGCTGGCCTCATTCCTGTGTCTGAACAGTCACAGGGAGCTTGCTGTGCATCACAGGGATTCCCACCAGCCCTGCCCGAATAGACCCCTCCCTACCCCACATCCTTCTCCAGCTCTTTGCAGGGCCTGGCACAATGTGAGCCGCACTCACAGAGACCTGGAGAAAACGGATCCTGCCATGATTCAGTCTCAGGTGAACCTTTCATGCAAAATGTCTTCTGATCGCCAGCTGGAAAGATGCTGGGATTTCAGGGCAAATCGTCCTCATACCTGAGGGTGTGTGACTGTTTGCACCCGCCTACTGACAATTGACTTTATGAGGGGCACACTTTGTCTGAGACTTGCTTCCAGTATACTTGATTGGGAGCATGAGAGGGTAGAAAATTCTCACCTACATGTTAAATCAACCCCAAAGGGTCTAATTAGATGTGCATGGCCGGTTTGACTTGGGGTCGCTCACGACTGGCAGAGTGTGGTCTCACAAGGGTCCGACATGGGATCTTAGGGAGTTCTCAGCACAGTGTCCATGCGGTTGGTGTCTCCTGCTGAGCGGACAGTGGGGAAGGGAGCAAAGCTTCTGCAAAGGAGGACTCCTCTGGTTAACTGACAAACGGAGACCATCCTGTTCATTTCTTGGAGGTTATACTTTTGGAGTTAGTGAGAAGAGGCATAAAAGTTATTGGACTGTTTACTGGCTATTTAAAAACCTGATAATCTTTTCTCTCTGTCATTAGTCTGCAGGCAGCAAGCTCAGCAGAAGCTTTGGGGTGGAAAGTGCATGAATGAACCATGTGGGACTGTGCAGATCATGGGGCAGGTAGGAATAATGGAAGGAGTCTGAGAAAGCTCCGTCGGTCAAGGTTCTAAAATCCTAATTTGAGAATTAGACACTAGATCCTGTTACTCCAAGTGTGATCCTCAGGTGGCATCCCTGGGAGCTTGTTGGAAATATAGAATCCCAGGCCCCTCCCTAGACCTACTGAATCAGAGCCTGCCTATCGCAGCTTCCCCAGGTGGTCCACACACACACAACATTGGAGAAATGCTGCTGTTACTAATAGTGCGAATGTACAGGCTGGATCCAGAGGCCAGAGGGAGAAAAACAGCAAATTAGTTTTGGTAACAATTTCAGGAGAAAGAATAGGAAGAATCATCTCTATTCTGTCCTATTTGTGGAAGAGTTGCAATGGCTTTCTTTTCATGAGAAACAAAATCTTCCTAGGTCCTCTACAATGTATCCCTATCCTCCCTGAGCAAACTGGACACCTCTTTGACTTCTAATGTAAGTCTCTGATCTGGGTCCCACCTTTCCCCTCTTTCCTCCAAACCACCTTGCTCATACCTGTCCAGCACCAGCATTTGTGACCCACCTTTCAGTGACTTCTTGAATCTCTTCCATTGGCACCGTCTGGTGCTTTATTTCTCCCTTCATTTTTATTTTTTTTTTATCCTCACCCGAGGACATTTTTCCTTTTTTTTTTTTTGTTCAGGTAGAATGGGAGGGAGAGAGAGGAACAGAGAGAGAGAGAAACATCGATGTGAAAGGGACACATCGAGTGGCTGCCACCCGCACGACTGACCAGAGCCGGGGACAAACTGCAACTGAGGTACATGCCCTTAGCTGGAACTGAATCCGGGTCTCTCAGGACCGCAGGCCGACGCTTTAACCGCTGAGCCAAACCGGCCAGGGCATCTCCCTTCATTTTGATGTGCCATCTATTAATTAGAAGGGCTTCCTTTGGATCATATAAATATCCCATTCTGAATTGTTATTTAGTAGTTCCTTTGTATACTGTTGGTAAGCTCATTTAAATATCTTTAGGTTGGAAAACACCACCACGCCTTCCTGTTCTACAGTATATTTACAAAATATGCCTGAGCAAGGGCTCCTGTCATGGATGTCAAATGGTATTGTAGATTTCAGTAAGTGACATGAGATCCAGGTGTTGGGCGAGTGTCTTGGAGGCTGGCTTGGTCCTAGGTGCACAGCCGCCTTGAAGCAGGTCTCAGCAGTTTCATGCATCAAGTTAAATCCAACGTTGTAACATACTAATGAGATATGGAGAGTTTGGGATGGTTTTGTGGGGAGACAAGAAATTACCAATTGAAAAGCAAATGGCACAAAAACTGGCTTCCAGTCCCACTCCAGGACCCCTCCTAGAATCCTCCTCCCTTCTCTCTGCCTGCCTCTTTCCTGAGCAGGTCCTGTCCTAATTATGGCTTTGGAACAACCCCTCTACCCTGTTCTCTCTAGTTTGGATTCTCAGCAAATCAAAGGGCCTGGTGCTCCTTGCTTCTGAAAAGGCTCAGTGATCACAAGTCACAGATGTCTCCTTCCCTCGGTCAGTCACTCGTGTACGTGAATGTCATGTGTAGCCTGGGGCTAAGAGTCTAAGCAGTAGAAGTCCTGTGATTCCAACTCCATCTGCTGTTACATGCGTTCTGGTAGTTTCGAGCCTTTCTGGAAATGGAGCTTATTTCCACAATGCCCCACTCCTTATCCACATCCTAACATCCAGGAAGCTTTAAAAACAGAAAGCAGAAAACTTGTTCAGCAACAAACCCTTGGCCTAAACCAAGGCTCTGTATAGTCTGCTTGTCCGTGTGTTTGGTTGCTGTGGATTTCACCGGGCCTGCTGTGAAATCAAGGTGTGTGCACTTTATTCTCTTTCGGAAATCTGGCATATTTGGAATTGCAAAGCATCCTGGAGTTTGGGTAAGGGATTTGGGACCTTCTACGTCTGTGGACATGCTGAACACAGAAACTGCTCCTGTAGGCTCCACGAGACAATATGCTTTGAGACCAGCCCGGTATCTGATTTCACACAGGTCCCCATAGAGTTCCCCCAAGTGCATGAATGGGGGTTTGTAAATTTACACTACTGCTCAGATTTACATGTGCCTCAGTAATTTGTTCATCAGTTATGATAGAGCCCCCTAAATGTCCTCTGATCATTTTAGCCCATGGCCTGAGAATTTTGCTGTTACCGTGTTCTCAAATATTGTTGCCTGAGTTTTCCTGTCTAAGGACCTTTCTCGTGTAGAGGAGTGATGTTGTGTTCTTTCTGTTGAAATCACTCTGACATCTTTTCTGATAGAGCTGCAAACAAGCCGGCAACCCCCAGGTGCTCTGATGCCATCCTCAGTAGGCGTGGGGGCGTTCTCCAGTCGGGGGGCCCGCCCTGCCGATTACGGGTTCTGTATCAGAAACCCAGGTGGGTGGATGTTTGACAGGAGCTGCAGGATGACTTTCCTGAGCTGCAGGAGCAAATCACAGCTATTTTACACATTTGCAGGTATTTTAAAACAGTTTTCGTGAGATGCAAACTTCACATTTACAATATCATGGTGTCCTTCAATATTTATTGATAGCAGAGCTCTGTCATGTTTATACTGAATTCTGGGCTTTTCTGACTTGCCACTTCCTTCAAGATTCTGTTCAAAACTCTGTCTTCTGAGGAACCTAACAATGCAAGCCCACATGCTTGCCCGCTGCTCGCCTTCCCTGCGCCCTTGGTACATGAAGTTCGGCACACCTGACTCTGGCATTCGTGGGAGTTTTCTCTTCCCTGGAGTTCTTCGCTGAAATTCCCAGGAGTGAGTTGACTGCGTCAAAGCATATAGATGTTTTTATAGCTGATCGAGTTCATTCATTCAAAAAATATTTGTTGCGCATCTGTTGGGGTACCAGGACTGTGTGGGAGCTGGTGCTGCCACTGGGAACAGAACAGCAAACTCTCAGCCTTCCTGGAACTTACCTCCCGCAGATGGAGAAGACCACAGCCAAACAGATAAATAGATGTACAGACTATCAGACAGATGGCAACCACAGAGACAGACAGCCAGTAGGAGGATTAGAAGTGCTGGTGGGGGGTGTGGAGGCTAAAGTTGCTGTTATATGCAGGGCAGTCGGTAAGGGCCTCAGTGTTGAGGTCATAGTTGAGCAGAGACCTGGAAGAGTAAAGGGAGTGAGCTATGCTGATAAAGGAGGAATGACTCTGGCTGAGGAACAGTAGGTGCACATGTCCTGTGGCAGGAACACCTTCAGGACTTCCATTATGTACGTATGGGCACACTTGATAGTGTCTCACAGGTCTCTGAAGCCCTGTTCATTAAAAAAAAATTTTTTCTGGCTGTTGAAGACTGATGTTTGTGTCTTCTCCAGATTCATATGTTGATGCCCTAATTCCTAATATGATGGTATTCGGGGGTGGGCCTCTGGGAGGTGATTAGGTCTAGATGAGGTCATGGGGGTGGGGCCCCTGTGATGGGATTAGTGTCCTTATAAGTGGATAAAGGGACCAGAGGCTCTGCCATGTGAGGACAGCCAGGATGCAGCTGTCTGTAGCAGGAAGCGGGCTGCCACTGCACCCTTATCTGGGGCTCTGCCTCCGGACCGTGAGAAAGAAGGGTCTGCTGTTTGAGCCCGCAGTCTAGGGTGTTCTGGCGCAGCCGCCTCAGCGGACTGACCTTCCCCTTCCTCAGCCCGCGATGCCGCCGATTCACCTGCAGCGCTTTCGGACCTGCTGCCGAGCCCGCCGGTCGGTTTTCATTGCAGTTACTGTAGTTCCCAGCCCCAGAATTTGTGTATTGTGCATACGTGTGTACATACATGTATATGTGTAGCTTTTAAGAACATAATTTCTCTTTTTTATATGATCTATCTATGCATTTTTAAGAAAATAATATTTCTTTTTTGATATTATTTATTTGGCGTGACATAGTTCCCACACTTTCCTTTTGCTCCTCAGACCCGGCCCCCTTAGTTCTTTGAATATACTTACAATAGCTGCTTAGCCTCTCTACTTAGCAAGTTCACCCTCCGGGCTTCCTCAGGGGCACTGACTGCTCTTCTTTTGCTCCTGTAGACCATATTTCCTGTGTCTTTACATGTCTAATAACTTTTTTTGGTTAATCCTCACCTGAGGATATTTTCCCACTGATTTTTAGGGAAAGTGGAAGGGAAGGAAGAGGAGGGAGAGAGAGAGAGAGGGAAAGAGAAACATTGATGTGAGAGAGACAGATTGATTGATTGCCTCCCCCGCGACCGTGACTGGGGCAGGGGATCGAACCTGCAACCCAAGTACGTGCCCTTGACTTGAATGGAACCAGAGACCCTTCGGTCCACAGGCCAACGTTCTAACCACTGAGCAAAAGCAGCTGGGGCCTAATAACTTTTTTGCTGAAAACTGGAACATCTGTTCTTCATCATGTGTGGCCACTGGGATCTTTAGGGAACTTCCAGCCAGGGCAGATAATGACACTGTCTGGGAGTCGGGGCTTTTGGGGGAGCTCCATGGCCCCCTGCTCCAGCTGGAGAGAGGACGATGGGCCGAGGGCAAGTTAGAATGCTGCCAAGCTCACAGTTCTTACTGAGATTCAGGCACTTTTCTTGAATAAAGCTCTTCAAATTGTCGCAAACCTTTGGGTTAGCATCCAAAGTTCTGAAAAAGTTGATTTTGACACTTTTCTGTCATTTGCAGCCAGACCTAACTTCAGCATTTGCTTGAAACTTTTATTTTCTTACACCCAGATTTGCAAGACTATGCTCCCTGCTCACGGCATTCCATCTTTAATCCCACTCAGCGCACTCGTGGACCCTTCCTGGTCACTGCCCCCTCCCTTGAAGAACACTGGCCTTTGTCCCAAGCCGTGGTCACATCCAGGCTCTTTACCTTCAGCTGAGGCGTGACGCCAGGAAGGGCTGTTTCCTGATTCTATAATCATCTCTCCCCGGCTAACTGCTTGGAGCTGGGACTGAACTTTGTGTCTAGAATTCCAGGTCGGTCTTCTTGATTCCCCTTTTTATCATTGAAGAACAGATAGAGTGAGCTAACTTTATCGGGGTGTGTGTGAAAATCCCAGAGATTCCCGAGGGAGGGGTGAGGGATTGAGCAGGGAAGGCGGGAGGGCAGAGAAATGACTCGCTACTCACCTGTCCGGGCCTCACCAGGAAGGCCAGCTGGTTGGTGGTCTCCAGGCGGGCGGGACGGGAGAGTTTATCCACCAGGTCCTCCTGTTCTGACTCTTATTGCAAAATTCCCATCACAAAGCAACAGCTCCCCACACTTCCAGGTCTTGCCCCCACCCAGGAAGCCCCAGGTGTTGGAACCTCTCCTGGGTGTTGCCACCCTTCTCTGGACAGCCTGGCTCATTTCTTTAGGGAGCGTGTATTGTTCTTTCCACGGGCCCTTCCGGTGGGAGGTGAAGCACCTGTTACCTTCTGCTTTAGAAGTGGTCTTGGGGGGTGAAATGGTCCCCAGGGTGCTTCCCACTTGGGGAGGCGGTCGCTTTGATCACCCTGGGTGGGAAGAGTCAAGGACAGCGAGGACAGCACTGAGAGAGGGCTGTGTGGAGGGCTGAGACCGGCCAGGCTTCGTTGGTGGCGGATTCCTCGTCGTTGGCTCATGTCCTGGTCACTTTGCTTCTGGACTCCGCTTCTCCAAAGGGACCCCCTTGGCTGCTGCCCTTGGAGCAGAGTGGCCCCAGAACAGCAGAGGTCTGCTGGCCTTTGAAGAGGTGTGTTGCCATGTCTCTGCTTCTCCCTTTGCTTGTGTTTTTTGATCTACTCCCCGGTCCCCTTCTCCCTCCCTGTCCCTTAGCTCAGTTCTGGAAAGAAACCGAGAGAGCACGTAGAACAGTGGTTCTCGAACGTTGGCAAGCAAACAGAAGAATGACCCGGATGTCTTGTTAAGCACAGAGTTCTGGATGCCGCCCCCAGCCCCCCATGCTTTCTGGGGTGGGGCCTGGAATTGACCTTTCTGACGAATTCCGGGCGCTAAGGCCCCGATGCAGACCTCACTCTCGAGCGGCCTCAGTGTCCTGTGGGCTCCAGGCCTGGCTCCCAGCCAGTTCCTTAACCTCTCTGTGCCTCAGTTTCCCCATCTGTGATAGGGCTAACGGCAGGGCTGTGCAGGTTCAGCGAGGTATGTGTCTAAGCGTTTGGAGGGTGCCTGCCTCATGGTTAGGTCTGTCGGCAGAGCCAGGGGGAGTTCTTGTTCCCTCGTGGAGGGGGCGCCAGGGGTGGAAGCCGGGCCGGGCTGGCGAGAGGTGTTTGTGGGAGCTTGGAACCCCATCTTCTCACTCCAGCTCGCTGCTGCTCTGGCTTCCGAGCCCCTTCGTTTTGGCTTTTGCTTATGACGCGGCTTGATTCAGCTCCGAGGAAGTATGGTCCTCAGCCTGGTGGCACGTGGAGGGTTTTGCAGAAGCCACCTCAGCAAGTCCACCCAACGCTTTGACTGGAGAAAGGACCACGGTGGGTCGGGGGCCGGCCCGGCGCTCACACTGCGGCCTGCGGGCCTGCGGTTTCCGGGTGTGCAGACTGGGGATGATCTCTGAGGTCTGTGCCCGTGTCAGGCCGTGACACATCGATACAGCGCCTCCCCAGGGCCGGCACAGAGCACTCTCTGTGGGTTTCGGGTACCAGCTCGTCGCCATAGGAGGGAGGCTGTGCCTGCCCATTGCATACAGGCCTTCCCTGTCCCAGTGGATCAAAGCTGGATCCCCTGTCCGCCCCGGGCCTTCTGATGAGTGGTCTGCCGGGAGGACCTCATGGTAGGGTGGCCACTGTGGTTCTGCAAGGGGTGGGCATCCCCAGCAGGCGTCTTCTGTGCAGAACCACCTACATTTCTGTCTTGTTTTATACGAGTCCTGGGAGCTTTAGTCCTGTAGTCCCACATCTGTGTTTGAAAACTGTTCTGATCCTTGGATATGGTTTTGCCTGAAGTCCTGCCCACTGGCTTTAATTACTGAACGGTGACGCCAGACGGGCAGACTTGAGAAATTAAAGATTCTCTCCTTCGGAGCCACTCTTCCAGGGAAAAAGACAAATCATAAAAACAAAGCCAGCAAACCAAAGCTAAGAGACGGTGGGGATTTATGTAAAACAACTCAGAGGGTATGTTCTCACACCCGCCCACCGCCACTGTCACCGGGAATGCAGCTGGGCAAACGGGGACCCGGCAGGATTCTAGGTTTTGTGAGGCCCAAAGCCTGTATTATTTTGGGACCCATTTTAATAACAGATAATATGCAATTCTGAGTATGGAGTTAGGTAGGAGGGGAATATTTAGGAGAGAAAAAAATCACCATCAATTAGTAACACACCCATTAAAAAGTCCAGAAAAGCAACATAATATTTTGTTAACCACTTCTTTCCCCTTGGTATTTTCTGGCTGCATATTCTTTGTTCCCTTTATCATATGACAACAATTTTTAAATATACTTAAAAGAGAGCCCTGGCCAGTTTGGCTCAGCGGTTAGAGCATCGGCCTGCGGTCCTGAGAGACCTGGGTTCGGTTCCCGCTAAGGGCACGTACTTCGGTTGCAGTTTGTCCCCGGCCCTGGTTGGTCGTGCGGGTGGCAGCCACTCGACGTGTCCCTTCACGTTGATGTTTCTCTCTCTCTCTCCCTCCCGCTCTGTCTGTACAAAAAATGGAAAAATATCCTCGGGTGAGGATAAAAAAAAAAAAAAAAAGAGAGCAGATTGATAAATTCGGTCTTTCCTCTGGCACCTATGATCAGCGTTCGTTATTGTCAAGGTAGAAAAGATGAATTAATTAGTTAATTAACTTTAGCCTCAGAACTCATTATTGGTAATGTCATGTTTAGGATTGTTGTTAAAATCGGGACAACCTCGACTGAGTTTCTTTTCATGCTATGGCTTTAAGATTTCAAGGCGTTTGCAGATTTCTCATGAATGACTACTCTCAAGTCGTCTTTGAACTGACATCCCACATTGAGCAGATGGTCAACAGTGTCCTTGTCCTAGTGGCGTGGTAGGAGTTTTACAGGACCTCTGTCAGTGTCAGTATTCAGTCACATAAGCAAGAAATCAAAATATTATCTTCATGTGTCCCTATGATTCGCTTCTCGTTATTAATTGGATAGCAAATCATTCAAGAATCTATTATTTCTACTATAAATGTACTTCTTTGTCTTAATGATTTATATAATTTTTGGTAGAATCTAAACTTTTTGTTATTAAAATTCTCTTTTCAATACCGGAATAATTTCTGTTCATTTTTCATCTTTATTGCTTATAATATTGCTTTTTAAATATTCTATTAATTTTATGTTTGTTTTCTCTCAGCACTTTAACGTATTTTAAAGTGTCAAGAAAAGGGCACCTTTTATGCATTTCCACTAAGGAGTCTATACTTTCTTACTTGCTTTATTGCAGCATTCCAAAACACCTGTTTCAAATTCCAGTTAAATTGGCATATTCAAATAGTCAACTTTTTGAATAATTTTTTTTTGCATTTCCATTGTATTTGGGTTTCTCTCTTGAATCTTTAAAACATATATTAGAATCCTTATAATGTTGTTGTATCCAAATTGCAAGACTTAGTCTGGTTTATAATGGCATCTCTCTATAAGGACTCTTCAAAGGAAAATTCAGTTAATTTGTGTGCTTAAAATACTCCATCAACCTGAAAAGAAAACATAACTATTGCAAACCATCACTGAAGTTAACAGCTTTAGCTCTTGTGCAGACAGTTTTTTTCTCCTATGAGATTAAAGAAATGGGATGCACAGAGCAAACATGTGGTGCTATCTGGGTCACCAGGCCAGGCGAACTGGAACAGTGGGAAGGACGAGGCTGGGAGTCACTTCTGCCCTAGACTACCTGTCAGTAACTTAACTGGACATGGAAATGACTGTGAACCACCACATTTATATCATTATTATTACTTTTGTTAATCCTTACCTGATTATATTTTTCCATTTATTTTTTTTAGACATAGTGGAAGGGAGGCAGGGGGAGAGAGAGAGCGAGAAAGAGAAAGAGGGAGAGAAAGAAGGAGAGAGAGAGAGAGAGAGAGAGAGAGAGACATTGATGTGAGACCCACATTTATTGATTGTCTCCCTCATGACCCCGACAGGGGCCACATATCAAATCTGCAATCCAAGTACATGCCCTTGACCAGGAATTGAACATGTGCTTACACTCTAACTGCTGAGCCAAACTGGCCAGGGCTATATCATTAGACTGAAAGCAAAGCTAAACTTCACCTCCCCTTAGCCAGATCTCCAAATTCGCTTCAGCCAATCCATTTCCACTGGTTGTGAAGGGAAAGGGTGACACAGGGAACAATGAAGTGGACAGAGACAGTGGTCTAATTCTTGGATCCATGTGTTGATGTCATTAATCAGATTCAGTCAGCATCTCTCCAAGTATTTGTTCTGACCCATTCTCTCTCTTTTCTTCTTTGGGACTCCAGTATATGTATGTTAGACTATTTGATATTGTCTCATATTTCTCTCACCCTCTGCTTTTTGTATGTGTGCGTACTTTTTTTCTTTCTATTCTTCAATTTAGATAATTTCTACTGACATGTTTTCAAGTTCACCAGTCCTTTCTTTTGTTCAGTGTGCTCTTAAGCCTATTCCTTGAATTATTTACTCTGGTACAGTTATATTTTAGTTCTATAATTTCTATTTGGTTCTTTTTGGGTTTTTTTATTTCTCTGCTATAATTCTTTATATTTTCACCCATATTTCCCTGTAAGAGTGTTAACACATGTTTTAATACATTTAAAGTCTTAACATTTTTTTCTTTATTGATTTTAGAGGGAGAGGGAGAGATAGAAACATCAATAAGAGAGAGCATCGATTGGTCGCCTCCTGCATGCACCACACTGGGGATTGGGCCCACAACCTGGGCATGTGCCCTGACTGGAAATTGAACTGGTGACCTCTTGGTGCATGGGTTGACGCTCAACCACTGAGCCACACTGGCCAGGCTACATTTAAAATCTTTAAATGAGCACATGCTACTTCTGGATCATCAGTGGACCTGTTTCTATGGGCTATTTTTTCTCTTAATTATGAGTTATATTTTTTGGCTTTTTTCACATTTTGTAGATTTTTTTTTTTAATTAAATGCTGCAGTGTGTGTATAATAGAGCAGTGGAGACTGAAATAAATAATACTTTTTTTTCCAGGAAGTATTGCCCTTTTGTGAGTCAAGTATCTTGGACTAGGATCAGTTCTCTTCAGTCTCATCATTAGTTGGGCTGAATTAGGACTGAGGTTGCCACTCTACTTAATTTAGTTCACCTCTGGTTTTAAATGTCGTAAGTGTGGGATCACCCTTCCTCCATCAGGGCTGTGAGATCTAAGCACGATGATACCCTGGCCAAGGTTTACTCAGTGAGTTTCTGTGGGAGAGAGTTGGCAGACAATGATACTCAGTTCTCTGGTGGGACTCCTGCAGATTGGAGTCCAAACATCAGCTGTTAAGCACTCAGTTTCTCTTTCTTCCCCTTAGTTTTCTCTGTCTGTAGCTGACGTGCTTTTCTGACCATCCACATCCCCGTACCTGACAGTGTGCCCCAGGAATGGAAGGGGCTACGGGTTTGTGCTCACCGAAGATGGACTCACGCCTCTCTGAATTTTAGTTTATTTGGACTTCTTTGATCTACAGCTTGTTGATGGCTTTAAAGAAAGGAAGTTTAAAGCGTATCCAGTGCGTTGTCATCGCTATGGTGTAGCGGTGGTCTTTGTGATCTTTTATATCTTAATCAGAAGGGAAGAATCCTCACTTCTCTTTGATTTTGTCAAATCCCCTCTTTTACATTTTATACTTTTAAGCCATTACGTATTTGTTTTGTTTATTGGTTCTGATGTCCTTTCTAACTTAGTTTTTATTTCTGAAAATTTCCCCTTGGACTTCTAATTCTGTTCTGGGTTCTGTCACCTGTCCTTTCAAATCTTATATTTCTGAATGTTTCTAATTGTGATTTAAGTTACAATTTAATAACATGTATTATTTTCTTAACTCCTTTCTCCTCATTTCAAATATGAGGTTACATTTTCATCTGCAATGTGTAGCATGTCTTTCTGTTCTGCTTTCACTCTCTGTGGGGACAATATTATGTTTTTATTCTCTTTTTTCCTTATAATTGCTTTATACAATGAAACCTCAGTTCTTGAACATCTCCCATCTCAAACAGTTTGGTTCTTGACCAAGTTGTTCACGGAAAAAATGTCTTTATTTTTGAACAAAACTTAAGCTCGGTACCTGGCAACCCTTTCATGCTGATACATTGGCATGACAAAAGGCGTCTTTCAGGCCTCCGAGCAGAGACAGCAAGTCAGTTTACTGCTAAACCTCAGGTTGTTAACATCTCAGAAAATTGTGCTGTGAATATTTTCATGGCTTTTTTTTTTTTTTTTTTTTGCTTTTGTTGCTGGTGAAGTGGATGATTAGCACAATTTAAAAACGTAAAGAGGTGTGCTGATGTAAGGGTGTGAAAGTGGTCACCAAACAAAGATCATGGGCAATTGAAGAGGCAGGAAACCTGTTGTTGATTTGGTAAATGAAAAGCAGTGAGCCGATGACAGCACTTCGGAGCAGTGGTATATGAATAGACCAATAGACCAGTAGGGGATGGTTTGATACATTTAAGAAAATAACAGTTTGTTTATAGATTAAACAATACATTAGACATGTACTGTATATAAGAAAGGTCAGCCCTGGCCAGTTTGGCTCAGCGGTTAGAGCGTTGGGCTATGGTCCAGAGAGACCCAGGTTCGGTTCCCGCTAAGGGCACGTACCTCGGTTGCAGTTTGTCCCTGGCCCTGGTCGGGTCATGCGGGTGGCAGTCACTCGATGTGTCCCTTTCACGTCGATCTTCCTCTCTCTCCCTCCCACTCTATCTGAACAAAAAAATGGAAAAATGTCCTCGGGTGAGGATAAAAAAAAAGGTCAAAAGGGAATCATTTAGGGGTCTAGAACGGATTAATTCAATTTACATTATTTCTAATGGGGAAAAATGATTGGGTTTTCAAACAAATCACTTCTTGAGCAGCCTCTGGGAAAGAATTAAGTTCGAGAATGGAGGCTCCACTGTTAGAATTGGCCATGATCCTTTTCTATTGCTCTCTCTTTTTTCTTTTTTATCTTCACCTGAGAACATTTTTGCATTTATCTTCAGATAGAGAGGGAGAGAGGTGGGAAGAGAGAGAGAGAAACATCGATGTGAGAGAGACACATCGAGTGGTTGCCACCCACATGACCCCAACCGGGGCTGGGGACAAACTGCAACCAGGAACTGAACCCAGGACTCTCTGGTCCACAGGCCGACGCTCTAACAGCTGAGCCAAACCAGCCAGGGCGTCTCTCTCTCTGTCTCTTAAGTAAGATGAGTTTTTCTGTATTTATAGGAGGGAGAGATAAGTCATGATAGGCCTTCTGGCTTCATGGCTCCAACGCTCCCTCTTCTGCTGCATTTGCAAAGTGCTCAAAAATAAAAAGTTGCTTTGTGTTTCCCGAGATCAGACGTTCTAAGCCCCTCCCGCCATGGTTTTCCCGTGCAATCCCTTTTCTCTGCACAGTCTGTTCCCCACCGGGGAGCTGGTCGGGAAAGAGAACTTCGGCGTGTGATTTCCGAGGACCTAGAGATGGTCCCTCGTGGTCCCCTGTACTCACCCGTGAGCTGATCCTCTGGCCTCAGACTGGACCTCGGTGCTGTCAGGATACGGGCCAGCAGTGTTGCTTCCCAGTTTCCTGGGCCTTTGGAACCCTTCTTGTTCCTTCAGCATGGACGCTCAGCCAGTCTTGTAGCCACTGGTGATTCACGCCCCAGGCTCATTCTGTGCGAGTCACTGGGAAACAGTGCCGCTTATTTTGTTGTAGAAGTTCCGAAGTCTTTGATTTTGCTACACAAGTTGCTTGGTGTGTTTTTATGGGGGAGTTTAGGGGATGTTAAAATATTATGCCTCACAATCTCCCCACAATCCTCGTCATAATTATTTTCAAAGGATTATAAAAGAAAAAATTAGCTTAGTTATGATTCACCAGTCAATTCGGATCTTTCCAGAGAAGATGGTGCTCTCCCAGTTTGGTGGGTAGGCAAGGCCATGTCACCATCTATGACTGCTTGCACAGACCCCCTAAAGCCCTGACCTGGTTCCTTCACAGCTTGTAATTTCTCTGTCATGGGCTGAATCGCGTCCTCCCGGTTCATGTGTTGAGGTCCTAACCCTCGGAATGTGGCTGTATTGGAGACAGGCCCTCGGTTAATGTGATTACTAGTGTGGCCCTACTCCAGTATACTGGTGTCCTTAGGAGAGGAGGTTGGGACACAGGGAGGTACAGAGGTTCCAGGTGAGTCACAGGGAGAAGTGGGAGAGCAACAAGCCCAGGAGAGGACTCAGGATAAAACCAACCCTGTGACACCCGGATCTCAGGCTCTGCTTCCAGACTCTGAGAAAATACATTTCTGTTGTTTAAGCAACTGAGGTTGTGTTATGGCAGCCCTAGCAAACTCATTCAGTCCGTCTCAATCTCTCTGTCTCTCTGTCTCTCTGTCTCACACACACACCCCACTTGGGGTCCTAGAATCTGTTTTCAGTTCATGAAGTCCTGAGCTGAAATCCCAAGTTGAAAGACTGTACCTGGGCTCTTGGTATCTAAGAATAGCTCCTTAGACTTTTTTTTTTTTATCCTCACCCGAGGATATTTTTCCATTTTTCGTATTTTTCGTACAGATAGAGTGGGAGGGAGAGAGAGAGAGAAACATCGATGTGAAGGGACACATCGAGTGGCTGCCACCCGCACGACCAACCAGGGCCGGGGACAAACTGCAACCGAAGTACGTGCCCTTAGCGGGAACCGAACCCGGGTCTCTCCGGACCGCAGGCCGACGCTCTAACCGCTGAGCCAAACTGGCCAGGGTGCTCCTTAGACTTTTCACTTTCTTTAAAAACTCATTTTGAGCCCTGGCCAGTTTGGCTCAGCGGTTGAGGGTTGGCCTGCGGACCAGAGAGTCCCGAGAGTCCCGGGTTCGGTTCCTGCTAGGGGCACATACTACAAACAAAACAAAACAAAACAAAAAAACAAACACACACAAAAAACCCCCTCATTTTGAGAAAGAACTAAACACTTTTAGGTAAAACTAATGTTCCAATTAGTTTTACCTAAAAGTGTTTAAATTATATAAAATGTATTCTCTGCATTCTCTCTCTGTCTGTCTCTCTCCGTCTCTCTGTTTGTCTCTGTCCCTGTCCCTCTCTCTGTCCCTCTCTGTCTCTGTGTGTCCCTCTCTCAGGCGCTGGAGAGGGAGCTGGTAGAGGACAGCGAGCCTTGTGGACAGGGGCGGTGGTTTCAGACCTTTGTCCACTGCTCACTGTGGGGTTGGATGTGGCACCTGGCACCTCTGACGTGGCCTTCTCCTCCGTGACTGAAATGATATCCTTTCTTGAAGGATGGGCATGAGGGTTACATGAGGTAAAGCTGTAGTTCGCTTCCCGGAACATATTGGACACCAGACAAATGCTATTTTTCATTTCTCTCTTTTTTCTTCCAACCATAGTTAACCAGAAAAAAAAAACAATTATGAACCAAAGAAAATGCCAGTTACAATTTGTGTAAATTAGAAACAGATTACTCCCACTGCCCCCCAAATAAAGATCCGCAGCAGGAGTCCCAAGCAGTGCTTCCCAACCCGGGGCTCGCAGCCGGAGCCTGTGCGGCAGGGCCTCGCGCTCACTGCGCGTACTCGGCACCCACCGGGGCCTGTGCAGAAGGGGCCTGCGCTCACTGCGCGTGTACTCGGCACCCACCGGGGCCTGTGCGGCAGGGCCTCGCGCTCACTGCGTGTACTCGGCACCCACCGGGGCCTGTGCGGCAGGGGCCTTGCGCTCACTGCGCGTGTGCTCGGCACCCACCGGGGCCTGTGCAGAAGGGGCCTGCGCTCACTGCGCGTGTACTCGGCACCCACCGGGGCCTGTGCGGCAGGGGCCTTGCGCTCACTGCGCGTGTGCTCGGCACCCACCGGGGCCTGTGCGGCAGGGGCCTGCGCTCACTGCGCGTGTACTCGGCACCCACCGGGGCCTGTGCGGAAGGGCCTCGCGCTCACTGCGCGTGTACTCGGCACCCACCGGGGCCTGTGCGGCAGGGCCTCGCGCTCACTGCGTGTACTCGGCACCCACCGGGGCCTGTGCGGCAGGGCCTCGCGCTCACTGCGTGTACTCGGCACCCACCGGGGCCTGTGCAGAAGGGGCCTGCGCTCACTGCGTGTACTCGGCACCCACCGGGGCCTGTGCAGAAGGGGCCTGCGCTCACTGCGCGTGTACTCGGCACCCACCGGGGCCTGTGCGGCAGGGCCTCGCGCTCACTGCGTGTACTCGGCACCCACCGGGGCCTGTGCGGAAGGACCTCGCGCTCACTGCGCGTGTGCTCGGCACCCACCGGGGCCTGTGCGGCAGGGGCCTGCGCTCACTGCGTGTACTCGGCACCCACCGGGGCCTGTGCAGAAGGGGCCTGCGCTCACTGCGTGTACTCGGCACCCACCGGGGCCTGTGCAGAAGGGGCCTGCGCTCACTGCGCGTGTACTCGGCACCCACCGGGGCCTGTGCGGAAGGACCTCGCGCTCACTGCGTGTACTCGGCACCCACCGGGGCCTGTGCAGAAGGGGCCTGCGCTCACTGCGTGTACTCGGCACCCACCGGGGCCTGTGCGGAAGGACCTCGCGCTCACTGCGTGTACTCGGCACCCACCGGGGCCTGTGCAGAAGGGGCCTGCGCTCACTGCGTGTACTCGGCACCCACCGGGGCCTGTGCAGAAGGGGCCTGCGCTCACTGCGCGTGTGCTCGGCACCCACCGGGGCCTGTGCGGAAGGACCTCGCGCTCACTGCGTGTACTCGGCACCCACCGGGGCCTGTGCAGAAGGGGCCTGCGCTCACTGCGTGTACTCGGCACCCACCGGAGCCTGTGCGGAAGGGGCCTGCGCTCACTGCGCGTGTACTCGGCACCCACCGGGGCCTGTGCGGCAGGGCCTCGCGCTCACTGCGTGTACTCGGCACCCACCGGGGCCTGTGCGGAAGGACCTCGCGCTCACTGCGCGTGTGCTCGGCACCCACCGGGGCCTGTGCGGCAGGGGCCTGCGCTCACTGCGTGTACTCGGCACCCACCGGGGCCTGTGCGGCAGGGCCTCGCGCTCACTGCGTGTACTCGGCACCCACCGGGGCCTGTGCGGCAGGGGCCTCGTGCTCACTGCGCGTGTGCTCGGCACCCACCGGGGCCTGTGCGGCAGGGGCCTTGCGCTCACTGCGCGTGTGCTCGGCACCCACCGGGGCCTGTGCAGAAGGGGCCTGCGCTCACTGCGCGTGTACTCGGCACCCACCGGGGCCTGTGCGGCAGGGCCTCGCGCTCACTGCGTGTACTCGGCACCCACCGGGGCCTGTGCGGAAGGAACTCGCGCTCACTGCGCGTGTGCTCGGCACCCACCGGGGCCTGTGCGGCAGGGGCCTGCGCTCACTGCGTGTACTCGGCACCCACCGGGGCCTGTGCGGCAGGGCCTCGCGCTCACTGTGCGTGTGCTCGGCACCCACCGGGGCCTGTGCAGAAGGGGCCTGCGCTCACTGCGCGTGTGCTCGGCATGGGCGAGCTGCTGTCCCACCTAGTGGTCGCGGGAGGTAGCCCATTTCAGAAACATGGGAAGGCAGGAGACATCGCAGAGTATCTCTTGCAGGGCAGAAGCCGGCTTCACTGTTACCAGTTCATCCTTTCTTCTGACTTACAGAGGCCTGGGCAGCGCCAAGGCCAAGGTGTGAGACACGGGGCGGGGTAGGGGTGGGGGGGCACCTGCCGGGCTGTGGGGGCGGGGCGCTGAGAGAGGAAGAAAGACTCATCAGATCAGGAGGCACACCTTTGAATGGTTTTCTTAAAATATTAACTATTTCAAGTCCACTGTGGAGTTCCCAGCAAACAGTGCGTGTACCCCTTAGCTCTGGTGAGTTCTCACACTTTGTCACACTGGCTGCTGATTTCTTAAGGAACAAACAGCACAGAAGCTGGCAGAGCGCCCCTCCACCCTCCCGTGACCCCTTTCTCCTCCCTGTCCAGTCCCCCGGAAAGTAACCCCCACTTCAAATTTAGTCTACCTTGAACGGTATCTAAACATTTGGTTAACGTCCTCGTGGGAATCCATGTGTTTTCATGTGTTCAAAATGCATGCTCTCACAGTCTGGAGACGGGGTCTGAAATCAGGTGTGGCAGGGCCGTGCTCTGACTTCTTTCTGGAGGTCCCCAGCAAGTCTACTCCTGCCTCCCCCGCTGCCCTCCTCGGCGTGTGTCGTCGCTGGGGGCTCCTCTCGTCATGAAGACACAGGTCACGTTGGGTTGAGAGCTGCCCTACCCCCGTGTGACCGTCCTCATATACATTCCAGCTCCATCTGCAGAGACCCCATTTCCACATTCACAGGTAGCAGGCGTTAGGACCTCAACATGCCTTTTTTGGGGACACGAGGTAACCCCCACGAGGACCATGCCCTTCCTCGGCATGCGGTGGGGCCACCGGCAGTGGGCACTCCTCTGGTAACGCCAGGCTCGGGTGTGTGCTCAGCAGGGTCCGCGCGCGGGGCGGCGGCACAGGGCACAGCGCCCGGTCTTTCTGGACGCTCGTCCCTTGCCTACCCAGAAAAGCCCGGATGCGGCTTACAAAGGACAGTTAGGACAGCAAGGGACGGTGTCTACTCAAAGGACCGAGCAGTCGCTATTTTCTGGCCTTGGACATTCATCAGAGACTGAACCCCCTGTCTCCTTAACTCTGAGCTTCCTAGCAGTGAAGGCAAAAGGGAGACATTTGCTTAGTTCCAGAAATAATTATTTTTTAAAGAAAGCATAAAAGCCTTAGATTAGTAGGGTGACCAGCTACAGTTTGTGGAAACCTCTCCGGTGTCTGTTTCCTGTAAGGACACTCCCTGAGCTAGGCAAGGAAGTCAGCACCTGGGGACCAGCTGCCTGGGGACCGGCTGAGGGTCACAGCATAGGCTCTTGTGACAGCTGAAGGCTGTCCGAGGAGGCTGACATGCTTCCTAATAATCTAATTGAACACAGGGTTTGTGTCTAGAAGTCCGGGAGTGAGGGCTTGCAGTGGAAATGTCAGCTGCTCAGTGAGCTTTGGATCTCAGGTCACTTTTAGACTGACCATGCCACGTTACTCCACCACATCCCCGTCCTGTGCCACCCCAACTTCTGCCTCTTTTCCCTCCCACGTCCTAGCTGTGTCCTGGTCCCAGTGAGTCTACCGTGAGTCTACCTGTGTCCGTTGCTCCTCCCCCTCCCCCAGCCATGGCCCATGTGGCCTCTTGCTCCCATTTCTGGATGGTGGCACCAGCCTCGGGGGGCCCCCAGCCTCCTCTGCCTTCGGAGGGACCGTCTCAGGACACAGCTCAGCGTGTCAGCCCTTCCGTAAAATTGCCAGTGGCCCTGTCCCTCCGCCTGGCCCCAGAGGACAAGTGGAGTTTGGAGTCACGCAGCCCTGCACCCTAATCCTGCCCCATATTTACTTTCTCTGAGCCTCAGTTTCCCCAACTGTAAATTAGCCAAGCTGGCTCCAGGTGCCATCAAGCTAGCACCCCACAGGCTGGCTCAGCCCTATCACATCGGTCAAGGGTGCTGGGGTGTCCTGGGCAGCTGTGCTCTGCTCTCCCCTGGCACTAACACCACATGGGGTTCAACTTCTTCCGCTTTAAGATTCTTAGGAGTGTGCCACCATGCACCCTTCTCCACGGTGTCGTGGCCAGGATCTAGGGGCTGGGGGCAGCCTGGACCGAGCTTGGTGATGCACCGTGAGCCACTGTTCTCTTCATGCAGTTAGGGGGCCAGCGCGCTGAGAACCCTCCCAGAAAGCAGAAGGTGCTTCTTATTCCATAAGATGATCACTCTTTTTAAACCCAATATGCATAATCTGATTTCAGGGGCTGAATTAGCGACATGAGAGTGACTTTAGGGAGGCAATGATAAATTTCATTCATGCCCAAAAGATTCGTCTCGGAGCGGTGACAAGCAGCAAGTCGCTGATTAGATGATTGGAAGTGGCCGCTCCAAGCTTCCTCAGTCTTAACAACACTGATGTTCTTAATTTGGGGTGGTAGATGGGATCGACAGGCATTTGACAGCCAGACCTACCAGGAACAATTATTTTAGTTAAATGTTTACCATTCAGGCATTCAGAGCTTCCAGAAATTTCTGTCGACCAATGGGCACCAGGTGCCGGGAGATCTTGGTTTCAGACATGCAAGGGGTGTGCACATGTTTGGGGAGCACACCAGGTTGCTTTGTGCAGACATTCGGTCAGAGCATAGACTAGAATCCTGGCTCCTCGGTTCATTAGCGAGAGGCCTGGAGCAGGCTCCTGCAGCTTCCTGAGCCTCAGTTTCCTCATCTCTAAAATGGGCATAATTAACCCGAGCTCAGCAGGTGCTGTGGGGACTCAGGAATGAACATCCGTGATGTGCTCAGCACAGTGCCGGGCATTTGGAGGCCAGGTAGCTGCTGGGTTTGCTCAAGCACCAGGCACCCTCAGCCGAGGCTTCGGTGTCACCTCGTCACCAGGCAGCCTGTTTTGCTCCAAGGATGGTTGAGAAAAGGGCTTAAGACTCCAGACTTAGAGGAAGCCGCTTGTTCCAGTAGGGCCTCCTGAGGCTGATGGTATTAAAATCTGGAAGCCTGGAAGGTCAGGGCGTGGGACGGGCTTTCGGCTCTTGCATAGTCCAGGAGGGACTGTTGTGCCACTGCGGTCCCAACAAATAAGTATCGAGCGTCAACTAAGTGCCGTGTGTTATGAAAGTGCTGGGGACAAAGATGAAGATGGTCTTTGGCTGCCAGGAGTTTGTTGTCTGCTGGGGGCACAGACAAGGAGAGTTCATTCTCATGCATTGTTGGCTCATGGGGTCTGAAGACCTCCAGCCGGAAGCCTGTGGGGCAGGGAGTTGGGGAAGGATGTCTGAGCTCCCCAGGTGCTTTGACCGGGGTTGCTTTAGGCAGGCCCTCTGCGGTGTTGTGGAGGGCTGGGGGGGGGGCAGCTGAGGGGACGGCCGTGTGCCATGGGTGTGTGCCAGGCATGTGAGTGCTCAGCAGGACAGGTTAGGAACCAGCAGCAGCACTGGGTGGGGTCACTTAGGAAAGGCGGATGAAATGGTGATGGTGCCTGGCGGGTGTGGCTCAGTGGTTGAGCGTTGACCCTGCACCAAGAGGTCGCCGGTTTGATTTCTGGTCAGGGCACATGCCCAGGTTGTGGGCCTGATCCCCAGTGGGGGGCATGCAGGAGGCAGTCAATTGCTGTTCTCTCTCATCGATGTTTCTATCTCTCCCTCTCCCTTTCTCTCTCTCTAAAATCAATAAAGAAAAAAAAATATATAAAAGAAATGGTGGTGGTGTTCGGAGGGTTTGTCTCATTGTCTAAGCCTCTGGGAGAAATGTAACCTAGGTATAGTTTCACATGAATTCTTTCATTCATGTTGCAGTGTGAGGTGACCAGCATGTCATTTGGAAGCCTGGCTGGACTCAAGCTCCTTCATGCCACCCTAGAGAGGGCTGCTGGCCAGGCCACCAGGTTCCCGGGGTGAGGAGTCAGAGCTGAGCTGCGACATAGGGCAGAGCCAACCTCGTACCAAACGGAAAAGCAAGAACATGACCAACTCTCCTGGGGTGTTTCTCTACCTCAGCGTTGAACTCTGCCATGTGCTGTCAAGTCCTCGGGTCAGGACACTTAGCGGTGTGGCGAGTGTTGCAGGATGGACCGCTGTGTGAGTCCCTAGGTCCTGTTCGTTCTGAACATTCTATAAGGTGCAGACTGCAAACACCTCCTGGGGGGTCCCTCCTGAGTGGGCAGGTGTGGGAAGGAGCAGAGCCCACCCACTGCTGGGATCTGGCCACAGGCAGAGCATGCAGGGAGGGGATGGGGGGCAGGGGGGAGGTAGAGGGGGAGGGGGAAGTGCGAGAGAGAAATGGAGAGACAGAGATGGATGAAGAGATAGATGGAGAGAGAAGGACAGGAAGAGAGGGAGGGAGACAGAGAGGTGGCTGGGCCGAGAGACAGAGATAGGGAGAGAGATGGAGAGACAGATAAAGAGACAGATGGAGAGATGGAGAGAAAAGGAGGGGGAGGGAGAGAGAGACAGAGTTGGAGGGAGAGAAAGGAGATAATTGCAAACCCATGACACTGTCCTTGAACTATGTGTGGGAGGTCTGACATCCTGAGTGATCCTGTCGCGGGATATGGCAACTCAGAAAGAGTTCACGTTCCCCTCTGTGAAAGGCTTTCTTCTTTGATGAACACCCCCCCTGTGCCCATGCACATGTGCACACACTTTGGGTCCACATGTGCACACACACGCACACACACACGTGCACACACCCCATGCCCGCACACACACGCGTGCGCACACATGCATACATGCATACACATCTGCACACACACACCGTGCCCACGCGCACACACGCACAACCCCCCCACATTCACACACCCACACCCACATGCACACACACACACATGCACACATGCACGTAGACACACACAGAAGACATCAAAGCCATGTCAATTTTATTTATTGTTCCAATAAAAAAAAAGAAGGAACACCTCAATATGTAAACAGTTTCCCTAACACAGCGAGTTCTTAAAGATACAGGTTTTATTCTAAAAAAATTTGGCATTGTAGTGATTTCTCAATACAAGTTTGTGCTTTTGCATTTAGCATGCGTTTGTCTCATCGTCCGTGCACAGACGTACTTGGAGTTGAGCAAAGGGAGTCATAAAAGGATCGAAAGGTGGATCAGGAGCCAAACCCGTACGCGAGCCCTGCCTGGCCTTCCTGTGCAGAAAGCCCGTGGCGCTGACTTCAGGAGCAGCCTTGGTCACTCAGCACGAGCAAAGTCGGGAGCCCTGGTGGAAGGTTTGGCAATGTGCGCTCCCTGACTTCCTTTCTGGTCATCGCTAAAGCAGCATCGCTTTAGAAAGTTCATTTTGGGCATCGTGTTGGTTAATATGTATAAATCTCTGCTGTATAACCCTTGTTTTATACAGGACATGAAGTTTACTACTAAAGGCTGTTGAAATTCCACCGTTTTTCAAAGATTCACTGAATGAGTTTTGTCAAGAAGATTTTGCTTTCTTTTTACTGAAATTATTTCATTATTCTTGTTTTTTAAATTCAGTCCTAATGACCTAAGAGCCTTTTAAGCAGCAGGGTGGGTTTGTTAATAAATGCTGCTGTGCCTCCCCTTCCTCGGCCAGTGTTCCTTAGCCGGGAACAATTTCACACCAGTTTGTAAAAAATATCAAATTCTATGCTAAGCCATGCCATCCCGACCCGGCTGGCCTTGGCCACCCCCAGACTCGCTTTGTGCCTGTCTGTCTTTGGACCCCCTTCCGTGCTGGCCCCTCAAACGGAAAGGAAGACCCTGGTCTTGGATCTTATCTCCCAAATGCCACCCGGCCTTGAGGACAGATGTCAGGACAGATGTCCCTCCCCTCCAGGAAGGCACTTGTGATTGCTCACAGGGAAGCTGACCTGTCATCCTCAAATTTCAGAACGGTTGTTCCGCCCTCTTAATTCGGTTGCCTTATTTCTGTTGCTGGAGTAAGTGAACTTCCTGTGTTGTGCCCGGGTTCTTCACCGGTAGACGGGGCCGGTATCTGCTCAAGGGCTTCTGTGCGGCTCGGGGCCCTCAGCACAGAGCTGTCCGGGTGAGGGCGGGGAGGCATGAGGTTGGAAGCCTGCTGAGGGCAGAGGAAGATGCCACTGTTTCTGAGAGCCCTCCGAAGGACCTGCCTAGGCCCTCGCCCACTGCACCGCAGGTGTCTGGGGGCCAGCACCCTGTCCAGCAAAGGTAGATGGAAAACAGTAAAACAGGGGGCATCAGCCAGCTCTCAGAATGCTTCGAGCGGCCTTCCGTCCTTGTCCGGCTCCGTCTGCTGGGGCCCGAGGCCAGGAATACGAGCGCACGCCAGCTGCCAGCACTCGAGAACTAGCTGCATGCTCCTCGAAACGAAACGTTTCACTCTCCGCAGGATGCAAGCATTTCACCACAAACTCTGTTCTTGAAAGAATTTCTGGGAACAGTGTTGAAGACCAAGTATGTGTGTGCCTTGTCTCTTTTTAGAAGACTTGTGTTTCTAGGAATGGATACTGGGACGGGAACACCAGCGTGCACCCCAGAGACACCCAGCTTGGCACCTGTCCTGGGAGAGCCACGGCTTTGTTTTGTTTAAAAAGTTCCTGACAGTATTCTGGCCAGTGTGGATCAGTGGTTAGAACATCGGCCCTCGGACCGAAGGGTCGTGGGCTCGATTCCTGGTCGAGGGCACATACCTGGGTTGCAGGTTCGATCCCCAGTCCAGGTTGGGGTCGTGGGGGAGGGGGGCAGCCAATCGATGTGTCTGTCTCACATCGATGTGTCTCTCTCCCTCCCTCCCTTCCACTCTGTCTGAAAATCAATGGAAAAATACCCTGGGTGAGGATTAACAATAACAACAAATCCCTGACAGTTCTGTGTCTTGGTGAGGATGGAACTCCCGGGTCAATAGAAACATGAATGTCTACAACATGCAACCCTCAAACTAGATTAAGATTTATCTTCAATGTCCTGGATTCAGGATCGAAAAAGACTGTTCCTGTGCACTTTTCACCTAGTGAACTTTCCAGAATGATTTTCGTCTGTCTTAGGAAATGACTCACAGACCATCCTTGTATTTTGTGGGTCATAGTAAATATTTCAGGCCTTAGTATTGTGCTGTTTTATCAGGAAAGGCAAATACAGTGGATTAGCTTTCAATTATTGCTGCAAAAGAGTGATATGGCTGAAAAAAAGCAGTTGGATTAAAATGTTATTATGTTTTAAGATTTTTTTTTTTTGCCTCCCTAGTTTTGTTCTGCTTGGTTTGGTATTTTTAGTATTTTCCCCCCTGGGGCCTAGATGGATGCTTTGGGGAGGGTAGAACTGTATTCGAGTTGAAAGCAAGTTGCCAATAACCTCTGGAGCTGATTGAGCGGTTCACAGTGAGCCGGCAGGTTGTAATCATCCAGTTGTTTTCTATCAAAGGTGCTGACTTCCCCGGGACTTTTCCTACTGTAGAGGACACCAGGGTGCGTGTCCAGTAACACCTTGTTTGTCCAGAGGCACCTAACTCACAACTCGTCTACTTGCTGTGGGGTTCATGGTAGTGGAGGTGAAGACAGAAGGACGTGGTTGCTGAGGGGGCGCTGGAGACAAGTGTGTGGGTGGCAGTGAGATTTCACTGCTATCAGTCAGCAGGGTGGGCAGTGAAGCTATTAAAAACAGCTAGGACTTAAAGCTAAACCATCCAGGGCCATTTAGTATCAGGGGTGGTGTAGACAGGAACTGATATGGTGACACCAGAACCGATCTTAGAATCACAGAATAGAGACTGTGGGATTCAAATCCTTGCTAAAAAGACAAGGAAACTTGGAACATTCGCCAAGATAGAGAATTTCTGAGCTGTATAAAACACAACTTAACAAACTTAAAATATAGAAATCATACAATGTCTGCTCTCAGACCACAATGGAATCAAACTAGAAATAAATAACAGAAAGATAGATGAAAAATCCCCAAATACTTGGATATTAACAACTTGTTTCCAAATAAGATGTAGGTCAAAGAAAAAAAAATCTCAGGAAAAATTTAAAAAGTACAAAATGAAAATGAAAATACAACTTACAAAATTTGTGGGATGCAGTAAAAGCAGTATTTAGATGGACTGAGAAAGAAGAAATAAAACTGTGTTTGTTTGCAGATGACTTGAATGTTTATGTAGAAAGTCCAAAAGAATCAACACAAAAATCCTGGAATAAGCCATTATGGCAAGGTTGCAGGATGCAAGGTTAATATACAAAAAGTGAATCGCATTCCTATATACCAGTTATAAAAAGTGGAATGTGAAATTTAAAACACGAAGACATTTATACTAGCCCCCTGCAAAATGAAATACTTAGGAATAAATCTAAATATGTACAAGATTTATATGAAAAAACTACAAAACTCTGATGAAATATAACAAAGATGAGCTAAATAGTTGGAGAGATATTCCATGCTCATGGATAAGAACACTCAATATTATCAAGACGTAGGTTCTTAACAAATTGATTTATAGCTTCAATGCAATTCCGATCAAAATCTCAGCATGTATTTTCTGGATGTCAACAAACCAATTCTAAAGTTTATATGGAGAGGCAAAAGACCCAACTCAATATTGAAGGAGAAGAACAAAGTTGGAGAATTGACACTATCCAACATCAAGACTTACTATAAAGCTACAGAAATCAGGACAGTATGATGTAGTGAAAGAATAGGCAAATGCATCAATGGAACAGGATAAGGAGCCCAGAAATAGACCCCCTGGAAATATTGTCAGCTGATCTTCGACAAAGGTTCAATACCCTGGAGCGGAGATAGTCTTTTCAACAAGTGGTGCTGGAAAATGCCAGGGGGAACACTCTGCAAAGTATCGGGTTGTCTAACCACTATGCTGTACACCTGAAACTAATGCAGAATAATATTGAATGTCAACAGTAATTGAAAAAGAGTAATAATAATAAAACAACAAATGGTGTTGGAAAAGCTATACATTAACATACAAAAAGTATAGACACAGACCTTACATCTTCACAAAAATTAATTCAAAATGGATCATAAATTTAGCTGTAAAATGCATAATGTAAAGCCCCCAGAAGGTAACATTCCAGAAAACCTAAATGACCTTGTGTATGGCAATGACTTTTTAAATACAACACAAAGGCATGATTCATGAAAGAAAGAGTTGATAAACTGGTCTTTATTAAAATCAAAATTTCTGCTCTTCAAGAGACACTGTCAATAGAATGCGAAGACATACCAAAAACTGGGAGAAAATATTTGCAAAAGACAATAAAAAGACTGCTATCCAAAATACACAAAGAGCTCTTAAAACTCAATGATAAGGGAAAAAACAACCCGATTAAAAAATGGACTAAGACCTGAACAGACACCTCACCAACGAAGATATACAGGTGGCAAACAAGCATATGAAAAGATGCTCCACTTTATGTCCTCAGGGAAATACAAATGAAAGAGCGACGAGACACCAGCGCACACCTGTCAGAATGCCCCAAATCCAGAACACTGACCCCACTGAATGCTGACCAGGACGTGGAGCAGCAGGCTCCCAGTACTGCTGGTGGGAATGCAACACGGGGCAGCCGCTCTGGAGGACAGTTTGGAAGTTTCTGACAAAACTGAACATGGTTTTATCACGTGATCCAACCTTCATGCTCCTTGGTATTTACTTGAATGAATTGAAAACACTGTCTACAAAAAAACCTGCACACGAATGTTTATAGCGGCATTATGCATCACTGCCCAAACTTGGAAGCAGCCAAGATGCCTTGAGCAGGTGAACGGGTCAATCAGCTGTGGTGCATCCAGACAATGGAATATTATTCAGCCCTAAAAGTAAAGGAGCTGTCAAGCCATGACAAGACACGGAGGAACTTTAAATCCATATGACTAAATGAACAAAACCGAATCTGGAAAGGCTACACACTGCATGATTCCAACTACATGACATTGTGGAAAAGGCGAAGCTGTGGTGAGAGAAAAGAGATCAATGTTTGACAAGGGTTAGGGGGAGAGGGAGCTGGATGGGCAGAGCCCGGAAGCTGTTTAGGGCAGTGAAGCTATCCTGCATTCCTTGTGTTCTATAATGGTGAATGCATTTCATTATACATTTGTCAAAACTCACAGAATGTACGCCACCAAGAGTGAGCCCCAGTGCACACTGTGGACTTTGGGTGATGACGGTGAGTTCAGTGTCGGTCATCGGTTGTAACAACTGCACCATCTGGTGTTGATAATGGGAGGCTGTGCATGCGTGGAGCAGGGTGTCGGGGGAAATCTCTGTACTTTCTACTCAATTTTCCTGTGAACTTAAAACTTCTCGAAAACAACTAAGTGTATTGATTAAAAAAAGAGGAGAAAACTTTCAGCAGGCCAGTGATTTATCCAAGACCACACAGCTCATCTGGGGATGGAGCCCATCTTGGACTGAACCCAGTTTCCTACAGAGCCATGAAAGACGGCTCCTTTAGGACCCCTTGCCCGAGGGTGAGGGAAGCGTGTGGGACATTCGAGAGAGGGTACCACAGTGATAGTGTGGGGGAAGTCACTGTTAGTCTTAAGGCTTTGGTTTTCTGGAGGTTCTCACATGTGGACCAGCTCATACCTACCCAGGACAAGTGTGTGCGTGCGTGTGTGTGTGTGTGTGTGTGTGTAGGGGGGCGGGGTTCAGAGGGGAAGGCGCTGCATTTGTTAGTTGACGTGTTAATTACGAAGGACTGGAACACTACCACAGCATTACATAGTGTTCACAGGAGTCTTCTTTCCTTTAGAAAAGGGGGGAAAAGCCTCTGTGAAGATGCAAATGGAGAGGAACCATGTCTTGTTGATGCCTGTGGTAACAGAATTAGAAAATAAGAGGGAAGTAAACCTCCCAGTGCGGTTGTTGGGTTGTGCAAAGTTTCAATGACTCCCTAATGCCCCAGGGGACACAACCAGCTGCCCAGGGAGGCTGCAAACTTTGGGATCTCCTCTGGCCTGACCTGCGCAGTGTGGCCGAGACTCAGGGACTGGAACACTGATACCCTCTCTGAAAGCAGGTCGTGATATTAAGCACCGCCCCGTTCCAGGTTTCCCTGAGGTCGGTGTCCTGTGGGATTGCTGCAGAGCTGTTCCCGGCCAGCAGAGGTCCTTCCTGCCTGGTTCGGGGGCCACGTGGAATTCAGCTCCGGCAGCGCAGTGCTGAATTCTTCCCCACCCTTTATGCAGCGTCAGGGAGTCTGGTCTCGGGTCAGAGCCAGGGGGAAAAGGGCCAGTTCACGCAGAAATACTGTTCTCAAGACTTTGCATCCTGGAAGCAAACACGAACATCTCTGATTTGAAATCAGGTTTTTAAGAAAGAATTTGTAAGTAAAAAAAAAAAAATCGCTCTTATTTGTAGTTAGGTTTATTCTAGGAACACTGTTTATTTGTTCTGGTCAATCATCTTTTAGGCAGTTTATTTAATGAAGGCAGCTGTTTGGACATGCCCTACATCAGATAATGGGAATTTAGTTTTGGAATCTTTTTTTAAAGGCGAATATGATTTGGATGTGGAGCTAATGACTTAGAGAATAGTTTTTTGTAGGAGCAGTTTGGCCACCTAAGTACATGCTGTCATAGGAAGAAATGATAGGAATATCCTACACTTGGCATGCTGAATAAGTACCTTTTTGCCTGGGCACTGCCCATACCACCTAGGTTCCCCCCAGGTCTGCAGGTAGGGTAGGCCTCTGCCCGTTCTCCTCAGACCCCACGGAGAAAGGTCCAGACGATAGGCTGCAGGTTGCCATGGCAGCAGCCACCATGTCCTGGGTAACCAGGCACTACGTGGGTGCTAGGTTTTCCCCCAGAGCACAGTCTGTGCAGACAGTGGGGGAGGAAAGACCTCTTTGCCGACACAGGCAGATATTTGGGTCATCAGCTCGGAATCCTGTAACATGTGATAGTTCACCGTTGTCCCTAGGTGGCTCTCATTTTAGATGTGGACCCACTGGGGAGAAGAAAGGTATTCGGGGCCATCTTTGGCAAGCTGACTAGCCTACTCAGGTGTTGCAAGGGACAAGAAGATTCCCCTGGAGAGTCTGGCTGGCCTTTGACGCAAGACCTTCCTGACCCTGTGCTGAGTTATGGGCTAATGTCATAACGCTCAGCCACCACTTGTGGGCTCTCCAGGTCTATGGGGCAGGAACAAACTCTTTTACACTGTTGATCTCAGGTGGTCAGACTGTGGACACATTATATGCTCAATTAAAACTGGCGGTGGACAAGTGAAAGTGAGAGATAGGAATAGCCCCAACAACAGGTTCTTGGCTGCTGCTCAAGGACGGAGTGAGCGCTCAGAAAGAGGTGCCAGGAAAGGTGACTCGGCGGTGAGCAGAGGGAGGAGGTTCAGAAAGGGGAGCGGGGTAGAATGCTTGGAGGATGAACTACAGTGACCCGAAGGCCATGTGGTACCTGGGACATAATCAGTTGTGTCTCCAAGTTGCAACCCAGAGCTCCCTGCAAATAAAGAGAAGACTTGACCACACTCTCTCATGTGGAGGCTCTGTCAGAGGACAGGGAGGGGATGTGACATTTCCTGACTAGGGTGGCATTTGTTTGGTGGTTGGGTGGGTTTACAAAGAGGGAGCCGGGCCAGACCATCTAGGGAGATGGCTGGGATCACCCGATGAGCCAGCCGAGTTTGTTCTCGTGGCATCATGATACCAAAATGTGAACATTCCTAGAGCTTCAAGAATTAGACACGGGAAGGGGAAAAATGAGAACCCTTTTGAACTTTCTCACACTCCAGTTACGCAGTAGCGTTGTTTGATTTTAACTTACAAACGGGAGGGCCACCCCTGTGCACAGGTGATCCAGAAGGTCTACTTTAGTTCCTCTAGGGAGAGTCATCATCCTGACACGGGTGGGTGCCCTGCGGGGCTGAGAGTGCTGGCCGAGAGAAGCTGGAAGGACACAGGGTTCCTGGAAGGACATCCAGTGTGCGTGTGCGTGTTTGTCTAGATGGGCAGGAAACAGACCTGGAAGGAGAGGAGGCCCACTAGAGAGGTGGGCATGGCCAGGGCTTCTGGGCTACCCAAGGCTGGGCCAAGGGAGGGCATAGCTCCTACCCTCTCCCACGGACAGCAATGACGAGAGCTCATGCCAGGATGGCACCTGCTGTGGCCGCATCTGGGAGCAGTGCGCCTTCTCCTTCTCTAGAAGGCTGGCCCAGGACCCAGAGGTTCTGATCGCACACTGCTGATGGGAGCCAGCTGACCCAGTTCTGCTAGCGGTGAACAGTGGTGAGAGACCCGGCATTTGTATTCTCCACTGGGCTGTGAGCTGGGCCTGGGGTTTTAGTGGCCAAGGAGGCCTGATCTTCTGCTCCTGGGCTGTCTTGCTCCTTTGGACAGATGTTTCATGATTTCTGTGGGGATTTTAGGATGATGTGTTACACGTCTATTTCACTAGTGCCTGATAATTACATTGCCTGAGAAAAACAGCCCTTTATATGCTTATTAAGGATTGGCTGGTTGATATCACAGTATTCAACTGAAATTGAACACAGGGCCTTACTCTGAAAATGCTCAATTTCGTTTGTCAGTAGGAACATTTCATTCTCTGAAATCAAGATCTGTTGCTTATGTGGTCACAGCTCTCTGGCCAACCACAGAGCACGTTAGGAGTCATGCCGATGGGGGTAGGGTAGTATCTCAAAATAAGTCTATAAGTCCCATTTTCATTGGTGATCAATCTCCATCACTTAGGCACGTTGAGGACCACACTGAACTGACCTTGTGTGTCTTCAATTATTCTCCCCCCGCCCCCCACTTCCCCAGGACATTGGATTAGGTGGATGTAGGAAGCTTTCTTTTACCAAGGCAATGAGGCCAAGTCAAGTTGGACTCCTTTTACATTTATTTAAGTTTGATGTCATTGAACTTCGAGAATGTCCCCGCCCGCTTAGTTATCGAACTGCTCCCGACCGCTGCAGGCTGCAAGCTTTCTGCGTGACCCACGCTGCAGACATCATCACCTAGCTAGTGTCAGACCCGGGACAAAATCCATCTCAACCTCCATCATTCATCTGCCGGCAATACAACATCACCATGATTTGCTACACATTTTTTCTCTCTTATGTAGTTTCTAGGAAAGCACTTATAAGAAAACGTGATGTCTTTTTCAATAGAAAGAAAGAGGTAAAGAAAACCCGAGCTTGGTTGACCCGGTGGCTCTGGAAGCCCTTTCTCCGAGTGCGAGAAGTTCAGCTGGGCGGTGCTAAAGAATGCCATTGAGTCTCGACTTTTCGCAAAACCCCATTGTCTGGATTGCTTCCGTCCAATAGGGCTGTAATTGCCAATATCTCCTGCTACAGACTCAGAGGCAGCAGGCGGCCCAGTAATAATGCCTTATAACTCGTTTCTCATTCAGCTCTTTTCAAAGAACCTGTTGGGTTTCTAAGAGAAGCACGTAATTCTTTATTTTGCATGTTAAGCTTTTAGCTGAGCTACCAAAGGGGCCAGAACTAGTACGATGAACCCCAACAGTAGCTCAAGGGTCATCGTATCATGTTCACCTGCAGGCGGAGGAAACCGGCAGGGAGACGCAGGGACAGCTCAGGAGTGTGTTTAGTCCTCCTGCAGGAGGGGACGGTGGGGGGAGCTGGGAGGTGCAGGCCCTGCTCACCCCGCTGAGCAGTGTTGGGGCCCAGCTACAAGGTCAGTGCTTGTGGGCACCGGCGAAGCTCCGGCTCAGTCCCTGGCCTGGGAGCTGCCACCCCTTGTTGTTCAGTCATCAGTAGCTTTGGCCCCTCACTTTCCGGGTTGGCTGCTGAATCCTGGCTGGCTGTCTCCCCTATTTACCACTCTGGGGGCTGGCGATGAAAAGGCAGATGTCTTCCTTTGAGACCTGACTCTGTGCTAGGCTCTCGCAGTCCTCTGAGGCAGCTGTCCCGCTGACCACAAGATGTGTTACTGTTTTTCTTTGAACAGACCTGGGAGTGACTGTAATAGATTTATACTGGAAAAGAACATCATTGTTCTAAGTTGTCCAGGAATCTCTTAATGCTACAGCATAATACTTAATAATTAATAGTGCTTAATGGTACTAATGGCATTTGGTGGTGCGGTGCAGTGGGCAGCACACTTTCCCTGCAGAGGGCCGGTAGTAAATGTTTCAGCCTTCTGGCCGCGTGGGCTCAGCTCTGCTGGTGTCCTGCGTAAGCAGTAAGTGTACCTGTGTTCCAGTACGGCTCTGTTGTGGACACTGAAATTAGGAGTTCCTGTCACCTTCACATGTCAGAAAAGACCCTTTCGTTTTGTTTCTCCCAACACTTTCAAAATGTAAAATCATTCCTAGCTTGCGAGGGTTCCAAAAACAGGCAGTGGGCCAGACACCATGAGCAGATCTGGTTGGCCGACCCTTTCATAGTAAAAACAGCCCAGGGCTGGAGCCTCAGCCTCTGGATTGGAGACCAGGATCCATGATGTACAGGCCTTGTGGCCGCAGAGAAGTGACCCAGTTGGCCCAAACCCTGGATTTCCACTTATAAAATGTAAATATGTAAATGATAAAACTCAAGCTCTCCTGATGGGTTAGAATTGATGAAATAACTTGTGTAAATGCTCTGAGTGCTTCTGACACCACACATGGCAGGGCGTACTACTGTTTTGCGGTTAAATTGTACATGCTGTGCTTTGTCAGCATCTCATAGCAGCCCGACCGAGTTGCGACTTCTAGATGACATGTTTCATCAGAAACTCTCTGAGACATCAGGGGCGGAAACAGTAGGAAGAGGTTCATCTTACTCCATTTTAAATTAAAGGATAACATTTCCTTAAATATAGGTTGTCCATAAAGTCTAGAAACAAGATAATATTATTATCAGTGAATCATCTATTATGTCGATGGTGCCTGTGTTTTTCGACTCTATAGCCATCCACTGATAGGAACTCACAGAAGAGAAAATTTATCATATCCATAGACATTTAATTTTCAACTACCCTTTTGACTCAGCGTTGTGAATCACACAGAGTATCACCCAGAAAGAAAGACTGAAAACTAGTCAGACGAATGGCCAGCTGTCTTGGGAAGAACTACGAATATTTAAAATTTCTAAGAAATCCTGGATCACTCAGCTAATCAAATGATTTCACATTCTTTCAGCAGTTCGAGTAGTTTCCTAACAGCGTTTTTATAGTCTTGTTCTCTGCCTACCAGCTCCAGCCTTTATAAACAGTCTCTGAACATCCCTCAGACACCTGCTTAAATCTAAATAAAAAAATGCAAAGGGGAAAAAGTAAGAAACTGAAATGTAAGAACATGTAGGGAGGTTGCTTTGGAGACTTCAAAATTTAGGCTTTATATCAAGTCATAAACATTTTTAAAATTAGAACACAACGAAAAATAGACATTTAGAGCCCTACCTTGTTTAAACCCGGAAGAGAAAATTGTGCTTAAGAGACAGTAGCTGGATTTCTGTTAGGGAACATAAATTACAGAACTAAACAAGCCAACCTGGAACTGGAGGACGGGGAAAGAGCAGAGAGGTACCGATGAAGGATGGGGGCGGGGCACAGACAGTTTCTTCTCATGGACACAGGTGGCAGGGATTTCAAGGAACAGCAAAGCAGTGGCCCAACATTACTGCAAAGCCATGAACAACTGTATCAGTTACGTAAAGTGGACCATAAATGAATAGGTGCTCTTCCAGTTAGAAGGCATGTTGGGGAAGGTGGAAGTGAGAATCGGAGAGTCTCAGCTGCCCTTGGGGCCATGCTTTGAAGTAAATCTGCGCTTTTCTCCAGATTGGGGTCAACTAGAGCAAATTGTAACCCTTTAGCTCCAAGTGCTTATCTAGCTAATGGATCCCATCATGGTTTTATGGAAAAGAGACTCCAGTACACTCACCAAACAGACCAAAATACCAAATTGAGAGTGATTCTTATTATTATGGGTACTGTTGCATGAAAACAGGCTTATTTATTTTCATAGCACTTGGTTTGCTAACAAAATGATTGGGTGAATGGGGACGGGATATGGAATATGGGGACTGGACATCGTGGGGGCATCTTTGTTGATCTGTCTTAATGAAAAACACCATTAAATACTTGCTGCTTAGAAAATTCAGTCTTAATGAGCTTCTTTCAGTTCCAAATTTTAACAGTTGACACAAAATACACTGTTAAACTGTGTTATCAATAATTATAGAAAAATAGACATGTTTGAGTGGGGCATTCTAGTAAAAGGTTCTCCTGGAACATCCTCATTTAAAGATTCAGAGGCTCACATTACAAAAACAAGATTTGGTTCATGTTCTGTCTCCAACTACATTGACACTAAAGACAGTGGATAGGGAGGGCCTCACCCCCCAAGTGCCCTGTCACAGGTACAGAACTGACGTGTGCGTGACCACAGGGTTGTCAAGGCTCTTTGTTCAGTTGTGCTACAGGGCCCTGAGCTGCTGTTCCAACCAGACAACAGGGTGTGTGTTGTCCTTTAAGCCTTAGTAACTGATGTGAAAAGGCCCAGGGAGTCTTCAAGAGCTAAATGAGCAGACTGTTCGCAACCCCTGCTTGACTTTGCTTTGTGCTACCGTGCCAAGCCCTGCCCCTCTGGTGATGCTGCAAGGTCAGCGCCCTCGAGTCAAGAGCGCCCTTCATAAGGCTACATGGAGGTAAGGCCACAGTACCTCCCCACAGCCTGGCAGGAAGTGTATGGGGCTCCTCCTCCTCTTTTACTGCAACCTCCTCCTTCGAGTGTGGAATGAATCAATGATTCAACAGATGCTCAATGCAAAAAGTGAAATGTTGGCAAACAGGAAAGGGCTATGGCCAACAGTTTTGTTTTCCATAAAGTCAGTGTCATGAAGCAGTTGTCCTGATGCAAAGTCTTGGGAGTGGGAGGAGAGAGACCCATGGGAGCCACTTTCCTTATCTCTGCAACACGCTTTTTAGTAGACAAGGTCCCCAAACTACGGCGAAGGCCTGTGCAATCTGGTCAGGGAAAGCAAGGTCAACAGGGAGGGCCGCTAGTTTGAGTTCTTTGACCTCCATGGTGCAAAGCCTCAAACTGAGCACGGCTGTAGAAGCTGAAAATAAACTTGAATCCAGTTCATGGATATTTATGATGGGCGACTGCGTTAGGGAACAGTTTAAAATTGCAAAATGAATGTGAAAGAATCTGTTATGGTGCAAAATTTCCACCTGCCCTTGAGGTTTTGTCTAGGATTCTCTTTCTTTTCTTTGAAAAATTTTTTTATGTTGAAATTTAGACTTTCAGTACCGAATACTTTTCTCCTCCTTCCCTCCCTTCTTTCTCTCCTTGCCTCCCTTTCTTTCTTTCTACACTTATCTTTGCAGATTAAAATGAGTTAAGGCTGCAGTTTTTTTGTTGTCTATTGATTGAGAGACACTTTGGATTTGATTTCTAACCTGTGGCATACTCTTGAGAGATTTCTTAGTCACTAAGATTGTTGATGTAATCTTTGAATGTTGAACTCTGGTCATGTCATAAAAATAAAAGAATAGGAATAAATAACAATGTAAGAAGCCAATGGATAAGCCCTTGGGTCAGGAAGAGTGCCAGATAAAGTCAGTGTGTAAGGTCAATGATGCAACAAGCCTTCATGAAATTCACGGCTTTAGACCCAACCATCTTCTGCTCACTTGCCATAGCTCACGGTAATAGTCTGCAGTTCCTCATGATTACAGAATGGAACAGCTGGAGAATCAATGGTTTTGCAGAAGAGTTTTCCAAACTATTGTACTACAAAGGGCGAGTGCTCATGTGAAAAGCATAAGCACGTCATTGGTGACATGCCAGAGAATGTCCTCCTGGAATTCTTCCTCCGGCTAGTCAGTGAGGCCTTTGTTATCTTAAAAGAGAGACCTCAGTTTGTAAACATTTCACAGTATATCAGTGTGTTAGTGGTGGGTTTTGCCATCTACTGGACCTCCTGATGTCTCCCAGACCTATGGCTTATTAGATTCAGTGAAAGAATCAGCGAGGGCACAGTGAGGTACCCAGATGGGCTGCCAGTCTGGGACACAGAACAAAGGTCATGCACTAAAGGGCCAGCAGTCAATGGGACCAAAGAAATTCAGAAAACAAAGACATCAGAACAGAAATGCCTACTGTATGTTGAGAATCTTTTTCTTTTTCTTTTTTTTTTTACATCTTATTTCTAAAGTTATATATCTAAACCTACACTAATTATATATCTATATACATTATTTAGAAGTTGTGTTCTGCAGTACTTTTGTACATGCTGTATTTTATTACTAACTGCAAAAGAAAATAATTACATAAGGCATATATATGTACAGTGTTTGTCTTTACCTCACCTGGGCCCTCTACCTGCAATGCCTCCATGGGGCAAGCTCCTCGCCCTGAAGATGAAATGTGTCAGGATCTATAAAAGTGAGGGCTATGCTCTGTGTCTCACTGCAGGGAGAATAGGCACCGGAGACCTAATGTGTATCCCAGGTCACATCTTTGATGTATTCTTTTGAGTGACTTGGTCTTGTTCAGCACATGCAGGTAAGTAGCTTATACCTCTAGGAGTTGGGTGTGTGGTATTTAGGGAGGAGATAGCCTTGGGCAACCAATGGGGCACCTTGCACCTTAACCAAATCCGTGTCTACCTCGTCAGTCTGAGTAACTGAGAGAGGGCAGGTAGATATTTTACACCTTGAAGATTTGTTTCCTGTTAATGCCAAAATTAAATATAAATAAAGGAAGAACAAAGTAAGAAAGACAGAAAGCACGAGGATGAGAGACAAAAAGAGGTTGAGGGGACAGGAGCATTGGTGGCCCGGCCAGGGGAAATGTTGGGGGGGACAGGAGCAGGGGCGGCCCGGCCAGGGGAGAGGCTGGGGGGACAGGAGCGGGGGCGGCCCGGCCAGGGGAGAGGCTGGGGGGATAGGAGCAGGGGCAGCCCGGCCAGGGGAGAGGCTGGGGGGACAGGAGCAGGGGCGGCCCGGCCAGGGGAGAGGCTGGGGCGACAGGAGCAGGGGCGGCCCGGCTAGGGGAAATGTTGGGGGGACAGGAGCAGGGGTAGCCTGGCCAGGGGAGAGGCTAGGGGGACAGGAGCAGGGGCGGTCTGGCCAGGGGAGAGGCTGGGGGGACAGAAGCAGGGGCGGCCCGGCCAGGGGAGAGGCTGGGGAGGGGACCCGGCCAGGGGAGAGGCTGGGGGGACAGGAGCAGGGGCAGCCCGGCCAGGGGAGAGGCTGGGGCGACAGGAGCAGGGCGGCCCGGCCAGGGGAGAGGCTGGGGAGGGGCCCGGCCAGGGGACTACACTTTGGACTCGTTCTCGAGGTTGGCCACGTCACCGTTCCTCTCCGTTTGCTCCTCGAGGTTCTTTTCTTCCTCTTCGGTCTCCAGTTCTGCATGTTGGTTGAGTTTGCTGGACACAGACCAACTGAGGGGCAGCTCTGCCCTGCTGGCCAGCTCAGCCAGCTCTTTGGCACTGAGGGAGGGAGTGCTGGTCTCATAGGTCTCGTGGAAGCTGTTGTAGTCGACTTCGTAGAACCCGTCCTCCAGCGTTAGGACCGGGGTGAACCGGTAGCCCCACAGGATCTCACTGGTGATGTAGGAGCTCCGGGCTTGGCATGTCATCCCTGCAGAGAGAAGAGCGGAGGCTTTAGTATGTGTGGGTGTGGGCCCTCGGGGAGCTGGGCAGGGCTGCTGCCTGCAGCTGTTCCGACTGTGACCTGCATAGTGTGTCACAACCAAGGAGGAATTGTCCATGTTGTAGACACATGCCAGCATGCACAAGAGCGTGGGGCGCAGAGTCTAGACTCCCAGTGGAGTTCAGGGAGCAAGGGAAGAGTCTGGCTCCCATCAAGCCATACTTGCCAGGCCGCGCACAGACACAGGGCATAGGTGCCCGGGCACACAGGTGCACACTCATGTGCTTGTGCCTCGTGCACCTTCTGCTCTGGGCGAGCCCTGAGGTCATGGCTCTGACTTCCCACCACTGTGCCTGAGAAGGATTTGAACAGCTGGGTAATTATGCATTCGCAGCATGTATTTGTTGGTTATATACCTCCACATGCATTTTCCTTCCTCCTTCCTCACAGTGCCCAGAATTTTATATACTCCCCTCGTCTGTAGCCCATGAACTTTGAGCTTCTGCTTGGCTTAAGCTTATATTTCATTTCCTTGGCCACAGTCATTGGTTCCGGAAGGCACATGAGGACTTAAGAGTGTGTTCAGGATGAACTGGGAGATCATTGCGTAAGGCAATGGACAGAAGGGGGCTGTCCCCCATGACTGAGAACCACGGCACATACAGCCCTGATGTGCTGGTGGCCATATTAGGACTGGGAGCAGGTGCCTCTTCTGTCCATGGACTTGGCATTGTGAAAGGCAACAAACACTATGATTGTTCAAACCTAGTTGTCGCCAGTATCCCAAAACAACCCGTCTATCTCACTACCCACCAATGGGCTGGGATGAGTCACCATCCCCAGACAGACTCCTGGGGTTCAGGCATGGGTCCATTGATCTGCCAACTAGACCAAAACTAAGTAGAGATTAATATATTCATTTATTCAACAAGAATTTATTGAATGTAGTGAATGCCGTTATAGTGGCAGCCTCTGACTTGGTGATGGGGATTTAATGGTAAGTCCTTGACCTCAGAGAGTCCACCATCCAGTGGAAGGCTGCAGTCGGTCTACCAACCCAACACCACTGACGGTACATTCTCATTCAACTTGAATGAATGAATGAGTGAGTGAACGAGCTTTCCATGATCGCTGGGACAGTTCAGGGTGATGGGCCCACATTCTCCTGAAGGGCATAGGACCTTACAACCAACCCCTCCCGCAAACTCCAGTTCCCCTTCGAAGCTGGTCTTGATAGTCATTTCGATCTACTGTTTCTTTTATAAAAATGCTGATTTTGAGGGGGTTGGGAAGGAGATAGTAGAAATTTTCTCCAGGTCTAGAGCCATGCAGGGATGATGGCAGACACCCTAAGGATAAGTCTGACCCGAATGCTGAGGTCCAGGGCATGGGGAAAACCCATGGGCCTCGTTGCCCTCGCTGGGGGTCAAGGAGACGTTACTGTAGAGATTACTCCTGGATTTTCCTGGAGGGACACATGGACATGCAGAGAGAAAGTAGTTTGGAATGTTAATGGACATCGTCTTATCCTGATGACCCAGGTTCCTGTGGGTCTTCCCGCCCACCAATCAGTGCTTTCCATGGCTTCCGGGGGTGGGCGGAGAACCTGGACCAGAGGGGCCAGCTCGCAGCTCGACCTGGCCGTACACACCGAGTGCAGAGTGGCAACCGTCGCCTGGCAACCTGCGTTTATTTGCAAGAGCACAGTTTTGTTGAGGGTCACTAAAGAGGCTTTGGGAACCCCAGAAGTCACAGCTCTGAGAACTGAAGTGTTCCTGCACCAGGAACGTAGAGAGCAGGGGGTGCTGGGGGTGTGTGACGAGGTTTCCAAGACGGGGCTCGGAGCCTCCGGCCCTGGCCTGCCCTAGGTGTGGACGTGGGACCGAGATAAAGGAGCTCCAGAGTCTGAGGGGGACTGGAGACTGTCAGGGACTGGAGGCCCTTTTTTGGTGGAGTGTGAGTGTGAGTGTGTGTGTTCTGTGTGCGCGAGTATGACTGTGAGTGTGTGATAGAGTGTGTGACTGTGATACTGTGTCAGAGAGAGAGCCTGAGTGTGAGTGTGTGTCCGAGAGAGAAGGTGAGGCACAGGTAGGTACAATGGAACGTTAAAGGTCTTGTTCACATATAGAGTGATCTTCAGTTATCAATCAACCGATTCCTGGCCTCCGAAAGCTTTCCCTGATCCTTAGTGATGACTGAGGAGCTCCCATTGGCCCTGACGCACTGGCGACTTGTGATCATGACCTAGAGCCGGCCTGCCGGGCGGGGGAGGAAGAAGCCGAGCTGGACCTGTGGCCGGGCTGTCCCCGGGCAGTGCTGGGAGGACAAGACAATCCAGAGGGGCAGCCTCCCTGGTTCTGGCCCCTGGGGCGTCCCCACTTCCTCCCTGTTTCTGCAGTTGGCTGCACCACTCCGACTCAGGCGTGGGTCTCTGTCACACGTGCACACACGCACACAGCCCTGGAGGACTGCAGAGGGCGCACCACCACCTTCATCACCCGGACTCCTCTCTGTTCCTGAGGCACGGGGGGAGCCCTCGGGGGACCCCAGGACTTAGGGATTTTGCTGGTGATGACCACCATTGTGGCACTGGCTGACGGGTGGCGGGGGCAGGCACACGCACACATTACATCAGTGACGGCGAGATGGCACCTGGGGCTCAGCTTGACATGGCTGTGCCCTCCCCACTCCTGGCCCCAAGGACCCCACTGGATGGTAAGCGATGGGACAGGAGAGAACAGGTGTGTCCTGGGGGCTTCATTTGTGCTCCTGCTCTGGCCCCACAAACCTTAGGGGGCTGGGCAGCTCTTCGGAGCCGGGATTCTCAGATGGGCAGGGTCTGCCTCACTGACCCCCTTCTCTGTTCGCAGCAGGGGAGCCTGCCCGAGCTGAGGGAGCATAGTGCCTTCTCCTTTGCCCACGGGGCTGGGAGCCTGTTGGGGTGACCATAATGAACCGGGGCCACCCGTAACTCTCTGGATTTGGTGAAGATCATTCTTTTCTAGTTTTGCATTATTTTTCCTGGTGAAAAGACAGAGGAAGTGGCTGTTTCCTGTAAGTGACCGTCCAGGCACCATGGGAAAGGCCCCGCCCTGTGAAGGTGCAGCTTCTGGGGGGACAGCTCCCTTGAAACCCGGGTTTGATGACAGAGTCTTTCCTGTGATTATTTTTCAATCTGGCAAAGGGGTGGGTGGGGATTTGAACCCAGATCTGGTGGCAGTCCAAGTTCATCACGCCCGGTGGTACTGGACTGACTGTCCTGTGACTCACTTGTGTACAGGTTTTCTCTGAAAAGGAGGCCCCTGCTCCAGCAGGTGTTCCCCGCTTACTTAATTAGGCCCAGAGCAGGGCGGGGACAGTGGGCGTGGCTGTCCACCCCGCAGACCCAATGAGCTGGTCTCACAGCGTGACTGAGACACTCCTTTAGGGGTTAAGTGGAACATAAAAGTGAGATCAGAGCATCGCAAGCGTATGGCGGGAACGCACAGTGAGCTAGACCAAGAGATCGCGGTCCCTGAAGGGCCCCTGACGACAAACACGGGTGGCGGTTGGCGTGGATGAGAAACGAGATGGGCAATGCCTTGGCACGTGTGCGGGCCCTGCGGAACCGCGGCTGCGCGGCCACTGGGAATCGTCTGAGTGTCTGCAGCGCGGGGGCTGGGGAAGTGCTGTTCGCTGACTGTGCAGCAGGACGGAGTCTGCCCGTGTGCCACTCGCGAGGGTTCAAGAAGCTCCACAGAAGCGGGTGGTGGGGGAGAGTTTATTTTTTGCTTGTCTGCAGAATGGATGCAAAGAGAAGACGCATTCCAGCACTGTGCTCATTCATGGGGCACCCCGGTGATGGAGTCCGAGATGGAAGGGGAAGGGTACTGATGCCGAGAATTCTCTGGGGCCGGAAGGGACTTTGGAGGCGACCCCACTCCTCCTGTTACAGATGGGGAAACAGAGGCAGTGTCCGCTTGTCCCAGACCGTCCACCTGACTGGTCGCAGAGCCTGAGGCTCATCCAGACCCTCCGATTCCCAGGCTGGTCCTCTTTCCATCCTGCCCCCAAAGCACTAGGTATCTTTCTAGAAATGTTGGCTCCCACACTTGAAACACAAACTCCTTGTTCTCACTCTCCAAATGAGTACTCTGTGTTCCCCGTTTACGTTAGCTGGAAACCGAGCTGGGAATACTCGAGACTCGTTTTCAAACGAGCCTGTTTTCATGGAGTTCCCTGGCCTCCGACCCTCCGACCCTCCGCGGCTTCGTAAGGCTTAACTCGGTCAGAAGCTGCTGGCCGGCGTCCGGCCCCTGCAGGAGCGCAGAGCAGAGTTCCGGGCAGTGGTTTCTGGCTTATTCCAGTTTCTCCTGGAGACAGCGGCGTGAGCAGACGACCCTGTTCACAGCAAAATGTGCAACTGTCAGGTGGCCTTCCTGCCCGTGAACTCAGCACAAGTCAAGTCACGGATGTGAGCCGAGAAGGCGTGACTGAGGCGGGGAGAGAAATCTCAGAGTGAGCCCAGCTCTCAGGATGCCCTCCCTGGCAACGAAGCCCTTGTTCCAAGTAGGGTCGGGGACAGTGGCCACCCCTATACACAGAGGGGAGATCCTCTGTGACCCCAAGTGCTGGTGATGCTCTAGACACTTTCTGGGGTGGACCGGTAGGTCTGAATGTGGCCGACAAGAGAGGAGTGGAGAAGGGAAGCATTAAGCAGAGAAAGAGGAACAAGAGGGAGAGAGCAGAGGCAGGACTGCAAACGAGGCGCCCCAGAAGGGCAGGGCACTTGTGCTGAGCACTGCGTCAGGGGCCTGCTCAGCGGCGGGCACCCAGCCTCAGTTTCCTGACTGTGGTGGGACTCAAATGAACCAGCCTCCTCCAGCCTCGCCCAGCACCCGGACACATTCACCCTCGCCACCCGGGGGCAGTCACAGGTACGGTGACGCTTCCTCCAGTGTGTGATGTTGGGACTTTGATACACTCGTGGCTTCTCCCAGCCCTCGCCGGCGGCCAGTGATTCAGAGCCATTTGTAAAACCACCAGAGCGCTTCTGTGTCTGGCAATATAGTGTGTAAAGAACTCCCCCTATCATGCCCCTCCAAAATCTTAACATGCTGGATGCCTGATGGAAATGCAGGTGCTGGTGCAGGGGGAGGGGGGAGGGAGGCGGGAGAGGAGGTGGGAGTGGAGGTCCAGGAGGTCCAGGTGGCCGCAGGCTCGCTGCTGAGGCCGCCCCAGGGCAGCGCTGACCCCACGCCCACCTGGGGGTGCGACTTCCCTGGAAGTTCGGCCCTGTGTGACCCACAGGGCCTCACCATCAGCAGACTTTCTGAGCCAAACCCGTGGTCCCTCCCCCTTTCTTTCACCATTAGTCTCCTTGCACTTGACCAAGAAGTGCCCTGTTTCACCAACACCAGTGCCCCAGAATGCAGGAATCCCGGGGCTGCAGACAAAGGGGCTGTAAGAATTATCAGTGGTGGGGGACACCCTTTGCATCGGGGCGCCACGTACTACCTTGAGCGGAAACAGCAGACGCAGGATGTAAGAAAGTAATCCCTACGCGTCTCCAGGACAAGGGCCTCCTTTGAAGAGCAAACACTTACGAAATGCACATCACATCTCATCACTCCCAGCTCCAGCCCCACGTGTCCCCCTCAGAGCAAAGCCGGTCCTTACAGAGGCCTAGAGAGCCCAGGCCAGCCCCCAGGGGGGCTCAGGTAGGCCTGCCCCGAGCTGCCAAGGGCCCTGGGCTTAACCCGTCGACACCCTCCGTGCCCCTTGCTGTCTCCCTCGGACTGAGCTTGAACCAGGGACTGTGTGCTGCGTCTGACCATAGTCCGCGCTCAGTCCACTTTTGAACTAATGGTGAGTGCAAACCCAAAGTCCTTTCCTTTTATCTGGACTTGCAGAGATGATGGCTATACCTCGGGGATATACATGCCACACCCATGAGACCTCAGAAAGGAAGGAATAAAATTAGGGGTTGTTTTTCAGCCAGTGACCTCACTGGTGCCAGAAATTGGCTGGCTCCGGCACCCAGCGCGGCCTGCTCAGGCGGGCTGTGCGGCCGCTGTACCACGAGGTGGCGCTCGCGCTCGCCTGGCTCTGGCGGCGGTCAGAGCGCCCGGGCTGCCTGCTGGTCGCTGCCGACAGCGCTGGGAAGAGCCCGCTGTCACCGCAGGATGTCGTCGCGAGGCGTGGAGGAAAGCTGCCGAGAGGGGCAGCTCCTCCTCCTGCCCTGGGAGCCCGGGTTTGGGAGGGGAGGCTCCTCAGTCCCTGGGTGCCTCCCTCTGCCCCAGCCTGAGCCACGGGTTGGAGTCTCCGGAGACATCTGGACGGGCCACCTCTGCAGCTGTCAGAGGGGCCTTTGCCTCTGCTGGAAGCAATTTCAAACCAGCGAGCAGCCATCCTTGCGTTCGGGAAGGGGAATTTGGAGGTTTGCCCCTAAAGAGTCTGTCTCTCAGTTACCCCCATCCCTAAATTCCTGTTGCTAGAGTCATCTTTAGGGCGAATGCGGGAGGCCCGTGTCCGTGGGAGGCAGGCGCTTCTGTCAGAGGAGTGAGGCCCTCCGCCCCTCAGTATGGTCTCCATCCGGAGCTGGAAATGCAGAACCCAGACCTCCGAAACCAGAGGCTACATGTCCAGGGGATTGTGGGCATCTGAGAACCTGACAGGCGCTGGCAGAGGCTGGATGGCAGGGCCTGTGGTCTGCGGGCAGTGAGCAGGGCGGGTGGGGTCCAGGCACCCCGGGGAACTGGTTGCTGGGTCAGCGGCTGAGAGGGAGTGCAGAGGGGCCTCCCGCCAGGAGGTGGCGGTGTGCCCTGACCTCCGGGAGCACATGGAAGGCAAGGTGGGCACTAAGCTCCTGAGGGCAGGCGGTGCGTGCTGCTCACCACTGTACTGATACCAGCCCCCAGCGGGCACCTGATACATTGTGTGGAATGAAGCATGAACGTAGACGGTGCCCTGTGGGAGGCCAAGGGAGCACCCAGGGCCGTGGACAGTGCTCACGTGCTGGGCAGCTGGGGTCGCCTGGGCGCCCTGGCACATTGGCAAAGGGGAAAGCAGAGGGGTTGATGTCCCTCCAGAGCAATGGTTCTTAGCGGAGCACTTTGGCCACCAAGGACATTGGCCATGTCTGAAGACACTTCTGACTGTCACAGCTGGGGAGAGGGAGGGTGTTACTGGCATCTAGAGGGCAGAGGCCAGGGATGTTGCAAAACACTCTACAATGCTCAGGACAAGCCCACAGTGAAGAAGCCCCATGTGGGCAATGCCAAGGTTGAGGGACAGTGTGAGAAAGCAGAGGACTCTGCCAGCGTTGTTGGAGATTTCTGGTCTCACAGTGGCTCGGCATCTCCTTCACCAACTCCCCTGTTCCCAGTGCCAGGACCTGAGACCTCATTAGTGACTGCAGTTCTGGTCCCAGTTGACTATAGGGTCAGGGCTCCTGGCCAGGCTGACACTGTGTTTGGGAGCTCTCAACTGTCCAGTGGAAGAAATTCATAATTGGTTCAAGTCCGTCTTTCCAGATGCCAGGATGTGGGCAGTGCTCACTGCCCTGCTGGCCTTGGACTGTTGCCTCTGACTGCAGGGCCTGTCTCTCCTGTCGCTTAAGGCCAGCTTCCACCTGCAGCAGTGTGGCAGCCTGGGGGTGGAGGAGGGAGAGGACTCTGGTAAACACAGCTCGGGAGACAATGGCTTTTCCATGGCAACAGCTCAGAGCTTGGAGAGCAGCCCCTGCCCCCCTATCCTGCTGCACACTGGGCATGTGCAGTCTCCCGTGTCCCACCCGGAGAGCGGGTTGGCCAAGAGAGTTCATTTTCAATCCTTTGGGGGAAAATCAATGAAAACAATCTCAAAAAGCCCTACTTTGCTCAAGCGAACCAAATCCTTAAGTTTGCAAAATACCACGCTGTTTCCTTTCTTCGCCCGTCCCTTGCTTTCTTCCCCCTCCCCTTCTGTTGTATTAAAAGTTCATGCTTTCTCTTTCATATGGTTCTATCCTGATTAGGTTATTTTCCAAAACATTTTTTATTGGTAAATTTCTCCAGACTATATAGTTAATCTTGTTTTTATTTGACTGTTGTAAACGCCCTGAGATCAGAAGCTGTGTCTCTCCATCTATCTATCCATCTATCCAACCACCAACTATTCTTCCACCCAGCAGTCTCCATCCATCCATCCATCCATCCATCCATCATCCATCCAACAATCCAACCATTTATCTGTTCATCCAGCTACTCGTCAGCAAATCTTTGGAGTGTCTGCTGTCTGCCCATCCCACAGGTCTTACACCCACAGAGATCTCCTTCTAATGGAGGCTAGAAATTCATGACACACAATGTTAATGCAATTTGAGTGGCATGTACAGAGTCCTATGGGACCAGAGAGAAGCTGCTGGCTAACTCGAGGGGTAGTCAGGAAGATCTCAGAGAGGAGGGGGCTTGTCAGGAGAGCCTTGGAGCACAAGCGCAGGGCAGTGGGACCAGCACTTATGCATAGGCAACAGCTAGTGTGTGGTTTATGGGGACCGAGACGTGGGTTACTGAAGTGAGGGTGCACAGAGATGTTAGGTCTACATTGGGAAGGGCCTTCAATGACGCACCAGGAATGTGCATTGACTCTGTCAACAGTGGGGAGCTACTGTAGAGCTGAGGGGGTGAATGATGTGGTCAGCACTTTGTTTATTTCAGATAAACACCTCTGGGAGCAGGAATAGCAGGCTGGGAACGGTGGCTTCTCCACGCAAAACCACAGGGAGGTGGGGATGCTCTCCTCAGTGTTTTAACATTCTCTAGGAGGTTCAGAAACTTCGGTCTGGGTCATGGGCTCCTTGCACAATTCCCAGCAACACTCAGAAAGCCTCCATGATAAGCCTCCGTGAGAAGGGTAGGGAGCGGGAGGGCGGCTCGGCCCTGGAAGGGAGTGCTAACTACTAGCTCCAGAGTTTTGCACATGTGGTTGAGAGACCCATGTTATCCCGCGAACTCCGGGACCTCGACCATAACGATGAAGCACGTGGCCTTTGCAGCCAGACTGAATCCTCCAAATCCCGCTCCTCCATTTACATGCCTTGATACCCCCTTTCCAGAGGTGGAGCCCGATTTACTGAATAAGTGAGAGCAGAAGCAATGTGTGGCTTCAGAGATGAGGCCATCAAAGGCTCCGTGGCTTTCTCTCTCTATTTCTTGGGCCACTTGCTTTGGGGAAAATGATCTGCCATGTTGTCAGGACACTCAAGCAGCCTATAGAGAGGCCCACGTGGCAAGGAACTGAGGCCTCCAGCCAACAGCCACGTGAGGGGGCTACATCGGAAGTGGACCCGCTGGCCCAAGTGCAGCCCCAGCCTTAGGCGCCTGCAACCCTGGCTGCGTCTGCAACCTCGTCAGAGACCGAGTCACAGCCACCCTGCTAAGCAGCTCCTGACTCTTGACCTAGGAGAAGACACATGCTTGTTGTTTTCCGTCACCAAGTTGTGCAACAATAGATCTACAGAAGCTAAGTGCCCCTGGACCAGTTGTTAAATATCCCGTGCCTCTTTTTACCCACATAACTGGGGCGGTATGAGCGTTGTCCACATGGTGGAGGATCAGTAAGGACTGTGTGGGATCATACATATGAAGTACTCAGGACAGTGCCTGGCTGCCCTACGTGCTCCATAAAGGTTAGTGTTAACTGTCCCTGGTGGGAACTGCTTGCATCCAGGCAAAGGGAGGGAATGGGGAGGAGGGGGAGCTCTAGCTGCGTGTATGGAGGATGGAAATCAACACTCCAGACTCAGCACACGGGGTCGCATGTTCACGGGCCAACGAGGGCAAGAACGCAGACCCGCTGTGCACCGTGGGAGGGCCTCTGAGCCCTGGGAGTGTCTGGCCAGCGTCCTGGTATCTCAGAAAACTCTCATGGCCCCTTGCAGCGACTCAGTATGTCATCCTCACTCACTCACAGACTTTGAGAGACTCCTGTGTATTATTGACCTAAGAAAGCTCTGTCAAACATCCTCATACCTCATTTTTGAGGCCGCTGAGGGCACCCATGAGCATCGGTGTCCAAGGACGCCCCGAGTCAGCAGAGGGCCGGTTACTGTGGTAACTATTTTGGTAGCCAGATAGTTGTACGTATATCAATGGCACACGCTGGGCTATGCTTGTTTCCCCTCTGATGCAAAAACTACATTTGTAGATCCTGTTCCCCTTCCCAAGTGGTTTACCTGCTTGTCAGGATATATAGAAACAACAACCCATTTGCTAGCTGTTGCTTACTCATGTTTCCGCCGTTTGGAGTGAAGACCCCAGCCGGCAGACATTCCCAGGGAAGCAAGCCCTCTCGGGACAGAGCAGGGTGAACTACGCGATCAAAAAGCAATGATGTGTGTGAAGGGGTCGAACGCCCCTCACCATGGAGATGAGGAATCGCGTCCGATCCGTCAGGACTCGGGTGAGCAACTGACCCAGTGCATTTCTAGGCACAGCTGCAGGAAAGGCCATCAGCGTGCTGGCCACCTGGGCTGGCTTCCAAAACACTCAACCGCTGTGTGAAGGGCGTGCCGTTCAGTCCCTGCGAGGGGCTGTTTCCCAGACCTGTGTTCCCACGACCTCTAGCATGTGTCCCCCATCCCCATACCAGATGTCTGAGACTGCACCAGCATCCGAAGCTACCCACCGCCTGAGCCCCAGAACAGCTAAGCAGCCAACCCCGCGCTGCCAGTGGCGGCCGTTGAAGCCTGGGGTATCTGTCTTGTGATGGTTCCTTGTGGGCGCTGACTTGACTGGGCCATGGGGGTGCTCAGATATTTGGTTAAACATTATTGTGGGTGTCTGAGGGTGTTTCTGGATTAGATTAATATCTGAATTGGTGGTCTGAGTAAAGCAGATCTCCCTCCCCAATGTATGGGGGCGTCATCCAACCACTGAAGGCGTGAATTGAACAGAAAGGCGAGGTAAGAGACAATCGGTTCCCCTGCCTCTTCGAGACATTGGTCTTTGCCCTCGGATTGGATCGGGATGGGAACTTGAACACCATCAGCTCTCCTGAGCAAATGCAAGCAAGACTTCTTGGTCCCGTCACGGTGTGAGCCAATTCCTTATAACACATCTCTGTCTCTCTGTCTTCGGATTCTGTCTCACTGGAGAGCCCAGACTATCACACACACTGCTGAGCACACTGCAGCCACCCCTCATGACCCCTCTGGGACCTCACCGCTCCCCCGAGGTCCCATGTTTCTGCAGAGGGCCCATCGAGGGCTCTGGGCCGAGGATCACCTTGGCTATGGAGGGAGCTACGACCCCTGCAGCCGGCCGTAAGATTTCAAACAAATCCAAAGGAATCTGTCTGTTAGACATCGAGGAGCAGAGAGCTCAGGTCCCCGTGGCTCCAGTGAGAAATAACAAGGCCATGGTCCGACTTTCCTCTTGTCTCTAACTCCCCAGGGTCGAGAGTCCTTATGCCTCACCTTTGCTAGCATTTTTCATTTGTCAGCAACTTGAGACTCTTCCATTGGGGGAGGGACTTCCCTGCGATGTAGTAGAGATAATGGGATCTGATGAAGGATGAGCTAGGAAAGCCAGCGGTTATCTGATAGCTCGTCGGCTGCTCTGGTCAGGCCCTTTTTGTGTCTTCTCTGGATCGTTCCTGTGTTGGCGTGTCTGCGAGCAGAGGCACAGCTGCCTATCGGAGAGCCTAGCACAGGGTCCCGCACGTCCTGAGCCGAACGCAGACCTGGCTGTGAACAGCAGCTCCTGACAGGTGCACACGCGCCTCTTGGCTTCACTCGGGTCTGTGTCCTGGGGACTGTGCACGGAGTGGGAGTCTCCATAAGCCTTTTCATCCCGAAAGGAAAAACCTGGGCGACGCGGTCTTGTCTTGCTGTTCATTGGACTTTCTCTCTGTGAAAGGGTCTGTGGCTGGTGAATTACACCAGGGAAGTCAGTTGGCAACAAGGAGAGAGAGGGGAGAGGGGTGACCTCGACCACGTTCCCCGCAGGTCAGGCTCTGGCAGCCACTGCGGCCTGCTGGCCCCTGCGGGAGCTCCTGTGCGGGGTGAGGCCGGGGTGCGGCTGGGCTGTGCTGCCCGCTGGAGGTGAGACCACTCGCTGCTCCATCTCCTCAGTAAGTGAACAAGGTGCCCGCATGCGGGGGGGCCGGCCTCGGCCTGGTCTTCACTGTCCCGTTGCACCCTTCGCTCCACAGATATGTGTTCGGATCGTCTCTAAGTGACCACAGAGCGGTTGGCTTCACACCACAGGAAGTCACCCCTCCCACGCCGGGAAGTCGGAAGCGTGGCTCCGGCGTCAGCAGGGCCGGCTCCCTCTGCAGCCTGCGGGAGGCGCATCCCTGCCTCCTGGGCCTCTGCTCCCCACGGTCCTGGGCTTGCGGCTGCATCACTCGTCTCCACCTTCACGTGGCCCTGTCCTCTGCGTCCGCTCCTCTTCTGTCTCTTATAGGAACACTTGTCACAGCATGTAGGGGTCCCGTGGGAATCTAGGGTGATCTCTGCAGAGACCTTTTCCCCAGTGAGGCCACACTGCGAGGTACTGGATGGGAACATATCTGTCAGGGAGCCACCCATCCAGCACCTACAGATGCCTGGTGCCAGAGCGGTGACCGGCCTTGCCCGCAGGTGATTGGTTTCCAGGGCTGGGTGGGTGGGGGAGGGTGGGAGCAGAGGCAGGCCGCCCACTGAGCTCAGCCTCTGGCAGGGAGCAAGTCCTCTGAATCACATCACCGTCCGATTACGTCATAATCCCCTCAGCTGTGTGCTCCCAGGGGGAGGAAGTCAGCTGCAAACTATCCCCAGACGTGCCCCCAGGGGCGCCCAGCAGGCCCCGAAGAGAAGCCAGAAGCAGGAGTGAGCCGGTGCTGCACACGTGGTTTCCCGGCGGCAGGAAGGCCACGGGGCACAGCCACACGCGCGGAGAAGCCTCCCTTCCCAGCGGGATTCCAAGGTTCCTGAGTTTTTGAAAAACAGCATTTAAAGAGAGCAGCTTTGCCCTGGCTGGTTTGACTCAGCGCTGGAGCGTTGGCCTTCGGACCAAGGAGTTGTGAGTTTGATTCCAGTGAAGGGCATGTACCTTGGTTGTGGTTTGTCCCCAGCCCTGGTCAGGGTCGTGCGGGAGGCAACCAGTCGATGTGTCCCTCTCACATCGATGTTTCTCTCTCTCTCTGCCTCCCTCCCACTCTGTCTGAAGATAAACGGAAAAACATCCTCAGGTGAGGATTAAAAAACAAAAAGAGGGAGCCGCCTGACTAGATCTTTCTCCAGGGTTCCCTGTAACAATCGTCGTTTTCCTCCCCTCCTCTCGGCCCAGTGGCTTCTCTATGGTTTGTTAGCACCGGGCAGGTAACACTTCCTAGCAGGGGGCCCTCAGTGCACTGTCTCTTTAAGGGTCAGAAGGTCTGTTTTCCCAGCTCAGCATGTTTGTTTGTTTGCAGGAAGAAAAGGTAGAGCTGAAGCCTTTGGACCCAAGCTGACCGCAGGAAGCGAGGCGGGCGGAGCCCTGGAGGGGTGAGCTGAGCACGGCTAGGGAGACGAGGCTGCCCCTTCCGGGCGCGGGGGTCTGGCCGGCCGGCTGTCTCCCGATGTGGCACTGAAGGAGCTGTCACTAGGCACTGGGGTGCGAGAAGGCAGCAGCCCTGTGCGCAGAGGCTGGAAGGAGGCCCGGAGCGCACCTCTCTGTGGCCTGCCACGCACAGTGACCGCAGCTGTGAGGACGACCCACAGGGATGCTCCGAGAGCAGACGGACGGGTCCCCAGTACAAAGAGACACCAAGCTTTCCCTGTGATTGTCGCGTTTGTGAGCTAGGGCTGCCGGAGCAAAGCCACAGACTGGATGCCTGGAACAGCGGAAACAGCTGCCTTGGAGTCCTGGAGGCCGGGGGCCCAACACCAGGGGGTCGGCCGTGCGGTTCCTTCTGCGAGAACCTGCTCAGACGGCTCTCCTGGGCCTGGGGTTTGCTGCACGCCTCCGATCTCTGCCTCCTCCACACCGTGTTCTCCCAGGGCAATGTCTGTGTGTGCATTTCCCTTTTAGTAAGGACACCAGTCATGTTGGAGCAGGGCCCCCACCACAGCATGACCTCACCTTAACTGACCACATCTACAGTGACCTTATTTCCAAATAAGGCCACATTCTTCGGTAGGGCGGTTAGGACACAATTCAACAACAACAAGTGTGGACCGTTGTGTTGGCATAGGCAGCTTAGGGGAGCTTAGATATTGAACACAGTCACCATAGCCCAAAGGGCAGGAGTGTTTATTGACTTTTATTTTCTTTTGCTGAAGAGGGTTGGAGTGCAAAGCTGGTGAGCATTCAAGTCAGTGGAGCAAAAATGGGTTATTGAGTGAACAGTGTTAGGACAATCAGCCGGCCATTCCGAGCACAATGCAGGCTGGCTCCCGGCGAGTCCAGCGGGGTCAAAGATCTCCGTCTGAAAGGTCAGCTGCTGGGGGGAGTTAGGGTGAAGGGGGCCAAATATATCGTGACGGAAGATGATTTGACTTTGGGTGGTGAGCACACAGTGCAATATACAGATCATGCATTGTAGAAATGTACACTTAAAACCTATGTAATCTTATTAGCCAATGTCACCCCAATACATTTAACACAGAAAAATTCAACTGTTAAAGGATTACAAGGGAACATAAATATTATAGGAATGGGGGAGGCCTATTCCTGTAGCATAACTGTATTCCTAAAACATAAACATTCCTATGACATAAAACTGAGATCTCATAAAGGAAAATACTGAAACATTTCACTACACAAAACACAAATATTCTACAGGCAAAAGATTGAAAAATACATTATAGCCTGGCTGGTATGGCTCAGTTGGTTGAGCACTGTCCCATGGACTGAGAGGTCCCAGTTCGATTCCCGGTCAGGGCACAGGTCCTGGTTGCAGGCTCCCTCAGTAGGGCCGGCAGGAGGCAGCTGATTGATGTTTCTTTGTCATCAATGTTTCTATTTCTCTCCCCCCCCCCAAAAAAAAAAATCAATAAAAACCCACCAAGTATAATGAACAAAGAAAGCCATGAGACAAAGGACAGACTGAAAAATATGTGTAAAACTTATAATGGACAGAGGGCTAATTTCCTTCATATAAAATGAGCCTTTCCAAATCAATACAAGAAAACTAAAAATCCATGAGAAAAAATGGGCACAGGACAGGAGAAACAGCAATAAATACATTACAAGATGCGCCACGAGACTGAGTTGTCCCATGCGGTGCGGACGGAGGCGTGTTTCCGCAGGCACGCTCTCCTGGAGGGGCGGGTGTGCACCAGCACAGTCCCTGCAGGGCAGCTGGGCAGCCTCTTTTGTTTTAATTGTCTCCCGAGGACATTTTTCCATTTTTGTTCAGGCAGAGTGGGAGGGAGAGAGGAAGAGAGAAACATCTACGTGAAAGGGACACATCGAGTGGCTGCCTCCCGCATGACCCCAACCAGGGCTGGGAACAAACCGCAACCGAGGTACATGCCCTTAGTGGGAACCGGACCCGGGTCTCTCTGGACCACAAGCGATGCTCTAACCACTGAGCCAAACCGGCCAGGGCTGAGCAATGCCTTTAAAGGCAAAATATGCATATGCATTTTTACCCCACGAATCTCACTTCTAAGAATTTAGCCTATGGAAATCAAATTCCTGGTAGTGTTGTTGGTTACAGAAAAAATGTAGGGATCTATCTAAATATCCATTAAAAGAGCACCAAACAGTGGTTCTCAACCTTCCTTATGCCGCGACCCTTTAATCCAGGTCCTCATGTTGTATGTGGGCGTATCTGCACGTGGGCGTATCTGCACGTGGGCGGACCCGCCTGGAGACAGACGGAGGAGCGGTGTCTCGGTTCCCAAGACCATCGGGAATATGTGTTTTCTGTTGGTCTTAGGCGACCCCTGTGAAAGGGTCGTTCAACCCCCAAAGGGGTTGCGACTCACAGGTTGAGAACTGCTGAGTTACATGACTGTACATTCATAAAATAGAGTAGTATTTTGCAGTTTAAAAGAATATGTTACTGTGTTAATAAAGATTTATAGCATATATTACATAAAAAAAACCCAGTAGCCATGGGCAAAATGTATGCTCCCATTTTGTAATAAAATGTAAAGATGTATTCATGCATGTGGACATATGCCCCAGGAGGTCTCGGGCATTTCTGGAAGGCATACAGCGACCCGTGCATTGCTTCTGTCTGGGGGAGGGGCTGGGGACCAGACGGTGGGAGGGAGTGTGTTTGTCATTATGTATTCTTGTATACTATTTGAATTTCTTACCATGTGCAAGTGTTACTTTTAGTGTAAAAACATTAAAGTTACACTTGAAGAAATGAGGAACAAGAAGTGGATTCTTCTCTGGCAATAAAGAGGTTTTGCTCCGGGCTACTCTGAGAAACTTCCTCTTAGTACACAGCTGAGGTCAGTGGTTGGCAACATTAAATCGCTGTAGACCGAAGCAGATAAAGGGGGATTCATCACCCAAGTCAAATCGGCTACGCCGTTGGCAGGTTAGGTGGCTGTCATCCGGGAAGGAGGAACTACTCTGGTGTAAAGACTATCATGGATCTGGTGTTTTTAATCTGTGACCGGCACGCATCTCCTCTCCAGTCAGATACCCCTCAGCCACAATGTGGGCATGGACCTCTGCACTTGACAGCCTCAAACTCCTGTGCCCCCAGGTGCCAGGACTCAGACGGCACAGCCAAGAGAGGGGCGAGTGTGCAGCGGGAGCTCGGGCGGGTGGGGTGGCCTGGGCAAAGCCCGGAGTGCAGGCCCGTCCTACAGGCGGGTGGGTTCGAGCTCTAAGGAATATTCTGGCAAATAAAGGTCCCTTCTGAGGGAAGTGAGGCCCAGCATGACTCGGGGGTGGTGTCATAGCCAGCGTAGCAGCTCGGCCTCCAGGCCATGCTGTCCTCTCGCTCAGTCCCGGCCTCTAGGAGCTGGGAACGCTGGCAGCTGATAGAGTGGTCACTGCCCACCCACCCCAGGGAGCCTGCACCCAAGGGTCCTAGAAGGGCAGGGTGCCAGGAGCATCCTTCTAGGACACAGGGAGACCCCTTGGGGGGGCTGAAGGACGGTTCACTCACACCAGTTCAAACAATGGCCCTAGGCCCTTGGAGGTGCTCCCGTGGCTGGCTTTGGTTAGAGCAGTGGCATAGGAGTTGCCCTCACCCGGGACAGCCTGGGCTGGGACAGTCGGCTGTGGGAGCCGGAAAGCCCAGAGTGGGCCCTAGGCAGGACCTCAGCAAGGTGGGGTTGTGTGCCACAGCCGACCAAGGTCCCCCTTCAAACTGCAATATGGATAAACCAACAGTTCCCAGTCGAGGCCAGAAATCTTTCTAAATGGTGGCAGTTGTGTTCCTTCCTTGGCAAGCAAACTACACTGAGTGTAACTGGAGCGTGGTTTTCAAGTCCTCAGGCCATCTTGCCGGATCCTCAACTGTCATTCTGTCCTTCAGCAGAGCCGACCTCAGGCGATTGCTCGGCGGTAGGGCTGTTGCCTTCTCTCAGAGGTGGTTCCGGAGAGCTACGCGTCTGGGCCTTTCTGTCTTTGATTTGTAGCTCTGGGCCTTTTCTATTCCGTGCCAGACCCAACTGTCGCTGCCCTCAACGTGTCAGCTTTTAGCAAACCCATCCCTGCTCTTCATTGGCTGCTTCCCATCTTCTCTGGTCTAGGAATCCAGTCAACGGAACTTGTCAGGATCTCTTGTTAGAGGAGAAAGAGCAGGTTCTGCTTGTCTTCACGGGCGCCTCCCCTCCCGGGGAAACGCACGATGCGGGGTGAGTGGACACGCGGGGTCTCGTGCGGTTGCGATTCCCTCCTTCCTGGGTCCTTGGTCATATTCCGGGGTCTGGAGGGAGCAACCTGCCACATAGACAAGTGCCAGGTGGTCCGAAGGATGTTTCGTTCTGCTCACAGCATTTTCAGTGATTCGGGGTGACTTTTCATGTGTTTGTGCCCCGAGTCCTACCATCCCAGATGGAAGGCATCCCTCCTGTCTGACCTGTTTCAGGTATAACACACCTGAATGGGAAACAGAGACGGGTTCATACAGCTGCCTCTTGTAAGGGCTTGGGAGACGGGGTGAGGACCATTTCAGAGCCCAGGTGTTCGCACGTGAATGGCACGGGACAGGATTCCCAGCTCGTCTCGTTGAATTTCCGCCGAAGGGAGAACTTCGGTTACAAGGAGGCGAGTGCTTCCTCTAACTTCACAGTTTTAAGAAGTTTGAAGCATCTCATTTTACAGGTGAGCACAACTTCTGAGCACCAGAGATACACCTGTATTTTGAAAGCAACCTATTTTTTTTCTTGACTGTCTACTACATTTCAGAGTCTAGGCTACGTTCTTTTATATCCTTCACTTAATAATCACCCAAATCAAGCTGGGCAGGTCCTATCCCTTCTCATCAGGTAAGGAAACTGGGGTCCAGGTAGACCAGATGTCTTGGCCCAGGACATGAGCGGCAGACTCGGGATGTGAGCACGTCTTGTGGTCACCAGTCCAGAGCTTTGCCTGGTGAACCTCACACTCATTTCTCAGCCCAGTGGAGCTGGAACCATTACCCATTCCTGGTGACAAACACCCTCTCTGACCCAACTTTCGTCGGCCTCCTCCAAACCCTCTTCCCAACTTGTGCTTGACCTTCTATGTCTTTGCACCACCCAATTTTACCAGAAGTCCTGCTAAGTCTGTTTAGCCAGAATCCCCCACCCTTAATATCTGATCACCATCAATATCTAATCAGGTTCCTCACCCCCCAGGTGATCTCCAGTCCCTCCAGCCTACCTTTAGCAAGGATCCTGTCAGGTCAGGTGAGCCAGAACCCCCCGATCCCCGATGATTCCTCTTTGTACTTTTCACTGACTGGCACCCTCCACTGACAAGTGTTATATATATATATTTTTTTTTTATCCTCACCCGAGGACATTTTTCCATTTTTTTTTTTTTTTTGTTCAGGTAGAGTGGGAGGGAGAGAGAGGAATAGAGAGAGAGAGAGAAACATCGACGTGAAAGGGACACATCGAGTGGCTGCCACCCGCACAACCGACCAGGGCCGGGGACAAACTACAAACAAGGTTCGCGCCCTTAGTGGGAACCGAACCCGGGTCTCTCAGGACCGCAGGCCGACGCTCCAACCGCTGAGCCAAACCGGCCAGGGCCTGACAAGTGTTACAAATCCCCGCTCACTTATGCTGTATTTGGAATTGAACCCAGCTCTGTACTGAGGTCTCTTTTCCCTATTGCAACAGCTCCTGATTAAAATCTGCGTTTCCTGCTCCAGCTACTGTCCGGCTCCGTTTTTTCTTGAACACTGGCAAGGCTTACTCTGGGATATTGAATTCTGATGGCCAGAGAGGTGGGGAAGAGGAACGCAGTGTCAGATGAGATGCCTGGTGTCATTCGTTAATAAGACCTGTCTGTGCAGATACTGGCTGGAAACCAGACTTTCCTGCTTAGTGAGTCCAACTGTTTTAGAAAAGGTATTTAATAGACACAGTAACATCGGATCCAAAGAGAGCATAATAGAGGTCGAGGGGATAAATCTTTGCATGCATACTGAACTAATATAATTCAACTGTAGTGAAGACATCATTCAATACATGTACCATGAATATACATAAATGTGTATATTTGCATGCATATATGCATATAGTGTCTATAAATGTATAATATATTATATATGTGTATATGTATTCTTGAAAGTATAATTAAGTGAGAAGTCCCAACTGCAGGAGAACTGTCAGGGTCTACAGCTTTTATATAAAGTGATCCCTTTCTAGTGACAGAGCCCCAGCAATGAAGAAAATGATGCTTGCCTCCGCTCCTCCTCCTTCTTAGTGAGATAAAATCTAATGGATTTTCTGCTTTGGAGTCACTTAAAGATTGCAAATATTCAAAGGTCTGACGGGTTATGAGAGAGAAGGGCGGCAAGAAAAATCAGTAGGCAACGTGCGTTTCCCTTTTCTCTTGCTTCCCCTTCAAGTAGATTCCACCTTGCGCTTCTCTTTGCTTTTAAGGGGCTCGGTGTTCTCATGCGGTTTCTTTGCTATCTAAGCCTCCCAGGAAGGGGGCATTTATAGCTCAGGTTGGCTCTTGCAGTGTGTTACTTATCTCTCCACCCATCCAACTACAGTTCCTAGTTCTTAGCACATAGGCATTCGATAGATGCCTCCCTCCCTGTCCTCCCGGCCCCCATCCCTCTCTCCCTTCTTTGCCCCATCTCTAGATTTAATAACCTATTTGTAAGAAAACGGTTAGCACTGAGTGTCAGAATTAATGACACGTCAAACTGGGCTGTTCGAACAGCACGGCTGGTTGTGAAAGACAAGGCTAGGTCTCTTTCGAATCGCATGCCAGGCCCCAGGGAGTGGGTGGCAGACACTGGGTGAGCTGAGGCTCCTTCCGTCACACCATTTATTTTATTTTATTTTATTTTAAGTCCTCACCCGAGGATATTTTTTCACGGAGTTTTAGAGAGAGAATGGATGGGAGGGAGGGAGGGTGGGAGAGAGAGAGAGAGAGAGAGAGAGAGAGAGAGAGAGAGAGAGAAACATTGACGTGAGAGAGACACATAGATTGGTTGCCTCCTGCATGACCCTGGCCAGATTAGGGGATCAAACCTGCAACCCAGGTATGTGCCCTTGACTGAAATCAAACCTATGACCATTTGGACCAGAGACCGATGTTCTAACCACTGAGCCAAACCAGACGGAGCTCGTCACACCATCCAGTGCACACCAGCGAAACAGCCGTCCTCCCTACCATCAAGGCTGTCTTGGGTCTCAGGCCAAGTCCAAGGCTGGCTCTCAGATGACCAAGCCACTAGCTTATTCTTTCTTCCTCAGTGGCCTATGCTAATGTGTCCTTAGGGAACTGAATTTTGGGTGGATGCCTTGGAAAGACGAAGGACATCCACTGCAATCAACTCGAGATTGTCTGTATAAAAATCCTTTTCTTCTCAATATAGTATTACACAATGAAAATTGTGTTTAATCAGCATGCTATAAATTTAAAATATCCATGTATATGCAAAAATTACCCATGACTATGATTTTTTATGTCATCCTTATGAATTAGTCCATGTCCAGAGGTTTACCAATTTTCCAGTAAAAAGACATTTTTTTTTATATACAAGGCTTTCCACTCTACAACATGTACTGGACAGTAGCCGTTCCTCCTTGAATCTTGTTTAAATTTATAAAAGTTCAAGAACCATTTACCAAGGACTTTTAATAAAATATATTTTTGCATTGAAATAATGGGGCATTCTATGGGGTAAGTTTTCAATTTCAGCAACTGTCTACATATCTTCGTACTTGTATCAGACATTGTAAGGTAAAAAGGGGTTTGCTGTGGGAGTCTTAGGAAACCTCAAGATTTTTGAATTTTCTAAAGGCCTATGAGTATATTCCTGAATTCTGGGGACAGCACCACAGTTACCAAGAATGGCATCCAGCCCAGTTAATAGCCTATGGCTTTAGTTCGGGCACAAATATGAATTTTATAAAATCCTAGAAGCCCTTCCTTTTCTTTTTCTAAAAACTTAACTTTATTGTTGAATATATTACAGGGGTCCCCCCTTTTACCCCCATTGACCCCTCCTCCCCAATCCCGCCCCCTCCGGCCTTCCCCACCCTATAGTCTGTGTCCATTGGTGATGCATAAATGCATAGAAGTTCTTTGGTTTATCTCATCCCCCCTCCCCCCCCTTCCCTTTGAGGTTCATCAGTCTAACAACCAATTTGTACTTTTTTTTTTTTTATCCTCACCTGAGGACATTTTTGCATTTATCTTCAGACAGAGCAGGAAGGAGAGAGGGGGAAGAGAGAGAAACATTGATGTGAGAGAGACACATTGACTGGTTGCCACCCACACGGCCCTAATTGGGGCCAGCGACAAACTGCAACTGAGGTATGTGTCCTTAGCAGGAACCGAACCTGGGACTCTCTGGTCCACAGGCTGAAGCTCTAACCACTGAGCAAAACTGGCCAGGGCCATTTTGTACTCCTTAATTTCTTCATCTTCTTCACCAATCTCCCCAGTGCCCTCCCATTTGGCAAGCAACAAAATGTTCTCTGTATCTATGAGTCTGTTTCTGTTCTGCTTGTTCATTTTGTTTGTAGATTCAATTGTTGATAGATACATAATTTATTGCCATTTTATTGTTCATATATATATATATATATATATATATATATATATATATATATTTTGGTACATGCCCCTAGCGGGAACCAAACTCGTGACTCTATGGCCCACAGGCCAACACTCCAACCGCTGAGCCAAACTGGCCATGGCTTATTGTTCATATTTTTTATCTTTTTTCTCTTCTTAAAGAAGACCCTTCAACATTTCATATAATACTGGTTCGGTGGTAATGAACTCCTTTAGCTTTTTCTTGTCTGGGAAATTCTTTATATGTCTATTTATTCTAAGTGATAGCTTTGCAGGATAGAGTAATGTTGGTTGTACGTTGTTGCTTTTCATCACTTTGAGTATCTCTTGCCACTCCTTCTGGTCTGCAAAGTTTCTTTCGAGAAATTGGCTGACAGTCTTATGGGAGCTCCTTTGTAGGTAACTAACTGCTTTTCTCTTGCTGCTTTTAAGATTCTCTCTTTGTCTTTAACCTTTGGCATTTTGATGATGATGATGTGTTTTTGTGTGGACCTCTTTGGGTTCATCGTGTTTGGGACTCTCTGTGCTTCCTGGACTTGTATGTTTGTTTCCTTCATCAAGTTAGGGAAGTTTTCTGTCATTATTTTTTCAAATAGGTTTTCAATTTTTTCTTTGTCTCTTCTTCTCCTGGCGCCCCCGTGATGTGAATGTTGGTACGCTTGAAGTTGTTCCAGAGGCTCCTTTCACTATCCTCATTTTTTTTGGATGCTTTTTTCTTTTTGCTGTTCTGATTCGAACCTACTCCTCTGGGCTCCACTGTTGGGGAGGCAGCTCGAAAGTCACCAGCAATGGAATTTGATACATGTCCTCTTCCAGAGAGTACCAAGCATTGAGTGGCACCCCCATTCCCAGATAACTTTTGTATTTCAACTTCCTCCCCTTCTGCTTTTGAGCAATAAATAAAATACATTTTCCCCCTTTTAGAATAATTTCCAATGAGCTGCATATGAGTTTTAATTATGTTTAAAACTCATTGATTTAAAGTAGACAGAGAACTAGTATAATTTCTTTAGCCGTGCCATCCCCTATTCCCACACTTATTGGTTGTAAGAATGATGCCCATATCCCTGAGTCCCATTTAGTAACAAGATCTGTAAAATGATGGCATGTGGGGGCCAATATGAGTCATGTCTTGAGTAGATTAACGTGTTCTTCGGTCCTGACAAGTCTCGGGGGCTCAGTGGTCGAGTCCTTCCCTCTCTCTGAAATACAGAGTTAGGAGCCCGGCTTTGAAGTTGAACAGGAAGATGGGTGAACACTTACAATTCACCTTCAAAGAGTACTGACAACGTGACAATTCTCTAAGAAACAGATTGCCCATGGAGACCCACAATTCCCCAGTAACATGCCAAGCAACCATCTGTTCAGCCCAGATTTCTAAAATTTCTTCCCTCAAATTTAGTTATTTAGTTAAAGTTAGAATAAAAGGGCTGGATTAGATATGTTAAGTTTTACTCTTAATATAAATAATTGATATTTTTAGAGAGAGTGGAAGGGAATGAGGGAAGGAGAGAGAAAGAAACAAACACATCGATGTGAGAGAGAGACATTAATTGGTTGCCTCCCACATAGGACCTGACCAGGGCCAGGGATCAAACCTGCAACCCAGGTACATGCCCTTGACCAGAAATCGAACCCACAACCTTTCAGTGTGTAGGCTGATGCTCCAACCACTGAGCCACACCGGCCAGGGCAAGAAAGGATAGCTTTTTATATGTCTTCATTTGTGTTATAAATAACCACAGTGAGACTAATTCTAAGCAACCTTGTAAAAGCCATCTCATTAATGACTAACTGTTCTGTTTATGTTCTATCTTGTTTCCCAGCTTTTATTAGAAGGGTTGCTGGGTAGAGAGAAGTATTCTTCTGATACTCTCTATTTTGACAGCAGGGTATTAATAACATTAATCCAAATTGGAAATCTATCAGATCAACCATTTCAATGTCATTATTTTTCCTTCTGAAATAGTGGTGCATCATGCTGTGTTATAGGATTTTCTTGCTTCTTGCAGACAGAATGGATGTCTCAGGCAGTACTCAAACAATGACTAGTCCAGCGACATTTAAGCAGGGGTATGAATACTGGTGTCCCTTGATTGACATCACTAATTAAGGGATGGTGTCTCAACTTTCTCTTTGAGAAGGAGGGGGGCCTGGGGGTGTGCCTGAGCCAGAGAAAGACAGAGTTCTGGGTGGGGGCTTGGAAATGACAACCACTGTCCAAATGGCAAGTCCTGTGGGCGAGAAGGGTGGCCGGTGAGGCGAGCTGTGTGGCTCCGGGGCAGGACGGGAGACGGGCAGGCGGGAGACGGGCGGGACGGTCGACGGCAACAGGTGGGAGCTCCGCAGGGCCCGGGTCTCTGCACAGGGCAGGAGCTTGGCCCCTGAGAACCCGGAGCCCCTTGACAATAGTGGGCAGGAGGGATTGTGGGAGGGCGGGTGACATAGCACAGTTTATAATGCAAAATGAATCAATACGTGATTTTGGAATAAAAGCAAACACACCGTTCAATGTGTTCCCAGCCTTAATGAACAAAGTCAGAGTTCCCTGATTTAATGATCAAAGTCAGAGTTCCCAGACTTAATGAACAATGTTATGTGCTATGCCAGCCACTGGGCACACTGCACCCTTCCTGCCAGAGGAGCGTGGAAAGTCAGTGTAGAGAGGTTTCCAGAAGGAGAAGGGTCCACGCCGGGGTCAGGTGGGGCGTGCCCTGGACGCCAGCCCGGGAGCTGTTCCCTCACGCTGACCCTGCCGGGACCCACAGGGGCCACTGTGCTCGGGCCAGTAGTTCTCACTGGGACAGGGACGCAGCCCCTTTACACAGACCTGGCCCCCCCACCCCCCGCCGGATGGCTATCTTCGCAACCACAGGTCCAGGGCCCAGCGAGGAGAGGAGGGGTGTGGGCAGCCTAGGGGAAGGGATGATGAAGCGTTTTAGGGTTTTCCCACACCGCCCGCTTATGGAACAGTGAGCCACGTTTCAGTGAATTTAGCTTTACGTAGTTTTAGATCAAGTACCACGAAGCAAGTCACAGGCGGCCCGTCTCGAGCTCTGCCTGTGGAGAGGCGCGTCGGCACCAGGTGTCGGTGGAGTGGGAGCTGCCGTGAGGGCGCAGATCCTTAGTGGGGCGAAAACACCGTCCGTTACTGTTACTCCGACTCAGTCCCAGGGCTGTAAGCACTTTACACAGCGTTATGGGCTCAGTCGTGTCCCCCCAAATCCACATGTTGACACCCTAAACCCCACTGTGACTGTATTTGAGATTGGGCCTACCTGGCAATAGTAAAGGGCCACGTGAAGAGATGAAGAGGGGGCTGTCCCTCTCACAGAGAGAGGGCCACGTGGAGAGATGAAGAGGGGGCTGTCCCCCCACAGAGAGAGGGCCACGTGGAGAGATGGAGAGGGGGCTGTCCCCCCACAGAGAGAGGGCCACGTGGAGAGACGGAGAGGGGGCTGTCCCCCCCACAGAGAGAGGGCCACATGAAGAGACGGAGAGGGGGCTGTCCCTCCCACGGAGAGAGGGCCACGTGGAGAGACGAAGAGGGGGCTGTCCCTCCCACGGAGAGAGGGCCACGTGGAGAGATGGAGAGGGGGCTGCCCCCCCCACAGAGAGAGGGCCACATGAAGAGACCAAGAGGGGGCTGTGTTCAGACCAGCCCACGGAGAGAGGGCCACGTGGAGAGATGGAGAGGGGGCTGTCTGCAGACCAGGCAGGACTCTCACCAGAAAGCGAATCTGCTGTCCCCTGCATCTGGGACTTCTGGCCTCGGGAACCGCGAGAAAATACATGTGTGTTTAGTCCGCCCAGCCGGTGGTGTCTCCCGTGGTTGCCCTGGACAATGAGTACACAGACCAGGTGAACAGCAGCCGTCACGAGGAGAAGAGAAAAGCACCCAGAGACGCACAGGAACGAGCTGTCCTGTAACACACGCCACAACGGTGCACAGCCCTGCCACAGGCCCCGCGGACGGGTTCCTTGTCCAGCCGCGAGGGACAGCTGGCCAGTTACAGAGCTTGCAGCGTCCTTCACGGGGAGGAAGTCGACCGCGGCCGAAGTCCAGCCTTCCTCAGTGCGCTGGCACGAAGAGATTGCCCTCCAGAGTGTTCCATAAGGGGCTGAGCCAGAGCCAAGGCCGCCTTCCTGCGGACACGGTCAGCGTCCGGGCTGGTTTCACACTGCGCAGCTCCGACAAAACCTGCAACGAGCTTTTAAGAACGGGGCCGTCTCTGCTTCCCCGGTGGGGTGAAGTGGAAGCGTGGGGGAGCCGTGGACTGCCTGCAGGCCTTCCCACGGGTTTCCTTCCAGACCAACTTTGCAACAAATTCGGGGGTTGATGAGCTTGGCGTTTCTCCCTGACAGGTGTCTGGAGCGCAGTTTCGAGCAATCGGTTCGGTACAGATACGTGCACTTAGCAGACAGGGGAGCTAGGGCAGGACTGACTTCTCCTCTGCAATGGAGGAGCCGACCACGGACAACGGCTCCGCACACCTACAGCCCAGGCCTTGGCTTCTAAAGACCACCCTCTGCTAGGAGGAATGAGGAATCTTCGGACCAACGTCTGAGTGCACAGAGGGCCTGGAACATGACACAGTGCGTCCGGAACACCCTCGGTGCCGTAACGGAAGGAAAAGCTCACAAAGGGTGGAGAAGGGTTCCAAGGACGAGAAGGGACCTGACGGGGATGTCACTGGCCCCACCTGGGATAAATGGGAATTGCAGGCCAATGGGGACAGTAGCAGACTGCAATCCCTCGAGCACGATGTGAAGCAAAGGCTCCACGATGACATGAACAGAGATTGGTAGTGCAGGGAGAAAGCTCTTCGTTGGAGTTGAAAGCCAGCATGTCCGTGTAGAAAGAATCAAGTTAGAGAAATTGCCATTTGGTAGCCATCCTAGTAAAAGTGGTTGACTCAGGCAACACTCCACGGATGCTAAAATGACCGTTTGAGGAGGAACTGCGTGTTTACGTTGTCTCCAACTACCTGTCCACAAGATGCATTTGACAAAGTGAGAAATAATAACGTCACAGTGGAGAAAGCTGGTAGGCACCCCATTAACAAGTGATTGGAGTTAGTCACCCGAGCTGGGAAAAACCATCATGTGCTCCTGACAAATGACAGACAAGGACAGTGTCACGAATCTGAATCACGAGGAAACATGAGAAAAATCCCAACAGAGGGCCAGTCTACAAAGTGAGTGGCTCACCTTCTTCAACAGAGTCATTGTCATGGGCGTTAAAGACAGACAGAGGAGCCCCAGGAGATGATAGAGTCTGAGCCATGACATCGAAGTATGACCTGGGATTTTCCTTGACAATAAGAATTATCGGAAAACTGGCAAAGAAAAAAAATCCGAACCAAGTCTGTAGATTAGATAATAGCATTGTAGCAACATCAATTTTCTGATTTTGATGATTGTCCCGTGGTTTTGCAAGACTGTCTTCACACTGGCCAAACGTACTGAAGAATTTGTGTCATGTCTATAGTTTACTTTCAAATGATTAAAAAAGTCTCAAATGCACATAGAAGCTACGCACATATATCTATGCTGGTTTCTGTCCCTATGTAGAAAGAAGGATTAAGCAAATGTGGTAAAATGTGGAAGACTGTCCCCGCTGTCTCCGGCCCGTGAGAAAGCACGGCTAACAGAATCAACTGGAGGACCCGAAGTGGGTTGGTTGGGTTGACCGTCTCTAAGTGGACTCATAGCCAATTCTGGCCCTGACGTGTATCACATTGTTGTTAAAGTGCTCCTAGCGTGGTTTCCGTGGGGGCAAGCCAGGAGGTACCTAACCGGTCCCTGAGTGACCAGCAACACACACGCTGGCCCTTACGTGCTCAGCACGGCGCATGACCCGTACAACCGCACGAGACGGCCCTGGCCAAGGCTTCCATTCCAACCAGGCCCGTGCCCAGGATCCAGACGGCCTCTGCACTCCAGCGTCTTGGCCCTGAACCGGTCCCGCCTCCGGTCCTTTCCCTGGACGATTCCACGGCTTCCCTACTGCAGATGCTCGTTTCTCAATTTCCCCTCCTCGCAGTTGTCAAAATAACCTTTGTAACCTGCAAATCCCATCCCCTTGCTCTCCAACTCAAACACTCTCAGTAGCTGAAGAATAAAGACCAGTCTCCTTTCATGTGACAGTCATGCCACCTGTCCAGGTGCCCCTGTCACTTTCTCCACGTGTGTGTGCGGCTGACATTCCTCAACACACCCTGGGTAATTGTGCCTCTGGCCTGCACACGCGCTATGACATTGTGTCCACCTAGAACGTCCTCCGCCATCTCCCCTCCCCATAACGCCTGCTCACCACCAGGTCTCCCTGCAAAGACTGCCCCCGGCGAAACCTCCTGACCGCTCGGCGAAGTCAGAAGCCCCCCCCCCCCCGCTTCCCCCGCATTTCTACAAATCTCCATGGTGTTTTACTGCATTGTGGGTGATGGACCACATGGCTGGTGTCCTCAGCACTCTCTAGTTTTGAGGATAAAGATTATGCCTTTGATTTTTTTTTTTTGTTCCCAACAATTAGCACAATCTGGCACTCGGTTGGTGCGCAATGAAATGAATACATAAATGATTTTTTAAATGCAGGGTCTGGCCTTTCTAAACGTGCCACAGACTCCGAAGCAGTCACTTCCTCTTCACCTGTCACGGTGTTATCGCAGCTCCACCGAGAGCCAAGGGCGGCATCTGCCTTCCCCGTGAGGCTGTGCTGTCATTACATTTAAAAATTAAAGGCTCGTTTTATTAAAAGAGCCTGTTTATGCTACAGGGCCCTTTCCTATCTGACATTCACCGTGCATCTTACAAACTCCATCCCATAGAAATGCAAATCGCTTAAAGCAGAGATCCTAAAGGCAAACTAGTTCCAGAATCTGTGTGTCCAATCACATGAGAGGCTGTGCCAAGCAGAAATACCCCTGTGCCCCTTTGGAAGCGGGTCTGGTCCCCTGCACACTCGTGGGGCCGGAGACTGGACTCCGGAGCAAATGTCCCTTGTGGATTTTATGCTGCCTCATTCCAAGCAGGAGACTCCTCTCTGATGGTACCAGGCTCCAATCACAGGTCTGCTCCCCTCTGCCTTGTCTCGCAGAAGCTCAGAGTCGGCAGGGTGATCCCTCGGCCCCGCGTTCGGATCCTCAGGACCGGCTCTCACTGAACGCCCTCCTGTGCCGTGAGGAAGGATGGGGCGGCTGCTGGGTCGGGTCATAGCACCACCTCGGACCCTGCTCGAGGCCTTTCTGAAGGTAGAAACTCAACAGGCAAGGCTCCCGGGTGAGGTGTGCTCAGTCTGCAGGCAAGGATTTTCCAGAAACTTCCATGTGCCTGGCATTGTGCAAAGTCAGAGAAACAGTCTTGCCCTTCGGGAACTCACACGTCAGAGCAGGGAACTGGCCAGATGTTTTCTGAAAAGGGCCAGGTGGTGAACATTTCAGACTCTGGGACGGTCCCTGCCACAGCCACTCAGCTCTGCCGGCCTTGTGCTCAGACAGCCACAGGCAACAGTTTAGAAACGGGCGCGGCTGTGCCCAGTGCAATTTTACTTATGGACGCATGATGTTCACGTATCGTGAAATGTTCTTCTTTGGTGTTTTCTCCCCGAGTCATTAAAACATGTCGAAAGCGCTTTTAGCTCTCCCAGCTCTAGTCGACGGGACTGACATAAAGCTCATTACTGTACCGTGCACAGTGGACATAAAGGGAACGTTTGACGTGGGGAGGAGGCCAGCGGGTTCGCGAGCTCCCCTCTCCACTCGGGCCCCACGCGCCCCGTGGTCACTCCAGGGGCCAGAAGCAGCCGCAGTGTCCCCGGAGGGGGACTCGTTGGCCGTACTCTGCGTTTGCACGTCCCAGTGAGAAAATAGCGGGGGGCAGAGTTTCCTGACCTTTGAGAGGCAGCGGAGATGAGACTTCTGTCCAAAGCAAAGTCCCATCAGGGAAGAGCAAGTACTATTATTAGCTTCGTGTTTACGGGGGAAGGTGCAAGAACGGGAGCGTTTCTGTCTCACGTGTTGGCGCCGACTCTCTGTTTCCTTTTTTTTTTTTGCTTGCTCTGTTGTTCTTGGGGCGAAAAGTACTCCTGCTATTTAAAGGTTCCCATCTCTTTTCACAGCAATATTTATTCTTAAATCAATTTAGATGGAGGTTGAAGACCCTAAACGCAAATCCAACCCCAAAGAGCCTTTTTGTTGTTGTTCAGACCCCCTCTCCCATGTCCTTAGGGCGCTGAGCGGAGCACGTGGGAGTCAGCCTCGGGGAGCCACTCAGCCGTGGCCGAAGTCCCGCAGCGCACGGTGCCACCCTGGCTCTGGCAACGACGGGGCTCGGTCTACGCAGAAAGGTGTCCTTACAAACTCATGCAGAACAGCCTGCTGCTGAAACAGTCCCCACAGAGACGCCGCTCAGCCCTTCTAGTCACTGACCCAGCCCAGTGTGGGTGGGAAGACGTCATGAAGTCCTGTGACGTGCTTTGACTGTACCTCTGTCTATCACAGGGTCTTGGATCAGAAGTATTGTAACAAACTCTCGAGTAACAGTAGTGCATAAGAAATTTCCTTAACAAACATCATTTTCCCTAGAATGAGGGAAACACCCATCAGGGCATCTCAGGGGTTCGCTCCCCCCCCCCCTGAGGTCTGACAAACACCGCCTCCTCCTCGAGGCCCTCACGCTGCACAACTCGCCACATCTAAGGGGGTGCAGATTTGTATATTTATCACACGGGGTCCCAGCCGATGTCAGTAGTGTCTTGAGGAGGGTCGCCTGTCCCTCCTGTGCACAAGGAGCCGTATGGGCTGGCAGCAGCCCAGGACGCGGGGCAATGGCTGCGAGTGAGGCGCCTACACCCCCGAGGGAGGGGGAGCTTGAGGTGACAGCTGAGCTCCTCACCCGGCCACTGGGGCACTGGTGGCTCCACTGACCGAGGTGTGAAACACAGGAGGGGGCAGATCTGAGCTTAGGACAAATGAGACGTGAGGAGCCCTAGGTCCACTTAGCTGCCGATGTCCAGTTAGGTGACTGGTTCTGAAGCCCAGAAGACTCATTGGCTGTACCTGGGAAACCACTTGCACACCTGTAGAGTCGATGCTAAGAAGCAGTGATGGGTGGCTTTGGGAGGAAGGACGTGTGCAGAAGGAAGTGATGAGGACAGACCCTTGGGAACCACAAAGATTTTCAGTGGGGGGCTTTGAAGAAGACTGAGAAGGGGTGGTTGGAACCAATTCCTAGAGTGATTCCCAATGTCAGGAGGGAGAAGCTTCAGGCTGACCAAGACCAGGTTAATTTTTTTTTTTTTTTTTGCAATTTTAAATGAGTCTAGACTTTCTCTAGTGCTTAAGGGACCAAACTGGTTTGTGATCGTATAGGCTGTTTCACTCATTCATTCTTCTGATTATTTATTCTGCACCTACGTTTTTATCCAGGGCCTAATATGGTCCAAGAACTGTCCCAGGTACTGGGAGCAGAGTAGAGAGCAGGGCAAGACACTGCGCTCACGGAGCCCCGTTCGAACTGTGGGCACGAGCCAGTGAGATAACACTAGCTGGCGGCGAGTTCCACACAGCCTGGTGGACGGGATCTGGTTTGTGCCGGCTGGTCCGGGGAGACCTCCCTGTGCAGCAGCTCTGTGCTCAGAGTAGAAAACCCCGTGGCTGCAGCAAGGTGAGCAGGCGGGCTGGCTGGAGGTAGGCCAGAGGGCCTGGGGGCTCTGGCAAGGAATCTGAATTTTCCAAGTGTGGGGGGAACCCATCGGCGGGCTTTGAGCATGGGAATGACTGCTCCTGTTTGCACTTCATTAAGATCACGCGGGCCGGTGTAAAGCAGGGAGACCGGTTGGATGCCATTGCCTCTACATCACGACAACTGATTCTGGGGTGTCACACAGAGACAGACATATTTGGGAAGCCACGTCTGTAGGACTTCTGGGTGGTAAGGAAATGAGAGGACTTACGGATGCTGCTGCAGTTTTGACATACGTTACTGCATGATTGACGATGACATTTATAAATGTGGGGAAGGTGGAGAGGGGAACAAATTCTAGGGGATTCTAGACTCTCGAGTTTCTACCGTGCCCATGGTAGTGGTGCAAGCCTGTTAGTCATCTAAATAGGTGGGCCAAGTATGCAGCTGGGTCTCCGAGTGCAGAACTCAGGGGAGAAATTAGGACTAGACGCAGACATTGGATGTCACATGCAGAAAAGAGGAATGAAAGCCGAGGGCCCGGCTGAAATCCCCGAGAGGGAAAGTGGAGGACAGGACTCCGGATGGAATGGGCCTGAGGTGCTGGGAAGGGAGCGACGGCTTGCAGAGGAGCAGGGAGGAGCTGTCGCCGAAGAAGCAGCGAGGGCAGAAAGTGACGAACGCCAGGGAAGACAGGCTGGCGAGTCTCAGGGGTGTGCTGGGAATGGGAGCCCCTGTGGGACGGGAAGCAGCAAAGTGGCAACGGAGATGACAGACAGTTCTCTCTAGAAGTGACACGGACGGAGAGTTGACACACGGGACATTACTGGAAAGGGGCTTGATACCAAAAGAAGTGTAGTTTTATGTTTGGTTGTTCTTAGAGATGGTAGATCTTAGGGGATGTTTTTATGTTCATGGAAATAAACTATTAAGAAAAGAATTGCCCTGGCTGGTTTGGCTCAGCGGTTGGAGCGTCGGCCTGCGGTCTGGAGAGACCCGGGTTCGGTTCCTGCTAAGGGCATGTACCTCGGTTGCACTTTGTCCCCGGCCCTGGTTGGGTTGTGTGGGTGGCGACCACTTGATGTGTCCTTTTCACGTCGATGTTTCTCTCTCTCTCCCTTCTACTCTATCTGAACAAAATATCAAAAAATGTCCTCGGATGAGGATTAAAATAATAATAAAATAAAAAAAAAATAAGAAAAGAATTGATGGTGGAGGAAAAAAGGGAAAGGGTGCAGTCTAAACGTCTCTGAGTTGGGCGAAGAGATGGGCTCAGTCGGCCCTGGGTGGAACAGGGCTCTACAGAAACAGGAGGGAAGACAGACAGCACTTAAAGGCTCAGGTGGGGGAGGCAGATATGGCCCTTTGAGGATGCCAATGTTCCAGTCTGATTTTTTTCTATTTTCCCAATTAAGTGTAAACCAGGTTGTTATCTATTAGGGAGTGGTGTTGGAAGATTGAAAAGAAAAAGTGGAAATCATGATTTTGGTGGGTGGAAAAACCCAGACTAAGCATTTATATTTAAATGCGTACTTCTTGGATTTACCTATGGATTTTGTTTCATCATGAAAAGAGACCTTGCCCTGGCTGGTTTGGCTCAGCGGTTAGAGCGTCGGCCTGCGGTTCAGAGAGACCTGGGTTCGGTTCCTGCTAAGGGTGCGTACCTCAGTTGCAGTTTGTCCCCGGCCCTGGTTGGTCGTGTGGGTGGCAGCCACCTGATGTGTCCCTTTTATGTCGATGTTTCTCTCTCTCTCTCCTCCTCCCACTATCTGAACAAAAAATGGAAAAATGTCCTCAGGTAAGGATAAAAAATAAAAAGAAGAGAACTTAAGGTAGGACATGTGAGCAGAACCGAAGACCACTGCACATTATTGTGTCACATCCTCTGTCTCCTGGGCCACTGACTTCCCAGGTAATGGATGCTCATTGTTCATGAGATGCCCCTTCCCCTGGCGGAGTGTGTATCAGACTGCACTCAAGGAAAGGAATGCTCCTGTGTCATTCTGCCCTTCAATGTGGCGATAGAGGACACCCTGCTCTGCCGACATGAGAAAAAGTGCCCACAGCTAGCCTCTTCAATGTCAGGGACACGCATGCCAGCCCCAGGTGAGGCTTTCGTTAATTCATCTACCAAACACAGGGTGTAACTCAGATGCCGGCGGCAGCGGAGGCTGGGAAGTTGGACTGGAAGCGTCTCTGCCCTTTTTCGCTCTTGGCCTGATGTGTTGATGGCCTATCAAGCTGCCTTCTCACGTGTAATCATGACCCATCTGTTGCTGGTTCAATGAACGTAACCTCTCTCTCCCCTTAGCCGTGGGGGCTGACAAGGGGTCTGCAGGCCAGGCTGAACATGCTGAGGTCCCGCTGGGTGAACACAAAGGAATCATGCTGGGAAGACCCAGGGAGGTCTTTGGAAGCCTTTCTTGCTTCATGAGGGACCTTGTGGATTCTTCTGAGTTTCTGCAAGAATCATGCACCAGCATCATTTTTGTTCTCCTTGGGCTGTACACCTTTTCCAACTTTGTTTGGGGAGACAGACAATATATATAACCAAATATCTAACGCAGATACATGACAATACTTTATTCCCAGTTTAGCTCTATGTGCTGTACAAAATATAGTTACTTTTGGACCAATGAGAACGTAGTGTTAGTCCATTTTAGATTCAATCTTTGGTCTTGTCTTCTTGGTCCCCCCACTGGGTGTTCTCCTCTTACGTCGTTATCCACAGTCCCTCCTTGACCCGTTAATTCCACAGGTTTCTACTAATTCTCACCCCCTATAAAATATGCTTAGGAAAATGTATTCACTTACCAAATGTTTAAGTAAAGTCTTCTAAGGGCGATGTTAGTGACGATGATCATCATCAAACTCAAAAAAGCGTTTTGTTGGATGTGTTGCAGATAGAAACCCCAGCTGGGTTTAATTAGGCTGGTCAAAGCCATATATTTTTATTATAGTGCTTTCTGGCAGAGTCAAAATGGATTCTTCCCTTTCAATGCTAAACGTTATTTTTTTGGCTCCCCTAGGGCTCGTGAGCTGGCTGCTTGGTTACCCTTTGGGTCATACTTGGCATGGCACCATGCCCTTTTGAATGGGGTTGGCCCAGAGTGTTAACTGGCACAGTCACCGGATAACACTGAATTGGGCAGAATCTGAGAGTAGGAGCCAGTAGGTGCCCTTTCAAGAGACTCAGTGACAACTGCTAGGAAGAGCAGGTTGCCCCGCCTGCCTCCTGTGGACTGGTGAGCCTGATGGGAAGCCAAGGCCAGGAATAGAAAGCGAATGTATCACTGAGCCTGGTGGTCAGTGCATCAGCAAACTTGAATCAGCAACCGCTGCTTACAGTGTGTCTGTGTACATTTCCTCTGCAGAGGCACGGGGGCGGGCGGATTGGGAAGGCGGCACAGCCCTGACATGGAATCCTGGCTGGAAGGCGGGCACAGCCCTGACATGGAGTCCTGGCCTTGCTACTTCACCAGCTGGGGACCTTGGGCAAGTTACTCCATCCCAACTCCCCACTCAAGAGTCAGCCTCCTCATTTGTTAAATGGGGATGGTACCTACTTTTCAGAATTGTTTTGGGGATTGAAAATAATCTATATAAAGCATCTGATAAAGTAATAGGTATTCAATAGGCACCGAATGAATGATGGATGAGAATAGTGTGGTTCACAGAATCACTGATTCGCTCTCTAAATTTACTGAACACTCACTCTGGTCTGGGTCTCAGGATGTATGACTTGCATGCATTATCTCATGGATTTCTCTTATTAATATAAATATTCTTATTTTTTAAATTTAAATTTAATTTTTTTCAATTACAGTTGGCATTCAATATCATATTAGTTTCAGGCTTACAGCATCGTGGTTGGGCAGTTATATAACTTATGAAGTGACCCCCCGATAAGTCTGGTACCCACCTGGCACCACAGTTATTACAATATTATTGACTATATTCTCTACGCTGTACTTTATATCCCCAGGACTATTTTGTAACTACCAATTTGTACTTCTCAGTCCCTTCACTTTTCACCCAACTTCCCAACCCCCTCCCATCTGGCAACCACCAGTTTGTTCTCTGTATGTATCATTCCCAATTTTCGGAGTGGAAGAGGTTTGGTGATAGGAATGGGATATGTCCAATCACATGGATAATCAAAGGTGGAGACAAAATTCAGATCGTCTGACTTCAAAGTCCCAACCAGTGAAGATGGAATTTGAAGGAGGCCAGAGTTTGGCGAAATAGCCACAAATGTATCCCATGGCGAGTGGGGACCAAAGAGCAGCGGACAAGGACCCACTTGTCAAGATGCGAGCGTGACGCCTGGCATCAGGCTACACAGGCTGGATTTTACCACGGTAACAAACAAGCCACATTTCCGTGGCCTAACCCGACATAAGCCAATTTCTCAGTCACGCTGCGTGACCCAAGGGACCTGGCAGGATATCCTCCTCAAAGCCAGTCAAGGGTCCAGGATGACAGAGGCCTCACTGAGACATGTGCTTCTATGGGAACCATCCAAGTGGGAAGGAAACATGTTACATGTTACCTTGCAGTGTTCCCATCAGAGTGAAAATCGCGGCTTATGCTTATACAGCTGGGGCAAGTGTGAGTCGCAAGACCACGCTCAACAGCAGCAGGAAAGTGTGACCCTAACATGTGTCTAGAGGGACGAAAGCCGGGCCTGTCTGGGGAACAACACTGATGACACCACACACTTAATCCTTATCTTGCAAAAAGTTTTCAACTCAGTCTACTGGTTTTCAAAACCCCGTGGGTATCTGTGGTAGATGGTATTATTTTGCTCTCGATCATTTATTTCAGAGGATGATATCTGCCCACTCCATGGCCATCAGGCACTGCCATCTGACTTGCTGTGACTAATAAATGGCGAGCAGAAGCGAGGTGTTCTGCCATTTCTCTGTTTTCTTCCTGCCTTAAGAACAGCGTGTTCTACACAGGGCTGGCTCCTGGGTGTGCAGCCTGGGCAGGCAGGGCGCGCACAGAGCCCCGGCTGGCCTGTACGGTGAACGAGAGGTGACCCTGCGTGTCTGCAGGCCTGGAGTTGTTTGTTACTGCAGCATGATTCAGCAAAGCAGACTGCTACAATGTATTTGTCATTCTTAGCAGGTAGCGAGCAGTGGACTTGGCTATGTAAAAATTCACTTTTCCTGCCCACTTTGTTGAAGTACATCTATACTTGAAAGCAGAAATATCTATAAAGACTAATTATGTAAGTAAATATTAGTTGAGTTGGACTAGCAGCACAAAAATACCTTCTCCAAGCCGAGGTTTCAGTGGATACCTCGGAGTTCTTAGGAGGAACCTAGGAGGGGAGTTGGGACCAGAGAGATGTTGTTTTCAAATGCAGACTATCGGTCCTGGCCTCATGGAGCAGTTGCCTTAGAAGACCTGGGAATAATCTATATTCATGTTCACTTTCGGCAGAAATGATGGCAATGAAATGTTACTATCTATAAGAATGCAGAGTCCTTTCTGAGTCCGGTGGCCCTCATTGATTCAGATCCTCATTTATGGGTCATGGAGGGTAACTGGGGCAGAGGCCAGACGCGCTGACGCTCACGCTGCGAGTGTGCCCTTCTTGTGCTGGCTGTCACCCCAGGGGAACATTGGCCATTTTGACCATTCAGCAGGCTTCAGAGGGGAGGCATTTGCCATTCTGGGGAGGCGCTATCTGCAAGGTCCCTGCACTAAGTGGGGCCACTCCCTGGGATTGGCCCTCCTGACCGCCTGGCTTCCCACCCTCATAAAGCTTTGCTCTCTGCTGCTGTGCCGTCTATGGGGGAAGAAATGCTCCGATAGAATTCGAGGTACTGAAAGGTCACCGTTGAGGTAGATACCGATCTTGTCCCCATTTTACAAATGGCAAAAGTGAGGCGCAGAGAGGTTGAGCAAGCCACTGAGGGTAGCAGCGACGGTTGAAACCTGAGATGGTCCAACACTAAATGACACAAAGAGGTACAGGGACACTGAGCTGCAGCTGAGGTTACTTTTCAAAGAGAGGTGAGCTAAATAAGTAATATAACAAATACGATGTACAAGTAGGTTGGTGTATGATGAGGAGCAAGGGCACACTTAACCGGGGCAGAAGCACCTCTGGCTGTTTATGGGTGTGTGTGTGTGAGTGTGTGTGTAATTTACGTGGTTTTCCCCAGGGATCCTCTTCCGGTCATCAGAAGCCTCTGGGTAGAACTGCTTCCCAGACTCATGCCGTCAGTACTCGTATTACTGAATGCCCCAGGTAATGACACAGCTGTTTATTTAAGGATACACTAATTAGAGGCTTCCCACTATTTGACATCCTCTCTTTATCTGAATGGTGCAGTTTCCTCCCAACGTAAGTGTTAACTTTAGAGCTTGAATCGGAGCTAACTTTTAGGTGTTAGTTCATTTTTTCCCCCCTTGGGTTTGAATTCTAAATTATTTATATGATGTGATGGTCATGGACTTCTACTGAACTTCCATTTTTTGTAGCTCCTCATGGCCCATTTGGAGAAGGAAGAACAATACATTTTCTGGAACTGGTGCTTTAATAACAAAAATTTTATAATTATCCACTAGTTTGGTCTTTTCAACCATGATGATATTTGGCAACCTTGATGCACTGCCTATTATGGGACATTCAATGCTGTTTAAATGATAGGAAATGTTTAACAGAGTTATAATGTTTAACAGAGTCACAGTATTCCTCCTGGTGGAAAACTTTAAGCCTCTATGTGTACCCTACAGCATCCAACCTCAGATGGTTAGGACACTTGATGAACCAGAACACAGTGTCCCCAAACTGCTGAGGACTGCAAAGAGTTTAGCATATTTGGGGAACAGATGTTATCAGTTTTTATCCAGCTCATGGCACTAGCTGGGTATGTTACACTGAGGTGGGTATTTTGAAAGGAGGTTCTGAATAGATCAGTTGAACCTAGTGCCCAAAGAAGAAGGGACTGTTGGATTTCTTGACGTTGACAAATGGTGGATTTCTAGCTAGGAAAAATAAATTTATATCTTTGCATTTTTAAAAACATTACTCCTTATAGAGATTTATCAGGAGATTTTTACCCAAATGCTTACCATTTCAGATCTCATCAATTATCTATTTTCCCAGGCTAGGTAGTTGGGGTTATAACTCAAGAGAAAAATAGTGAATCTGGAGAAAATGGCTTGCCAGTTGAGGGATTAGCAGCAACTTATCAAAAGGAAAAAAAAAAAAAAAGGATTTGTAAAAGGTAATGGCTATGAAATATCATCACTAGAACCAGCCTCCAGTACTGCAGTGCTAACCCTCAGCCATCTTATCTGAGAAATACTGCCTTTTCAAACTCTGTGATCTCATCCCCTGTTGCAGAGAAGCAGCATTTTGATTACAGAAAAGAAAAATGGTACTTGAAAATCAGACCTGACAGAACAACATATTCTTCCAAGCGCGCTTTTGTAGACAATGCTTACCTCATTTCAATTTCAGAAGCTTTTGGTGGCATATCTCTTTTTAATATACAGTTCTTAGAAATTCATGGGAATGCATAAAGAATTTAAAAATGAATCGGTAGCATTGGAGACCAACAGAGAAACCTTGAAGAAAAAGAGGAACTGGTAGAAGCAAAGAGAAGAAACCTGCCTGGACATTAAATACCAGTTGTCTCTTTGGGGTGCATTTCTCTGCAGAATCTTCATGAACCAACAGCACCAGAGATGCCAAAAAAAAAAAAAAAAAAAAAAAAAAAAGCACTAAACCTGGAGGCTGAGCACCATTGTCGATGGTCTTGGGTTTCAGCTTTCTGCCCTGCTAGTGGTTATTTGGTCTTAGCCAAGCGTCCATTTCATCTGTAAAGTAAGGACCCGCTAAAGACTCCTTCCAGTTAAAAAATGCTATGACCTGCCATGTGGCTCATGTGACGTTCTTCACGGGAATGACACTATTCTAGCAATGGAACTGAGCTTCCTGCAGTGAAGGACAGTGCCTCCTCCCACTTCTGGTTTCCCATCACCACTCTGGTCAGCTCCCACCTGCTGGTCAGCTCTCACCTGCTGGTCAGCTCCCACCTGCTGGTCAGCTCCCACCTGCTGGTCAGCTCCCACCTGCTGCTGATGCCCACTCCCCTCTTCACCTGGGTCACCCATAAGCCCTAACTCTTGGAAAGCTAGCTGTGATTCCTCCTCCAGGAAGTGTTAGCCAGTATGTCATCACTCATTTGGCTCCCTTGAGCCCTCCCCTTTCCCTGGTTTGTCATGAGTATTTAAATCTTTCAGAAGCTTTCTTCTTCGAGAAAAACTTAAAAGAAAAAAAACCCAAAACAAACCAGTGATGGAAGGGGAGCTCATAGATTAAGAGGCTAGAGAGAGATAGCAACCAATCACATTGTGTTAACCTCATCTGCATCCTGATTCAAACAAGCAGATTAAAAAAAAACAATTTAAAAGACGTTTATGAAGCAATTGGAAATGGGCACGTTTAGATGTTAGATGTGAAAAAACAATCATTAATTATTTGATGGGTCACAGTGGTGTTATAGTTATGTTTTCAAAAGGGTCCCTATCTTTTAAAGACACATACTGAAATTTTTGCAGATAAAATATGATGCTGGGGGGCAGCTAGTGAGTGGTAATATAGATATCATTGGAACAAGGCTTGGCCATAAATTGACATACAAATTAAATGATGGCCTATCCTATGAATTTTATAGTTTCCATAATAAAATGAGTATGAATAAAAAAAAAGCTGGGTGGGGCTTTATCCTAACGAGGCACATTTGCTGAGGTGTTGGAAAGGCTGCTCACCACCGTTGCATAATCGCCGGGGGTAAATATGGAGTTCATCAATCAGAAAGGCTGTGGTGAGGAGCCGCTGGCACCGGGCCCGGCTCATGGCTGTCATCTAGCCTCTGGGCCAATTTGCCCTCTATAAATAACAGCCTGTATGAATGCTTTACTATTTTCATGCACATTTGCCGCAGCTGCTGAGCATGTTTGTTTACGTAGCTATGAACCCTTTTGTAAACATCACTATCTCAAAATCGCCCATGTGTTAGGAACATAAAGGGCCCCCTTTAAAAATACATTTGTGAGATGAGACACGGCCAGTTCCCAGATGTCTGGGTGGCTGGTGTCAGAATTTTCCAGGGGTTGATTCATTTTCAAAAATAGAATCACATGACTGGAAGGTTCTTCACTGGATACATCCCCCCGAGTCTGGGCAGGACCAGACTGAAGCCGTCCACCAAGGATGTGGGTCTGTCTTTTTGGAGGCCAGAGAACTCGTGGAGGGAAGGACTCTGGAGCCAGGACGGCAGGGCGCTGAAGCTGGGCAGGATGCACACCCTGCCTTCAAGGATCTTACTTTCATCTAAAAATGAGCCGGCCTCTGAGTGATGGGGCGATGCTGGCTCGCTGCGCCAGGATTTCCTGTGTTGGCGCAGAACCCCAGCAGACTGAAGGGGCCCCGCGGTCAGCCTCGGCCGGGCAGCTGGCATCTCCAGAAAACACCGCGTTGTGATCAATGTGCGCCTGCGGCGTGGGGCGCATCATGGGACAGGCCCGCTAACTGAGGCCACCGGTGGTAGTTCAAAGACAACCGAGCTATTTCTGAGAGGAGAAATGGGGGAGCAGAAGCAGTCCTGTGCCATGGCTCTGATCTCCCCTCAGCCCCACGCCGAGTGATCAGACCTTGTGAATTGGTTTTCCTGTGTGCATTCGGTCCACATTGAGTTTTTTCCTGTGACTTTGACTCATTGAAGCATTTCTCCCCCCAAGGGCCTGTTTAATGAATGCCCATAAAATACCAAATTGCTTTTCATTCACAAAGAAAAGTAGCCTCTAAAGCTTAAAAGATCAGACGTGCTAGAAGCACTGAATTGCATGAACACCATCAGGAAAGGGTCAAGACATGCCCAGCTTCCAGACAAGCCCAGAACTTTCTAGAACACGCTTCCCTTCACTCTCCAGAAGTTAGAAAACAACTACTTCTTCTTCTTTTTTTTTTATAAAGAAAATTAATAGTGGTTGCCCTTTTCCAGGAACAAGGGTAAGTGTTTTGATTACTTTTCTATTTTTTTTTTTTTGTTGGCACCTACCCCTTTTTTTCTCAGAAAGCAGTAGGAAGGCCACGGAATGCTCAGACGAGCATCACTGTTCATCACCAAGGAGGGACGTTCCTCCCTTTGCAAGGCTGACTCATCACCAAGCTGTCATCAGAAAGAGAGGGTGTGCCCAGGGAGGGTGCCGACTCAGGGGCATCACAAAGACACTTTGCTTATTCCGGATTACTGTATGTATGTATGTATGTATGTATGTATTTTGAGATTGGGCTGTGGTTTGAGGGAATTCGAATCTCAGCTCCTACAATTTGAAGCTCCGGTGAACACCCACTAACCAGAGGTACATATTTCCAGTGGCTTTTGTTCTTGAGCTCAGAGGCACAATAATAACAGGACCTGCCCATTGCCCTCCCTCATGACCTTCCTATTGGGAGAGTTTATAGGGAGAAATCTGGTATTAAAACTGCATCACGAGTTTATGCTGCCAGAGGCTGCATCGCAGTGGCCACCACCAGGGGGACCCAGAGTCCCTGTGCTCAGCCCAGTGGGAGAAGTTTCTGGTCTGTGGGAAATGACAGAGCTCCCTATTTAAATGGCTTCCTTCCCTCCTTCCTCCTCCTCTCCCCGTCACCCCAAACACACAACCATTGCTTCACGAATACACCCAACATCGGGCTAAAGTTACGAATAGCTCTGTTCACAATAATTATCTTGTTATTTAAAGCCGTTTTCAGATTAGGTTCATGGTCCTTTAGTTCTATGGGAAGGAGCCCACTCACATCATCGAGCCCCACGCAGAGCCTGCTACTGACATTTTCATTGTTTGCTGCGTTGACAAACTAATTGCACAAGTTTCCACCAACAGAAGAGAAATTTGTCAGAGGTTATGACTTTGCAGGGAGGCAGAGACATGGGACCAGTGACTTTCTTTTGAAGTGATGGCTGAGATCAGCTAACGGGTCAATGCAGAATCTGGGGCCAGGCTGTTGACCATGCATTTTCAGGTTATATAAACCAACCCTAAGCCTCCAACTGAAGACTTCAAAGCACAGAAGGGCAGATTGTACAGCTAAACGGGGTCCCAAGGCTACAATGGATACTCAGAAGAACAGTAAAGAAATGAATGCATTAGGGTTCTAGTGTATAGGGTTCTAGTGTGGGACATCATTGTCAGCTTAAGTCAGAGTTCACAGCTCTGTTTGTGGAATGTTACAGAGAAATACCGTCTTGCTGTTGGGATGTAACGTGTAAAGTTCAGGTATGAGTGAGGACTTCAGTGCAAACAGACCATTTCTCTATTTTGAGAACAGATCATCTTTTCCTAAAACACATCAATGATTAGCCATTAACAGCAGAAGGGTCAATAAGATTTTGATGAGTGGATCTTCAATTTTGTTTCTTTCCTGGTAGAGTTACTTACCGGGTCTGCAGTATTATGTCTATGGGGGCTTAGCAGGTAGAATATGGAGACAGACACCAAACATCCACTTGATAGAAAAGAAAAACCAGTGCCATGGGCATCGCAAATGGCTCCCAAAGAAGAGGGAAATGCCTTTTTATTAAAGCAATTTGTCAGGCTTCCTTCGAAAAGCTTAGCTTCTTCCTCCTGGCTTGGTGATAAATAACCTCACGTATTTAAATTAAGCAACGCTTTGGAGCCATTTAAAAAGCGATTTAGAGATAAATTTTAATTTAAGCAAATATTTAGAAATTTAACATATATTAAGCAGTTTTTAAAAATTATTTATTAACTGGTTTCCAAAGGGCTTTAAAATAACGAAATGGTTAGACTTCTCGGTGAGTAGACTTATAGCTATAAGCCACATAGGCATACTATTTCATGAAGCAAGGGGATGGTGTCAGTAGTGAGTGAGGTTCAGTTTTCCCCATTTTGCAATCAACAAGAACATGAGGTCTAGTGTAAAATGAGCATTGATCCCACAGGTATCCCGGGATGAGAATGCCTTACCTGTAGCTTCCACCATTCCTTCTAGGATGACCACGATTTCCAGTTCCTCTTTGGGGAGCTGGGCTTTGGAGATCTCCCAGAAAGGACTCTGTTGGTTAATTTCATGACTGATGATAAGTGGTGAGACCAGAAACAGACGATCGTCTCCCGTGTAATACCCTACATTGATATCCGTCTGGTTCAAAGGGATGAACTCCCCCTCTGAGGTCTGTTTGGACTTGATCAACTTGGCTCTGATGGAAGCCTCTACGATGTGGGAATTCCTGAGATCCCCGACTCGAAACATCAGGCAGAGTTTCCCGTCCCGCATGGAGATCACCGCATGGGTGGAAAAAACCAAGGTCTCTGCCCTCTTCTTGGGTTGCGATATTTTTACAAACATGCATCCCACCATGAATGCATTGACAATGGACCCCAAAACAGATTGGACTAAGAGGAGAATAATTCCCTCTGGGCACTTGTCTGTGATGACCCGGTAGCCATAGCCAATGGTGGTTTCTGTCTCTATTGAGAATAAAAAAGCAGAGACAAACCCATTGAGGTTGGTGACGCAGGGAGTCCACGAGGGGTCCTCTAAGTGGTCCATATCTCCTCGGATGTATGCGATTAGCCACCAGATCATCCCAAAAAAGAGCCAAGTCACTGTGTAAACCATGACGAAAATCAACAGGTTGAATCTCCACTTGAGGTCTACTAAGGTGGTGAAGATATCGGTCAGGTAACGATAGGTCTCCCTCACGTTGCCGTGATGGACATTGCACTTTCCATCTTTCCGCACGTACCTCTGGATTTTCCTTTTGGTCCGGTCTCGGCTGATGTGTCTTGGCAGGTCGTCCCTGGCCTGCTTAGGCAACTTTGGCTGGTGAATGGCCACGGGGCTCTCCACGTCCTGATCCATGGAGTCGCCCTCTAGAACGTTAGCTGGTGGTTTGGAGAAAAGAAAAGAGAAATACAAATGAAATGCTGAGTCTTAGGGGATCATGGAAACCACACTGTGTATGGTGTATGAAAGCAAAACCAAATGCCATCTGTGTAGCTATTAACAGAGTAGATGAAGCCATTTTTATTTGACGTCATCTAAACTGGCCTCTCATGGACTTGGACTCCTGTGCTCTGCGGTCTACCTTTGTGTGAGGACGTCACCACCCTTCCCACCAGGACAGAGACCCCTGCCGTGAACCCGTCTCCTTGCCAGCAAGGTCTAAGGGTCAACTCTTACAGCCAGATGTCTCCCGCTTCATGGAATAAAGAAATGATTGGATTCAGACAGTCTTGGTTCTTCCACTTAGCAAATGTGGGCACTTGGACAGGCTATTTGTCATGGACGGAATTGTGTCCCCCGCCCACCGCTGTCCAACCCATCGCTTGAAACCCTAACGTGTAATGTGACTGTATGTGGAGATGGGGCCTTTACGGAGGTAAGCAAGGTTGAATGAGGTCACGCAGGTGGGTCCCTAATCCTGTAGGGCTGGTGTCCTTATAAGGAGAGGGAGACACCACGCTTGTGCACAGAGGAAAGGACCCAGGGAGAGAGCAGCCGTCTGTAAGCCGGGAACACAGGTCTTCCAGCCAACCAAAGCCAGCAGACCAACCCTGCCGCGACCTTGACCTCAAATTCCCAGCCCCCAGAATGGTAAGAAAAGAAATTTCTGTTTCTCGAGGCTCCGAGTCTGTGGTGCTCGTTATGGTGCCGGAGTAGACTGATACACTCTCCAAAATTCACTGAACCTCAGTTTCCACATTTACACAGTGGTGAACATCATGCCCAGTTCATGGGGTCGTACTGAGGTTGGATGAAACCACACACCTGCCTGGAACTGACATGTAATAGACTTTCCTTTGCGATAAATTGTTCCTTTGTTACTTTTTTAATATTCAGGGCGAGAATTTTGAGCAAGCTCTTTAAATTGTCAATTTTCAGAGTTCAAAAAAAAAGTTCTGGTTTTTGTTGGTCGATTCAATGCCAAGGTTAAAACAAGTGTGGTGAACTCTCTTTTTTTAAGTGTTTACACATTTGATTTGGTTACTGCTTCAACATTTAATACCTGCAGTTTTGGTGTGTGGTTATTTTTTTCTGAAGGCGCTCATGAGGAATGCATTGGTATAATGGTTAGTTACCGGTGCATTCGAAAAACTGTTCGAAGTGCAAAGGGAAATTTGGAATTTCTGCTGTATTACACATGTATACACCTCCACATCAGGTTACTTGTTCAGCCAATAACTTGAAAACTTTCTAAAGGGCTTATGAGCACTTTCTTTTCCCAGGTTTTCCTTCTGTGTCCTGTGACTCTGTCATGCGTTTTGTCTACGACAACTATGCGTTCCCCGCTTGGTTAAAGGAGAAAGGCAGTCTGTCGAGAAAACACTCCTCTGGTTAAGAAAACAGCTGGGGATGGGAGTTGAGAGGTACCAACTTAATTATGGATTAATCTTGTTCCTGGTTGGTTAGTTTCCTTAAAGATCAACCACATAGATCTGTTTTTATATTTTAGCACAAGGAAGAGACAGCATCTGGTCTGCAGAGCAGGGGGTTGGGTTGACAACTTTGACTTTTAGATCACTGCCCTCGATAGCCTTTCATTTGTAAAGGATCGTCTCCTCCTCCTCCTCCTCCTCCTCCTCCTCCTCCTTCTCCTAACAGATGTCAGGGCAGGAGTCAGAGAGCAGCCGCTGAGGTTGGGACAGGATGGAGGTGGAGTGAGAACCTAGGTGGAAGCGAAGGTGGTCCCCCTACCTCCAGCACCCCCTACAAGGCAGTGTGTGGCCAGGAGTGAGGCTGAGCTCTCCCTGCTGATTTGCTCTGAGTGGGAGTCTTGAGAGATAACTTCATGTGGACAAGCTCTGGGCTCAAGCCAGGCAGGTGGGGAGGCCTTTTCCGCAGACCTGCTCAGCGGTCTGCTCTGCCCCGGTAGTAAGCTCGCTGACTGTGGGAAGCCACCAAGCCCGTCTCCCTGAGACCTGCAGTGGAAGACGAGTGCTTGTTTGTCGGACTAGCTGTTTTTTTTTTTTTTTTTTTACCAGCCTTCAGTGGTATTTCATACCGTAAAAGGTCAGGGAGGGAAGGCACCCCCCCCCCACAACCCACTTTGAAGCTGCTTCCCCCCTTTTCTGGCTCAGCGGTGGCCTTCGAGCTCCAGGCATTTGCCCCGAGCTGCGGGACCTGTTTGAACAGTTAACGAGTGAGCAGAGGTACGTGCTCTGGGTAGTCCTGGGAGCCGGCCAGTCGGCTCCAGATTTGCTCCCCCCTTTTCTGGCTCAGGTCTGGAGTACAGCTCTGATCGCCTTTGCACTGAGGGGTGAGTCCGGCCTGTCTGGAGCAGGCGTGTCCCGTGCCCTTAACACTGTGTGTGCCCTCCTGTGCCCATCTACGGGGCTGATGGAGGGGCCCGGGGCTGCCATCCGACTAGAAACAAGAAAAAAAGTGGTTGTATTGGAGCCACTGTGAGGTTTGTTCTGTTCTCAGATGGAGCCTCATCTCTAACTGCGTGGGCAGCAGTGCCGACACGGAGCGTGGATGGGACGGTGAGTGGGCACCGATGTGGGAAGGAGGAGGGCGGGAGGACGGAGGGGGGACAGAGGGGGGACGGAGGGAGAAGGAGGGGGGATGGAGGGAGGAGGGAGGGGGACGGAGGGGGGATGGAGGGAGAACGGAGGGGGGATGGAGGGAGGACGGAGGGGGGACGGGGGGGGACGGAGGGGGGACGGAGAGAGGAAGGAGGGGGGGGCGGAGGGGGGAGGGAGCGTCTGTGTTCAGTGTCCGTAATGGACCGACATGTGGAAAATGTAGATCACACGTGACTTAAATGCCTTTAAAAACAAACAAAAATGGAAACTAACAAAGAAAGCCGGACCTATCCGGAGTGCAGGGGGAAGGTGGCCCTCAGGTGCCCTGCAGGTGCGACCTTGGAAAGGTGGGGGAGGGGTTCAGAATATGTCACCCCAAATTTGCCACTTTGGCATACTGATTTTTTAAAGTTAAAGGTACTTAAGAAGCAGCTGGTGTAAGAAGCACACTCTGACCTCCTTTGTCCTCTGAAATCAGGGGACACATGCCGGTGAGAGCGCCCTCCCCGCAGCAGGAAGGGAGAGGCACCCTGCTCACCAGAGACAGGGAATTCAGGGCCACACATTCTGTAAAACAAACCTGTTCACCAACCCATGACCTCCTGTCACCCCTTCACCGTCCGCGACCCAGAGCCCCAACCCCTTGGCTTGCCAAGTCCTCACCAGTTTATTCTTTGTCTGAACGGCCTACAGTCTTCCTGCTGGGGTCACCGCTCTAGGTCTCCTGTGGCTGCCCATGTATATGTGAAAATTCAATAAACCGTGTTTGCCTTTCTCCGGACAACCCGTCTTCTGCCAGTGTAGTGCTTGGGCCTACCGGGAACCTAACGGGTAGAGGGGAACTCTTCCTCCTTAGGCTGGGGAGGGGAGGCTGGGCCTCTGGCTGGATAGTGGCTGGTGGTAAGCAGGCGGAGTTGCGGGAAACCAAAACACCCAGTGTGAGGCGCCTGCAGGGTGGAAGAGGTGGAAGTCATGCCAGGGGCTGGAGGGCCCAGGCCGGTGAGGGGCGCGGGGGATGGAGTGGCGGCCCAGCTGGAGTCTGTGTCCGGACAGGGGGCCGGGACCATGGAGGTGGGCTGTGCCAGGGCTGAGCGCTGAGCTCGAAGGCGCAGGGCCATGCAGGGGGACACAGAGGGACTGTTCATGAGTGCTCTGGACGTTTCTTTCTTTCTTGGACTCCAGGCGGGAACTTGAGGGGTGATCTGCGCTGCATTTGCAAGAGCATTTTGCAGGGCGAGCGCCGCTGTGGCAAAGCAGCCTTTCCCCCCGCCGCGCCCGCACGCCCTTGGCACACCCCCTTCTCACCACCCGTGGCCCCGTCTGCTCAGGCACTGGCCAAATTATATGTCTTCTATGAGTAGAACTTTCAACATCTAAGAAAACCTTCAAGAAGTACTTGGGTCATTTTTAACATCCTGGGGAAAACCTAACAGTGAAACAGGATGGATCACAACCACACGTGCAGAATCGCAGATCGGAAGACCACGCACGGAGAGGTTGTAGGGTGGGGAGGGGCTCACGGACACTTTTAATTTTCCTTTTAAACATTCTGAGTTTTCCAAATTTTCTAGAGTGAACTAATATTACCACTGTAATCAGAAAGGGAAAAGAAATTTTGAAACAAAATGTCAATACTCTTTTGGTCTGTGATTCAAGGAATCTAGGAAAATCATGACTAACCCCCCCCCCCCGGGGTCCTTGTGGGGGTTCAGAATGCCTGAGGGTGTAAGACCACTTGAGGTTGTCAGCTGTCCCTGGGACCGGCCTAGAAGCCTCCACTGGATGAGGGAGGCCCGGAGGCCTGGAGACCTGAGGGGCTATGGGACAGAGGGGCAGGGGCAACCCTTCTGGTGGATTAGTTCGGTTTCAGTTTTTCAGACAGGGCCCTTTAGTGACGCAGCAGTATGGTTTCTTCCTCATCAGAAATGACCTACTTGGTGACAAGACAGTACAGGGAATAGGAGACAACATTTGCAAACCACTAAGCTGAGGAGGGACTAAAGTCCCAAACATAAAGAATGCCTACGAGTCATCAACAGCAAAACAAACAACTTAAGTCGGAGATGGGCAAAGGCCTTGACTTGAATAGACATTTCCCCACAGAAGACAAACAAATGACAGGCTCATGACAAGATGCTCAACACCGCTAGATCACCAGACATCAGGGAAGTGCAAATCAAAACCACAGTGATGATCCCGGGGGAGGATGTGGAGAAAGTGGAACATTGGTGCATTTTCGGTGGGGGTATAAATTGTGCAGCTGCTGTGGGTTCCTCAAAAGTTAAACAGAATCACCATGTGATCCAGCAACTTCACTTCTGATATAAACCTAAAAGAACTGAGAGCAGGGACTCAAACAGGTGCTTGCACACTGATGTTCACAGCACCACTATTCACAATAGCTAAGGTGGAAACCATCCGAATGGACACGAATGGACAACGTGGTCTCCACACAGAATGGAAGATTACTCAGCCGTAAGAAGGAAGGAAGTTCTGGCAACATGCCACAGGATGGATAAACCTTGAGGACATTGTGCTGAGTGACATAAGCCAGTCACAAAAGGTCAAACAGTGTATGATTTCACTTATACAAGGAACCCAGAGTAGACAGATTTCATATATAGAGAAAATAGGCTAGAGGTGACCAGGGGCTGGGGGAAGGAAGAAGCGGGGAGTTATTTGTTTGTGATGATAAAACACTTCTGGAGATGGACGGTGGTGACGGTTGTACGACATTGTGAAGGTACTTAATGCCACTGGATTGTACGCTTAAAGTGATTAAAATGATAAAGTTTATGTCACATTTATTTTACCACAATTTAAAAAAATAACCTGCTCAATAGTTGTATGGAGAGTCCTAGATGGTCTAGCAAATACAGCTCACGCCCCCCCTCCCCCCCCCCCAGTGAATCAAGAGTGTGGTAACTCTGCTCTAACACTGTTGCATAGAGGACACAATTTAAAATGTAGGGTATATTGCTATGTGAGATATGTCATGAGCTCTGAAAGGACTTCACTGGGAAGAAATTCCTCTGGTATAAACAGAGGCAAGGGAAAGGGGCACTGGGAAGATACCAGTGAGACCAAACCTAAATCTGTCTTGGGTGGAGAGCAGGATGGGTTTGATCAAGGAGGGGATGAGTATATGCTTCTTCCTGAGGAATAAAGGCTGGGATATTAGGGCATTTGAAGAGAGGCAACAGTAGGTGTAAAAGTCTTGAAGGTACTAAACAACTTTGTTTGGGGGTGGCAGAGATTTCGGGAAAGAGCGTGTATGGGGGAAATGGAGAGAGATGAACACATCTGGCCGACCCTGAAGGCCTTTGTGTCAGACTAAGGAGATTGGTCTTAAATTGGGGAGTGATATGAATGAATATTTATGTGCTTTAGAAAAACTCTGATGGAGGACCGGGTGTGGAGTAAAGATTAGAAGCAAACTATTTCTGTAAAGGACCAATGGTAAATATTTTAAGTTTTGCAGGCAACATAGGTCTCTGTTGCATATATACTTTTTTGTTTTATTAAATAAACTTTTTATAATTCTTTAAAAATGTAAAACTATTTTTAGCTTATGGGCAGTACAAAAAGACACCACAGGCTGGATTTGATTTCCAGGCTGCAGTTTGCTGAGCTGTAGACCAGAGGGACACCAGTTAGAAGGAGAAATGGCTAGGTGACGATTCAAGGGAGCCACACGAGGGTGAAGAGATGGTAATGAATGAGAAGCGGAACCGGTGGGCAGCAGAAGGCCTGGGGGCAGCGGGGTGGCTGCGACAAGGAGGACCGAGGATGATGCCGGTTTGGGCAGGTTCAGTTTGAAGTGTCCATGGACACCCAGGTGAGCTCTGTCACAGGAAATCAGGTGTGTGGAGCGGACGCTTATCAGTGACCCGATGGCTCCAGATTTGGAGATCATCAGTGCATTCGAGGGGACGTTGTAATTATGGATGTGGATGCAAGTTCCGGAGGGACTGTGCGGCGAGAGAAAAGAATATAGAAGATGAGATCCTGGCAAACAACCACATTACAAAGTAGAAGTAAGAGGAATCACAGGAGGCGCAGAGAGGGGAGCGGGAGAGGCGAGGAGGAGGAGGAATGGGGCAGGGAGCCAGGTGGGACCGCATCAGGGCAGACACAGATGGCATTGCTCAGCTCATGCTGTGGGGACAACTGGTTGCCCACTTGGGAGAAAAATGATGAGTCTCTTCCTTATTTCTTATACGGAATAAATTCCAAGTGAATTAAGGATTAAAAAAAAAAAAAGAATTTGGGAAAGGCTTTCTAACCATGACAGAAATCCAGAAACTATTTTAAAAACACTAGTATTTTCATCAATATAAAATTTTTAAATGTATGTAAGAAAAGTAAGAGGACAAACCAGGAAAAATATTTGCAACACATAACATATACGTTCCCAATTTACAAAAGCAATACATATCTCATAGAAAATATGATCAAAGGAAATAAAGAAGGCATTCATAAAAGAAAAATACAGAGATAACAAGCATATGGAAAGACTGTTCAACCACAGCAAGATAAAAGCAATGCAAATATAATAACATTTCACCCCAACGTTAGCAAAATTCAAAATAAACAACAAATGCAGAGTGGAACTGTGAACTCTATTACTGGAGGTGTCGACTGGCAGTCCTTCTGGAGGGCAGGGTGACAGAAAGTATTATAATTTAGAACTGATTAGACGTCTTGGATTAGGGTCTAGACATTTATTCTAAGGGAATGATTCCGCAAACGTCCATCAGTTGTATGCAGGGCTGTATTGCAACTTGTTTTATAGCAGTGAAAACTAGAAATGACCTGAATATCAACAGAGCACGGCTTAAACACATTGTTGCAAATATAATCAGTGGCAAACTATGCATTCATGAAAAATGATTTTCCAATGTTTTGGGGTTTTCACTTCTTTGTGCAAAGATCACCTTCTTTTTTTTTTTATCCTCACCCGAGGACTTTTTTTCCCATTTTTTGTTGGGATAGAGTGGGGGGGGGAGGGAGGGGAGAGAGAGAGAGAGAGAGAGAGAGAGAGAGATATCAAAGTGAAAGGGACACATCGAGTGGTTGCCACCCACACGACCCAACCAGGGCTGGGGACAAACTGCCACCGAGGTACATGCCCTTAGCGGGAACTGAACCCAGGTCTCTCTGGACCGCAGGCCGATGCTCTAACGGCTGAGCCAGACCGGCCAGGGCAAAAGATCACCTTCTTAAGGAGGCCTACATTTACTCCCCTTTGGAAACAGTAATCACTGCTGCCCAGTTCTCAGGTCCCCCTTCTCGTAGGTCGGTGTAATTCTTCGTAGCACTTTCCCTTTCAGCATGAGGGGTTATTGACCTTTTGAATTTTCTGTTGTCTGTTGGCCCCTGCGGGAAGGGAAGTTCCCCGAGGGCAGGGCTCCGTGTGCTTCATTCGCAGACGGACCTCAGGCCCTGGAAGAAGTGCCCAGGACTGCGTGTTGAATGAATGGGCACGTGTTCACTGACCTGGCAGGTTGCCGTGCCGTTGCACTAAGTGAAAAAGCAGAAGAAAGAACACATAGTCCACTTTGCATATATTACCTTCTTGCAATAATGTGTGTATGGTTGTGAATGTGTGTGTGTGTGTGTGTGTGTGTAGAAGTTTCTCCAAAATGTGCATTTTGATCCGTCTCTGAGTTGTGAGTTCGTGGGTGTTTTTGCTTTCTCTCTGATTTTTCTATATTTACATTTTCCCTTAATATGCTTTTATCATCTAAAAATAGGTGGAAAACCTGATGCCATTTCTGTTTCGAATAACCAAAACAGTTGTGGAATAGGACCCCTGAATGATGTCCATTGGGCTGGAAGTTAGGGCTCACTAATGCACCGGGTCTCTCCCAAATTCATGTCCACTCTGAACCTCAGATGGTGACCTCATTTGGAAATAGGGTCTTTGAAGATGTAGATGGAGGTCCCCAATCCAGTAGAACATCCTCATAAGAGAGCAAAGAAGACACAGAGACACAGGGAGACCATGTGAGGGCGGAAGCAGGGACTGGACGATGCTCTCACAAGCCCGGAGCCGCCAGAGGGGGAGGCAGAGGGGCCCACGAGCCTTCAGAGGGGGCCTGAGCCTGTCCACACCTTGAGTTTGGACTCTGAGCTCCAGGACTCTGAGAGAATACATTTGAGTAGTCTTAAGCTACCAATTTGTGTTCACTTGTGGCAGCCACAGGAAACTAATACAATTGTGACTTCGGTGAGAGTGGCGTCCATTGAGTGGTGGCCCCTCGAGCCAGGTCGCAGTGGGGGAGGAGCGATTAGTCTGGGAGGGCGGGGGTGAGAGAGAGGATTTGGAGACAATGTGTTTAAAGCCAGAGAGCTGAGCCCTGGCCGGATTTGCTCAGCGGTTAGAGCACAGGCCCGCATACCGGAGAGTCCTGGGTTCGGTTCCCACTAAGGGCACGTACCTCGGTTGCAGTTTGTCCCCGGTCCTGGTTGGGGTCGTGTGGGTGGCAACCACTCAATGTGTCTCTCTCACGTCGATGTTTCTCTCTCTCTCTCTTCCTCCCTCTCTCCTTCCCCCTCTATCTGAAAATAAATGCAAAAATGTCCTCGGGTGGGGATAAGAAAAATGTTAAAAAAATATTAAGAAAGAGGGAGCTGCTGGAGCCAGACTCATGTGTGTGTGATGTGTGTGTGTGTGTGTGTGTGTGTGATGTGTGTGTGTGTGTATGTGTGATGTGTGTGTGTGTGTGATGTGTGGTGTGCATATGTGTGAGGTGTGTGGGATGAGTGTTACAGACTCGGGGAGTCTCACACACTGGCACGTGGAGAAGGAGCCGAAGGGGCAGGCTGACCGGTCAGGAAGCGGCAGTGGTGACACGGGTCCTGGCTGGACGTCAGCACGAGGCGCCGTCAGGAGCAGAGGTGGAGGGACAGGAAGCACCGACACGGGTGGAACTCGCTCCCAGAGAGGCAGGGATGAGACGGAGGAGGCCAGACGGGAAGGGAACGTGGGAGACAGCTCTCTCAGGCGTTGTGCCTCAAGGAACTTCACATTGGCTCACTTTCCAGCGTGAATTTCAAGAAAACCGCATTTCAGCAGACTCACTGAATTACGTCTGTGTCTAGCACGGCAAACAGCGGGATTCGGCAGAATCACAGACCAGGCGACGCTCTCCCCATCTGCACCGGTCAGGAAAAGACATGTAAACAGGCACTGGCACACCCATGTTCATAGCAGCATCCTAGTAGCCGGAAGGTGGAAGCGACCCAGGTGTCCGTGGCCTGATGCGTGGCTCAGCGGACGTGGCCTGTCCGTACAGTGGACGACTATGCAGCCTAAGAAGGGGCGCTACTCTGACACCTGCTGCGGCGTGGATGAACCCAAGGACGGACGCTAACGACGTAGCCAGACACAAGAGGGCACACTGTGACTCTGCTGACACAGGAGGGGGTCAAGTTCCCCAGACGGCGCAGCATGGAAGCCGGGGCTGGGGCGGGAGGAGGGCTGGGATCTGACGAGTTCGTTTGGGACACGCGTCTGGCGGTGGACGGGGTGAGGGAGGAGCGGCAGTGCCTGCTCAAGGCTGCAGGACTCTGTATTTAAAAATGGTGACAGTGGTAAGTTTGATGTGATGTACATTTTACCACACTAAAAAATAAATTGTCTTAGAAAACGACAAGCATATGTATTTTCTGAACGAGGGAAGATGAGCTGGTACAGTGCTCCAGGAGAAGGTGTGCCGATGCTGGGTTCCGGGCAAGATGCTACCAGCCGAGCTCAGGCGGGGTTTTCGCGATGGACTTTCCTGCACGTTGCGATACATGCTCTCGCGCCACAGACATACCTGAACGACAGCTCAGACTGCAGTCACAAGTGGGACCTGAAGGGTGAAGTCGGTTTCCTTTTGGCCCTTTGCCCAGTGCTGGTCTTCCTGTGTGAGTCCCCACCTGAAGGTCTCCCCCTCTGAGGACTGGTCGTGACGCTTGTCACTAACATCTGATGTGGCCTGGGAAGGTGAGCTGGTTTGTCCCCGCCTTGAGTTATTGTGACTGTGGGAGACTATTGTAATCAGAAACCCAGACAGACGGGAAGTTCAAAGTCACAGACATCTGGGAGCACAGCCCCTCCGTCCGCCTGGGGACACAGACAGCTGCGGAAGGGCGCAGGGTCCCGTGACCACTGTAGCTTGGGGGCCTCACCGCGAACCTGAATTTAGGATGTCCAGGACCCACCGCAAGGCCGGAGGACTCACGTCGCTGCTCTGCGTGTGGGTGATGGCTGGGTAACGGGCCATTTCACTGCTTAGAGGAGAGAAGTGAGTGGTCACCGTGGGAAGGACGAAGGAGACCGACATTCAGTGTCCCAGTTTCTCTTCTAAAAGTGCTGTCAGGAATGAGGACCTTCGACAGAACCATTAGAACCTTCTGGGACACTGCACACGGATGTGTGGGTTGTTGCTGCACAGGGGTGCCCAGCTAGGGGAGCAAGCAGGCTGCCAGGCAGTCTGTGCTTTGCCCGCCAAGCCACCCGCCTTGCGCAGGCCGGGTCTGCTCAGCGGACAGACCACCTGCTGGGATCTGCTCCAGGGCACCGTGTGGGCTGGGAGCAGTCCTGGGACCTCGGGCTTCGTTCAGTTCCTTCTCCTCCATTTTTGTCGCACAAGAAGAAAGTGGGGCCCAAAGAGACTGTACACTTGGCAGGAGGCAGGGCCAGAGTTTCTGCCCCGTAGGAAACTTGGGCTTGATTTCCTTCTGGTGCAAGAAGCCCTCTGCTGCTTCTGATTGCTCCAGGGTGGGGCTTGGAGTCAGGCAGACGGGGTCCCTGCTCTGCCACCCACCAAGGGGCACTGGGAGCCACAGGTTCTTCACTAGCAAACGGGGGGCAATGCTACCCTGCTGGGTTCTCGGGAGAATTAAGTGATGGAATTCTCGTTGGCGGGGCGGGCCCGGACTGGGAGCCTGCTGGTCCACCTGCGGTCTGTATGCATTGGTTCAGGCCCCTCCATCTCTGAGTCTGTTTCCTCAACTGTAAAACGAGAATAATGAGACCTACCTTGCGGGTGCTTGTGAGAAAGAAAGAACTCACGCAAGCTTGGCACCTGGTACACGGCAGACACTGAACAAATGGTAGCAATCATGATAGTGTCTGGGTCGAAGAAGGTACACGATTTGTAGCCATGATAATCACTGTTTTTATAAGCTCATCATTGTCCCGGGAACTGTAGGAAATTCAGACGCAACCTAAGACACAGATTTGCACACCCCTCTGGAAGCGAAGGGCCTATGTGGGAACTCGAGACCTGCACAGTGTCCTATGTTAATGTGCATTCAACACTGTGGACATGAGACCAAGAACGTTCTAGCATGTCAGGGGCAGAGGTCAGCGGTGGCCGGACTCAGTAGCTAAGGCATCCTGAAGGAGGTGGGAAATGGCTGCGGCCTGAAGTGTGGAAGGAAGGAAGTCAACCTGCTGACCAGCGGCCGAGTGTCGGGTCCTGGCGGCCACCACAGCCACACCGGAAGTGCTGGCCCATCTTCCAGACGAGGCCATGGAGGCCCGGAGGGCGGAGTCACTTGCTGAAGCTGACCTGTCTGACGGATGGTGGAAACGGGGCTCTTCGTGAGGCGGGCCTGGTTCTGCAGCTCACGCTCTTCCCCTGCCGTTGCAGACAGATGAGACGTGCGTGCGTGCGAGGTGAGGGTAGGGGGGCAAAGAGGAGCTGGCCTCACTCTTGTTTCAGGGAGTGAACGATCCCAGTGGAAGTGGAAGTAAAGGAGCAATGATTTTTTTTTTTTTTTTTGTACAGATAGAGTGGGAAGGGGAGAGAGAGAGAGAGAGAGAGAGAGGGAGAGAAACATCGATGTGAAAGGGACACATCAAGTGGCTGCCACCCGCACGACCAACCAGGGCCGGGGACAAACTGCAACCGAGGTACATGCCCTTAGCGGGAACCGAACCCGGGTCTCTCTGGACCACAGGTCAACGCTCTAACTGCTGAGCCAAACCGGCCAGGGCAGGAGCAATGATTTGAGGGTCATGCCTGGGGCAAAGGTCAACCCTGCAGGGGACGGGAGTCGGGGCAGGGTCAGATGTCTTTCCTAGGACTTCATGTGTCAGATAGAAGTCTGGTGAGTGGAAAGTCCTGGCGTGTTTTGTAAAATCTGAAATTGGAGGGGGTGGCAGTTGGAGGGCAGGAAGAGCGTCTGTTGAGTCCCCACCACGTGCCTGCTCTGAGCTCCGTGGCCTCGCCGTCATGTCAGCTTATCCCGTCCTTCCGAAAGCCGTGTGGTCGCTTCGTTGGGCACCGTGACCATAGTCACACAGCCAGCCTTGTCCAGGGTGTGGGTCCAGGGTCTGGGCTCTGACTCCCTGACTCTTTCCAGTAACCAAACAGGATGGACATGTGAACCCCACCCTGGCCGGTTTGGCTCAGTGGTTAGAGGGTCGGCCCGTGGACCAAGGAGTTGCAGGCTCGATTCTGGCCAAGGGCACGTACCTCGGATGTGGTTTGTCCCCGGCCCTGGTCAGGGTTGTTCGTGCGGGAGGCAGCCAGTTGATGTGCCCCTCTCACATTGATGTTTCTCTCTTTCTCCCTCCCTCCCATTCTATCTGAAGATAAATAGAAACATATTCTCGAGTGAGGATTAAAAAAAAAGCAATGTGAACCCCCCAGCCCAGCAGTGCTGAGGGGATGGATGAACTGTCCCTGAGAACGCCAGTGTGGAGGGACCATCAAAGAACGGAGACCCCAAACACCCGAGGGCTCCCACAGGCAGGGGTCAGGAGGAGCAGGTCGTGGGGCGCCAGGCTCCCCTGTCACGGCGGGTCCAGTCAGGGCAGCCAAGGCAGAGTGTTCAGCAGAGGACAGGCCGCTGGGCTTGGCAGCCAGGAGAACACTGGCGACTCTGGCTGTGGGGTGAGAGGGCGGCCGTGGGCTGAAGCTGTGAGGCACATTTGTCTACAGGTGAGGAGGGAGGTGGCAGGGTGATCCTTCCAAATGAGGGAGGGAAGGAGGCAGTGGAAATGGAGCCACGAAGAATTCTGGAAGGAAGGAATCAAAGTCTCCCGGGGGTTGGGAAGGAGGGATGTGCAAGGCTATGCATTGCCCTCAGAGAGAAGACTAGCCCCTTCCCGCCTGCTGATGGCACCGTGCAAGGAGCAGCAGGGGTGCCAAGATGGTGCCCACAGAATAGATGGTTTTCAGAGAGGGCTGAGGAGGGGCAGGGAGAAGCCAGGAGGTGGGCTCTCAGCTCCTCGGAGCCGACGCAGACCCCGGCCCCCGGGGCAGGCTCTAACATATGGACCATCAGACGTCCTGCGAGGGCTGGCCCAGTCTAAGTGAGGGCAGGGGCCGCCCGTTCAGAGCAACCAGACTCTCCCTGCCTGATGGGCCACACCGCCGTGTACATTTTCTGGGGCACGCCAGGCTGGGACTCGCTCAGACCACACCACACGGTGGGTTTTCACAGCGCAGGAAAGAACAGTCAGTCCGCCCCTCACAGTAGCCAGGGTTCCCGTTTCAGACACGTGGCGGCCCACTTCCCACCAACCCCTTTGTGACGAACTCCAGCGAGCGGAAGACTGAAATTTCGTGTCCTCTGCTGTCCCTCTCCTGGGGCGACAGTGACTGGGTTTGAGAAGGAGACGCATCCTGGGTAATTGACACTGAGCAGAGACCACGTACTGGCGGGTTCAGGATCACTGCACCCCGCAATGCAACACCTGCTGACGGCAGCCCTGCTGCCAGCCCACAGGGGGCGCTGGAGGGACAGACTTTCAGAGCGTTTCTCCGCTCTAACGGGGTACGTTCAATTTCACAGGAAACAGCTACTTCCCTGCCCGGGCTCCCGCCTCGGCTTCCCCTTGGGCGCCCGCTCCATGGCATCGTGGGTTCCGTTTGGCGTCTGCAGTTTACAGACCAGCGGTTTCAGCAGAGTGCTGGCTCCCTGTCGTCTAGGAAGACTTGCATCCTCCGAATTATTTCTGTGGTCGCACTAATCCCTGCATCGATCAAACAGAATCGCTCTGACTGAGGCGTGGTTCACATTCCTGGGACACGGGATGGGAACGCAGAGGCTTACAATTGGCACTTCATCACGTCTGTGCTGTTCTGGAAAAATCTGCACTTGGCCTTTCAGTGTCTTTTGAAGAGAAGTCTGTTCCCTCAGTCAGTCATTCCTTAGCTCTCAAAAACGGGCATTTCCCTGCCCGGGTTTTGCGGAGGGGAGTGCACTGGATTTGGGTTGGAAGATCCCAGTTCTTCGGGTAACCGCGTGGCCCCTCATTTGGGCCTGACTTCCCGCGTCTTGTGTTTCTCTGCTAAGGACTGTCGGCCGACGACTCACCCTACCTCCCAGCCTTCACTCTGGTAAGTAGTCCCTACCTGCAATTTGCTTTAGAATGATCTAGTTCAATGAAGTAAATTGCATCTTATTTTCTCTGGAAAGCAAATGAAATGTGATTTAGCCATAAATTCTGAAAAGGCGCCTGCAGGTTTCGGCTGGTGTGAGAAACGTCTCACCCTCTCAGACCCGGGGAGCCGGCCTCTCCTCGCGCTGGCTTTCTTTTCTGGAACATTTGGTTTTCTTTCTTTCTTTCTTTTTTTCTGTTTATCCTCACCTGAGGACATTCTTTTTTTTTTTTAATCCTCACCCGATGACATTTTTTTTTTCATTTTTTTGTTCAGATAGAGTAGGACAGAGAGAGAGGAAGAGAGAGAGAGAGAGAGAAATGTTGATGTGAAAGGGACACGTCGAGTGGCTGCCACCCACACGACCAACCAGGGCCGGGGACAAACTGCAACCGAGGTACGTGCCCTTAGCGGGAACCGAACCCGCAGGCCGACGCTCTAACCGCTGAGCCAAACCGGCCAGGGCTGGATCGCCTGGTTTTCCAAGAGCCTGAACTGAGATTCTGCGTTCCCTTCCAAGCAGCACTTGAAGCAAGACACCAGCCGAGGGCGCGTCCAACCTCGCGACTCCGCGTGCGCGTTTCCCTCATTTGTCTGCCCGGTGGCCTGCCGCCCACCCAAGGCTCGAGGGGCTGACAAGCAGAGGCCTGGACCTGCAGGTTCAGAGAGGTGGGTTTCTGGGTCTCTATTTTGCCAGTTCTAGGAACATCATTTTTCTTCTCAAAATATTTCACCGGCTGGGGACACTTCATAAACATCATGTGGTGGGTTACCCACCCGAGGCGGGCTGAGAGTAGGGTGACGGCCTCGGGGTGTCCCTTGGGGGGGAGTTGAGTGGCAGCATGTGGCTCCGTGCGTGTATCTCCCCCTTCTAGTGTGAGTGGGACACTGCTGAGGCCTAATGGACTCTACCGAGGGGAGCCCAGGCCAAAGGTTCTATGGAGGAGGGGCAAGATGAGAATCCTCAGGCCCCGGGGCCCCTCCACGCCCAGGAGACTCCGCGATTGGTCTCTGTCCAGTGGTGCGCTGTTAAGGCTGCTCTACAGAACATTCAAACAACAAACAAAGCAAGTCTTGATTTGAGCATCTGCCAATTTCTGTGGTGTAGAAACTTCCACCGTGGCTGATTTCAAGCCATCAACTGTTGCCCAGCTCTCAAAACCCCTGACTCCTTAACAATCACCTCTCATGAGCTGGTCTCAACTGACCGTGCCACCGCCCTGGATCAAACCCCATGTCCTTGTTGTGGGGTGAAGCAACCCTGTTTTGCTGGGAGGGGTTGGGGAGGGCCAATGAGGTGGGAGGGACATAAAGAAATGGTAAGTTTACTAATACTAAGGTCACCTTCTCGGAGAGTTCTAGAGCCGGTTAGCATCGAAGCGTTCTGATTCGTACATATAATTGCTTGAATTTGTTTCCCTCAGAATTTCTCAAGCTCACCGAAGCTCAGGACAACCTATGCCCAGCACGGATCTGTGGAACACAGACTTGCCACACCGCAGTACCCCCATGCCCAGGGTTTTGCTTTGTGAAGTTTTAATCACCCAGAGTCAACTATGGTCTGAAAATATTAAATGGAAAATTCCAGAAATAAGCAAGTCACAAATTTTGAACTGCGTGCTGTCCTGTCGCGTGATGAAGTGCCACCCGCTTCATCCACCGGACACAGGAATCGTGCCATTGTCCACCGAACCCACGCTGTACACGCTGTACACGCTACCTGCCTGGTCACCTGGCAACCATCTCCGTGATCGGAGAGAGAGAGACCCCATTCATGTAACTTTTATCACATTATATTGTTATCATTGTTCTATTTTATTATTAGTGATTATTGCTAATCTCTTACTGTGCCTAATTTAAAACTTAACCTTTCCCGTAGGTAAGGATGAACAGGAAACTACACAGTATATGCAGGGGTCAGCACTATCTGAGGCGTCAGGCAGCCACCAGGGGTTGTGGGCACACCCCCGCGGGTAAGGGAGGGCGATCATTTGGTTCGGTGGTTCCTAGAATGAAAATGGGAATTGGAGACGGTCAGGTCCCCACTTTTCCTTCTTCCCAGTTTGCTCGGGGCTGGCCCCTGCTCTCAGTGTCCCTCTGACACAGCCCCGGCTGCAGCCTGGGCCCGAGTCTGAGCCCCGTTGATCCCGCGCACACCCACGCGCCCCCCCCCCCCCCCCAGGTGCCGGCGCTCTGGAGGCAGAGCCGTGACTCAGTCACTCAGCCAGAGAGGAGACGAGACTGACATGTTATCCAAACAGAGGCAGATTCTGACAGCTGGCAGCTCAGCTTCGTCTCTGTTGCTGGACTCAGAGGTAGAATGACAGCCTCTAAAATAGAATCATCTCCAGAAAATGGGGACAGCCCAAGGCTGGGAGTTACCTGCAGACATTTGTGGTGCTTTTCCGCTGTCTCCCAGCCCATTTCCTCCGTGGGCGTGGGACAAGAGGCATTCTATCCTCAAATGTGGTCCAGCCCCTCAGGACGACAGGGAGCCCCCAAACCTCGGCACTGGGGCTTTGGATATTTTTTGTGAGCTCATCCCCCTCCAGCTCTGCTCCCTGAAACTCTGGGCTCGGGTGCAGCTCTAGGCTCAGGTGAGGCTCTGGGCCCGGGCTCGAGTGCCGCTCTGGGCTCAGGCTCGGGTGCGGCTCTGGGCTCGGGTGCGGCTCTGGGCTCAGGCTCGGGTGCGGCTCTGGGCTCGGGTGCGGCTCTGGGCTCGGGCTCGGGTGCCGCTCTGGGCTCAGGCTCGGGTGCGGCTCTGGGCTCGGGTGCGGTTCTGGGCTCAGGCTCGGGTGTGGCTCTGGGCTCAGGTGCCACTCTGGGCTCAGGTGCAGCTCTGGGCTCGGGTGCGGTTCTGGGCTCAGGTGCGGCTCTGGGCTCAGGTGCGGCTCTGGGCTCGGGTGCAGCTCTGGGCTCGGGTGCAGCTCTGGGCTCAGCTCTGGGCTCAGGTGCGGCTCTGGGCTCAGGTGCGGTTCTGGGCTCAGGTGTGGCTCTGGGCTTGGGTGCAGCTCTGGGCTCGGGTGCAGCTCTGGGCTCAGCTCTGGGCTCAGTTCTGGGCTCAGGTGCAGCTCTGGGCTCAGCTCTGGGCTCGGGTGCAGCTCTGGGCTCGGGTGCGGCTCTGGGCTCAGGCTCAGGTTCAGGTCTGGGCTCGGGTGCGGTTCTGGGCTAGGGTGCGGTTCTGGGCTCGGGTGCCGCTCTGGGCTTTGACAACTAGGGAGGCTGTGCCAAGGCCAATGTAGTGTCCAGACTGGTCCCAATCTAAAGGCTCAAGGCAAGGCCCCACTTTCCTCAGCGAACACAGTGTGGGGGCTGTGGGAGGAAGGGGTTCTCAAAGCCTGAAGTGGCGTGAAGTCCTTGAAGTGGTTTGTTGGTGGAAACCCAGGGCTGGAGGCAGACAAAGGGCCACCTGCTCTGCACGAGACCCAGAGCGACCTGGCAGCGGGGCTGAGGGCAAAGCCCACGCCTCTGGAGAGACAGCAGCCGCTGCTGGTGGAGCCGGACACGACTCCTAGGGGAAACACAAACACAGCGAAATGCCCCGCTGTCCCCACTGTGACATCTCATGGGCCACTCGTGCTGGGTTTCATCCAAGGAGAGGGAGCAGTGTCATGGCTCCCTTCTGGGGTGCACTCTGGGGTTGGGACTCTGAAAGGAAGGAGCCTCCTCTGCACCTGGCTCTCACCGGCTTCCCAGGTAGCTGAAGCCTTGGGCCGGTCTCTCCCCGAGGACCTCACTCCAGGATGCTAAGAGAAGACCCGTTTCCTTTGGCCTCTCTCCGGGTGGGTTCGCTGGAGGAGAAAGTCTCATTTGGGTCTCGGCGGCCAGAAGCCAGCTGGACGTGTGCCTCTCATTCACTGGCTCCTGGAGGCGAGTTCCTACTTCGACCTGTGGTCCTGGGGGATGTCCACCAGGCATCGGGAGTATCTGCGCTCTCCGGCTTCTCCAGCGCAGGTGCCGTTTCTCTTGCAAATGAAGTGCGTTTGTAAAGTGGAGCAGGACAGGCCAGGGGGCCACTTCTCCGCAGTTCTTTGCCGGTAGTTTCTGGTTCGTGTTTTTCTGGTGTCCTCTTACGAAAAGGAAAAAACGGTGTTCCCAGCAATGGGGAGGGATTCTGGGCAGCTCTGACCATCACTGATCTCGAATTGAATCTTCTATGAGGAAAGGGAAATAGGTCCGGAAAGGGGATTGTTGGTTCCTTCTGTCCATTCACAGCCTAGTGAGGCCGAGGCCCGGGTGGGCCCGGGGGACAGGGTCCGGGCTGGTTCCGTCCACCAAGCCACATGCCCTGGACCGTTTCTGTACAGAAAGGGGCAAATGACTGCACTGAACCCATGGAGCCCCACAGGGGTCCCGACGGGCCTCAGGGCCGTCTGGTCCCGGGTTTCTCAGTTGTCTGTTTTGAGATGACGGAACGAGTGTGGGCTGAGACGGAGGGTGTGTGGCTGAGCTGCCTCTCTGGGGCCATGCCTCTGGAGAGAGGGGGCCCCTCCCCTTCAGCAGGAGGAACTTCTGCTTGGGCCCAGCTGTCGGGGAAGCCTGGGGGGAAGGACGGTCCCAGGCCCGTGGCTTCCAGGGCGTTTGAACACATATTTGTTCAAAGTTCACATCATGCTCTCTTTTACTTAAATCCTAACCCGAGGATATTTTCCCATTTATCTTCAGATAGAGTGAGAGTAATGGAGGGAGGGAGAGAGAGAGACATTGGTGTGAGAGAGACACATCGACTGGTGGCCTCCTGCATGACCCTGACCAGAGCTGGGGACTGAACCGCAACCGAGGTACGTGCCCTTGACTGGAATCCAACCCGAGGCTCTTTAAAAGTCTGTGGGCTGACGCTCTAACCGCTGAGCAAAACTGGCCAGTGCCCGAGTCCTTTTTTTTTTTTTTTTTTTATCCTTACCCGAGGATATTTTCCATTTTTTGTACAGATAGAGTGGGAGGGAGAGAGAGGAAGGAGAGAGAGAGAGAAACATCGATGTGAAAGGGACACATCGAGTGGCTGCCACCCGCACGACCAACCAGGGCCGGGGACAAACTGCAACCGAAGTACGTGCCCTTAGCGGGAACCGAACCTGGGTCTCTCCGGACCGCAGGCCGACGCTCTAACCGCTGAGCCAAACTGGCCAGGGCCCGAGTCCTTTTTAACAGTGAGACTGTGAGCTCTTTCTGATTCTCGGCTCACACGACAACTGGCAGGGGCCATGGTGACAGGTAGCCCTGGGGTACCTATGAGTCTCCATTTGGTGTCCTGTATCTCCTGGGGCTGACTTAATAATAGCCCACAGATTACAAATGGCCCTGTGCTTCCCTGCCCTGTGGTCTGTCTGCTGCACTGCTGTTTGGGTTCCGTGTGCCTGGGGTTCGGTCCTTTTAAAATTACATTTTCCGCCGTTCCTCCCCTGGGGCCCCTCGGCACTGCGGGGCGCTGTGCTCAGCCTCCCGCTGAATCACTCCTGCCTCTCGGTTCTCCAGCGAAGGTTCATTCGATTTCTTTAAAGGCACTTGATTGAATTCTCAGCACAAGTATATACACTGAAGTAATTACATCTGCTCTTTTTTTTAAAGGGAAAATAGAAATGTGGGCTCTTCTCTCGGTTCAGCCTTGCCGTGCAGCTTGACGTCTGCCCGGGACGTGGCCTCGGAAAGTCGTGCGTTCCCCCTTTTGCAAACGTTTGGCTTATATCGCAGATTCAGAGAGGCTGGTGCGCCTCACCTGAAACCGAAGCCATGAACCCTTGAACACCAACATTGAATCTGGTATTCCTATCCACACCCTCCCGGAGCGCGAGGAAACAGTCCTCAGACGGATGCTCAGGTGGCAGGAGAGGTTTGGTCTGTGCGTATGTTTCTCAGGAGCCCTGCGCTGGTGGGGCTGGTGCTGCTGACGATTCGGGGGCGTGATGGGTGGTCTCCTCGAATTCTCCAGCATGACCTCTGATAACGTCCTGATCCCAGCGTGGACGGGGCTGAGGGCTCACTTCATCTGGGAAAAATGAGTGACTTTTGCTGGAGCAAATTCTGCTGTGGTCCCCAGAGGAGGGGACAAGAAGTTTCCTGGTGTCTTGTGACCTCGCAGATCTGTGCTAATACGGCAGCACGGGCCGTGTGTGGCTGCCGAGCACTTGAAATGAGCCTGCTTTGAATCGCGCTATGCTGCAAGTCTACAAAAAATGGGGTTTGAAGACGGAATATGAAAAATAATACTGTAAAACATCTCATCGATGGTTTTTATCCTCACCCGGGGAAATTTTTTTGTTTTTTGTTCAGATAGAGGGAGAGGGAGAGAGAGAGAGAGAGAAACATCGATGTGAAAGGGACACATCGAGTGGCTGCCACCTGCACAACCCAACCAGGGCCGGGGACAAACTGCAACCGAGGTATGTGCCCTTAGCAGGAACCGAACCCGGGTCTCTCTGGACCGCAGGCCGACGCTCTAACCGCTGAGCCAGACCGGCCAGGACTCATCAATGGTTTTGATACGGATCGATTCCTACATTAGAATGACAGCATTCCGTTTCCACTGGGTTAAATCAAATACATCGTTATGTTACTATCACCCGTTTCTTTGTACTTGTAAATGTGCAAACCAGAAAATTTAAGATAACGCGGGCGGCTGGCATTGTGCTTCCGCGGGACAGGGCTGCTCCAGGTCGTCCAGAGCCCAGCAAAGCCCACTCCTGCTCGAGGACGTGGTGCCCGGGAGCAGCCGGCGAGCTGGCCCAGTCCGCACAGAAGGGCTGCCTGTGGGAGGAGCTAAGCTAAGGGCCCTGGGATTGGGAGAAAAATTGGATAAGGGTTTGGAACTGAGAACACTCGTTGAAAAAGGGTTGGGAGATCGCTGACGTGTGTAGACAATTTTCCATCTTAGTTTGGAAGCTGTGGCCATTTAGCCGGGTCATTCAAACCTGTGCTGGCTTCTGCACACCAGCAGCAACCCAGCTCGCTCCTGGCTGGAGAAACTAGACATTGGTCGCATCTGGTGTTGGTGCTGAGCGGGGTGGGGGGCACAGCTCATAGAAACAGTGCCTGGGAAGTGAGGTGAGAGAAGGGAGTGTGTCTTGATTCAGGTGAATGCTTCTCTCATCTATTTACTTTTAATGTTTTGGCCTTTAAAAACTCCCCAGGGATTAAAAACATAATTGTTACCAGGCTTCGGCATCTAGTGCTGCAGGAATGAGTCATGGTCCCAGCTTCGAAGGTCTGGTGACATCACCTGTGCTGATAGCCACACGGTCCGCCGCCCTGCTCTATCCCGACACGTCGACTACTTCAGAGCAACTTGTCAAGGACGCCTGCTGGGACGACTTGGAAAACGTGTGCAAGTAGGTGCAACACTGTGATTCCCTAGTGACTCCTCCCCCATTGCCCTGCCCCGGGTGCCCAGAGACCATGGGCCTCAAGAGTTATTATGTTTGGTTTGAGTCTATACGTTTGGTTTAGGTCTTTGCCTGGTCTGCTGGTAGACCTCACTGCTGAAAAGTTCGACTGAAAATCCGACGGACATTCTGGTCTCTAGGTCTGTGATCGAGTCTCCTTCTCGGTGACTTTGCCCGACCTCCCCTCCTGCTTGCCCGCTTCGGGGCTGGGCTGCCCCGGGATTGTCCGCACCTGCCTCTCCTCTCACCCCTCACAGCAGCTTTTGTCTGGATTGCTGCCCTTGCCGCCAAGTCTTTCCTACCCCACCTCCTTCCCTTGGAGTTTCAGGTGCGTTCTCTCCAGCCGATTCAGCCATGTTCCTGTCCTGCTTTAAATCACTCAGTGTTCCCCCCGATGAGGTCCAAGCGCCTTATCAGGGCTCCCCCTGCCGCCGGTGATGGGACCTTGGCTCTCCCTCAGCCTGAGCTACCCATCTCTTCTTCACACTGTGAGGAGCTCAGGGTTGTCTGGGGCACTGTGGCCCTCCATGCGTTTTCCCTTCCACATGACACTTCCATTGTCTTCACGCCCTTCCTTACCCCCATGATTTGCCTAAGTCCTCGGGACTCAGCGGACACTCCCCCTCCCCAGGGAGGTCTCAACCCGGTTGGTTCCCGCCCTTGCAGCCAGTGCCTGCCCCGAGGACGGCGCTCGGCCCGTCCCATGACAGTGTCTGGCCTCCATGCCAGTCTGCCCTGAACGCCCAAGGGTCAGCGGGCCCGCCTCACTCATTCCCTCCACAGCCCAGTGTCTGTCACGGTGTCGGAAACACACGCGAGGCTCCGTAGACATTGCCGGAACGAGAAAGTTGGTGGGTGGATGAAATCGTGTGAAGGTGTCTGTAGATGGACTGGTTATGGCAGGTGGATCCCTCACACTGAACAGAAAACGCAGCGCCGGCTTTTCACGGGGCAGCGCCTGAACCGCTAGAAACCCCTTCTCGTGCCCTTTCAAGGTGGTCAGTGCTACGCCCGCGTGCCTTGCCTGCCTGCGTGGGCCTCCTTCCACAGGTGATGCTAATCCTACAAGGATTTTGTGGGGAGTTAAATGTTACATATTCGTGAAGATGCTTTGAACTTTTTTTTTGCAGGAAAATGCACTTTTCTCCAAATCAATAAGGGCGCACACGGCCCCATAAATAATGGATGGCACGGAGGCCTGGTTCTCCAGATGAAAGAACGTAGGGAGACGTGACCGGGAAGCAAGGCAGACGGTCCGTGATTCGCCACAAAGAGGAAGAATGAGAGGCCCAGCAGGCTGCAACGTCGCACCTGGTCTGAGCCCATCCACTCAGCAAGCCATGCCCTCCTGGGGAAGGGGAACGGCAACCCGGTGGCAGGACCCCGAAGCCAGAGCCTTTCCCGAAAGACAGTGACATTCACGCGAGAGAACCGAGTGGCTGCCGCACCGAGGGCCCGCAAAACGCTACTCAGAAGTCAGACGCCCGGTAATTTATCTCCTCTGCAGTCCTCTTCGGAATACGTCCTGCGGGTGTTCAACACCAGGCTGAGGGGCGGCGGGGGTGGGGGCAGGGTACTTGTCACAAGCGAAGGCAGCAGGGAGAGGGTGTTGGGATTTGGCTGGGTTGTTGGCATCCCGAATTAGGATATTCTTCCCCCCCCCATCCCCGGCCCTTTCTGAATGGCATATAGTGGGCAACATAACGGCCCTGTGATGTTCCCATTCCGATTCCTGGAACCTGTGAGTAGTCATGTTACCTGACGGAGGGACCTTAAGACAGTGATCGTCTTGTGTCATCCGGGTGGCAGGTGTTATCGGAGGAGGGATAGGAAACTGGAAATCCCAGGCAGGAAGGAGCTGGCCCCAGGCTGCTGGTTCTGCTGAGGCAGGAAGGGCCATGAGTCACGGCGCAGCGTCCGGATGATGGAGCGGCCAAGGCAATGGAATGTCCCTAGAACCCGCAGAAGAGACGCAGACCTGACTGAGCCCATCGCAGACTTCTAGCCTGCAGAGTCGTCAGAGAAGAAATGTGTGTTGCCCTGGCCGACTTGGCTCAGCGGTTAGAGCGTCGGCCTGCGGACCAGAGAGTCCCAGGTTCAGTTCCCGCTAGGGGCACGTACCTCGGTTGCAGTTTGTCCTTGGCCCCGGTTGGGGTCGTGTGGGTGGCAACCAGTCGATGTGTCCCTCTCACATCGATGTTTCTCTCTCTCTCTTCCTCCCTTTCTCCCTCCTGCTCTGTCTGAAGATAAATGCAAAAATGTCCTCGGGTGATAAAAAAAAAAGAGAAAAAAGAAATGTGTGTTGTTTAAGCGGTTGTGTGTCATAACAGTGACCGGAAACAAACAGGCTGGCCCAGGGGAGCCTGGAACTTACCACTGAGCAGGAGCGGATGCCTTGCTAGTCTCGTGCCTTTGAGCGGATGGTGCGGCAGCTCCCACCGAGACCAGGAGCCGCTCCCCACACGGGGTGCGGTAGCTGACACACCAGGAGGTGGGTAGCTAACACACAGCAGGTGTGACAAGCCTCTTGGGACATTTGTGCGACCCAGGGAGAGGTGGGATCCCTCAGTGACAACTGAGGTGGGCGACTGGACCGCGCGCTCAGACCCAGTTTAGCTCAGCCGAGGCCTGAGGGCTGTGGGTGGGCCCAGGTGCTGGCCAGGTAAGATTTTCCTAAGAGAATATGTTAATTGTTGTGGACTTGCACTTGCTAGAACAAGCTCACAAGGGATGGGTTTTCAGCTGTGTTTTGGACAGGGGGGGCGTGGTGGGTGGGGAGGTGGGGACCAAGCTCAATGACTTCAAGGATAGGAGGAGAGAAGACATAAAGGAACGGATGTCAGGCGCCCATCATTAGAAATCTCAACAAAGCTTCGGGTTTTCTCAGAGCTTGGTTTTATGTCAGTGAGAATATGACACAATTAGTAGACGTGATAGGAAATGGAAGAGTTCATAATCAAAGGGCCGGGTCTCAGCAGGGAGTTTCAAAGATTCAGACCCTTCCCGCGTCAGACCAGGCCTCCCGCTCCTCCCTGGCTCCTAAGTTCCAACCATGTGCCACCCTGAGGCTTGACGGGACTGGCAGCTCTGTCTACTTCTGTTCACTCGGATCTGTCTCATACCTGGCTTTGCAATGCCAAGGACAAACCCAGGGGCCCGAGCGCCCCTGAGACGGGGGGGGGGGGGAGGGGAGTCATGAAGCTGCGATGACAAGGGAAGGGTCTGGGGATAGACTGTGGGAGAGACTACACCTTATGTGTTACACGTTACGTATTTAGAATGTTCTTTGCATTGTGCTGTCTTATTAGGTAAAGAGCAATTAATTCTAAACAGGTAATGGATAGTTAATCATCTCTATCTATCTCTATCTCGATCTCTATCTCTATCTCTATATCTCACACACACACACACACACCTACAGACACATTTTTTTTTTTTATCCTCACCCGAGGACATTTTTTCCATTTTTTGCACAGATAGAGTGGGAGGGAGAGAGAGGAAGAGAGAGAGAGAGAAACATCGACGTGAAAGGGACACATTGAGTGGTTGCCACCCACACACCCAACCAGGTCCGGGGACAAACTGCAACCGAAGTACGTGCTCTTAGCGGGAACCGAACCCGGGTCTCTCCGGACCATAGGCCGACGCTCTAACCGCTGAACCAAACTGGCCAGGGCCAGACATGTTTTTTTGATGAGACACACTCATTCTAGAAATGCATAGGTTCTTCTCTATAATTTCTAGTTTCTGAGTTGCAGCATGGGTAATTCAGGTGATGGGTAGGAGGTGGGTAGCTAACACAGCAGCAGGTTTGCAGATACCAACGAGCTGGTCACCGGGCATCTTTTCCCCAGGAGAGATGGTTGGGCGTGGGCGTTGGCATCACTCTGAGGAGGGTGGTTTGCACCAAGAGCGACCCTGCTTGGGGAACCGTTGAGCAGAGGGTGAGTGTGTGAGTACGGCTGGGCAGACACCAGTGTAGCCTGAAGACACACGCTCCACCCACGGCCGGAACGTGGCACCGTGCCGGGGCCCTGCAGGAGCTGCTTCATAAACACACAAGACTGGACTCGTCCGGGCGTGTGAGATGGGGCTTTTACAGCATCCGTGCCTGGAATGCAGCTGTAACTCCCTGTGCTGTGGAGACAAAGTCGAGACGCAGGGCGTCCTGGCCTTTGTCCAAGTGGATTCAGACTCCAGCAAAGAGGGAAGCTTCACGCTGAAGCTCATCGCACTGCAGGGAACTAGGAAAATTATGTCTATGGGTTATGGTCCCAAGTGACTCCTGCTCTATTAGCTGAAGGATGGAGTCTCACAGGTGCCGGAGGGTGGAAGATGGTGCTGAGCAAGTCCTCTCTCTGGTCGCAAGGAGGTGATTTATTGTGGGAAGCAGGCAGAGCACTGTCCTTGTTGGGAACCAGAGTCCCAGAGTTGGAGACACTTTGCAAAGGGCAGTGACCTGCCAGCCGCATCTTTTGTGGAGAGAGCTCCAAACCAGTGTGCGTGGATCACCGACAAGACATTGTTTTAGGAGGGGCAAGAGCTGGGCTAGAAAGTCACAGATCTGAACCTTGATTTGTGGGATAAAGCGTTTACATGTATAGGCTAAAACAAGTTTGCTCTTTTATTGGTAGCAGAGCATAGATTCATGCAAAAGTTTTATTAGAAACTAAAACTTGGGAAGAGCCAGAAGACTGTCTCAGTGTGAGCTTGTTACTCAAAAAAACCCTCGTTATGGGTTAAAAAAAAATTAACAAACGAACTACAAAACCTCTGAAATGAGAGACGTCTGCTTGTGTTTGGATTTTATGGTACCCTTTGGAAGGAGAGAACTTCCCTGAGAGCTAGGAAGAAGTAGTCTTTTTTGGGAGGAAACTGCTTAAGCAGGTTCAAGAAAAAGCGAGACAGAGCCAGACACACAGGATTCAGTAACATCTGCCTTCACGGAAATGTGCTCATGGTCCAAGCTCTCACCGGGTCCAAGCTCTCTTCCTACCGTCCATACGCCCTGGACTGGGAGTGTCGCTGGGCTGTGTGAGATGGACTCACAGCGTGGCTGCCGTGGGAACGGTCCCAGGCTGCTGGACATTTCATTAGCAAAATGCGGCAAGTGTTCCCTTCGAACAGCTGATGAGCTCGGGCTGGTTCCAGGCTCCCTCACGGAGATGCTGGACCCGGGAGAGCAGGAGGCAGGTGGGCACTGGGTGTCGTTATGACAAAGTTCATGTTTCCACGCTACACCTCGGAGCGCCCCGGCAGTGAGGCAGGGTCGGCAGACAACCCGTGTTTGGAGTGAGCCTGTACTGGCCGAGTGCAGGGGGGAGTTCCAGAAGCTTCTTTGCTTAGCAGACCCAGTTGGTGGGAATCCAACTGTCCAGGGAGAGTCCAGTTCCAAAGATGGTCTCGCCTTTAAATGTATTATTTACGGTGCCACAGGAGGGTCCCGACTAGAAGCAATTCAGTTAGAGTTTAAAAGTGTGACTGTGGCACCTTTTAAAACACCTCCTCCCAGATCCTCAGCAGAAGGTGGAAAAACGACACACGCATCGCAAGCCCTTTCACTATCACCAGGTCTTTGAAGGCTGGAACTGCGTTTCCTTCATTCTATCCCCTCAGGTCCTAGCACAGGGTGTCACAGGGTAAGTCCTCAATGTATCCTTGGCGCAGAAAGAAGGAGAGAAGGAAGGAGGGAAGGGAGACTTGTCCAGCATGTGAACAGGATGGATCAAATCCAGAAGAACATATTATCACAGTTAGAGAGAGGGCAGCCACGGAAATCTATCTACAACGTACAGTAATCTTGTTCCTTTGCAAATTCAATTCAGCCTTTCCCGACTACGGAGAGTCCTGGCCTTAAAGAACAGCCTCCGGGAGTCTCCAGGACCCTCGTTCACCAGGCGCGAGGCAGAGAAGCGCTGCACCGCCAGGCGTGGCGCTCTGTGTCCTCACCTGACCGTGGACACCAGAGCCGGCCACGTCTGCAACCCTCCTCACGGGGATTTCCCAGGACACGTGGCCTGATGCGTCCCGGGAGGCCTGCACACGCTGCTCACAGCTGATTGAGCCGGAGAGGAACACCTGACCGAACAGGCAGCTGCTATAGGCTGACCAGCAGCCTATGGGGTGCCTGGCATGGAGCTCTGTCAAGAGAGGATGACTCTGCTGGGTGGTGGCCGATCACCCAGTGTCTTCTCTCCCTGCAAGTCTGAACCTGAGCCGGATCATCCCAGGGGGCGGGAAAAGCTGAGAGGGACTTGGAGGGAAGGTGGGAGGGGGGAGCGGAGTCAGGAGTGAATGCAGGCTGAGCAGCACAGGCCGGGAGGCCGGGACCCACACACGGTGAACACGCTGCCATTGGGTCACCAGAACCACCAGAACCCAACGGTGTTGGTACATCCTGATGACAAAGAAGGCTTCATTTCCCAGGGAACGTGGCTCGGTGGCCACAGGTGTATTTGAACAAGCCCCATGGCCCCAGGCAGCCTGATAGGCTTCCTGCAGCCTCCGGGAGCCTCATCCCTCAGCTCCTCTGGGCCCGGGTCTGCACGGCGAGCGAGCTGGCCTAGAAGGGGCGGCCCAAACCTGCGGTTTTAGAGTCTGGTGCCCTGTGGGAGGCCAGGGGACTCCAGGAAACGGGGAGGAACTAGCACCTGAGTTGCGGATGCCACCAGGTTGGTGTGTATTACATCGTGGGGCAGGGAGTAGGGGGAAGGCGGCCCCTGAGCGGGGGCTGAGTTGGCAGGGTGTCGTGGCCACAGAGCGCCTCTGGCAAACACGTGCTCGCGCAGGGCGAAGGCCAGCACCACGGCCAGGAGGGAGCCTGGATCTCTGCAAACCTGCAGCCCCGGAGGGGCAGGCACGACACTGAACTTTTCAAACAACCAGGGAACAGTCCGCGCCCCAGATGGCATTTGTTGGCTCCGGTGACAGCTGTGTCTTGGATGTTCCCTAGTGCCCTGTAATCAGCACACGGAGGGGACGTCTGTGTTTCCTCCCGGGAAGCACAGATTTCTGTCGGAGGATAGACTCTGGCGTGAGACGTGTCAGCCAGGCGTAAATGGCAAAGGGCTGCCGGGTGTTCTGTGCACACAGAGGGTATGTCCCAGCCTACACACAGAACAGGAACAGAGGGATGAGTCTGCAGGGTGGACCGTGGGCTGCCTGGTAGCCAGGAAGGAACACCACGTTCTCACAGGCTCAGCTCCTGACGCTGCCCGGGAAATCCAGACCTTTTCTTCTGCTTCCTCCTGTGCTTTCCACCCTGTGAAGTCCCCTTACCCGCAGGACAAGGGAGCACTGCCACTGGGTGAGCCTTACGGAATCACCGGTGCCCTCTGGTCAGGCAGGGCTGGTCTCGGTCCCCCTCCCCGAGGGGACTGCTGTGCCCTCCCTCCTGTGGGGTGTTCTCGTCCGCCCTGGCTGGTGTGTTCCACTGGGAACAGAGTGTGGAGGGCTCAGGTAAGACATAAGCTACCACAGCCGGGAGGGCCACATGGGTGTCACCTGCGAGCTCATTCTCTGTTTTGAGTATGAGACAGACAAGCTAGAGGAAGGGACTCCCTGGAGAACGGAGCCCATGCCAGGCAGTTACTGAGACTGTCGCCTGTGTTTCTGTGTCTTGGACAGTGAGGCTTCTCCAAGAGCAGGGCTTCTGGGAGCCCAACAAGACAAAGCAGTCCAGCTCTCCGCCGCTGTTTCCCGAGCCAAACAAAACGGGCGACCGCGGCACTGCTTGTGTAGCTCGGAGCCCGGGTAGGAACTGAGGTATCTTTTCATGCTTGTCACTCAGGCTCAGGAGGCACCTGCTCCATACCTTACCGACGGACGAGTAAGGGAAGGTTCGAGTGAAAGAAGGAACACTGTCTTCTCTCCCAGGGTTCCGGCTTATCTGTGTTGAGCCTGTGCTGTAGCCGACGGACCTGGACTGCATGCCATCGCGTGCCTCAGTTTACTCATCTGTGTGACGGGTTGTTCGGGGTCCTGGGGATGAGGCACATGAAAGGGTTGTGCCCACCAGGAATGGCAGCGCAGAGGGGAGGGAGGGAGTTGTTCTGGGTGAAATGCTCTGGCTGGGTTTGCCTTACCCTGAAATTTGGGATATTTCCTGCCTGCAAACTTGTGTTGGTGGAGAAAGGCCCGGGTCTCTTCCTTCAGGCCGAGAGCAGTTGGCTTCCCGTCTAGGGCTCCCGGGGACGCAGCCGCCTCTCAGAGCTCAGGGTTGCGGCGTTGCCGGCCACGGGGCGGGCGCCAGCGAGCGCATCTGAGCCACAGTGGAGATGGGATGGGAGCCGGCGGTGTCCTAGGGCTTCCAAAGGTTCCCGAAGGACAAGGACGGGCTTCTCCACACACAGCGGAGTGACGTTCTCCGGCCGGCGCCAGCATGCGCTCAGCCGAGAGACCCCCTCCATGGCACGTCTGCCTGAGAGACAGGCGTGAAGTCCCCAAGGCCCGCAGGAGACCCGCTTGTAAATCTAAGAAACAAAGTTTGCAACTGGCTTAGTGGATTGAAAGTCAAGATAAATAGCATTTCCTGACGCCGTGGAGGGAACAGAATTACAATCAGGAACGAGCAGATCAAAGGGAAACTCCGCTGACTCTCCACAGTCCCCGGCTCTGTTTCTGGAACATCTCTGCTCAGCGGCAGCATGAAAACGAAACCCACCAATACGCCTGGGAAGGTTCTCGAAGAAGGCGGGAGGAGCCGTGCCCTCGCGGACGGCAGGTGCTTTCCTGAGACTTGTTTCTTTGTTTCTAAGTCTGGCAAGTCTTCAAATGCTGCCTGGGAGCCTTTCATCTGCGGCTGAAAGACATTTTTTTTTCTTTATTCTTTTTTTTTTAGTCGATCAGAAGAGGAAAATGGAGAGGCCAGGTTTCCTTGAAAACAAACACAGTGGCTTTAGAGGCGCAGATCTGAGCGGACTTGGTCCCCGGGCGGCCGATGAAGGAGAAAGGGGCCTGAGCGGGTCATGGCTCAGACAGTCGTGACTGCGGGACCTGCCTCCTGTGGCGGTGTCACCTGGAGCTCCTGGTCATATCAGGAGCCACGGTGCGGTGACGTCCAGTTCCTGGTTCTCTGACAGCCGTGGGTGCTGCCAGGGGCGGGCCGGCAGTGGGAGGGATGGAGAGAGGACGCGGTGCAGGCCCCGAGCCCAGTGCGCAGCCGAGCGGGGGGGGGGGTCTGCGGGTCTGCCGGGGACTACCCACACCGCAGACCTCGTGTTGGCGGAACGCTTCCCGTGCAATGCATGGACCCGAGTCTTTGCTCAGTGGCTCTACACGGTCACTCGGTGAAGAGTGAGAAGGAAATAAACACTCAGTGAGCTGCACCCACATCTTCTACCCCATACTCAGAGGGCAGCTGGCTGGCGGGGGTCGCCCTGCCCTGCTCTGTGGCTACGAACAGAGTGACGCCGAAGGGGGTGTCTGGCCCCTGGCGAGCGCTCCAGCACAGCATGGTAACCTCGCTGTTGTCACGGGCGACCGCTCCTTATTGCAGAAACGAGGAACGTGACCTCCACCTGTGAGAGGTCGCACCTTTAGTAATTGGCTGCTTGAGCCCAGGCCACCCGACCTGAAATCCGAGCCTACCGCAAAACGCTTCCCTTAGCAAATGACTCCACATTAAAACAACAACAAGAAGCCTTCGAATCTCAGATCGGGGGATCAGATCAGGTTTTGATTCCATCTCCCTGCATCTGCTCACGCCCTGTGAGTGGCTGGTGGCTGCACTGTGCTGGCAAGGGGCAGGTGCCAGGTCCTAATGGGCAGGTAGGGGGGAGACCCTGTCTGGGCTTGGGGGGCTTGCTTCCCCTGGCCATGGTGGAAGGCTGCCTTTCCCCTTAGTGCCCCTGGATGCGAAGTCCTTGACGGAGAGCACGAGGGTACGGAGCAAGGGGTCACCACGGAGGTGGCTGTTTGCAGATGTCTGCAAGGCTGACCCAGTGTCACTTCTCACAGGTCCTGGAACTGTATTGTCTGTAGACGCACAAGGTGTTCCGAGGTCCTTGGTTTGCACTGGTGAGCGTGTGTGGAATAATAGCAGCTGTTTGGGGAGGAGTTGCCGTGTGCCAGATGCTGTAAATATTACCACCTCCTTCCATTCTCAAAGCAAGAGGAGGCACAGTGGCAGGCTGGTAACCAAGTCTCTGGAGAGGGGTGTAGAAAAAACCCTGAGTTTGAAGTGTTTGCTGATTTCCACGGTATAAATGCCCCTATCGCTGCTAATTGCAAGCTTATCAGCAGTTAAACAACCAGTGCACACAATCCCCAATATTTACCGGCAGTGTTAGCACACAGGAGGTGAGTAAGGGACTTGATGGACCTGGGAGGTAGTGTGAGGGTTTTATAGGTGAGGACTGAGGCTTTGAGGGCACACGGCTCACCCACCGAGGTTGGCCGGACTCGGCTCTTTCTTCACTGCCTCCTGGCCGCCGTCTGACCCTCAGCCCAGGGGTGAACTGGCCCAAGTTCAAGGCTGGGGGATTCCCTCTCCATTCAGCTTCGCGCTCCCCGGGGCAGGCAGGGCCAACGGGCCCCAGAGAGCTCACTTGTTCTAGACCCATCCCAGGGCCCATGGCTGGCGGTCCCCCCTCCTCTCTGGACCGCTTGCTGCAGGTCCTCAGGGCCTGACGTCTCCCCCTCACTGTCCTTGAGTGTGCCCCTCTGTCACCGGAAGTGAACTGCACCAAGTGGCAGAACACTGAGACCCTGGAGATGAAGTCAGAGGGAAGACGCCCAGGATCAAGGGAAATGCTGCCTCTGTATCCCTGTTCCCGAGCACTCACTCCTGCTCACCACGCTGCCGTCGCCTGAGCCCACGGAGCCAGGCCCCCAGCTTCCTCTTAGGGGGGCCCTGGAGCTTGCTATTCTGTCTGCCTGGAAGGTGAGTGTGGCATGTGTGTACTGTGTGTGTGATGTATCTGTGTGTGAGTATATGGTGTGTGTGTGTGAGAGTGTGGCATGTGTGTACTGTATGTATGATGTATCGGTGTGTGTGTGGTGTGTGTGTGGCATGTGTGTACTGTATGTGTGATGTATCTGTGTGTGTGCATGGTGTGTGTGTGTGAGTGTGGCATCTGTGTACTGTATGTGTGATGTATCTGTGTGTGTGGTATGTGTGGCATGTGTGTGTGGTGTGCATGTGACATGTGTGCAGAATGCCTGTGGGGTGTGTGTGCGCGTGCAGTCATGCATGCTCACTGTACTAACCTTTTCACACTTCACCCGAGTCAGATAAGGTTTGACAGGGACAGCGGCCCCTCGTCCATTGCTGACCGCGTGGGATGGCACCCCTCTGCCAGGGCACAGCCTGCTCCTCACACAGGAGGCCACAAGGACCCCGGCAAGACTGATACTCATATGTTGCCAACGCTCACAGCTGCGTGCATCCGCGGATGAGAGTGGAGAGGACTGGCCACGAAGATGTGGGGTGGGCCCCCAGGAAGGCCAGCGGACAGCGGCTCGGCCTTGGGCACCCCATGACGCCCGGTGTGGAGGGGTCATCTGCTCTCAGCGTATCCTCTGCCACTTCAGATGCGCAGCCATGCCTAGGATTTTACTTTTCCTCTGGCTCACGATGGCTGAAAAAATCATTGCTGCAGCCTGGGGCAGACCAGCCGAGGGACAGGGTCTAAATCAGGCCGGCACAGCCGCGTTCAGGCTTCTGAGGCCTTCCTGAGGTGCTCCGGGCACAGTGGGCAACGGGGGAGGGAAGGGCCCCAATTCAGCCTAGGGCTCCTAGCTAGACCATCCTATCCATGTGACCTGCTCAATTACAGCGTCTCTTCCGGACACCACACTGGGGGCTTTCGTGTTTGCTCCCTCTCATCACCCTTCACATCATTTGTGACGACGCGTTTGAAGGGTGATTGGGGAGACATGTGAGTACTCACTGCAGGAGGGGAGGCACAGTGTCCACGTGGACAGTCCTAGGCCCACGGGAAGGTTAGTGAACATGTCTTAAATAAACAACGGGTCTTTGCTTGTTTGAAATCCTGTTTTCCCCCAACTCATGCCATAACTGTACACACTCAAGAGCCCCGTTTGACTAGAAGTGGAATGAGGTTCTAGTCAACAAAGTGGATTATTATAACACAGGTCGTGTTGAAAATGAAGCTGAGAAGATGGTGGTGTAGGTTAACGCGGCATTGCCTTCTCCCACAAGCACATCAAAAATGACAACTGAACTACAGAACAACCATCGTTCAGAACCGCCTGAAATGGAGCTGGATGGAAGTCCTCCAACTACGATATTAAAGCAGAAACCACATGGAGACTAGGAGGAAGGGCAGAGGTGAGGACCAGCTAGCCGGTCCCACCCACCTGTGGCAAATAAAAATCAAGGGGACACCTTAGCTGGGAAGGTTCTCCCTGAGGACTGAGGGGTACCTGTCCCACACCAGGCCCCCAGCTCAGGATTCCAGTGCCAGGAAGAGAATCCCCATCACTTCTGGCTGTAAAAACCAGCACGAACTGAGGCTGAGGGAGGCTGAGGCTGCTAGAGTCCCAGGCAACTCTTTTTTTTTTTTTTTTTTGTACAGACAGAGTGGGAAGGAGAGAGAGGAAGAGAGAGAGAGAGGGAAACATCGATGTGAAAGGGACACATCGAGTGGCTGCCATCCGCATGACCAACCAGGGCTGGGGACAAACTGCAACCGAGGTACATGCCCCTAGCGGGAACCGAACCCGGGTCTCTCCGGACCACAGGTGGACACTCTAACCGCTGAGCCAAACCGGCCAGGGCCCAGGCAGCTCTTCTTAAGGAGCCCGTGAATGGACTTACTCAGACCCTCTCCCTCCAGGCTCCAGCCTGAGATGTTTGGCATCAGGGGGAGAGCTGGAGAGGCAGCTTTCCCCCAGACAGACGTGCTGGTAGAGGCTGTTGTTCCTTCGGTGAGCCCTTCCCCCACAGGGCAGGCAGAAGGCCACCATATCTGGGACTCCAGCAACCTGGCTCACACTGTTTGTCCCACTCTGGTGATTCCCTGAGGTCCTGCCCCAGCTAATTTTTGGGCCCATCCAAGCTGTTCCAGTGGTTTTATCATAGGATTGGCCTGTCTTGGCTCCTGCTCCAAATTTTCCTAAATTCTCTCAAACAAGCAGCAGCTGGCCTCAGCGAGCCCCATACTTCTCCGAAGGGGCCCCAGGCCTGGCAGTAGAAGCAGCCTGCCTTGGTTCACAACTTGGCTTTGCCTGGGCACCTCCAAGCCCAGCACAAGTAGCTTATGCCTGGTGGCCCTGGTAGAACACAGGCAGTGACTGACCTTGTCCCAGAGCAGCACACCCAGTGGACAGCTTCAGACCAGGTCGAAGCACCACCACCCAACCACCTCCACAAGCGACACACTCAAGGAGTGGACTCAGTGGGTACCAGAGCCCTGCTGAAGTAAGTCTTACTCTGGGTGGTGGCCCCCTGCACAGTTGATCCTCCAAGGCAGTCAGAGGTCAGTGGTCAGTGGGCACAGTCAGTCATTGCATCTGATCAGCCTGAGTAAATCCCTCTCATTGATGTGCCAACAGCAATCAAGACTCAATTATAACAGAAGGGTGGATAGTCCATACAAGGGGTGCACCTCAAGGGCCCACATGGTGTGATCAGGGAGGCTGTGCAACTGGACCCTATAGGACACGTACTACAATAGGCCACCCTATGAAGCGTAGGAGACATAGCAACTCTACCTACTACATAGAAACAAACACAGAAAGGCAGCCAAAATGAGAAGACACAGAAATATGTCCCAAATGAAAGAACATAACAAAACTCCAGGAAAAGAATGAAACAAAACAGAGATAAGCAATCTAACAAATGCAGAGTTCAAAACACTGGCTATAAGGATGCTCAAGGAACTTAACCGAGAATTTCAAGGAAATGAATGAAGGCCTCAAGAGCATAAAAAAAGGACCAATCAGAAATGAAGGATGCACTAACTGAAATAAAAAATTATTTACAGAGAATCAATAGTAGAGTAAACCATTGATTTGGAATATAAGGAAACAAAAACCACCCAGTCAGAACAACAACAATAAAAAAGCATCCAAATAAATGAAGATGGTGTAAGGAGCCTCTGGGACAACCTCTAGCATACCAATATTCACATCATGGGGGTGCCAGAAGGAGAAGAGAGAGAGCAAGAAATTAAAAACCTATTTGAAGAAATAATGACAGAAAACTTCCCTAATTTGATGAAGGAAACAGACGTACAAGTCCAGGAAACACAGAGAGTCCCAAACAAGATGAACCCAAAGAGGTCTACACCAAGACACAGCATAATCAAAATGCAAAAGGTTCAAGACAAAGAGAGAATGTTAAAAGCAGCAAGAGAAAAGCAGTTAGTTACCTACAAGGGAGCTCCCATAAGACTGTCAGCTGATTTCTCAAAATAAATTTTGCAGGCCAGAAAGGAGTGGCAAGAAATATTCAAAGTGATGAAAAGCAATGACCTACAACCAAGATTACTCTATCCTGCAAAGGCATCATTTAGAATTGATGGACATACAAAGTTTCCCAGACAAGAAAAAGCTAAAGGAGCTCATCACTACCAAACCAGTATTATATGAAATGTTGAAGGGTCTTCTTGAAGAAAAAGAAGAAAAAAAAAGTATGAACAATAGAATGGCAATAAATACATATATATCAACAATCGAATCTATAAACAAAATGAACAAGCAGAACAGAAACGAACTCATAGATTCAGAGAACTTTTTGATAGTTGCCAGATGAGAGGGGAGTTGGGGGGATGGGTGAACAATGGACACAGACAATAGGGTGGAGAAGGCAGGAGGGGGGCAGAAGCAGAGAGGAGGGGGTCAACAGGGGAAAAAGGGGGAACATATGTAATACAGTCAACAGTAAAGGTAAGTTTAATAAATAAAATTAAATAAAGCCGAATCACAGGTCAAATGCCACCTCTGGAAACTGACACTTGACACTGTCCCTTTAATGAAGACAATGGTGGTTGAGAATGGTGACTTGGTGTTGCAAGAGGTGTCTTGTAGTAAAAATGAGTAGAGAAGCAATTGGCTGGAAAAATCACTCTCCTTCTGAAGTAGCAGGTGGAGAAAATGGAACCCCGTGGGCCATTAGCAGATATAAACAAAAAAGAGGGTCTGTGGAAAGTAACCTCACAGGGTGACCTGATTATCCTAACTGGGCAGGTCATGGTGGATAGTCATGCCCGAGGCCTATAAAAGGTTTATTTTTGCCTTGAACCAGTCCTGTCCATTGTTATTGGGCATCTAAGTTAACACACCTTTGAAAATGCCTTCGTTCAGGCCCTCTTCTAGGCCATAACCACCCTCAGGAGAGCACACAAGCGTGTTAACTGTCCTGTAACCCATCCCCGCCTGGCTTTCTTCCACCTCCACTCATCTTCCTCACGTCCTCTCCTTAGTCCCAAATGCATAAAAGAAGCTGCAGAACTTCCACGCTTAGGAGCACTTGAAATCTTGCTCTCTGGCATATCATCAGTTTGGCTCAAATAAACTCTTATAAAAAGTCTCTGCAGGTTTGGACATTTCTTATGTTGACAGAGAGAATCTGGGAAGCATGACAGATAAAGGACAGAGAAAAAGAAGAAGAATACTTTAGCCTGGAATGTTCAGAAGAATATTTTTGAAGGGATTTGTTACTGTAAAAAACCATTTTTTTCTTTATTGATTTTAGAGAGAGAGGAAGGGAGAGGGAGAGACAGAAACATCAATGAGAGAGAACATCGATTGGCCGCCTCCTGCATGCCCCCCACTGGGGATTTGGCCCACAACCTGGACATGTGCCTTGACCAGGAATTGAACCAGTGACCTCTTGGTGCGTGGGTCAATGCTGAACCACTGAGCCACACCAGCCGGGCAGAATTTGTTACTTTTTGATGAGACCTTCCAAAATGAGATTCCAGGCGGTCTGCTGGCACTTGCACGTTAAGGGTGAGTGTGCGCTTGGCCACCCGGCGATCTGCCTGTGCTTTAAAGTACTTTCAGAACATGCCTTCTCTGGGGCAGCATCGGGACAAGCAGACCATGCAAACCAACCAGGTGCTCTGCTCCCAGGTGCAGACCTAGAGGCGGTGCAAAGACGTCACTCCCACGCGGCTCCTGTCACGGGGAGGAGGCCACGCTGCAGCCGCTGTACTGGCGGTGAGAGCTGATTGCAAAGTTTTCAGGCCTATGAGCTCGTTGTTAAGACTACATCATGTAAACTTACAATTTAAACCAATTATATTAAGGATAAGGGTAATCAATTCTCAAACTCATCACTTTCTTACTTATTTTACCCCCTCTGTTTTTGAGGTTATTTTACATCTGTTGTGTCCACGAGGTGAAAACCCTGCACAATGGTGTTCCTGAGGCCACTTCGATGGCTGGACATTGGCCTCGGTGGGAGCATTTATACTGTGGAAGTTGTCAAACACAACCAATCAAAGCTTGCTTTCTTGTTTCGTTGATTGTCAGGGTCAGGGTCAAGTGTGGCCCCAGGGGACACTTGGCAATATCTGATGGTCACAAGAGGGGAGGTGGTGGTGGGACTGGCATCTGGTCAACCTTCCACACCCACAGGGTAGTGTTTACAACAAAGAACGGGCAGATTCCGACCCGCAATGTCAAGAGTAAGCGAAGGTGAGAAATCCGCGTCTAGATTTAAGGAAGTCTTGGGAAATTATGAATAATGTAGATTCAATTTAAAAGTGTCTCTTGTCTGTACCTGTTATACTGTCAATACAAAACCCCCCCAAAACAAACAAACAAACAAACAAAAAACCCAACAAAAAACACCTGAAGAAATATTCTTCCAGTATTCAAAAACTATTATTTGATTTAGCAAGGAAGTTATTTAGGTCATTAATGAATGAGTGAAGTTCTGACATGCATCTTTATTTTCTTTGTTTCACTGACTGAAGATCTCAACCAACATTCATATTGGAACAATACTCATTTGTCAACTGCAACCATAGTTTGGCTTTAGAAATCAGTATTCAGCAAAAAAAATTAACTGGCTATGTGGAATTTACATGAATAATTATTAGGTACATTATTTGTGAATTGTGTGCTATATACATCCTTTAGGTCAGTAAAGCTTATTATAAAGGTGTGTGTGTACGTTATTTTTCCCAGAGAGCCTGTTGGTAAATGTTTACCAGCACACTGTTGCTTAGAAGCTGCGAAGTTTTCTGATGTTACACGTGATGCCCTCGTTCTGCATACTACGCAATATGCTCATGAATTTTATATCTAGAGAAAGAGCAGTGTAGTTCTGGGCAGATACTTTCCGGGAAGGACTAGGTAGGGGTGAATGCAAATGTGCTCAGGGGCTGCCTTCAGGGCCGCGTGGAGTAGGATCCTCTCTCGAAACGCTGTCTGGGCACACTAAAGTCTACCTGTGCTCCTTAAACGTTCAGTCTGGGAACCTGTCTCCAGTGCTTGACACGGGCCCTTTGGGGACAGGTGGGTTGTCACTAGGCTAGAATGGGGTGGGTGCAGGGACAGAAGGCATGCTGGTGGGTAACATGGTAACTGCCTGGATTTAATCATGCGTTTCCTCTATTAGATCCCATTGTAGTCCATCTGGAGCAGAAGTCAGGAGAAGTGGCCAACGGGCCCCATACACTTGACACCAGAAACAGGCCGGGAAGCCCGGGGCATGAGAAGTCAATACGGGGCACTCTGATGGGACCCTGGGCAGTGGGTGCCAATAAAAGGGCACATGAGGGAATGAGAGGGGGGCTCCCAAGGAAGGGGAGAAGCACGGTTCACTTGCCTTTCAGTTGCTGCAAAGGAAGTGAAGGCTGAATCTAGACAAACGGGACGTGACTCCTATGGGGTCACCTTTGATATTCTGAGGGTCTCCCCGTCCCCAGTGCACCACATCTTAGTGCTGAACCTCACTATCTGATAACTTCAAGAGACACACTTCCTCGTCCAAGTTAGAAGGAAGGGATGTAGAAGGATTTAAGTCACTTTGTCCTCACCCCAGAGAAATTCCAGGTGTGTGTCATCATTTGTGTTCCCAGACTGGCTTTCAAGTCGACGAATGACAACACAGGATGGGGTAAGAGGGTCAACAGAGAGTAGAATTGTGGTATCTAAGATCTGCAAGGGACTGTGGAACCTTCTAGTTCAAATTTCACTCTTCACAGAGAAGGAAGCAAGCAGAGCAGATTGGTGACCTGCCCCCCCCCCCCCGCTTCCCCCACCCCCCACCCCACTTCCAGTCGAAATGAGAAGGTGGGGAGAGGGCAGGCAAGGTAGAAACGCCAGTGAGAGACGGTGGCCAAGGCGTGTTGGCCCTCCCTCCCACATCCTGAAGTTGCCTTTTAAAACATCCTGAGATGAGATTCTAAATTCAATGTTCATGTTTGCACTAAAAGAGGGAATTGATTCGATCTCAGCTGAAATGGGAGGTTGTATTTTATACACCGAAGCTTGGAAAGTGATTTGAACTTAGAGGGAGACACAGAAGTCTGGAGTTGGGGAGTCATATGTGAGGATTGAAAACCTTTTTAGAAATGTGGGCTTTCATGAAATTTATATTTGCGAGGGACTTGGTAAAATTTTAAATTAAAATACCGTAGGTGGCTGTGTATAAATTTTTTATTTTCAAGTGTCTGTATGAGTCATGGCGAGTTAGCTGCCTTTTTCTTCTCGGCCATATGTCAGCCTGCACTTCCTGCTGGGTGGCTGGGTGAGGAGGGTTAGTCCCTGAGGCCACCCCACAGGCCACTGTGGCACGGCAGTCAGGGACGTCTCCGCGACATGACACCCGGGGCTCTCTACTGTGTGATGTGGCAGCCAGGGACATCTGGGACATCCGGGGGGCCCTCCGAGAGACCATGTGCTTTTATCAAGTCTCCCGCACTCGCACATTAATAGTAACACAATAGGAGAGCGGCGGAGTAGTCCAGGAGTTACTGCACTTGTTTTTTCTAAGACTTCTGGCAGTCTCATGTTCTTACCCAACTATCAAGCCAAAGAAAAAAGTAAGGAAGAAGAAAAAAACAAAACAAAACTGAGCAACCAAAATAAAACAGTGGCACCTGCAAGATGGAAGGTGGTGTTGGAGTTACACAACACGTGGCCCCACGGGCCGCTCTGTCTCCCTGCTGTTTCGTAAAGGGAGAAACAAATCTCTGTGATGTGTCACAGGCACTGTGTTACGAGCTTGTCACACTTGATTCATTTAGCGTGTATACACCCTTGATGTAGTTGTTATTCTCGCCAATAAGCCCACGAGGTGACAGGCTCAGAGCAGAGCTGTATCCGTGCTTCTGGTGTGAAGTTGGCCTGGGATTCACACACAGGACTTTCCTCTGTGCTTTTCAGTTCGACTGCCTCTTGGTACAAGGTGGGTGACACGGAGAAGGCAGAGCGCGGCCCAGTGGGAGTCGGTGTGGAAACACGTTTTGGAGAAGCCCAGCTGTTTGAAGGTGAGGCCACAGCTCAGGTGGAAGTTTACCTGTGTGCAGGTGTAGTATTTAGGGGAAACTATCAGTCATGATGAATCAGCTTGACACACTCCATCCCAGGAAGTGACTGTGAATGTTACGAAGATGGTATCAGATTGACCTGCATTCTGGTTAAAGACAGTGTTCAGCTTTTCGTTTCTGGACTCTGGTTTTCTTAACACAATTCAAGTAGTGACCTTATAGGAACTTGGGGTCATCAGGCCCAGACACAGTGTACAATGGTTGGCTTGTTCCAAGGTCAGACCAGTGCTGACCAGCTGACTAACCAGTGGGTGATATGGTCCCAAGTGCGTGGGTGATGCGGGTGGAGTGAGGGCATCAGGCTGAGGTTCAGCTGCATCGATGCTGTCAGTTGGCACAGCCCTGCATGTAAGTCATTTTCCCTAAGAGCTCATGTGAGGTTAGAGATGAACACTGAACCCTCTACTCCTCCTGGAAATGTAGGGCACAGGAAGGTGCTAATGCATCTATGCCTCTGACCATCAGTATACACCCACCCCTGCCAGGTACACTGCCTTGTTTTCAGCTTCGTACAGCTGCAGACGTTCTTACTTCAGAAAGACTTAGAGCTGATTTGGTCCTGTCTTTATGTTACTTTTTTTGTAGCAGAACATTTTTATTTCAGACAAACTCAATGTTTGAAACAGATAAAAGCAAACATCAGTAGATGAGATAGTAGCTAGAACCCAGAGCCTGATGCCTTAAGCTTCCTTTCCCCCTGGAAAGTTTCAGAGTCCAGAGAACAGAGTTCGAGACCCGCTGCAAGTTGAGGAATGGCCTGGGAGGGAACTGGATCTCAGAACTGGCATGGGGCCACGTGAGCAGATTCTTAGAAACTACGGCATCAGATCCCTAAATCCTGCCCAGTCTTCCTCGTCAGCGGAAGCAGCCCTCCTACCACTGTTCACCCTGCTTTGCCTGAAGAACCTGGAATGACCCCCCCACCCCAAGGTAGCTGCCTGCAAGACGCTGTTGATTCTCCTTAAGACCATCCTGACATGGGCACAGGCCTACTACACAGTATTTTATCTTGAGGGTTAGGAAGGGCCCCTACAGGTTTGTTTCTTTGTTTGGCTAAAGCATGGACTCAAAGTGGCCTAAACGAAATGAAGTTGAAATGTCAGAGCTGCCTCAGCTGAGGAAGGCAACCAATGGCGCAGGGTAGATCGGAGTTCTCAAGAGGAAGGAACATGTGAGACCTGCTCACTCACTCAGGAGTGACCACAGGACACATCTTTCACCGTGAGTGTGAGAAATAAACCGGTGCGAGGAGCTCCAACATCCTTGAAGAGTTCCATGCTCTCGCTTCTCTCTAGTGCAGAAGGGACGGTGGTAACTGCTGCTGCTGAACTTAAACCCCCAAGTGCAATGAGAAAAATTGGGGGGCAGGGGCCCACTGTTGGTGCTTAATTGCAAAATGCAAGGTGGTCATGGTTGCTCTGATGGACAGTGGAGCCCAAGCAGCAGTCATAGTCTGATTCATAGGGATCTATGGCACTGGCCAGTGATCATGGTGTCTCTAGAAAAGAAACAGATGAACGGTCTACTGAATTTTCACTTGATCTGTATAGATGGAAGAGGTCTAGGTATAATCCAAAACAGAGAGTCATGGCCCCTCAATCAATTCCCAGATTTGGGCCAGTTTATAGACTCAGAACCTCTTCAGTGAAGGGGAGCCCATGTCCCCTTAAGGAAGGACCCAGGCACATTACCCAAAATTTATACTCTTAGACTTTCTCCCAGCCTTCTCCAGAGGGACCTACAACCTTCTGCCAGGGTTACTGTGCATTGAGCAAAGGAAATAACCAGACATGTCAAAGTTATTGGACACTGGGTCTTAACTGACCATGATTCCAGGAGACCCAGAACATCACTGTGGTCCCCTAGTCATAATGGAGCTTACAGAGGTTAGGTGGCCAACGTCAGGTGCATCTCACAGTGGGCTCGGTGGGTCCTGGACCCATCCTGTGGTTATTTTCCCAGTTCTAGAATGCATAATAAGAATAGATATACCCAGAAATTGGCAGAATCCCTACACTGATCCTTTGGCTATTATAGGCAAGGTCATGTGGAGGCCACTAGAATTGCCTCTACCTACAAAAATCGTAAATCTAAGTCGTGTCGCATCCCTGGAGGGATTGCAGGGATAAGTGCCACCACGAGGGCCTTAAAGGATGCAGGTGTGGTGATTCCCACTCAACGTGCCTTTGTGCAGCAGACAGACGTGTGGGAGACTGACAGCGGATTGCCATGCGCCCCAGCCCATTCCAATGGCAGCTGCTGTTCTTTGCATAGCTTTGAGCAACAAACGTTAACACATTTCCTGGTACCTAGTATACAGCTACTGATTTGGAAAATGCTTTTTTCTCTAAGCCTGTGAATCAAGACCACCAGGGACAGTTTGCTTTCAACTAGCAAGGCCAACCACACAGTGTCACTGTCCTACCTCAGGGGCATATAGACTAATACAGTCTTCGACCTTGATTACACCTCTCTTCTATGGGACATCACACTGGTTCATTAAATTGATGACACGCTGATTGGGCAAGAAGTAGTAACTATTCTAGACTTGTTGGTGAGACATTTGCATGCCAGAGGTTGGGGAATAATTCCCACAAAAAGTTTAGGGAACCTATACCCTAATGAACTGTCTCAGGGTCCAGGGGGACGGGCATGCTGAGATATCCTTGCCAAGGGGAAGGATAAACTGTTGAATGTGGCCCCACTTGCAACCAAAAATGAGGCACAGTACCTAGGGTGCCTCATTCGATTCCAGAGACAACATATTCCTCTGTGGGGTATGGAACTCTGGCTTGTTTGCTGGGTGACCTGAAAAGCTGCTAATTATAAGTGGGCTCAGAACAAGAGAAGGCGCTGCAGCAGGCCCAGGCTGCCACACAAGCTGTTCTGCCACGTGGACCACATGAGCCAGCATATCTGAAGCCACACGGTTGAAGTGTCGGTGGCAGATAGAGATGCCGTTTGAAGCTGTTGGCAGGCATCTATGGTTGAATCACAGTGCAGATTCTTACCACTTGGTAGCAAAACTATGCCACCCTCTGTGGATAACTACTCTCCTTTTGGAAAAAAAAAATGTCGTTCTCTTACTTAAGAGAGACCAAACACTTAATCACAGGCCACCAGGTTACCGGGTGTACTCAGCTGCCCATCATGCACTGGTTATTACCATAAAACCGGGCGCACACAGCATACCTCCACTATCCAACGGGAGTGATACATAGGAGATGGGTATCTACAAGGGTGGTATAAGCTTAATCAGACACCTGTTGTTCAGTTTGTCTAGGAGGAACGGCCAGAGGGGTGAGGCGATTCAGATTCATGGGCCGTGGCAATAGGGTGGCTGGGTAGACAGAGACTTGGAAGGAATGTGACTAGAAAATTGGTGACGAGGAACTCTGGGGAAAGGTGTGTGGATAGACCTCTCCGAATGGACAAAGAATGTGAAACTGTTTATGTCCCGTGTCAATAGCTCACCAAAGGGTGAGCTCAGCAGAGGAAGATTTTAATAATTAGGTGGGTAGGATGATATTTTCTGTAGATACCAGCCATCCTCTTCCCCAGCCACTCCTGTCGTTGTCCCGTGGGCTCAGGAACAAAGCGGCCACGTGGCAGCGAAGGAGGTTGTGAGAGTCAGAAACTCACAAGACGAACCTGCCTACAACCACTGCGGACTGTCCAGTCTACGAGAAGCGGATGGGGTCAGTGCAGATTTCCCAGGATGGCGCCAATCTAGGGAGGTGACCAGCCCCCTACCTGGAAGCAGATTGATTACATTGGACCACGTCCATCGTGGGAGGGGCAGGACCTTGTTCTTACATGAATAGATGCATAGTCTGGATTTGCCTTCCCTACATGCAGTGCTTCTGCCAAAACTGCAACCCATGGATTACAGAATGTCTCATCTCCTGTCATGGTCTTCTCCAGTATCGCTTCTTACCAGGGAATTGATTTCACAGCAAATGAAGTGTGGTAGTGGGCCCATGCTCGTGGACTTTGCTAGTTTCACCATGTCCCCCCGTCATCATGACACAGCTGGCCTGATCCGATGATGCGATGGCCTTCTAAAGAGTACACCAGTAGTCAGGTAGGGCAATGTACTCTGGGATGTGAAATAAACTCAAAATCAGTACCCAATACATGGTGCGGATTCTCCCATAACCTGGGCTCACAGATTCACTTGCAATTAATTACCCCTAGTTAATGACTGGAAAACTGTTTCCTTCCGTCCCTCACCCCGAGGCTCTGCTGGGCTAGAGGTCTTACTCTTAAAGGAAGTAATGCTCCACCAGGGTACACAACAATTCCATGGAACTGGAAGTTGTGACTGCCACTAGCCACTTTGGACGCCTCATGCCTCTGAACCCACAGATTCAGGAGAGGGGGTTAATGTAGTGATGGGAGCACTTGGTCCTGATTATCAGGGGGAAATTGGATTGCTACTGCACAACGGAGGTAATGAAGAGTATGTCCAACACAGGAGATCCTTTCACGCATCTCCTGGTACTGCTGGGCCCTGGGCTTAGAGTCAATGGAAAATTGCAAAACCCAATACCTGCAGGACTGATAATGGTCCAAACTCTTCAAAAATGAAGATTTGGTCTGGCCGGTTTGGCTCACTGGTTGAGCATCAGCCCATGCACCAAGAGGTAGCTGATTTGATTCTTGGTCAGGACACATGCCCAGGTTGTGGGCCCGATCCCCAGTGGGGGGCATGTGGGAGGCAGCCAATCGATGTTCTCTCTCATTGATGTTTCTATCTCTGTCTCCTTCTCCCTTCCTTTCTCTAAAAAATTCAATAAAAGAAAAAAAAATTCAATGTGTCTTAAAAAAAAAGAATAAAGATTTGGGTCATTCCAGTAGGCAAAGATGGTGATCTCTTAGGTCTATCAACATGACTAAGCTACATCCCCCAGTTACTCAACCACTAATCTCAAAGTTGCCATGAAAGTATCTTGTAGATGTGATTACATTTCATGATCAGTTGCCTTTAAGTAAAAAAGATTCTCCTGTATCATCTGGATGGGCCTGATTCAGCTGTAAGTCCTTGAAAGCAGAGCCGAAACTTCCCTCAGAGAAGACGTTCTGTGTGTGGACAGAAGCTTCAGCGTGAGCCTGAGTTCTAGCTTGCTGTTCCTGTTCAGACTTGCTTCCACAAGAACATTTACCAATTCTTTTTAAAAAATTACTTTTTTTTTTTATTGATTTTAGAGAGAGAGGAAGGGAGAGGGAGAGAGAGATAGAAACATTGATGAGAGAGAACATTGATTGGCCGCCTCCTGCATGTCCCCCACTGGGGATCTGGCCCACAACCTGGGCATGTGTCCTGACTGGGAATCAAACTGGTGACCTCTTGGTGCAGGGGTTCACACTCAACCACTGAGCCACACCGGCTGGGTGACATTCACCAATTCTTTGCAGTACATATCTAAGTATATGTCTTCTGCTAGTTTTGCTTCTCTGGAAAACCTTGACTGATACACTGGATCTAAACTTCTGGTGAGTATGGGCTGCAATGAGTATCTTCTCATCAACCTCCGAAGTGGGATTCAGGACCGAGGAGACTTTTCAGAGGGTCAATTTTGATTTATGGTAAAGAATGTAGTAATGACCACCTAGATTATAACTAATGTTTCTTAGTTGAGGTAGATTTAGTTCTATGTACATCATTTTGAACTTCCCAAAGAATGTTTTTTTGGGAAAAAAAAAAGAGGCAGGGCATTCTCTGGCCAAATACATTTGAGAAATGATGTTAAAGTGATCTGTCTATTTTAGGAGTTCTCATAGCCTTCACAATGCTACTGGGCGTGAGTGTTCCAAACGTGAACATACTATGAGATGTCTCCTAATCTTATTTGAATAAGGAGTAATTATCCCCCCCCCCACCACTCCACGGGTATTGCAACACTAGAATTGCATGAGGGATGCTTTAGGAAACTCTTATCCACCCATCTATAGCCCATAAGTAAAATTCTGAATGGGAAACATCTTATCCCATTTGTTTGCCTTTTAATTCACCTATAATTGTAAATTATAATTAGACAGTGATCCTACTCTTAAAGACATTTTATAATAAAAACAAAGAATCAAAAACTAAAACATGCTCCAAAATCACATTGGAAAAAAGAAGTTTCATGCCCTCATCTCCAAAGGACGCCCAGTGGAGACAGAGCACGCTGAGAACTTATTATCAGTTGCTGATATTATTATGTTAATACCCAGTTGGTGAAGCAGAAATCTTCTAGTTTGTACATTTAGGGTTCCTTGATAGGAACACAAACACACATGCACACATGTGCATGCACACTTGCATAACACAGTTTACAGTAGAAATTCAACCAATTTACAGGTTGCGGAAGATGAAAATTACCTATTTTTAAAAAAAATTCAGGCATTTACTATTTATTTTAGAAGCATCATAGCCTTAAACCCTACTCTCTGATCTTTCTAGTCATGGGGAAAAAAAACAAGCAATGTTGCGAAATGGGTTTAATTTTAAAAGACTAAAGTATAAAGCTGCAGAGATTTGGGTGGCATGTCTTGAGATGGTGCTGCCACCTAAGTATTTTTCAGTTTTCATCTGTGTAGCATATGTTTCTCTTGCTCTTCGCTGTCTCCCAGCCAAAACTTTCAGGGAGTTTGTCTGGCTTTCCCATCATCTTTTAAAGTTTTTTTTTTTTACATCTTTTACTTTCATCCCTCAAAATTTGTATTCTTGATAACTTTGATTAAGTACATTGAAAACAAGACAAATAGAGAATTTACATATTTTAGTAGCATACAGACATTTGCCAGTGTTTCTTAGTGTCACACTGTACCTGCTGTGTATATGCCGTGGCACAGCAGTAACGCGACAAGGAGGTGGTGAAATGACCACACCTTCTCAGGAAAAGGAGTGAGTTCATTCGGAAGATCTTTTCATCATCACCAGCAAAGTCACCACTAGTGAGGAAACCTATCCTCTGTGTGCATCTGTTGCTTTACCAAACTATTAGCCTCTCTAGGGCAGTCTCAGGGCCCCTAAGTTTCTGTGTTCGTGGGGTGTTTTTACACAGCGGATTGTACACAGTTGGTGCTAAGGAACTATTTGTGGATGATGATCGCTGCCTTCTGTCCCACCCCCTTCACCGCTCCCCTCCCTCCCCTGATGACACAGGACGGTGCAGCCACGTGGAGTAGGTTTTTTCTTTTCTTTCTTTCTTTTTTTTTTTAATCCTCACCCAAGGACTGTTTTTTTCCATTTTTTGTTCAGATAGAATGGGAGGAAGAGAGAGAGAGAAACATCGATGTGAAAGGGACACATCGAGTGGCTGCCACCCACACAACCAACCAAGGCTGGGGACAAACTGCAACCGAGGTACGTGCCCTTAGTGGGAACCGAACCCGGGTCTCTCTGGACCACAGGCTGACTCTCTAACCGCTGAGCCAAACCGGCCAGGGTGGTTTTTTCCTCTATTACTATTTTTAAAAATTGAAGTAACGTTGGTTAATAACATTATATGAGTTTCACAACATTATCATTTGCTATCTGTATACTATGTCACGTGCTCACTACCAAAGGATTAGTTTCCATCTGACCCCTTTTATTCCCCTCGTCTGCCCCTCCTCCCCTCTGGTAACCACCAATCTGTGGTCTGTAAGTTTGTTTTTGTTTCGCTATATTTTTTCATTTGTCTCTCTTTTGTTTTCTATTTCACATATGAGTGAAATCAGATAGTGTTTGTCCTTTTCCGTCTGACTTACTTCACTTAGCATAATACCCTCAAGGTCCCTCTGCGTTGTCGCAAGTGGCAACGTTTCATCTTTATTTTATGGCTGAGTAACCCTGTGTTGAAGCATTATCTACAATAGCTAAGATATGGGAGCAATCTAAGTGTCCATCCACGCATGAACGAACAAAGATGTGGTGGATGTATACGCAAAGGAGGCAGGTTCTTCGGAGGGGGTGATTGCCGACTTTTCTTTGAAATTGCATTCCTAACGTGGAAACTGGAAATTCACACGCCTCACACCGCAATCATTGTCTTCGTTCCTCTCCAGCCATCCGTGTGGCACCACCGTCTGCAGCAGGGCTAACAGCACTGGACTTGTCCCCTCTTCGTCCTGGACGTCTGTGCTCCCTCCCTCCCCATTCCCTGACCCCGTCGTGGAGTTCTGAGGACCCTCTCTGAGCTCCAGCTAGAAGCACCCCTTGCAGGCTGCTCCCTGCCGCCGGGGCCACGCCTGCTCTGTTGCTTACCAGAGCTCCCCACTTCTCTTCACCCTCTCCCACTGCTCCCAAGCTTGGTAGGTCAGCCCTGTCCGGGGCTGGCACTCTCCGAGCCTCCCCAGTGCACCCACTGAATCCTGTTGATGGATTACTTCCAGGTGCAGCAGTGTGACGGGCAGAAGCTAGTTATTCAGCCACGTGGGGACCGTGGACGTGTAAAAAGCTCAGTCATTGCCCCGACCTGCCTGCCCGCAGAACCCACTGCACATCTCGGAGAGAATTCCCTCTGATCAGAAGTCTAGTGCTCATTTGATGGGAGAGTCATGGAGGCTGTGTGGGAGAGAAGAATTAGACTGAAAAAACACCCGCTCAGGGGACCAGAGGAAGTTCAAAGACCGGTTGGGTCCCAGGAGCTTGTGTTGCAGGCAGGAAGGAGCTGCTTCCGAAGAGGCGAGGGATTCTGTGAAAGCACGTGAGCCATTGCTTCTGGGATGACCGGCACCTTTGAAGGTTTGCATGTGGTACCCAGGTGAACAGTTTGGAGTCGAATTTAAAGCCATATATACTTATAACCTTCTACTCTTGAAATAAAAATGTAACAGTGTATGCCTTTGAATGTGGTTCTGTCGGCTCCATGATTCAGGGTGGCTCACAGCTGGATTCTTAACCGACCAGGTTGTGGAGACCTCTAGTGTCATCGCACAGGGGTGTGTGTGTGTGTGTGTGTGTGTGTGTGTGTGTAGGGGGTTGGTTTAGGGAGAAATGGGGGCGTCCCTGAATGCTTGCTAATCCTCTGTTGGTCTGGGGTCATTCAGCCTCTTTGAGGGTTCAAGACAGAGCGTGGATCAAAATTATGACCTTGGGAGAAGAAGATAAAGAAAAAATGGGAGTGTTACTCAGCAACGAATGAACTCTCAAGCCACAAAAAGTCACGGGGGACCCAGAAATGTCTGTTACTCCGTGAAAGAAGCCGATCTGAAAAGGCTGCACGCTGCGTGATTCCAACTACATGACATTCTGGAAGAGGAAGAACCATGGGCACAGTGAGCACGTCAGCAGTTGCTAGGGGTTGTCCAGGGGCAGGGAGGGATCAACAGGTGGAGCACAGAAGATTTTTAGGGCAGTGAAAATACCCCGATGATACGGAGCATTTTATACATGCTGGACACATCGTTACATAGTTGTCAAAACCCACAGAATGTACAACACCAAGCGTGAACCTTAATGTAAACTGCAATTTAGTTGATAACAACGTATGCCTTGGCCGGTGTGGCTCGGTTGGTTGAGCGTCATCCCGTGCACCAGAAGGTTGCCAGTTCAATCCCCTGTCAGGGCACATGCCCAGGTTTTGGGTTTGATGCTGGTTGGAGTGCATACAGGAGGCAACTGGTGGATGTTTCTCTCTCTTCCTCTCCCTTCTGCTCTCTCTCTCTAAAAAGAAAAAAATCAATTAAAGTGTATCAATATTGGTTCATCAACATTGCTGCTATTGTAACCAATGCACTGCACTAATGCAAGGTATTAATAACAGGGAAACTGTGAGGGGGGGCATGAGGGAACTACCTATCCTTTATGTTCAATGTAGATCTAAAACTATTCTAAAAAATAAGTCTATTAATTAAAAAGCGAGAAAGGAAGAATGAAGCCTGTTTGTCTCATCTTCCAACAAAAGGCTTGAGCTGTAACTGTGTGAGGGAGGGAGGTGTCGTGGGGACGGCTGAGGCACGGCTCCGTCACGCGTGGAGTCTGTCACACGGCACACGCTAGCTCCTGGCAGCCAGGCTCCGAACAGCCTGCTTCCCTCCCCACCCGCCACCCATCCTGCTCTCTCACGAAGGCTTGGGTACTGTGGGTCGTGACGGGAGCTTCTCCCTGCGGCAAATGTTCCCCTGGGGAATGTCAGGTGTGATCTCCCTCGTCTGCAGAGTATCTGAGCTGCCTCGATCGTGTGACAAATGTTTTCGCGCACGAGAATGATCCAAAACCTTGGCAGAGGCTGGGTGAGGAGGCAGACAGAAAGGTGTTCCCAAGTCCCCCAGGGTCGGGTGGACACAGGAGCGTGCTCACCTCCTCGACACAGCAGCCCTGGAGGCCGGTCTCCCCGCGGATCAGGCCTGAACTGACTGCTAACGACCACGAGATGACTCACAGAGGGGGTGCTCCAGACAACGAGATGAGGAAGAAATGACAGCAGCAACCTCTGCCACGCTTCCCCTGAGCCAGGCACCGGACGAAGCACTCCATAAACATAAACCTTGTTTAATCCGACGGCAGCAGAGGTAGCTCTGCCATGAACCCACTCTACAGGTGGGAAAACGGATCCAGAAAGGCTCAGTCACTGGGTCAGATCGCTGGCCGGTAAGAAGCAGAACAGAATTCAGATCCAGCCTTCCTGCTCAGGGGACTCTGGAAGGAGGTGATGCATCAAAACACCTACGCACCTGCCCGGCCTGCAACCTGAACACGTGTCTTTCCTCTGCTCCACAGTCTTTGCTGTTGTTGTGGACTGGATGTTTTCTGTCCTCAGACCCATACGCTGAAGCCCTCACCCACAGGGTGGCTGTATTTGGGGTTGGACACTCTGGGAAACAAGCCTAAAAGAGGTCATAAAGGTGAGACCTTAATCCTATGAGGTCAGTGTCCTTCTAAAAAGACACCAGAGAGCTGTCTCTGTCTTTGTTTCTCTTTCCTCACGAAATGCACGAGGAGAGGCCGAGCGAGAACACGGTGAGAAGGCAGCCGTCTGCAAACCAGGAGGACAGTCTCACCAGAAATGGGGTCGGCTGGCACCTTGACCTGTGAGAAATGAATGTCCTGTTTGTCTGTAGTGGATTTTTGTTATAGCAGCATGAGCAGACTGATACAGCTGTCCCCCTCAGAGTCCGCACCAGTGCATAATCGAAGACCCTCAAAGTGCACCCCCTTCCTTTCCAGCTTTCGCTCACCCTCCTACTCAGAGCTCTGCTTCCAAACACAAACTCTGCACTGCTGGTAAACAGGGCTCCGATGTGTCCAAACTGTGGCCTGGCCTGCACTTGTCCTGGGGACCATCAGTGATCTCCCACCCCAGGGCCACTGCTCCTAGCTTCACAGGTTAAAATCCTGTCCCCCTTGTACGGACCTGTGGGAAGACTGCTTTGTCCACAGACTTTCTGGTCCTCAGCCAGACCCATCCCTCTGCCCCTGATGCTGCAGGAGGTCTGGGCTTCACAATGCCATGTGTAGGGGAATGCATAGTGCCCCAAATTCATGTCCACTCAGAACTTCAGAATGTGACCTTATGGAGACAGGGTCTTTGACATGAGAGCATCCCAGACTTCGGGGGGTCCCTGAATTGTGCTTATAAGAAGAGGAAGGATCACAGAGACAGAAGGAAGAAGCCACATGAAGACAGAGGCAGAGACTGGAGTGATGCAGCCACGAGCCAAGGCCAACTGTCCCCCGAGGCTTAGGAGAAAGGACGACCTTGTAGACAACTTGAGTTTAGCGTCCTGGCTTCCAGACTGCGAGAGAAGACATTGCTGGGGTTCTCAGCCACCTTGTCTGTGCGATTTCTTACGGCAGCCCCAGGACACCAACACCCACGCCTGCAGGTGCCGCATTTCACACCTGCCCTTCAGGACAGCTGCCTCCTTCTAGCTAGCACGGTCCTCTCCAGCATCTCAACACCCAATGAGCTTGCAAACAGTGCTGGGTCACGGATGTCCCCGGGGCTGCTGTCTGTCACTCCTGCTGCTGCCCAGAGGTCTGGGCTGGGCCGTGTTTCTCAGCACAGACCGCGTACCTGCCAGGCTCCGGGGATGTGCGGATTTCCGGCAGACGTCAATGCTGAAATTCCCAACCAGCACCCCAGTTTCTCCATCTGCTTTTTATGACTTGTGTCTTAGAAATGCTCTCAGGATTCTCATAAAATCGTTCTTCCAGGCACCTTTAATAATTTCCTCTAGAAACTCACTATATGTTTCGTAGCTCATCGCAGCCTCGGCCCTGGAGGGGATATGTGATTCTGAGCACAGTTTGGGGCTGTCCTATGGCCCTACTGCCTCAGAACCCACAGACTCATATCCACCCCCTTTAGAGCAGGTGTTTTAGTAAAACCAGAGGGGCAAAGGAGGCGCCCCTTTAGACCACAGAGCGCCCCCGGGGCAGCGATTTCCTGAGTCATTGATTGTCTCTGGGACAGCCCGAGGGCACTGACAGAGGCTGAGACCCAGCATGGACCTGTGGTGAAAACAATGTCATCGTTGTTACCATGACCCTATAGGCACCCAAGAGTGAGGAAGACCAGGAAAACTTAGGTTACGAGCCAGATCTGATCATTATAGAAACGCTCAAAACACCCTTAAAAGGTTTTAGACGAGCACGTGCAGGCCGAGGGGAACCCCCCCCCATAAGGAAACCGCTGGAGTCCCATAATTAGCAGGCATCTGCGCCTGAACCCCCGGGAAAGACGGTGCCGGGAACTGCGTTGCCTCAGTGCACGGGGTTCTCACCATTGTTACATTTTGCTTATATGTCGCTAACACAGGTACCGTGTGCGTGAGTCAGCATGCACTATTAACAGAGACAAACAGTCTGGAGCCTTGCTGAATGCTCGCAGTAGAGAGTAGAAAGGTGAACACAAGAATGTGGAGAAAGTTCATTTTCCTGCGAGAGGAGGTGGTGTCTGGCAGCCGTGGAATCTCCACGGGGCACGTCCAAGAGGACGTGAGTGTGCTGGTCGGCCAGGGCCTCCCCCAACACATGAACGTATTTCTTTGGGAACTTGCGCTGGATTTTAATGGACACAGTCATGCTGGGAACAAAACAGAGAAGGTGGTGCCTGTCGCCCATGGGAATCTGATCCTGCTGACTTTTGAAAGCACAAGGGGATTAGCCTCCAAAGAAAGTCAGCCTGGGAGTCTCCGAAATGGAATTAGAAAAACTGGTAGAAGAACTCTGGGGAATATTCATTGAAGTTACCAGTTTGGGCCTGGTCATGGAAAGGTCAGAAATGTTTTCCTCGAGGTCATGAGGCCATCCGCAGTGACTTTAATTAAGAATCATGGGGTTGGATGACCTCTGCCCTCCTTCCTGTGTCATTAGGATCCACGTAGAGAGACCTCTTCTTTCCGGTCAGGGACAGAAATCTCACGTGATTACGGCCTGGCTTTCACATTTCTCCAGAGAGGAGAAGACGAGAGGATGGATCTATATTGTTCAAGGCTCTGACTCCTGCGGTCTTGGCCCAGCCAGTGCCTACTGATCCCTTAATGAGGGTGCTCACGGATTTCTAGTTTTCCTCCCGAGTCCTGTAGGAATTTAGACAAATGCTGTTCATCAAAGTGCTTGCCGTTTTTGCTTTGAGGAACGGTGAATAAATGAAGATTCAACAGAGTTGTGGCCCAATTCCAGTAACTAGTTGTGGAATATGCAGTTTCTTTTTGATCTTTTTGATCCAGTACAGAATGTTCACTTTAATTTGCACAGCTTTTATTAACACAACACAATTCTTTCTACCTCCTCATTTGGTTGGCATATGTCCTGTCATGTGACCAATGTACCTGCAGATTGTAAAAATGACCACACTCTCCACATTGGGATCTTTGCAATATGACTTTGTACCACCAGTAAAAGGTAGTGTCTGCTCCCAGCCCTTGAATCTGGGCTGGCTGGTGACATGCTTTGGCTAGAAGAATGTGGCAGAAGAGAAGGTGCCTGTTCTCTTGCCCTTTAGGAACCTGCTCAGGGACCATGTGCGTAAGCCCAGGCTGGCCCGGGGAGGAGGAAAGACTGTGGGGAGCAGAGACAAGTGCGCTCAGCAGCCTCAGCGAACTGGATAGCTGACCTAGATGCACGTGTGAATCCACCAGGACTAGAAACATCATCTAGAGGAGCATCACTCAGATCGCCAGCTTACTGAAATGTTGCTTTCAGATGGGTTGTTATAAAAAGTGCTTAAGAGGGATTCTTCTGTTCATCTATCAAGAATATCTTAACACAAAATCTATGGGACACAGCGAAAGCAGTCCTGAGGGGGAAGTTGATAGCACTACAGGCCTATTTCAAGAAACAAGAAAAATTCCTAATTGACTGTCTAACCCTCCAACTTAAAGAATTAGAAAGTAAATGAAAAGAAAAACCCAGAGCTAGTAGGAGGAAGGAAATAGTAAAGGTCAGAGCAGAAATAAATGGCATAGAGACTAAAAAAACAATTCAAAAGATCAATGAAACAAAAAGATGGTTCTTTGAAAAGATAAACAAGATCAATAGACCTTTAGCCAGACTCACCAAAAAACAACAAGAGAGAAACCAAATAAATAAAATCAGAATCAAAGAGGAGAAGTAACAACTGACACCACAGGAATACAAAGGATAATCTAAACATACTATGAACAATTATACGCCAACAAATTGAATGATCTAGGAGAAATGGACAAATTTCTAGAAACACACAGCATCCCAAAACTAAACCAGGAAGAGACAGAAAACATGAACAGACCAATAACAACAAAGGAAATTGAAGATGTAATTAAGAAACTCTCAGCAAACAAAAGCCCAGGCCCAGATGGCTTCACAGGGGAGTTTTACTGAACATTCAAAGAAGATCTAATATCCATTCACCTCAAACTATTCCAAAAAATCCAAGAAGACAGAACAGCAACTCAGATGCAGCAATAAACTAAAAAAATTATTCATCATGACCAAGTGGGTTTCATCCCAGGCATGCAAGAATGGTACAATATTCGCAATCAATAAATGTGATACACTACATAAACAAAAGAAAAGATAAAAACCATATGATCATGTCAATAGATGCTGAAAAAACCTTTGACAAAATTCAGCACCCATTTCGGATAAAAACGCTCAGCAATGTGACAATAGAGGAATCATATCTCCACATAATAAGGGCCAAAATGAAAAGCCTACAGGCAACATCATTCTCAGTGGGCAAAAACTAAAAGCATTCCACTTAAGAACAGAACAAGACAGGGATGCCCACTTTCACCACTCTTATTTAACATAGTACTGGAAGTCTTAGCCACAGCAATTAGACATGAAGAAAAAATAAAAGGTATCCAAATTGGAAAGTAGGAAGTGAAACTGTCGTTATTCACAGATGACATGATATTGTACATAGAAAACCCTAAAGACTCCATCAAAAATCTATTAGACTTAATAAGTGAATTTGGCAAAGTAATAGGATACAAAATTAATGTCAAGAAATCGATGGCATTCTTATATACAAATGATGAAATCACAGAAAGAGAAACTAAAAAAAAAAAAAAAAAAAAAAAAAAAATCCCATTTACCATCGCAGCAAAAAAATTAAGATACCTAGGAATAAACTTAACCAAAGAAGTAAAGGACCTCTTCACAGAAAGCTACAGGTCATTGAAAAAAGACATAGAAGAAGATATAAAAAAGTGAAGGTATATACCTTGTTTGTGGATCAGAAGAATTAACATCATTAAAATGTCCATAGACCCAAAGAAATCTATAGATTCAATGCAATCCCCATCAAAATGCCAATGACATACTCCACAGAACTAGAACAAACACTCCAAAAGTTTATATAAAACCAAAAAAGACCCCGAATAGCCACAGTAATCTTGAAAAAGTAGGAGGGATCACATTACCAGATTTAAGGTTATACTACAAAGCCACTGTAATCAAAACAGCCTGGTACTGACCCAAGGACAGGCAGATAGATCAATGGAACAGAACAGAGAACCCAGAAATTGACCCAAGACAATATGCTCAATTAATATTTGACAAAGGTGGCAAGAGCATACAGTGGAGTCAAGACAGTCTCTTCAATAAATGGTGATGGAAAAATTGGACAGCTACTTGCAAAAAAAATGAAGTTAGAACACCAACTTACATCATACATGAGAATAAACTCAAAATGGATAAAAGACTTAAATGTAACTCATGAATCCATAAAAATTCTAAAAGAAAATGCAGGCAACAAAATCTCAGACATCATACGCAGCAGAATTTTCACTGATACAACACCTAAGGCAAGAGAAACAAAGAAAAAAACGAACACATGGGACTACATCAAACTACATGCACAACAAAAGAAACAACTATCAAAACGGAAAGGGATCCCACTATATAGGAGACCATAATCGCCAATGATGCATCAGATAGGGGTTAATTTCCAAAATATATAGAGTGTTCATACAACTCAACAAAAGGAAGACAAAGAACCCAATTATAAAATGGGCAGAGGACCTAAATAGACACCTCTCCAAAAAGGACATACGAATGGCTAAGAGGCATATGAAGAAATGCTCAACATCACTAATCATCAGAGAGATGCAAATTAAAACAACAGTGAGGTATCACCTCACACCTGTCAGAATGGCCACCATCAACAAATCATCAAACAACAAGTGTTGGCGAGGGTGTGGAGAAAGGGGACTCTAGTGCACTGCTGGTCGGAATGCAGACTGGTGCAGCCACTATGGAAAACAAGATGGTGTTACCTCAAAAAATTAAAAATTGAACTTCCATTTGACCCAGTGATCCCACTTCTAGGAATATACCCTAAGAAGCCTGAAACACCAATCAGAAAGAATATATGTACCCCTATGTTTATAGCAGCACTATTTACAATAGCAAAGATCTAGAAACAACCCAAGTGTCCATCAGTAGATGAGTGGATAAAAAAGCTGTGGTGCATGTACACAATGGAATACTATGCAGCTGTAAGAAAGAAAGCTCTCTTATCCTTTGAGATGGCATGGAAGGACCTGGAGAATATTATGCTAAGTGAAACAAGCCAAGCAGAGAAAGACAAATATCACACAATCTCACTTATTTGTGGAATATAGTGCACAAAACAAACTGATGAGCAAAATTAACCCAGAGACATCGAGGTGGGGTACAGACTGGCAGGCCTCAGAGGAGGAGGGTTAGGGGGGAGGAGATAAACCACAGAACTTACATGCATGTATGCATGATCAATGGACATAGACAACAAAGCTGGGGATGGGGTGGGGGGAGGGGGAAGAGGGTGTCAATAGGGGAAAAATGAGAAACATCTATAACAAAAACAAATTAATAATAAAAAAAGAATACCTTAAAGAAAAAAAAAATGACCTTCATTGCAGAGTTATCAAAATGATTAGAGCTTCATCTGGAAGCTTTATCATTTTGTTATAACCCAGTAATTCTCCATCTGCTAGAAGAAGGAACCTCTCCTGGGTTCCTTGAACCCGAGTTGTTTTTGCAAAAATTCTTGAAGAGGAAGGTATGCATCAGCCATGACCATAAGGGTATTGACCATAAGCTTAACTATTCAGGAGATGCCAGACAGGGCAATGAGACATTCAAGGCTAGGGTCTAGTAAATGTTAAGAAATATAAAATAAACAACTTGTACAGCTACTAACTGCTGATATCTGCTTCTGTACACGTAGCTTGCTTGCTCTGCTAACCTCTTGAGTAACCCCTGCCCTATATAAGCAACCCTCCCCCTGAGCTCGGGGCTGCAGTTCTCCTCTGTGTAGGTTGGCTGCAGTCCCTGCGCAGGTAATAAAGCTCCTAATATTCAAAATTACTTTGTGTCTGAGTGAGGTTGATTCTCCTGGGTTACAACAATTTCACTACTCTCAAGAAAATCATGATAAACAGGTACATCAACCTTAGCACACTGAGTACACATCCAGTTCCAGCCTCTTCCTCCCCAGTCACCTCCCTCTTGTGTTCGAGTCTTCCTTATAGCTAAGCATGACCATGGGACACAAGAGGAAGTCAAGGAGTTCTTTCCTGAAAAAACGGACATATATTTTTTGCACTTCTTTTTCTCTTCTTCCTACCAGAAATTCAGGGCACTTTTACACCCTGATATGGACTGAATTGTGTCTCCCCATGATTCATATGTCAAAATTCTAACCCCAGATGTGACTGTATTTGGAGCTAGGGATTTTAGGAGGTAGTTGCGGTTACACGAGTCACAGGAGTGGGCTCCTAATTTCATAGGATTACTGGCCTTATAAGAAGAAGAAGAGAGACCTGGCTCTGTGAGTACTCACCGAGGAAAGGCCCTGAGAACACATAGCAAAAAGGAGGCTGTCGGTAAGCTAGGGAGAGTCCTCTCCGGAACCCAACCACTTGGTGCCCTGATCTCAGACTCCCAGCTTCCAGAGACATGAGGAAATGAGTCTCTGTTGAAGCCCCCAGCCTCTGGCCTTATATATGACAGCTGAAGCAGACAAAGGCATCCCCAGAGAGGACCAGGTTGAGATGGAAGGTCAACCTGCTGAGATGGCAGCATGGATGGCTGAATTAATGCCAATCGCTCCTCCCTCCTTTCAGATGATGTGAGAAAAGCATACCCCTCTCCATGGTTTAGTCCACTCTCCATAAGCTTCTCTGTTATTTGCAGCCCAAAGCATTCCTCAGCGATCGGTAGGTGTAACTCTCCTCTGGCTCAGAAGGGTGGGGTCTTGAGCACCTTGGGACACGTATCCATGGTCTGTGGTCTGAGTGGGAGACAAACAGCTCTGAACCTGCATAGCACTGGTGACATCTCAAAGGCCACCCAAGTCCAGGTGTGTGAGCGTGAGTGCGGGAAGGGCTGGCGGTCAATACGGGTGGGGAAGGACCGTTTTGAGGTTCCTGGGAGCGTGTCATAAAGTGCGGTCTAGTCTCAACTGTGACCAGTGTAGTCTTTCCCCCGCTGGCAACTGCATTTGAAATCTGTCCCCTCTGTGGCTTCTTGGGTTGCGATCCCTTGAATTGTGACTGGCAGGCATGCCTCCTTCAGCTTTGCCCGCCTCGGGGAGAAGATCTCAGTTCCTGAGATGCTCTCATCAAAGGCCGATGGAGGGAAATGGGGAAGCGCGGGGGTGGGGGTGGGGGTGGGGGTGGGGGGTGCTGCAGCTCGTCAGCCCTTTAATGCCCATGAACCTGGAAACCAGGAATCAGCCTTGATTTGTGCCCTCTTCCCGCCAGGCAGCATCACCGAATACTTTACACACATTCTCTCATTTAGTTCTCAAAGGGGCCCTCTGCTCCAGGCACAGCTATTGTCCCCACGTCAGAGATGAGGAACCGGAGGTTTAGAGAAATCAAGCACCTCGCCCCAGACGGTGGGACCAAGCTGGCCATCAGGAGTGAGTCGTCCGGCAGCTTCTCGCTGCACATGACGACATCGAGGGACTTAGAACCAGTGTGGGTTTCTGACACCCGTAGGTGACGACATGTGACGAAGGGGACTGTGGCTCTAGCATCTTTGAAATGCAAGGGTAATATTTTACTGGAGAACGTCATTCCCCCCTCCCCTTGGCAAGCATTTGGAGAGAACTTTGTAAACAGGCGGAAAGGGTAAAGCTAATCAAATCAAATCGCCCCCGTCCCCTCCAAGGATTGCCCTGGTGTTTGCTAATGTGAATCCTTTCTGTTCAAAGCTTAATACCTCATCCAAGGCTGCACAATTACATTTCCATTACTTCCCACTGTTTATCGCAGTTGGATTGCAAAAGCCAATTTACGTTGTGATTTCTCCTTTGCTAGATCTTTCCTGTCTATTTTTAGATTTGCCTCACAATCCAACTGGGTGCCTCATCACTCAGTGTTGGCTTCATGGTGCTGTTGGAACATTCTGAGGGGACCTTGTCCTCGGCCACATGCGCCCTCTGGACCAGCCGCGAGGTCACAGGAGGATGCTGTCCTTGAATACACCTCTAGTCTGTTTTCATGCCTCCAGGGCAGATCTGATGAACCTTACATTAAAAAAAGAAAAAAAAATAATGAAACATTTCCTTGTATATTCTAAAAGGAAGAAAAACGATAATGTTACTCTCCAGTGCCTTGGATCTGGGGCTTGTGAATCCAGACTCAGGCACGAGCATCACCTGCTTGTCCTCGGTCGCCGTCCTCGTGGTCCATACCGGAGAGTCCTGGGCACTGAGCTGGAGGCACGGTTGCTAAGGCTCTGGGTGGGGGATGGGGAACAAACACACTGTCCTCTGACGAGAAGAAAGAAAGGTTTTGAAATATCTTTGCAATTGGGCAGGCAGCCTGGGCCAGCGATATTTTACTTGGCATAAACTACTAATAAAAGAACCAGGGCACGTAAAAGAACACCCGATTCCAGAAGGGCTTCGGCCATAGCTGCGTAATGTCTGAAGAGGCTTTTCCTTGACGGGAGGTCTTATCGCCCACCTTCGGAGTTTGTTCTCCAAGGTGACGGGCCGGTAAATGGGCCCATCAGTATTGCTTTTCAAACTGGTGGCATACATGGACTTTTTTTTCAGTCTGCTTTGAAAATGTCCCTATTTCTTCCCACGGTCTTTTCCGCATATGAATTGGGCAGGGACTTTGGATCGATGCAAGGACGTGGCTTTACCCCTCAGTGGCTGGGTCACGTGGCGTGTTTCAGTTGCCCGTGGATCCCCCGGCGCGCATCCTGCTGGGCCAGTGGGCTCCTCAGAGGTGAACAGATGACAGCAGGTGAAGAAACACTGCGGTCCGCGAGCCACGACGGAGGCGCCAGCTGCCACCCTGCCGTCAGCAGCAGCTCTGCGGTTGGTCGTCTCTGGTGTGAGCCTGGGTCTCCGGCGAAGCCCGCGGTCTCGGCGGGGTCTGGCTCTGCAGCTCAGCTCACACACTGGCTGGGCCACCAGCGGCCAGATCAATCACCAAGTTAATTATTTTTGTTTCCTTTGAGCTCAGTCCCCCTCTCCGTGTGTGCCCCTGTGGCCTTCTGTGAAAAGCACAATGGTCTCTCTGCCCATCTCTTTGAAGGGCGCAGTGTTCAACATTTGCCAGCAGCAAGACAAACCCTGATGAACATCGTGGGAAGAGCCCGGGTTCCGCAGCCCAGCCGGGAAGGGAGGGGAGACCAGAGGGTGTCAGCGGCCATGGCCGATCGAGCCTCTCCTGCCTGCTACGGGTCTCATGCCTGTTGTGACACTGACTCCTCACAGCAGGTGTAGCTAGCGCGGCATTTTGCATAAGGAACGTGGGTCCCTCAGGGTAAGTAGCTTCCCGCAGATTCCACAAGGCCACCAACACCCCTGCTCTACTGCTCTGCCTGCGCCCCTGTGTCTTCTTGGCCACGAGACATCCGTCCACTTCCATCGAGGGGCGTCTTCCTGTCGGGGTCACACGAGATGACGTGCACAGACGCATGTCTGTAAACTCCGAAGCGCTCCAGGACAGCTGGCTGCTTCCCACGTGGACATCTGCCCCATTTCAGGAGGCCCCGAGCCGCTTCTCTGAAGGTGCCGAGGCCCCACGGGGGGAGGGTGTCCTGTGGGGAAACCTGCCTGTTCCCTCAGGGTCACTAGGAGCCTTGCTATGGAAGGCCTGTCCACCCCATGTTGCTACCCCATTAAATCTGGACAAAGTCATTCATTTACCAGGATGAGAGGGCTTAATCCTGAGGAAGCGGGCAGCGTCCTAGGGTTAGAGAATTGTCATGGTTTAAGAGTTATCTCTAGAATGTTCCCAAATGTGTTGGCGGACAGCTCCTTCTGTCTGAAAGGCTGGCTCCTCGTGGCAAACAAAGTGATTCACTTATGCATCGAGAAGTGTTGGTTGTGAATGGGTGTCCGTGCAACCGAGGGGCTACCCCGTGAGTCCCCTCCCGCTCCCCATGTTCCCCAGCTGTGGGCTTCGCAGGCAGACACCCCAGAATGGAAAGCCACCACTTCCTGGGGACATGGGCTCTGGGGTCAAGACTGTGGTTAAAGCAGTAAGAGCTGCTGAGCCTGGGAGGCTCCCAAGTCCCAGGCTCACTGCTGAACACGCAACGGGCATCGTCTCATGGAATCCTGGCTGGAACCATGCCAGGGGGCTCCCAAGTCCCGGGCTCACTGCTGAACACGCAACGGGCATCGTCTCATGGAATCCTGGCTGGAACCATGCCAGGGGGGTGCTAGTTGCAGGGAACCAGAGGCCCAGGAGGTTAAGTAGGTTGCCCAAAGTATGCCAATGGGGGCTTTAAACGCAGGTTAGTCTGATTCCGGAGCCTCAGGCCTTACACATGTCCCCACTCAGCCCAGGCAAGGGCTGGTGCTTAATCTGCCGTTTGACAAGGAAGTTTATTGACGGAAATACATATCACCCTCCCAGACACCTGGAAGGCAGGAAATCATACATGTAGATGCAAATAAAGGGTAATCCATTCATTAGAAAACAAGCAAGTTTTATAGTTAAGTGCTTTGTTTTTGAAACTTTTTTTGGACAATACCTCACAGTAAGAAATATATTTTGCTTTGTGACTCAGTGGACCCACACACATATGTGTGCGCATGCATGTGTGTGGTGTACATGCATGTGTGGACCCAAACCAAAAGTTCCCTGGGACAGTTCTTTCTTTTCTACCATGTCCCCTACACAGAAATATTTTTCTGTTCCTTTTGACTCTATTTCATTATTTTTCAGTGCTAGTTAGGTTCATTTTATTTCTCAGTCTCTAGGCCATGACCCCTAGTCACAGACCTCGGTTAATGGGGCTATGTCTCTGGGGTGACTTCTGAGTCGGTCAGATCTTCTCCTTTTGGCTGGTTGATCTCGAGAAAATTCCTTTACCCCTCAGGCCTCATTTTCCTCCTCTAAGAAGTGGACATGGTAAAACAATACCACCTCAAAGAGTTGTTATAGCACCTGGGTGGAATGATACAGATGAGGTGTTGTCCAAAGACTGGTGACAGTAAGTGCCTAATTCATGTTGGTTTTCATTTCCTCATTACTACGAGTGACTTTTCAACACTATTTGTTTTGCTAAGGGAGGCATTCATACCTGCTGTTTAATAACCTTTTAAGAGATTAGGGCAGTGGGCAGCCGTAGGAGGAATGCAATCTGTCTGCGGGGGAGGTGGGGTTTGGGCAAGGGTCACATAACCCCCTTTTCTAGGGCTCAGAGGCAGCGATGGCTGAGATGAAGCAGGAAACAGCAAAACTAAAATTCAGACACGTTCACGAGACAGACAGGAGCTCGCAGAGAGAAGGTTAAATTATACGTGGTCTAAACTCTGCTTAAAAAAAGGTGGGGGAACGTAACAGCTTTCAGAAAACTTCCATCAAGATCATAGCACGAAACCACCGGGCTGGCCCGCTCAGGGGTGGATTCTGTCGTCAGGAAGACTAGCTCACGCGAGACGTTTCCCCGACGCCCGTGGGAAGATGGAAGGTCGCTCGATGGAAGTTTCCTGAGTTGCAGTTTGCACGGCGCAGGTGCTGCGGTGCCGGACACTGCACAGGAAAAGGCCACGGTGACCCTCCAGGAGGTCTCCCTTGTTCAGGAAAAGAGAATCTCCTTGGGATCACCACACGAAAGTCAGCCACAATGTCCCGGGGATTAAAAAAAAGAAAAGAAAGAAAATTATATAATTTTTGGGGTCATAAATAGTCTCTTGGAGCCAGTATGATTCCATTTTATAGACAAGGGAACTGAGGTGTGAGGGGATAAGGGATTTTCTGGAGGCACTAGGTTACAGCGTAGGCATCACATGTCTGGGATTTCTTCCGGTTTGATGTAATGTGATAAAATGTCCCTTGCATTTAAGATGTGGACAAATTCTAGGTTCTAGCGGCGACTGAGGCAGAGGGAGGACTTTTTAAGAATAACATGGCAGTGTTTCTCAATGGTTAGAGCACCGGCCCATGCGCAGAGGGGTCGCAGGTTTGATTCCTGGTCAAGGGCACGTACCTGGGTTGTAGGTTTGATCCCTGGCCTCAGTCAGGGCACGTGCAGGAGGCAACCAATCGATGTGTCTCTCTCACTCTGATGTTTCTCTTTCTCCCCCCCCGCCCCTTCCCTCTCACCCGCTCTAAAATCAATGGGAAATGTCCTTGGATGAGGATTAACAACGCAAAGAATAACACGGGAAAGAGCGGGAATCGGCTACGACGAGACAGGACTGCAAGTGGCCATTTTTATGGGGCCGGAAAGGGGGCTCTGTGTCTGACTTCACACAGGGCTGCAAAGAGATTTTTCCTCGTGTCTTTTTCATGGACCTGCTGGGAGGCGAAAAGGCGGAAGTGCTGCCAAGACCAATGAACAACAGTGATGTCATTTGTTTTTAGCTGGATCAGTGGCCTTTCTTTGCCCTTTTGGGGAGTTTGGGGTGTTGGAAACTAAGCAAAATTAAAGTGATCTGAACATGAATGGATCTATTCAGATGGATGGAGCCTGTGACCTCCAGGAGGGGCAAAGTGCTGGCTATTTTGGAGTCCACGGTAGCAGGTTCAAGGCCAGTAGCCCGGCCTGAGGAGCTATGGACAGAACAAGCTTCCTTTCATTTGGAAGAATTGGGTCTGTTTCAGATTTAGTTCTTCCCTGTATGAAGCGAAGTGCTTGAATGAGATGGTCTCTGAGGTCTGTCCTGGTTCTAATTCCAAGACTTAAGGTGGTCAAAGTAGGACCCGCCCCAGACCCCATCCCACACCTGCCTCAGTCAGGTCTCCTTGGAGACCACCTGCCCTCAAGTGACTTTCACTACCTCACACCGAGTCCTTAGGTATTTGTCTGAATGGTTGCAGCTGGCAATCAGGTGGCCTCTCTGGATCCTCCTCTGTGCGTGTTTGCAGCTACGAGGTGTGGGTTATAAAGAGTGAAATAAAGGAGATTCCTCGTGTACCCATGGTGATCTGTAAAACCCACCCTTGAGATTCAACGGTCAAGAGACCATAACGTTTCAGAGTCAATAATTTATATGGTTGCATTTCCTTAATTCAGAATCATAACAATAAAAACAAGATGGCGACACAATTGACTTGTCACCAGCAGACATTTCTCTGCCTGTTTTTCCCCTTACTGGTCTATCATCCACAGCAGAGGTTGCCAGTGCTGGGTATCTGCTCTCCGCCTCCCTGAGAGGGGAGGCCGCAGAGAAAGTGGGTGGAGATGAGATGAGAGAGGAGAATACTGTTCTTGCTTCATCCTGCCTTGGAACTCAGTTGAAGAAGGATGTGATGTGTGGAGCTGTGGCTGCCTTCTTACCCCCAAGAGGAGAAGGCCAAGAGAAACAAAGGCGAATGAGCCCATCAGAGCACTGAAAATCTAGAGCCGCTGAACTGGCCTAATCACCTTTGGATTTTTTTTTTTTTGGATGCTATTATTTCAACCAAATTTTTGAAAAACAAAACTGTGGACTTTTTGTATGTGCGACTTGTTAACAGTCTCCCCAAATTCAAGTCACTTATCAGCCATTTACTCACTTATAGTTCAGAGCTTCCTAATTGACCACCAAGAGCAAACTCTTATGAAATAACTACTCGATACTGGGAACTGTGCTAAGGGCTCCTTGTTTGATCATCTAATAGCAGAACAGTCCCATCAAGTGCATCTGCTGTTTTAAAGCTGAAGAAACAGAAGTCTGGAGATGGAAGTAACTGGCCTTTGACCAGGTGGTTGAGGCAGGATTTGAGCCTGTTTTCCAAACCACTTACTTTTTGTTTGTGGTCCAGGCAGGTAGCCATCCACATGGGTCTGGAGAGGCCCAGAAGAGGCTCTGTCTCTGCCTGGAATCCCTTTCCCCACTGGCCTCATGTCCCATGAGTCTCACCCTTGGTATCTCCTTAAGGAGACTTTTGGGGACCTGTGCACCTAAATGTGGCTAAATAATGATGATGCCCCAGGAGAAATAAAACAGCCATCCATACAAAACCCTGTACACAGATGTTCAGAGCAGTATTATTCACAATAGCTAAAAGGTGATGACCCAGATGTCCATCAACTAACGAATGAGTGAATGAATAAAACCTGGTCCATCCACACAATGGAGAATTATCTGGCCATCAAAAGGAATAAAGTACAGAGAATCCTACAATGTAGGTGGCCCTTGAAAACACACTCAGTGACAGAAGCCAGACAGTCCAGTCCACATAATGTATGATTCTATTCATATGAAATATCCAGAACAGGCAAGTCTCTCATGACGTACAGCAGGTTACTGGTGGCTTTGGGCGGGGCTGGCAAGAGGAGATGACAGCTCAGGGTATGACTTTCTTTTTGGGGAGATAAAAATGTGAGGTCTACAGTCGACTCCAGTGTTGGTTGGATGTACCAAAGAATATACTAAAAACCAAGGAACTGTACACTTCATGTGAGCAAATGGTGCGGTATGTGAATTATATCCTAATGAAACTGTTAAAACATCATGGTGCTTCTAGGAGGGGAAGCATGTCAGCCATCCATCCATCACAGGTGGCTCAGGGCCCAGCAACTTTGAGGGGGAAGGACGAGAAGAAGAAAAAGAGGGGAGTCGGGAGAAGCTGGAAGCAGGGAGACATGTCAGCCCAGTGTGACATGGGTCTTGGCAGTGACAGATTTTCTACTCTCCTCTTTTCTCACCGAACTCTACTCAGCTTCCCCTGAACTCTTTAAAATGCAGTTTTTAGCAAGAAAGGCACCCAAAAACCTTTATCTATTAAACCTTGAACTCCTTGCCCCTAGGATAGCACCAAGACAAATCCGTCCTAGGCTCTGGTAAGAACAGGCTCATTACGTAGCGATAATTCTCAGTTCAAGTCTAGAAGAAACTGGAAATGGAGCCTTTACCACGAGCGGAAGGCAGACACAGCTGGAACACAGTGTGTCCATTTTGCTGGAGTAGAGACTTCCTCAGGGCCATGTGGGCAGGGCCACTTGGGCAGGACCACCCGGGTAGGGCTACCTGGGCAGAGCATGAGCTGCCCACTTATTCCACGCCGGACGGTGGGCAGGCACGTCAGAGTGTGGGAAACCCTCATCAGGGGAGAAAGACCATGAAGAAATCCACTTCAATAAAATGGGGACCAAACTTCAGGCTCAACAGTGAGGAAAAAAGGTATCATTGTTGGGACTTCATCTTGAAAACTGAAACAAAAACTATGAAATAAGTTTATATTATCGTCCCTCGAACATGCTTTTGGTTATAGTACAGTGAGGCATGAGTTCTGGAGAGAAAACACAGGAATTCAGTACTTATTTTCATCCAGCAGATTTTCCTGGCGACACTCAATGTCAATACAATCAGATGGCTTTTATTTTATGCACTGAGCTTATCAGGAAGGTCATAAAGAGGGTCAGTTCTCCAAAAATACGCAGGGGCTTTGTTTCCCCAAGGCCTCTGATAACCTTCCGATGCTCACGTCCTTCTCTTTGAAGGCACGTCCTGCTTGCCATGTCCCCGTCACTGCCTCCTCTCCGGTTGGCACGGACTCCTCTCCGCCAGGTCATCGTCCGTCAACAACTTCCCCTGAGACGGAGGATGTCCCCAGCTTGATCTCTGTCAATGACTTCATGAAACCCTACATCTGTGGCAAGATTCCACCTTTCACTTTGTAATGCACTTGCCGTGGATTATGAAGGACCACGCGACTCAGGGAGACAGGCCCCCAGAGGACTGAGTGCCTTGGCTGAGGGTTGATGGGGGATGGGGAAGAGAGATGTTGGTGATGAAGGGAGGGAAAGCTATGTTTAAGGGAGAATCGGTTATTAAAAGTAGCCAGTTCTTTGGTGAGTACTCTTGTTATGGCAACTACTTCCTGCTAACCTTCCGGCTTCTGAGACTCGGATAGCCAGGATCTCTTCTGTATGCTCGGGGTATTCACACTTGACCCATTTGGCCTCAAGCTCCTGGGTGTTTGAATCATAGTACACCTCATTTTCTTGAGTAATCTTTCAAGCCATTCCAATTTTCTGCTTCATATGTTGTCTGAAGTTTGATAACAAGTGAACATTGTTTGAGTATCCACAGCATCAAAAAGTCAAAGACAATTAGGATTCTGCAGAGGCCCCGCCCCCACGGTTCCTCCTGAACACCTTCTGGAGAATTCCATCTGAGGCCCCGCCCCCGAGGTTCCTCCTGAACACCTTCTGGAGAACTCCGTCCTACCGACACTCAGAGCAGCATTTTGGGGCGAGCTGGCTGGTGGTCCCCTCAACCCGCCATCAGAGGCAGAGCCCCGGAGGCTCGTCTCCACCTTGGCTTTCTAGCTCTTGGTTTCTCTGCACCCTGAAGTGGGGCCTCACGCCCTCGCCCTCATCCACAGGGCTGTGGCCAGGACAAAGGATAACATGGAACAACCTTCATTGATTCAGCATTTTCTTTCTCTTTTTTTTTCAGATAGAATGGGAGGGAGAAAGAGTGAAACATTGACGTGAGAGACACATCAACTGGTGGCCTCCTGCATGGCCCAACCAGGGCTGGGACGAACCGCAACCGAGGTACATGCCCTCGACCGGAACCAAACCCGCGACTCTCTGGTCCACAGGCCCACGCTCTAACCACTGAGCCAAACCGGCCAGGGCAGCATTTTATTTCTTAAAGTTCCTTCAACATAAATCATTTCAAAATCATTCTTCCTGGCCACTGTTTGTGGTGAATATGGAAGAGATAATCCCACAAAAGGGTTAATGAAATAGCAGCTACAAAGATGGCGCTCCGAGAGGGTCCCCGCATCAAGGGTCCCCGCATCAAGGGTCCCCGCATCAAGGGTCCCCGCATCAAGGCTCGCCCTTCGCTGGAGGGACGCTGCTTGCAAACCAGGGGCTGGTGAGCGGCCGAGTCCACACCGCCTTCTCGGCTCTTTCCCCGGACACCGGCGGTCGCGGCTTCGACATCGACGTCTGCGACTGGCTGAATAATGGGCCATCTGAAAAAAGTCCAGGCCCTCATGCCCAGAACACGTGACTGGCTACCGTAGGGGCAAAAGGAACTTTCCAGATGGGGTTCAGTAAAGAATCTCAAGATGGGGACACCATTCAGGATGATCTGGCTGGGCCCAATGTCAGCCCAAGGGGCCTTCCCAAGGGAAGGACGATGGTCAGAAAATGGAAATGGTGCTGTGAGGACAGAGGTGTGTGTGTGTGTGTGTGTGTGTGAGAGAGAGAGAGAGAGAGAGAGAGAGAGAGAGAGAGAGAGAGAGAAGAGAAAGATGTACCCTGATGGTTTTAAAGACGAAGAATGAGCCATGAGCCACGGAGTGTGGGAGGCTCTATAAGAGGGTTCTCAGCCCTCCTGATGCCGCGACCCTTTAACACAGCTCCTCATGTTGTGGTGACCCCAACCATAAAGTTATCTTCGTTGCTACTTCATAACTGTAATTTTGCTACTGTTATGTCTTAGGCGACCCCTGTGACAGGGTCGTTCGAACTCCAAAGGGGTCGCGACCCACAGGTTGAGAACGGCTGAAGCTGGAAAAGGCAAGACAGTGGATTCTCCCCTGAGCCTGCACAGGGAACTCAGCCGGGCCGACCCATTTCCCATTTGTAACCGCAGGAGCTATGAAGAATCCATCTCGATCAGCTTCATGTTGCGGCTGTGACACTCTGCCGCAAACTGAGTGGCCAGGAACCACACGCATTTCGGTGTTTTGTAGCTTCCCCTGGGAAAGAATGTTCTAATTAATCACTCAGAGGTTCCTGTGAGACCCACGCAAGACAGACCTCGGAAGCCAATGCAGCGGGAAGGCAGGAGGTGTCTGCCACGGTGAGGGAACCCCTCCGGCACCGACGTGATCCTCTGGAGGTAGACACTAGACTCTTCCACCCCGAGGCCCGTGGGATCCTCGGCCCCAGCCCACTCACTCAGCCCCTTCACCCCTGACTCGTTTCACCCAGGAGTCTCGGCAGGGCTTTTAATTCTGCCAGGCTTGGTAACATTTCTGAAAACCTTTGAAGGTGCTGAGTTTCAAATAGGTGATGTTCTTGGTCCACAGCATAAGGACCCAGTAAAGCTTTAAGCCTTTGACAGTGACACTGAAAAGTATTGTTTTCTCTCCAGGGCCAGTTGGGGAACAAAACATAAGAAAATAAATCAACGGTGTCTTTGGCCACAGTGACCACTGAACACTGAACCAACTGTGAAGCTTTATTTCCCATTTTAGTGTTTTCCTTCCGGCAACGGTTCCAACTGACCACCTGTGTCCTCAAATCCAGCATGTGACCTCAACACAGCATTTGAATGATCTCCAAAGGTACTTAGTAGAACAAGACATATTCCTCCAGAGAAGTAAGTCTATGGGATGCCGGGGCCATCGTGCGAGCAAGTGATTCATGGGTTGTGGTCAGTCTGCCTGAACCATACTTGCAGCATTATCACAATTCCTGCCCCTGACTGGACTGTGATGCACAGTATTTCATCATGGAAATTTGCTTTTTGAGGTGATTTTGCAGTGGATGGCACCACGGGGCTGGTGATGTCTCCTTCAAACGGGTGGGGACCTCACCCCCACCCCTCGGTGATGTCTGAGCCTCCTCATGTCAGACAACAGACCAGAGGCAGAGAGTGGTTGGTCCCTGTTTGCTTCAAATTCAAATGAACAGATAACAGCTCGTTTCCACTGGAAGAAATGACACAATTCTCCCTGGGCCTGTTCCTCTCATAGCTTTTGCGCCGGGCTCACCGTTTGGCGAGCTGTGTTCTCCAGGGGCCTGCAGGAGGGGCTGTGGCCTCGGTGAGTGGGGATCCTTCGGGCGGAAAACGCTTGCTGATGCTGTCTGCCCGTCACTTCTTTCCTGACCACACTCTTTGAATTTTATTTCTGCACTCAAAGTCTGGAGGAACGAAAATGCTCTGCACCCAGAGAAAAAGCAGGCAAGCATCTAGACAGTCGTTCCTCCAAAGAAGACGTCAGAGTTGCCCGCAAGCACCTGAAGAGATGCTCCACAGCGTTAGGAAATGCCCGTCAACCTCCGTGAGAGCCTGCTGCACACCCACCAGGGTGCTTGTCAGCAGGCAGACGGGATCAAGTGTTGTCGAGGGTGCGGAGAAGCCGGACCCCTCATTCGTTGTTTGGAAAACTGGGCAGCTGCTGTGGAAAACATTTATTTTTTTATTTATTTTTTATTTTTTATCCTCACCCGAGGATATTTTTCCATTTTTTGTACAGATAGAGTGGGAGGGAGAGAGAGGAAGGGAGAGAGAGAGAGAAACATCGATGTGAAGGGACACATCGAGTGGCTGCCACCCGCACGACCAACCGGGGCCGGGGACAAACTGCAACCGAAGTACGTGCCCTTAGCGGGAACCGAACCCGGGTCTTTCCAGACCGCAGGCGGACACTCTAACCGCTGAGCCAAACTGGCCAGGGCTGGAAAACATTTTGGCAGTCCCTCAAAAAGTGAAACGTAGTTTCCATGGGACCCAGCAATGCCACTTCTAGGTGCATGTCCAAGGGAACTGAAAACACAGGTCCTCACAAAAACTACTACATGAAGGTCACAGAGGCACTAATCGTAATAGCCCCCAAATCAAAACAACCAAACACCCGTCAGTTGATGAGTGTGTATGTGAGCTGTGGTGGATGTACATGCTGGGATCTTGTCCGGCGATAAAAAGAATGAACGTGGATGAACCGCGAAAACATTATGCTAAGAAGCGAGACATACAAGGCCATGTAGCACGCAGTTCGGTTTGTGTGAACTATCTGTAACAGGAGCTGCACAGAGGCAGCAAGTAGACCTGTGGTTGCCCTGGAGGGACAAAGTGTACTAACTGCTAATGGATACAGTTTCTTTGTGGGTGAGGGAACCTCCTGGATTAGGTAGAGATGATGATTCCATAACTGTGACTATTTTTTTTTTAATCCTCACCTGAGGATATTTTTATATTTATTTTAGACAGAGTGGGAGGGAGAGAGAGAAACATCGATGTGAGAGAGACACATCGAGTGGCTGCCACCCACACAACCCCAACCGGGGCTGGGGACAAACTGCAACCGAGGTACGTGCCCTCAGCGGGAACAGAACCTGGGACTCTCTGGTCTGTGGGCCGACGCTCCAACTGCTGAGCCAAACTGGTCAGGGCAACTGTGACTATTTTAAAAAACACTACATAGTACGCTTAAGAAGTGAATTTTATGCGTGTGAACTGTATTTCAATAAAAAGTTATATGAGCAAACAGCCGTCTCTGAGGGGTGATACGGAGGCTCCAAGGCGGTCCCGTCCTGCTTGAATTTTGAAAATTGTGTTATTTTAATAAAGATGACGGTGACGGCAAAAGGGAAAACGTGCTCTGCCGGGGTCGGGTGCCACCTCTTTCCTCTGCTGGGAGTCAGCGCCCGAGTGCCAGCCCCAGAGAGGCGAGCCCAGGGTCGGTCTCTGCCCTCGGCTGAACCTGATCCGCATGTTCTCAGAGCCTCTGAGTGCCAGCCCCGGGGCCTTTGCTACTGCTCCATTCCCCCGCTGCTGTGGGGTGCACTGTGTCCCCCAAAGATATATTCACGTCCTAATTCCCAGGATCTGCGAATGTGATCTTATTAGAAAATAGGGTCTTTGCAGAAGTATGCAGGTAAGACGAGGTCGTACGGGGCCCTCATCCAGTCAATCGTGTTCTCAGGAGAGGGACATTTGGACAGACGCATGCACAGAGGGGGGACAATGTAAAGATACACGGAGAATATCGCGTGACGTGGAGACAGACACGGAAGAACTTTGCTACACAGCGATCAGCCCCAGGAAGCGACAACCACCCCCGGGCTGGACGGACCGGGAACAGCCTGCCCTGCAGGTGGTACCGGATGGGAACCTCTCGCCTCCAGAACTGTGCGAGCCTCGGTTCTCCTGGGGTAAGCCACCTGGTCTGCGCCGATCCACGCAAACAACGTCCCCCTCTACCGCGGAGCCTGGCCCGCTGGCTGAGCGAATGGATGAAATGCTTCCACAGGAGCTGTCGTGGCCGAGATGGAAAAGCCCAGCCAATGGCTGGTGGAATGTTGAAATGCTGGTCCCTGTTTTTAGACGTGTGGGATCCAGAGAGAGAAGTGGTTTACACCAAGTAGGGAGCAAGCAGGGAACCTGGAATTCAATTAGGATCTTTCAATGTTCGGTGCAAAAGAGAACCGAGCCTCACCAAGCGCCAGAGTCAGGCACCTGCTGTGGCCCGATTCTCTCCACAGCCCGGGTGTCCGGTGTTCTCCTCCACATTTCGGAAAATCAGGCGATGGACACGAACAAGAGATCATGTCCAAGATCACTCAGTGAAAGGCAGGATTCTGCCCCAGGTCTTCATGATCAAGGTCTTACTGCCCCACCCCCATCTTATTAAGGGGGTCTATTTAGTAATCACAGTTTTTCAACTCCAGGAGGGCCTTGCAAGTTGCTTTGACAGGTAGGGATCTACCTACCTTATAAACTCAAGTTTTGAATGAAACAGTCAATATCCCCACTTTCTAGTCACTGACTAGAACGATTTTGATCTAAATTCACAAATTATAAAACTCTTCTCTAATCAGTAGAAATAAAGTAATATTTTACTATTTTAACATCTTTTGCCTTTTTAAGGGTCATAAATTGCCAAGATGAAAATGGTAACCCATTAATAAAATATGGAAAGCTAAGCCTTTAACTTAACTAGGACTTTTGTTGTGTTCAATGTTTGCAAAGGGAACTAGCTGACCAACATTTCTATAAAAGTGTATATAATATTTGCAGGTTACATTGGTTTATGATTTTGAGAGTAGTAAATGGAAATAACTTTTTTTTATCCTCACCTGAGGACATTTTTGCATTTATCTTCAGATAGAGTGGGAGAAAGAGAGGGAGGAAGAGAGAGAGAGAAACATTGATGTGAGAGAGACACCTCGACTGGTTGCCACCCATACAATCCCAACCGGGGCTGGGGACAATCAGCAACTGAGGTACATGCCCTTAGAGGGAACCGAACCCCGGTCTCTCTGGTCCGCAGACCGACGCTTTAACCACTGAGCAAAACCGGCCAGGGCTAAATGGAAATAACTTTATTGGATATATATATATATATATATATATATATATATATATTTTTTTTTTTTTTTTTTTTTCAGCATACTTTCTTTAAAAATATTCTGTAACAATTTAGAAAGGTTGTCTCCCCATTTCTTTCTTCATTTTCCCTAGGAAATCCTTACGAGAATGGGCTTCTTTTGCAGTTGCTAGCGTATCTGTGCATTTGGGGACAGCTTTAACTTCTAATGACCTACACTTCCCCTGGATCCAGGAGCTCCGAGTGTAGTTAAACTAATGTTTTATCGTCTTTGGAAAAATTACTTTCATTAGAGCAACTGCTGAATTGTTGGGGCCTTGAGAAAAATGAACCGAAGTGTACATGCTATAATTAAATTAAACCCGTAAAAGGAAATGCAGCCATCTAGCCCTGGAAGGAGTCTCTCAAGCCCCAAGTCACAAATATGTGACCCCGAAGGTCAAGAATTGTGGGGGGCTCAATGGCAGCCATCACGTTGGAGAATATATCCACGTGACCCAGCACGCTTTTGTTTTGCAGGCCCAGAGCCCCTGTGGCAGCCTTGGTGCCTCCTTTCTGGCTGAAACCAGATGTGGCAGCTCTGGTTCACCAGCCGGCTGTCTCCGCAGAGCCCCGAGGCCTCGCGTAGACAACACGCACACCTGCCCCCGCGGCAGCCTGCGCCAAGGGAGTGCAGAGCGCGAGGACCAGGCGCACCGGAGCCCCAGCGCAGGCTGTGCCCTGGGGGCTGCAGGCCTTTCCTGGACATTTGTAACTCTCCCTTCTGCAAAAACCTTTCTCTGCAGAATCCTAAGTGGTCACACACTTGCTGTATAATAAGATGAGTGTGAAATGCATGGATTCTCCTATGAATTAAATAATGAACAACAACCTGGTGGTGAGATGTCCTTAGAATACACTTTAACGGTATGTCTTCTGAAATCCGTGGAACTCATCTATTGCAGGACACAGGAGCATTGTGTTTAAAATGTTGCGCCCTGGCCGGTTTGGCTCAGCGGTTAGAGCGTCGGCCTGCGGTCCAGAGAGACCCGGGTTCGGTTCCCGCTAAGGGCATGTACCTCGGTTGCAGTTTGTCCCCGGCCCTGGTTGGGTCATGCGGGAGGCAGCCACTCGATGCGTCCCTTTCACATGGATGTTTCTCTCTCTCTTTCTCCTCTCTCTCCCACTCTATCTGAACAAGAAATGGAAAAATGTGAGGATAAAAAACAAATTTTGCTATAACTCTGTGTGTGACCCTGAACGGGCTGATTATTTCGGTCAGGTCCTATCAAGTTAGCTTTGCCAGGTTATCCTGGACATGGATTGAAAGGACTACAGGCTGACTTAAACAGAGGTCCCGAGTGAGAAGAACAACTCAAAGATGGACTGTTGATATTGAATGGCAATCTTAGTACGCTTTCCCAGCGCTCCATCCCAGAAATACACAAATCATTCACTTTTTGAGATTATGCCTGGCCTTGTGTGCACTTTTACATAGACAGCCACTAATCCCTTAATAATGCAGTTGACTTTTCCTTGTGTTAAAAATCAGATTCAATAATATCGCCTTGCTTTGTGCCCTGGAGATCTAAGGTGTCGAAACAGAAAGATGAATTTTCACGGGCTAAGATCTGTGCAAGCTCTTGTTGGCTGCCGTTGAAGGCGAGAGCACTCAGACGAGAGGACACCTGTCCTCTGGGACACAAGAGCCAGGGTCGACCGGCTCTGCGTGGAGAGCCCCGTGTTCTCTTGGGCTAGCTCTCCAAATCGTCTTGCCTCCCACCCCTCTGTTATTCTCTCTCTCTCTTTTTAAACATTTTTAGACCCTTGCCTAATGATATGTTTTTTATTGACTTTAGGGAGAGGAAGAGAGAGAGAGAGAAACATCGATTGGCACCTGTCTTATGTGCCCGGACCAGGGATTGAACCAGCAACCTAGATATGTGCCCTGACTGGGAATTTGAACCCCACCTTTGGTGTATGGGACAATGCTCCAACCAACTGAGCCTCACCAGTCAGGGCTCTCTCTCTCTCTCTAATGAAGATACTGTTATTCTTTTAAAAAAAAAATGTCCTGTAATTTTTTCTGACTATAAAGATAATAGCAAGCTCTTTTGGAAAATTCAAGGAATGCACAAAAAATATAAAAAAGTCAAAATGTTGGTGTATGTGGGACTTGGGATTTTCACCAGATCCTTCCCTCTTCCCTGTGGAGACAGGTGAGCTGCCGGCCTGGCTTCACGGACGCAGGTGAACCTCAAGGAGGGGATGTGTGCTACTTCTGGGCGCGGCTCATTGAAAGCCTTCCTTGTGATATTAACAGTCTTTCTTCTTCTTCTGTCACACTAGGATGGAGAGGTCCCCCAAACTGACCTTGGGGTCCACACACTGAGACAGCCAAGCAGAAAATGTCAGGAATTCCCTCCACAACCAGCCACCCCTATCACTTGGACTTTACGTGTGTGAGAAATGAAATTTCACCAGATTGGATCATTACTTGCTTGAGTTTATTTCTTAATGCAGCATAGCCTATCCTACCCTGACTAGTCCAGTATCTTACCCTCAGAAATAACAATGTAACATTTTCATAAATACTTGGGTGGGCAAAAGTAGGTTAATAGTAATACATAATACAATACTTATTAAACAAACCATAATGCAAGAATAAACTGTATTTCATGTACTCCCCACTATAAACCTACCTTTGCCTGCCCACGTATCATTCTAGATCTCTCTTTACGAGTAATGCAGCCGCAAACAATGTTTTCCTAATAAGATCATACGACACACTGTATCTGTTTCATGCTACTATTTCTGGCGCAGATATTCCCATGCACTGAGTACATTAGTATAGATCACCCTCATAAAGGCCTCATGCCGTTCCATCGAATGACTGCTTCATGAATAATCTTTCACGGAGGAAACTGAGTCTGTTTCCAATTCTTCATGATCACAAGCAACTCTGAGAGGAACATGAGCCTACCTCTCTCGCACTGGTGCAGTGGTAGCGTGAGAATAAAGTGTCGTCAGGAGAACAGCAAGAGAGATTTGAGTCACACTGCCGTGCTGCCTCCAAGATTTATGATAATTAACTGGCCAAGTAACAGGCAGGGAAAAGCACCTGTTTTCCCTACTTGTGTCCACCTGGCATGGTCACACTTTAGAATCTTGGCCCACAGAGCAGGCAAAAGAGGTCACATTGGTGATTTCATTTGCATTTGTTTTATTACTTCTCATATTGATCTTTTCACAGTCTATTGACTCAGGCTCATGTGCATGTCTTCGTCTGTGAATGACGTGTTTGTATCGTTAGACAGTTTTTCTATGGGGGGGTTTGTCTTATTTATACTTGTTTTCTGGAGCTTGTCCTTCATTTTCCATGTTTGTGGGTATTTTTTGTTTTGTTTGTTTTGCCAGTGAAATGTGCTTTGAAGCTGACATAACAAGGAAGCACTGGAATGAAGTGATCTTCAGGGGACTCGGGAGGGCTGCCTCCCAGCCTCAGACTTGTCCGTTCACCGTTAAGACAGAAGCGCGCCCCCGAGGAGGGCCAGAGCCAATTACGCGCTGAAACCCCAGGGAGCCGGGGAGACTGGCCAAGAGACAACACTGCTAAAACATTTTGCAAATAGAAAGAGGTCCCAGGAGGCTACCCCGCAGCACTGCCAGCCCCCGAGAGGCAACGGCAGGGCTATTTATATGGCCCAGGTGGAGAGGGAGCAGCCTCCCACATGGGGACGGCTGAGGACTGGCGGGACACAGCCCGTGAAATCGGTGAGAATGCTGAATTACCTGCTGAATTGTGAATAAAATGCATCAGCTGTGCGAAACTTTCTGATGAAATCTTACCAGGGCTTGTCACTCTGGCACCAGGACTCCTCGGGGCCTGTCACCAGCCCTATCACTGGCCCTGTCACCTGGGCCCTGTCACCTAGGCCAAGCATCAGCCAGTGTCCTCAGAGCTGGGAGCGGTGAGCAGGCTCAGGCGCTTGATCTCCGAGTGTCTGGCTAAGCTGGTCAGCCTGGCGTTGGAGCTGGGAGTAACCCGGGGGGTCCTCTTACTCGGCCACGAAGGAAGCGGAGGAGACAGTGAGGATGTGCTGGCACCATGTAACGTGACCATGGATCCTGCTTTCGTCATCCCCACAAGCCATAGGGAACAGGACTTCGTCTCCAGAACAGGGGTCTGGCAAGTTGGTCCCCTGAGGCAGGTCACGGGAAGTTGGCTCTCCGGGGAAAGCATTGAATCTGATCGCCTTTGCCCAGGACAAGGTGGGTCCTTACAGCAGCCCCAGAGGGTTAGCAAGCAACTGGTGAGCCTGCTCCCCATCACGCTGCGTCCCAGAGGGCTGGTGAGGGAGTGATGATACAGCAGTTACAGCCAGTCTGTCTAACTGACAAGGGTGCGAGTGTGTGCATGTGTGTGCGTGTGCGTTTCTCTCCCTTCTGTAGGGAATACCAGCAAAGCTGCTCACTATCTCCATGGAAACCAGCCTTTTGGTCCCTAGGGTGTCTGCAGGGTGGAACATGTCATCTGCAAGGTGGGCGGGGTCTGATGATGCAACTAAACGGCACAGACCAGGTTAGAGCACCAAGTCCCTTCCTTGGGACCCCTAACTACTAGCAGCACCCGTATGCTGACGGAGTCCCACGTTGTCACCCTGAGGAAGCTTTACTGAACACAGGTTTCGACTGCCAAGCAGCTCTTGGTGGGTTCACCACTCCCCATCCTGCCATTAAATGTAGGTCTCTATAGCAACCTGAATAGTCCATCTAAAAACGTTATTTCTCCTTCACAAGAGGACTCCCTCCCCCACCCAGTTGCTCCCAGGGCTCCCGTGTACTCAGCATGTTTTCTCTTGTTCTTGGGTCGCAGTGTATTTTTCAGTCCACTGAGAAGTGGAGGCGATTTTAAGAGAAATAGTCTGAGTTTTAAAAACTTTTTCCCTCACCTGGCCAGTGTGGCTCAGTGGACTGAGTGTCATCCCATGGACTGAGAGGTCTCGGTTCGATTCCCGGTCAGGGCACATGCTTGGGTTGTGGGCTCGATCCCCAGTAGGGGGCGTGCAGGAGGCAGCCTATTGTTGTTTCTCGCTCACATCGATATTTCTCTCTCTCTCTAAAAAAAATTCAATGAAAAAAACATTAAAATCAACCAACCAACCAACCTTTCCCTCACTCTCTTCCAACTTTTCTCCAGTAGAGGATGGGTACCAGCACTCAACAATAGATACTAAATCTTTTCGCAGTTTCGACAGGGAGCAAATAGCTATGAATCCTTATGGTGAAAGGTATAAACTGTTGGATGTCAGACTTGGAAGCTTTGTTAGAAACTTACACATATTAACGGATGTGATAAAGCACATATTTCATGAGCTAAAAAGCATCGAGGCCACAGGTGGTGTCCCCACCTATGGGACAGTACCTCCTTTCCCAGAAACACCCTTTCAGTATCGTCTGGGTCTTTGAACAGCTTTCCAGTTCATTCCGTCTCCCCCACACTGGACCAGCTGGACATTTGCCTGCAAGGGTTATTGTTTCACTTTCTGCTTATAGTTGCTTTTGTTCTGGAGTTTGGGGGCAGTAAATAGGGAGATATTCCAAATCTCTTTCAATCTGGTAGACATTTTGCCTGGAAAGCCCTCGGCAAATAAAAAGTAGGATCAGATAATTTGAGAAACAAACTGCTAAGTTATCTGCGATTTTAGAACTGAAATCAGGATGTTACTGTCTCCAAACCTAAGGTTGTGTTTCTGTTTGCTTCTTAGATGCCTTATCTCCCGGCATCTGCAACCCCCCCCCCGCCTCCCCCTCCCCCGTCCTTATTATTAGGCTGCTTAGGGCGAGAGGTCACGGTTTGACAGCGTTAGGAAAGTGAAATCCCACTAGGTGAATTTGACAGGAAATGTTATGTTTAAAGAAAAAGGTCTAAAACCTTACTCCCTCTCAAATCACACACTACTTATAAAATCATGTGGTTATTCTTCTTAGTAAATCTGTCAGTTTTCTTCTTAAAATTTGGCCTTTCGTTGTCTTTTGATGCTGTTGGTTCTGATGTAAGTATAGGCCCCTAAAAGAATGCAGGTACGCCGTTCAACATCGCCCAGAGTCGATTCTTTATGTTTTATATTTGGCCGTCAAGACAGCTAAGTCACCAATTAAATGAAGTCATTAATTAATTTCTAAATTCATTTTCCCAGCAGAAAAATCTGGAAACCATGATGAGAGGAAAAACAGATCGAACCCCCTCTTACATTTTTAACTTCATATGAATGAAAGTAATATTTCTTTTGCCTGGGGGAAAAGCACCGAAGACGGCCTTTGGAATATATCAGATACTATAATTATGAATGAAAATAAATTGCATAACTAAGTTCTGAAGGAGGTTTTCCAGTTTTGGTTCATACAGTTAAACTGTCCAAATTGTACCTGTTGAAGGGAGTTAGTCGTCGTTGGGTGAGGCAGGAGTGGAAATATTTTGAAGTGGTACAGTTTTTTTAAGTTTATCTTTATTGTTGGAAGTGGTACAGATGTCCCCCTCCCAAGACCCCCTCCTCCCGGTCCCCCTCCCAGCCCTGCCTTCCCCACACCGTTGTCTGTGTCCATTGGTTACGTGTATATGCATGTAAGTTCTTTGGTTTAATCTCTACCCGTTCCCCTTCCCCCCCTTTCTTCTGAGGTTCCTCAGTCTGTTCCCTGCTTCCATGTCTCTGGATCTGTTTTGTTCCTCAGTTTATTTTGTTCATTAGGTTATTTTATTGGAAAGATACACATAGGTGAGGTTGGGGAAGGAGCACAGAGCAGCCGTGCCCTCTGCCCGTGGCTTCAGGTATATCACCGTCTTGGGATGTCAATGGCTCATCAACCACATAGCCCCACTGAGCTTTATGCCCAGAGTTTTTATTGGGGTTTCATTACCGAAGATGATTAATTAAATCATTGGCCACATGATTAAACTCCATCTCCAGCCCATCCTCCCAACAGATGCCGGGCTCAGGAGTTTGCTGACCAGCCCCGCTCCTGCAGCTACCGAGAGGCCATGAGGAGTGGCCCCCGACAGGACACAGACATTCTCATCGCTCGGGAAACCCACGGGGTGTTGAAGCTCTGCGGCAGGACCCCAGACAAAGACCAGATACAGTCTCTGTTCTACCACAAAGCCCACTAACGACAGGACGAGCCAGGCAGGGTCTGCCTGTACGCCCCGCCCAGCAGGCCCTGGGCGCAGTCATTGTCAAATGGGTCCCCTGCCCTCTAGCCCTGTGGTTCGGTGCTACTCATCCGTCTCGATTTCTTCCAACCCCGATTTTCACGTAAAAACCTGTTCCCCCAGCCAGAGGTCTGGGGGCTGCTTCCGTTTGTGCAGTCTTCCCGTCTGCAGCCGATGAGCTCACCCGGAGTCAGGTCAGTGTCCCCCAAACACAAGGAGGTTTTTCTCTTCGGAAAAGACGACGGTGCCTCGAAGTTAAGGACCCGACATTCCTTCCATTGTGAGGCTCCAGGCTCACAGGAAGGCTCTGAGCAGTCCAGACGCCACGGTTAGCCTTCTGGCTCAGACGGTCATACGCTGATGGCGAGAATGACTGTTCTGGACGTACGGGCGTTCTCTCAAATTGTTCGTCAGAGTAGAGACTCCTGGTGCACAGTGATTTATTGGGTTATAAACTTTTCAGCCTCTTAGTTACCGCAACCGAGGTGGCGCATTAAAAACATTTTTTTTTCTTTATTGATTTTTACAGAGAGGAAGGGAGAAGGAGGGAGAGAACATCGATTGGCTGCCTCCTGCACGCCCCCACTGGGGATCTGGCCCACAACCTGGGCATCTGCCCTGACCGGGAATCGAACTGGCAACCTCTTGGTGCCAGTGCTGAGACACACTGGCTGGGCTGTGGCGTGGTTTTGTGAAGATGTGACTAAATTTGTTCTGTCCTCAGGACATAACATGAACAGCAATAATTTTTTTTTTATCCTCACCTGAGGACATTTCTGTATTTATCTTCAGACACAGTGGGAGGGAGAGAGGGGGAAGAGAGAGAGAGGAACATGGATGTGAGAAAGACACATCGACTGGCTGCCACCCACACGACCCCAACTGGGGCCAGGGACAAATCGCAACCGATGTATGTCCCCTTAGTGGGAACTGAACCCGGACTCTCTGGTCCATGGGCTGACACTCTAACCGCTGAGCCAAACCGGCCATGGCAGCAATAATTTTTTTTTTTAAATTGAGGTTAAATTCAACATGACATAAAATGAACCATTTGGAAGTGGACGATGCAGTGACATTGAATACGCTTCCAACGTGGTGTTTAACCACTGCCTCTATTGTCTACATCATGCTTGTCACCCCGGAAGGAAACCCGTACTCATCAGGGAATTCAGAGCGTAATTATTTTAAACAAAATCTCTGTTCTCAGTCATCCACTTACCAAAGATTTATGCCTACTGCATTAGGGATGCATGTTGGGGGCTTTCCCCTTGTCATGCTCTTATTTTCTCCTACATGTGTGGTGTGTGGTTGTAGGGAGATGCTGCCCGGCTGGGCCTGGCTGGTCAGCGCGGCATCGCTCACTCCTCCGCACGGAGTCTGGGCGGCCAGTGTGTTCAGCCAGAGGCAGATGCACAGCAAGGACAGAGGAAATGCGGAATGTTTTCTGTTACGGGGTTGGATTTATATTGTCAAACAGTTGTATCATTTTAGAGATTTCATTAGGCCGGCGGAAGTCTGGAGCAACCGGAAATGTGATAATGCAAAGACTCAAACAGAGGAAAGCAGGCACAGGGACCCAGGAAGCACCTTGCCCATTTGTTACAAATGCACGTTACAATGTTTCCAAGGGGGCTTCTGACTTGAACTGCAACCTGGATGCTCTAGCCGCCCGGTGGCCCCAGCTGTTGGAAGGACATTCTGGGACACATGAAGGATGGCAAGTCCCTCGGTAGGGAAGGTTTGAAAGTTTGGGAGTGGCCCTCAGACACCATTTCACACTGAGGAGTGTGTTGGGATAGGGCATTGTCTCCACTCCTTGTGGAGGGGGAAGTGGGGTGCTTAGGTGCCAGATTCTGTCCCCCCAGTCCTGCTCAGCCACCAGTCTCCCTGGACCAGCTGCTACAACCTGGAGTTCTGGATGCTGGAAGCCCTCACAGCCCCCGCTCCATAGCCTCCAAATGATCACTGGCTACTGTTTTGCGTGGGGGACGGTGCCCAAAGCAACCCCTAGACTGTTTTCCTCCTTAGCACTGGGAGGTACGTTTTTGCAGAGCGGATGTTGGAGACAAGAACATGCCTTTCCTCACTTTGGATGCTGGCGTCCACGGCTCCGCTGGAGTTGGTTGGGTAGACCAGTGAGTGGGGAATTTCTCGAAGAGCTCCATCTCCGTGGCTTCGTTTCTCGTTGCTAGGACGTTAACCCCACCAGCAGACTGGGGTTCAGCGAGGGATGGCCAGTCTGCCTCGGAGCTGGGAGCCAAGCCCTTTCTCACGCACGTTTGGCTGTCTCGTGTGACGGCAGATAATTTTGGCAGAACTGATACGCAAAGGGCTCTTATACAAAACAGCGCAGGTCCTGGGTAGAGGGTCTGAGTGTCAGGACAATTCTCAGTTTTTAAACCCACTGGATCTCGTATAGGCTAAGTCTTTTCTTTGTAATCTCACATTTAAAACCTTGGCAATATTTATAATGACATTTATAATTTATATGATATCACTCAGACCAATGTAATTCTGAAGCAAAATGTTATTCAAGTCACACGACTTTTTGTGTCACTTGCTTAGGGCTACCATGACAGATGACCAAAACCTGGCGGTTCAAAACAGAAATTTATTTCCTCACATGGGAGGTGAGAAGTCTGAGACCAAGTGTGTCAACAGGGCCACGCTCTTGCCTGCCAGAGTCTCTAGGGGAAAGTCCTGCATGGGTCTCCCAGCCTCTGACAGCAGCTGGCAGTCCTTGGCTTGTGGGCGCGTCGCTCTGGTGCTCAAGGCCAGCATCTTCCCATCTCCCTGTTCTGTCTTCACAAGGCCAGTCCCGGCGTGTGGGTTCCGACCTCCCTCCACGTCCCTCTTATGAGCACACAGGTGACTGCATTTCTGGGCCCACCTGGGTCACACAGGGTAGTCTCCCCCCTCAAGATCCTCTGCTTCATCACATTCACAAGGACCTCCCTCCACTTTTTCTCCATACAAGGTCCCAGTCACAACTTCCGGGGATGAGGGTGTGGATGCCCTATGGAGGCTGATTATTTTCAGCCAACTGTAGGAGTTACGCAGATTTCCTGGATGCTGGACCTCTTAAAGCCTTTATTATACTCATAGGCATTGGGGGTCTTGAGAGGGACAAGAACCTCCCAAAAATTATCCAATCACCAGCTCCCTCACCAACCCTGCTTTTAAAACATTTATTCTGGGGGATATTATGGGACCAATGTTCCTAGGAATATACTTAAGAAAATGCTGGTCTATAAGATAGCATACGAACTTCTCACTGACCCCACCCGCCATTCCTGGATTTTTCTCTTATTATTTCCCTACTTCAAATGTCCAGCTTTAGTCAACATGTTCTATCATTGTTCTCCAAACACCCCATGTGCTCTCAGCCTCCATAGTTTTCTTCTAAGTCAAGAAGCATCCACCCCATCTCAGCCCCTATGCTCCCCGCCCTCACTCCCCCAACCTGCAGCTCTGTTACCTGCTTCCTCCCCTTGAAGCCCTGACCATTCCCCAAGCCTTCCTGGATCCCCAAGAAAGAGTCTCTCTCGTTCCAAATCTCAGCTGCAATGTTGAGATACCCCAGGATCAATCATAATCATGTACAGAAATATTCAAATTGTTACTTGTTCTACAATGAACAGATTCAGGGTTATCCCTATAATGATCTTGTCGTTCCAATGTGGAAAGACAGAGAGGGGATGACCTTGGGGTTCCTCCAGGAAATAGGTTGTTGTGAGCTAAATGTCATCTGATTTTGTGTCTTGGTTAAAAAAAAAAAAAAGAAAGTGGAGATCTGTAGGTGTTTCCCAGCCATCTGGAATGTTATCTACTTCCTATGACAAGATAAGAAGAGGTCTTGCCTTATTGTCCATAGTGTTGAACTGTCTTGTCAGCCTTAACAGCTCTTTCTTGTCTTAGAACTTACCTCCCCTCCTCACACACATTGCCTTCTAGTAAGTGCTTATCGATTATTTGGTTAATTATTTGTGATAGACTCACCCTTGATTTATTAAGAAAAAATTCAGATTCTATTTTAGGAGGACACAGGGAAGAATCACGTACAACAATTTTGAGGAACATAACTCCTGATTTACTAAGGAAATGATGTTTTCCTCCCACGATGGTTCTGGGATAACGTGTACATGTCTGGCAGGAACAGGTAGGGGAGCCTTCGCCATGGGAGAGTCTCTGAGATGCATCAGACACCTGCTTTGCTTTGATCAAAGCCACAGAAAGAGCATGGGAATCAGACATGGGAGGGGAGTGTTCTGGATTAAAAATACATCTAGACGCCTTTCTTTCTACCCATTATCTTCCTGAGAGCCTTCCTGCTGAGAACACGTGCTGGGACCAAGGACAGCTAAGGTGAGTCCCTGTAGGCCAGGGACTCACCACGTGGAGAAGAGAATCTGGGGTTGGGGACTGGTAGTCAGGCACACTGACCACTGGGTGCTCTTCTTTGACTTGGCGGGAAATGTACTCCTGGGAGAGAGCTAGAGCCGTACTTGGAACTAAGTGAATATCTACAAAGAGAGACTCCCTAGCGACCAAGCAGGGCGGGCCATTTGGCGTGGGTGTGACGTCAGGAAGCCTGTGAGCTGGACCCAGTGAGTCCGGGGAGCCAACTCCATCAACGTGGGGAGCGAAGTCTCTGTGTACTGACTGGAAACCCCTCAGTCGACTCTGGCCACAGCGAGCGTCCACGTGCAAGGTGCAGCATCCCCGTCAGAGCAAAGTTACAGGTAACAAACGCCGCTTACCCAAACCCCCGAGGTAGCAGAAATAGGGCAACGAGACTTTTAGCACCTGAGGCCAACTTATAAAGTCATGGAGCTGTGCCCTGACACTTGGGCCTGTAAGAGAGTTGACTGTAGTACAAGGGACAGAATGTGACAACATGGATAGCCTTATCCTGGGCCAAACTGTAAGTAAAATGAGCTACAGGAATGATACGTCTCAGTTTGGTTCTGAGTACCTGCTATGGGACAGTTGCTATGCTAAACGCTTTATATGCGTGTCCAAAAAAAGTAAACGGAGCCCCTTTAAACGGAGCCGGAGCTGCATCCCCAAGGCCCTGTCCCGCATGTCTTCTGTCTCACACCTCAAGCCTTGGAGCGTTAGAACAGGGAAGAATGACCTTTGCACCCGGCCTAAGTTACCTTGTGCCCCAAAGAACTGTTTGCAAGGATAATAAGAAAACAGATGTGAGGACCAGCAGACTGAAAATTAAACACATTCCTTAGGGTTAGCATCACTGTGCTGTTAGCTGCACTGACAGCAACGCCCTCTTTCTGTGGGTGACACTGACCCCTTCCCTTCCGCCTAAGTACCCGTCGCTCTGTCTCCTCATCAAGCAGTTTGGCTCCTGCCTGAATCGCTGCTTCCCAAACAGCTGTTCTCTGATCTCAAATATATGCTTGTTGCCTCTCACTTCGAAAGGCCTTTTATTTGTAGGTTGTCATGCGTTATACATTAGCTTTCAATATATGAATGCATATATTCAGTGTACATATGCTAACTTTCAATGGACCTTACAGCTTATACACGTGTATACATATTTAAAGGCAATTGCTTCCATATACTGTGTACATGAACACACCTGTCAGCATGTCGATACGCATGCCTCAGCTCCATGTACATTCTGGAGACACTGCCAGGGAGTTGTCATGCCCAGATGCAGACTCAGAAGAGAAGGATTAAGGCATTTGCGGGCGGGTTCCCAGCCAGGGGTGGCTGAGCGGCAGACCCAGCTCTGTGTCTGGAAAGATCACGCTGACTGGCAGGTAAGATTGCCCTCCCCACGTGTGCCAGGGATGTTTCGCTGTGTCGAAACCTTTGTGAATGCAGTTTGGGCTGCAGAGCGATTCTCTGAGTCAATATATAAGCACCAAGATGCTCCCCTTGTAAGGCTTTGAGCCCGGAATTTAACACCGCGCGAGGGAGATGAACTCAACGCGGAACGCACACGAGACGCGTAGGCGGCGCTGTTTTCCCTGCCGACCGCCCCCAGCTCGGTCCTCTGGGCGAGGCCAAATCTCGGGACGTCTGGGAGGTGACTTTCTCCCACCCCGTGACATCCCCCTTTGCCCAGTGCTTCCCTGGCATCGCGCCCCCTGTAAATTCAGGGCGCCACTGCCACAGTCACACCCCTGTCACCAGGAGGAAGAGCAGGGCTGGGGGGGAGGCACAGCCACCCTGTGCTGGGGAACAAGTGGGTGACAGATCATTGGCGATAATCCCCTGAAGGGATCTGTTCCCTTTCGCGGGGGATATAAATGAGGCAAAGAGCCCTGCACAGGTGGAAAAGCCCGTTCCTCCTCCCAGGGGTTCGCACCCGCCCAGGTCAGAGAAGCCGCCGGGGCGCTGGGGGAGCTCCGGGGGCTGGAGCCCAGGACCCACTGTTCTCTGCTCTCCTCCCCGCTCGGCCCACTCACATCCCCAGTGTGCACATCCGAGGCTCACAACCACGTTCTCCTGCTCCGGGCTGGCCACACGTGCCGCCCATGGGCCATCTGTCCCTACACCCTGGCGTCTCTCACTGTCACCCTCTGGGCAGGGGCCCTTCTCTCTGCCACCTGAGGGCACAGAATAAAGCCTGAGACCCTCAGTGCCGGCCCCCAGCCAGCACGGGCCTTCCCCAGCCCGGTGGACACATCTCTGCCCCCTGCTCTTCCTGCGTGAACCTGCTGTTCCCACAGGCACAGAGACGCAGTCTGGTGGTTGGCGTGGGGAAGGGAGGAACCGGCGTGGGAGGGGGAGGGGCGGGCTGCGAGGAGGTGGCAGGTGGTGGGAGGGTGCGCAGGCTCCCCGAGCCAGGTGGCAGGTCGTGGGAGGAGGGAGGGGAAGGACATGAGCCGGGTGGCAGCTGGAGGGAGGCAGGGGGGGCGAGGAGAAGAAGTGGGAGGCAAGAGAGTTTCGAACTGGGCTTGTTTACTGTTTGACTTTGGGCTGCAGCAAAGGCAAGTGGTGCTGGGCGTTGCACTTGGTCTTTGGAGGGAGCGATGGCTCCTCCTGAGTCCTGGGTGTCACCTGACACCCCGCTGGCTTGGCAGAGAGGGCCCCAGGAGCACGGCCCTCGCTCGGGGGCATGTGGGGTTGGAGACAGAGAGAGAGAGATTTTGGGGAGTCCATGGCCCCAGAGGACGCCAGTGGCAGCCTGATTCGAGGTACTGCCTCTGAGCTGCCGAGCTGGGCTGGTGTCACAACTCATGCACCGAACATCTGCTTTGTGTGTGAGTGCCTCCTGTAAGAGGGGAGGAGGAGGACGGGGGACCGAAGTCCCTGTGGTCCTGGAGGAGAGGGGAGGTCGCTGCAGTGAAATGTCAATGACACTGGTGCCCCCTGAGAGGGGTCTGAGAGGACGCGGCTGACCCGGCCCTGGGCTTCACAACATCCGTGGCTTGAAGAGGCAAAGTGAACAAGAAAAATTATTATTGAGCGAGCCAAAGGGCAGGTCCTAGAAAACGCTACTTTGGAAAGTATGACGCGCCTCCCGGCTTCTGGGAGAAACGGGGTCTCCACCTCCTCTCTGCACCACTACCCACCCCCCCTCTCCAGCACTTCCCACCTCTGCCAGTCCCCAGAACTGTAGGGCGTCTCCCAGTGTCCTCGTAAACATGACCACATTGGAAGATGGCTTTATCTTTCCGTTGCATCATCAATAAAAGAGAAACACCAATGGCTTGTTTGTCCCCAAAGTCAGGTGGCGGAGGCAGATGGACGCTCCGCGTGGCCTCCAGGTGTGGTCCGGGTTGGCGGGTCCCGCACTAAGCAGTGGTGGCAGCAGAATGGACGGATCCTGGGGACCAGAGCCTGGGGCGGGGCTGCCACCCAGGCTCATCCCACATCCCACCATCGCTGTCCCGGCGGCTAGGGATGACGGAAGCTCGAAAGTCCCCACCTTGTGGGACAGGGCAGGAGGCACAGGGGGAGCTCACTTCCATGGAGATGTGGCCCAGGCCACCAAGTTGCACGAGGACGCTAGTCTGTGTCAGGCCCTTTGACCTCAGAGCTAGGATCTCCAGCTCCAACTGAACACGCTCATAATCTCAAGCAGGGAGCAATTATCCTTGAACTTGAAGGGTGTTTTCCAGTAAGGACAAGCATGTGCCTCACGGTGAAAAAAATACCTGCTTTGCAGGGGAGCACAGCCAGGACGCCTCGCTGGCTCCCTTCGGCTTTGGACCAGGGATGCTTGTCTGCCCAATGGCGGGACTGAAATGATGCGCCGTGTGGGGGCCAAAGGTCAAATACGGTCTTCTGCTTGGATCCGCATCCTGGGGCTCCGGCAAGCTGGCCCCTCCCCTCACCCCGGGCACAGCAACCCCAGGGATGAAGCGGCAGAGAGGACACTGCCAGCCAGAGCCCAGAGGACAGAGCCGGCTGGTGAGTGTGAGTGGGCGGGAGGGACAGGACACCCGGGGTCACGGGAGAACGAGGGAACAGCCTCTGGGCCGGGCTTCCAGACTCGTGTCAGAAGCACATGGCAGAACTTCGGGGTAAAGGGGAGGGCTACTTCTGTTGTCACCATAATTAGCTATTTACTAATAATTAGGAAAGAAAGCAAAGGGAAGGCAGACATTGAGGGCATGGTCGCCTGGGAAGCCACACCAGGAAGCTACAGCTTCACACAGCATTGTTCCTCCAGGGGATGAACACCCCCCTTCCTCCATCCGGTACCGGATTGTTGGGGGGAGGAGGGGGAGAGATGGGCACATGCGCAGTGAAGTCGGGGTGATGTGGGGAAGGTGCTTGCCTGTCAGTCTAGCCTGGGGAACAATGGATTGGCTAGAGGGTGGACCCCAATGCCAGCCCACGAACTCTTGGAAGGTTAAATCCCCAGACAGAGTTCTCTCCCTCCTTGTCTCCTGTTTTCTCTCGCTCAGTGACCCGCCCTCGCCCGGGCGCACACCTGTTCTCTCCACAGCCGTGGGGCCCTGAGCAGCCACGTGGCCCGTGGCCGGAGAACCCCGCAGGCGATGCCTGCAGCGGGGAGCACACGCTGAGCCGGCCACAGCTGGGCTGGACTGGGCTTTAGTATGGGGCAGAGACTCTGAGCAGTGGCTTCATTCTGGCCCTGCTGAAGACACGGTTGGACTCTTCCCATGGTGAGATGAAAAGACTTGGAGGGGAACCTCCTTAATTTTACATCAATAAAGCTTTCCATCAACCCCCATTCTTGGGTGGGGGCCTCAGGGAGGCCCCAAGAACTCCACTTCTACTGGTGACACTCCTGTCTGTACCTGTGCTGGCCAGCACCCAGCCCTGCAGCTTACCTGGGTCAGCTCACCTGCAGGGGCTCATGTGCACAAAGGAGGCTGGGACACATGACAGGGAGGGGGGGACACGGTCAAAAGACAGTCTTAAAGAGATACTGGCAGCCACAGCGAGCCACGGGCTCTGTTGAGGAGGAAGACACAGGAGGAGAGGGGCTGTGGAAGGAGAAGGAGGGGACCGCAAGGGGGGGGCCCAGGGTGTTAGGGGGCCCTTTGCCCCGGTATGAGATGCAGCAATGCCTCGCTAGGCGGCTGCCACGAGGCACTGAGACAACAGTCAGAAGTGACCAAGCGATGGTTTACGCCCGTGCTGGTGGGAACTGGGTAGTCAGGGACCACGACTTTGACTCTTAGTTGGATCACTTTTTAGATGACCTTGCAACCACCCGCAGGAGTGCAAGTCTGAGCGGCTTCGACATTTAGTGTCTGAGCTTTAGTGGCAGGGGAAGGAGTGTTTACAGAGCCCCATCTGGTGGGCCTGGTGTGGCGTTAGTTCCTGAGGGTGCATGTGTGTGTACACACGTGTGTGTACACGTATGTGTGTGTGCTGAACAACAGAGCTGTTTCAACATGACTGCAGCATAACCCCGCCCCATTTACACCTTGAGACCAAGGACTCTTTTCTAAGCCACCCTGCTGGTGTACTACCAGTGACCCCAAATGACTGACGCCTGCGCCCCACCATCGTGCACGTCCTCGACTAACCCCATCACATCCGAACCCCCTCGTCAGGCTCTCCCATGGCTCCCTCTCCCCGCCTGCATGTCCAGCCAACGGGCTCAGGGAGCTTCAGCAGGTCCCTTCCCCTAAGCTCAAAGCATGGGCGTGTCCCCACATCCTTCCTCCCCCTCCCCACCACATCCCCCTTCTCTCCACCTCTTCCACGAATTGCCTGGCCTTCAGAGACTCCCCGTCCCTGGCTGCCTGTCTACCTCTGCCCCCACCCGCGATCCAGCCCACGAAGCCTTCATGCAACTGTTGGAAGATGCTGATCGACCGAAAATCCCTAAGTGCTGCGCCATCACCCACAGGAAACCCCAAGTGCACTCAGCCCCCTCTGGTCTGACTCGCCAGTGTGCCCAGCCCTCTGGTGTCACTGCCCCAGCCCTGACTGCTGCCATACCAATGCTTCGCTCTTCCCCATCACGTCCTCACCCCTCGTCCTCCCCCAGGCCCCCGGGTCCGGGTGCTCACATCCCCCTGGCTGCCCGGTGGAGCCCATGCGGCCTGGTGTGCTCTGTGGGGCACACGCACGTGGGAAGGAGCCCCTTGCTGGGCACCGCCAACCGCAGGACTGGTCAGGCGCATTTCCCTGGGCTGGAGCTCTCCCTCTCCGTCTCCGGCCTCCTGCACCCCGAAATACTGCACATGAGCGGGCAGGGACCCCGTTCTCTCGTCTTTTCACACCCCTTAAAGCACACCAGAGTCGTAATAGCAGCTCCATAAGGAGGGACTAAATAATGAAAACCACGGCATTTGAATAAACCTAATGTAATTGGCATTTGTAATTGGTTTCTTCTCTCCATTTCCTTTGACATTAGAACATTTCGAGTCTGGGGTGAATTTGAGCCATCTCTTTACGTGCAGGAGGAATTCTGTCTACATCAAAGCAGACGGCCCAGGCCTGTGAGCCTGCACAGGGCAGCCCTCGGCTCTGGGGGTGGAGGCCCCCGTGGCCCAGCCCTCTCCTGGCTGGGAAAGGGCCGCTCCGCTGATTGTTTGAAAACAGTGACGAGTGACTCTTCTCTTTCCAGACATGCTGTGGTTGTGGCATCAAGGTGGACACAGCTGGTAGATGAACCGGAAGGGACTCTGGCTGGTGAAGGAAAGCTTGGGGCACACGTGCCCACCAGAGGCTGGGCAGATGGGGACAGAAAGCGAGAGGAAGTCAGCTCGGTCTAGACCCAGAGTGAGCACCGCCAGCCTTGTGCTGGGGTGGCCGTCATCTACGGTGCCGCCCTGCGGGCACGGGACGCGTGGACCGGAGTGAGAGGGGCTCCCGGAGGGCCTCCGCAGGGCCCCGCAGCCTGAGAAGCATCGCCACCAAGCCTCCCCGCCTGTCCCCACTCTTCCTGTCACCGCGCACAAGACCGGATGTTCGATTATAATCCGCGTGGGTAAAGGACCCACGTGGTGAGACTTCCTTTGCTGTATTTGACATGTTCCTGGGAGCTGTGACCACGAAGCGAATTATTACAAACATTTGTGTAAGAACAGCCTACAAAGGTTCCGTGTAGACCCTGACTCAAGGCTGTTTACAATTCCTCTGGGCATCTCCCCGGCCCCTACCAGACTTAGATTTCAGCACCCAGGACAGAGCCTGCCCACTCCCATGTCACCTCTAAGGACAGCACAGAGCAGGGTTTGGTTTGCTTGGCTGGTTCCCTGTCTGCCTATTTAGAGGCAGTGCCAGGAGTCTCCAAGGGGTCAGGCTGTCAGCTCGCCCGCAGTTAGGGGCTGGGGAAGGACAGTGCTGGTTCTGACAGGCAAACTCACAGCCGCGTCCTCCAATTGGGTTTCCAGCTGCATCATTTGGAGCAGGGCTTCTGGTGGTCTAAGTGTGAAAATATTCATTTTCAAGATACAGAGATTAAAGTGTCAAAGGGCAGTGGTAAGAAATCAATCACCTTTGGAAGTTCGAAAATCTACAGCGGTTCATTCGAGTGTGTAGTGACTCACAGAAAACGCACAGGGCCTCTCTGTCACCCCTCCTGCCCCCCTCCCTTGGCCGCCTGTCTTCTCTTGGCTCCTGTGACTTGTCTCTTTGCTCCTTAACAGCTCCTTGTCTGGGTCTTTTACATGTATATTTTTTTTCTGTGTGTTTTTCTCAGGTGTAATTCTGCTGTCTCTCTCTTTCTTCCTCTGCATCTAGTTTCTTCCTTTGTCTGTGTTTTTTCTTCCTCATGAGGCCCCCTCCTCATTTCAACAATGTGACCTAAAACTATTCTGAAGTATTACTTTATATTTATTAAAGTTGATTTCAATGGAACACTAAAAAGCCTGTTAATATATTTGTGTCTCTTGCGTGCTCTTTTAAAAAGTGACTCAAGTTGATTAAGGCACATGGGAGAAAGACACGCCCCTCGCCCCTGTTCCAGAAGACAAGGAGGTCACCCGCCCCACGCCAGGGCAGCCTCCGACAGCCGTTGATATCCCACCGTGATGGGACACTCGCTCTGTCTCTTCAGTTCTAGCTAAACACGGAGAAGGTCTAGAACCCAGATTGTTCTTGCTCTGCAGTTGAACAAGCAGAGTGTTTCCTGGCTCGAGAAAACCATTCAGTGCACTGCGTCCTGGCCATTTGTGGTTCTGTTTGTGCCCCTTTCCTCTGGCGGCCTCGGATTTGATATTCCCATCAAATGTATTGTGTAGCAATTGTATGTCAATCCTTCGCTTAGACTACTGGTAGAATCTCCTTACATATTTATGCATTTATTTTCTTGTAGATTTCCTATTGGAATACATGTGGAGTTGTCTGTAACATTATGCATGAGTTTAATGTCGATGAAATAGTTATTAGTATTGACTGTCTGATGAGATCTCACAGTGAGCACCTAGAAGAGTTAGAGAATGTCCTATATATTTTATAATGTTCTCTGTCTTTGTAAGGATCAGTGAACTGGAAAGTTGGGTGCGATTCCAAGGTCTGTTCTCCAATTTTAAATTTCCTTGTGCAATTGAACCCATCTGTGTGATCTTTTTCATAAAGACAAAGCAACTTAGAAGAACGATTGTGCCCTTTCCTCTACCCAAGAGTTTGGAATTCAGTTTGGACAGAATTTCTCTAGGCCAATGGATTTAAAGATCAGAGTTATCACAGTTATTGCAGGAGCAGCCTGCAACCTAGAACCGACCGATCAGCAGTCCACTGAGGGGCTCTCATTTACATGCATTTGGATCCAACAGAGATAGAAAAATTAAGATAACAGTTATTGAAAATATTGACCAGAAGATCTCTTATAGTGCCTTCAATGTTTTACAAGTCAGTTAGGTGAATTAAAAATAACATTCACTGAATTTCTAACAGGAGCCTTATTGTGAAAACAGCATCACAACTCACGTGCAACCCTGGTTTCATTCGCTTATACACTCAAAACTCCACTCACTGACAGTGATGCTAGGTTCCAAGCTAGCCATTTTCCTAGCATTCAGAGACCCTGCGGGTCTTCTGTGTTGGCGTCTTTGGATTTAGAGATTAGAAGGAAATCTGCTGATGGGCTGAGCCTTGTGAATTAGTTGAGCTGTCTGTGGTCCCAGTCCATACTTGGACAGCACAGGCTGGTCAGCTTTGCAGTGGTGCTGGTACCCTCACCATGCGTTTCATTCGGGTCTGAGAAGAGCACGTTCTATGACTTAAAGATTCTTTCCCTCATTCATGTCTGGGAAGTTAGGAGCCTTTCCCGTCCAGAGAGCCAGTTTGGGGGTCTTTAAACCACGTGGCAAATCCTTCGCACATTTTTCAGGTAGAAAGAAGGGGGCGCAGAGAGGGCAGGGGTGCAACAGAAGTGAGTGGAAGAGAGTGATACTGCGGGCAGATGGTCTTTCTTCACCAATCCCTTTGGGTCATTGTGTAAATGGTGAAATTAGTATGTGTTCAAGACATATGAAACTGGGCACGAATTTTGAGTGAGAAATAAAGAAACGAAATGTAAAGAACATTTTAACACCTTTTCTCGGTGAGGGGGTGAACCTATGGGGATAAGGACTCATAGACTCAGTACAGAAGAACACTTGTTTTTTCACAGTTTCATGATTTAAAGGATAGTAGAAGGAGAAAGCAGGTACCCAGTTAAATGTGGGCAAGATTCACGGTGAATTTTGTAGGTCAAATTTAATGAGGCATTCATGGCCCTGACAACAATGGAGTGTTCGCAAGCTTCCCTGGTAACTTTAGATATGAAATCTGTCACCAGGGACAATGTATATTTTCAACAAAAAAAGTCTGCATTGTTTGTTTATTTCATATCCACATGGTCTTTATATTTAAACTCCAACATACAAAATTGCATTTCTCACTTTGCGAGAGGATTTATTTGAATTAATTCTTCCTTTTCTTAAAAATATGCATCCTGTTTATTTAGCTTAAGATCTTAGAGTATTACACCATTGATCTACTCCCCACCTAAATCCTTACAAGCTGCTTACACCTCAGACACTCCATTTTACAAATAGCTCTGTTTGGAATTTCCGAACAGCACCTAAAAGGTTTAATGATCATAAACCATTCTTTCCTCTCTTTAGATTATCCAGCCTATGCAACATCTGCCCATAAAATTTCAGCTGACTCAGTCTGAACCTTCGAAGAGTCAGGTTTACATTTGGGTTCTGATCCCGAGGGTAGTGCTGGAAATACAATCCACGTTGGTTCTCTAGCTCCATACATTCAGTAACTGTTTCAGTGCAGAATTTGCACGCAAGATGAATAATTTTTTTTTTATCCTCGTGCGAGGACATTTATGCATGTATCCTCAGATAGAGCAGGAGGGAAGGAAGGAGGAAAGAGAGAGAAACATTGACGTGAAACAGACACATCAACTGGTTGCCACTCGCATGACCCCAACCAGGGCCAGGGACAAACCGCAACCGAGGCATGTGCCCTTAGCCGGAACCGAACCTGGGACTCTGGTCCGCGGGCTAACGCTCCAACGCTGAGCCACACTGGCCAGGGCGCAAGATGAATTTTTGAACCATGCATAACGTAGCCTACATGACAACCAGACCTTGGCTAGCGCAACAGTGAAAGTCAAATCAGATCATCGCAAGGGGGGTGGTTGGCGCGAGAGTTTGTGGTTTTCCCTTCGAAACCCAAAATCAAGAATAAATTTCAAGTTACTCACTCATGGATTCTGTCAACTTGGCCATCGCTGCAGTGTCTTCTTTGTGCTTTTCCTGGGGGCAAGAAGAAAAGAGACAGCGGTGGATAAAGCACACCTTAGAAACGAGGGGACACAATGTTGCAGCCCTGTCTCTCTCCTTCTTTTCCCTACATTAAAATTCGGGTACCGAGGATGAAAGGAATGGAAAAAAACCTCACGTATAGTTACACGATCAGCTAGTCACAGAAAAGAGGTTTTCTAGGACATGAAACCGCTCGCCACTGTGGCTGCAGAGGAGCCTCTGTCCCAGTGATCTCGGATATATATAATTGGTGACGCACGGCCGCTCAGCACCTCTTTGACACGGAAGTTCTGACACCCCGATGCCAAACCTTTGCTCTCTGTTTTCTCCGTTGAAGCTTTTCTGGTATTTTTGGAGCTGGTATTTTTGTAGTCATTTGGTTTCTGTTTTTTTTTTTTTTTCCCTGAAAGCTAAATAGATTTTATACATTTTTCTTTGTCTTACCTTTTTGAGCTCCTGAAATCTTTCAAAAGTCATCACTTTCGGTGGGCTGATAACCTTCTCTATTTTGGGCTGAGACCATTTTGTTTCAACTGGGATATATTGGTGATCAGCCACGGAGTTGGAAGGCCAAGGATATGTATAGAAATGAAATCTGTCCTAATTAAAAAGTTACTTTGGAGATATGAAGAATAATGGCTGTCTCTACTGCAAGATTCTACAATTTCTCCGTGTTTCATTCATTTCTTCAGGTCCCTGACAGGTACAGGAGCTGAAATATTGGCCACTATTCTTTTACTTTTCTGAAGCCTTATTCTTTTCTGATTATGAAAGGAACTCATGCTCATTATTTAAAAACCCAGAAAATATTGAAAAATTATAAATCAGAATATATAGCCCTCTCATAATAACCACACTATTCTATTCTGGCGAACACCTTTCTGTTTCCTTCGCTCTACCTGTGAATACTTACAGACAGACGCCCATCCCATTGGTGTAAATACCCGCACTCTGCGTGCAACATTGTAAGTTGCTCTTTCAGTCAGTGCCCTGTCACCCATGTTTCTATGTCAGTAAAGTGACATAGATGACGGCAAAGCTTTTACCAAGGGTTAAACCTCAGTGTCCTCAACCAGATTCCAGTTTACTTGCTTCCAGTGTTTTGTTATTTTATACGATGCTGTGACGAGCATCCTTGAACTTGCGTCTTTGTGCCCTTGGCCTTTTAACTACTGAGGATAACACATCTTAGGGTGAGATAGGTTCGGTCAGAAAGTTTGACAGTTAAGAATTTTGGACTTCCGGTCAGGATGGCGGGAGGTAAACACAGTATCTGTCCTCCCACAACCACATCAAAGTTACAACTAAACTACAGAACAACCATCATTCAAAACCACCTGAAATCAAGCTGAATGTTAGTCCTACAACTACGGAATTAAAGCAGCAGCCACATCCAGACTGGTAGGAGGGCGGAGGGGACAGGCTGGTCCCACACCCACCTGTGGCGGATAAAAATCAGGACACCTTGGCTGGGAAGGTCCTTCCTGAGAACTGAGGGGTCCCTGTCCCACACCAGACGCCCCGCTCAGGGTTCCAGTGGCAGGAAGAGAATCCCCATAACTTCTGGCTGGAAAAACCAGCGGGAACTGAGGCTCAGGGAGGCTGAGGCAGTTGGAGCCCCAGGCAGCTCCTTAAAGGGCCCGCGCACGGACTTATCGGACTCTCTCCCTCTAAGTTTGGAGGGGAGGCAGCTCGAGGGCACCAGAGACATCCAGGGAAGAACTGAGCTGTTTGGCACTGGAGCAAGGGCTGGAGAGGGGGCTTTCTCTGGGACAAGCGTGCTGTCAGAGGCCTTTGTTCCTTTGGTGAGCCCTTCCCTGGGGCAGCAGACAGTCGCCATATCTGGGACTCCAGCAACCTGGCTCACACTGGTAGCCCCGCCCTGGTGACTCCCTGAGGCCCCGCCCCACCCCACCCAACTTTCAGGCCCACCCAAGCTGTTGCCACTTGCGTAACCATAGGGTTGGCCTGGCTTGGATCCTGCTTCAGGTTTTTCCTAAATTCTTTCAAACGAGCAGCATCTGGTCTCAGCTAGCCCCATACCTCTCATTAAGTGATACACAGAAACAAACACAGGGAGGCAGCCAAAATGAGGAGACAAAGAAACAGGTCCCAAATGAAAGAACAGAACAAAACCCCAAGAAAAGAACTAAGTGAAATGGAGATAAGCAACCTAACAGATACTGAGTTCAAAATACTGCTTATAAGGATGCTGAATGAACTTATTGAGAACCTCAGTGAACTTAGGGAGGGCCTGAAGAGCATAAAAAAGGACCAGTCAGAAATCATGGATGCACAGTTAGAATCGAAGGAGGCACTAACTGAAATAAAGAATAATTTACACAGCTTCAATAATAGAGTACATAAATCCAAGGAGCAAACCATCGATTTGGAATATAAGGAAGCAAAAAATGCCCAATCAGAGCAGCAAAAAGAAAAAAGAATCCAAAAAAATGAGGATAGTGTAAGGAGCCTCTGGGACAACTTCAAGTGTGCCAACATTCACATCTCGGGGGTGCCAGAAGGAGAAGAGCGAGAACAAGAATTCGAAAACCTGTTTGAAACAATCATGGCAGAAAACTTTCCTAACTTGGTGAAGGAAACAGACATACAAGTCCAGGAAGCACAGAGAGTCCCAAACAAGATGAACCCCAAGAGGTCCACACCAAGACACCTCATCATCAAAATGCAAAAGGTTCAAGACAAAGAGAGAATCTTAAAAGCAGCAAGAGAAAAGCAGTTAGTTGCCTACAAAGGAGTTCCCATAAGGCTGTCAGCTGATTTCTCAAAAGAAACTTTGCAGGCCAGAAGGGAGTGGCAAGAAACATTCAGAGTGATGAAAACCAAGAACCTACAACCAAGATTACTCTATCCTGCAAAGCTGTCATTTAGAATCGATGGCCATATAAAAACTTTCCCAGACAAGAAAAAGTTAAAGAAGTTCATCACCACCAAACCATTATTATATGAAATGATGAAGGGTCTTTTTGAAGAAAAAGATAAAATATATGAACAAACAAAATGGCAATGAATACATATCTATCAACAATGGAATCTACAAACAAAATGAACAGGCAGAACAGAAACACTCTCATAGATACAGAGAACATTTTGTTGGTTGCCAATTGGGAGGAGGGTTTGGGGAATGGGTGAAAAAGATGAAGAGATTAAGAAGTACAAATTCATTGCTAGACTGACAAACCTCAAAGGGAAAGGGGTTGGGGGGGGGGAGAAATAAACCAAAGAACTTATACGCATAATCAATGGACACCAACAATAGTGTGGGAAAAGGTGGGAGGGGGGCGGGAGTGGGGAGGAGGGGGTCAATGGGGAAAAATCTGTAATACATTCTACATCCAACAATAAAGATTTAAAAAAAAAAAAGAATTTTGACAGTTGTCCCCACAAAGTTCAGATCGATAGTGTGTTAATGTGTTTATTTCCTAACATTCCTGTCACTGGCCAATGGCATTAGTACATGTCGCCCTCCGTCTTGGCCAAAGGATAGTCAAATAGTGGTCTCTTGTTATTTTATACTGTCATTTTTCTTTCTCGGACCCTTTTTTTTTTTAAAAAAAAAAGATATCTCTTTTTTAAAAATTTCCTTTTCCTTTATTAATTTTAGAGAGAGAGGAAGGGAGAGGGAGAGAGAGAAACATCGATGAGAGAGGACATCGATTGGTCGCCTCCTGCACGCCCCCCCCACTGGGGATCAGGCTCACAATCTGGGCATGTGCCCTGACCGGGAATCGAACCAGCGACCTCTTGGTGCAGGGGTCGACGCTGAACCACTGAGCCGCACCGGCAGGCTCTCTGACCCTTATTTTACGGGTAACCGGGATTCCTGGCGCAGTGCTCCAGCTCCCCCGCCATCAGCACTGAGCGCTGCGAAGCCAAGGGTGGCAGCTGTCGTCCCCTCGGCCATCGTGCTGGGCACATCACAGCTGCTCGGCCAGCCCTCCAGGTGACGCGTCACGGCCTGGGTGTGGGAGTCCAGTTAAAGAAGCCGCTTCTCCTCGTCTAGCGTCACTACCCAAACTGCACGAGTCTGCTCTGAGTGTCAGCAAACAACCTGGCGCGTCGCATGTCAGTGCTCGGTGTCCATAAGCCCTGCATTCCTGGCGCTGGAACCAGGGCGCCTCTGACTCACACTCATCAGTGAGAACAGAGGGAACCGAGGAACGTGATCCGCCACCCTGCCTGCGGGGCATTCAGCCGAGGTCGTTCAGCCTGCCGTGTGCTTCACATGAGATGCGGGGAGACGGCCTGGCTGCGGGAGGCCAAGAGCGCGTGTAGCCGAGCAAGGCAGAGAGCCAGGCACCCATGGGACCACAGGAGAGCACCCAGAGGCTCCTTGGAGACAGGTGGACCCTAGTGGTTTGTGACAATCCATGCCTAGAAGCAGCTCCATGGTGAAAACTCAGTGGGCTCATCCTTGGCCTTTGGGACCTCGTCCTGCCTCTGCTGCTGTCACAAGTTCCCCACTTCCCCCCGCACTGTGCTGCCCTTCCATCCCTTCTGTATCCAGCTCGGTGGCTTGCTCCCCTTTCTTTCTCTGGCTCCGTGCCTGTCAGCCTCACTCCGGATCACTGACCCCTCAGCGTGGTCCTCTGATGGTCCCAGTGCTGAGACTCCCCAAACCACAGACTTCTAGATTCCAAGTATGACATCCTTGCAAAGCCCTGTCAAGTTTCCCTGACCTCTTGTGCATCACCACTTTACCTCTGGTGACCGAGGACCCTGCCACCCTTTGTACCCCAGCTTTGTGCTGGGTGGTCCTTGCGCCTATTTGCATTCAGGAGTGTTGGATATCCTAGTCCTGGAGACATCAAATACCACACATCAACATTTTTCTCTTCCCTGTAGTTAAATAGAAACTACCAACATTGATGGGGTAGGGGCCTTAGAAACCCTAAATTTCACTCTCGCAGTTTGACTTGTCTATAGCATAACTTATGGTGGAAATCATGACATATGTTTCTGGATGAGTAGTTTAGTCATTCTACGGGGTGTCTTTAAACTCCGTATGTCCTTCCCTCATTATCGGGAAGTTGAGGTTTGCAATTGCTTGGCACATTCCCCTTAAAGCATTGACATTTCATTCTCAATCCCAAGCAATTTCTCTTCCCTTTTTAAAGCCAAGAGTTTCCTCCAAAGCAAATATGCTGGATTTGCAACACTGGGAAGAGATTTAGAATTGTAGCATCTTAAACGTGGAAGAGATTCCTTTAGAGACTGTCGAGTCCAACCCCGTGGGTGATGCATTTGGCAAAACTGATGTTTATGCCAAGCAAAGAGTTTACATCAGACTGGTCTCTTCCCCTATCGATAATCTGCTGCCCCAGAAACCTCAAGGTCCACCTCACATGAACATACTGAGACACGATTCCTGCTACAATGGCCGGTGCTGCTGGTCTTCTCCGCGCCCTCTGTTCAAGCAGCCGCATCCCCAGCGGCACCCCTGCTTCCCACAAATGGCTGATGCCTCTGCATTCACTCACTCAGCTCTGACCTCCCCACAGTCCGGCTCCTCCTGGACAGCCCCGCCCCGATGCTCAGTGGATGCTCCAAACCAACATGGCAAAACCACTCTCTTCCCCAACACTGTCTTCCACCTCACCCCAGCCCCTCGCATCCAGGCTCTTTTCTTTATTCTCTGTCTTTGGTTAATGGGATCACCACCCACCTTGTGCCTAAGACAGAAATGTGGAACACCTCACCTCCTCTTTTCAGGATATTGAATCTGACCTCCCTTAGCTGCGGTATCTCAAAGGGGCTGGAATGCTCCTGCCTCCAGTCTCACCTGCAACACTGAGGGAGGGTCTAGAAACAGCCCTCAGAGATCTATCTGAGGCAAATGAGATCCAGCCCCCTGCTCCAAGTCCCTGAGTTCTTCCCTGGCATGTACGGATGCCATCCTTGTCTTTCAGCCAGGGCTGTTGCCTGGATGTCTGTGTCTTCTGCACTCACACTCTAGTTAGAGGTAACTTCCTGCCGTGGCAGTCACCGCTACCTGTGCCCAGACCCCTCAGTGTCCATTTCCTCCCGTGCTCCCCAAATACACCCTAAGAACTCCACTGGGCACCACTAATCTCTAGTTTTCCCCTACTCTTTCTGACCATCTTTTTGAATTTTCTTTCTAAAAATGTTCATGCTCAAATGTGGCCATGTATCATGTTACCTAATTAGTTACGGGGATAAGAGATTCCAAGACCTCTGGAGTAGCCGCGTCTTGCTTCCCAACAGCCTCATTGGAGGTTCCCACCAGCACAACCATGATGGCTGAGAGGCAGTGCATGGTAGACCAGAAGTCCCTGCCGCTGAAAGGCTGCCTGTCCCCAGAGAATTAGTCACCATGAGTGTCTGCCGCTGGTGACCACGCAGCCCAAGCTCCACTTCCAACACCCTCCACCGGAGTACACCCTTCCGGGGCCTGGACGAGCCTCTGGGGAGAGCTGGGTCCTTTTGCTCCAGGAGGCAGGCTGCTAACAATTGTGTTGTCACATGTTTAATAGAAGAACATTTAATGTTTGAGGAATCACGATGACATGTTTGAACAAAATATGCCCACAGATGTTGAAAAAGAAATCCTAAGTGTCTTGTTGAAATCACATCAAACACCTCGGGAAAAGTACTGACCCTCAGCGGGTATTTAATTTTATTTTTGTCTGTCTGTAATGGAAATGGAAATAAAACTCAGTGGTTTGCTTGGTGTGTGCATGTACATGTGTGTACATGTGTGTTCATGTGTGTGCACGTGTATGCATGTGAGTGTGTGATTTATACCCATACTCCTGTTTCGGCTGAGGAGACTGTGGCTTTCTACTGGAACCGTGCCAGATACATACTGCTCTCCGACTGTGAAATGATCCAGGGGTTTTTAATGAGGGCGATTATAGCAGAGTCTGACTGTAGCTCAAAGCTAAGATGTGGGGTGTGTGTGTGTGTGTGTGTGTGTGTGTGTGTGTGAGAGAGAGAGAGAGAGAGAGAGAGAGAGAGAGAGACTCGTGGCTCAAAGCTTCTGGAGAGGCTGGAGGGTGCTCTCCCGCGGGCCCCTCACACTCACGCGGGGAGTCGGGGCCCGAGTGGGGCTGCATGTAGAGCGGGGCGGCGGCTTGCTCGCTGCTCCCTGGAGCGGCCTTTCAAGGGGAGAGAGGAAAGTCAGCGGGGTTGATGTATGCAAACCAGTCATACTTGCCTCTCAGATATTTTTATCTCTCTGAAATGTGTGCTTATATTTATCAGAAAGCTGTGATATTTTTCCAAGTTACAACCATTTAAAGAAGCGGTTCTATAACGTGGGGGATGGCAGTGCCGTTCGTGGCCTGGTGCCCTCATTTGCAGCTCACCTGCAGGGTAGAACAGGGGCCCTCACCCCCACCTCGCTCCCAGGTTCTCTGCGCATGCACCGGCGTGGCCACCTGCTTCCGGACATGCTGCTGCGGCAGGTCACCCGAGGACTTATTTAGAAGGAAAACCTCATGTCCTCGACAGACAATCAAACAAATGTCCTTATAATATGGCCCTATATATGTTTCCTTGAGTTGCTGCTGGAAAACACAGGTCAGAGGATTCAAGGACCATGAATTAGCTTTTTGTCTGGCAAGAAACTGACAGGTAGCTGGCACCGTAAGTGCATTATTTAACCAGCTCATTAATTCTCACAAGGACCCTATGAAATCAGCACTGCCATTCCCACTTTGCAGATGGAGAAGCTGAGGCCCAGAGAGGCTGAACAAATTTCCCCAGGTCACACGGCTGGTAAGGAGCTACGTGGGGTGTCAAACTCGTGACAGTTCTAACTCACGGAACCCGGGCAGGCTTCCCCGAGGAGGCGCGTCAGCGTGTCCAGAGGGTAAGAAGAGTGACGGGGGAGGGGAGGACCAAGGCAGAGCATGGCAGGCACAGAACGGCATGAGATGGGGCACTGGTGTCTGAGGAACAGCAGGTGGCAGGTGAACAGAGGCCACGTGTGAGAAGAGCCGCAGGGAACCAGCTTAAAAAACTCGGGTGTAAACTCTCTGGCCACGGTGCCAGGCCGAGGGCTCAGGGGCCCGGGGCCAGGCCGAGGGCTCAGGGGCCCGGGGCCAGGCCGAGGGCTCAGGGGCCCGGGGCCAGGCGGAGGGCTCAGGGGCTCGGGGCCAGGCCGAGGGCTCAGGGGCCCGGGGCCAGGCGGAGGGCTCAGGGGCCCGGGGCCAGGCCGAGGGCTCAGGGGCCCGGGGCTGGAGCTGGGGGTGGAGGCTGTGGGAGGAGGAAGAGGCCAGGCCGAGGGCTCAGGGGCCCGGGGCCAGGCCGAGGGCTCAGGGGCCCGGGGCCAGGCCTAGGGCTCAGGGGCCCGGGGCCAGGCCGAGGGCTCAGGGGCCCGGGGCCAGGCCGAGGGCTCAGGGGCCCGGGGCTGGAGCTGGGGGTGGAGGCTGTGGGAGGAGGAAGAGGCCAGGCCCGAGCACCGCGGGGAAACCCAGGGAGCGTACTCTCTCCTGGAAGCCGAGGACACGCTGGTGTGGTTCATTAAGAACTCGTCCATCAGAAAGTGGTACGATTTTATCCTTGATTTACTCAGTAAGAGGCTCCGAGGGTGATTTAAAGCTTTCGTGATTTGGGGTAAAACAAAATCTGATGGGGAGTGTTGGGAGGAGAAGATAAAATCCGTCCTGGGCAGGCCATGCAGGATGCTCTTGGTGCTATAATCTTCTGTGCAAAAGCCTGGGAGCTCCGGCCACCCCCAGGCACCCCTCCTGAGGTCCCTCACGTAGGGGTCACCCTGCTGGGTTCCCTGGGCTGCCTTCGCTCTATCCATGTTAACCGGACGAGGGAGGATCTGAAGACATCGAGGCATGAGGGTGTCTGACAAACAGAAAGTAAAACATGACTCAAGGCTGTGCTTGTACTGACATCACGTCAGTTCACCTTGCTTCACAGGGGGGTTTCAGGTGGGAAAACGGGGTTTGCTTGGAGCATCACCCCGGCTGTTTTCCTGGAAGCATGTGGAACACGTAAACTTCTGTCAAGAGGACTGGCTTGTGGGACCGAGAGAAAACTGCTGGACCCAGAGCTGCCAGAATTTCTCAGAACCCCACCGCCGCAGCCGCAAGTGTCCTGCCCTGCGTGAGACCCGGTGGCCCCTCCAGACTCCGGCATTAATATTCAGGCACATTTCCTGAATGCCCAGGTGGTTGGATTCTTGGAACTCCGAGGAGTGACTCATTCCTCCTTTCCTAGGGCTCCTAGAAATACCATAAAATATAGGACAAGCATGATCACCAGACTTACATCAAGAAGTTTCCTTAAACAAGATACTGAGCGAGACTGTAGGGAGGTACCAAGGAAACCCGGGCCACTGAGACACTCAGAGCCCTTCCCGCTGCCGCCACCATCAGCAGACCTTTTCTCAGGACACATCTACACGAGGCGTGGCCTGTGCCCCCAGGACTCCACGGCCAGGTGCTGAAGATTGGAGGTGGCAGGGACTCTCCTCCTGGTTTTACCTCACTCAATCTATTGCTTCTCTTCTGGGCCAGCAGGGCTATCTTACGGGAATCCTAAACCTTCCAGTGGTTGATGCCTCTCCCCCCTACTTTCACGTGAGGCAAAAGATTTACTAAACTCCCTCTGTTCACAAGAAGAAAGTGAGCAGGTGACATATTGTTTCCTTTCTTTTCCCTTCACTTTTCTAGTTTGCTCACCATCCAAGTTCTGGGCCTATTGAGTCCTCCGGCAGCTGCTCTGTACCCCTAGCTCTGCCCCATTCCACAGCAGTCAGGACTTCTCCCTTTAAGGCCTGGCTTCCACGTCCCTCCCCAGGCCCATTCCCATCACTCCTGGCTTCTAAACTATGGTCCAGGCAAACGAGCCCTTTTTGGTATCTAAACACATTGCAACGTTCCATGCCACCATTCTTCACCTGCAAAGTTAACTCCTACTTGTCTTTTTGAGGACTCAGCTTACATTTGACCTCTTGTTGACATTGTCCCTGGCGACCCCTTTCCTAGCGACCATTCTCTTCGAACCCCAGCATCTGTGCATACTTCTGTCACAGGGCATGTCATTCTTGGAACCATGACTTGCAAAGTAACAGAGCAAGCCAGAGGCAGTGGTTATGACCACTTCAGAAACAACCGGAAAACGAAAAAAGGATCAATCCCTTTGTTTCCAAGGGAGAATAAAAAAAAAAATCCCCAAACAAAACTGAAGAAAGAAGACAATGATTAGGGTTTCCTGGAGTAGTTACGAGTTTCCTGATGTGGGGTGCTGACTGATCATTAGTACAGAAAGTTCCAGAAGGATTTCTGCTCCCAGAAGTGGTGCAATAAAACGACCTGTAAGAATCCTTCTAATATTGCTTCAGGGATGTGCTCATAATTTGAGGGGGAAAAAATTCCTGATTCTTTTTGGTTTTGTTAATATGGAGTTGTTTCTTGTTTTCAATCAGAGGTGGGTGGTGGGGGCAGTGGTGGAGATGAAGTGGGATTGATAATAGGGACAGACTGGCAAAATAGTGACTGGTTAGTTACTGGACATATAAGGGATGTTTAGAAAAAACAATCACCTGACTTGGCGGGTTGACCGTGTTTTAAGAAGTGACTCAGGTCAGTGGTGAGACTGATATGATCACTAGAATATCTTTTGTTTGCCTAATGATACAATGTTGTACCAGAGAGCACTGCGCAAAGGCATTGTGGGAGGCTCATGGCTACCCGGAGGAACCAACTGCTCACTGCCCGAGACTCTTGGGCCTTTTAATTTGTGCCTGTAGTTTTCACCGGAGCCAGCTTTCTCCCCTAGGGCTGCGCTTTGCTGTGTGTGGTCATTTGTGATGTTCTCCCTCGAGAACTGACTGGGTTCATTCATTCATTCATTCATTCATTCATTCATGGCTCAGCCTTGTGAGGTTATGATAATGCACAGCCTTTGGGAGGGCTGTGATCAGGTATTTTGACAGGAGATTAATAGAATGCTGAAGTTTAAGACCAAGCTGCCCAATATTGGATAACCCATGTGGAAATTCCCCAATCAGATGGGAACCCAGTGGAGCACAATAACAATTCTGTCCAAAACTAGGCCACCCTTGAGTGTTGTCAATGTCCAGGGAAGTGGTGTGAAGGCTTGTCCTGGAAACAGAACGCCATCCCTCCTGAACTGGGTCACAGGGGAGCCCAGAGGGGTCTGAGAGCCCCGATGGCTGCAATCACCGGGAAGTCAGCCTGTGACTGGTGCATGCCAGAATGGAGGAGGTAACAAGGAGCTGCGACTCTTCAGCCGTCATCTGTGTCAATAGTTATAAAAGACACTAAGCCAAAAGCATATTTAAAAAATGTTATTTTGCAAAATTCAATTTCATAACCAAATGTGACATTTACTGGGCTGGAGAATGAGGAACATTTATTGATATAAATCATCTCATTTTTCTTGTGCTTCTTGCCATGTATTTCAGGCTTGAACTTCTACTTGCGCAGAGGAGGGAAAGGAGGGACGGTCACCCCTTCACTACGTACCTCATAACTGATTCTCAGCAGCACAGATCTCTGAGCAGAAAAGAAAACAAGAAAACACCACTCCAATCTCCTTTTCTTTTGGTTCCTCTGTCCATTCTTCCTCTATGTTTATAATTCATTGTCTAGTTCAGCTTCTGAGAAGGTGGAGTAGATGTACTTTTCTCCAGTCCTCCCACTAAGTACAACTAAACCCTTCTGGACATTATATAGAAAACAAATCTGAAAAGTGGAGAGAAGAAGGAAACCAGCCAGAGACCTTGGGGCCCGAGGAACAACATAGTAGTGAGTTTTCTGTTCATTTTTTTTCTTCTTATATTCCAGACTGGATATTATACTGGAGAAGCTGGCAACTTGGAAATGTCAACTGGTACAGACAAAAACGCCTGCCCTCTCCAGCCAAAAGACTAGGAAAAAGACAGCTTAGGAAGATACAAATCTTATAGATAATAACCACTCTACTCCAGCCAAATACCACAGAAAAAACTGCAACACCACCTCAGGGACAGAGGAGGCGTGGGGAGCCTGGACTCCCACCCTGCAGGGATATAACAAAGCACCCCAAACCTCCTGACAGGGTAGGTCAGAGAAGACAGAGTGGCAAGCCCAGATTTTCATCCTTGCTGAGGGGTAATGAGCCCCCCATGAGACCACATGGGGAACCTAGACTTCTCTCCAGATTTAGCAGTAATTAGTCCTCTCCATCTCCATTGGGGTCATATCAGAAGATTTCTAGTGTAGAGTCAGGACTTCCAGTGCTACTCAGTAGTAACTCCCCCAAAGTGTAGTGGAGAGCATTGTGGGGGCATTAATGAGGTGCCCCTTTGGTTCCAGCCGGTGTCATATCACTGGAGGCCCCGTGGAAAGCCGGTACTCTCATTCCCACCCAGCAGTAACAAGGATCTTTCCCCACCCTGGTGTCGATGGAGACTGACATTACATAAGGCAGTGTGAGGTGGGAGCCCGGCTCACCCACCAGAGTGGAAGCCTTCTATAATGTGAGACTTAAATAAGACCCAGAGTCTTATAAAATTATGCCCCAAATGTCAAGGTTTCAATGAAAAATTCACTTGCCACAACAAGAATCAGAAAGACATCAAACTGAGTGAGAAAAGACAAACACTGACTCTGACATGACCCTGACTTTAGAATGTCTGAGGATTTTAAAGCAGCCATCATCAAAATGCTTCAACAAGCAATTACAACATATTGAAACATTTTTTAAAAAAGTCTCAGCAAAGAAACAGTAAGCCTCAGCAAAATGTTTGCAAAGTGTAGAGAAGATCCAGTTGGAAATTTTAGAACTAAAATCTCCAATAACTGAAATAAAAACCAATGAATGGGATCAGTAGCAGAGTGTACAGGATAGAGGAAAGAATGAGTGAACTTGAAGATAGAATAACAGAAATTATTCAATCTGAACAATAGATAGAAAATAAACTCAAACAGAGTCTTAGGAACATGTGGGGCTATAACAGAAGATCTAGCTGTTGTGTCAGAATACCAGGAAGAAAGGAGAAAGAGGAGGAGACTGAAAGATGTTCAAAACAAGAGTGGCTGAAAACTTCCCAAATTAAAAAAAAATTAATCTGCAGACTTAAGAAGCTAAGTGAATTCCATACAAAATAAACCTAAAGAAATCCACACAAAGACACATCACAATCAAAGTTCTGAAAACTAGACAAAATCTTGAAAACATCCAGAGAAATGACACATTACCAACGGGAAAAATAACCCAAATGACGGTGGATTTCTCATCAGAAACCATGGAGGCCAAAAGGAATAGCACAGTATATTTCAGTTCTTGAAACAAAAGAACCATCAATCCAGATTTCTATACCAACAAAAGATTCCATCCATAATTTAAGGGGAAATTAGGCATTCTCAGATGAAAGAAAGCAAAGAGAACTTGTCAGCAGCAGACTTACGCCAAAAGTGTGATGAAACAAAGTAGTTATTAAAGAAAAAGAAAATCATAAAAGAAGGATTTTTGGAACATGATAAAGGAGAAATGATATGGAAAGAGCAAATAGATAGGTAAATACAGTAGACATCATATTTTCTGTAACAGTATAGGTAGTTTGAAAGTAAAAGAATGGAGAAAGATCTTTCACTCAAAGAGGAATCAAAAGCAAACAGGTGTGGCTATTTATATAGAGTATACTTCAGAGCAAAAAATGCCAGGGGAGAAACATTACATAATGATAGAGTCAACCAACCAAGAATACATAGCAATCTTAAATGTGTATGCACCAAACAACAGAGACACAAAATACATAAAGCAAAAGCTGATGGAATTGAAAGGAGAAACCCACAAACCCACCAACAGAGTTGAAAACTTCAGCACTCTCCTCTCAACAACTGCTAGAACCACTGGAGAGAAAATCAGCAAGGATAGAGCAACTCAGCAACAGCATCACCAATTATATCTAATCAACATCATAAAACACTCCACCCAACCACAACAGAATACACATTCTTTTCAGGAGTTCACACAATGTATACCAAGATAGTGGGTCATAAAACAAACCTCAACAAACATCAAAGAACTGCAGTTACACAGATTACGTTCTTTGACCACAACGAAATCAAACAGCAAGAAGTTAATTTTCCCTTTCATTTTTTTCTCTATCTGTTTCCTTCCCTGTTTTTCTGCTGCATGCCATACGCTACCCCCTGCCACCATGGGTACCCTCGCTCACATTACAGTGAGAATGGAGTTCAGGGGAAGACTTTGGAGTGGAATGTGGCTCTCACGTCCCAGGGCTTTAAAGAAAACAGAGGAATAAACATTTTGTTGGAACTCGCTCTGTCTTCTTGGAGAATTACCATGACCCCCACATGGCTCTGTTCTGATTGTACCTGGGACTTTCGTGTATAAAACCAGAGGAGAGAGGAGGATGCTTGAGATCTGAGTCTGTGTCACTGAAAATGGATTTGCATCGTTTGTATAATTTAAGCACTTTTGTGACAAAAAAAATTAAATAGAGCAGAAAAAATAGCTTTCCGTATGCTTTATGAGACCAAAAAATTCAACTGCAAACTCCAACTCAAAAGGCAGACGTGGAGAGTGACAACATCTGCCGGGGACCCTCTGTCCCTGGGGGCCAGTCATTGCATAAGCTCGTGCTGTGTTCACACGGCCCTCTTGGTGCCGCTGAGCCGTGAAGCCCAGTCCCGCTCAACGTGCTGAATCTCTCAGGACCATGTACTCCCAATAACGGATGCTCACTGACGAGCAGTCCCCGGTTGTCTGATAATTATCAGTGGGAAAGGAAAAAGGACTCCAGCCACCATTAGTTACAAGGTGGGCTATCGGCCAAGCACGGCTGGGCGCCTCGGTCTCTGGCAGGTAGCAGCTGTTCGGGCTCCCTGTCCCGGAGGACAGCAGAAGGCAAGGGGGAGGGATGGAGGGAGCATTCAGGGAGCTCAAGGCAAAAATTCCTTCCTATGGTTTGATCCTCCCTGGGACTGGGCACCGGGCAGATGGTGCTGCTTTCTCCATGTCAGCAGCCACGGCCAGAAGCATAGGGTGGAGGTGTCCAAACATTGTTTGAAGCTCTTCAAGCTCCCTGCATCTTAAAGTCATACCATTCTGCTTTCTACGTATCAGCAGCGGGTCTCTGCAGTGCGCTGTGCTCTGGCATCCACTGGGCCACGGTCCCTAGCGCGAGGGCGGGGGCGGAACCACTGCCTACGCAGCTCAGACACTCGGTGTCCTTCCTGCGGCCTAGACCCTTCCCCCGCGGACCCTGCCATCAGCTCTCGCCCTCTCCGCCCCTCGCCATCACTTCCTGGCCACACGTGGGAAGCAGCCCAGGTAGAGCCAGCCTGTCTGCTCCTGACTCTCTAGTTCTCCCTGGACAAGCAAGTCAGCCTGTGGACCAGGTGGACTTCAAGTCACCGTGGAGAAAGTCCTTGCTCTTGAGAGATACACGCCGGAATAGTTAGGGGTGAAGTATGTGGGTGTCTACAACATTCTCGAGGGGTCCAAAAGAGAGAGAGAAAGAGAGCGCATGAACAAGGCAAATGTGACAGTGTTAGCAGTTGAGGAATCTAGGGGACGGTACCAACCACCGTGTGCACTGTATGATGCTGGTGATTTTTCTATTGGTTTGAACTTTTTCAAAATTACAAATAATTAGACAGATCTGCTTGGTGAGGACAAGCTGCCTCTCTTTGGCCTCAGGTCTGAACAGTGGTCTGACTCTGTGATGAGGGAGGCGTGTGGCTAGGGTGTGAACATGGATGAATCCAGTGCCACGCTCCACGGCTGACCCCCTGAGCTGAAATCTTTGGGGGACAGTAGACATCTCTTTAAACCATGTCTCAATGTTGAGACAGTAGGACAAAGGCTTCTCTGTCTCCTTCAGAAAACAACAAAGAGATCAAGAAGAGAAATCTTCATTTCTGATGAAACTAGGAACTGTCTATGAGCCCAAACTATACATGCAGAGGATTATGTACCATATGGAGCAGAAACTGGGCCAGGTGGAGGCGGTCAGCGAGGAGGCCTGCCTGACCCGGCAGAGATGGCAGCGCTGGGCCTTCTCCCTCTTGTGGGCACAGCCAGGCAGGACCCGGGCTCAGAACACGCTGCAGGTGTAGGACTGGTTGTGGGAACACCTCTGGACAGTGTTTGAGTCTCACAGAGGGGGGCAGAGGAAAGAGAGAAACGCAGACGTGCTCGGATCTGTAAGAAGTGGGTTCTCGGTGCGGCTGAGTAACTGGGATGGTGAGCATCTCTGTGGCTGCCGGTCCTCGTTAGCTGTAGTGATGCGAGGGCTGAGCCCTCTGACAGAAGCCAGTGTGAGAGCTTCCCTTTGAGCCAGAGAGAATCCTGCTCGCCTGCAGTGCTCTCCCGAGCCTTTCAAGACGTCCTTTCACAGAGAGCGGATCCAGGAAAACCCCTCCTCGTGAGCAATGAGCAGATCTATTCCAATCACTGCAGACAAAGACAAACCAGAGGCTGCCGTGGAAAACTCAAGACAGCCTTCTGTGACAACAGATAAAAAGATAAACAAAATGATGCTTCATAAACTCGAAGAACAGTGAAAAAATAACCTCAGTATTTCAAGAAATAAAAGCAGAGATTCAAGAGCTAGAGGAAAGAATGATAAAACAACAGAATGAAAAAAAATGACCTAGAAGAGAGAAAAGTAATGTGACCCATGCAATAATAGAAGCTACATCAGATTTGGCCAAATGAGAATGGACACTCCTTTGGAAAATACAACCAGGGACACAGAGTACAGACTTGAGAAAATAGAGCAAAATAAAAAGAAAACAAACAAACAAGCAAAAAGAAAAAATAGTTTAAAAGAAAGACTGAACAGAACATAATGGGCATGAAAGACATGCAAAGATGACAACAGAGTTTGTGTCTTTGGAGAAGAAAACAGAATAAATTAATAAAAAAATTCATATCATTTAAGAGAAGTTGCAGATACAGCTCAATTCTTAATGCTGACAGGGCATACATGCCTGGGGGAGGAAGACGATTCCTGGACATTGATACATATCTCGATATAGTTACTGGATTTCAAAGAAAAAGAAATAATTCTACAGGTTTCTAAGCACAAAGAACACACCGAAAAGGGGAAAAACCGGACGGGTTTTTGATCTCTCTGGAAACATTCGTGTCTACAAGATTGTCTACAATCTTCAGAAAAAGAAAGAGAGACAAAGGATTTTATACCCAGCCACTTAGTGTTCAAGCGGAAAGATAGCTGAGATATATTTTTTAAAGACGCCAGCACTCAGGAAAAATAGTTCACCAGGAACCTTTTTTGAGGCCACCATGAAGATAGCAAACCTCAGCTGCCCAAGAAGAGAAAGGAAAAACAGTGACAAAACTTTGCTGTGAGGGACGAGTCCATTTACACGGAGATCAAGGGCAAAACAGTCTTGCAAATTATGACTACGGAACAGAATAGCGACGTGAAAACTATGGCATTGCTAAAATAATAGTCCAACTACAAATCCAGGTGGTGGGCAGGAAGAGAAGATGAAGGGAGTGAAAGAGGGCTAAGTTCCCACCTTACAGAGCAGGAGGATCAGATACATTTAAAGCGAAAATATCAAGTAGAGGACTATAAGAACATTATTGAAGGGAATAAATGTTAACCTGAGACAAGTAGGAATAATAGCATCACTAGTCAGAACCAGGGTGTGAAGGAGGAAGAGGTAAGGTGATGAAGATCAAAGAACCTGCATCGATAGTGAGGAGGCAATAGGTTCTGTCTAAAGAACAGAGATGTGAGGATAGTATAGATTATAGGAGACTAAAATGACGTTATTGATCTGCCAAGTTAGCAAAATTGCAAATTGCGAAAACCACACACAACACAGCAAAGCAAACACAGAACAGGAAATGAAAGATACAGAATGATAGAAATATTTTTAAGATTTGAAGGCTTACTGGAAAGAACAACTCTAATAAATACAAGACAAAAATATAGCTCTTGGTAATTATTATGAAAAAATCTCCACGATATATGGTTCAATGAAGACACTGTTTATGAAAGGGAGTGTATGGGTAGCCTTCCACTTGTGTTTAAGAAGGGACATAAATCTACTTTAAGTTTTATAGGCTATATAACTAAACACATGCAAACACACACATGCACACGTGTGTGTGAACACACATGAATAGAAAGTTTCTAGAAAGATACACAGAAGACCCGTAACTGGCAGCAGATGCCTCTGGACAGAAGACTGAGAACAGGAGTCTAGGGAATATTTTCACTGCGATTTTATATTTTTTATTTTAACTTGGGTTTTCATTACTTTTCCCGAAATACATACAATGCTTCGAAAGCTCCACAGGTAATTCCCACCTGCCTTGAGGCTGAGCAGCCCTGGGTTTTCCTTTTCGGCTTCCGACAAGCCAGTGACTGTTGAACCCAGTGGCAGGGATAGAGATGCTGACCGCCCTCCCTCTAGTTCATGTGGGGCTCGGCAGACCAGCAGATGGTCTTATTAAATCACTCGAGTCTGAAGTTTTCTCGTTTCAATAGAAAGTTGTAGTCAACTAAAAAAGTGCTAAAACAAAATCTCACTTATGCTGTTATAAAGTCCTGGGGCTTTGGGCTCTCTCTGTTACCATTTTTATTTTGTCGAAATGTCAAGAGCGTCTCCTCTGAATTAACAGAATGCGCCCTAGCTTATCTCCTAGACTCTGGACTCTGTCCTTTAACTCTCACTCTCTCCACTTCTTGCCCTGCGGGTCCTTCCACCAGGCTCCCTGCAGGCTCCCATCACACACGTTGTGTTCTTCTGAGGGCCCCAGTCATTCAGGATGAGGGCCCATCCTAAGGACCTCATTTTAACTTAATGACCTCTTTTAAGACCTTATTTTCAAGCATGGTCACGTTCTGAAATTGGAGGCTAGGACTTCAGCAGATGGATTTTGGGGACACAATTCCGTTTATGAAATCTGGAGGACAAGGACGACAGCCTGCTGAACTCTGTCTCCGCAGTGAGAGTCGTTGGCACATTTCCGGGTCTCAACAAGCACCTCCTGAACGCATGGAGTGCCTCCTGGGCCTCCTGTCTGTCCGTGGGGCACAGGGCAGCGGGCACCGAGCGGGGACCCTGCTGAGAGCCTGGCAGGCACCACACTGGGGCTTCAGGGACCCCTTCACAGTCCAGTGGCGAGTGGGGTCCACCAGCCTCTCTGAGGAGCCGACGGTGGGCTTTCTGGTGAATCAGGGACTGGAAAGGGAAGGAGGCGCCGACACTCCAAGCCTGCGGTCGCAGGGCTGCAGGCCAGTGCAGCTAAGTAGGCGGTTCGAGCCCCGCAGCAGGCCTGATGTCTATTCCAACCAAACGAGCCAGTGTCCAGGCCCTGGGGCTGCTCCCCAACACCTCGACGGAGGCTCGGAAGTCGCCCTTCTCCAACTGGCTTTCATTCACACACGTGATGCCAGACGTGCCACGGTGGGAGCATCTCCTGTGAGCGCTGTAGAAAAGGGCTCTATGTTACTTAATTCCAATCTGGTAAACCTCACACTGTGTGACAGTTAAATCCCACAGAGGCCGTTTGTGAAGTTGACACCCAAGTCTACCTTAAACGCACAGTGAACAAGGAGGGAGGGGTCCCAATGTAAGTGAACAGCCAGCGAGCCTCGTTAGGCAAGCAAGGATGTCTTCTCCTGTAGCCTTGGTTTTCAAGTCTATTTTATCAGATGTAGGTATTGCCACGCCAGCTTTTTCCCTTTCCATTTGCATGAAATACTGATTTTCCATCCCTTTATTTTTTGTCTGTGTGTATCTTTCGTTCTGAGGTGGGTCTCTGGAAGAGCATATACATGGGTCTTGTTTTTATAAGGCAAGGAAGCCTAATTTATCTTTTTCATTTTGTAAATGTGACCTTTACACACACACACACACACACACACACACACACACACACATTTTTGCTTTGACCCCTGTGAGGACCAAGTATTTAACTCAGCTCTAAAAGGGGAAGACTTTATTAGGTAGCTTGAATTGCAGAGAAAATGACAATCCTAGTTCAAGCTAAAATACCACGAAAAGCCTAGAGACGTCATCTGCCAGCTTCGGGGATCCTTCTTTGCTCTGGGCACTGACCTGGTGAACTTCAACTTTGTGACTGTGGTTACTGGGTCGGGATTGTCAGAGAAATGAGAAGTCGGGATTCTCCCTCTTCTGTTTGGAGCCGTCTGGCAGGTTCAGTTGATGTTTTTGAAAGAGTGTAATGTGGAACATGTAGGTTGTGGAGTCATTCCCTTAGAAGCCTGGAGGTTTAATTGGAAAGAGCGAGGGCAGACGTCTTGACTGGCATGTGACGTTATTTGTTGTCACTAAAAAACCGGGAGTTGAGGCAAAGATGAAGGGGTCAGATTTACACAAGAATAACCACAGCTGGAAGACTTTTCCAGGTGGGAGAACAGAGACTCTGAAAAAGGCAAAAGAGATTTTGACAAGATGATTTCAAGACAACTAATAGCAGAGCAAGAACCCACGGGGCATGTCAACACTTGACATGAACAGTTGGGAAAAACTTGTGGAAGGTCAATCCGGTAAACTTGAGGGGTGATGCAAACATGTTTTGTATTCCTTTTTCTTTCCTTTAAAAATTGTGCTTTATTTTGTATTATTTGATTCATTAGCAATTTAGGGGAGCAATGTCTGATTTGTTTGTTTGTCTCTGTGTAAGCTCATAAGAACCTGTATCAGTGCCTGAACTGTAGCCTCAAAAGTAACCAAGACCGTGGCTGTGATGATGAGGAGAAACTGAGTAGCTCTCTGGCTGTATGCATACCTTCAATGTCTTCCTTTTGATGACACATCACAGGTACCAATGCAGATGTAGCACAGCTCTGGTTATAGGGGTGCAGAGACTTGAAAAGGCGTCTCTTTTATGATTGTGTCCTCGGGAGTTTATTTTTTAGGAAGTACATCTGGTGCCAGACAGTCGTATTTTTAATGTTTTAGACTCAATTTTCCTTTATTCACAGTGTGTGGGTGACATCTAAAATTGATTTTTGTGCATAAGAAAATAACATTTAAATATGGTTAAAGTAGGTTTTCAGAGGCAATTTGCTACACGTGACACAATGTATAATTAGCAGGAATTAAGAGCTAATGGGTTTGTAACCAATTATACATAGAAGTTTCACTTCTAAAATTCTGTTCAGCTGCTACTTACATGCATTGCTCTGACCTGTGTAAGAAATAAATTATTCTATGATTTATAAAAGTCTCATTTTAAAACAGCTGGAAAATGTGGAGCTTGTGATATTTTTGGCAGGGGGGTGGGGAAAGGGAGCTTAGACTATATTGGCAGTTTGGAGGTTGATTAAACTGTCTGGATTGGCTGGAGCCTGGAGAGACCCTTTGAAGATGTGGGCTTTTCATGGCCAATATCACATGTGTCGAAGGGTCGAGGTTGGTCTGGGGGTTGAGCATTGGTCCATACCTGATGTCTGGCAGCGAAGCAGGAACTGAATCACACTACAGAGCAAATCAGGGAAGAGGCGAAAGCTTACAGGGGTGAGCAACCACTTCCCCGTGCTGGTGAGCCTGTTTGTGGTCAGGCATCTTACAGTGCAAAGACTGGCAAATACGGCCAGGGTTGAGGGTGGGGGAATTAGTTCCCGACAGAAGTCAGTCTGCCGAGGTCACGTGACCCGATGGCTATAATTGGGACTGTCCCAAGAGTGGCCTCTCCAAAGGCCCTTGTCCCCAGTAAACATGTGCCTGGCCATGTTCTCCTAAAATGGAGAAGACAATGCTTTATTTTACTTTTATCAAAGCAAAGGGACCGAGGAGTGCCCCCCTAGGATTTCATCAGCCTCAGTCTCCCCCAAATAAACAAACAGAAAAAGAAAGCAGAAAAAAGATGTGCTCTATGCCCATGAATCTTCAAGTGAAGGTGTTCTCACCTTCCCTGCTTAGAACTGGACCTGAACTAGCTCCTGGATAGAGCCCTGGTCTCAACCCCGAACCTAACTCTGGGCTGAAAACCCCGTGGCGGTGTTAGAAAGGCCGGACTCGCACTGACCGGGTGATGTGCACACTTAAATGCAAACATACCTTCCAACTGTTGTCGAGTGTGTTTTGGGAGAAAGCTGTGGCTTCCATGTGATGCCGAGATAGCCAAGACTTACTCGACTTCAGTCACGTGAGGCACAGAAGTGACCATTGTACAGGAAACAGTGGAACAGGCATCGTGCACCTTTTCCGGTGACTGGATACTGTTCTCTGACTCCCACGGGCCACCGTCTACCTCCAGTTCTAGTCCCTTTCCCAGGGCAGAGAGAAGAGGGAGGAGGAAGGGGCGGGACAGGGAGGAGCGACGTGTCTGGCCTTTCAGGACTCGCCTGGCTCCCCTTCGGGAGGGACCCCAGCCCCTCCGTTGGACAGCAGAGGTAGACGCGCATCCTTCGCCTATGGAATTACTCATCGGAGAAACGGGGAGTCAGCTGGGGAGGAACCGGCGCACGTGACCCTACAGCCTGCTCTGTGGCCACTTTAACACAGGGTAACACGCTTTCTTTTCTTTTTTAAATTATCTTTATTGTTGAAAGTATTAGAGATGTCCCCTCTTCCCCCCCTTTTATCCCTAGTGGGGATAACATACTGTTTTTGTGGTGTGTCTTAACATTTCATGGCTGGGTTAAAAGCCAAGGGTCTGTGTTGAAGGGAGTGATGCTTTTTACGTTAAGGGTAAGTGGATTCATCAGACTAGGACTTATTCGCCAGTGGATTCTCTCCGCGCCCAGAGAGTGAGGGGTGACTGTTCTCCAACCTGGTCAGGCCCCGCCCCCTCACTGCCCCCTGCGGGACCAGCAGAGCTGCGTGGGGGGCGTGCTCGCTGACGTTTCCATGATTAAGAAAACGGAAGGAAACAAACAGACGACAGTTCTTTATCCCAACAGTGTGAAGGCCACATTTTGCAACATGCAAATTCTCCAAATTAAGGGTCTAGTATTTGCCCTTCTTAGGGGGCATAGCCTCCCAGTGTTTGAGCCTCAGAGCAGGGGACGTGGGGAGTGTCTGTTGGGTTAGTGTTTGCCTGTCCTGGAAGCGAAGCCACAGACAGGTTCAGTTTTCCTCCTCACCCTGGTAGCCCTCCTCTTACCCTGAGCCTGTCAAAGGACGAAAGGATACAATGTATCAGGTGGCTCTGTTCCTGCTCCTCGCCAGTCCCACAGTCCACCTCTCTGCCGCCACGCCCAGTATGAGACGGTTAGTTAAGGTGGTTTACTCAAAGTAAGCCTGAAAATACACACCGCGTTTCCAGGTGTTGTCGATACGCCTATCACAACCCCTCACAGACATAAAGCGTCACACCCTGCGCGGCTCAGCAGACAGGGACCCTACTCAGCCCAGGGGCGCCCATGCTACAGATGGAGGAGCGGGCGTACCCGGAGGCCAAGTGGCTCCGGCCAGAGAGCCGAGCCGAGAACCCCGGCTGTGTAACTACTACACATGAGTTTCTCTTTGCACCTCAGCACGACCTGATCTGTGTCATTAACTCAGTAGTTCATTTCCCCGAGGGGCGTGTCATCGTGGCCAGGCTACTGTCCGTGGTGATGCACTCACACACGAGTTGAAGTGTTGCTGTGAATGTGTGTTGTACATGTGACTGAAGCTTATACTGGTTGACGGTACCCTTAGTAACCTGGGTTGGCCCGACTCAGTCAGAGGATGGGCCCTAGCGGTGGGCTGAGGTTTCTCTGAGAGAAGGAAGTCTTTCTGTGGATGGCAGCTTCAGCCCATGCCGGGGAGTTTCAGCCACCCCCCCCTCCTTTTAAAAATGTTTTCTATTGATTTGTTTAGAGAGAGAGGAAGGGAGAGAGATAGAAACATTGATGTGAGAGAGAGACATGGATCAGTTGCTTCCTGTATACCCCCTACTAGGGATTGAGCCCAAAATCCAGGCATGTGTCCTGTTCAGGAATTGAACCAGGACGTCTCAGTCTAGGGGTTGATGCTCAGTCCACTGAGCCACACCGGCCGGGCAAGTCTTCCCTTCTTGACAGCCTGCTCCATGGGCTCCGTGACGGCCTCCCAGGCACGGAAACCAATTCCTTCTAACAAGTCTCTCAATATAAATCTCCTACCGGTTCTGCTTCTCTGGTTGAACCTTGACTCATACACCAAGGGAGCAATTGTAATTAAAAAGTGGATGTGGTGTGCTGGGGGAGTATCCTGAGGTTTCTGTACATGGATGGAAAGAGAAAGCAAGACTTTGGGAGGCCACAGCCATGCTTCTTACTTTATGGAAACTTTCATCTTCCATGTACCTTTTTTTTTTTTTATCCTCACCCGAGGACATTTTTCCCCTTTTTGTTCAGATAGAGTGGGAAGGAGAGAGAGGAAGAGAGAGAAAGAGAGAGAAAGATCGACATGAAAAGGTCACACATTGAGTGGCTGCCACCCATACGACCAACCAGGGCTGGGGACAAACTGCAACTGAGGTACGCGCCCTTAGCGGGAACCGAACCCAGGTCTCTCTGGACCGCAGGCCGACGCTCTAACTGCTGAGCCAAACTGGCCAGGGCTTCCATGTACCTTTTTTATCCTCATCTGAGGTCATGTTCATTGATCTTAGAGAGAGGGGGAGAGAGAGAGAGAGAGAGAGAGAGAGAGAGAGAGAGAGAGAGAGACATTGATTGGCTGTCTCCCGTATGTGTCTGACCAGGGATCGAACCTGAAATCTAGGTATGTGCCTTGACCGGGAATCGAACACGAAACCTTTCGGTGTATGGGTCCACTCTCCAATCAACTGAGCCACCTGGCCAGGGTTTTCATATACATTTGTGCCCCTCTTGTTATAGGAGTGACCTGGCCCTCACCAGACACTGAGGCCAGGGTTGAATTCTAATGTAATGACTGGACATTGATTCACTGCCCAACAGCCACTGGGTGGAAGGGAAAACTGGGCCAGAGAGAGCAGGTCAGAAACTCAGTACAGAAAGCACATGCACCTGCCACAGGGCCGTGGTCAAGACGGGAGGTCCCCGGGGGAGCTGGAGATAGCCCAGGCCCTCCAGAGAGCCAATGGAGGGCTCAGAACCAGAGCCAAGTTTTGCGTGGAAATGTAAAATAACGACTGAAGATTACTGCATGTTTTCAGTGGGAAATGAGGCATTATTTAGAGCACACCCTTGTAAGCTTTCTGATTCCAGATGTTCACTGCCATGGAGCTGTCTTTATCACTGGGAACCATGGAGACCTGCGTGCGATGCGGTGATCATTGCCGATGCAAAATGACCCTTGTGTACCTGCACATCCATCGTGTCAGATGGAGGTTGAACCAGCCTCCCTCCCCAAAGGAAAAGACCTTCCCACATTCCACTACTCTGCATAAACTTGTGGTTCTTTGACTTCTTGAAATCTGTTGTGATATCTGTATGTTATGTTTTATATTTGTATGAGAGTCATGGTTTTACTTTTTTAAAAAGTTGTCCTCTAACGACACCTGAGGTGTGTTGGGTACACGCAGAGAGGAATCCCACAGGCTGCACTGTGTTCAGAGGCAAGGGACACAATCTGCCAGCGAGGACAGCGAGGGGCCATCGACCCCGGGAAGGCCCATGATACTATGCTTGCAGCAGGGACAGAAATACAGGTGACTTTTTGTTTTTATTTTTTAATTACTGTAAGATACAGATCCTTTCTCTTTCTCTTTGAGATTAATATCAAGAGTTGCTTTTATAGTTTTATTTGAAGAAGGGTCCAACCATTCTGTTTCTCTCCTATGTTCCTATTTATACAAACATTTGTTTGTGTATGTGAGATTTATATTTTACCTGCTTCCAAAAAGCACATTTGAAATGGACCAAATGGTAACAGGAGAGAGAATAGGTTGGGAGGCAGGTCAGACCTTGCAAAGAGCAAGGTCATCTATAGAACCACAGAGCAGATGGGGAAAAACAAAATGATAAAAGTAACAAAGGCTACATGGTAACTATATTCAACCACAGGCAGGCAGCGACTGAGAGAGATGGACAGAAAGGAAACACGGCAGGTGGGCGGAGGGTCACCCAAGGTCTCCAGCCCTGAGATACCGATGCTGCCTTGCACTTTGGATTACGTGGCTACGGTCTCCAGAGAGCCCAGGGTGGTTTCGCGTTCGGTACCGCTTGGCCTTCCTGTTGGAGGTGGGCGGGGACAGGAGAGGGCAGGTGGGCAGCAGACATTGCTCACTCTTGTGTGAGTGGACACACTGGGGCAGGGATGAGGACCGTCCCTTCCCTAAGATGCCCGAGGCAGCTGGGAGAAGGAAGATTGAAGCCCAGGTCTCCTGCCCCTGCGGTCTCCTGCTACCTGGCCTTCTTGCCTCCAGAGCCACGGTGAGGGGGATGACATGCTACTTTGTAAACAGTGCGAGAAATGAAGCGGAGGGAGGCACATTCCGCCCGGAATATACGAATATACGAATATACGTGAGACATGCGTGCCACCAAGTTCAGGGGGAGTTGAATGAGACCTGTGATTACAGAGATTTGTACTGTCCAGGACATAATTCTAAAATAGCTTCTTACAGCCCCTTCTAAGGAAAACATCACAGGATTCAACTGAGTGTGTATATGCTCTGTAAGAAGCAGTGTGCCTTCAGGAAGTAAAACACACTTTTATCAAGCAGAGCTTTTGGGAAACCGAGATAAAATATTAACTCTCTTGCTAGCCAGGGACTGCTGTCAGAAAAAGGATCTAGATAAAAGCTGAGCTCCAGACAAAGGAGGAGAAGTCTCCCTGGGGTCAGTGGGGAAAACACAGAGGAGATTGCAAAGTCCCGAGGCAGTAGCCCTCGTGTGGCTAGACAAAGGGAAGAAGGAGTTGGGCACACATGGGGAATCCGGGGGACCAGCCTCGGAGCCCTGGGACTGTACCAGCTGGGGATCATCGCTGTGTGAATTCACAGAGCTCGAGACCTGGGCAGTGTCCTGAACAGAGTGAAAAGCTGACAATTTTCAAATGAAACAAAGTGTTCTTCATGAACAGCCACAGCAATCTTGAAAAAGAAGGAAAGTAGGTGGGATCACAATACCGGTTCAGAATTCACAGTACAGAACATTCTTGGAAGTTGTTTGTGAGTGACAGCTTCCCAACAGCTGTGTTTGGTGTCTCACTCACATCTTAGCAGATGGGAACATGCAAGTAGGGATGGATGGGAAAGTGCACCTTGCGGGTGGTGCGAGAACCCAGCGTGGCCCTGGGAGGGGGGAGGAGGAGACCGGGCTTTGCGGTTCCTGAGCTAAGTGCTAGGCTGGGGATTGTTTCTTGGGTTTGTCAAACCAGCCTGAGTTAATTGCCTGGAGGATTCGGGAGTAAAGAATGAATCACATACAGGGAAGGGATAGGAGTTCCTGCCCATGATGAGCTACTATTGATACAGGGCTGCTCTCAACATGGCCATGGACTCCAAGGCACATTCCTCATATGAGTGGTCCCTTTTCTAATTTTAGTAATGTTTATTGAGCACCTACTATATGCCAGGCATTGCCGTCCATGCTTTCCATGTGTTACTTTATAGAAATAATCCAAGAGGTGTTTTTACAGACTTGAGTAGATAAACTCATCAGGTAAATCAGCTAGTTTGTGTTTGAGCTGTACAACTACTTTCCTGGGTTGCCAGTCTCAATCATTCTTGCATCGCGTTAAACTGGTTTCTGATAGGGACATTTGCCCCAGGCCTTCACATGTTTGTATAATTGGGGTTTACCATCCTCTATTCATTTTAAGCCCCATCAAGAGTTGGAACAATTTATACATATGATGTAGCTGGCTGATGACCTGTAGTGATTTGAAGGAAGTACAGTAAATAAGTTCTAGCTACCTTTTTGTAGTTCCTCTCACCCTTCAGGTAAGGTGGCACCTTATTCCTTCCATATGCTTTAAATCTACTGTGTCACTCATACTGCCAGATAAGGCAGCAAAGTTCTAGTTAGGGTCACTTAAGGGGTGAGCCTGGAAAACCTACTCTGTCTTCCATAAGCATGTTGGTTGACCAGATGGCTGTGGCCCCTTTAGTAGACACTAAGCAGTTTAAAGAAGAGCCTGTGCTCTTCTGAGGGGCAGGCTTGAGAGGTGAGGTGCTCTGGGTATTAGGAGTTCAAAAGCAAAGCCCCAGCACAAACAGAGGTACCCCAAGACAGAGGATGGCACAGGTCCCTGGGAAGAAGTGGGGAGGAAAAACCAAGACGACAGATCTCCAAAATGGACCTCTTACGCAGTAACTTCCTATATCCTGGCAGTGTAGAGGGCAGGAGGCTTGGCTCGATGCTGAGTTGTCCCTTTTCTGTTGCTCATGTACATGTGGCAACAGCTAACAGGGCACGCAACTGATGGCATTTCTCTGGCCTGCTGAAACACAGATGGACGTGTGGCATTATACGTCTGATTGGATAAATTAAAGATTTGAAAGCAATAATGTCAGCATTAGCCACCGTTAAGCAGAGATCTCAGGAGTGGAACAGACCTTGCAAGCATCTGCTTTACTTGAAGCCCAGTATTTATCTTTTTGGCTCAGGCCCAAGTACCTAGCTGGCAAAGACCCAAACCCATCCTTGGACTTGCCTCTTGGGATCTAAAAAATTCAGTGTGCCAGAATTGAAAATTGTCTTCCTGGGTTTCAGAGCTCTATCAGAAGGATTCTGCGATATTCCAGAGAGAGCACTAAAAAGAAACGGGAGCAATTCGAGAATTTTTTGTTTTGTTTTCAAAATCAGATCTTAGGAAGGGATTTAAATGAGTTTTAAATCATTTGAGGGAGAATGTGCACACAGGAAATGCCTGAATGTGCGCGTTTCCTTATTATCAGGTGTTATATTGGTGAAGAAGTTGGTGAATTTTGGAGCGACTCTCCAAGGGTGATCTGACGAGGCCTTTGCCCACCGAGGCCTCTCTGCCCTTACATTGTGACACTTGATGCTCGGCTGGGTTCTGCTTCTGGCCCTGCAGCTGGGTCTGGACACGCACGAGAGCCTCGTTGTTGATCTAGAGGAATTCCTTGTCCTTCTCACACACTCTGACACCAATTTCTAGTCTTAGGGGATGTACCAGTAGCTCTGTCTCCCCAGATTTCTTTGCTGTGCTCAGGGCCTCTTCCTACTTTGCCAAATCTTTCTTGTTCATTACCTTCCATTTCCTACTGTTATCTTCCCTCCTGACTGAGGACTCCACTTACTGTGAATGTCTGTCTACCACTGGCCATCCATGGACACACGAGCTTCAGTGGAGGACAGCCTTGCGTTGAGAGAACTAACACAGGGAATCACAACAGGCCGAGCTGGTCAAGTTGTGGGTTCTGGCCTGAAGACATGCTCGAGGGACATCGCAGCCACGGTTGTCTTTGGATGGGAGTTTCGGCCACTTCTCTGGTCCTGTTGTTCTGCTCTGCCTTTCTCTACAACCTCAGACTAATGCTAGAGCTCAGACTAATGAGGGTTCTGGGTGGACGGGAATCGTGTTGTGCAATGCAAGGCTGATGTGGTCTCTGTGCCCCCCGCCCATCTTCCTAGCAGAATGTTCAGGTGGAGGGCCCGGAGAGCCAGGGGAGAGCCAGAGGCCAGCTCGACCGTCCACAAGGGGACAGGAGTCTGAGCACAGTCACTCCCTGAATAACAGCAGGACCTGTACTCCGGGTAGTCTTCACACGGGAGTCATGGCTCCCTCCTCAAACTGGGAAATGTCATTCAAAGAACAATGTGCTTTTTCAACAGATGGGTACACTGGCAGACAGAAGGGGGGCTGCTAGGTAAACTGACAGAGAGAGGTGAGTCTGTAACATGAAATGTGTCCAAAGCAACAGAAGTTTGCTGTTTGGGTTGATTTCCCATTCGTAAAGTATAACCACCTGTTTCTTCTTTTATTTTTTAAGGAAAAGCTTTTTAAAAACCTATTAAAAAACATCAAAATGATCCCTGGGCATTAGGCAACTGTTAAAATGTTTTGATGGATTTAGAATAAATAAGTTATAAACATATGGAGTACATTAAAAAAAATTAAATGTGTGTATTTTTAAATAAAAGGCAATTCCCTAAGAAAATAGAGTTTAGTTTTTTTTTTGGAGGTGGGAGGGGTGTTAAATTATTAAACAAACAAATGCTTACATACAAACCAAAATAAGTATGGATAAGGCATGGAAGTCCCAAGGGCTGCTCTGATCAGTCAGCACAGGGCAAGGCGGAGATCTGAGGCTGTCCTTTGAGAGCTAAGCTGGTTAATTCACTACCTGACATGTGAAATGTCACCCTCAGGGGTCATTGAGGAAGAGCATATCTTCCAAGACAGAGCAGCACAACCCAGGCCTAGAGGTCCGATCAAGGCTGTCTCGATGTTAAAGGAGCCTTAACTGATACTGTTTCTAGAGAGAATGTGGGGACGAGCCTATGCAAGCCGGCCTCCTGAAGTCTGGATCTGTGAAACTCAAAGGGCCAGTCTTCCTTTGTGTCACTGGCATTCATTAGGAAACAGGGCACCCTGATTATCAACAGGAAGGTGTCAGTTTACCCAAGAGACATGATCTGTAGAGATGACTATCGCAGCCTGATAACGCGCATTCATTCACTTCACTTGACCAGACTCTTTGAACAGACTTTTGATTGGAACCTGGCTCCTTCAGTAGATTGTCCTCCTGGTAGTGATGTTGCCTGAGTTGGTTTTCTGGTTTGCACATCAGTCTGCTGTGAGTTTAGTTAATGTGAGTTTGGCTCCCTGAGCTCAACCATCTCTACAGTCCCTAACAAAACCCTGTTGCTGCTCTTAGGGCCTGTGGGCCAGACCCTGGAACATGGTGATGACTCCAATCACCACTCACCAGGACAACATCACCACCCAACTGTGCACCACAGTCATTTCCTAATATCATAATAACCAGGAGTGATGGTGATGCTTGTTACTTATTCCTGGTTTATCATGTACCAAGCACTTTACATGAATCCTTCCAGTAAATCCTCACAGTGACTCTATGAGACAGGTATTATTATCAGTCTCAGTCTACAGATGAGAAAACCGATACTAAATCAGGTTAATTTTCCAGAAATCCCAGTGCTGGTAGTTGGTGGGGAAGCTTGGACTGGGCCAGCCAGGGCAGTGCAGAGTAGATGGGGCCAACCATGCAATGACCCGACCTCCTAAACTGGCTCACGAAACACACGGGCCCTATACAGCGAGGACAGCACTGTTAGGGTTGCAGACTTATGTGGCCTGGAGTCATTTCTCTAACCTCCACATCTATGTTTTTATTTATGCATTCAAGAACCTTTATGAAGAACCCACTACACAGGAACTAGAGACAGAAATACAAGCAAACTATCCACTTTCCCACTCTCCTGTTCTTGCCGCAAACCCCCAGCTCCTGCTCCCCATCCTCACTCCCAGCTGAAGACTCAGCTTCCTCTTTCACTGATAAAGCTGATGTCCTGATAAGGAAACGCCCACAGGTCTCCTGATGACATCTGCCTGTGTTTATTTATTTATTTATTTATTTATTTATTTATTTATTTATTTATTGTGTTTAATCACAGTTTACATTCAATGTTATTCTGTATTAGTTTCAGGTCACCTGCCCATGTCTTTGCCTGTCTCCTCTGCCCGGGTCCTGTCAGTAGCCATGATCCTCCCAGGTCCTCATCCCAGGCAGCCCGTCCTCACATTGCATCTTAGATCCTCCCCTTTGCCTTCCAATGGACATCAGGGCTCAGCATTTCTTAGCAGTTTTCGCTCCTTCCCATCCACTGTCATTGCTTCATCCTAAAAAGAAAATCTTTTCTCGTCCTTGTCCGCTTGTTAGCTCCTACCTTCATTTCTCACCGACTTGATGGCAGAGCTGCTTAGAAGACTCACCCCTGCAAGCTTGCCTCTGGGGTGTCCTTGCCTCCATCTCTCAAACTCAAGCTAACCAGGGGTGCCCTCTCCCCGCCTGTGAGCTGCTCCTGACACGCCCAGTGGGTCGCCGCTGGCAAAGGAGTCCTGTCCTTGCTGACCCGTCTGCGGCAGGTGACACACTTGATCGGTCCCTCTTCCTGAGGCCTTGTCTTTACTTGGCTTCTCATTGTTGTGCTCCTTCCTTCCTTCCTTCCTTCCTTCCTTCCTTCCTTCCTTCCTTCCTTCCTTCCTTCCTTCCTTCCTTCCTTCCTTCCTTCTTTCCTTCCTTCCTCTTCCTTATTATCTGCAAAGCCCCAGGGCTCAGCCACACTCCTGTTCTCTTTTCCATTCTCACTTTGGTTTAAATACCCAATTATGTGCGGGTGGTGGCTAAATTTATGACTTATATCTCCAGCCCAGACCTCCCTTGACCTCCGGACTCATGTATCAGACAGCCGTAGCCTCCACTCCCACCACCTCTCTCCTGGTCCAACCTCTGTCTCTACGACAGCCTCCTGACCATCCTCTCTGCGTCTGTCCTTGTCCCTGAAAATCTGTTCTCAACACTGCAGCCATGGTGGTCCTTTCAAAACATGTTGCGTCTTGGCAATCCTCTGACCCAAACCCTCCTTCTGTTCTCAAGAATGCCAAAGTCACACTGGGGCCCAGCAGTGCCCTTCCCATGATCCCCAAGGTCCCAGACAGCAGTGACCCACTGGTGAGAGATGCCTGCTTCTCCCATCGCCTCTGCCCAGCCCCGGCCCAAGGGGCCTGTTCCGTCTCCACTGCTGATTCTCCAAAGTGAATCACAACTCCTTCCAATGAATGAACAGGCATTCCTTTTGCAAAGAGAAAAATAACTTAAAAGCAGAAGCCTGCCTTCCAAGGGTTGGACTACAGCCTGCCTCATTCATTCTGTCTCCCCAAGCTCCGCTCTAGGTGGGGGGTCTCCACCTTTCTGATGAATTCCGAATGTGAAGCCCCCACCCCATCCTGCTTTGTCTTCTCCCTCCAGCCCAGTGCTTTTGTCTCCACCCGACTGGAGAGCCAGATGGGGGCGGGGTGGAGTAGTGGCCCCACCTTCTGCTCTGGCTTCCTTGGGGTAATTGCTGGTGGCTGCTTGCTCCTGAGGTTCGGGCCAGATGCACGGTTTTGCTTTTCCTTCTGACCAGCCTCATTCGTCAATGCTCATCTGCAAATCTAGGCTGAGTAACGTTCTCTTTGAATCAGGCTCAAAGGTTGAAGGGTAGCCTTGGCCTTTTCACTGCCGACAGCTCAGGGCCAGAGCCTGCGGCAGCTCGCGCCTCATCTTCCCCAAAACGGGGCTCCCCACGTTCGCTCACAGGCGCTTCTGTGCAAGGAGGGCCTCTCAGCCCCTAGGTTATTCTTTTATTATTGAATGATCCAGAGCCCTCATGGTGCTGCTGGCTGGCTATACAGTTAAAAGTTAATGAGGAAAGGGCCATAAGTTCTGACTGTGCTGAGCTTGGCAATGCGTGTGAACTAACATTTGTTAGGCTCGGGACTGGCTACCTAAGTTTCGGGCCCCACTGTAAGATAGAAACGCAGGGCTCCTTGCTCAAAGGGTTTTGAGAATCTCTAGATGATGCCAGCAGAGTGTTAGACCAAGTGTGGGGCCCCCCTGAGCTCAGGGCCTGGCACAAATGCACGGGACGGGCCAGCACTGGGCACCAACCACATGAAGCTCTGAGGTACATGTTTTACACATACGGTCCCACTTCATTCTCTCCAAACCTTTTGAGATAGAAATTCTTCTTATTTCCATTTTACAGATGAGCAAACTGTGGTGTTCTGAGGTTACATCACTTGCCCAAAGTCACCCAACTAATAACTGAGAGTCAGGATTCAACAATCCTCAGAGACATCTATCTGTAAATATATGAAATCTCAACACCCCAGTCATGGTTTTACATCCCTGTGGGTTGATAACGGAACAAACACACACTATGAAATGTACTCGGGTAGACCTATGTGAACACAATCTGGATAACCCAGCCGTGAACCAGGTAAGTTGACCAAATCCAAGTTCAGAGCAGCATTTTGGATAATTTAATTCCCGAAATCACATATTTTGGAAAGACCAAACAAGAGCCCAAACATATTGTTAACATTGTAATTAGCCAGTTATTAATATTAATGATAAGAAGAAAGCAAAGGGAGGCCAGACATTGTATGCATGGTCACCTGGGCAGCTTCACCAGGAAGCTGCAGATTCACGCTCCCCAGGGGACCACCAGTCCATTCCCTGCAGATCACTGGGGGAAGGGGTCCAACAAAGGGGAGATGGACGCATGTACAGTGAAGTTGGGATGACACAAGGAAGGTGCTTGCCTGTCAGTCTAACCTGGGAAAAAGATAACTGGCTAGGGGGTGAAGTCATTGCAAACATGCAAAATCTTGAAAGGTTAATTGGTTATAACCCCCAGACAAAGAGCTCTCTCTCTCTTGCTTTTGTTTGCTGTTGCCTTCTCCTGTTCAATGAGCTCACTTGGCCTGTGCTCACCTGCCACGTGGCCTTAAGCAGCCACAAGGCCCATGGCCATGCAGAGACCCCCCCCCCCCCCCCACTGCAATGGACTGCAGCTGGGAACACGAGCTAAGCCAGCCACATGCTGGACTGGACTGTGCTTTAATATGGAATGAAGACTCTGGGCAGTGGCCGTAATTCTTGCCCCACTGAAGCCACAGCTGGACGTTTCCCATGGTGGGACAGAGGGAAATGGGACATTGGAAACCCAGGGGTTTAATTCCACAGAAATGAAGATCACTCATCCTCCCATGTGAGTCTCAGGAAGTTCCTTCCTTGCGACATCGCAAGAACTCCACTTCCACTGGTAACGAGGGGACACAGAGGGCATCCCGTCCCACTGACCCCAATACCAGACCTGACGCACCCTCACCTCAACTACCCAACTAGTTATTAAATGCAAGTGCTCAAAGCTCGACCCCTCTGTAAATTCACTAGCTTCACTGTGTTTATCTTGTGTGGTCCAGGTCCTTACAACAAAAGTGCTAGACCATGCGGCAGCTGCTCCACAGGGGCAGGATCACAGAAAAGGCAAACAGACCCAAGCTGGTTGGAAAACCAACAACCCCCGAGCCAATTCTGATGACTAAGCCATGAGCCCCCTTGCTCACCTCTCCTGCCCAGGCCTCTCCTGACAACTCGGAAAGTCTAAGCCGGACTACCCTTGCTTTCTGCCCCCGGCGTGCCCTGCGATTCTCACATCAGTCGGCGGAGGGGAGAGCTGAGCACATGCTGTGATTTTATCTAACGGCATCGGAGCTGCTCTCTGCTGGATGAGAAACATCGCTGGTCTGTGAGCTGCCTCTTCCCCCAAAGTATAAAAGCCAATGAACGATTTGTTTTCCAAATGAAAGGAAAGAGCTGGGATATGTGGTTCGCTTATCACAGCCAAGGTGGAGTGAGTGACATTAATTTCCGATCAGTCTCCCAGGCCCTTGCAACCGAAACCTACAGGTGAGCTGGCTTTTCTGACAGAGGTGAAACAGAAATGTTCCTAGAGCCCGCGTGCTTCTCCCCACCCCCGCCGGGCTGGCCAGAGGTGTGCTCCGAGGCTGCTTCCTGCCTCACTGTCCTGCCCCGGAAGCCTTATTTCCCACGACAGTGGATTTGCACACTTCGTTGTTTATAGTGTGACCGTAACAGAACTCCAGGCTGCAGAGCCGAAGCAGTGTGCATCGTCTACCTCGTTCTCTGGGGCACGGCAGCAGTCCATGCACCGAGTTTGACATTTTGCAAGAGAAAACAAAAGTTGGAGAAGAGAACGTGAAAGAGAAGGAAAGGGATCATGAAATTTCCTTAAAGAAAGTGTTGAAGTAAAAACATGTCCTCAAAGGAGTGGATGGTGACATGGTTTCCTCCAGGGGCTGAGCTCTTTCTGAGATTTCCTGGCCCCTGCCCATTTGCACCAACAGAGCAGTGAGCGTTCAGCTCTCAATAGCCGAGGCTCGAGGGAGAAAACTCAGCAAAGGGCTAGCTTCAAACTCGCCTGGAGCTGTAACGTCACATCCATTATGACCATTGTTGCATCTATGTTTTTATTTCTTTTAAAGAATTAAACCTTCTTTAGAATGGAACAGATCTAGTATTTCTTAGAGATCTGTTTCGATTCTACCTTTTTCTTCAACTGTGACTTGGAATGCCTTAGCAAAGAGCTCTGTGGGATTGCAGTGGTTTACTGAGCATCATTCTGAGCAAGGCAAGTGGCAGAGCAGGTTCAATCCACACCTCTCCAGACATATCTTCCGGGAGCTTGCTGGTCGACCAGCGTTCCCTTTCTCAAGCAAATCTCAGCCCGGCAAGAAGCCAGGACTGGTGAGGATGATGGCAGGTGTCCCTGCGAGAATGTTGCCAGAGCCTGTGCCTAGCACCAGAAACCAGGGAACTCGTTTGCTCCAATCATGCTTTTTGTTTGTTTGTAGTTTTGTGTAGTTGAAATCCTATCGGGACTCAGTATATTTAATAGACTGTGCCTACCACTGAATCACAAAAGAAAAAGAAAAGGTGGGGCAGGATGGGGGGATGGGGTAGAGAAGAAAAGGAGGGTGGTAATAGCGTGCTGGGAGGAGGTTTGGGGAGGATGAAGGACCAGCATTGACCCCCTGGAAGGCTATTTTCTTTCTCACACGCCCCTTCTGAAAATGTAGCTCTTCCATGATGCTCCCTGATACCCTCACTGTGTCCACTTGCCCCTAGGATTAGAATTGGTTGTGTGTATGCCTGAATCCAGTGCCAGACTGAACTTTTTGAGGGCTAGCACTGTGTATTCATCGTGTTTTATGCTCATGTTGCTCTTCAGTAAGGTTTGTAGAGGAATGATTGAGAAAGACAAAAGGAATCCAATCTTCAACAGCAAGTCCATCAACAAACAATTACGTCCTGCTAGGGGCCAAGGGCTGGTACTCAGCTGAGTACTGAGGGATGGGACATGAGCAAGAACAAGAACAAGACACTGTCCCTTCCCTCAAATTGATCACAGTCTAGAAAGTGCCCTGGAGGTAATGACCAGCTGCATAGAAAATTTGCACAAGTCAGGGGGTTGGCCCAGCTGACTCTGAGGGCAGCAGAACATGGGTGTCCTCTGCAGGAAGCTGGGACGGCGAGGGCCCTATGTTCTCAATGGCTTCCTAGAGGTGCTCTGCTTAACACTAAGCTCTGCAGCATGTGGCTGCCCTGAGCCGGAATAAGGCAGCTCGATGGGCAGCAGTGAGTGGTCAGCTACCACAGACACCCGCTGCTCCGGAAGGCCCGTCACCCACAGTGACAACTCCCTTTTTTCTTGCTGACATTTGGGCTCTGTTTGCTTTCTAGCATTTCAGACAAAGTGAAATCATAGAATTTGAAACAAATAACTAGCTGTAGAGGGGGGGGGAAATCAATGCTTGACTTGCAAAGACGTGTGTTTGTGAGTGTGAGTGTGTGTGTGTGTGTGTGTGTGCATGTGCGTGCTGGGTTGGGAGGAGAGACGGGCAGTAACACCAGTTGGAAAAGACCATGTTCAAGAAGAAGCAGAGCTTCTGCACGTTGGATTGGGAGGTGGCCTGGTATTCTTTGTAGAGCTCAAAGTGACAGCAGAAGAACCTTTTGACAGGTCTTTAGGCTTCTTGGGATCCTGAAACTTACACCTTATTTCTTATTTCAAAGCGACAAAATATAGGCATTGTCTGGGAAAAAAGAGTCACACCAACCTTTGCCAAACACCTTGTACACCCCCTCCTCTTCTGGGGGAAACAATGACAGTTGGTCCTGGTTCTGGGAAATCCCGGATTCCCATGGACAGGAAGGGCTCTGAGCCAAGGTCACTATCTTCTTCCCAATCGGGTGTGAGGTGGGGAGCGCAGTCCTCTGCAATTCACATCTCCCGACAAAGGGCCCTTTCTGGTAAAATGTCAGGGGTGGGAATGTGGTTCTGACAACTGGGGGCGACGACAGTGAAGGAAGAAGGAGGAAGTATACTGTGGAGCAAGGGTTAACCACATGGTTCAAGGTCCACATGATAGTCATCTCCCCTCACTGTGGAGGATACAGTCTAAGACACCCTGTGGTTGCCAAAAATCCCAGTTAGTACCAAACCCTGTATATACTGTATTCCCCTACATGTACATATCCAATGCTGATGCTTAGCTTAGACATCAGGAACAGTATGAGATGAACAGTAGTAACTAACAATAAAACAGCACGATTATAATTAGCTGTAATAAAAGTTGTGTGACTGCGACCTCTCTCTGTGATAACCCAGACGACGACTAAGGGACTAACGGGCAGGGAGCACGTCCAGCGAGGATGCGCTGGACAGAGGGATGGGCCACATCCTGGGCGGGACCGAGCAGGATGGCATGGGATTCATTACACTGCTCAGAGCCACGCGCAATTTAACACTTGTTTATGTCTGGAGTTTTACATTCCCCATTTTTGGACGGTGGTTGATGGCAGGCAGGTGGAATGCCCCTGCGTTTTCTCAAGTTGGCCAAGCGCCTCATGGACTGCAGGGGATGCACGAGAGGCAAGGCTGCGAGGACCGAGGAGCCCCTGCTCGAGAACGGGTCTGTCGTGGGGCCGTGGCTGTGGCTCTCCCAGGACACGCTCTGTGGCCGACGCTCCGTTGGGCCCACACTGCTGGAGTCTGGCGATAATAAAAACCGACTCTGCCTGAGGGAACTAGAGTTTGCAAGCTGCCTTCCTGCAGGGAATGTTCCAGGCCGCAGAGAAAACTTAGTCCCCTTATTCCGTAATCATGGCCTCTGATGCACGTGCTTGTGGGGTCTACGGGCACTGTGTGTGCACGGGCGTGCTGTGTGTGTTTCATGTGCACGTGTGTATCACTTCTGTGTATTCGTGCACACGCATGTGTGACCGAGGCACGGTGTGCGTGTCTGTGTCTGTGTGTGCACGCTTCGCGCCCGCCCGCCTCTGCGCCGGCTGCTGCAGTTCCCTGCGGCTCTCCCTGGTCCCCTGGACGCTGGTCCCCTGGACGCTGGTCCCCTGGACACTGGTCCCCTGGACGCTGGTCCCCTGGACACTGGTCCGGAGCGTCTCATCCTCAGAGAAACCGCTTCCGGTGCCTCTCAGCTCCCACGGCCCCGATACCCTCTGCCACGGTCTGGGAGCATTCTCCCAGGACAGACTGGGGTGAAGGAGGGGTCCTCAGAACATTCTAGAGGCTCTTCTAACAGACCTGCTGGCCTCAGACCTCCAAAAATGGAAAGAAAAAGTGATGAAAAAAGATCCTCCCCTTTTGTTATCAGAACGCCAGGGTAACCTGACTCTGCACCCGAGACCGGGTCATGTTTTTAATGGTGACCAGGTATGTGGCTTCTCACTGTCTTACTGCGACCCCTGTGGTCCGCAGTCCTGTCTGGTGACATCAAGCACCCGTGTACAGTCCCCAGAGGCCCCTCTGCTGCTGACCAGTGGCCTTTCCCTGAGAGCGAGCCCAGACGCCCACAATAACTGGGTCCGGGCAGAGCGCCTGGATCTTCGCCAGCTCCTCAGAGAATCTCATGTAATTAGAGCTAACCTGTCCCATTTCAAATTCAAAGGTAACATGATTAATATTCTCTAAAAATAGTCAGCGAAAGCCACTTAACGAGGCATCACGCCGCGGGGTTACTTTTAAATAGAACCTCTGGTTGGGTGTGCGGACGAGCCCACCGGAGGGAGCTGGGCTGGGCCTCCCGGCAGGGAAGCTGCGGCCGCCGGGCCATCTCTGTGCTGCGCTCCGCCTCACGAAGTCCAGCTCACCCCGACATCCAGCCGTTTCTGGAACCTCCGGCCACGTGTCCTGCAGGCTGGAATCGTGACTCTCCGCTGCCTCACCCCCAGCCCCTAGCACCGTGCTGGGGTCTGTTGATTTAACGAGTTCGAATTCACTCATGGTGGCCCCTGCCTGAATCAACTTTGGGTTTCTAGTCTTTTCTAAAGTTTACTCTCCCTCTGTCCAGTGTGACCACCACTCTCGTCCCCAAACCAGTTCCTTCTGTCCCACCCTCTTGAGGACCTCACATCACTGAGCTTGCTGGAGTGCTCAGAAGCAGTCTCCTCGTAACCAAGGAGTTTCTGTCCCCGCTGCCGAGACCCTTGGGGAGGTTTGTGTGTGGAAGTCTCCAAAGAGAGAACTGGCCTGTAGCTTTGTGGGACGGGAGGGCGGTGGTGGTGGTGGTGGGGTTTGTACTGTCTTATCATCTGCCTTACCCCAGAGTCCGCACAGGGTCCTGTGTCTGCCAAGATACTCTCCTCACTCTTATCCATCAATCATAATGTGGCTTCTTGCAAAACTAATCCCCATTCAAGTTTTATTATAATTTTCAGTGGTTGCTGTCATCATTCATTCAACAAATCTTTATTAAGTGCCCACTCTACACCAGCCACTGTTCCAGGTCCTGGGAACACAGTCACGGACGGGATTAAGTTCTTATCCTTTTGGACTTTACATTTTGGTGGGAGATAAAAACTGGAACTGAAAGCTTCATATTATAGATGTAAACTTCAGGAAATGGCATGTGCTACAAATTAAAAGAAGGTAAGAAGATTGAGAGTGATGGGATGGTGGCTATTTTAGGATGACATCACCTCTCTGATGAAATGACATTTGAGAAGATATAGGATGCACATTTCCTGCGGGGGAGGGGAGTGATGCAGACAGAGAGAATAGTAAGTGCAAAGGTCCTGAGGTCACAAGGAGCTTGACTTCAAACACTTCACCATGAAAAATGCCTTGATGACTTGGATACAGCTTCTCTTTCCTTTCCTCCTGAAAATGTGGAAGGAAAGTCAGGTGAACTGGAAGAAAATAGAGGAGGCAGGGAATGAGGAACGTTACAGTGTTCCACCTGCTTGGCCATCCGTGGCAGCCTCAGTTGGACAGTCGGCGTTCTGATGCTGAGTGGGGCAGCGGCAGTCGGCCAGGCCAGCCAGGCCATGTATTCACCTTCTTGTTGCCATGGCTGCATGTCTGGGGAACTGTGAGGAAATCTGGGGGAGGGTTGGGGTTGGCTCTCCTGGGCTCAGCAGGGTCGATGGGGGAGAGATGGCGAAGGTATTGCAGGCAGCCCTTCTACAGGGTGTGATTTTGGGGTGCTGGTAAACCTTTATGCCCTTAGCCGTGTCCTTGTTCAAGCCACAGGTTGAAGCTCCTTGGCCCAGGGAAGGGCGACAGACAGGAACATGCGAGACAAATGGCAATGTCCTCGGCTCTGCCATCACAACAGGCTCTGCAGGGCTCTGGAATGTGAGAGCCAGAAGGACGATCTTTTACGTCCTCCCAAGTCTGGCTTCAGGTAGCAGACACGAAGTGGGGGGACTCGAAGGAGCACAGAGCTTACGGATTCCAGATCTGGGGAGGAGCAATGACGGGGCAGTTTCTCACCAACGAGGAGGAAGAACCTTCCTCTGGGGGCGGGAGGAAGGTGGAGACTTGACGAGGCGAGCAGAGTGTGGGCCCTCACCCCGCCGTCTTCTTGAAGCCGGGAATGTGGAGGGGGCAGGGGATACATTTGGAGATCGCAATGCAGAGGAGATTTGCGCCCACTTTGCTCAAGTTTGGCCGGGGAACTTGCAAACCCGTTAGAGAGCCAGGCACTAGCCTAGGGCGGCACTGGGGGGTGGAGGGACGGCAGAGACCGTGAGGTTAGGACGCCGCGCCAGGGGTGGGGACCAGGCAGCCGATGACACAGGTCATCACTGCGTCAGCGTCCCCCAGCCCAGGTGTGTCTATACGGGAGAAGGGAGGGGCTGAGTGGGCAGCGGTCCCAACACACATGAAGCCATAAGTCAGGGGGTTGAGTTTCTCTGCTGCTTCCCAGGAAAGGGGGCTTGTGTGGGGTGCAGGTCTGGGCAGGTGGATCCCCTCCGAACGCTGTAAGTTTTGTGATGAAGAGAGTCCTACCTGCAGTTCCTTACATATCATTTCAGCAGGCAGACGAGCCTCCTCCTCACCGTGAGAAACAGGCTCCGCGAGGACGAGCTCTCCGAAGACGCGTGTCGGGGTCCTTGGAGAAGGTGGGTTAGTGTAGAAGCAGGGGCCAGAGCGGGGGGCAGGGCTGTGGAAATGGCGGCTGCACCCCCAGTGTTGCTCTGGGCCAGCTGACCCTGAGAGGAAGCTCTTGCCCTGCAACACAGCACCACGAGCTGGGCGGCGCGAACCACAGACGTGGGTTCCTGCCGCTGCGACCAGAAGCCCACGTCACGGTGCCGGCAGATCCCACGGGGGCGGCAGGGCAGCCTGCTGGGTCTCCCTTAGCGCCTGGTACTGCCGGCAATTCTTGGTGTTCTCTGGATTTTAGACACATCCCTCCAGCCTCTGTCTCCATCCTCACATGGCCTCTTCCCTCCGGTTCATCACAGAGTCTCCCCTCTTCCTACAGGACACCTGTCGTGTTGGGTTAGGGCCGTCCTGATGACCTTATCTGAACTTGATGACATCTGCAAAAACTCTATTCCCGAAGAAGGCCACGCCCAGGTACCTGGTGAGGACTTCTGCGCACCTTGCAGGGGGACACAGTTCGACTCACAACGCTGGGTCAGCCGGCAGGAACCCATTTGTTTTGCTTGCTTCCTGGCCTGGTGCCGGGTTTCGGAAAATCAGACTGTGGGGCTTCACACGTTTCTCTAAAATGTTTTACAGTCTGTTCGCATTTCTAGGGCAAGGGCTTGAGACCTGCGACTCTGTTCAGGAACTCACCAGGGGAGACCCATTTCTTCCAGAGAGCATTTAACCGACAGCATCTGACGCAGAGTTCCAGGCCCCGACCTGGCCAGAAGCGCGGGTCTGGATGTCATGCCCACTCGTGACTGGACTCAGACCTCCCACACACCCTGAAACACACCCTGAGACTTCTGACTTCGGGGGTAGGGAGAGCCATGGAAATGTAATCACGTACAAAGCAGCAGAATGTGGCGGTAGGAAAGAGAGCCTGTGTCGAAAGGTTTCCCCTGCATGTCCCGCAGTCACGGGAAGCACCCCATGGCGGCACAGCTAGGAGAGAACCATTATAATTCTACCCATCGGCCCCCATCCAGGCAAGACAGCAAACAGAGCCAACCCACGGGAAGCTGTAACCTACTGCGTTCCCCCCCAAAGCTTTTCAAAATTGAATATAGCAAGATGGCATGTGGGGGCAACTCTAGAAAAATGTTTCCTGTCAAACATTGTGTATTGAAAGTCTGTTAAATTCTAGAAATTTCTCCCTGAAATGAAACACAAGGAATTCTGAGGGCATACCCTGATCTCCTGAATCTCAGTAAATAATGTTCAATTACCCCAGAGAGGCGAGTTATGGAGGGAACAAGAGGGACAAAGGCACAGGGCAGGGGTGTTCTCCTCTTTGTTCTCAGAGAACGGCTCGTGGGCAGACCTCTCGGCAGCCCATGCTGGGTGGATTAAAAAGTGAACACCTACCTGTTTTACAAAAGCAAGTTACGGGATTTCTCTCTCTCTGCCCACCCTCTACACTGTATCATCTTAGTTGTAGCAAAAATATCTTTATACATTGATCAAAATTTGGCTTCACACCTATCCAGAATTCACACTGGCTGGAAAACCAAGGGTTTTTAACCATTGCTTAGAAAGATGTTCCTAAAAGCTTCAAGATAATAAACTTTAACATGTATTTTAATTTTATGTAAGGAGAGATGGATAGATGGACTACTTGTAGGCTGTTTGGATAAGTGGGACTAATTCCAGGGTTTCTTATACCAGTTATGTGTCCAGGTTGCAACTGTTTTAGCTTCCGGCTCTGTCTCCTGATACACCTTCCTGTATAAATTTTAAAGGTTGAATGCTCCAATACAAAAGTTGATAATTCAAGATAAGTACCTTAGCTCTGTATTTTATCCCTTTTAATTCTTGTTATTGTTGTTGTTGTTGGTCATAATGGTGTTGGTGATAGTGGAGGTGGTGATAATGGTGGTGTTGGTGGTGGTAATGCTAGTGATGGTGATGGTAGTGGTGATGGTGGAAGTGGTGATGGTGGAGGTGGTGATGGTGGAGGTGGTGATGGTGGAGGTGGTGGTGATGGAGGTGGTGGTGGTGGAGGTGGTAGTGGTGATGGTGGAGGTGGTGATGGTGGTGTTGGTGGTGGTAATGCTAGTGATGGTGATGGTGGAGGTAGTGATGGTGATGGTGGTGGTGGTGATGGTGATGGTGCTAGTGATGGTGATGGTGGAAGTGGTGATGGTGGAAGTGGTGGGGGTGATGGTGGTGGTGGTGATGGTGGTGGTGGTGATAATGGTGGTGTTGGTGGTGGTAATGCTAGTGATGGTGATGGTGGAAGTGGTGATGGTGGAGGTGATGATGGTGGAGGTGATGATGGTGGAGGTGGTGGTGGTGATGGTAGTGGTGGTGATAATGGTGGTGTTGGTGGTAATGCTAGTGATGGTGATGGTGGTGGTGATGGTGGAGGTGGTGGGGGTGATGGTGGTGGTGATAATGGTGGTATTGGTGGTGGTAATGATGGTGATGGTGGAGGTAGTGATGGTGATGGTGGTGATAGTGATAGTGATGGGGATGGTGGTGATAGTGATAGTGATGGTGATGGTGGTGGTGATGGTGATGGTGGAAATGGGGGTGTGTGGGTTGAGGGTGTGGGGTAGAGAGGGAATATAGGATGGTAGGGATGGGAATAAAAATCACATGATTTTCAAATAATTTTTGGCAATAAGAAAATACTTTCATGTTGGGAGCTTCAGCGCTTAAGAACTTGAAGGCTCTTTTCCAAAGCAGCCTTGTGATTATTCTTTAAACCAGTGGTTCTCAGCACTGGCTGCCCACTGAAACCATGTGAGAGCTTTTAAAATATACCAGTGCAGAGGCTGCTCCTCGCTGTGATTCTGATTTAATTAGTTTGGGGGTGAGAAGCAGACACGGATGTATTTTACATCTCCCGAGGAGAGGCTAATGTGCAGACAGGGCGCTGAACCACCGCAGGTCAAACAGAACATCCCGATTAAGTGCAGGTAACGGTGAGAGGGAGACTCAGGAGGTGCCACCTCCTCTGAAGGAACAACCTTGTCATCAATCTGGTCAATAATAAAGTCACTCACTTCATTTCTTAATAGTTATTATAAAATATATCAAAAATTAAGGGAGGACACGGACTGCCCGTGTTCTCTCGTCCGGAGTTAGTGGACATCAGTGCTCTGCCGTATGTCTCCTGCACCAGTTTTGAAAATGTAGCTTTTAAAAAACATCCGGTGGGCCCTGGCCGGTTTGGCTCAGCGGTTAGAGCGTTGGCCTGCGGTCCCGAGAGACCCGGGTTCGGTTCCCGCTAAGGGCACGTACCTCGGTTGCAGTTTGTCCCCGGCCCTGGTTGGTCGTGCGGGTGGCAGCCACTCGATGTGTCCCTTTCACATCGATGTTTCTCTCTCTCTTCCTCTCTCCCCCTCCCACTCTACCTGAACAAAAAATAGAAAAATGTCCTCAGGTGAGGATAAAAAAATAAAATAAATAAAAAAATAAAAATAAAAATAAAAAACATCTGGTGGACATAATGAGCAGGGAAGTTTGGAGTGATTTGGGCAAATGTCTTTAGAAGGCATGTTGCTCATTTAGGTCTCCTCTAGGTCATTTTCACTTTAGTATAATCGAGGGAACTGGGTGGAGGCAATGGTAGAAATCAAAGGCTGGGGAAAGTTGAGGAGACAAGTTAGGAAAAGGGGTACAGCATGGACATGAGGCTTGGGATGTCTGAAGCAACCCCTGGTTTGTCTACTGCTCGCAACGCAATGAGGTTGTAATATTTTTATGAAGGAGTTTTGAAGAAGAAACCGCTATTCAGGAAAGGGAGCAAGCCCAGGAATTTTTGCATTCTTTGTCACCAAGCTTATTCCTTTTGGAGCTTTTCATTAAGTTCCTGAGTATTCCTTTTATCTTCGACCTTCTTTTTTGAGAAAAATGTTGACGTGTTTTGTCAGAACAACTCCAGTACACCCCATTTAAATGGCAAATTGTGCCACACGTCACTGGTGGCGGGGTGGGGGTGTTTGCTCAGCTCTGCCAACTGCCCCCCCTCATTTGGAATGGCTGCTTTTTGACCTTTCTGTCCAAGTGCTGCCTTGGTTCTGAATTATATTCCTAGGACAGCAGCCGAAATTTCCTTGGTCCCACCATTTCAAGATGTTTATTTTAAAAACGATTGTAAAAGGTAGAATTTAATTCTCAAATACCTCAATAAACAACCTCTTCCACGTTCCTGTCATTCGCTTTGGCAGAGAGACGCTGTGCACATAACCCAGAGCAGTGTCAAAAATAGCTACAAACAAGCCGAGCTGGGTGCTGCCCTCTGCGCTCCCAGTTCTTTCAGACCCCCGGCATCATGCCCCCTGAAACCGAGAGAGATCTGTTACACTGTGATGCAATCAAACCAGCCACGCTCCTCAGCTCTAGCTTCAGGAAGCCTTATCATTCTGGCTTAACCATTCAAAACAAACGGTACAGGGAATGGTCTGGGAAGTTCTGTTCCAGAAGCTTATTTCTCTCTCCTTCCCTGACGTCTCCGAACTCGTCAAAGGAACAGACATTTGGCAAGTGTCGCGGACGTCACTTCCGGTCTTGAAACACCAGCATCACCAAGGAAAAGTGGAATCCAGCCCCCCGCCCCCCGTCCTATTGATTAGAATTTGCATTTTGATAAAAACCCCAGATGGTTCCTAGGCACAAAGTTTGGGAAATGCTGACTTAGGGAACAAGATCCACGTTGCGCCCTCCGCGCCCACACGCACGCTTCAGGTACAGCCGGGACAATTTGGCTGGCCACTTGTCAGACCACTCTTGGTCCCCGAAGTAAGGTAGTTAGAAAAAAAGCACCGATACAGCCACATTTTCTCCAAATCACTTTTTGTTAACAAAGGAGTGATGATCCCAAGTTCATGTTTTTCAAAGGAACCTAGAGAGGATCACTTCATTTTTAAATTGTGCTCACAGTGTCATATTTACGAATTTCTAACTAAAATTATACATTATATATGAGGAAGAAAAATACACACAACTTCCATGTTATGCCAGGTCAGCTTTTTTTCCTAAAACTCCAATAAGGATTTATGAGGCACCATGGCTCTGTCTTCAAAGGTCTAATGATCACGACCCACCAGGTTCAGCTTCCCCAAAGTGGGAGGGGCCTAGAATTGCCCAGGGTAGAGTGGGGAGCAGGTGGTCTTAGTATCACCCTGTAATAGTCCCTTTGGGGATGTGTGCTCCCGGTGGTGGGGAGCGTTACCAGACCCTTGAACAACCCAGCTTTGGTTCTGCCTGAAGACAGCATCTCTGCTTTAGCAACTCTCCTCCCCAGGTCCCCTCCCCACGACCCAGCATCTCTGCTCCCATCCCCCACCTCCACCACCTTCCACTACTGCTCACCATCCACCCTCTGGAGGTCATTCTTTGGAAGGCATTTGTAGTTAAAAATGCAAAAAGTTCTGCCTTCGTCCCTCCCATCTTGTGAAAGAGATCAACCTTCCCAGCATGTCGACCTTCTGAGTGCTGTGTAAGGGCTGGTGGGGGTGGGGCGTGTGGTCAGGTCCAGAGGGACTGTGAAGTGGAGGCAAAGGCATCAGAGACCACCCCCACTCCCAGCCGGACAGTGGCTCCGGCTTTGAAGGATGGGAAGGCCAGGGCAGCTCCGGGACAGAAACTCACAGTTTCTTAGGAATTCCCGGGATGAAATCACGCTGGAGGCAGGGCTGTCTCTCAAAGGTCTACTAAGTGCCTCGTGGCCTATAGTAACCGCTGATGCTTCTGAGCCCTTGGTGATGCCCCACGACTCACACCCTCATTTCCACTTGTAATAATGAGGCTGGCGTGGGACTGGGGGCTTCTCCCTGGCCCAACAGTGGGTTCACCTGTGCCTCAGTGGGTGGTGCTGGGGCCGCAGGGTGCGAGATGCATCTTCCTGTGGGCCATAAGGTGCGGAGGTGACCTTTCTTGGGCCTCAAGGTGAACCTGGAGGCCCAGCATGGCTGGTTGGAGACCTTGCCCTCCTGAGGTGAGGGCGGCACGTGGGCTTGGAGGCGGACAAGCTTAGCCGAAGGCTTGCAGGCGAACATTCGGGACGTCTCCGGCAGGGGCTGGCATCTGTCGGGAACAGACAAGCTGACAGCCTTCGGAGCGAGTGAACCTGTGAGGACACCATGTTGGCAGCCACATCCCTGCCGAAAACAGGCGAGTGCAGACTGTGCCTGGGGCACGGGCTTTGCCTGGGAAAATGCACGTGCGTTTCAAAAAGGAAAAGAGACTGGTGTCTGCTGCGGGGACTGCTGGGAACTTGTCTCGGAGGCGGGCACGGCGGCCGGCTCTCTCCCAGGGCGGCCAGCGGCAGGGCTGGGCCGGGGCCAGAAGGCATCTGGTTAGTGTGGAGGCCGGGGGATGCCCAGAGGGACCAGCCTGGGCTTCATCTTGCTGAGGGACTGACACAGAGCATCTAAGCCCTGGGACTAATCATTCTGGGAGAACTGGGCTCTCTCCACTCTAGGAGGCTGATTAGGTTCTCCAGGTCTTTTAAAGACAGCTCTAAAAGGAGGCCCACAGTGGCACCTTGCAGACTCCTGCTTAGGGGGTGGACCCCAAGCTGTCACTGTGCTTGGCCCTGTCCAAGGTGCTGCCCAGCGAGGAGGCAGAACAACACCTGTGGGACACTAACTGGATGAGAGCCCAGGTCACCAGGAGAAGTCCTGAGGATGGGGAGAGAGAAGCCCGGGCCAGCGCTGCCTAGGGCGGGAGGAATGACCTGTCACACCATGCCCAGGGTTGGCCCTGAACTGTGTTGGCTCCCCACTCGAACCACCGGCATGCACAGCTCACTTACGTAGGCCCCGTAAGGAGGCCCTGGATGTAGGTCATACGGAAACAGCCTCCTGCATGTGGCTTCAGCAGGGCTGTGCTGGCTAGGGTCCCAGGAAGTGGTGGTTCTAAAAGTAAGCTCTACTGTCCCTCACAACTGCCTATCTGACTGACCTCGCCCTTGCGTCAGCACCACGGTCATTGTCTAGGAGCGAAGTTGTCCGTTCCACCGCCTTGTCTACCATCGTGCACTGGCTCCCACTGAGACGAAACCTAAGGTGCTGGTCCTGCAGCACCGGGTCCAAGGTCGGCCCCTGGCCCCTCCCCACCCCTGTTCCCTGGGCCACACCTCACTGTCACACTGCCCCCTGCTCCCTCAGCCACCAAGCCTCTGTCCTTTCCCAGGGCTACCTAGGATGCCCATGTTTGCCAGGGTGCACCTCTGCTTGTACCCTTGGCTCCATCAGAGGTCTGTGCAGATGTCACGGCGGCACAATGGTCATCTCAGGGACAGCTTCAGCAATGCGGCCACTGTCCTCTGCTCCACTCATCAGTAAGACACCCTTCCCATTGGTTCCTGAGCTACCACAGTGCCTGCGACCCAGTAGGACTCAGCCCCTGTTTGCAGAGGGAGTGAAGACCAATGCGATTAGATGGGGAAGCACTCCCTGAGCTCCTGGGAACGGGTTAGCAAGACTCTGCTGCTGTCACGAAAGCGAAGCTTGGACACTGGGCTGCGCGCATTTGCTGTTGTGGGCTGTGCACACTGGCTGCCCTTTCAAATCGCCAGGGAGGCTCAGGAGGAGCATCGTGTGCGTGTGTGTGTGTGTGTGTGTGTGTGTGTGCCCCAGACTTGTGGAAGCTGTATGGCCTGGTTGACCAAGGTTGCCCTGGAGCACTGTTTGCCTGAGCGTCTTCCGTGCTGACTCTAGCCTGGCCACCATGGAATCTGTTGTTTTCCAGCCATCTGATTGGCTCCAGAGCCTTTGCTGGTCACAGAAAATTCCACTCCAGATGGGCCTCAGCAAAATGCCTTTCAACAGTTGTTCCCAGTGGATTTCATTTCTTTAAAAAAAAAAAAAAATGCCAATAATGTGCTACTGTTTGTTTTGTTTGTGTGTATGTTTTGCTCCAGAAAGGCTGTAGTTGGTGAATGGAGTACCCACGAGCTTTGTGCATTGCTGGGGGATGAGAGCTATTTCCTCTGAGCCTCGGTCTTTCCACCTCTTAACCGTGGGTGATGCCCAAGCACCGGAGACCAGAGGCATTGGCAGAACTGAGTCATTATGATACCTACGCAACTGGCCTTTTGAAATGCAAGTCGTGGCCAGGGAAAGAGATTTCTTTTCCTATTAGATTATGCAAAACTTTTAGATGTGAATGATGGTTGTCATCTTTTCACTATTTTTTTTTCATTGACAGTTGAATGTAGACAAAACTTTTAAATATCCTGTTTAGACAAGAAAGTATTTCTCAGTGTTTAAAAATAGGACAGGTAAAAATCGCACATAGTAAAAAAATAAAGATTTTATCCCCCACTCTGTTAAGAAGTAAAAACCTCCAACCTTCAAATGAGTGTACTTTTCTTATTTTTAAAGGGGGAAATCAGCTAATAAAGAAATAGATGACTCATGCTACTGAGGAATGTTTTGCTGAGATGCACTCGGGAGGGGCCAAGAGGAAGAGTTATTTTTATCTTTTGTGTACGGTCTCAGTAGACATCAAAGCGTCTCTTGAATGATGTTTCTGCGCAGGTGAAACTAGTAATAGTTGGTGAACTCAGAGGGAAAAGCTGTGTTGGCCCTGAAGCACAGCCACGTAGACTACACAGCTATTGTTAAGGAAACTGCCTCTGGCTGGAGCTGGGTTGTGCTCTCTCTCTCCAGCTCCCTACTCCTCGAGTCCAAAAGTCATGATAGTATTTCAAGCAGCTAATATACTACCACAGTGTTGCTGGCTCTCTTCAAATCTCTTCTCTAGGACACATCTTGGATGCTCACAAGATGAAGGAACAGAGATGGGAAGAGTTCGAGGGCAGACATGGGGACTCCTGACCGATTACAAGTCCTGGTTGTCTTGCACGACCTACCCATGTAAACTTGGTCTTTGGTTCATAATCTACTGAATGGGACAATAGCCTGTCCCCTTCTCCACAGGGTTCTTGAGAGAATCCACTGGTTTAATGGCTGGGACTTTATTTCTGAAAACTCATATCACCTGAGTTCCACCATAAGAAAGTTTTTGCCCAACGTATGATACTAATCTCCTCTTTATAATTGGCCTGGTCTGTGTGGCTGATTGGCTCAGCTGGGCACAGGTTCTCATAGCTGAGAAGGACCTGGTTCGGTTTCTTTAAACATCTTGGCATCTAGTTAGGTTGCTCATGTGGCTGGTGGACCAGTGGATCAGAGAGTGTCCTTGTGTTGGGCTCTGGTGGAAGGTAAACAGGTATAGCCTTTCTGGAGGGCAATTTGGTGAAATGGAATAAGAGCTTTTACCCAGCCATGGCACTGATAATACTTTATACCAAGAGGCATTCTGATATGGTGTGCACAGTGTGTGTGGGATGCTGATAATAGCAGCATTGACAGTGACCAAGAAGGAAAACGACCAAGAGTCCACAATGTCACAAGTGCACGGCAAACAGGTTTTAGAATTGCTTACAGTGCCCCCATCAGAGCAATATTCTATATTTACTCCACAGTACTGAGTACCTACTACGAGCTGGGCAATGTTTGTGAGGCTAGGGATACACCAGTGCAGTGCTTAATTTTATACACTCCCTCTGCGGTGCCCAGATTAAATATTTCTGGGTGTGTCCGTGAGAATGTTTAGGATGAAATTAGCATTTGAATTGGTGGACTCAGTACAGTGGATGTGCCCTCACCGATGTGGGTGGGCTTCATCCGATCCATGGGGTCCTGAGGAGAACAGAACATGGAGAAAGGGACTGTTTGCCTTTCCCCCTGCCTCACTGCTTGAGCCACGACATCTTAATTCTCTCCTGTCCTCACACTGAGTAGCATCATCGGGTCCCCTGGTTCCTGGGCCTGCAGACCGGAGCTGAGTCCGCCGCCGGCTCCCCTGGGTCTCCAGCTTGCAGTTGGCAGATCACGGGACTTCTCAGCCTCCAAAATTGCAAGAGCCGAGTCCTTATAATAAATCTTTTCATCTATATCTATCTGCCTCTGTATTTCATCTATTATACCTGGAACAAGTAGGAGAGATATATATCTATACCCAGAGAGATGAGCTATAGATACAGATCTCCTATTGGTTCTGTTTCTCTAAAGAACTTTGACAAATACAATGAATGAACACAACAGGCAAAGCTGTACCCCTGGGGATCTGACCTTCTGCTGCAGGTGACGGAATATAAAGAAAAGCACCGTCTACTTTGTGCAGCATATTCGACTGTAACAAATAACACGGGGGAAAGTAACTCAGAGAGGCAGGGTCTGACGGCGGGGCGGAGGGTCTGTGCTATCACGACTTTACAGAGTCGCGATGGGATCCCTCCCTGAGAAGGTGGCAAATCCAGAGATTTGAAGGAAGAAAGGGAAATCTGGAGGGAGAACATCTCAGGCAGAAGAAACAGGCAGTGCAGAGCCCGGAGGGAGCAAGTGTCCATCACGGCCCAGGAGCAGCCTGGGGCCATCGGCGAGGGGTTGAGGTGCCGGCAGTGAGGCCCACGAAGGAAGGAAATGAAGCCAAAGAATCATAACCGCCCGCAGTTACTGATTGCGAAAGAAGTTGATGATATAGTACCCGGTTAAAACAAACAACTGAACAGGCAACAATGTAAGACGATCTGATTTTAGTTGAAAATACGAATAAATCCATATATTTACTGCATGTGCTGTTTCCTCCCCCACTCCTTCCTTCCTGACTTCCTTTTTTTTTTTAGCTTATTTGAAATTATACACTTTTTTCTACCTTGAGTATAGCTTACTTGTGTAACAAATAAATGGGAAATGCCCAGGTAAAATAAAATGACTATATTTTATTGTCTTTAGTCAAGCTGTGTGAGTACAGGTTTCATTAATGCCAAAATTTATTAACTTTTCTGAATTATCAATAAATATCTCTGGCTTTGTTGAAGTGTTCAAACAATGGGAACGTTAAAACTGGCAGCTTACTTTATTATTTAAAAAAATTTTTTTTTCTTTATTGATATTAGAGAGAGAGAGGGAGAAGGAGAGAGATAGAAACATCTATCGACTGGCCACCTCCTGCACGCCCCCCACTGGGGATCGGGCCCACAACCTGGGCATGTGCCCTGACTGGGAATTGAACCGATGACCTCTTGGTGCAGGGGTCGATGCTCAGCCATGGAGCCATACTGGCCGGGCTGGCAACTTACTTTAAAGGTAAGTGTTACCTCAGAGAAAGAAGATTTCCAGAAGTCAGGCTGCACCCAGGATAGGTTTTCCCCACATCCCATTGGTGGAAGGGTCGCTAAGGTGCCTGTGGTCAGACAGGTATGCGCATGCGGGGGGCTCTCCCCATCCAGGCTCAAGGGCCCACATACATTATGAAGCTCATCTGTACCCACAAGATTCGGTACTGACTTTGCTATAAACCTTCTGCTTCAGGAATGGGGTGGTCTGGTTTAAATGAATTATTTGGATTATCTCTTCAGCTCTGGAGTCAACAAATTACAAGCCAGGATTTCAAATTCAGTTGTCAAGATCTTCCTAAACCGTGAGCTCAGGTCCCCGCGTGTCGTGCCAGACACAGCCCAGTCATTGGCGATGGGGGCGTCCATGGCGTATCTGGGTCATTAGTCAGTGCTCTTAAACTTGCTTCTTCCTCGAAGGCCCACGAGCCAAGCGGTAAGCAGCATCTGCCCTCCTGAAGTGACATGTGTACTTGGCGTCTGAACGCGCGTAAGATCCTTAACTTGCTGTTGTGACGGCCCGTATCCTCTTAGAAGCAGAGGATAGAGAGAAGAGCTTACCGATTCACTGCGCCTGTTCTCCTGACTTATCCCTGATACAGGAAGAAGTTAAGGAATTTCTCTAGTAGAGCTGAGTGTCTGTCAAAGCCCACCCGACAGGACCCCGTGACTCAACGTCAAGTGCGATCGCTCGGGTTTTGTGAAAGGGAGTAGTGGCGCAGGCAGCCCAGAGGAAAACACCAGCACAGACGTGTCAGGAGCCAGTGGTCTGGAAATGACCGAGCTCCTGCTTTGACACTGCTCAGGGAAGTGAATGTCACCTCCTTGTCCCATCGGAAACACGCATTGATTCCTTCTCCTCCTTTGTTCAAATACTGTGCTTGAGTGGTGTCTAAAATAGATGTTTTCGCTAGAACAAGTTTGTAAGGGAAGAAAAAAGCTCTTTTTTCTCTTCTGTCGCCCTCTGACCTCCACATACAGAATTTATGGGTTTTATTTCTGTTCAGGGGGTCCTCCTTGAACTTTCAGAGATGGCTATCATTTGACTGCATGGGATATATAGTCTGCATTAATTTTCTAAACAAAGCTATTTTAAAACAACTTTAATAGTTCCCGATAGTTTTATGGGAGTCAGGACATGTTAGGCATTATAGAAAGATTATTCAATCGCCATATGAAGGGCTCTTCTGTGGGACTCTTGGGGAGAAACATAGAAGGGGAGCAGAGATGTCTATGTCTAACCTAAGACATGCATCACCTGGGGGGTGGCTGCACCCTGGGGACCACAGAGCTGTGGCCTCAGGAAGGACAAATCCCTCAAGAAAATGCTCTTAAATGCTGCAGCCAATGGCATACACGTGAACACGGTGAGCCACTGCTCTAACCTCAGCTCTGACTCTTTTCTGTACCACTCACTCAGCCTCTTCCCACCATGTTATTTATTTACGGACTGGCCTCAACTCCACACCTGGACCACGGCCATGTGCAGTCCCTCTTGCTTGCGGGCTATGATGTTAGAGCTTCCTTTGGGCTGAATCCATCATCAGCCCAGTCTCTCAGCTCAGCCTCTCAGCTCACGAGTGATCATCTGATTTCAGCTCCCCCGGAGACACTAAAGCATTTCTGCTCTGGGCATGCTTTGGTCTTCTTCTCTCCTGCAGCATCTAGCTGTCTCATGATCCCAGTATTTCATCTCAAGTCCACCTTGCCCACAGCTGCCAAATTAAAATCTCTGTGTATCTTTCTTCTTGCTCCCAATCAAAGCGGTTCCTTCTAAAAGATCTACCACCTCAAGTTTCATGCCAATGCACGGCTCTTGGTTTTCTCCATGTCTCTACTGGCCAACCCTCATTGCCAGTACTCCCTAGATGCAAGTGAACTTCTCATTTGGAAAGGCCTCCCTTTGCCCTTTCTCCATCAAAACCCTACCCCTCCTCTAAGTCTCCTTCACCTTCTACCATGTCCTCAGGTGCTTCCTGCCAACGCCAGCCCTTATCCACAGTCCTCTCCCTTAAAGCCCAGCACTGTCTTGTTCATGCTACGCTTCTTTGTGTTGTACATTATTATTTTACTGATACTCTTATTTCCTTAAAGTCTAGTGCCTCTGAGGGCTGGAATGAGGACATTTTCTCTGTATCCCCCTCTGTCTTCTTTACATAAACGCACTTGAAGATTTGTTGACTGACTGGTCCGAGGAGCCACGACAATACAGGGTGCAGCTATTAAAGGTCAAGTTCCGGAAACATGCAGATGGTCAAGAGATATTTGAAGTAAAAGTGAAAGTTGTATAACTCTAATTATTCTTCACTTGACTGCATAAATATTTGCCAGGATAAGCCCGTTATTTCGTTTTTGTCATGTGGATTTTCTTGAGAATACACCATTCTCATTGCACTGATTGTGCCTTTTATTTAAAGAACAATAGATGAGACTATTACATTAAAAATTTGAGACTTCTAGATGGATTAACTGCAATTCTAAAAGGTCGAACAGTTCATTTATACAGTGAGGGCAACAGAGAAGCCCTTGCTTTGTGTCCATAATTCTCGTCACTTAGTGTGATTGTGCGTACTTTATCTGTTGGAACAAAAGTATTTTGATTTTTGTCTTCTCCCCTAGGCATTGAGTCCAGGTTAGGTCAGGTTCTGCAGTGGAAGACAAGGACAGGTGGTCCAGCTCCAGCTGTGGCTTTGCATTGGCCTCTCGAGAGCACACCTGTGGAAGTCTTCACCAGGAGAAGAAGCCTACGAGACAGGCAGCTGCCGCAGGGTTCCTTGTCAAAGCGGATTTGAGGAAAGCCCAAGCCAGTGGTTCTGGAACTGTAGCATGCACCTGAGGTGACATGCCGATGGTCGGCTCAGCCCGAGTTTCCGATTCAGTGGGTCTGAGGTGGGCTTGAGAATTTGCATTTGTCAACTCAGTTTCCTTGGTGATGTTGCTGCTGGTTTGGAGACATACTTGGAGAACCACTCATCTAAATTGACTCCTGTCAGCTCTGAGGTTTTCTTCTGCCCAACAGAGACCCCTTTGTAGCCCAAAGAAGACACAAGAGGTGCTGGTTTGGGGCTAAACACTGCTCAGTGCTGATAAGAAAGGAGGACACCTAACTCTACCCTTTGTCAGTGAGGGAAGCCCTCTATGAAAGCACGTCTATAACAGGTTCTTGACTTGCCTTCCTCCTGTGTCCCAGCTTCGTATATACTTGGCCACCCCTGGGCGGCCAGGGAAGAGACAAGAGGGTGAATATATATTTTGGGAATTCACGGGTGAGACCCTCTCCACTAAACAGGAGCTCTACTAGAGAACATTATTCACTCCGGAACGTCAAGGTATCTCGAATGTTCAGGAGTTCTCCAATCCCGTATGGAAGGAGTAACACCTCAGTGGTAGGTGTTCACTACTGTAGGTTGGAAACCTTGGGCTCTGTACTGAGACCGTGGTTTTACCCAAGTGAGAGGTGTGGGCACGCCGTAAGAGCTGGAAGCGTTCGGAATCACCACCACATTTCTTCTGGATCTTTCTCTCATAGCTTCCTCATGCTTCCCCCGACAGTTCTTTCTTCTAGATTGTAAATTTGTCATTAAAGCTGGTCTCTCCCTTCTAAAGAAAAGGTATAGATTTTAGTTTCCCAGGGTATCTGCTCTTCTTGAGACAGACAGGAGTTCTCAAAGACTACTTGCAAATTACATGGTCTATTTGCAGAAATCACACCCACTCCAGAAGTCAGAAGATCCCAACTAATTTATTAAAAAAATATACACCACTGAAGAATGATTCCGAGGCCCCACAATATAATACAGTACATCCACCAGGGGTTTTCATCACTGGGACAAGTAGTCTGCTCTGCCTCACTACCCCTGACCCACATTTGCTGTATTTCTTTGATGCCCGGTATTTATATTAAAGAAGGCAAATGGGCATGTTTAACATTGGGTGTGTATACCAAAGACTCAGCTGTATTCACCCTACCAGTTTCCCTTCCTCCTGGACACAGAGCTAAACTACCCTTCCCAGCTGCCCTTGCAGTTAGGTATGACCACAGAGTGTGGGCAGAAGTGATATAATTACTTTCAGGCCTGGATCATCAAACATCTCTTGCATAATCATCTCCTCCCTCTCCTTTCATATCTGCCTCCTGGATATCAACACTCAGGAGACAGTGGAAGCCAACGGTTAAAGATGATAAGCCTGGGTCCCTGTATGGTATCAGCCAATTAGACTTGCAGGAATGAGAAATAATCTTCTATTTGCTTACCTGATGAGAGTTGGGGATTTGTCAGTTGCAGCAGCTGTCTAATTAATACAGTTCACATGGCCCCACTGAGGATGAAACCTAACAGCATCTACTATTTATGAAATGCCTGCTTTGTGCTGGGCATTGTGCTAAGAATCTTACATTACCACATTAATCCTCAAAACATCTCTGGGATAGATGTTATTACTATTTTAAAAAATTTATTTTATAGGTAGGCAAACCAAGGGCTTAAGGTTAATCAAGGTCACGCAATTAGTGTAGTAGATTATATAATGTCCCCAACTATTCACTTTCCTCTGTGTAAGAAGATTATATGTCTCCACCTGCTGCTACAGGACTGGCGGTGCCTCTCTGTGGGAGAAATGTACATGTCCATTTCATTGACCATTGGCACTGGTGTGACACGTGAGTTGTCTTTGGTCAATGGAATGTGAGTGGGTAACTTGTGCCATATCTAAGCAGGACTTCCAAGAACCATCACTTAATGTGGCATTCTCCTTCCCCTCTGACACTGGAGTGGAATGTCCCTGATCCGACTGGACCCAAGGGGTCAGAGCCACAGCCGATCAGCAAAGGTCTGTAGTGTGAAGGAGAAATAACTCTTTGTTTTGTAAGCCACTGAAATGCGGGGATGGCTGTTACCTCCCCAACCTCGTAAATGCTGATGGCTACACCTAGAGCTGGATGCTAACGCATTTCTATAGACAGCAGAGCCCGTGCTCTTAGTCACCAGCCGCACCTCCCAAGCACATGTCCCACTCGCACACACTTCTGTTAGATGCTGTGAGGAAAACATCTAGTAACATTTAAAAAAATCAATTCTCATTCCGGGTAGGAAAAAAAAAAAGTGGGTGCCTGTACGTTTAAAGAGGAAACTGCTACAGCACCAGGATTCAAACTGAATTTTTAGATCTGTTTCTCACACTGCATAGAATATGTTCAGATCTAGTCCCACAGAACAACGGTTGGCAAGGAGGTGGGTCTTTTATTCGTGGATTCACTTGCTGGCTCATTTTGTAAAGTTTTCATACTGGAAACCACATTGCGTGACTGGGAGTATGACTGATGGTAAATATTAGCCCAAATCAAATCACTAAAGGAGTTACCAGCACTATACAGATGTACACTTTGGTGCCTGGCCCTGAGCACAGCCATGGTGAGGAAGTGTGGGATGTGAGACTGATCAGGCTACGGTGAGGGGACACTGATCATTCCTTTTCAGATGACATTGTCCTTTATTTGAGGAAAATAACTGTGTGTGCTTAATTAGAGCTGGTAAAATTACACTAAGTAGGTGTTTATTATAGTTTATTTACCGCAGTGCTCTGTCAGCTGGGAGTCAGAGTACCAGGAGAGTACTGCCCGAAATTACACAAATCTCTTCTTTCACAGGATTTTTATTATTTCTAGACTCAATTATCTAAAATACAGTTAAAAGTGTATTTTTATCCCAAATGGCTTCATTTTATTTTTCTATCTCCCTAAACATTTCAACTATAACTAAAAAGAAAGCCTAATTCAACAAAAGTGTCTCAATGATTTTTCAGTTTAACCACCAATTTCCATTTTATTGATAGTAATAAATAAAATTTAATAATTTTATAAAAATTCATAGGAATAAATTCTCTTTTGGTACTTAAATAACATTATTGAAAATAAAGGAAGGAAATAATAAATGCCATATTAATATGCTATAAATTGAAATTTGTTCAATTTTAACACCTCAATTTCACTGACCTTAAAATTCTGATGTGATGAATTAAAAGAACAAAGCCCCACTTTGAAAAGAATCATCACTTTAAATGTGGCAGAAATAAATAACTGCTTTCCCCCAGCTTCCTTCCTTCCCTTCAATCTGACTCCCTCTGGTCCATTTCCTTTATTAATCTATATATTTTCTATACATCATCTGATGAAGGAAAAATTAGCGATGAAGAGAACAGCTTCAACTTGCCCACCTGCTTATTTTGATTAAGAGGGTTTTTGTGAAGATTCACATAATCAACAGTATACCCTTGAGGAAAGTAATACTTTATACTTGTGAAAATCAGTGGATGGGATTAGCTTCCATATGGCTATATTTACTTGTTTTCAATCTCCAATGATTTTTTTCCTATTGATTATTAAATAGATATTTTCATGTCTTATTTTCTTTTTATCCTGAAAAGTAGAGATAGTTTGTGAGCAGACAGGGAGGATCATGAGCGAATTCAATGATTTGTGTCCATTCAAAGGAAACAGCCTATGCAAGTCCCATAAATAAAGACCTGGGTCATACAAGTGAAGATGTTATTTACTCATGTTTAGGAAATACCAGAGTGATGTATTACATTAAAAAAAAAAAATTACAAATGTCTCCAAGTACACAGGGATAAATTTTAAGTTGCTCTCCTTAACAAATCTGACTTGAAATGCGTAAACCAATTAGTTTGGAGTGTGCTATTGACTGTCATAAGGACATAATGACACTTTGTTCAGCAATTAACCACTGAAGAAGAAAGCAAGTCATAGTTTGGTAAATTAGCACTGAATACATGAGCATGGAATCTACCAGAACTAGAGATTATTGAGTGAGCAACATCCTATATATACCTAGATTATTTACATTCTCATTTTATTGTTTAATTCACGAGAGAAATTGAACTTCAGAACTCACAAATACATTACTTTGTGTATCTAACAATCCATATTCATGTATGGCTTTATCTTCATAAGTAATCTCTACTTCCCTTCTGCTGATATAATATCAGATGGAGCACAGTCAGGGTACAGCTGCTTTAAGTCATAACACTATGCATCACTTCTCTCTAGCAACAATTTTATACATTGAACCAGAGATAAACTTGTCAATATACATCGGAAGTGTACGAAACAGTGTAATAGCTCTTCCTTTGCCCAGGTTTGCAATAGACTGCAAGATTGTTTCTGCCTTCAGTAGCAACCATTAAAAAAAAAAAAAGACTAAAAAGACTAGAAGGTAAAAACACGTTGCTGTAACTAAGTCCTGAGCACTCTACATACATCATCTTTGAAAAGCAACAACATGCCCAGCAAAAAAACCACCCATAATATACCTCGCTTACTTGCAAAAGTAACAAAACAGAACCAGTTCAAGACCACACCGTATAAGGACATCCTCAAAAGAGAAAAGCAGCCAAGGATAGTCTAGAGGCTGATTAGCATTTCCAACCAGCTGCCAAGCCTTAACTGGGTTCTGCAATTCAAATGGTGCCTGTAACACCTGAATGCCACTTTAAAAATCTTCCTACTTGAAATGTGGCTGTCACCTGCCTTAATATTTTCCTCATCCGTATCAGTTTGGGGTGGGTGGGAGTTCCAGGACCTACCACCAAAGATAAGGCGAGCAGGGCAGAGACCAGCTTTGCCCAAGGTGAAAGCAGAATGCGAGGTACTTACCTGTGTTCCCTGTATAAATGTTGAAATGAAACTCGAATGGAAATACACTGTCCCCTCTTGCCGCTTCTTCCTTGTTTCTATTAAGAAAGGTGAGTCCTACTCTCAGTTTCCTATGCCTGCAACCTCAAAAATTTAGCCACTCTGCTCACACACTAGCTTGAAGGCTTGAAGACAGTCACTTGGTCTCAGCTCACTAACACATCATCTCCGTCTTCTGGAGCTCACCAGCACAGCTTAGGAGTCAGTCAGGTCTGGAGTAGGAGTAAACTACTTCTCTATCTTCCCGGATGAGACTCAGGGCCTCTAAGACAGAACTCGCTTGGCTGATGTCTCACTGACCAGGGTGCGTCCACAGCATCTTTCTGCCATCTACCCCGACAGAAAGTTAGGAGAGCCAGGCAGTGAAGCAGGAATGGATGCTTTTGAAGCCAAAGGCTGAAACTAGAAAACTGTCCTCAGCGACTGATCCCTGGCTAGTGCGCACATGCGTGTCCCTTTTCTTCCCTAGGACAGGATCTTTCTTCGCTCTCGGTTCATCTCAGATCTGCTGCTTCAGTGTTTTTGATTTTGAATAGCTACTCTGATGCACCGCCATGCGTGAAATGAATTATTTGCAAGCTTCTTTGTCCCACGCAATTCCGTGGAGGATCAGCTATTCAGATTCTGCCCGGGCAAGGGAATCAGTTTTTTTGTGGAAAGTGACTGACTGCCCGCGACTTAAAGAGCTAATATTGTCCTCTGGGGCAGCAGAGCGCTAGGTGGGAACCCAGGCGCTCATGCTCTGGCCTTGGTGCTGAATCCGGAACCCGGGGCCCTAACCGTCTCAGCGGCCCTAGGACGACTTTGGGAGGTTTGCAGGGCACAGTCCGGTTCTAGGCGCCCCCTCGAGGGTCGCCGGCAGGAAGTTGGGAAGAGCCAGTGCCCTGGGGCCCCCCAGAGCGCACGCAGCTGGCTTATTTCTTTGCCTGGAGCTGGGAAAGTTTTGTCCAACGTTTTCTTTCTTTCTTTTTTTTTTTTTTTGGTAACAGGAGCTGCCTTCTCCCCTCCCACCTGAGTCGCCATGGAGACTCAAGCTCTTTCTCTCTTTCTCCAGGCAAAATGGGCGAAGCTTAGTTAGCTCAGCCTTGACTGTAGCAGCCCCTTTCTCTTCCTCAGCAGTTCCTGGGCATCCCTTCCTCCGTTCTGCAGCAGAAGAGAGGTGGGCAGGTAACGGTGCTAGCAAGGATGTAGCACTGTGCCCTGTTTTGCGGGGGCTCCCTCTGACCATCAGACTTTGGATAAAAGCAGGCAGGAGAAGCTCTAAACATAATAAATCTCCAACTCCCAAACAAGAGGTTTCCCCCACCTTCCTTTTTTAGGAGTGGAGGCGGGATTCTTAGGAAAATTCTGGTATTCTGTTTCTCCACTAACCTCACCCCATTTCTGTGGCTGTTTCTATTAAAATATGTTTCCTCCCCAAGCGTCTCTCCATATTGAGCCTGGTACAAAAGATATACCTGTGGATCCACTCAAGGTTTTATTGGGTTTTGGGAATACTAATGTTATTCCTGTTAAAACGAATCCAAGCTTAATGTCTGGATGCAAATGAAAGTACACCCAGGAGGAAGCAAGTCGGCGGATTTATCCAACCTTCTAAATGCCATAAAATCTCATTTTATCTGAAGGTTCCCCCCACCCCTTCCCATTGCAAAAGAATTCAGTTGACTTCTAGGGAAAGCTTCTCATTCACTGTTTGCAGTCATCATATAGCTTCTCAGGTTATACTGATAGAAAACAGTTAGGAGTTATTGTTTTCCATCCTCTGCCGGTTTCTCCCCCACCCCTCACTTTTCGTTTTCCTCTTCCTCTTGCTCTCTCTCTCTCCTAAGCAAAGACGAAACAAGATACAGCTTTCCCACAAAGACAATGGGCTTTTCCCAACTGTACACAACTACAGCCCCAGCCGCCCCTGCCAGTTCACCGGTGCCTTTGGTCTTTGCCCAGGGCTGTTGAAATGATGTTGCAATAACTGACTGGGTTCCTCCGCGCCCAAGCCTGCAGACCCCTGCTCGCCCCCCTCCCCTCCCCCAGCCTTGCGAGTTTTTAGTTGCTAATGAAAACCGTGTGAAACAGATTTCCCTTCTGTTATGTAACCGGCTTCTTCCTTCCCCCGACTTGGGCATTCCGTGTCTCCTCGGAGCGGAGAGGTTCGCTGCAGCAGCGGACTGGGGACGGGGTGGTGGGAGCCCGAGGGCACAGAGCGTCCTGCCAGGCTGGTGCCAGCCTCCCGCCTTCGAGCAAGTCCGCGCACCGCTTACCTTGCTGCAGACAGGGTGGCTTCACTCGATCATGATCGCCTCTCTCGGGTCGGAGCACGATTTAATAACTGGCCACACGTTGGAGGGCGAGGGGAGGTAATTAAAAAAAGAAAATCAACAACACCAAACAAAACTGGAATCAGATGGTCAAATTTCACAGCAGCCCCCGGAGGCTGTCAAGAGACTCCATCCTCCTCGCGGTGCATCCGGCTCGGTCTGGCTTCCCGGGTCCCGCGGATCCCACCCCGCGCCCGCCTGACCTCGCCGGCCAGGTGCGGCCGTTGGCTCGCGCGGGCTCCCTCTGGCCGGAGCGGAGGGAAGGGCTGGGCGCGGGGGCCGGAGGAGGGGCGGGGTGTGCGCCGGGGCAGGGGCTGGGGAGGGAGGCCGGGTGCAGGGAAGAGGGAGAAGGCAAGAGCGGCGGAAAAACAATCTCCGCTGGGAGAAAAGTGATGGACCACGCAGGGAGACGTCATGAAAGCCGCAGATTCGGTGAATGCTACTCGGTTCCAGCCGACTGGCTGAGACCCGCTGTCAGCGCAAGAACCGACGCGGTTCCGGGATAAAAGCGGCGCAGCGCCGCGTGCTGGAGAACCGGGGCCACGCAGGCCCTTCCGGGGGCGGGGCGGGGCGGGGGATGGAGCGGAGACCCCGAGACGCCCTCCCGCAGCCCGACTTCGCCTCCGCGGTCGCTCTGAGCGGACCAAGTTGGGAGGGCGGGACACCCCGGCGACCCTTCCCCAGACCCGAGCCGGCGCGGGGACCTCCAAGCCAACCCCCACCCCCTCAACAGGAAACAGGGAACGTGTGGGCATCTTTGGGTTTAGCCACCCGGTTCCCACCTTTCCCCCGTGTCATTAAATAATTTCCAGAGAAACGCCTGGAAAGCAGGGAAGAGCCGCAGGTTGGGGGTCCGTTTTGATCGGTTGGTTGGAGAGGCTCCTTCTTTGAGATTTGGTGATACCGAGAGAAAGAGGGTCTTGTCACTGCTTCCCTCTGGGATGACAGGGAGTCAACCCGGGGAGGCGGCTGGAGCGCGCCCTGTCCACGCGGCCGGCCGGAGGGGCGCAGGGGGCGGGCTGGGTGGGAGCCGAGGATCCGCGCCCCAGGGCTTGGCGCCCCATTCAGCGTGTCCTGTCCACGGCAACTGGAACCCGTCCCCGCTGCTGCTACAGCTACCCCCTCCCCCCACGGTGGCATTGGAGACAGAGAAAGGCACTATGACCTTTCATGCATAATCCAGGTTGCCTTCAAAGTTGACTTTGTCCTGCCTTGGACAACCATCTACTCCTCCTTGGATTTTTAAGGGGCTTTGCGGTGTTACCCAGGAAGCACCCCACAGTGCTCCCCTTGCATCCCTCTTTTTCTTCTGCTCATCACAAACAATCCCCCCACATTTCCAAAGCCTTTCCACAACTTGCTTCTCTCTCTGTACAGTCCACTCCTTTATGCCTCGTCACCCCAGGGATAAATAAATTGGTTGACAACTACATGGTAAGAATAATGAATACCACGGGTTGGGAATTTTGTAATAGTCCTTTCAATAACTGGCTATGGTTGCCCCCTCCTTTAATCCTCACTCGAGGATATTTGTCCACTGATTTTCAGATAGAGTGGTTGAGAGGGAGACATCCAGAGAGAGAGAGAGAGAGAGAGAGAGAGAGAGAGAGAGAGAGAGACATCCAGAGAGAGAGAGAGAGAGAGAGAGAGAGAGACATCCAGAGAGAGAGAGAGAGAGAGAAACATCCAGAGATTGTTTCTCTTACCACCCCAGGGCCAGGGATCAAACAGCAACCAAGGTACATGCTCTTAACCTGGATCAAACCCGACTCTTTGGTTGGTGGGAAGATGCTCTAACCGCTGACCCAAACTGGCTAGGGCCTTTGTTGCCGTTTTGTAAAGTGACTTTCTCTCCACATGACATAGAATCTCCATCTCCAAGAAGGTGGCCCTATTCCATGTGAACGACTGATGGAGCCCTCTTATTTCCAAGATTATTTTATCCCACAGTCATGCATTCCAATTACACAGCAACCAGCCCCTCAAGAATGCTGTCTGCCCTATCCTGAAGCCTTTGGTATGGAAAGGTGTCTTCCTCAATTTTCATCACCAGTTGTGTACAAATCAACCACACGCACAGCCTTGAGCTCATATTGTTGATTTTCCCCAAGAGGCTGTGGTCTCACTCGCTCCTACTTCCCAGTCACATATCTCATGTACAGAAGGTATTAATATGTGTAACGTGCGGTTTTGTGCTCCATGGTGCTTGCTGGAACTAGCGATTGTGTTGGAAGTAAAGATACACCAAGAACAATTGGATTCAACGTGCCCGAGGGATCACAGAATAAGGATGAAGAGGCAGGATTTTGGTGGCAATAACCCTTGAGCGTTAAGAGAACAAGTTACACTGGCTACTTGTCTAAAGAACATTCTGTTTGATCTGTGAAGCTGCTAAGGATATTTCCACTAACTTTGATTATATAAGTTTCTACTGGTAGAAGGATTTCACAAAGTTTCTTTCTTACAACACATCAGACTGCCCTGCTGGTGTGGCTCAGTGGCTGAGCGTCGACTCGTGTACCAAGAGGCTGTCGGTTCGATTACCAGTCAGGGTACATGCCCAGGTTGTGGGCCCGATCCCAGTCAATCGATGTTCTCTCTCATCGATGTTTTTATCTCTCTCCTTTTCCCTTCCTCTCTCTAAAAAAATCAATAAACAAAAAAAATTTATTAAAAAACAACAACACATCGAACTAAATAAGTGAAGTGAGAAAAGTGTAATAACCTTTGTGTCTCCTTCGAACACTTGGAAAAGTCCCCTAACTGGAAACAGCTGCAGGTGCCGGGGGCTTCATACCCTGTAGGAACTCGTGTTAAATGAGATGGAGCACAGAAACATGGCAGAAACGAGAGCCCTTGGCTTACCTGGACTCATTTATTCCCGACAGAGCTCAGACAGTGATCGGCATGGCTGCAGCCAGGACTCTCCGTGACATCCGGGAGCCAGGCAAGCCGGGCTTCCGACCTGCCCGTTACAGTCCTTCGAGCTCCCAAGAGCCCTGTCTCTCAGGCTGTGCTGCCTGGCATCTCACTTATGTGTCTATTTTATGATTTTAGATGCACGCAAGGCCTGGGGGTGGAGGGCTCCCAAGCCTTCAGTTCTTTCCCTCTCTGGGTAGGTCTGTGCTCCCAAGCTGATCAACACAGTGGTTTCTGGGATTGATTTATCCTTTTATAGATGAGGCTGGCGTTTCCCTCACATATCAAACTGTAATGGAGGCTTATTAGTAGCAAAATTGACAAAGCAAATGATCTCAACTGGGCATCATCTGTTGTGCGTAATCTCATTTTTCTCCATCATCGATTGTGGCAATTTACAACCCAATCTGTCTCCTTCACCCACGTGTAGCCCTGGCCCTGATTTGGGCAGATCCACACTTCACTAAGGTGGGTGGCTGTGTCTAGTCTCTGCCTTGTATTTACTTCTGTCTACTTGTTTTACATTTAAGACCTTAGGCAGCTATAGAGACCAGCTCCTCTTCCAATTTACTCTCTCCCCGCCCCGCCTCTCCCCAACAAAAAGAAAGAAACAAAGAAAGAAAGAAAAAACCCAAGACAGAAAACAACATCTTTAAAATGCTGCGATGGATGTGTAATTTTCAAATAATTTATTTTAATAATAAAAGGACATCTTTAAGAGGATCAAGAAGAAGACATTTAAAAGCTATCCTATTCTACAGTGCCACGTCCCATGGACTGGACAGATTTCCTCTGTTTCCTCTTCAGGGAATATCTATAAATAGCTATTGTATTTCCGTTTTGGATTTTGATTATAAATTTGGCGATACATTCTTAGTAAGTATCTCCATGTGTAAACAAGTCAGTCCTTTTGCTCAGAAGGGGCTTCGCATGGCTTTAGCATGCTGGGCACTTCAGTGCCGTCTTCGGCGTTCTTATTCTCCAGTTATGCAGCTACCACTTCCGTCCTCTGATACAGTTTCATCTCCCACACATTAGTCCTTCCTGTGGAATTCCATTCACTATTCCTACTAATCCTACATTATATGTTTATAAACACTTTGAAATTATACATTTTTATTTGTGGTCCATGACTTGATAAGAGAGTGCAATCTAAAGACTCATTTGATACATTTTTCTTATGAATGTTTCATTCCTTCATTGTTTAGTAGGTATCACCCTGTTGACTCACAGTGACCCCTAAGGAATTGTTTAAAATGCAATTAAAAAATCATAACAGCTTCAAATGCAATATTTCTAAAGACCACACAGGAGGTGATGATTGCAAACAATTGTGCCAGTTGTCTTCCTGTAGCTCTTACTGGAAATAATTTTAATTAACATTAAATTGCACAATAGAAATGTAGAAAGCTAAAATGAAGGAAGTGGACTTGGAAGATGATCTTTCTGCAGTTAATCATTCGCTAAGATGCCCGGGTTCTTTGTTTTCTACTGACATTCTTTTTATTTTATTTTATTTTTTTTATCCTTGCCCGAGGACATTTTTGCATTTATCTTCAGATAGAGCAGGAGAGAGAGAGGGAGGAAGAGAGAGAGAGAGACATTGATGTGAAAGAGACATATCAACTGGTTGCCACCCGCACAACCCCAACTGGGGCCGGGGACAAACTGCAACCGAGGTACGTGCCCTTAGCAGGACCTGAACCCAGGACTCTCTGGTCCACAGGCCGACACTCTAACCACTGAGCCAAACTGGCCAGGGCTTTACTGATATTCTTAGCAGAGGCTTTGAGTTGGAGAGACTGCGATCAAGTATCTTCTCGTGCGTGCTACTGCACCTGTCGGCGTCGTCTCCTACTGTCACCCTGCACACCAAGCGGTTGCAGTGACCGAACCTCGTTCACTCCAGTAGAGGGGGAGCCCCCACCCTGCACTGCCAGGCTTCCTTGGCTCCCCCTAGGGGTCTTACCAGCGTTCTTTCCTAGGGACACCGTCCAGAGTCCAGTCCCAAATTCCAATCAGCCTTGGCGGCCCTCGCAACATTTATATACTTTACCTATCTCAGCCCCCAGGGCCCCTGCCAAGTGATGAGTTTAGCCAGGGGTCTCCTGCTTTATTATTTTACCTGTAAAGTGGTGTTTCAGGGTTTATAGGAAAGCAGATGCTGATGCAGAATTTACTGTGCTGGAGGTTCCTTAGAGACATTTCTAAGGGATGTTATGTCCGTGGGATCAACCTCTGTGGAAGGGAGGGAAGGGAAGTATGAGTGAGCGGAGGGGGACACAGGGCCGACACCATCCTGGGCCGATTCCTCGGGGAGCTCTGGAACTAAAATTAACCTTTAGACTTTCTGTACTGAGTCAAAATAGCCATTTGATGACTGAAGGATGTCTACTCAGCCTTCCAGCAGCTTGGCCAAGTCCTTTCTTGAAGAGGGGTCTTAGAGACCACCGCCCTGTCTACTACAGATGGGGAGAGTAGGTCTGGCCGGTGTGGCTCAGTGGTTGAGCATCAACCCATGCACCAAGAGGTCGCTGGTTCGATTCCCGGTCAGGGCACATGCCCAGGCTGTGGGCCCGATCCCCAGTGGGGGGCGTGCAAGAGGCAGCCAATCAATGTGCTCTCTCATCGATGTTTCTATCTCTCTCCCTCTCCCTTTCTCCAGCTCTAAAATCAATAAAGAAAAAAAAATTAAATAAATGGAGAGAATAGTATTATTTGCTGCAGAGGGTTCTTGTCATTACTACTGTGACAAAATTCACATAAGATGTGAAGCACAGGATCTGACATATAGTAGCTGCTTAAAAAATCCCAGCTCCTTATTCATGGATGAAACTTGTGATTCTTATGATTAGGCAAACTCAGAACTGTGTGTTTTCAAGCAGCTCCGTATTTTTATTGACCCAGTTTCGAGCCCCTCTCTGAGTACTAGTAAAATGTGACAATGCTTATTGTTTCTGATGAGTCCATGAGTCCCATTCCTGAATCAATTACTGTGGCTGAAGGATGCTATGCTAGACATGGTCTGCTGGTACCTACCATATTTCCATTCATGTCTGATACTCTGACTCAGGAACAGGGCACATCAGTTAATGTTCAGAAAGGGACTTAACATCAGAGCAGAAGCCAGGACACTCTTATCGTAACACTGTCCAGAATAAGAGGAACCCAAGATTCTGGCACCAACTGTTTCTCCTTCGGGCTGAAAGGAAAGGGGTCCAGAGGACAGTAAATGCTCAGTAAGTGTTCTATAGTCCTCTAGTCGCAGCACAAGGAAGTTTGGTTCTCTCTTTGTTGAAACAGTGGTAAGAATGATCTATTTGTCTGTTTACAGAAGACTTTAGGAACCACTGATGCTGGGTTCACTTTGCTCTGCTGCAGTATTCTCAGCACTCAGTAATTTATTTAGGTAGCTCTTTCCTCCTACTTCCTCTTTATTTAAACTGAAAGTGGAAAAAATGAAATACAGAGTCAGTAAAAATTGCAGAGTCCGCAAGGAAAACAAGCATCCGGCCCGGGAAGGTTAGTGATGCTGCCGCCTACACCGGTGTCCATGAACGTGACAGCTGGCGGCGAGCAAAGCACAGGTCACATTTGCAGCCACGGCCCCTGTGTTGTTGTCACTACTTGTATTTACCTGCTGACTCAAGACCCACCCAGCGGCAGGAAGGAGAACACCGGTTAAAAAAAAAAAGACAGTGTCAAGATGGTAGACTATTGAATTTGGAAATCATCTTAGAGATTAGCTCGTCCCTTCTCAGTTTCCATGAGACTTTCTCTGACCCCTGTGAAGACCCCCACACACCTCGAGGCTGCTTGTATCCCTTAAACATGTTGATTCCTTCCCACTTTCCAACTCTTGGGTTGCTAGCACTTTTTGACCAGGTCAAAGCCTTTGACACCAACTCTTTTTTTTTTTTTTATCCTCACCCGAGGACATCCTTCCATTTTTTGTACAGATAGAGTGGGAGGGAGAGATAGGAAGAGAGAGAGAGAGGGAAACATCGATGTGAAAGGGACACATCGAGTGGCTGCCACCCGCACAGCCAACCAGGGCCGGGGACAAACTGCAACCGAGGTATGTGCCCTTAGCGGGAACCGAACCCGGGTCTCTCCGGACCGCAGGTGCACGCTCCAACCGCTGAGCCAAACCAGCCAGGGCTGACACCAACTCTTACATGTTTAGCTTGATTCTTACCTTTGCCCCCACCCCCAATAATTTTCCCTCTCCTTGCAACTGTAGGTTCTCAACATTGTCTTATTTCCTATCTTCTCGGTTCTGTCTCATCATGCCTCAGATAGCTTATCTATAGTCCTATAAATATGAAAGGCACAGATTTATTTCCCACAGAGTTATATGGCCCTTTTGAAGTGAACAGAATTCAGAAGAGATAAATGATACAAGACAATACCAGGATAGATTTTTGCCCAAATGTTTAATGGGGTAACAAGACAATAATATAGCCTTTAGAAATTTAAGCAATCTTGGGCAAATTACTGAACTTTTTAAGCCATCTAAAATAGGAGCATAGGGATGAAGAGGAGAAGAGTCATATCAACGATCAGAGTAGTCTTGGCCATTTGCTTGGGCAGATTTCTCATACTTTCCAGATCTGATTGGACCCATATTATATACATACACACTACACTGTTCACCAATAGTCAGTCCCCAGGGAATCACAGCATGCTCTTGCAGCACAAGTAAAACCAGCAGAATCCATCAATGTGGATGGTTCACGAGCAGATGACACACAGTTAATGAGAAACGGTGTGAGTTGCATGGTCTCTTGGTGATCCGTGGTGGGCATTCTGTCCTTACCAGAACCCCATCAAGCAGGGAGCTGCTTTTCACATGGAAAATTGCTGTTAGCAGGAGAGATCATGACGCTTCTCAGGCCTAAGTCTGTTCTGTGATTCTCCTACAGGGACCTCCCAGAGGCTCCATACACTCTCCTGTTGGACGTCTGTGGCCACACTGCAGGGCTCTCCCTCGAAGACACCGACCTCCCCCTCCCCCATCACGGGGCTCTGGATCTAGAGCTGACTTAGGTCTGTAAACTGGACAAGAGGCTGTGAATTCCATGATTTTTTTCCCCTTATTTTATAGGCAGAACAATAATACCACTAGGAGGAAGCGTCTACTTCATTCCTAGGGATGCCGTCACCAATCAGATCCCTGCAGTCAACACATCGATCATCAGTCTGTTCCTGAGGCTTATCATGGCACGGAAGCTCAGGTGCTGGCTTCCAAAGCATTGCTATTTCGATGCAGGTGTGTGCGATTTATTTGTTTTATTTTGGATTCTTTATTATTAGTAAATTCTGGGAACTCTAGATAACCTGATTAGCTCAGTAGGAACAGTAGGTAGCTTGGACAAATCAATTCTTAATTATGAAATGACTCACTCGGTAGACAAAGAGAGAGTTACAAATATCAGGAGACACTAGGTAATGAATTCCATTACCGTAATATTGGAAATGCTGAATGTTTAGGGGTGTTGAATTCATGCAGCTACAAAAGCAGCTAGACGTTTTCTCATAACACGGCTGTCTTCAGAAGCGTGCATTGCTATTTGTTTGTTTATTTATGTGTATATCTATTTTTCTCTGTTAGCCCTTATACCTGAGAATGGAGAGTAGTAAGATACATATCCTGGTTCTTTTATATGACCACAGTTCTTAATTCGGAGCAGGATGGACCCCAAAGGGTATTCAAACTATAAATTAGACAAATGGAAATTCCTTATAATGAAGAAAATAATTTTGGAGCCTATTTAATTGAAGGAAAGTGAGAAGGAAAAAACCCTCCACTCTTTGAGGTAACTGTTTATAAGCCAAATAAATTGCTAGAGAATGAAGTGCCCGGTGGACTCAGGCTCACATCATTAAATGACTTTGGCTCATCAGTGACTTGAGTGAGGACCCAGGAACCTTAGGATTACGCCCAACATGTGACTTGCTGTGATAGCATCACAGTGGAAGATTCAGACTCCAGATTGTCACTGTCATGGCGACACAGACCCTGACTACCCAACTCCTGCAGGAAGCATAAATTGATCTTTGCACGTTTTTATTTCTCTTCTGATTTATGTCTTTTTTCCTTCACAGCCAGGCTGTATGTTATAATTTGAAGCAGTGTTAGCCATAAACCATTGGCTTTGCAGAAGTGGGGAATTCTCATTGGTATTTCCTTGAAATGAAACAAATCAGACACTATTTCTTTACATTTAATAGTAAATTCTGTCATAACAGCAAGGACTTAGAATTATTAATTGGTCTATTGAAATATTCATGGTGTTTTAGGATGAAAAAATATAGTGGAAGGATGTGTTTTTAGGCAGTCCTGTTCTCCAGGTAATTATAAAAAGAAACACAATTAAAGCATGTACACACACACACACACACGTATAAGAAAATTCCCACCCCAAGCAAATGCCTGCAATTCATCAAGCAGTCTTAGGTGTTGTTATAATGTTATATTTTTCCTTCCCTCCAATTATGACTATGGAGAACCAAGGCTCTTGCACAGGAACTTAGCCGGTAGGAAGGTCCTTTCAAAGGGTCTCTTGTCACTAAGGGAACAGCTGTTTACCATGGATGGGGAGCCATTTTTACTCTGCAAAAAAAATTCACATGGAAATCAGCTTAGCTCAGAGAAGGGAGTCGTTCAGGTTGCAGGAGGGTTTTCTCCCTCACTGTAATGCCTGTGACCACAATAACACGAGGCACTGTCTGAGCCGAGACACTGCTCAGCCTTCCATTCCACTGGGACTGAGTTAACATAAACTCGAAGGAGACTGTGATATGTTAAGATGACTATTTTAACCAGGAGATTGACAACCGAAAAGAAAATGGCAAAGAAATGTAACTAACGTGTCAATGGAAAAATCGTATACTAAAAAATATTTGTTTAACACAAAAGAAAGTAGTAAAAGAAGAACAGAGCAAAAAAAAGAGGGACAAAAACTATTGGCATATTGACAGAACTAAATTTAACCATTTAATCATTAAATATGAATGCACAAAACACTGTGATCAAAAGGTAGATATTGTCAGACTGAGCAAAAAAATCAAGGTCCAACTATATGCTGCCTATAAAAACTGCACTTATTTATTTTTTTTTCAGGGCTAAAAATCAATTAAAAAAACATTCAAAATTCAAAATGCATAATTGGTATATAATGAAAAGTCCCTACCTCCCCACATTCTTTTTCTCCAGACACCCAGTTCCCCTCCCCAAAGCATTGAATATCATCATTTTCAAGTCACAAATTGGTTGCAAAAAAAAAAAAAAAAAAAAAAGTATAACATACAAACAGAAACATAAGAGGGCTTGAGTGTATGTATCAGATAAAATAGACTTTAATATAAGAAATATTTCTAGAGACAAAGGGGGACATTTATCATGATAAAGGCTTCACTACATTAGGAAGATACAACAGTCATAAATGCATGTATATCTGACCATGAGCTACAAAATAAATGAAGCAAATACTGACAGAATTGAAAAGAGAAATTGAAAAGAAAAGCCAATGAGAATTTCACGATTCCTTTGTCAGTAACTGATGGGCCATGCAGACAGAAAATCAGTAAGGATATTGACCCCTTGAACATTATAAACCAACTTAATCTTAGTGACAACTATGGAACACTTTGCCAAACAAGACCAGAATATATATTCTTTTAAGCACATAGAACAGTCATCAGGGTAGACCATGTACTCATTCATAACACAGGTCCTCCCAGATTTAAAAATATTTCGATTACATAGGGCACATTCTGTGATCACCATGTACGTTAGCAATCAGGAGAGAAGGAAAGCCCCAAGTATGTGGAAATAGTTATGTAAGTACATGTGTGAATGTAACACAAAATCAGTGGGATCCAGCTGAGCCCAGGTGAATCTTGGGAAGAAAGCACAGCTTTAGAAAAGGAGACCCAAAATGGGTGCTTGAAGTTTTCACCTTAAGAAGCTGCGGAAGGCTCTGACAGGTGTGGCTCGCTGGCTGGGCATTGTCCTGTGCACTGAGAGGTCGCCAGTTTGATTCCCAGGCAGGGCACATGCCTGGTTGCAGACTTGATCCCCACTAGGGGGCATGCAAGAGGCAGCCGATCCATGTTTCACATGGATGTTTCTCTTTCTCTCTCTCTCCCCCTCTCCCTTCCTCTCTCTCTAAACATCAATTAAAAACTATCTAAATATGGAAGCTGGGAAAAGAAGAGCAAATTAAATCTAAGTAGAAAAAAATCAGAATGGATCAATGAATGAAGAACAATAGATAAAATAAAAAATATCAAGGCTAGTTTTTAAAAGATTAATCAGATAGAATAACCTTTAGCTCATTGTTGGAGAAAAAACAGAGAAAAGACACACGTTATCAGTACCTAGATGATACAGGCTCTAAAAACTTTAAAAGAATAATAAAAGATTATTATGAACAATTTTACTTCAACAAATTTGACCACTTATATGAAATGGATACATTCCTTGAAAACCACACAATATCCCGATGGCTCAAGAAAACACAGAACATTTAAATATTTCTATATAAAATAAAAAATTGAATTAGTAATTTTAAATATCCCTACCAAAAAAAAAATTAATGTGATTTTGATAGCGAGTTTTATCAAAGAGAAGAAAAGATACCAGTTCTCCTTTAGCAAAGAGAGGAGGAAAGAGTTAATTCTCAACTCATTTTATGGGGCAAGCATTCCTCTGATACAAAGTCAGATAAAGACATCATAAAAAAACCCTAGAGATTAATATCCTTCATGAATATAGATGTAAAAGTTTTTTTTTTTTTAATTCTCACCCTTGGATATTTTTCTATTTATCTTCAGATAGAGTGGGAGGGAGGGAGAGAGAGAGAAACATGGATGTGTCACATTTACTGACTGCCTCTCAAATGCCCCCAATCAGGGCTGGGACAAACTGCAACCGAGGTATGTGCCCTTGACTGTAATTGAACCCGAGACTCATTGGTTCATGGGTTGTTGCTCTAACTGCGGAGCTAAACAGGCCAGGGCTAGATGTAAAAGTTTTAAATAAAATTTTAGCCAGTTGAATCCAACAGCATGTAAAAAATGGTGATATACCATGACCAATTGGGTTTTATCTCAGAAGGCAAGGTAGATTTAAAATCCCCAAATCAATGATCACAATACACCATTGAGTGGTAGGCAGAATAATGACCCCCACCCCTAAAGAGGTCCATGTTCTAAATCCCCAAACCTGTGAACATTTTACCTTACATAGCAAAAGGTACATTGCAGATGTGACCCAGGTTGAACACCTTGATATGGGGACATTATCCTGGTTTCCTGGGGCTGGAGGTGGGGACAGATGGGCTGCAAAGGGATGCAGGGGAACCCTCTGGGGCATAAGTATGTGTTAACCATTGACTGTGGTAATATTTGCACACCTTTGTATGTATTCATTAAATCTCATCAATCTGTACACTTAAAACGAATAAATTTTAAAACATTTTTTTTTTTATCCTCACCTGAGGACATTTTTTGCATTTATCTTCAGATAGAGCAGGAAGGAGAGAGGGGGGAGGAGAGAGAGAGAAACATCGATGTGAGACACATTGACTGGTGCCACCCACACGACCCCAGCTGGGGCTGGGGACAAACTGCAACCGAGGTAGTGCCCTTAGCGGGAACCGAACCCGGGTCTCTCTGGTCTGCGGGCCGACGCTCTAACCGCGGAGCCAAGGCTTTTAAAATATCTTAAAAATTCTCATCACAAGGAAAAACTTGTAATTATGTGAGGTGATGAATGCTCACTAAACTTAGAGTGGTAATCATTTTGCAATATATGCAAATATCGATCATCGTGTTCTATACCTTAAATGAATACAATGTTATATTTCAGTTATATCTCAATAAAACTGGAAAAAATAAAATGGGTGGGTTTTATTGTATGTACGTTATACCTCAACAAAGAGAGCTGTTAAAAACATAAACATCTCTGATAAAATAAAATAAAAGGAAAGTAAATACAGTAGTTTAGCATGTGATGGTCTTCCGATGTGTCAACCTAACTAGGCTAAGTCCCTGTTTATTCATGCAAGCACTGATCTAGGTGTTGTTGGAAGATATTGTGTGCATGTGATTAAGGTTCATAATCAGTTGACTTTAAGTAAGAGACTTTCCTGGACAAGCTGGGCGGGCTGAGTCAATCAGCTGAAAGCCTGCAGCTGCAGAGCCCAGCCTCCTCCGAAGGGAGAAATTTCACCGGCAGACTTCCCACCCTTTCCCCTGCGAGAGCCCCAGCCCGCCCCCACAACCGAGTCGTCGAATCCTTGCAGACATTCCAAATCCACTGTTTCTATTCTGTGAAACTTACCGGAGCTTTAACTTTGTTCTGATTTTTGATTATGTGACTGATTCTGTCTGGAAGGCGGGGCGTTGGTTTCCTTTATTCATCGCTGCTCCCCATGTGGTGCCTGACCCATAGGACACACTCCATAAATATTTGCTGAATGAATGAAGTGTTGTCCTGGGAATGCACTGATATTTGTCAAACCACGGGGTTCAAATGTCAGCACGGAAAATACTATCATGATTTATACCATAAACCAGGAGTTGGAAACATTTTTGTTAAAGGGCCAGGCAGTAAATATTTTGGGCGTCGTGGGCCCTATATTCACTTCTGTTACTCACCTCTGTTGTTGCAGGGCAAAAGTAATCATAGATAACAGGTAAATCAACGAGTGTGTCTGTGTTCTAATAAAACTTTATTTATAAAAACTGGTGGACAGCCTATGGGATACAGTTTGCCTGACCTGCACAGAGTTATGTATATTTAAAGTAGTCGAGGGGTGTTGTGTTAATGAATCATCTTGTCAGCATGTAAATTATTACAGGACAAGGTATAAGAGTACAATAAGATAAACTCCTCATCATGATTATACTGCATACGATAAGTAGAATTTATCTGAGGGTTCATAAGGTACTCTAGATTTGCTTCCTCCTTACATAAAAATTCTCAGTGCGAAATACAAAGAACGTAGACACAACAGATGCAAAGGTCTAGAGATTGACTTGAATCAATACCAAATTCAGGACAGTCCCTGCAAACTTGTTCTATTTAATATGCATCAAAGATTTTGTTATTTACAAGGCATTGGCTTCCTTCTCATAAACACACAGGCCTTGGGTCCGAGTTCTCACACTCCACAGGGAGAGGGTCACTTTACTTATTTTTTTTATTAATTAATTTATTTTTATTACAGATGTTTCTTCTTTTCGCCCCACTGATCCCCCCCTACCCCTCCTTCCCTGCCCTGTCCCCAGCTTTGTTGTCCATGTCCATCGTTCATGCACACATGCATATAAGTTCTGTGGTTTATCTCTCCCCCACCACCCCCTCTTCTGGGTATTGTCAGTCTGTACCCCACTTCCACATCTCTAGGACTACCCCATTCCTCAGACTCTTATGTTCATTATATTCCACAAATAAGTGAGATCATGTGATATTTGTCTTTCTCTGCCTGCCTTGTTTCCCTTAGGATAATACTTTCCAGGTCCCTCCATATCATCTCAAAGGATAAGAGATCTTTCTTTCTTACAGCTGCATAGTACTCCATTGTGTATATGTACCACTGCTTTTTTATCCATTTATCTACTGATGGACACTTGGGCTGATTCCAGATCTTAGCTATTGTAAATAGTGCTGCTACAAACATGGGGTACATATATTCTTTCTGATTGGTGTTTCAGGCTTCTTAGGGTATATTCCTAGAAGTGGGATCACTGGGTCAAATGGAAGTTTAATTTTTAATTTTTTGAGGTAACACCATAGTGTTTTCCACAGTGGCTGCACCAGTCTGCATCCCACCAGAGAGGGTCACTTTATTTTATTATTATTTTTTTTATCCTCACCCGAGGACATTTTTCCATTTTTTGTTCAGATAGAGCGGGAGGGAAAGAGAGGAAGAGAGAGAGAGAGAAACATCGATGTGAAAGGGACACATCGAGTGGCTGCCACCAGCACGACCAACTAGGGCCGGGGACAAACTGCAACCGAAGTACATGCCCTTAGCGGGAACGGAACCTGGGTCTCTCTCTACCGCAGGCCGATGCTCTAACCGCTGAGCCAAACCAGCCAGGGCGAGAGGGTCACTTTAAAGAGCCACTTACGTGCCTCAGGACTCAGCTGTGAGAATTAAAGGACCCACTGCATAAAAATCATTTTTGTTACAAATTCCTAGATTCTTATTGCTATATTCCTTATATTTCATTCATTTGGTGGAAATATTCCTTCCCTACACATCTGCTTTTTAGAACCTAACCCTAAATGTGCAAATAAAGGCCTTTAATAAGGAAAATAAATTTTCCAAAGCATTTGGTGTTAAAACCATGCCTTTTAGTATGTATTTCTCGTCGACCTTTACTTTACATACAATCCTAACAAACGTGATTGTTCAGACTTCCAGCCCACAGCAAGGCAGAACCAGCGAGGTCTCGGGGGAATACCTATGAGCAGCAGAAATGCTGACAAAAAAGCGACATTGTATTTATTTAATGCGTTGTATTAAATAACCACGATTCATCAAGAAAACGTAAATTATGCTCATGTTTTCTTTTTAGAAAGAAGAAGAAAACCATGCTGTGCTCTTTAGAATAATTCCCATTAGCCCTGGCCGGTTTGGCTCAGCGGTTAGAGCGTCGACCTGCGGTACAGAGAGACCCGGGTTCGGTTCCCGCTAAGGGCATGTACCTCGGTTGCAGTTTGTCCCCGGCCCTGGTTGGTCGTGCGGGTGGCAGCCACTCGATGTGTCCCTTCACATCAATGTTTCTCTCTCTCTCTCTCTTCCTCCCTCTCCCTCCCGCTCTATGTGAACAAAAAATGGAAAAATGTCCTCGGGTGAGGATAAATAAATATAAAAAAATAAAATAAAAATAGAATAATTCCCATTAAAATAGCTCAATTATTAAAATGAATTCTGATGCTAGCCGAAGAAGTTTTGATTATCTGGAGATAACTCATACATAACAGCAGCTGATAATGCCAAATGACTAGGATATTAACTCAGGACATGTACCTGTTTTTATCTTCTCCTCTGTAAACATTTTATTCACGCCCTTTGATTTCTTTGCATAACATATATGTGCCTTTGGAGCCAAGATTCTGGGAAGTATTCTTTACAATAACAGGCATCTTCAGAGAGCTTCCTCAAACAGTATATTAATTTTGACATGCAAGTGTTCATTGAAAATATTAATCATTGCTCCTGCTTGCAAAATTCTAACCAGAGAAGGGCTTCGGTTCAGGAAACAGAAGGGGACTCGTAAGTGCCAGTTGGAATCACCAGCCTAGATGTGATTAGACATTCTGTCCACCAAAGTCACGTGCGAGAGACAGTTTGTCTTTAGTCCTCACTACTCGGAGTTATAAACCGTAGGCTGGGCTGCTGGTTTGTTGAGAAAGGCAGCCAACCACATCTTCCTTCCTCCAGGACTCCTGCTTCTGTGGCGCTCAGGGATCAGAACCCTGGCCTTGGGCCAGACTCCCCTGCGAAGGCAGAAAAGGGCCAAGAGGCTCACGGTTAGGTTGCTACATTTCTACTGGGAACAAGGTCACTGAAGCGTAGGAGGCCAGCAGGCTAGAATTCCAGGGCATGAACCCAGCTGGGTGGATTTCTAGAGGCAATTCTGCGACCAGGCTGTGTGTGGGCCCAGCGGGAAGTGAGTGTTCACCTGGCCGGTTCCTCGCCAGTCTTTGAGAACAGGTAACTCCTACCTGCACGTGTATGAGTGGTCCCAACCTTGTGACACTGAGGAGTGAGGCAGGGGCCCAGTCAGACAAGGTGTATGCCATGCTTATTAAGTCAGTCACCAAATGTGGTCCTCTCCCTTCCCAGGTGGGTGAAAACAGTTCTTACACTCAGATCCAACTGTAGTTGAGTGACTCAGGCAAAAGCCCTCACGTCTGATCCCAGTACACTCAGTTGTAAACTAAGGTTCACAGAATAAAACAGACAATGTCTTTAGCATTTTCAAGCCCTCAGCTCAGTGTGTGGCACAGAATAAACACACGATGCATGGCGGGAGATGTCTAGTTCACTGTATGGACAGCATCAGGGAAGGCTGTGGCCTGGGCCTTCCCCTCGCTCCTGCTTCTGCTTCTTGACCAAACCTGGTGGTCCTCTGGGGGCCCTACGTGCTGAGCTGTGCCTGGTCCTCCGGGGGCCCTACGCGGTGAGCTGTGCCTGGTGGTCCTCCGTGGTGAGCTGTGCCTGGTGGTCCTCCAGTGGCCCTACGCTCTGAGCTGTGCCTGGTGGTCCTCCCGGGGCCCTACGTGCTGAGCTGTGCTTCCAGTTCCTAAGGAGCCATGAGTAACATTAAACTTGCCTTTCAATGGCACTGACCTATCCATGTAGTCACTCAGTCCCCTTCATACATTAAGACCCAGGCACAGGACAGCAGGAATCCTTGCTAAAGCTGAGCGCAGCAAGGATGAACAGGGAAGGCCAATATTGGGCATAGTTTTGAGAAGAGAGCTCTGGGGAGCATGACCCAAATTTGGTCAAGGACAGCATCTGGGTCACCCCCAGATGCTAACACCCTCAAGGATGTGTTTCTGAGCCTTGATGCTTAAAAAGAATGGGGAGGGTAACCGATGACCATAAGTTAGCCCTGCGACCCGGGAAACATAATACAAGACAAGCAGAACCTAAGTGAGCAGCAGCCTTGACCCAAACGACTGATGCAAAGCAGGACCCAGACACAACAGCGAGATGCCCTCCAGGCACTATTCAGAATAACGAGGCAGCGTGGAGAAATCACATCTACAGAAACTGAAATTCTGAGACATGGCCTTTCAGGTGTCTATGATCTTAATTAAAAAATTCCCAGTTGCAGTCTTGTGTTATGTTCTACTCGGAGAGGCAGTTTGCCTAACGGGGGCGCGCAGCATCGGCGGGAAGAGGGTGGCCATTACCTTGCTGTGGGGGAGGAAAATGTTCGCTGAAGAACCACACAGCTTTGTGAGACATTTCCAGGAAAACCTAACTTCACACAGCAAGAAAATAGTGTGTTTTAAATAATATTCACCTCTTCCCCAAATCCACTAACTCCCCCAAAAACACCTTGAAAACTCTATCTTTAATCTTCAGTTCTTTTTTTTTAGAATTTACCCTCCTCAACCTGCATGAGAAAAATAGCTTACCCCACACTTGGCCTGTCAGTGGGGCCCGTGATGGGTTCTGTCACCTCTGAGCCCAACCGGCATCAGCAGTTGCTACTGATTCACTCAGCTTGTGACTGACAAGTGTTGAATATATGCATTGATATTTCCAAAATGTACACAGTGTTGCATATTAGTGGGAGAAGCCCATCTGAAAAGGTTACATATTGCATGAGGCTAACTGGATGGTATTTTGGAGAAGGCAAAGCTATGGAGGAGTAAAGGACCAGTGGTTGCCTGAGGTTGAGGGAGGAGGAGGGATGACCAGGTGGGGCACAGAGGATGCTTAGGGCAGTGATAATGCTCTGTATGATGCCACAGTCCTGGGAGTCATTGATACGCTTGTCCAAACCCACAGGAGGTACCATACCAAGAGTGAACTTCAGTGTCAACTATGGACTCTGGGTGATGATGACGTGTCGTTGTAGGTTCATCGACTGTAACAACATGCTCTGGGGGCATGTTGCTAGGGGAAGGCCATGCCTGTGTGGGGGCAAAGGCTATATGGGAAATCTGTACCTTCTGCTTAGTTTTGTGGTAAACCTGAAACCGCTCTAAAATATAAAATTCTATTTTAAATGTGTATGCAGTGCATTGTGTCAATGGCCTGTGGGAGAGGGTAAGACTGGTCACAGAAGATTTGCTTCTTCCCAGCCTCCCAGGATCTCCTGCAAGGCTTGATGACCCCGGCCACATCTCTCCAGGCACAACCGAGTTTCATTACATGTTAGTTACGTTCTCTAAAGATGCTGCAAAAAGCGAATTAGTGGATAATAAATCCTTACTCCCGGGAAACTATAGGGCTAGGTTCCTGAGAGCCTCTGGTCCCCACAGTCTCATCAACTGATCAGCACGTCACCTCGGTTTACGTATGTGTCTGGTTAAAGACCCTTAATGAGTGTATATTGTTCATTAACACTGACCTCATGGCCAATAGTACCATCAGTCATGGAGCCTGAAGGAAGTCGTCTAACATGCATTTTCTTTCTAAGGCACATCACGGGCTTCTTGTCCTGGGGAACACTAACCAGCACTCAGCACTAGACTCGGGAGCCATCTTTTTTTTTTGAATCCTCACCCGAGGACATTTTTCCATTTTTTGTTCAGATAGAGTAGGAGGGGGAGGGGGGGCAGAGAGAGAGAGAGAGAGAGAGAGACATCGATGTGAAAGGGACACATCGATTGGTTGCCACCCGCACGACCAACCAGGGTCGGGGACAAACTACAACCGAAGTACGTGCTCTTAGCGGGAACCAAACCCGGGCCTCTCTGGACCACAGGCTGATGCTCTAACCTCTGAGCAAATCTGTCCAGGGCCTCGGGAGCCATCTTAAACAGCAATATGACCAGCAAAAAGCACAGAAATGCAAAACAAAAGAGTGGCACTAAATAGACCAAGAAGAGGCAACTTGTGTACGGCGTTAAGCGCTGAAACAGGAAGGCAGATTGTCACCTCGTTCTACCTTGGCTGGGAACGTGCCTGTCGGGTGACTCAAATTCCATCCCCACCCCTACCCCCCTGCTCTGTGCGACACAAATGAATGCTAACGTACCACAAGTATCGTTTTTGGGGGCTGCCAACACATTTTATGCAGCAGGAGAATTTGCAAATACTGAATCTGCAGATAATGAGGCTCCACTGTATATGCTTCTGGTCCAGGTGGGAGAACCTGGGCGTGATTCTAGCTGGGGAGCCCTAAGAAACTCTGGTAATTTGAGAAGGATGTTAGAACATTGTGAGGCGGTTTATTTGGGGATGAGAACGTTTGGCCCCATCTCTCTGCTGGCCGTGGGGAGAAATCCAGCCCACAGCCTGTGAAGGTCACGGCTCTCAGCTTGTAATGATGCGGGTTCTTCTCGTTCCCTTCCCTGGGAGCACGTGGGTTCAGACCAGAAGCACAACCAGGGGCCTCTCTGAGCACGCCTCACCTCCCCCCCCCCACGCCTCCTCTACGCTGCCGCACTGATACTCTTCATTTGTACAAGCCTGTGCGTCTTGTCCCCAGGGAAGCTTTCTTACATACCAGTGACCTTTGTCTTGCTTGGGATGTGATCACGATTCACTGTATCCAGACCCTGCTCACCCAGGGTGGCCAGGAGAGCTATCAGTCCTGGCGCCCCAGCCCATACTGCCCCCTGGAAGGATGCGAATGAATAAAAATAAATGGTTGGAACGATATGTATTGCTATAGTGAATTTCAATCAAGCAAAGGAACACCAGGCAACTTCCGGAGGTGATGGGTATGTTTATTACCTCAGTTCCGCTGACCGCATCACAGTGTCCACATATGTCAGAGCTCAGAGCTCATCAAATCGCACACGTTAAATATGTGCAGTTATTTTGTACATCAATGCTATAGCATCAATAAAACTGCTAAAAATGCCAGTCAACAGTTTTTAGTATGAGTGTGTCCCATGCAACATGCAAGACATACTTATATTGGAAAAATTGTTCCTTGTCTATCTGAAATTGAAGTTTCATTGGCTGTGCTGTACAGTTGACCCTTAGACAGTGGGGTTGGAACAGTGCAAGTGGGTTATGTGGATTTTTTTCAATAAATACTTTAAATGTGTTTTCTCTTCATTATAAGTTTCTTAGTAACATCTTCTTTTCTCTAGCTTACACAGTATATAATACATATAACATAAACTATGTGTTCATTGTCCATTTATGTTCTCAATGAGGCTTCCAGTCAACAGTAGGCTAATTTTTAGGGAGTCAAAAGTTATATGTGAATTTTTGATTGTGCAGGGAAGGGGGGGGTCAGTGCCCCAACCCCCACATTGTTCCAGGGTCAGCTGTATTTTCATTGGCTAAATCTGGTACCCCCAGCTCTCCAGAGCTCTGTAGGACGTTGGCCAGGGCTGGTAGTGGTATACGAATAGGAGAACTGGTCCACCAGGGACCAACTGTGAGGTTTTAGGAAAGTTATCTTCCCTGGCCCTCAGTTTACCTATCTGTGGAATGGACATGATGTCTAGTATCTGCAGCTTTTATGGGCTTGTCACTGAGAACCAGAGTTTAGGTCCTAATGTTCATATTGTTTCTTCCTGCCTGGTAATTTGACAGTGTGTAAGTTCCCAAAGAGAGCTCAGCAGGTCAACGCGACTGTAGTTTTGATTTCGGGAGTCCAGGTACCTGTTGTTGACATAAAGCCCACCCAACTGGGTTGAAACAACATGCTACTTGGCAGGACAATACATTTGCTGAAAACCGGTAACATGCTTCCTCCGTCACCTCCTGTCTGGCCCCGACGCTCAGGCGACTGTGAGCACGTTCCCGGAGAAGCCGGGATGGTGAGGCGGGACCAGGGCTGTCCATCCCTTCGTCCAGCGCAGTGGCGGGCTAAGTCGCGCTGCTCCCGTGGTCACAGGTTGTGCCACTGTGCACACAGGTGGCTGTGAACTAGGCCTCTGGGCCGTGAGGCTTTAGGATGAAGACACAAAAGGTGGGGTCTCCGCCTCCAGCCGGCCATGCAGCCGCGTCGGCGCCCTCCGCAGCGGGACGAGCATCCCCAGCCTTGTCCGCGGAGTCGGCAAGCACAGGGCAGCGCTGTGCTCTCTGCGGAGGTAGCGGTGGGCTCCGGGAGGTGGCGGTGGGCTCCGGGAGGCGTGGTCTGCACGTGTAGGCCTGAGCCCGGGTATGGTTGGGGTGGTGGGCGGTAGCAGAGGAGGGGCAGAGTTGGAATGGGCAGGGAAACCCTGCACTGAATGTGTTTTCTCTTTTCAGAAGCCCAGGCAGCGCTGCCCTCCTGGTCTGACCGGGGAAGATCTCTGAGGATGGAGTCCCCCAGAGCAGAGGGTTCTGCAGGTGGAGCCCCCACTGCAACCCCGGAACAGTGGGCCCCTGGCCCTGCTTTCCTTGGCCTTGAACTGAGTTCCCGCTGGGATTTGAAAGTCACAGCGTCCCTGCAAGCTGTGACTAGCAAATACCCTCTGAGGCCCTGCGGCTTTCGGTCATCTTAGGTAGTGGCCAGGTGGGGTTAGGAAAATGGGATTTTCTTTGGTCTAAGTGTGTCTCATGCGCCCTGGCCGGTTTGGCTCAGCGGTTGGAGCGTCTGCCTGCGGTCTGGAGAGACCCGGGTTCGGTTCCCGCTAAGGGCACGTACTTCGGTTGCAGTTTGTCCCCGGCCCTGGTTGGTCGTGCGGGTGGCAGCCACTCGATGTGTCCCTTCACGTCGATGTTTCTCACTCTCTCTCCCTTCCTCTCTCTCCCTCCCACTCTATCTGTACAAAAAATGGAAAAATGTCCTCGGGTGAGGATAAAAAAAAAAATCTTAAGTGTGTCTCATGCAATATTTGGGATATAGTTGCTGGCACTGTTTGTTAGTATGTGGAGGGTGACCAATGGTCCCAGATGGTTTAATGTTAATCCGGCACAATTGTCAATCTGTTCTGTATCTAAGAAATCTTTGCCTCACTCAGAGTCACACGGACTTGGGTTCCGCATGTAGGTCTGCGATCTAGTGTGAGTTAACTTTTGTGTTGGGTGCAAGGTATAAATTATAGCCTCAGTTTCTGCGTATGGCGACTCCGCGGCTCCAGCACCCCTTGGTGGAGAGTGTCTTCTCTTCCCTCACCTGCCTTTGCACCCTTGTCAAAAACCAGTTGTCCTCTGTGTGGGATTGTAATTCTGGACTCTCTCTTCTGTTGCATTGATTTGTATGTCTAACTGTACACCAAGATCACCTGTTTTGGTTACTGTAGTTTTATGATAATTCTTGAAGTCAGGTAATGTTAGCCCTCCCACTAACACAGGGAATCAAAGCTTCCAGGGCCAGGATGGGCTACGACCATCTAGACCAGAGCTTGGGGGTCTTCAGAAAGGAATGCTGATCCCCATTTTATATTTAAGTGAACAGAAGACTCTAGAGCACAGCTCTCTTTCCTATTAGAACCTTTGCAAAATGCTCCTTTAATGATCAAATAATCTTGGTAATAATAAGGACTATCTGTTTTTGTGTTTTTTTTGAGTGCCCTTGATGGTGCTAAGCATTTTGCATGTAGTGTTTCATGTTAACGCTACATGCATTTCCATGATGTAGTACTACTACTATGTACATGTGGCAGGTGAGAACACTGAGGCCCAGAGAGGTGGTTGTGCAAGGTTGTACAGCTCCTAGGTGGCTGGGCTGAGCTATAAATCTGAGGTAGCTCATGGAAAAGCCCAAGCTCTACACAGCAGTTTTGAAAGTGTGGTCCCTGAACCAGCAGCACACCACCACCTGCGAGATGGCCAGAGATGCAAATGATTCCTGCCAGGAGATTCTGATGCAGCAGGAAGTCTGAGAGTTGCTGAAGGAACTAGTCCATGTGTCTGCTGGCAGGTGGCTTCTGTATTTTTAAATCTGGATTGAGAAATAAATTGCAGAGGCTGTGTGTGTTTGTACCATGGGCTCTCTCTCTCGGTCATTCTCAATGGCAATGACTTCAGGGGAATGAGTAATATAGAGAGAGGGCACGACTGTATACAGGGCTTAGGGGGACTGCTCAGAGTCTGGGGCACCTGACTTAACCTCTCTACACCTTCTTTTTCCTTCTCTGTGAAATGGTAATAGCAACAAATACCTACCTCATAAGGTTCGTAGGGATGAATGATCAAGTCAGGGAACGTACTTAGTATAGGCTCTAGCCCATAAAAACAAAGACTCAATGAAATTATAGTTTTGATTATTATAATTTATGTCCATTTAGACACTTTAAGAACTGAATACAGATTGCACACCTTTGCTGGAATTCTTGGTGTAGGTTTGGGCATCTCTGACAGGTAGGATTGCTGAATAAAATACAGGGTGCCCTCTTAAATTAAAATTTTGGATAAACAAGTCATTTTTTTTTTCTTTATTGATTTTAGAGAGAGAGGAAGGGAGAGGTAGAGAGAGATAGAAACATCAATGAGAGAGACTATCGATTAGCCACCTCCTGCATGCTTCTCACTAGGGATTTGGCCCACAGCCTGGGCACGGACCCTGACTGGGAATCAAACCAGCAACCTCTTGGTGCATGGGTCGACGCTCAGCCACTGAGCCACACCAGCCAGGCAACAAGTCATTTTTTTTTCAGTATCTCATATACTATTTGAGACATATGCTACATTCTTTTTAAATTTTTATTTATTTAGTTTTCTTCTCTTTTTTAATCCTCATCCAAGGATATTTTTCTATTTATCTTCACATAGAGTGGGAGGGAGAGAAAGGGAAGAGAGAGAGAAATATCGAGGTGAGAGGGACACATCAAATGGTTGCCTCCCGCAGGACCCTGACCAGGGCTGGGGACAAATTGCAACCGAGGTATGTGCCCTTGGCCGGAATTGAACCCGTGACTCATTGGCCTGCAGGCCGACGTTTTACTGCTGAGCCAAACTGGCCAGGGCTACATTCTTTTTTTAAAACATGAGTTCTTTTATTTTACTTATTTTTAATTAATTAATTAATTAACTTTTGTTACAGATGTTTCTCCTATTCCTCTGCTGACACCCTCATTCTGGCTCCCGTCCCCTCCCAACAGTATTTTTGTCTATGTCCATTGGTTATGCATATATGAATATAAGTCTTTTGGTTTATCTCTTTCTGCCCTCTTCCCCCTTCTTCTGAGGTTTGTCAGACTGATCCCTACTTCCATGTCTCTGGGTCTGTTTTGTTCATCAGCTTATTTTATTCATTATATTCCACAAATAAGTGAGATCATGTGATATTTGTCTTTTTCTGCTTGGCTTGTTTTGCTTAGGATAATACTCTCCAGGTCCCTCCATGTCATCTCAAAGGATAAGAAAGAGATCTTTCTTTCTTACAGCTGCATAGTACTCCATTGTGTATATGTACCACAGCTTTTTTATCCATTCGTCTACTGATGGACACTTGGGCTGTTTCCAGATCTTAGCTATTGTAAATAGTGCTACTATGAACATGGGGGTACATATATTCTTTCTGATCGGTGTTTCAGGCTTCTTAGGGTATATTCCTGGAAGCGGGATCACTGGGTCAAATGGCAATTCAATTTTTAACTTTTTGAGGTAACACCATAGTGTTTTCCATAGTGGCTACTCCAGTCTGCATTCCCACCAGCAGTGTACTAGAGTCCCCTTTTCTCCAGACCCTCGCCAGCTCTTGTTGTTTGATGATTTGTTGATGGCGGCCATTCTGACAGGTGTGAGGTGATACCTTATTGTTGTTTTAATTTGCATCTCTCTGATGATTAGTGATGTTGAGCACTTTTTCATGTGTCTCTTGGCCATTTGGAGAGGTGTATGTTTAGGTCTTCTGCCTTTTTCAATTGGATTATTTTTCTTTTTGTTGAGCTGTATGAGTACTCTATATATATTTTGGAAATTAACCCCTTATCTGATGCATCATTGGTGATTATGCTCTCCCATACAGTGGGTTCCCTTTCCATTTTGATGGTTGTTTCTTTTGCCGTGCAGAAGCTTTTGAATTTGATGTAGTCCCATTTATCAATTTTTTCCTTTGTTACTCTTGCTCTAGGCAATGTTTCAGTGAAAATTCTGCTGCGTGTGATGTCTGAGATCTTGCTACCTACATATCCTTCTAGGATTTTTATGATTTCAAGAGTGACATTTAAGTCTTTTATCTATTTTGAGTTTATTCTTGTGAATGGTGTAAGTTGGTGGTCTAGTTTTATTTTTTTGCATGTACCTGTCCAGTTTTCCTAGCACCGTTTATTGAAGGGACTGTGTTTTCTCCATTGTGTGCTCTTGCCTCCTTTGTCATATATTAATTGAGCATAATGTCTTGGGTCAATTTCCAGGTTGTCTGTTCTGTTCCATTCATCTACATGCCTGTTCTTGTGCCAGTACCAGGCTGTTTTGATTACAATGGCTTTGTAGTGTAACCTGATATCCAGTATTGTGATCCCTCCTACTTTGTCCTCCTTTTTCAAGATTGCTATTTGGGGTATTTTTTGGTTCCATATATACTTTTGGATTATTTGTTCAAGTTCCATGAAATATGTCGTTGGTGTTTTAATGGGGATTGCACTTATGTTACATTCTTTTTTTTTTTTTTTATCCTCACCCGAGGACATTTTTCCATTTTTTGTTCAGGTAGAGTGGGAGGGAGAGAGAGGAACAGAGAGAGAGAGAGAGAAAGAGAAACATCGATGTGAAAGGAACACATCGAGTGGCTGCCACCCGCACAACCAACCAGGGCCGGGGACAAACTGCAACCGAGGTACGCGCCCTTAGCGGGAACCGAACCCGGGTCTCTCAGGACCGCAGGCCGACGCTCTAACCGCTGAACCAAACCGGCCAGGGCATGTTACATTCTTTCTTGTTGATATCTGAACATGACATTTAACGGGACACCTATTATTCTATTTGGAAATCTGGCAACTCTACTACCTGGACAGTGGTGCCAGTTTCGTCAGAATTGGCTCTGGGCAGTGCAGGAAGGACTCCGCCCCCATTCCAAGTCCTATCTGCTTTTGGGGTTCAGGATGTGTTTGTGTTGCCTAGGAAAAGGCTTGCACACATTCTCTCACTCTGATCTCTCTCACAAAACTCAGCCCCTTGTTATGAAACAACACACAGAGATGGAAAAGGACAGGTGGTTAAGGACCTGGTAAAAGTGGTACAATTTGTCCTACTCCTGCTGAGAAACAAAAGCAAAGAAAAAGACTGCTTTGTTTGGGAAGATAAAGAAAAAAGAAAGGAAACATCACCACCCAAGCCAGCCTACAGATACGTTACCCAGAAGTATATTTATTTAATCCCTTGAAATGTCTTGCTATGCGGCTAAATGTTCTGTTTTATAAACCTGTAATCACAAGTAACTTGTGTTCCAGCCATGATTAAATCGCAGGCTCTGTCTGCGGAGCCCCGTGGCGCTGACTGGAGAGTGAGCCGTGGGTTCTCCTTCATTAGCCTGAGAGCACGGGCTTCTGTTGAAAACCACTGTTTTCAGGTGGTGTCGTGTTCTGGGGACAGCAGAGCTTAAACATTTAAAGTCTGTAAATTATTGATGGCAGCAGTTCATGCTTCTGACAAGCGAAAGCTGGGGAGGGGGTGCTGGGAAGCTGGGGAGCATTTCACTCCCGTAGCTGGCCACGTCCAGAGTAAACCAGGGTTGTGCAAGTTCTCGTCCAGAACTGTAGACCATGGATAAAGAGACCTACAGCCAGCTCGGTCCTCTCTCCTGGGGCCCTTCTCCATCTCCTCTCTTCACACCTCTGGCTGTGTCCATGCCCTGGCCCTTGGCTCTCGGCTCTGGGCACAGGATGGGAGGAAATTAACCAGGCTGAAGAGGTAAATGGCTGTTCTATGTTGTGACCGGCGTGAATAATGTTGGAATGAACATAGGGGTACATATATATTTATGAATAAATGTTTTCAAATTTAAGATGTGATACATATATTCGACGGAATACTACTCAGCCGTAGGAATGGATCATGAGAAAATCATGCTAAGGGACATGTCAGATAAAAAAGTCAAGAGCCATCTGATGTCACTCATATGTGGGGTATCAAAGTGAAAGCAACAAACAAAAACCCATAGGCACAAACATATGGTGCTTAGCGAGGAGAGGGGTTTGGGGGTAGAAAAGGGTGAAGGGAGTCAGATATGGTGAGAAAGACTTGACTTGGGGTGGGTAACACAATGCAATATACAGACGACGGATCATGGACATGTACACTCAAAGCCTATATAGTTTCATCACCCAATATCACCACAATAAATTTAATAAAATTTAAATAAAGAGTTAAAGAGCTTTTGAGCAGAAGCCTTTTAAGGCAAAATTGAAATTTCACAAAGGAAACCTGGGGTTTCATTCTCCTCTGTTCTCTTTCCTCTCTATTCATTGGGGAGTTTGTTTTAAGGGCTGATTTCTTTCTTTCTCCCTGGATTGTCTTATGTAACGTTAGCCGGTGGAAGAGCTGAACTTAATTTGTTTGGATGAAAAGAAACGTGTCTTTGTTTTATGAAAAGAATGCACATTTGCCATTTCTATTTATGAACACAATAAACCAGGCTCTCCGGGAGAGGTGAGTGGAAGGGGCCCACAGATGCGCAGGAAAGGACGTAATATTTCTGACGTTGCGAATGGAACGGTGAAGAAGGTCGTGTTGAAGGATCCGTCCGCAGGTGGGACATACCCACAAGCACCCGTTTCGGTGTCTTCTCTGGAATTGAGCTGCCCGTCGAGCTGCTTGGGCATGGCAGGATTTGATGTGAGGTTTATATTTTTTAAAAGAATCGTTGGGTGTGCTCATACATGAGTAAAACCACGCAGAGTCTCACTTCTGGAAGCTTTTCAATCAGACAGTGCTCTTCTGTCCCTGCCTCATGGCTGAAGACAATAATCAAAGGAGAGGACGTTACGATATTCAATGTGGGTCAGCCAGCAATTCCACTCCTGACATTCACCCTGAGCAACGGAAGCACAGGTCTCCACAGACACTTGCTTGAGAATGGTCCTTGCAGCCGAAACCAAGACACAACTCAAACAGCCATCGACTGGACAACGGTCGGGTAAACGATGAACTGGTCATGTTTTCAGACAGTGGAATATTATGCAGCAGTAAAAAGGAAACCAACTGCTAATGTGTGGGGAAACGCCAAACCTTAAAAACATTATGCTGAGCAAGTGAAGCCAGACATATGTCAAATAAAAAACAAGTCTGAACCCTGTGTGGAGAGACGATTGAGAGGATACTGCTCTGATCATCAGATCAACGAGTGTCGCCGGGTTAGCCATGGGGTTTTCCTTTTATAGAGAGGAATGAGTGAGGCTGCTTAGGTGTGGGGAAGTGGGGTAGAAAGGGGTGATTGATAGTGGATCTGGAATGTGTTTGGGGGGTGCTGTGCAGGAGGGGCTTTTTCCTGGGAGGGGCTGTCAGAAGGCGGACCAAAGTTCAGGGGCTGGGGAAGGAGAGACCTTAACCCAAGTTTGGTTGACAAGCATTTTGTTCTGATTGATTAATGGGCACAAGCGGCTCTGCTAATCATTTACGAGTCAAGGGAAGCATCTGGACTTGTCATCCGTGAACGATGAGGGTACCTGGGAGTCTTATTAGGTCATTGGGGGAAGGGTGCCCTGTGCAGTAAGTTGTTTCCCACGATGCAAAGCGGGGGGCACGCCTTGAACGTTTGCTGTGTTCCAGGAGCACAGGGCTCAGGTAGAATTCAGCCTCATTATATTGCAAGGTATCATTCGATTTGCACGACATTCTCAAAAGGCAAATTGAGGGACAGTAAGAGAAGCAGATGGGTGGCTGCCTGGGGGCAGCCCGGGAGGTGGCGATTGGCTGCAAAAAGTCATAAGGAAACTTTGGGGGTTGACACAAATGTTCATAGTCCTGACTGTGGTGATGGTCGTGATATCGTTGTCATTAACCTTTTAATTAATAACAGGAAAGTAGCAAAGGGAAGGTCAAATATTACAGGCATGTCATTGGACAGCTTCACCGGGAAGCTGAACTGTACACGCCCCAGGGCACCACCAGTCCGTCCCTGCAGATCACTGGGGAAAGGGACTGAACAGGGAGGAGAATAGACCCAATGAAGTTGGGATGATGTTGGGAAGGTACTTGCCTGTCAGTCACACCTGGGAACAGGTCATTGGCCAGAATGGGTGTGGCCATTGCGAGGGTATGGAATTTGAGATATTTAACCCTTAAAAAAAAGGGGGAATTCTCGTTTTTGTGCTCTTGGGACTCTTATTGTTCAGTACATGCTCTCCTGCATTTGCTCACGTGGTCTGTGGCCACGCGGACCCCTCCTTCCCCCACCACAGTGAACTAGTGGACTGCAATGAGCTGTTGCCGAACTAGACCGGGCTCCAACATGGAAGGGAAACTCTGGACCCTGGCTCTGCTCCTGCTTCTACTGAGACCCCAGCTACTCTTCTAGGAGTGGGAGGGCCTTGGAAGCCCAGGGATGTAATTCCACAATAAAAATCGCTCATCCTCCCGCGTGAGCCTCAGAAAATTGTTTTTCTCGAGATATCTTAAGAACCCCACCCCCAGAAGACACCCTAATTTCTCTGATAATAGTTGTATCACATACACCTTTCCCAAAATTCATGGAACTGTACACTTAAAATGGGTGCATTTGATTGACCATAATCTATTCCTTGATAATACTGATTTTAAAACCTGTAAAGTAGATAGATCACAGTGGCTGTAAACTTGGGCATAGAAACCAGGCAGGTTTGAATTTGAGTACCAAATCCATCCCTTATGAGCTAGCTGTGCGATGGGCATTGAGTAATTGCCTCTCCTCATAAAGCATCACTTTCTCCACTGGGCCCACCTCCCATGATGGCTTAGAGCTTTGAAAGCTTGCACCTGGTAAGAACTCAGTCATATTAGCCATTCCTAATGATGCAGTTGTGACTGCTTTTCCCTTCATGTGTGTCTCTGGGGCAAGGTGATGCAGGGTAGACAGAATGAGATTTCCAGACAGAGTCTCCTTTGGCTTCAGCAGCCTCAGCTGTAAAACGGAAATGCAGCGACCGGGGCTCAGCTGCACTGCAGGGTGGTTATGAAAATCAGTGCTGAAGGCGGGTGTGGACGTGTGTGCAAGTTAGTGCAGCAGCACAACCGTGAACCCGCTGATGCGTGGAGTCAGGCAGGAGTGTTTTCTCCTTCGTGTCTTTGAATTTGCTGATTTCTTTTTCACAAAGAAGGTGAATTACCCTTATAATCAGGAAAAGATGTAATTTCCATTTCAGAAAAAGATACTATAGGTTTGAAATAAACACTTAGATATTTATTTGAAAAATAGGTGTCCTGTTTTGAACTTCGGACAGAGTCACTTCACTTTGTCCTTGGGAGGCCTCTCCACCCGGGGATACTAGTTCTTACAGGAGTCCTGCCTGCCACTGGGCGAGGTGCGGGTCCAGGGGTCCAGAAAGTACTCCCTTGGGAACTAGAGAAACCTGGATGATTCAACGTATTTCCTTAGGTGTTACAAAATGTCAAGTATTCTACTTTAGCCTGTTGATTAAAAGTTGTTAAAAAAGAACCTTCGAATTGTTTTGCATCTTGACCATTGAAGTCAAGACTAATTTGGACAAAGATCATTCATAAGTGCTACATTTATGGAATAATCATTTTCATAGCCTCCAAATGTTGCGTATTCATTGCAAGGGTACAAATAGTAAATGGACAATGGAGAGTCTAGACAGATCCTCGCCTGGGTGATCCGAATGACTGCCCCCAATGAGCAGCCTGGACATCTTGTCCTTGTGCATATGACACCTGAGGTGGACAAGTACTCACGTAGAACTCCAGCCAGGATGCACTACCTGACTAATCATAAGGACACGTCAAAGGGACGCACTTTGAACAATCCTTTAAAAAATGAAAGATCTATAGATGGAGATCTGAAGATACAGAAAGGCCAGAGACATAACCTCTCATTACAACACATTATCCTAAACCAGCGGTTCTCAGCCTGTGGGTCGCGACCCCTTTGGGGGTTGAATGACCCTTTCACAGGGGTCGCTAAGACATAACTGGCAAAATGACAGTTATGAAGTAGCAAAGAAAATAATTTTATGGTTGGGGGTCACCACAACGTGAGGACCTGTATTCAAGGGTCGCGGCATGAGGGAGGTTGAGAACCACTGGCCTAAGCTGAATCCCATACTGGAGAGAAAGTCAAACAAGGGGTATTTTGGGCAATTGACAATATTGGAATATGGTCTAATTTTGATAAGAGTATTTTATCAAAGTTAAATTTCCTGAATTGATAACTAAACTGTGTTTTGTTAAAGAGTTTACCTTTGTTCATAGGAAATACACACTGAATTAGACAGCGGTAAAGAGGCATGATGTATGAAATCTATCTTCAAAAAAATCCAGATAAAATTAATTATGTGTGTGTACCAAGCCATTGATGAGACTCTGAGGGAGAGAGTATGATAAAATAAATGTAGCAAAAAATTAAAAATGGATGAATCTGAGGAAAGTGCCCATGGGAGTTCTCTGAATTACTCTTGCAATGTTTTTGTAAATTAAAAATTCTTGTGAAGCCCTGGCCGGTCTGGCTCAGTGGTTGGAATGTCGACCTGAGGACCAGAGAGTCCCAGGTTCAGTTCCCACTAGGGGCGCGTACCAAAAAAAAAAAAAAAAATTCCTGTGAAGTAAAAGGTTTGGAACAACTCAGGAAGGTGCAGAATGATGATAAGAAAGTGAAGGCCCATCGCGAGGGCATCCCTGCTGCTGGTAGAGCCCCAGAGCACACGCAGGACTGCAGGGACGAGCTGGGCACAGGGACACTGACCTTTGGTTTAGCGCGACAAGGGGAAAATGAAGCATCCATTTCTCTCTGCTGCTGTCCCGGGGACCAGGAGCTTCGTTGGAGCTGGCAGCATGGGGGACAAGAAGTATATGGGTAGTTGGTACCCACAAAACTGGCTTTTGTTGAATCTCAGCTCCCTGGCAGATAGAGATTGTCCAGTAAGGGGTCATCACCTCCCTAAACCTGAGTGCTTCATAAACTATGATACCATGTAAGTGTGCAAATTGAATTGCAAACGGAGGTATCCTAGGACTTGCTGGACTTGCTGCGTCCTCGAAGCCCAATGCCAGTCTCAGCATCAGACCAAGCTCCGAAGCACAGAAAACCTTGCACCTGGAGCACTTGCTGAGGTGCCAGATGTCCAGGTGGTCATTAGGACAACGAGCTACCCTGAGAATGACAACCAGCTTCTGTTCCCTCACCACGACAGTGTAAGCCAGAGGCAGAGAAAGAGGTGCCGGCTCCCCAGTGCTCCATTCCCCCCACCAAAGGTCACCAGGCAAAGGGGGCAGGAGCTTGATGGGGACAATAGTTTCACTGCTGAGGAGCCCCAAACTAAGGCTTGCTGCTTTTTCTATGGACAGGGCTGAGGGAGGGAGAGAGGGGAATGCATGGGGTGGAAGGTACCCACCCTGAAGGGAGAAGGTTCCTTAGCTAAGGACCCTGGCGAGGAGATCTTGGGGTGCTCCTGGGCTAGGAAGGCAGATGTGCCCAAGAGGAGGGCTGGCCCGGCAGGGTCCATGGCCTGGACTGCAACTCGGTCCAGAAACCTGGTGGGATGCCTACGTTAGTCAGGTTCTTCAGAGAAGCAGTAGGCTGTGTGGACGGATGGATGCATGGGTGGGTAGACAGATAGACAATACATATTAATTTACTGTAGGAACTAGGTCATGTTTATGGAGGCTGAGGAGTTCAAGATTTCCAGTTGGCAAGCTGGAGACCCAGGAGGTCCAGGGGTCTAGTTCCAGTTCAGGCCTGAGTCCAAAGGCAGGAGAAGACCCATGTCCTGGTGGTAGACAGGTGGAGAGCCTGTGGTCGGACCTGAAAGGTCGCCCAGGACTTCGCCCTGGAGCTGAAGTCCCTGCATCTTCTGAGTCAGGGGGTCTGAGCGAGGTTGCGACTGCTCTCCCTCCGATGGGGCGGGCTGCACTCTCAGTAAGGGTCTCGAAGACGCGGGAGTCCAGACTTCCTCAACCCCTGGACGCAGCCTGTCCTCCCTGTGTGTGGCAGGGGACAGATGGGTTCAAGCGCTTTGTTGGCACTTGTCACACTGGTGACTACATAAGCGTCTCCCGGCTCCATTCCTGTCCTCTGCTGGCGGCTGCAGGACAAAGTGATGGCCCTTGGAGGGAGTGTGTGCTCCCCGAGGGTGTCCTGCATTGACATCTAGCCTTCCGGGGTAGGGACTGCAACCTTTTGGTGAGAAGTCCTAAATCTCCAGGCCAGTGCAGGCGGAGGGGAAAATCACAGCTCGGTGAGACAGATGTGCCCCATCATTGCTTTCAAGAGAAGGAAGGCTAGCCTTGGGGAACTGCTGGAAAAGCTCACACAGAATACAGGCACACACGGCCTGTGGTCACATGGTCTCACTGCTCAGACGCTGCAGAGCCTCGGGCAAGGAATTTAAACTGCGCCCCAGAGTTCTCACCTGGGATTTGGTGACTTTCAACAGGGCCTTTTTCATAGGACTGTTGAGGGGATTTAATAAGATGATGCTTATAAAAATATGAGACTGTATGGACCCACACTGGGTGCTTAATGAGTCCTACCTGTATGTGTGTGTGTGTGTGTGTATATATATAATTATCTATACATATTTCTAATATACTACACATGCATGTAAATAAATATACAGTATATAATATATGTACATACCTAGTGTAGTACACACGAATGTAAACAAATATACAATATACTATATATGTATACGTGTATATATAATATATATATTACATGTATTTGTGGTCAGAGTAGAATGAATCCATTTTGCCTGCTAAACAGCAGAGATCATTTGGCCAAGTTTTAAAAGGAATTATACATTGAAAAGTGACTTTTGTTTAACTGCGGAAATGGTCTTTTTCCCTGCCCAGAGACATGCTGACAAGTTAACTCATGGTGCAGTTAAAAATGAACATTTCCCTAATACCAGGAAGTGAGACACGGAAGGTTGTCATGGTTGAGGTTCCGGACGTTGCGTGCACACATGAATGGACACACACGTGCACGCGTGTACATGCACGCGCAGGCACACGGGAGTCCTGGCCACGTCGTGGGGCTGGGCTGTGATTCTTCGCAAGGCTGCCTCTCCTCTCCCCAGGCGTCTCTGCTCCCTTCCATTCTTCTCTTCCTGTTCCTCTCATGTTAACCTTTTCTTGCTCCCTCCTTTTCTCATGATCACCTCTTACCATTACCACTGTAATTAGCTGCGTATTAATAATAGGAGGAGGGCAAAGGGAAGGCCAGACATTGTAGGCACGGTCCTCTGGGCAGCTGCACCAGGAAGCTGCAACTTCACTCCCCGGGGAGCCACCTGTGCATTCCCTGCAGATCGCTGGGGGGGCGAGCACATGTGCAGTAAGGGCAGGGGACGTAGGGAAAACACTTCCTGTCAGTCTAACGTGGAAGCCATGGGTTGACTATAGGGGTGAACATTTGGGAATACATGATCCCAGGCAAAGGAATCCTCCCTCTTGTTCCTCGGGCTCTGCTCTTGTTTCCTTGCTCCTGCCCATGTTCCCTTCACAGCCGTGTGGCCCTGGAAGCCACATGGCCCATGGCCTCTGGACCCCACACACAATGGACTGCAGCTGGGGGCACCGGCTAACCCAGCCTGACGCTGGACTGACTGTGCACACATGGGGCAGAAGCTCTGGGCAGGGGCTCTGGTCCTAGCTCCGGAGAAGACACAGCTGAACTCTTTCCTTGGGGCAGAGGGAGATGGGACCTTGGAAGCTCAGGGGTGTCATTCCATTGCAAATAAACACCACTCATTCTCCCAGGTGAGTCTCAGGACACTCCTTTTTTGTGACATAGCAAGAAACCCGCTTCCACCAGTAACAGGCGAGGACACAGAAATTACCCCACTGGTCACATTACCACCTGGGCATCTACATTATTCATTAGAGTCTAAATGAAGGTAAGTAGAAAGCTAGCTTGTAACCTAAATGTTCTTCTTTACTGTCAGAAATATCCGCCCTTGTTCAAAAATACTCACGAGGCTTGGTTCATGGGGAACACAGAAGGGCTTGGAAAAGTTAGTTCTACGGTACCCGTGGTTGGCGACTCTTGAGGACTCACATCAATAAGCTACGGAAGGGCGTCTCAGCAGGGACGCAGGGGGTGGCCGCTTTCCATCCTAGAGAATTTCTGGCCTATTCTGCAGCCGCAGCCTCCCTCGGGACCCATAGGACTGGACTCTGTCCCCCACCCCTGGAGTGTCCTCCTCCCACTCAGCTCCCGTTAGCAAGCTCCCAGGAGTCGCTCCAACTGCTTGCGTGCCGGAGAATTCTGAGCACAAAGCTTTCCATTCCCGGTAAATTTATGGGGAACTTCATCACATAGGATAAGACATGGAGCTTATTATAAGCTGATACGACTGAAACGGGAGCTTCTGTTGCTTTGCAGAAAATGTTTGCAAATCGCACGTCAGTATGTTTCGTGAGCTCGGCCAGGCAGTGGACTGATGGGGCCACGTGCGTTTGTGCGTATTTTCTCTGGAACAAGTATGACACGAGATACACTTAAATAAATCAGTGGGTTTATTTGGAGGAAACATTCTGCTTGCTAATTAAAAAAAGAAAAAGATAGGAAGATGGAAAGGAGAAGTGATGCTTTGAATTCCAGTAACTCATATTTTGTGCCTAAAAGAGAACTGATTTTTATTATTTCCTACTATTCTTTTATTAGCCTCGAACACTGATGACAAAGGTAAATTTGATGGATTTTACTACAGTACAGAAAATGAAAATCTAATTATCGTACTCCTTTTATTCATTTGGTTGCTACCTATTTATATTCATGGCTAAAGAACTAATTTTGGAGTTGTCTGAATGTAACAGTTCAAAACGGTAACTTGGGGATCCACACTTTTTATCACTGCGGCATGAAACCAAGGGGACTCATCTCCCCGGCCAAGGGCCCCTTCCGAGGGGCCGAGGAGCAGGCAGACCCTGCTTTCTGTTCTGCCCTACCGTCTCTGAGCGTCACTGCAAGGCCGGGGACCAACGTCCTCCGCATTTTCCTTGGCGTTAAAAGTTAGCCGAAGCTCTGTAGGACCAAGTGTGCTATCGATATTGTTTACGATGATGACCTAACTCCTTGATGATCAACATACCATGTTTCTAAGGGTTATGTGTTTGTGTAGCTGGTTTTTATTTTTGAGTTGTTGAAGAAGGAGATGACAAGTCTGGAGCATGACACCCCCTGTTCTTGAGGTCAACTGGATGACATGACTGAGTGGTGACATTACCCCGACTCAGCCTCAGAATCTTTCTCAACGGGAAACTCTGGGAAGCCACTTCCTATGGAGTCTAGGAAAAGCCACCTGCCACCTCCTGGTCTGGAGAATGTGATGACGGGATGTAAGCAGCCAGGAACTGACTCTGTAACAATGTTGGCTTGAGACGGCTTCTTGGACGGTAACATGTTAGCCGCCGATGGTCAGTAGGTTCGTTATCTTTGATGAGGGCGCAGTTTGTTGGATGCGTGACCCCAGCTGACTGTACTTTCTTTTCAGAACATCCCTCGTGTCCACAGCAGTTCTCACTTCTCAGGTGTAGAAGGTCATGAGCGGGCTGCGTGCACAGTGCCGGTCAGGGGACGGCTGCAGGGGGCCCCCTCGCGCTCCTGCCCTCTTCTGTGGGTGCTGTGAGAGAGCGGACGGCTCACCTTCGGGGCCTTTGTTCTCGCCCCAAGGAGAGAAGACTTTAACTCAGTTACAGTGCTCTCACAACAGTGCTCTGGGCTAGTCATTCCGCTAAGTGCTTTGAGTCCATTTTCTCATTTATTTTCCACAGCACCTTTGCAAGGCTGGTAGTGGAATTATCTTCACTGAAGCAGTGGGGAAACTGAGGCTTCAGGAGGTTAAACATCTCGCCCAGGGTCACACACTAAATGGCAGAGGCAGGAGGGGAACCCAGGCCTCTCTGCCTCCAACACCCATGATTTGTTCCAGGATCTTAAACCCAGCTGGTTAGAGAAGCGCATCCCTTGTGCTAAGGGAGGCGACTGGGTTAGGCCATCATCCAGGGGACCAGTCTGCTAGGACAGCCTGCTCCCTTCCAGTCGTCCTGCAAGCAGGGAGGCTGGAGGACAGTCCTGGCTGGGTGAGAACCGGCGCAGAGAGGCCCGGCAGAGCCAGAGGCGGTCTGACCCTGAGGTCCGTCTGGCGGAGGCGGGGGAGCAGCAGAGACACAGCGTCGCAAGCTCTGGCTGCGGCTTCCCCCGAGACTCGCCTGCTCTGTCTGTGTCAGGGCAAAGGACGCTGCGTGGGTTCATTCCAGGTGAGGAGGGATGGAAGGAACTGCAGCCATGAACGAGACGAGGGAGAATTCAAGAGATTCACCAAATGCATATCTAGGAAAAGTTGTCCTGTCCTCCTTGCTCAGCATACTGTGTTGCTATTGTGGGCGTGATAAATGGTAGAAGAAAACACGATGTAAAGTTACCAGTGTTAATATTCACAATAAAAGCTCACGTCTGTGAGGCTTTAATGGTCCAGGCTCCCTTTTTATTACTCACATCCGTTTAACACCCTCAAGAAAATGCTCGATTCGCCCTCCTCTGCTGCTGCTGCATCGTAGAAATAAACGCCACTTTCCTCCGGTTGTAATTCAGCTTTAGAGGCAGAACATCAGAAGACGCCGCCCGTAAACAATCCCAAATGCTCTGTGATGGCTGGTTCCACAAAACAGTGCATATTAACGGGATTGCACCCTGGCCTTTGGCACGAGAACCACGGGCTTCAGGTACAAGTGCTACGAATAATCTGAATCGTCAACTGGGGTTGGAAACACATAATTTTACTCCAAACCTCATTGCCGAGATTGTGAGGGACAGTCTTCATTTTATTCAGGACATGCCGACGGACCCATACGGGACTTGGAGCGCCTGCCGTATTTCCCTGTCTGACGAGGACCAACGCCAGACCCTCGGACGTTTTCTTGGTCTGGTGGCAGAGGGGCTGCTGCTGTTTCCACGGGACTGGTCAGGAAGAAACCATTTTAAGCCATTTTAATCTTGCTGGGCTCCTTGAGTGTGTGAAAGCCCTTGCATGTGAGCTGGCCAGGAACCTGCCCATCCTCCCCAGTCAGCCCTCTGCTCCCAGAACGTCGGCTCGTGTGTAGCCTGGTGACCTCAGACCAGCACATTCGCCGCCAGCCAACATGAGGGGGTCGCACCTCTTCTGGGCTACACCTGCTTATTTCCAAGCCTGAGGTCCTTAAACACCTTGGCAGAATTTAGGGACATCACATCTTGGCAACCATGAGATGGTTCCATATCAGCCCTTGCTCCTCCTCCTCCTACTCAACCTTCCGATGTGGCTGCATGAACTGCAGCCTCCTGCTCAGGAGAGGATGTTTTCAAGCGTTTGACTGGAGGTGGGTGGCCTGCTAGTTTCGGGGCTGTGGATTCGATGGCTGCGCCCACGGGTGGGTGTCTGCCTCAGTGGGAGATGTCTCCATTCTGCCTTGACCTGCTTTGGGCTGGTGCTGAACCTGATCCCGTAGCTCCACCTCCCCGCCCCGCCCCCCGAGCCCAGCCTGCTCGGTCTGTGGGATGCATTGCAGTAAGAAGGGAAAACCAGCATTTTGGGGAAGCAGCATCGAGGCATTTAGTGCTTTTTCTGCAGCAGAGTGTGCAAGCTGTCTCCTGCAGAAAGAACCCACACACCTCAGGGTCACTGAAGTACAACTTGGACAGTTTGCTGGTTGCAGAAGCTCCCCCGAAAGAGAGAGAAAGGGCAGCGGTCACCGTCTGGGTAGCAAAGAGGAGGGAGCGCTGGAACTGTAACGTGAATCTGGGCGAGGACCTCCTGGCACACTGATTAAGTCATGTATCACCCAGGTCCTTGGAGCAGCCCGCGGCAGGGTGAGATCAAGTGCGTGTGGTTTATTATGGGCAACGACTGTATGAAAGAAGATGGAAGAGGAGCCAGGCAAGGCTGGGAGGACACATCTGGACTGCCGTGCTGCAGTCTCTGGAAGGCTCTGCGGGGCTGCTGGGGCTTGTGTCTCCCAGAGACGAGCTTGCTGGGGCCACTGGCTGCCAGTCTTTCAGGGACTGGGGGTGTGGCCTCCTGCAAACATGTTGGTGATCGCTTTCAAAGTTCAACATCTCTATCCTGGGCCCATGAAACTCACGCCAGTTGAGACCTTCAAGGCACCTGCTAGGCTGCCTCAGACTCCTCGGCTTCACCCAGAGGGATTCCTTCCTTCGCCCCCGTGTTGCTGCAGATCCCGGAGGCACACGGGGCTGCCAGGGGGAACAGCACTGCAGAACCACCGCCCCAGATCAGCTGGTGTGCCCGATGGGCTGGTAAGCCAAGTCGTGGGGACACCTGTGCTTGCAGAAGAGGAGGTTTTGTTTTCGGTTCGGCCAAAGCGAGAGGACGGGAGACAAGATAATCTCAAACATCTCTTCCCCCACCAGCGAAAGCAAGGAGTTCTTCACGCAGTTAGGGAGGAAGGGAGGGAGGGCCGAGGGGAAAGTCTGGGTTCTTTAGTCACAGATAACATCTTGTGCATCAGACTTCGGGGTGTCAACAACTGGTCAAAGGCCTTTATTCCTTCTGCTAAACAAACTCATGCATTCTCCTAGTGACCCTGGCATGATCTCCTCCCGCTTGACGAAGACAGATCAGTGCCACAAAATGATATTTGAAAACAAGGGGGGCTGGGGTGAGGAACCAAGGTCCTGCGAAAGGTCTCTCAGTTGTGCGACAGTGATGTTCCCTTCAAAGCGAAGGGCGGAAACTGGACCTGTGGTTGCTGTCACCGCTGTTTAAGCCAGCACCGTGTTTGTGCTTAACTAGCTGTGTTTTTGTGTTATCTCAAGCCAAGTGGACTTTCAAACATTCTCCTGGGACCTGCGGGCCTTCAGAACATAACTAATGTCTGTGACACCCAAAGTCATTGAAACGGTGAAGCCTATATACCCTGTCTCTGGGCGCTATGGTCTAAGACCTGTACAGGTTTATCGCTGAGTGTTGGTTTCAAGGGGAGGGGCCGTGTGCCTGCAGCACAGAGGGGCTCCCCCTGCCAGTCTCCCTGTGCAGACCGGCCCTTGCGGGCTGGCAGGTGAATGAGTGGCAGAGTCAGCGTCAGAGCCCTGGTCCACAGACCGCCGAGCGCCCTGGCCGTTTCATGTCCTCTGGCCCACTGCTCTTGGTCAAGCTCACAGGCTGTGGCTAGACTCCGGCTATTTGCAGCTCCTATCACTCAAGGATGGCTTGTCTCCCGTTGTCCCCTCTTGAGTGCTGTTCTCATCCTCTCCTGACAAGGCACAATTCAGGCATTTTCTCTCCAGTTCCTCTGCCAAGTTTGCCGCAGGACGAAATGGACACTCTCCATGTTTAGTGAAGTGAGTCCCGTCCGCTGCCTCAGTTTTGCGTAGGAGGGTTTCCAACTTCCGTAGGCTCCTCTCTGCTTAGGGAGGGTCTCATGCTGCTGGAGCAGCAATGTCGCGCGTGTGGCACGGAGCCAGCCTGCCCACCTGCCCCTGCGTTCACTCTGCACCGGCTGGCTGGGGCCTTGGGGCCCATCGTCCCAGCTCTCTGTGGCTCGCTCCTTATTTCTGAGCTGGGATAATAATACCTCTTAGTAACTGTTATGGTTTTTTGAGGTTTGAATGTAACCCTATAAGCAAACTCTCGGCATAGTGTTCAATAAATGTCAGCTATAATTAGGTCGGACCGTTCAGAATTGCCATTTTCTAATTTAAAAGTTATTAAATTTTGGCAGTTAATTATGGTTCAATCAAAGATTATCATCTGGCAAAGTGCTTTGGTTTGAGAACCCTCCTCCCACCGTGGGGTGCTCGCTGGCCCAGCATGGACTCAGCACGTTGTACCCCGGAGCCTGTGAACTCGAAGAGAAGGCGGCTCTTAGGTGGGGACGAAGACATCGACTCCATCCCATCTGTCCTCACCGCCTCTTCACAGCAATCAGTGTTCACAAGGGTGACCTTGGACCGCATGAGGCCACCCTGAGGGGGTGTCAGCCTGTCAGGGTGCACAGCTTTTTCCCTGTTCACAGAGCAAAATAAATCACACCTGGATTACTCCTTCCACATCAGAAATGACCATTAGTCCATGTGTTACTCAGGGTTCTGCAGAGTATATATATGTCAATAGTGTATATATGTCAATAGGACATCTATCTATCTATCTATCTATCTATCTATCTATCTATCTATCTATCATCATTATGAAGGCTGGGAAGTCTGACAATTTTCTGTCTTCCAGCTGGAGGCCCAGGAGAGCTGGTGCTATAATTTTAGTCCAAGATCAAAGGACTTGGACCAGGGAGCCAATGGTATAAGTCTCAGCTATGTCCAAAGGCAGAAGACAGATGTCGCAGCTCATGCAGCCTGGTAGAGAGAGAGAATTTCTCTTCTGTCTGCTTTTTGTTCAGTTCTGGCCCACACTGGATTATATGAGTCCCGCCCACACTGGATTATATGAGTCCTGCCCACACTGGGTTATGAGTCTCACCCACACTGGATTACATGAGTCCCGCCCACACTGGATTACATGAGTCCCGCCCACACTGGGTTATGAGTCTCACCCACACTGGATTACATGAGTCCCGCCCACACTGGATTATATGAGTCCCGCCCACACTGGGTTATGAGTCTCACCCACACTGGATTACATGAGTCCCGCCCACACTGGATTACATGAGTCCCGCCCACACTGGATTACATGAGTCCCGCCCACACTGGATTACATGAGTTCCGCCCACACTGGATTACATGAGTTCCGTCCACACTGGGTTATGAGTCCCGCCCACACTGGGTTATGAGTCCTGCCCACATTGGATTATATGAGTCCCACCCACACTGGGTTATGAGTCCTGCCCACACCGGGAAGGGCAATCTGCTTTACTCTGTCTATTGATTCGGACACTAATCTCTTTCAGAAGCCCCCTCACAGACACACCCAGAAATAATGTTTAACCCACCATCTGAGAATCCTGTGGCCCAGTCAAGGTGACAGATAAATGAACCATCACAGTCCAGGTAGACTTCCCGTGGTGATCTTGACTCAGTGAAGAGCCCCCCTTTGTGGCATGGTCTGCTTCCTGGGAGACCATGGAGTCCTTCCGCGCCAGCCGTGGAGTGATGACCAGCTCAGGTCAGCGTGTGGGCAGGTCCTGCATGGTGAGGAGAAAGGTCCTCAAGTGCTGGACCGAGATCCCTGTTCTCACCTCTGCTGGGATGCCCAAAGTCACAGGCATCCTTGAGGTCAAGACATGCACTTCCCAAAGCCACTATTAACATACCAATGTGCAAACTATTCACATGTTTACATGGGAGGAAGTTTAACATTACAGGGAAAATGCACTAGATTGAAACTGCGGGATTGAGGTATTCCTGGGCCAGCAGTGCCGCTGTGTGTAAACATCTTGTCTCCTGGGAACCTCATCCATGCCACGAGGGTTTTGTACCGAAGTCAGGGTGCAAGCATACCTCATCTCCAAGACCACCTTGGACTGATGAGTGCAAACCCTTTCAAGCACTGTGTTGGGAGGAACTAATTCCAAGGCCATGTCCCGAGAGCAGCGGGGAGGCGGGCCACGGTCTGGCGATGCCTCTCAGGAAGTAGAGACAATGGACGTGGTAGAAGATGCTCAGCCCACATGGTTGTTCACGGATCTTATTCCGGATTGTTCCAAAGGGTTCTGTCTGTCTGATTTTCTTGTTTGCTCTTTGTTGCTTGGAAAGACTCAGGCTCTGGGAAGATGAGAACTAGGGCCGAGACCTGGAGATTACAGAAGGATGCTCAGATTGCAGAAGGGCTGGCAAGCAGCTCCTGTACCTGGCGGCTTGGAGGACCCGGAGGGGCCCAGATGGCACCTGGTGCTCAGGATCTACGCAGGGCGTGAAGAGTCCAGCGAAGAGGAACACTAAGACCGTTGGCACAGTGGATGGCCAAAGACTCCTATGTTCTCTCCTTGTCCAAGCGAAAGGGTCTTTGCCTGGTGGCGGCAGGACCTCCCATCCGTACCGCCTCGGCCGTCTTGTTCTCCAGAGCCCGAAGCCAGCCACGGCCGGCCTGTGCGGACTCCACTTCACCCCTGTCTCCCTCACTCCTGCTGCCTTCCCATTCCGGTACCTGGCTTTTAGTCTACATTTCTGACCATTTTCTTTCTAGCATTATTTTTTTATTGCCACCCACCCCCCTATCTCCCCTAACTACATTTTTCGAGGAAGGCAGTTAGACTCCCAGAAGCACTCTGATCCCAGGCCTGCAGCTATCACAGAGTGGATGGCCATAACCCCTAGCCCATAAAGCAGAACCTTTGCTAATAGCGATGTAAAAACCAGAATTACTCTAGGGGTTCACCCTCCCTTTCAGCCTTCACTGTGCCATGGGATTAGAAGTAACCTGGAAGCTTTTCTGGCCCAATCCTTCTCATTTTCCTGTTGAAAAACAGAAACTCCAAGAGTATAGCAATTTGCCTAGAGTTAGTCAGTTCTGTTATTGGTTGAGGTAAAGACTATGAAAGCCAAGGCTAAACTCCCAGCTAATTATTTTTTTTCTATTTTGATGCCTAAACCAACATTTAAAGCAGTCTCAGTACGGACCGCTGGAGTATTGAAGAGAGTGGCCTTACTATATACAAATGGATCGGGCCACTGTCTCAGAACCTTGTACGTTTCACTTTCTGAGGACTACTGTCCCTCCTGCCCAGGTTCTCCCTTGCTGTCAAGTCCTCCTCACTTTGCCTGGAAGGTGGCAGGCAGCTGGCACATCTGGCCTCCTGACTCAGTTCACAGATGCCACAAATTATCTCCCTGTAATGGGAAGACTCTCTGATTACGCACTGATGTTGGATCCACTCCAGTCTCATGACTTTCCAAGTGATCTGCATCGGAACACAAGCCCTAAGAGCCATTTCCAGGTATATGGCACCATCAAACATACCCTGAATTAAGCCGGTGGACAGCTCCATGCCCTGTAGCTGCATATTTGCTAGCTAACATTTGCAAACTCATTACTACTCGTTTTGTGCGTTTAGACAGCTTATCGCTCATTTCTCCCGGTAATTAGCTTTTACTTAGACACAGTCCTTTCTCTGCTATCCAGCACGCCCCCGAGGCAGGGCTTGGGGCAGCCACTTACTGTGTGCTTGTTTGCGGGGTGAATGACGTGCCCTTGGCTGCCCTCCAGGTTGGTAAGGCAGTGAGGATGTGTTCTGGAATAAGTCATAGCTCACAGTTTTCTTTCTTTAAAGACTTTCTCGACCTGCTTGGGAAGACAGCAAGCTCACCCCCTATGAAATATTTTTATAGTTTTCAAGGGCAGCACCCCCCTTATTAGTCTGCCCAGCTCTACTGTGATGGATGCTCCATGAAAACACAGCTTCAAAGCTTTCTTTGCTGAGTCAAAACGATACACCATAGATCCCCACTCTCGTCCAAGAGGACCACGTCGGGAGAAGTGACGGGGCACAATACACGTTCAATAAAATTAGGAGTATGCCAAAGCTACTTTGTCACAGAAGCATGTTTGTGACAACTTACCATCTGTGGCGACCTCTTTGGCATCTTTATCAGCTTGCTAGGGCTTCCATAAGGAAATATCACAGATCCTGTGGCTAAAAACCAGAAATGTACTTTATCGCAATTATAAAGGTTGAAAGTCCCAGGAGAACCAGATCTATGGCCATTGGGCCAATGTTCACTAATTAACGGGATAGAGACAATGTGGTATGTATATACAAAGGAATATTATTCAGCCTTAAAAAGAAGGAAATCCTGCCACACTATGAATGAAGCCTGGCGACATTATGCTGAGTGAAATAAGCCAGTCGCAGAAGGCCCACAACTGCATGATCCAGTTTGATGAAGTATCTGAAATGGTAAAATTCACAGAAACAGAGTGGACTGGTGAACGCCAGGGCCTGGGAGGGAGGATGTGCCGAGTTGTTCTTCAACAGGCAGACAGTTCCAGTTGTGCACCAGGAGTAAGCTCTGGAACGCTCCTGTCCAGCACAGTGCCTGTAGTTAACAATGCTGCGTTGTGCACTCAAACACTTGTTAAGAGGGTGGGTCTCATACTAAGTGCTCTTACCAAAGGAAAAAGGAAAAAGAAGAAAAAAGGGAATAGAGTCTTTCCAGCATGCCAGAAGCAACCTTCCTGCACCCTCTTAGGCGACACTCCCCCACTATCCTGAAACCATGAATTGATTCTTTTCTAATTGGCCTTCACATGCACAGACGTTCTGAGACTGTAGGTCTGGGCATCGGCCTCAGCATGCTGCTCAGTGTTGCGTGAGCTCATCCGCACTGCGCCTGGTTTCGTCGCGCTCAGCGCGGTAACCGGTGCCCCTGTGCGCACACCAGCCCTTACCCAGGCTACTGTTGATGGAGAGCTACCTGTTTCCGGATTTTGTCCACTGTTAAGTGGTGCTGTGTTGTTCTTGTAAGTATATGTGATACTTTTGATGAAAAAACAGAAACTAAAACACCTAAAATGATATTAAAACTTTTCTTTGTCCCCCGGAGGTGGAAATGGCTGTCGCCCAAGTAGGAGCCTCGGTTGAGTCCGGAGCTTCGAGGAAGACTGGAGAGGCCACCCGCCCACAAGCTAAGAACACCGGCAGGTCTTCGGTGCCCAGCCCCTGGAGCTCCCCGGCTCCCAGGACAGATTGTCCTTCTGTACCAAGAGGCTGCGGTGAGGGACACTCTTTAAGGAGGGGGCTGCCTCCTTTCCTTCGAAAGCACAGAAATATCATTTCTCCCTGTCCCTCATCTGTGGGGTGTCAGGACACCTGTGTGGGAACAGTCCCGTGGGCGCTCAGGCTGCCTCCTGGGTAAGGATGTGGGGCCAGAGTCTGTGCACCTGTTCTTTGCTACAAGCTAGTTAATAAGAAATCTGTGTCCAGCCCGGAACATCGTGTGGGCACATTTGAGTTAACATAAGTAAAAATGGCCCTGGCCAGTTTGGCTCAGTGGTTGGAGCGTTGGCCTGCGGTTTGGAGAGACCCGGGTTCGGTTCCTGCTGGGGGCATGTACCTCGGTTGCGGTTTGTCCCCAGCCCTGGTTGGGTTGTGTGGGTGGCGACCACTCGATGTGTCCCTTTCGCATCAATGTTTCTCTCTCTCTCTCCCTCCCACTCTATCTGGACAAAATATCAAAAGGTGTCCTCGGGTGAGGATAAAAAAAAAAAAAAGTAAAAATGAATATTAAAAACCCAGCAGTAGGCACAGTGTCTCCTCATCTCATTCTCTCATGGAGGAAGTGTTTTTCTAGAGACCTCTCCCGCAGAATGTCCCTTAGCTCTCGTAGGCCGGGACGGCTGGACTGTAGCCCTATCCCAGGCGAGAAGGCTCCTGCAGCCTATGTGGGGGGCAGGGTGGACCCGAAGGGGAAGGCGCCCAGGGGCAGCTGTGTGCAGGTCCTCAACATCCCTGCCACGTGGTGTTGGCCTTGACGGTGACAGGTGTGGCCTTTCAATACAGTCTACGTTTTGGGAGATTCTTTACTTTTCAGTCATGGAATTTTATTACCCATTGCAATTTAATTTGTATTACATTGAAAATTACATGAGGAAAAGTTGCTGCTACAGAAGAATACGATAGTGATGGAAATGGTGACACAGCCTTCTGAACAAAGTCCAGGCTGGTGGCAGCCTCCTGGGCTCTGAGCTTGCGGGACCAGCCAAGGATGCCCTTCTCACATGGCCGCCGAGTTCTGCTCGTGGCCAAGGTCAGCTCACCAACCCAGTGGCAACCTCCAGCTATTAAAATATGATTGCTCTGTAAGGGACATGTATGTCTATCAAAATAAAGCAGTTCAGCCCTGGCCGGTTTGGCTCAGTGGTTAGAGCGTCGGCCTGCGGTCCTGAGAGACCCGGGTTTGGTTTCCGCTAAGGGCACGTACCTCGGTTGCAGTTTGTCCCCGGCCCTGGTCGGTTGTGCCGGTGGCAGCCACTCGATGTGTCCCTTTCACGTCGATGTTTCTCTCTCTCTCTCTCTGTTCCTCTCTCTCTCCCTCCCACTCTACCTGAACAAAAAATGGAAAAATGTCCTCTGGTGAGGATAAAAAAAAAAAAATAAAGCAGTTCATCCAATATATTATTTATGCAGGAGGACCTTGGAATGGTGTTCTAAGCTAAGGCTGGCTGGGAGTGGCCCTTTTCCTTGACTGTGATCAAAAGTGGAATCAAATCACTGGGCGTATAGGACTTTTGGCCACGTCCGTGTTTATTATAAGGGAGGACTAGAGAGAGCCTCACATCTTCTCCGAGGAACAAAGAGACTGAGCACCAAAGAAACGCACACTCACGCTCTCACATGCACACACCCTCGCGCTGACACAGACACGCCCTCTCCCTCTCCCCCTCACCATGCTCCAAGCCACCGAAGACGAGGGCAGCGCTGCGGTCTGGTGGATTCAGCTTGAATATATTCTAAGTTTTTCCAGCTTCCTCTTCCCTCATTACTCAGATCCGAATATAGTATACCAACTGTAATTTGGACACATTACAAAAGAACAGAATATTATCTCCCTTTTCTTAAAAACATAATTCTATTTGTGTAACTGAATTTGAAATTTATGCTTGCATGCTTTATACTTTGTGCTCTCCCAAGATCTCTAGGTTTTATTTTTCAATCCTCATTGCTGTTGTTAAATGATGTCTCCCAAATGAAATTCAGGTCGACAAAGAAGTAAAGGACCTATTTGCAGAAAACTACAGGTCATTGAAAAAAGAAATAGAGGAAGATATAAAAAAGTGGAAGCATATACCCTGTTCATGGATTGGAAGAATTAACATCATTAAAATGTCCATACTACCCAAAGCAATCTATAGATTCAATGCAATCCCCATCAAAATACCAACGACATATTTCATAGAACTAGAACAAATACTTCAAAAGTTCATATGGAACCAAAAAAGACCCCGAATAGCCACAGCAATCTTGAAAAAGAAGAACAAAGTAGGTGGAATCACAATACCAGATATCAGGTTATACTACAAAGCGACTGTAACCAAAACAGCCTGGTACTGGCACAAGAACAGGCATATAGACCAGTGGAACAGAACTGAAAACCCAGAAATGGACCCAAGGCAATACGCTCAATTAATATTTGACAAAGGTGGCAAGAGCATACAGTGGAGTAAAGACAGCCTCTTTAATAAATGGTGTTGGGAAAATTGGACAGCTACATGCAAAAAAATGAAACTAGACCATTACCTTACACCATACACAAAAATAAACTCAAAATGGATAAAAGACTTAAATGTGACCCGTGAATCCATAAAAATTCTAGAAGAAAATGTAGGCAACAAAATTCGGACATCATACGGAGCAGAATTTTCACTGATACATCACCTAAGGCAACAGAAATAAATGAGAAAATGAACACATGGGACTACATCAAACTAAAAAGCTTCTGCACAGCAAAAGAAACAATCATCAAAATGGAAAGGCAACCCACTGTATGGGAGAACATCATTGCCAATGATGTATCAGATAAGGGGTTAATTTCCAATATATAGAGAGTGCTCATACAACTCCACAAAAGGAAGACAAAGAACCCAATTAAAAAATGGGCAGAGGACCTAAATAGACACCTCTCCAAACAGGACATACAAATGGCCAAGAGACATATGAAGAAATGCTCAACATCACTAATCATCAGAGAGATGCAAATTAAAACAACAATGAGGTATCACCCACACCTGTCAGAATGGCCGCCATCAACAAATCATCAAACAACAAGTGTTGGCGAGGGTGTGGAGAAAAGGGGACTCTAATACACTGCTGGTGGGAATGCAGACTGGTGCAGCCGCTATGGAAAACAATATGGTGCTACCTCAAAAAATTAAAAATTGAACTTCCATTTGACCCAGTGATCCCACTGCTGGGAATATACCCTAAGAAGCCTGAAACACCAATCAGGAAGAATATATGTACCCCCATGTTCATAGCAGCACTATTTACAATAGCTAAGATCTGGAAACAGCCCAAGTGTCCACCAGTAGACGAATGGATCAAAAAGCTGTGGTACATATACACAATGGAGTACTATGCAGCGGTAAGAAAGAAAGATCTCTTATCCTTTGAGACGACATGGAGGGACCTGGAAAGTATTATCCTAAGTGAAAGAAGCCAAGCAGAAAAAGACAAATACCACATGATCTCACTTATATACGGAATATAATGAACATAACAGTCTGAGGAATACAGTAGACCCAGACACATGGAAGTAGGGCACAGACTGACATCCCTCAGAAGAGGGGATGGGGGGTGGGGGGGGGTGGGAAGAGATAAACCACAGAACTTATATGCATGTATGCAGGACCAATGGACATGGACAACTAAGCCGGGGACAGGGTGGAGGGGGGGTGGGGTGGGGGATGCCAATGGGGTAAAAAGGTAAAATATCTGTAACAAAAAAATAAATAAAAATTCATTAAAAAAAAAAAAAAAAAGAAATTCAGGTCGATAGTGGAGTTTTGGACTTCTCTCCATCTCTTTGTCTCTCACTCTCTCGTTTCCTTTCCTTTTTTAGCTGATTTCTCCTTGATCTCTGTATTATGCTCCAGACTCAGATTCACCTGCTAAACCAACAGCTGATACCTTCTTTTATATTCCTAATTGCTATCTCCATTACATTGTATAATCATTGCTCACCAAGTGTACATGTGCTCATTTAGACAAAGCTCCTGACCGTATGCTGACGGGTAAGTAAGGGCAGTTAGTTCTAGGCTAAAGCTCCTAGAAGCTGGGACCTGTGACCTTTCTGCTTTCTCTACCAAAGTGATCAGGGATGCTTTGTTTTTCAGAAGGTGCAGAAGGTTTGAGTACTGGTTACGCAATTACATTTCTCATCCTTTGGATACTTTTATGTGCGTCTGTAGTTCAATATACTACAGTGTTTCATATCGAGCTTAACAGCTAATTATCATATATCTGTCTAGTCTTTTAATAGTTATATAATGTAATTTATTCTTAGTAGAATATTTTAAATTAATGTGGATATTTAATGCCAACGGACATTTTCTTCTCAATATTGAAACCATTTCTGGTATAAGAGTTGGATAAATATATTAAGCAATAAATGAGTTCTGTGATTTGTTTTTGGATTTCCTCCATTATTGTGAGAATTGGCTGTCTTTATAAAGAGGCATAAATTACAAGAGCTTAAGTGTTAACCCCTTTCAGTTGCTATTATGATTCATTGATAAAAATGCTTTATGGTAATATTTTCTGGATTAATCGTCATCACATGAAAGACCATGGTAGATTTTGAACACCTATGATTGCATCACAGTATGACACTACTTGAGTAGCAGGTGACAGAGGATATCATTGCATCACATCCTCTCACTTCTGTAGATTGAGGGAAAACCAGGAAGAAAAGAAAATAAACTCAATACTTAGCCCATTATTCAAAGTTCCATCGTCATATTTATTTATGGGCTCTCTGTACAAAGTCCTCCTTCGTCTGCCCAGTTTATTAAAGATGATGGAACTGGATTTGCTGAATTGAGTGGATAAATGAAATATGAGAAAAATAAGCCATGACTTTTATTGATTATCTTTGAAGATCTTCATTGGGCTATTGCATTATGGCTGAAAACTGGTTAGAAATAGTGTTTCGGAAGATTAAACATTGCAAGGCTGCCAATAAAGTACTGTATTTCCATCTTGTTGTATAAAATAAACTAACAACCTTATTGGCCAAAGGAAGGAAAACACACCTATTGAGTGCTGAATCACACTTTGGGCACGAACTCATTTCCCTTGGCTCTGCGGCCTGCTCATCCTGTGCTGGTGATTCTTGCTCCGGCCCCTCCCTGCGCACGCCCACCGCTCGTGCATCGTCCGGGGTGCTGCCCTGCTTCAGTGGCAGGGTTGAGTCGCTGCTGCAGAGACCACAGGTTGCACATCTTAACACACTTACTATGTAGTCCCTACAGAACATGCTTGCTAACCCCTCGCTTAGTCAAATCCATGGGGTCGAGAATGGAAATTTATCCGAGAGTCACTCTGTATCCTAGTTTTTATGAGATGACAAATGATGCCCCCTACTCCGTATCCTCTGTTTCCATAAATCTCCTTCCAAACAAATAATGCTCCTCGCCTTGGAGAATGTTGTTTCCAACTCATTCAACTTTATTTCAAGTTAAGAGAAGAGATACATGTCTAATTACCAATGTGATGAATATTATGGGAATTCTCAAAAATGTACAACAAAAATTCTTTAGGTGGTAGTAAAGACGTTAGGTTTGGAATAGTTCCGGAGTTCCCACCACACTGCTGTAAACAGGCTGAGTCTCACCGAGTCACCAGGAAGGCATTCCAATTGCCTGCACTTGAGAACCGTGGGCGTGGCCCAGAAGCTCTCCGCAGCCCCTTCCCACCCCCAGACAGATGTAGCCTATTAATAATGGCCTAATTCCCACACCTATACTCTATTGATTTCCAGTTTTCTTTTTTCCCTATTAAAAACAGAGTAGTGTCCCAGCCGGTGTGGCTCAGTGGACCGAACATGGTCACATGGACTGAGAGGTCCCAGTTCCATACCCGGTCAGGACACATGCCCAGGTTTTGGGCTTGATCCCCAGTAGGGAGTGTGCAGGAGGGAGCCGATCAACGTTTCTCTCTCATGTAGCTGTTTCTACATCTCTCTCTTCTTCTCTCTCTAAAAAACCCATGAAAAAATATTTTTAAAAAACAAACAAAAACAAAAAACATAGTAATGTTTTTCTACTGCTTTAAAAATGTGTCTGATAACAAACTCTAAAACAAAATTATATTCTTCCCTTTAAGTCATTTATAAACTGTCTTATTTTATGATCACATATTTTGCTGAATATTACAAAGCATGTGAGTTTAAAAGGGGGTCAGGAAAACCAGGAGAAGTTCCAGAGAGTCTATCACCTGGATAGAAGGGATGTTCAGTAGGGCTCAGGGGCCAGAGTTGTTCGAGCTGGAGAGAAATCCTGACTTCCTTTTGTCTTCTGCCATCGGAGGACACCGTGAAGATGCGCATGGACTGAGCGGTTTAAGGAAGAACTTGTTTGAAGGACAGTGCTTCTCTGGAAGGGACTGGAAACGTATCTGAATTGGTTGGGGAAATATTATCTTTTATTTTTTATTGTTGGAAGTGTTACAGACATCCTCCACTTTTCCCCCACTGACACCCTCCACCCCATTCCCCCATCCAGGTCTTCACCAGAGGTATAGGCATCTGCTTCAGAAGGTTTAGCTATAGATTTTCTCATGGTCAGAGTAGGGGTGAGGTGTACTTGCAGTTTGGTGACTCTGCACTAAATCTCTGACAATGAACTTTGTGGCCAGACGTGTTGGTCTTTTAGCCAGAGGGGCCCTCACCAGCGGGAAAGGCACGGTCCCCCTGTTGGAAGGTGACTATGGTATAGACCTCACTACTTGGTGTCTTAAGTTCCTAGAACTACCGTAACACATTACCACAAACTGAGTGGCTTCAAATAACAGAAATTTATTCTCTTACGTTCTGGAGACTAGACGGCCAAGGCCAAGGTGTCTGTTCTGAAGGAGAACCTACTTCCATGACTCTCCCTCAGCTTCTGAGGTGGCCAGCAAAACGTGGGATTCCTTGACTTGTAGCTGCGTCTCCAACGTCGACTTCTGTCTCCCGGTGGAATTCTTCTGTCCAAGTGTCCCTCGTCTGCGAGGACACCGGTCAGTTAGGCCCATCCTAATTCAGTATGACCTCGTCTTAACTGGATTACACCGGCAACGACCCGATTTCGAAAGACTCACACTCGTACGTACCAGGGGTAGGACTTGAACACATTTTTTTTGGAGAATACAAGTTTTCTCACTACACTTAGCATGGCTTTGCCAGGGAGGCCCATGTGGAGAGCCAGGCAGTTTCTCCTGTGATCTTTGTAGAAGCCCCTCACATGTCACATGTGTGAATGTCTGTGCCTCTGGGACCCACAGAGTCTGGGAAGTCCCTCTCCCCTTCTCCCCATGACTCTGTTCCCTCACTTCTTTCCCTGCCAGGGTTGGGTCCAGGGTCCGGTCAGGGCCACCAGCTGGCATCAGCTATGCCTTCAGATGGCCCTCTTGCCCTTGGAGAGAGCAGGGGACATAAAAGATGGCTTGAAATTCTAGACTTTGCCAGATGACTGCAACTTTTACCCATGGGTTGTGTCTATATTGTGTTCAGTGGACCCTTAAGTAATTGAGCGTTTAGGGGTGCCAACCCCTCTTCCCACATAGTCAAAACCATGTATAACTTTTGAGTCCCTGAAAACTTCAGAGTATTTGCTGGGGCAGTGGTTCCAAGACCCCTACAGATACCAAAATCCGTGGACACTCAAGTCCCCTGTATAAAATGGGGTAGAACAATGCACACAGTCGGACCTCCAAATCCACGGACTCCCAACTGCAACGGAAAACACACAGGTGTGAAGTGACAAGATCCGTGTGTAAGGGGACCCGTGCAGTTCAAACCGGATGCTGTTCAAGGGGCCACTGTCATTAAGAGAGGAAGTCATGGCAGGTGGCAGCAAGCCTGTCACCATGTCTCCTGAGGAAGCGTGGTTTGGGTCTCTGCTCTCTGATTGCTGGGATGACAGGTGGCCTCAGTGAGCATTTGAGAAATGTCCCCGAACCTGTGATGCTCCAAACGTACACACAGCCACCATGCTGTCAGTCAGCCCTTGACACGGGGGTTTCGGGGGAGCAGCGAGGATGGTTGATGACAAGTTCTACCCAGTGGGTGAACGTCCCCAAGCAATGCCTGTAATGGGACAGCGTAAGGGGAACCGCCTGAAGTTCTGGGTGAGGTCGCAGTTGGGATCTGGAAGCTAGAGTCAGCTCAGCTCTTCCACTGACCAAGGGAGGCTCTGGGAGAGGGGCTGCTGGTGCTCCCCGACACCACCCTCCAGACAGGGGATGGAGAGGCCTCCCCGCAGGGAATAGCTGAAGGGGCCCGGGAGCTGAGACTCCCAGTGATCATGACCACAGGGAATTTGAGGGTCAATAGCAGCAAGGCAGTATTAAACCAAACACTCTTTAAGGTTGAAAGTGAAAAGCGCTCCAAGTATTTATTGGATATCATGACAACTAAAACGTAACCAACCCAACCCAAACAAATGAAAAACAACATTCTTAACAAATCACTGGTTCTCTCCCTGGCCCCATCACCAAACAAACAAATACATGGAATTGTGCTGAAGTCAACCTGTGTTTGAAATATTCGATTTAACCAGAAAGGTTAGTAGGCAAGTGGACAGAATCAGGGATGTCACCTCGACCCTTGAATCACCCTGGACCTGCTGACTCAACTGCTCTTTCCTCATCTGTGAAATGGGCAGAAAACAGGTGTCGGCCTCATAGGTTCTGTGGGGTAAAATGAGTGTACACACAGGGTTGTGAGAGCATCTCTTGACACCTAGTGAGTTATTGTTGTGGGTGTTGCTATTAAGTGGAAAGTATCTCTCTCTTCTTCACATGCACACGATGCTCTTACTTAAAGGACTTCCACCCACACTCTTTTTATTCTGTTTGTTTCCTGTTCATACTGTAAAAGTCGTATTTGCTCTCAGTGAAACATTTAGAAAACAGTGTTAAAATAAACCACACATAAGCGCTGGTCTTTGTTCTATTTTATTTTAACCTTTAAAAATGCGTACCCGTTAGGATTTTTGTAAGATTGAGATCATACAACGGTTTGGCGTGCCTGTTTGAAAATTCAGTACTAAGTTCTGAGACAGTTTCTAGGTCACCCAGCATCCTTTGAAAATAAGCCTGATGCAAGCCCACGCAGGGAGAACGCCATGGGATGGTGGAGACAGGCTGGGCGGACGCTTGCACACGCCAAGGAGCACCAAGGGTTGGCAGCAACTGCCGGAAGCCGGGAGGGACTGGAACTGATGTTTCCTCACCGCCTGGGAAGGAACCAGTCCTGCCAACACCTTGATCTTGGATCTGTAGCCTCCAGACTGTTTGACTCCAGGATGACAGAACGTCGCAAGAGCACTTGAACTCCATTCAGCTTGCCGAGGGCTGAATGGACGGGGCGTCACATCGATCTCATATGTCAATGACTTGGGCTGTTGTTAATGACACCCTCATTCCCCAGCACACTCCCACCGAGAAGGCAGATATTAAGTTAGCACGTTCTTCATCTCCTGTCTTCCGACAACGAAGGCAGGTTTTCTAACTAGAAGACCAAGTAACCAAACACAACAACAAGCAAACAAACAACACCAAGAATTACCTGAGGTTGGGAGATGAGACCTGGGTGGTTCGGAGAGCCCCGATGAGAGAGAGAATTTGGAGGCGAGGCCCAATGGCATTTGTTTTTTTCATGGCGATTCCTGTGTTGAAATTGCCTGTTCTCCCTCTTTCTGCCTCCTCTGATGTGGATCAATAGTCAGTGGCGTGTGTATCTTTCTGAGCTTTTTAATCTTTTCCATTGATCCATTCTACAGAGCTTTTGCATATCTTTTAGCAGATTTCTACATATTTGAATTTTTTTTATTTAAAAATTGCCTTTATTATTGAAAGTATTACAGATGTCCCCTCTTTTTTTCCCCCACTGATGTCCTCTTTCCAGCTCCCCCATCACCAGCACTGCACGACTGTCTGTGTCCATGGGTTCTGTATATACGCATGTAAGTTCTTTGGTTTATCTCTTCCCACCCCCTTCTCCCTCCCCCTTCCCTCTGAGGTTCCTCAGTCTGTTCCCTGCTTCCATGTCTCTGGATCTATTTTGTTCATCAGTTTATTTTGTTCATTAGATTCCACATATAAATGAGATCTTTCTCTGGCTTATTTGACTTTTTAAAAAATTAAGAACATTTAAATTTCACTTGGAAACTCTTTTCCCTGGTGATACAAATATCCAGTAATTTTTAAAAAGCCTTGCTAATTCTATTAAATCTTCTGTAGACTTATTTGTATTTTTTTACTTATCTTATTATCTGTGATGAAGAAGAGATTTGTTTCGTACCAACAATCCTTTAAGCTTTTGTTTTTTTTCTCTTGCCTTGATGTAGTCGATGAGACCCCTTGTAAGATGCTGAGTGGAAACTGAGACAGTGGCTACCCTGGTGTTCTGGGTCCCAAAGCAAGATTTTCCACACTTCATCATTGTTTTATAGGTACACTTTGTCAGAAAAAAGTTGCTGCTTTCTTTTGCTAATTTGCCGTGAGTTAAAAGAAAAGGAATTGGTATTGAAATCATCAAATATTTTTCTGTATCCACTGAGATGATTATAGTTTTCTCTTCAGTCTATTCATGTGATCAATTATACTCGTTGACATTTAATTTTTAAACCAAATGATCGTTTCTGAAATAAACCAATTTGTTCCTGAAGTATTAAAAAAAAATGAGCAAGACTTCCATTGTCGCACACGGTTCCATTGTGTAGATCGGTGCTTCTCAAACTTTCGTGAGCCTACCGGTCTCTGGGTCCTGTTAACCCAGATGTGCTGAGTCACTAGGTCTGGTCTGGGGCCTGAGGCTCCGTGTCCAGGTCTCACGTGCTGATGGATGGTCCAGTGCTGACTCCGGATCATGAACCTCACTTTGCGGAGCAAGACTATAGACATAACATATTTAATGTAAATAATCACTTGATAGATTTGGTAATGAAATCATTTTTTAATTCTTTTTAATAACTCTCTGATGAGCTTTGTATTTAAATCTTTTCCTAATTTCCTGGATATGGACTTGGTAGGTCAAAAACTCTTAAGACTTACTGTCGACTGCTTCTGATAAAGGGTATGTCTATTCCCTGTGGTCCCACCAACAATATCAGAGCGCCTCTACCCAGCAACCGGAAAGCTTCTAGAAACTCACTGTAAGTCTGTTTATATGTCTCTGTGATATCAGTTCTCTATTATTAGTTTTCTACGGATGCATAACAAGTGATCACAGACTTATCAGCTTGCAACAGCATCTTTTTATTAGCTTGAAGCTCGGTAGGTCGTAGTTCAGCACACTGCGACTGGATTCTCTGTTCAGAGTCTCACAAGGTCAAATTGATGAGCTTTGGCTCTGAGGTTCAATATTTTTTCTGTTTAATTTTGAAGGTTCATTAGTTTGAAAGTTTATACAAGGGATGGAAGACCATTTTCCCAGCATGTCTAGGATCTTATCTGCTCCAGGTGAATGACATTTCCAGACTTTTGGTTACTGAACCCCAAGTCGTCAACTTACTGCTGCTATTACTCAGAAAATCCTGTTAGCTCCCAAGGAAACATTGTCGGCTGTCCTTATCATGAGATGCGCCCGCTTTGACATCCCCAACTGGAGGTGGCCTGATATTCCACAAACTGCAGTAAAATGCTCTTCATTGGTTACAAAGCCACGCTTTTGCCAAATGTAAGATGATAAAAATTGCCTTTGAAATCATTCTATTGATTAGATGTGTTTGTTTTTGCTGCCAGAAAGGTAGGAGTTTCTATGTAAAGGCGCCCATTTTACCACTTCACCAACAGACTAAATTATTAATAAAAGAAACTTCGTTAACTTGATCGATGAACAACGGTGTCTCGATTTGAGTGACGCAGAACATTTTATGCTAATTGGTCATTCATGTCTCCCCTTCTGATTCAGTTCTTGTCTAGTTTCCATTGGGGTGTAACCACTTCATATAATCAGAGTATTGACATTTTGTCTGTGATATTTGTGATATTCATCCTGTCTCAGTGTTTTTCTTTAACATTTTGTTTAGTTTTTTTTTTTAACATACAGACATTTAAAATTTTCAGGAGATGAGTTTTTTTTTCTTGATTTCTTCCATCATTTTTAATGCTCAGACGCTTACTTTTTCATCCCAAGATCGGATAATTTTTTTCCCCAGGACTTTTTTTTTATTGATTTAAAAATTCCATTAGGAATTTATTTTGGAGTATATTAGAAGGTTGAACTGTATATTTTTCTCTAAATATTAAATTAGTTATCCTAAACTACTTTACCCACTAATTAATTATATTTCTTTCTACAATGTTGTTTTTCTGCCATGTTATATAATATATTGAATTCTCATTTAAACATGAAGGGCTGCTTAAGAATGTCTGTTTTGTTTCATTGATCTGTCTAATGATCTTCAGCCTGATAGTCTCAAATATATGATAGAATATTTGAATTATTCTTTACTATTTTTGTTTTTTAAAAACTACTGTTATTTTTACAGATGAACTTGAGAATCAGTTTTCAAGTTCCATTTTTAAAATTTTATTGCATTGAATATATAAATTAATTTGAAAAGAGAAACAACGTCTTTACTATGTTGAGTCTTTCCATCTAGAAATATAAAGAATTTATGTAGTTACTTAAGTATTTTTATGTCCTTCCATGAAGTTTTAAAATATTCCTCATATGAGTCTTATACATCCCTTTTAAATTTATACTAATAAATTTTTATTAATTAATTGGTATATTAAGGCTTTTTTTTTTTTTGCTACTGTGACTGAAATATTTTTCCTGATCATATTTTGGTTATTAATGATACATAAGAAAGCAATCGATTTTAGAAATTTATTTTATATCTTTTGCTTACATATCTTTACCAACAAAAGAAAAATAATTCTTGCTCTTCTGTTAAACATGGTTGAAGTCATAACCCTATAAATTGTCTACTGTAGGATGTGTGTCTGTTTTAGGTAGAACTCTCCTCATAAATACTATTAAATACTATTTATCCTCATAAATACTATTGTCTCACTTCAACCATTCATTCGCTTATTTACACAGGTCTTTATTAAACACCACTGCGGGTTTCCTTCCGGACCTCTGCTGGGCAGGAGAAGCAGGTGGAGAGAAACTGAGAATCGCATTTTGTAGACCAGAGAGAGTGTTCTTGCCAGGGGCTCTGGGTGAGAAGCGAGTGGCCGCTGAGGCCATCAACAGCCTGCGAGGGGCCCGTGGTGTCTTCAGAAGAATGTCGATGCTGTGAGTCAAGTCCTCAGGGTGCAGCCTTCTCTTATAACGATGCCTCTACAACTGGTTCAGAAAAGATAGAAATGTGATTTGAAAATGCCTGTTGCCTTAAGATCTCCCCAGAGATGTGACAAAAACAGGCAACTCCATTTTTTTTTTTTTTTTTGTACAATGCATGAGCAAAACATACATCATATCAATGTATGATGTCAACCTCATAAGCAGGGTACAGTCCATTTGTTTGAGTCACGGGACCCCGGGTCTTCTGCAGGATGAGATGTGGCCTCCATACCACCAACTTCCACTTGGGAAATCCCTGCTTCACACAGGCTGCGCTGACCTCCCCTCCAGCTAACTTCTGTTCCTTTGCAAACAGGCTCTGGACTTGGTCAGAGGAGGGGCAGGGTGGCCGAGGGGAAGTATCTGCAGACTTTCCGCTGAAGGATTGGACTGAATGTTAACAGTTACCTGTTGGCCTCTGGTGTCCACCAGCAGAGTCGGCTCCACGGCAAATACCCCCCGCCTCTTGCTCAGACCCAGAGCACACGTCTGTGAAGACCACGTTCTCAGTGACATTATACCTGACCCCAAATTAAAAATGTTTATGACCTGTCAGATGGTCAATTCAAGGACCCAAGTACAACTGCATTCCCCATGAAACAAACTCTAGGAAATAAGAGGAAAAATGTCCCCCAGGGAGAATACATTTGAAGGACACTGAAGGAGGAAAATGAATCATAAGGGCAGCTGCTTATCTGATCTGCTGAGGGCCCAGCTCATTGTCAGGGGCGCACGGGGTGCTGTGTGTACCTGTCATAAATAATTTGTGAATTCACGCAGGACTCCTGCTCCAACATATCTCCAGCAGCTTCTATGTGCTCATCGTATTTATTGAGTTCACTCCATGGGGCTAATGAACAGGCTGCGGACCATAAGGTAAAGGATATTAGCGTGAGCAGGAAAGAGGCAGTCTATGAAGACCAGATCAGTCTTCTTCTTGTGGGAAAGCACACATATAAAATTTACCATCAGAATCATTTTTAAGTGTAGTTTTTACATTCACGTTGTCTTTTTATCTTAAAAAACTTTATCTACGGGAAACTCTATTCCTATTAAACATTAGCTCCCATCTCCCCTCCTCCCCGCAGCCCCGGACAGCCATCATTCTAATTCTGTATTTATGGTTTTGACTACTCGGAGGACCTCATATGAATGGGATCACACAGTATTTGTTTTCTTGTGACTAGCGTTTTTCACAGCACAATGTCCTCAAGGTTCGTCCGTGCTGTAGAATATCGCAGACTTTCTTTCTTTTCTAAGGCAGAATGATATTCCACTGTATGTGTAGAACACATTTTGCTTGTCCGTTCTTCAGCTGATAGACACCTGGGTTGCTCCCATACTTCAGCTGCTGTGAATATGCTACTATAGACATCGGTGTACAAATAGCTCTTCCAGACCATGCTTTCAGTTCTTGTGGGCACATACCTGGGTCATATGCGAAACCACAGGCAATTCTATTTTTAACTTTTGGAGAAACCTCCATACTGTTTTCCATAGTGGATGCACCATTTCACATTCCCACCAACAGTGCACAAATGTTCCAGTTTTCCCATCCCTGCCAATACGTATGTTATTTTCTGATTTTTAAAAAAAAATCAAAGCCATCAGGATGAGGTGGTATCTTACTGTGGTTTTGATTTGCATTTCTCTAATGATTTGTGACGCTGAGCATATTTTCACATGCTTATTAGTCATTCGTACATCAACTTTGGAAAAATGTCTGTTTAAGTCTTTTGTCCATTTTTGAATTGGGTTTAGTTGCTGTTGTTGTTCTTGCTGAGTACCAAGTTAGAACTTTGAAAGAGATGATAGGGCTTTAAAAAAACCATTAAAACTTAGCGTGGCTCCAGGAAAGGGGAGGCCCAACCCCTTGCCAGCCTCGAAACCAAGTTGTCTTTGGAGGTGAACCTGACAATGTGGCTTCTGTGAATCTCAGATTCTTTAAGGCACGAAGATGGGGACTCACCTTGTGTTCTGTCTGGAAGTGGAGGGATGCTTCGAGATGCCTAGAAAACAGCACATAGGAGCCAGCGGAGGGCCCAAGCTCAGTGGAAATTGGGCAAGAGCCCATGATCTATTGGAATGATCGCTGCCTCTGCTCCCACTGGTTGTATAGACTTGATTTGAAAAGGTGCTGCTCCTAAGTCTGCGTATATCCCACACGTTCCTCCAACATGTCATGGGAGACTCTGAAGGAGTGGCCGGCACTGATGGGTTGACTTCAGCAAAGGTCTGCTGGCCACCCACTGGGAAGCTGGCGCTGGGCCTGGTGGGCACTCTGAGGGAAAAAACAGACAGTGACAAGGTGTCTGAAGGAGACAAAGACCCTGGAGAGTTTCCAAGTTCACTGTGGAGAGAAGGCGCCGGCCCAGGCCCAGTGAAATCAAACACAGTGGGTGTGATGATTAGCACAGTAGAGGGATGAGCAGTTGGAGCTACGAGGATCCAGGAGCCCTGTGGTGCTGGTCTGGCTCCAGACCTGAGCAGGTTGCACTGACCCTCAGGCAATGTCAGGGAAGACCCACAGCGCTCGTCCTCTTCCCTCCAGCTCACCCCTTTTCTGTCCCCGTCCTCTCACAGGTACAGGCTGAGACAGACATGGGAGGGTCTGGCGCTGACTGTTTGGGACAGTTTGCCACCCTGGCTGGAGGGTCCTCTCCAAGCTCTAACACTGATGGAGCGGAAGGACCTAAGTGCTACCTATCTGCCAGGAAGGGGTCGCCAAGTTTTCTCTAATCAGCAGGGCTTGTGGGGAATCCTGGTGGATCTTCGCAACAGCAAGGGACTACGATGCCTCCAGCCCGGGGCACAACGGGATGTTCATGGAACAGTTTCTGTTTCAGTCCCTCATGCTCTTAACGTTGAAGCCCAGCAGAGGCCCCTCGACGCTCCTGGAAGGTCACCAGTGAAAGGTAACAAGCTTGGCGAAGCCAAAACACAGTCGACAAGCTGGACATTGGTAGACACAGAGATCTTCAGATTATTTATGAGACAGGCGCCTCCAATAAAACATTCACCATTCTCGCCATTCAGATCGGACTTGTTCCCTGGAAGACCCTTAAGGAAACCTGCACGTTCAGCCCACTCAGCCCCCAAAGATGAAGCCTGAAAGGAGCGGGGTGTGGGCCTGTTGTCCCGGTTGGGTCTTCTTTATTTCCCACTGGTTTTTCGATGATTCCAGGAAAGAGAATCAGGGCTGACATTCTGGTCTCTCCGTGGTCAGCTTTGCATTATGCTTTCCTCTGACTGAGGTCTGTTGGAGGTGAGCCCAGGTTCCTCGATGTTGCTCTGATGGTCCCTGTGTCCCTGTGATGTCAGCCTGGCACATTCAAACCCTGAGGAACAACAAATCAAAACCACAGTGAGATATGGCTTTATACCTACCAGGCTATAATCCAAAAGACAGATGGTAACAAATATTGGCAAGGATGTGGATGAACTGGGACCCCTGTAGATTGCTGGTGGGGATGTAAAATGGTGCAGCTGCTTCAGAAAACAGTCTAGAGGTTCCTCAAAAGGTTTAACATAGAATTGCCATATGGATCTAACAATTCCGCTCCTCGATCTATACCCCAAGAGAAATGAAAACGTGACTTCTTCTGCTGCACTGGAAAAACTGTAGGAGCTGTTAAAGCTATGACCGGTGCAGACAGCCACTGTGTACTGTTTCGTGTAATTCATTCATTCAACAGATGTTGAGGGTCTGGGGAAGCAGTCGTGAACACAAGAGATAAAACACCCTGCCCTGGTTTACCGGACACGCCAGTGGGGAGAAGGACACAGAGGACTGCCTACCTGAATAGAAGGTGTAATAAGTTAGGTAAGGGTGTTGGGGTTGGGGGAGGTATTACAATTTTAAATAGGATGGTTAGAGAAGGCCACACTGGAAAAGATGTCATATGAATCAAGACCTGCAGGAGGTGCAGGAGAGACTTAGACAGGTATCTGGAAGAAGAATGTTCCAGATGGAGGGACAGCGATTGCAATGGCCCTGAGGCACCCCCCAGGGAACAGCAAGACCAGAGGGGTTGGATGTGAGGGGGGAGTGGGTGGGTGAGTGGGTGGTGTGGCTGCTGTGAGGATGAGGCTTTCTCTGGAAGGAATGGGGAGCCATGGAGAATTTGGGACAGAGAGTGACATGATATGACTTGGGACTTAGAAGGACCACCCTGGGGAGTAGAGGTGCTTGCTCACTGGTACTCAGGACACGGAGAGAAGCAGAAAGAGCAGTTACGAGGCTGATGCAGTAACCCAGCGAGGGAACATGACACCTGGACCAGGTGCTCACAGCAGAGGTGGTGACTTGAAAGATATCACCCAGTGCCCTTGGAAGAGAGGAGGTGGGTGAAGGGGTGTGAGGTTTAGTTGCAGAGTTAGAGAAAGAGAATCTGGGTGAATAAAATCGACAGACCAAGGAGTGCCGAGAGCAGAGGGCTTGCGGGCCGCTGCTGGGTATTCGTTTGCACACAGCGGAGGGGAATGGCTGGCGTCCTAGTCAAAGGATTGCAGCTGTCCATCTACATAAAATGATGGAATTCATCCAGGCGCTGGTTCATTATAAATGATGGCAGAAAGCAACATAAGTAAATGAAGAGGATAAAATCGCTTTATTGGTTTGGGCTTCAAACTATGGAAAGAAAAACATATCAGTGCAGTGGACAAACATACAGAGGAGCTTCTGAACCACGAGGCAGAACAGCACTTCTGTTTCCCATCGGAGCTGGTGTTCTGCGTTGGCCAAGCACACCGGCGTCCCCTTCCACGGTGTGGGGACACCTGAGATGCCCGCTCTGTGTTACAGGTCCAGTTCCTTCCTCCTCCACTTTTGTGGATTGTCATATTCGCCTCTTCGGGGAGGTTCAATTACACTGCGAAAACTAAAACAAACAAAAATCGATGAGATAATATAAAATGGGGAGATCTGAAAGAACCTGTTCTTTTTCTAAAGATGTATGATAAAAAGGACATATTTACTTTAAGAAATGTGCTCCTTGACGGAGTTTAAGATAGTTTTTGAATGTTGGAACTTTGATTTCCTTGCAGGTTTTCAGGAACGCAAATATTACTTCAAATCTCATGATCTGAGGACACAGAAGATACAACAGATAAGACTCCAGCAAATGGACAGAGAAATCAGTATAATACGGAATATGTCGTGGTGAAGAGCTCCACAGAGGAAAACAAAGCAGAGAGGCAGATGAGGGGCTCCAGGGTAGCGGGGAGGCTGCCAATTAAATAGGGTGGGCAGGGAAGGCTCCCCTGAGACACTGTCATTTGAATAAAGACTTGAAGGGAGGAGGGAGCCATGCAGATATCTGGGGACAGAGGACAGCAGATGCAAAGGCCCAGCGGCAGGAGGACAGTCAGAGGCCTATGTGGTTGGAGCCGAGTGAGGGAGCCGAATAGTCAGAGACAAGGTCCGATTGGTAAATCGAAGGGGCAGATCAGATCGGTGCTTATGAATCTAAGTTCTGCCCTGGCCGGTTTGGCTCAGCGGTTAGAGCGTCGGCCTGTGGTCCAGAGAGACCCGGGTTCGGTTCCCGCTAAGGGCACGCACCTCGGTTGCAGTTTGTCCCCGGACCTGGTTGGGTCGTGTGGGTGGCAGCCACTCAATGTGTCCTTTTCACATCGATGTTTCTCTCTCTCTCTCTCCTTCCGCTCTATCTGAACGAAAAATGGGAAAATGTCCTCTGGTAAGGATTAAAAAAACAAAAACGAGTCTAAGTTCTGTAAGGGCCTCCCTAGAAAAGGCAGCCAGAGGAGAGACGAGACGGATTGTGGAAAGACGGAATGTGCAAACACATTTGCAGATTGTATACCTGACAAGGGATTTCTGTCTTCAATATATAGAGAACTCTTGCCCGGCCAGTGTGGCTCAGTGGTTGAGTGTTGACCCATGTACCAAGAGGTCGCCGGTTTGGTTCCCAGTCAGGGCACATGCCCGGGTTGTGGGCCAAATCCCCAAGGGGGACGTACAGGAGGCAGCTAATCGATGTTCTCTCTCGTCCATGTTTCTATCTCTCTCCCTCTCACTTACTCTCTCTCTAAAATCAATAAAGAAAAAAAAAAGAACTCTTAACACTCAACAATAAAAATCTAAATGGGCAGAGGATTTGAATAGACATTTTTCCAAAGAGCCATCGACACCTGGCTAATACAAATCACATTTCTCGAATCGCTCATGAGGTTAAGCCTGAGATGTTCAACACGGCTAACCACACAAAGAGAAACGCAAATCAAAACTGCTCCACACCCACCAGGATGGCTATAATGAAAAAGACAGATAATAACAAGTGGTGGCGAGGATGTGGAGACACGGGAACTCCCAAAGATCGCAGGGACAATGGAAATGGGGCTGCTGCTTCAGGAAGCCGCCTGGAGGCTCCTCAGCAGGCAACTCGGGCACTCGCCAGTGGTCCCAACAGCTGCACTCCCAGGTATATGTTCACGAGAAGTGAGAACATGCCCGCAGAAACTTGTACACAAATGTTCATAGAAGCCTTATTCACAGCTGTCAAAACAGTCACGACCCAAATGTCCAAGTTAAATGCATTGTATTCATATAATAGAATATTAATGGGCAATAACAAGTAATGAGGAAGTGATGAATGCTGAGACACGAATGACCCTGAGGACATTATGCTGAGTGACAGAAGTCAGACATAAGAGGCCACATATCATATGATTCTATTTCTAGGAAATGTGCAGAATAAGCAAATCCGGGGACAGGAAGCGGGTCAGTGGTTGCCAGGGCCCTGGGCATAGGGGCGAGGGGTAGATGATGGAAAGGCACAGGGTTTCTTTGCAGGACAATAAAAATGCTCTAAATTGACCGTGGTGGTGGTTGCACAACTCTGAGTGCAGGAAAAACAGCTGAACACCTAAGTGAGTGCCTTGTTGTAGGGGCGTGAGGTACATCTGCATGAGGTTGTTAAAGACACAGAGACTGCGGGCTGCTCTGCGGGGAACCTTCTAAGGGAAGCAAGCCCAGGGCGGAGGTCCCAGTGAGGGACTCTTACAGTGACCCAGGCGCAGAGACTGGTTGGTCTGGAGGAGATGGGGACAGTAGGAAGGTTCATTTCAGAGCAAGTGGGAGGCCTCATTGGACTGGGTGGGGCTCCGTTGCGAAGACTGGGGGGCACTCAGAAGAGAGGAGCAAAGGACAGGAGCACATCCATAAACGAGAGCCCCTCTGGCCCACCTCTACGGGGAAGGCGGTGACTAGGTACTGGGGACAGGCAAAGAGACAGGAGCCCAGCCTCTGCTCAGAAAGGTTACAGTGAGTGCAGATTTCAGCACAGGAAGAATTAAAATGAGTTCAAGTGCTCCAGACCAGCCAGAAAGAGAGATGAACTAGTAATCACCATAGAGATGCAAATAGAAGGCTCAGGGCGAAATACCCCCCAGGCAGGGCTGGAGGAAGCCGATGATGGGACTCTAGGAAGGGAGGCAGCCCCGGAAAGCCTGTGATTTGGGAGTCACAAGTAGACCACTGTGGCTGAAATCAATTTCGTACGGAGATGTGCAGGGAAATGAGGCTGGAAAAGGCAGAAAACAACTCCCTTTTAAAATGCAGAGGGGAAAATGCTTTGTCACCATTCGATCATCAGAATGAGCTAAACCATTTTATTCCAGGCCATAAACCAATTGTCCCCTTGTACAAGACTGACTACCAGCAAGACCTCTGGCTTCCAACCAGGCTGGGGCAATAAACAACGCGCATGACAGATGGCCTAGAAAACGAGATGCAGTAATGAGGGTCAAACACTGTTATTAAATCCATGTGAAGGAGAGTCGGGGGGGTGGGGGGGGGACCGCTGTTAATTATGAGGAGAAAGCCAGATTACAAAATGGCCAGGGGGGCTTTCTTACAGATGTTTGAACTCAATGCATCATGAGACTGTCAAAGAAACACGTTATTAAAACTATTAAATACATCCAGGTGACTCCATTGGGAATTAACTACCTGCTCCTCGTTCAGAGAAAATGAATAAGCTGGCCGTGTGATATTTTTAGGACCTGAAAAATGTTTCTTCGATTTAGGTTTTTACCTTGGGATAGCTGTATAGTTCACCCTTCTGATTTCGAAATAGTCCTTTGTATAGCCCAGAAGTGGGGAGCTTATGTTTTAGGGGAAGGCTGTCTCTGCCCAAATCCCAGCTCCTCGCTCTACTGCTGTTTAATGTCTCTGTGCCTCAGTTTCTTCATCTGTGGGATGGGGTGGCGGTTGGAGTGGGTTGCAGGAGGCTCAGCAGTTTCCATCCGCACTGCAGCCGGTGGCACTCCACGAGTCAGCTGCGACCCTGCAGTCTGCTCTCCCACCTGCTCCTCCCTTTCTGCTCACTTGTTTGCAGCTCAGCAGTGTGTTCATTCTTTGTTACAAATGTTCCTGAGCCCCTAGTTGCAGGGTCCCCCCTCTTTCTGGGAGGAGGGGCTACTTCTCACGTCCAGCAGCCCGATCAGTGGCTGGAGGAGGGATGGAGAAACTTCAGATGGTAACCACAGATGCACACAGATGCTGGAGATGGGGCCATGGGTTCGTTAACTCATCCCAATGCCCGCGGCTCGGCGCAGCCCTTAGGGGCCTCTGCTGAATGCTGGCTGTGGCCACAGCGGTTAGAGCCAGAGCCAGCAGAGCCAAATCCACTGTCGGATCCTTTGTAGAGGTCAGAAAGAATGGACACTGGCAAGTATATATGAGTCACCCTAATATTTCAAGTTTCCTACCTCAGTTGATATATAGATATAAATAGTTACATCATGCACTACTTTTTAGCTAGAACCACCAATGTCCACAGGATGCATTAATGAGCCCCTGGTGGGAAATTCTGATCAAAGTATTTTCTGCAATTCATTCAATAACATATACCAGATGCATGAAACAAAACTCACCAGGTAGTCACAGTCTGAAATGTTTAAGGCTCCCCCCTCCCCCTCTCCCCTCCTCCCCCCCCTCCCCCTCTCCCCTCCTCCCCCTCTCCCCTCCTCCCCCTCCTCCCCCTCCTCTTCCTCCTCCTCCTCACCACCCATCACATGTAGAAACACTCAGCAGTACTGGATGGCCTACAGGAAGGACTCCTAAGCATCTTGGGAGGCCATGGAGGACTGTAGGAGGAATATGAAGGATGGGGATGGTGCCTACCTGGAGGACAAGCTGACTTTGGAGCACCTGGGGTTTGGTTTGAATATGTGGAGAAGCAGAGGGAGTCTGAAGAGGATTCCCATGATCTAGTGGTCACTCCGCCTCGGTGTCACTTTGGGAGTGGGAATTCCCTAGTCGACCACAACGAGCGTGACTGAGGCGCTTCATGGAGTCGGGTCCGCCTAAACTCCTCTTGTCCACGGGTCCGGCTTCGTTCCTGGGCCACTCTTGCCCGAGGCTGTTCAGCTTAGAACCGGTTGCTTCTTTCTTCAAGGCCCGTTTGAATAATCACAGAGTTTTCGGACTTGGAATCTCAAATGCTAAATCCTAATCTCTCCTTTGACAATCATCTTCTACTGAAGGTTTTGCTCCCCTTAAAAACACTCTGCTAAATGCTGAATAGCAGATCCAGCTTTAATAACAGATCAGTCAGGACAGGCTCAGCTATGCTGCAGTAACAAATCACTCCAAGGTTTACCTCTTGCTCACACTACAGGCCCACTGAAGGTCAGCTGGGGCTTCTGTGTATAGTTTTCACTGGGGCCTCCTGGCCAGGAGGCCTCCAGCTGTGTGGGTTCATGGTTGCTTAGGCAGGAGAAAGAAAACGTGGCAGCCCTGCATGTTTTTGCTCAGTGGTTAGAGCATCAGCCCTCAAACTGAAGACTCACGGGTTCAATTCCCAGTCAAGGGCATATCCCTCAGTTGCAGGTTTGATCCCTGGTCCTGGTTCGGGTCGTGCAGAAGGTAACCCATCGATGTGGCTCTCTCACATCAGTGTTTCTCTCTCTTTTCCTCTCACTTCATCTAAAAATCAATGGAAAAATGCTCATCATCACTAATCATCAGAGAGATGCAAATCAAAACAACAATGAGGTATCACCTCACACCTGTCAGAATGGCCGCCATCAACAAATCATCAAACAACAAGTGTTGGCGAGGGTGTGGAGAAAAGGGGACTCTAGTGCACTGCTGGTGGGAATGCAGACTGGTGCAGCCACTATGGAAAACAATATGGTGTCACCTCAAAAAATTAAAAATTGATCTTCCATTTGACCCAGTGATCCCACTTCTAGGAATATACCCTAAGAAGCATAAAACACCAATCAGAAAGAATATATGTACCCCCATCTTTGTAGCAGCACTATTTACAATCGCTAAGATCTGGAAACAGCCCAAGTGTCCATCAGTAGACGAATGGATCAAAAAGCTGTGGTACATATACACAATGGAGTACTATGCAGCGGTAAGAAAGAAAGATCTCTTATCCTTTGAGACTACATGGAGGGACCTTGAAAGTATCATCCTAAGTGAAACAAGCCAAACAGAGAAAGACAAGTTTCATATGATCTCACTTATTTGTGGAATATAATGAACATAACAGTTTGAGGAATGGGGTAGTCCCAGAGACGCGGAAGCGGGGTACAGACTGACAATCCCCTAAAGAGGGGGGTGGTGGGGGAGGGATGAATCACAGAACTTATATGCATGTGTGCATGAACAGTGGACATAGACAACAATCTGGGGAAGGGGCAGGGAGGGAGGGGGAGGAGGAATCAGTGGGGGAAAAAGGAGAAACATCTGTAACAAAAATTAATCAATAAAAAGAAAAATGTAGGATGAAAAAAATATTCTTGGGTGAGGATTGCAAAAGAAAATGTGTCACATAGCACACAGATCTTTAAAGCTTTCATCTAAAAGTGGCTTCGCTGCAAGTCACATGACTACACGTAACTTCAGGAGGCAGAAAAGTGCAGTCCATCATGTACGCAGGGGTCAGGGGCTGGGATCATCAGGGGAGGCGATAGTGACCACCGCCGTCGCTGAGGGGCGTGGGCGTACGGGGCTGGAGCTCTCTCCACCAGCCTGAACCTCCTGCCCGGCATCCTGGTTTGCCCAAGTACTGTGCGCTTTTGTTTCTGCTTTTGTGAAGAAGGAAGGATTTGTCTTCTATTTCCTTTGTTGCGTGGTGATGGAAGCAGACATGACGTTGGGTGGTGGGCGCACACTGCGATATGTATCAGAATTGTACACTTGAAATCGATGTAATTTTATTAACCAGTGTTACCCCAATACATTTAATTTAAAAATAATAAAAAGATAAAAAAAAAGAGCAATGTGAGTATGATTTCTGATAGTCATGTAAGACCACACTTTCTGTGCAGTTCCCTGAAATATTTTTATTGTGGTGAAATATACATAACATAAAATTTACTCCTTTAATCACTTTAGAGAGTGTCACTCGGTGGCACTAAGGTCATTCCCATGGTTGTGCCACCATCACCGCCATCCATCTCCAGGACATTTTTCATCCTCCCTAATTGAAACTCTGTCCTCCTTGAACAATAACTCCTGTCCCTCCTCTCCAGCCCCGGGCACTCACCATCCGCCTTCTGTCCCTAAGGATGTGATTCTGTGTGCCTCATCGAAGTGGAATCACACAGCATTAGTCGTCCTGTGACTGGCTTGTTTCACTCAGCATGTTTGTAGGGTTCATCCACGCTGTAGCATGTGTAAAAATTTCACTTCTTTCTAAGACAGCAATATTTCTTTGTATGAACATGGCACATTTTGTGTGTCTATTCACCTGCCAGTAGACACGGGTGATTCCACCTTCGGCTACTGTGAACGATGCTGCAGTGAACACGGGTGCAAATATCTGCTCAAGCTCCTGACTTCAGTCCTTTTGGGCATGTCTCTAGTCGTGGGGTTCCTGGGTCAGATGGTAAATCTAGTTTTAGCTTTTTTTGAGAAGTGCAATATCAATATTTAACGCAGGTGTCTAAGGCTACTCACTATGGATCTATGGCCCCTTCTTGGTGATTCACAGTGCATTTTAGCTTAGTAAAGTTTCAAACATGTCTATAGGAAAGAAATCTCTTTATCTTGGATTAACACAGCGGTTACCAAATTTATGTAAAATCCTTGCCCTGTTTTTGATGGGGATGTTTATTGAGACCCCACGGAATGTAATGTAGCATAGGAAATATTAATTAACCATTTATCTCTCCGTATCGTGTGAGCTGCACAAGAAATGGCTAAATGACCTGAGGAAAAACCTAAAATGTGGAGAATAAAGATGCCACAGGGTGACTGGTCAGCATTCTTGTTGGCTCAAAATGGCTAAAGTTGCCCGATTCCACCCAAGCTGAAAGACCGCGGAGTAAAGGCATGGGAGCTGGAAGGGGGCCCGGGAGAGAGCGGGGCGGGGAGGAAGGAGGGGGATTTGTAGAGTGGGGGCGCCTGGCTCACAAGTGTGTGGATTTGGGGTGCCTGGCTCACACGTCCCGCTGCTGTGACTCTTGTCCTTCCAGTCGGGGAACTGAGGCTCAGGCCCCCACAACTGGCAAGCAGTGGTGTTGGGACTGGGGTTGTTCTTGTGACCCCAAAGCGCAGAGGGGCAGCGGCTTTGGAGGGGAGCAGTGGACACTGAGCAGCTCAGGGCTACCTGCAGAGCACAGCCACCCCTGGCGCACCTGGCTGCAGGGGCACACGTGGCCGGGGACGTCAGTGTGCAGACAGGCGGCCCCCAGCCACAGTGGGCCCTACTGTGGTCTGTCCGCGGTGGGCCGCCCAATAGTTTCTGGCTTATAATATACCCAGGAAATGACAGTGTTTGTGTGACAACCTGGGACGACTCTGCAAAGGTTTATTGAGTTTGGCCACAGGCCTCGAGGCTCGACTCACGCAGACCTCTGGCCGGCCTCCCCGTGGGCCGAGGGGCTCACACCCTGGCAAGTCTGCACCCCAGGGGCTGAGTGTGCTTCCTACGCCAACACAGAACCCGGAGCGCTGAGGAAAGCTGTGAGCTGCAGGGCCGGGGCGGCGGGAACCACCGAGGGGCCGCTGCCATCCTGTGTTTATCAGGGACTAAGGACACGTGGGAGTGCGGCGGGGGAAGGGAGCAGGATGGGAGTCTCCCTGGGAGCCGGGGCCTCTGAAGGGGAAACTGAGCCCCTTACCGGGGACTTTCTGGGAACAGGTGATGGATGACCTTCCATTGCAGGGTGACAGCGCGGGGTGGGGTGGACACCCATTCATCCACCAAAGCCTTTTCTCTTTTAAAACTAAAACCTACACAGATTTTATCATACAATATAACATCATTATTTTCTTATACATGCTTACTGTACACAATCTAAAAATAGCCCAAAAACAAAGCAGGAAAAAAAAAAAAAAAAGATCAGTGGATGTTTATAAGAAGCAAACTTTTAAGAATGACTTTTCTGAAATTTAAATTTTGAAATAATTCGATTTCTTAGACATCAATGTGTGAGTACAGGTTAAATGATTTATAATCATTTAAAAAAAAAATAAATGAACTCGTGAAGTTTGAAATAACGTTGGACTTTTAGAACAGTTGCAGACAGTGTAGGGTGCTCCCCTGAAGAACCTGGTTTCCGCACCCCTCGATGGCACCACCTGACGGTACTGCGTATATTTGTCAGACTCAGAAACTGACATCGATCCATTGCCATGAACTGGACTAAACAGATTTTTCTGGACATAGGTTTGCTTTTAGATGACTCTACCACCTCCCTCTGCATCCATTTTCTAGGGAGTTATTGAAAACCTTGAGTGCCTTCCTCTTATTCTTGGATCCAGTATAATCTCACATTTTTGGAACTCTCTTTCTCTGTGAAAGATTGCTTCCTATTATTATCAAATGTGTGCTTTTCTATGTGAGACTCCAAGCATAATAACTAGGCCATAATCCAATAGGCCCTCCTCGTAAAGACTACAGACATCTTTATTGAATAAACCCACTTAAGAGGTTCCTAATGAAACCGAGTTCTTAGATGTCTGAAAATTATTTTGTTATTTCTCTGTTTTTTTTTTTATTCTGTGTTATTAAAGGTAAAGGGACAGGAATCTGCGTCAGTCAGAGTCTTAGAAGGAAACTGATCACACTTTCAGAAGGGGTAAAGGAGGATGCTGTCATAAGATAGCTATTGACAAAGCCACGGGCAAATGAGACACCTGGGGACAGAGAGGTACTCTGGGCAGCAATAGTGGACAGCTCATGTCCCTCCAGGCTGGGGGTGGAGCAGTTGTCAGAAACAATGGCGACATAAATGCAACCAGAAGTCTATATTCTGAAACAGTTGTTAACCGAGAGCCTTCCCTCATGTGTGGGGTATAAAACGGAAAGTAATAGGTGAACAAACAAGACAAACAGATAAACAAAGACTCAGACACAGACAACAGTAAGGTGGGGACCAGAGGGAAGAGGTGGGGGTGGTAAAGGGGGTGAAATATCTGGTGATGGGAGATGATTTGACTTTGGGTGGTGGACACACAATGCAATCTACAGATCATGTTTCATAGAAATGTACCCTTGAAACCTATATAAACTTATTGACCAATGTCACCCCAGTGATTTTAATTTTGAAAAGGTAATTTAACTAGAATTGTGCTTGGCATTCAATCTAGACACTATTGTCCACATCAGCTGTGCAGAGCTGAACAGAGAGAGAACTCGGACTCCTGGTAGAATAAGAGACGGCATGTCTAGTTCAGCCTTGGTGTCTCCGTCCTGTGCTGATCTGGTGCAGGCTGTGCTCCATGGCCCCTGGGACAGCTTGGCTGCTTTCCAGAGGAGGGTGGTCAGCGTCGTGGCTGCAGGATGGGCTGTGTCAGCCACACTGCGGGTGCACGCTGCTAGCCATGCACCCCAAATCCGCACCCTGCTAGCCAGGGACCCCAAATCCGCACGCTGCTAGCCAGGGGCCCCAAATCCGCACGCTGCTAGCCAGGGGCCTCAAATCCGCACACTGCTAGCCAAGGGCCCCAAATCCGCACGCTGCTAGCCAGGGGCCCCAAATCCGCACGCTGCTAGCCAAGGGCCCCAAATCCGCACGCTGCTAGCCAGGGGCCCCAAATCCGCACGCTGCTAGCCAGGGGCCCCAAATCTGCACGCTGCTAGCCATGCACCCCAAATCTTTACACAGTGAGCCAGGCGCCCCCACTCTGCATGCTGCTCTGCCTCTGGGTTGTCCTTTTCCTCCGTTCATGGGGTTGGAAGTTGTCTTCTGCCCAGAGTCCTGAGCAGACAATCTGTATATCAGTTTAACCTCATGAAGTCTATCATGATTGTTAAAATTTCTTTGCGGATCTCCAGTATGTGGACATGGCCCCCCCCACCCCCCGCCCGCCCAGTTTTAGTGAGAAATAATCGACATACATCATGTGTCTGTTTAAGGTGCACAGCACGGCGGTTTGATGTACATGCATTGTGAGATGGATTTCATCTTCTCATATAGATACAAGAAAAAGAAAGAATAAAAGGGGAAAAATCTCCTTGTGATGAGAACTCTTAGGATTCACTCTCACAGAGTGCGAGCTACAGTCATCTTGTTGCACCAGCCCTAATGCTGGCTTGTCTTAGAGCTGAAAGTCTGTGCCTTTGCCTCCCACCTTCCCGCCCCTCCCCCAGCTCAGGCAACCACACGTCTGATCCCTTTCCTGAGAGCTTTTTTATTCCACATGTAAGTGAAATCACATGGATTTGTCTTTCTGACTTCTTTCATTTAGCATAATGCTTTCAAGGTCCACCCACGTTGTTGCAAATGGTAGGGTTTCCTCTTTCTTATTTCTATGGCCGATGCACATGGACTGTGAAGTCATCATTCCTACCAGGAAGAATTCACTTACGTGCGTGGCCAGACTAATGAAGGTGGAACCAGGAACAAGTCCTTCCCTTCACTCATTCACACGTTCGTGTTTCGACAAAGACACTGTGAACCCAATAACTGATCACTGACAGAAATTCCACTTTGACCGTCATAATAAAAAAACCAATTTGTAGAACGGCTTTATTTTCGGATTTCTTTAGTAGGTTATGAGCTTATGATGAGAACAAAATCATTTGAAAATTTTCAAAAGGCTGAAATAGAAGACATCACCAGGTTTGTAGATTAGAGAAATATAAAAATATGGGTCATATTCAAGATGAATTCGGGAGGTTCATTTTTATGTCAAATGACTGATAAATGAATCCATGTCTTGTGGGGGAGTTTCTCTCCATGGGCTACAGGGCTTGTCTTCAGTGTTGTTCACCAGGACTCTGGGGATGGAAGTCAGCCACACTCAAATGATCATCAGCGACAACTAACAAGCACCAGTAACAGTGAGTAAGGGCTCAGCGTCTGCCGGGCTTCGTGCTAAGCACTACACAGGATGACCACAGTTGACACCCACGGCGGACAGGTCTTATAATGATCCCATTATTACGTAAGCAAACAGACACAAAGAACTGAGGTGTACCCAACATCACAAAGGGTAGGAACCAGAATTTGGACCCATTTTTATTCTGCTCCTATTGCCCGGAGCCTTCACCCTAGGACACTGCTGTCTCCCAGTGACTCAGATTCACACAGGCCTGGAGGAATGGAGGTCTGTGAGAATCTTGACAGGCTTGAATGACCAGAACCCGCCGAAATGAAACGTGATGTGCCCCACTTCTAAAGGAACCTTCACTCATGTTCTGAAAGTCCCCGTGCAAATACGGCAAGGGGACAAAGTCTTTCCAGTATCAATATCTGCCCCAAAGACTAGAGGTTCTACTTATTAGCATCATTGAAGTGAGTCCACTGTGTTGATTTGATCTGGCTGCCAAAAACACTAAACTGCATCTGGGCAAGTGTTTTGCAAACCCCAAGTCACTATTCATGTCACGTGTACCTGTGTTGCACGGTACATATCGACTCTGCGATAAAATAAAGGTAACGTACAGGAAAGTGCGGGGTGAACCACAAGTCCGTGCACGATGGCAGACGTGTACAAGCCTGTTCCACTGACAGATACCGAGTCTCAGGAAGAAAGGGAATTTGGAGCAGTTCTCCCTGTCCTGCAGCTGATCAACCTGAGCAAAACCCTCTCATTGAGGTGTCAACAGCAATCAAGACTCATTTACAATAGAAGAGTATAAAGTCCACATGAGGGGTGCACCTCGAGGGCCCAGCTGGGTGATCAGGGAGGCTGTGCCACTGGACCCTATGGGATACCCTGCTACAACAGGCCACCCTAGGAAGCCTAGGAGACATAGCAACTCTACCTAATACACAGAACATACACAGGGAGGCAGCCAAAATGAGGAGACAAAGAAACATGTCCCAAATGAAAGAACAGAACAAAACTCCAGGAAAGAACTAAATGAAATGGAGATAAGCAACCTAACAGATGCAGAGTTCAAAACACTGCTTATAAGGATGCTCAATAAACTTAGTGAGGGCCTCAAGAGCATAGTAAAGGACCAGTCAGAAATAAAGGATACACTAACTGAAATAAAGAATAATTTACAGAGAATTAATAGGTAGGTGGTCTGGCCAGTGTGGCTCAGTATTTGAGTGTCAACTCTGCACCAAGAGGTTACCAGTTCAATTCCTGGTCAGGCCACATGCCCAGGTTGTGGGCCAAATCCCCAGAAGGGGGCATGCAGGAGGTGGCCAATTGATGTTCTCTCTCATCATTGTTTCTATCTCTCTCCCCCTCTCCCTTCCTCTCTCTTTAAAATCAATAAAAAAAGAAAAAATTTTTTTTTAAATAGTAGAGTAGGTGAAGCCAAGAAGCAAACCATCAATATGGAATATAAGGAAGCAAAAAACACCAAATCAGAATAGTAAAAAGAAAAAAGAATAAAAAAAAAAAATGAGGATAGTATAAGGAGCATGTGGGACAACTTCAAGTGTGCTAACATTCGCATATGGGAGTCCAGAAAAAGAAGAGAGAGGGCAAGAAATTGGAAACCTGTTTGAAAAAATAATGACAGAAAACTTTCCTAACTCGCTGAAGGAAACAGACGTACAAGTCCAGGAAGCATAAAGAGTTCCAAACAAGATGAAACCCAAGAGGTCCACACCAACACACATCATCATCAAACTGCTAAAGGTTAAAGACAAAGAGAAAATCTTAAAAGCAGCAAGAGAAAAGCAGTTAGTTACCTGCAATGGAGCTCCCATAAGGCTGTCAGTCAATTTCTCAAAAGAAACTTTCCAGGCCATGAGGGAGTGGCAAGAAATATTTAAAGTGATGAAAATGAAGGACCTACAACCAAGATTACTCTATCCTGCAAAGCTATCCTTTAGAATTGATGGCCATATAAAGAGTTTCCCAGACAAGGAAAAGCTAAAGGAGTTCATCACCACCAAACCAGTATTATATGAAATGTTGCTGGGTTTATTGATGAAGAAGATATAAAAATATGAACAATAAAATGGCAATAAATACATATCTATCAATAATCGAATCTACAAACAGAATGAGCAAGCAGAACAGAAACAGACTCATAGACACAGAGAACTTTTTGTTGGTTGCCAGATGGCAGCAGAGTTGGGTGAAAAAGATGAAGGAGTTAAGAAGTACCAATTGGTTGTTAGACTGATGAACCTCAAAGGGAAGGGGGGAGGTGGGGTGGGAAGAGAGAAACCAAAGAATTTATATGCATATATACATAACTAATAGACACAGACAATAGTGTGGGGAAAGCAGGAGGGGGGCGAGATTGGGGAGGAGGGGGTCCATGGGAGGGGGGAAGAGGGACATCTGTAATACATTCAACAATAAAGATAAGTTTAGAAAAAGAAAAAATAAAAGCTGTCCAGCTGATTCTGATGCATGTCCTGGTTAAAAGTCAGACTTCTGCAAACGCTATCTCATCTAATTGATCTCCTCTGCAGGACCAACCTTCCTTACCTTTCGGTCTTTAAATCTGGGATTCCACAGATAAAATGGAACATTCCCTCATTGTGTGGCACAGAGTGGATGTGTTTATTCATTCATCCAGTATTTCTAGCACTACCTCCTGGGTCCCAGGGCCTGGGTGAGTAGGACGTCAGAAAGGTACAGGCTGCACGAGAAGTCAGTGTGGATGGCAGAACATGGCACCAGCTGACAGTGAGGCCTTGCTCCAAGTAGGCTCCCTGGGAACATCACTGACCTGAAATCCACCTCCCGAGTGAACTTGGCCTCCAGAACAGAATGCTCCATGCGCAGGCCTAGCATGAGACCCCACAAATATGCATCCCACTGCGGATAAAGTGGATCCGTTAGACAGGGAGTGTTGGTGACTCCGTTGGCTGAATGTCCAGGAACTTCCGATTATTTTAAAATACAATCACTGAGAACACGACAGTTTTTCTCTTTGTCATTTTTATTATACTAGACATTATGTAATACAGTTTTCACTGTAGAAAAATTAGAAAATGTTAAAGTATGAAAAGTTGCACCACTCACCAATAACTGTGATAAATAATTTGGTTTATATTGCTGTATAATGAGTTAAAAAGATATCATACTATATATTATTTTTATCTGTTTAGTTTGCTGATAAAAAATCTCCTAGAACAGTCCTTTTAAAATAAATAATAATTCCAGATTTATTAATTGAGCATCTACTATGTCCCAAGGATGTGAGATACTGGAATATCATGGGGAGCAAAACAGCTCTCATGTGACCTACAGTTTAGTGGGAGAGACAGTCATTCATGAAGGATTGTGCCACGTATCATTGCAAACGGGGACCGTGCAGGGTCCGAGGAGAGGCTAGAATGAGGAGCTGCAATGGCGTAAACCTTTTGCTATAAATTATGCCACGCTTTGCCTGCTGCCGTGAAGAAATCAGAGCCCTGGAAGACCCTGGCTTTAATTTTTGTATTCCTGTGCAAACTCTGGGAGGAACATAGTCTAGTTCTTCAAAAACAAAATAATTCCCTGTGCAAACTATCCCTGCCCCAGGCTCGGTGAGATATTCTGTGTCCACCGGCGGGAGCGATGCTTAAGCCATTAGCATCATAAATCGCTTGGAGGACAAGATGTTGGTGATTCGGAAGATATATGGAGTGGAACTGAGCAAATGAGGTCTGCCCCTGCTGTTTTATCTTTACTTATTAATGGCAATAATTCTGCCCTAATCTTTTTTATAGCACTTTATCAATTAGGTGGCATGTAAAACTCTTCAAATGGTTTCCGTTGACTTCTTCCTTCTTTCCTGCATAGGCAGAGACACCGAGGGCTCCAACTCCTTACAGCGAGGTCAGCAGGGGGTGCGTTCTTGTGGTGCCTGCTATTAACGGGGTCTGTAGAGATGTAGCCCCTCCTCCCCTAAACAAGAACTTATAAGGGATCAAGTAAGCAATGAACAGTTCAAAGAAGACAAAGGTAAAGCGACTTGAATGATACCAAATGGTTTCCACGCATAGAGCTTGGTAACAGTAATTTTGTTGCAAGTATAAGCATGTTTAGAGAAAGAATGTATCAGTCAGAAGAGGCCAGACTAGTCATCCCTGTAAGTAAAGACAAGAAAAGTCAGCAGAGGAATGCTGGCATTGCCCATCTGGCAGAAAGAGCTCTTTGGCCCAGAGGAGGACCCAAGTGGGTTGCCAATTGTCTGGTCCCACTGACCTAGTCATAGCGTTTGAGGATACGGTTAAAGAGGTAAAGAGGAAGCAGACCCCTTGGTAAGACAATCTCTCCTAAGTAGTTCTCTCATCCAACCCTGCACCCCCGCCTCTCTCTGGTCCAATGCCACGGTCACCTAGCAACCTTCTAATTATGAGGTGACTTTTCATGAACATCATCTAACTATAGGAAACGATGATTTGGGCATACACATTTTGAGTTTTAGTATTTTTGTGACATCGTTTCTTTTGCATTTTTTATCCTGGTAAAATTTGCATAACATAGACTTTATTATGTTAACCATTTGAAGTGTACAGTTCTGTGGCATTACTACCCGATTCCAGAATGTGTCTCTCATCTCAAACAGAACTCTGCGCCCCGCAAACAGTAACTCCCATTCCCCTTCCTCTGAGGCCATGGCACTATTCTACCTTCTGTTTCTGTGAATTGCATATTCTAGATACCTCATATAAGTGGAATAATACAATATGAATCCCTTTATCTCTGGTTTCTTTCATTTAGCATAATGTTTTCAAGGTTCATCCACGTTGTAGCTTATGTCAGAATTTTCTTCTTCTTTAAGGTTGAATAACCATTCATTATATGCACATAGACCACATTTTGCTCATCTGTTCATCTGAGGATGGGCATCTGGGTTGTTTCTACCTATTGGCTTTTGTGGATAATGCTGCTGGAACATGGCGTACACGGATGTGTTTGAGTTCCTGCTTCCAGGTCGTTTGGGGAGGAACTAAGAAGTGACACCGCGGGATCACATGGTCGTGCTATGTTCAACTTTTCAGGAAACTGCCGAAATGCCTCCACAGTGACTCTGTCATTTTGGACTCCCAACAGCAATGCGTGAGGATGCCCACTTCTGCGCATCTTTGCCAACATTTGTTATTTTCCCTTTATTTCCTTAAGTTCATTGTTAACACTATTAAAGATATCCCCATACCCGTCCTATCGCATGCCAAGTGGTACCTCACTGGCTTTGGTGGGCATTTCCCCAGTGGCCAGTGATGCCGAGAATCTTCTAAGTGCTCATTTTCCATCTGTATGTCTTCTTCGGAGAAATGTCTATTCAAGCCCTTTGCCCACTTAAAATAATTGGGTTGCATGATGTAATTTCTTAATGTAAATTTGTGTAAGATCTCTTCTAATTATTTAATTCCTTGTCAACTTGGCTGCAGGGAGGGACTGATCATGTTGACTCAAGAAACTGCCTGGTAATTATTCCTATTATGAATTAAATTCTCCTGCGGTTTTATGCACCAGTCTCCGGAGCCTGCTAACATGTCTATGCCCAGGAGATGGGTTTGCTTTTGAGGTGCTGGGGTGTCAGAGTGTGAACCTGTGAGGCAGACGCCTAAAACCACACCACTGGCTACTGCCCACCGTGATGAAGACAGCCCCTGAGAGCGATGGTCCCCCCCCTGTGTCCTCGGCTCTCCTGAGGGCTGCACTGGCCAGGACAGTAAGCACCAGCCACCTGCGGCTATTTAAAGTAAACTCGAATTTACAGGAAATAAATTCGAATGAAATAAAATGACAAACTAGGCACTGTAGTCTCACTAGCCAGACTTCAACTGCTTGGCTCACAGGTGGTCAGTGTCTACTGCGTTGAGCAATACAGACGGGGGGGCAAAGGAGGCTCGCAGTTGTTTGTATGGAGAATAATACAAACATTAGTAAGTAATACACTGTGCTTTACGTACTCACAACTGTAACCTACCTTCCCCCCATGCACAGATATGAAACTTGCCCAACACCTCAAAAAGTCCTATTGAACAATAAAAATGTAGAAAGTAAGCATTTGAAAAAGAGCACTGGAAGCAGATAAATAAAATGAAATAAAAATCATAATAATGAAATGACACCAAGATGAAGGAACGATGTTAGAACAGAATTGAAATACACTCTATCCTACTTGAATGGCTAGGAAAGAGTCCATTAGTCTTCTCGGTCATAGAATTACTTAGAAATAAGCTTCCTGGTGCCCCTGTCCTGGGCTGATGCGGAAGCGGCGTGAGGATTAGCAGGCTGGCACGTAGTACGCATTATGTCAGTACGGGGTGACTGAATACCCACGGCTCAGGTCTCCTGCTGCTGGGGTGTGGTGGGCACTTTGAGGCCATGCTTCCTGCAGGCTGGCAGCTCCCAACCAGTTCGGAGTGTGACAGGGTGGTCGTGCACCCTCAATCGGCAAGATGTGGCATTCTTCCAGCAGGTGTCTCTGGCTTGAGGACCTCCCACTGGCCTGGCCAAAACCTTTGGCGCTTTGCTGCCATCCAAGATGCTTCCTCCTCTCTTCCCCCTCCCTTTCCTCAGGGGTTAAGGTTGCAACATGGCTTGAAGGCGCCACTATCTCCATCTTGTATTCTTCCCTCAACACATCTCTTGCATGTCTCGCCCTGTCTCAGCATCAGCTTCATGGCAGACCAAACTGAAGAACGTGTTTGCCACGTGACTATTACTGTCCAGGAGACACTTCTTCATCTGTTTGCCATGTGAAGCCTGCCAGGAGATTTCTCACATCAAAACTCTCAGACCAGCGAAGTGACCACGGTTTCTTCTGAGACCTTCACAGTGAGAAGCTCTTGTGACTGTCTCAGCTCTGCCAGCAAGAGTCTTTTTGGGGTCCTTCAGGGGCCACTCTAATTTTGGGCTCTTGGATGGGACATTCTCTTTCACGTTCCATCCAGATCTCTGAAGCACATTAGAAATCCATGTTGCCTATTGCTTTAGCCTTCTGGTGTGGGTTGATTTATTTCCAACTGCTCTGTATTAGAAGAACACTCTGCATTTTGTGTGTATGTGTGTACCATGCCCTGGAGGTCACAGCTAAGAGAATGATGATATAAAACCTATGTTTAACCAAAATATGATATATCATCTAATTTTTGTCATTTTCTGTTTTGCTCTAATAGAAAAAAAATCTCTAGTTCCTGCTAATGGGGTCTTTTAAGAGACTTTTCTGGATAATGAGGATCTACTGCCATGCGCACACAGACACACTCTCATGACCCACGTCAGTAACATCAGCCGAACAAGCCTTAGGGAGGAGGGTAACAAAAAAAGAAGGTGGCGAAGCCTGTGCCATGCTTAGGTATTGATTAGGCTTGTTTCAAAGTCAATTCTGTACCTTATTGATGGGAATACCTGCTTGTAGATTTCATTTGGGACGATTCTGCCTAATACAGGCAAAGAAGAGGAATTCAAAACACCCTTCTTCTGAATGAAACAGAAAACAACAAACCAAAACCACTGCTGAGCACATGCTAAGTAAGGGCTGTTTGGGGGCCCTTGGTTTGTTATAGACAACTCCAGGCAAAAGAGAGGGTGTTCTTTGGTGGAATGGGTGGGAAACAGGCAGAGCTGAGAGTAAGTAGCAGGTTGAGAAAATGAGAACCAAACCCTTTGATAAAAAGGGTCGAGGAGCATGCCTCCCACAGCATGGCCCATGGACCCTCCAGGGCAGACCCCACCCCCTCTGTGCCGAGCTCACTCAGGGGCACTTTCTCTTTCTCTTTATTTAGCTTCCTGGGTCACAGCCTTTGGTGATGTGATCACCTCAATGTGTGACTTCCCTAAATATCCCTGCAGCCTAACAAGTGACTTGGCCTCCAGCCTCCAAGGGGGTCCACATCCCCAGGTTTGGACAACTTCTCCCGTTAGCTCTGTTCCTTGTGGAAGGTTTAGTGCTACCAAGGATGGGCACACTCCCTTCTGATGGGCACAGTCCCTCCTAGGGAAGGGGGCGTGGGGTCTGTGCCTCAGTGCTGATTCACTCTGCTGTAGAAGGCCCAGGTGACTTGCTCCTGATCACCTTCAGAGGGGCCTTTCTCCCCCCAAGCGTCTAGAAGAATGTTCTTCCTTGAGCTGGGTGTGTGATGTCAGCCTCTTCCCAAGATGTACAATGAGGTCAGTGGAACCATCTATGATCCCATGAATCAAATGCATTTCTGTCTTTTCTACATTAAGTATTGAGGTGCTGGTACCAATAGCAACAACCACAAAATCCTCACTGAACCCCAATAAAATGTGAGGTACACCCAATGGCATTTCAACCTTTGTAACCACCCAACATCTGCTACCCTGAATTTTTAAATAGGCTGCCTTCTCTAGCCCCTCATTACATCATGTGACCCGGCCAGGGATCTGTTTGCATTACTTTGTTATTGACTCCTACAATTTCTAACAACTCTAAGATCTTCACACTGGCCTCTCCCAGTCTGTGTATCCTTAGGCCAGATAGGCTGCTACCTACCACCCTCCAGGGTTGGCATCTTTCCTCTTTCTGGTGGCCAAGCCTGCCATTTCCATCACTACCTGCTATGAGTCAACTGTAACTGAGCAAAACTGTAGCTGGATTGAGAAAGAAAACTCCTTCTGGTACTCCAGACCCCTATCTAGAGAAGAACATCAGGCTAAAGTTTCCTGCACAGGTCACAGTAGACCTGAAACTCAAGATCCATCATTTGTAACTAGGGATGATAAAACCTGTCTCTAAAGGGTTGTTGTAAAAGTCAGAGTAAGTTCACAGTGAAATGCAGAGGACTCTGAAAACATAAACTAACGTGATCGCTCTATTATCAAGAAGGTTCTGGTGCTGATTTTTAGTGTCTTAATTTAGAGATGCCCTTATAATATGATTTACACACAGCTCACATTTTTAGAAGCAACTCCTGCATTTTCCACGTCAGCTAAAAGCACACACATCACCTACCCTTGCAGTTACACCTTGCTGTGCTTGTCACCAAGGAATGTAGATCAGCTACTTGTCTTCTCGGGTTAACCTGGCATAGTCACTTCAAGGTATTCTTCTACTCTGCGCATCTGTAGTATTAGAGGTCCTTCCAGTGAGCACTTGGGATGGGGAGGGGTGTACAGATTTCAAGGCTAGGGGAGAGATTAGACGCAGTTGTCAGGATGAATCTATGCATGGACACATCAGATTTTGCAGACACAAACTCTCGGTGCTGAAAATAAATACCACTGAGTGCAGAATCTCACATTTTTATGATACATTAATATTGATCTTGTGTTTGTATTGAATAAAAATGGCTGAAGAGACATGATTATTGATTATCTACACTCAGGGAAGTCCATTGGTCTAGTCTTTGGGACCCATTATGGTAAACTAATTACACACAAGGGGGGAGGTGCCAGTTATGTTAAGAGTAAGAGACAACCTCAAGCATATATTAAGCTACCCCTTCAAGTGAGCTCAGTGAATCTATTTTTAGTCAACATTTTCATTTACAAAACAAAGGTCTCGGAGCTCTGCTCTAGATGACAAAAGTCAGTCAAAGGGATCGGTTGCTAGATTTCTCCTAAATAGTCATGGCGGCCATGTAACTCTTCCCTGGGCAGAAGAAGGGGCTCATCTCAGGGGAAATGGGAAGGGGAAGGTGTAAAATTTCAACCGAATGCCATTACCTGTTGTTGCCCACAACAAACATTTGGAAACTTACAAACCCACTCATCCTGCATACGTACTATGGTAAGAGACGTCAACAGAGTTGGCAGTCAAGTTCAGTAAGTATGTATAGAATTAATCATTGGAGTTAAGATCCGAAGAGTGCATTGGTTTCAGATACCCATTGGTACCCATGGTCATGCTCCCTTGTTCTATCTGCTCAGAGAATACCCAAGAGCTTGATCTTCCACACACACCCAAAAAAGGTCCAAGAGTGAGCTGAAGCCCTGGATGGGGTCCCCAGGCCCAGAAAGCAAGCACATAGAGCTTCTCAGACTACTTGTACGGCCTTGATTGTTAGCTATTGTCAAACACTCTATGGCTTTGATTTAGGAAAGGTAGTCCAGATTTAGGAAAAATGTTTTGTACCCAGAAGAAAGGCCTTGGTTTTTTTCAGAACCATCACTTATTAATTACTTATTAACCAAATGTATATTCTTTTCAAGACATTGGGCCAGGTCCTGTGAGAAATGAAGAAATGTGATGGCTTATTTTCTTCACCCAGTAAGGTTTTGATTTCCCTGATAACTCAGGGCTGTCCTCTGCCCACGTACTGGAGAGCTTCTGTCCCTGTCCCGGGCCACACGGCACAGCCCTACCTCTACTAACCTTTCCTTTGATCGCAGGGAATGAGTTTGAGAACAGCAGGGAAAAGCGTTCACTCCAATGGAGACTCGGTCACTCGTCCCTTTGTGGCTTATGTCTGTTTTCCTTCTAATATTTTATAACGCTTCAGTAGTTTAGCTCTGACTTTTTATATAAATAAATTATATACAATCTACATTCTTTTGTATCTGGTTTCTTTCACTTACTAGTTTTCTGAGATTCCATATTGTTACATGTAGCTACAGTTTGTACATTTTTATTACTGCTTACTATTTACGATGTGCCCACATTTATTAGCTTATAATTCACTGCAGTTTATTTATCATTATTATTGTTTATGGATATGTAGGTTGTTTCTAGTTTAATACGCTAAGAATAATGGCGCTAAAAACATTCTGTCTAGGTGCAAATGGACACATATTTACACCGCATATACCCAGGAACGGAATACCTTAGTCACGTATATTCATGCTTGCCGTGTGCACAATGCCAACGTTTTCTAAAGTGCTAGTGCCAGTTTACACTTCTTCCTCCAGTGGTGTGTGTTCCTACTGCCTCATGTCCTCATCACCCCTTTCATTTTTGCCTCTCTGCTGGGTGTGTGGTATGTCCACACTGTGACTTTATCTTGTATTTCTCTGCCAAAGTTTATGGATTTATTGGCCACTTGGGTATACTCTTTCCAAATCACCTGCCTTCGTTTCCATGTTGCTGTGTTTTCTTTCTTAATTGAGTTCATTGGGGTGACACTGGTTCACAAAACCATACAGATGCAAGTGTACTGCTCAAGAAAACACCATGTGGACACTGCGTCATGCACCCTCGCCCCAAGCAAAGTCCCTTCCCGTCCTCATTCCCCCCCTTTGCCCACCTCCACCAACCCAACCCCGAACCTCTGGCCAGCACCACACAGTTGTCTGTCTGTGTGTTATGTATATGTTTTCTGGCTAATCCCTTCACCTTCTTTCATCCAGTCCCCCACAGCCTCCCCTGACAGCTGTCAGTCTGTTCCATGTATCCGTGCCTCTGTTTCGGTTTTGTTCATCAGCTCATTTTGTTCTTTAGACCTTCTGTGTTTTTATTTTCATTGATTTATGAGCATTCTTTATATAGTCTAAATACAAGCCCACTGTTGGTTTTATATATTGAAAACTCCTTGTCACCTCTGTGACTATAAAAAGATAGTTATTTTCTAGTTTTTGAAAGTTCTTTATTCCCATGAAAGTTGTATTAGTTTCCCAGTGCTGCTCTAACAGGTCACCACACATCTGCTGCTTTGACACCACAGAGGGTCACTCTCTCTCTCACAGTTCCTCAGGCCACAGTACGAAGAGCATCTTCAGGCCTGTACCCCCTCCGGGGCTCCCGGGGGAGACTCCTTCCGCCTCTCCAGCTTCTGGTGCTGTTCACATTCCTTGGCTTGTGGCTGCGTCGCTCTAGTCTCGGCCTCTGTCTTCACATGTCTTGTCCTCTGCGGGTCTGCGACTCCTCCTCTTCTGTCTGTTATAAGGACACTTGCAACTGGATTTGGAGTCTACCTGGGTCATCCAGGGTAATCTCATCTCAAAATCTAACTGAGTGATACCTGCAAAGACCCTTTATCCACACACGGTCGCAATCACGCTTCCAGGAGTTAAAACGTGAACGTGTCATTTTGGGGAACCCACTATAAAAGCTGTACATTTATTTACTTTTCTTCTAGTGATTACCATCAAAGGTAAGACACGCACCCCTGACTTACTGAAGACACGTATTAGTGTCTCTAATGTTTTCCCAGAAAATACAGGGACACTAGAACACTTTCAATTCACTTATTACCTCACAACCCCTCTCACTGGGGAAGTATATTTTACACAAGCTTAGGGAGGCATATCATCTTTGCTGTGTGCAGTCAATGCATGGACAGCACAATGCAGCAGGCGGAAGTGTTACTGGTTTTGAAGTATCTAACCAATGAAGTAAGAACCGTGTTTTCTTTATGTCAGTGGTTCTCAACCTGTGGGTCGTGACCCCTTTGGGGGTCGAATGACCCATTTAAAGGGGTTGCCTAAGACATAATAGTAGCAAAATTACAGTTATGAAGTAGCAGCAAAAGTAATTTTATGGTCGGGGGTCACCACAACATGAGGAGCTGTATTAAAGGGTCGCGGCATGAGGAAGGTTGAGAACCACTGCTTTAGGTACAAAAGGATCAATTGGATTTCACCCCCTCCAATCGGACTTCATTTACTTATCCATTGTTTACTACACAAATGCTCATTTAGTGCGTCCTGTGTGCCGGGGTGGGGAGCAGAGCAGGACGGTGGCAGACGGATGCCGCAAAGCGCGGGTTGGAAGATTCGGCCTCGGAGTTCAGGTCTGAAGAGGGTCTCCGAGGAGATCTGGTGCCTCAAACCTTATCGTGCGACCAAGGAAACTGGGGTGAGTAGGCTGAACGACTGTCTAAGCCTGGAGGTCGCACAGTGGGAACGCTCGGGCCCTTATACTCGAAGCCAGCACCTGCAACTTCTAGAGTTGACGTAAACTCCTACCCCAGTGACCACATTGAAAGAAGACGAGGCTACATGGGCGTTGAATCGACAGGCAGACAGAACAATGTTGTTTTACAGACACTGGAAACTGTCCCATAGATGTCTATCTTTGGTCAAATATAACAGCCACGACCAGCTCTGGAAAAAGACAAGACCTATGGATGTTCTCCGAGTGGAAAACTGTAGTACATTATTAGTAAGGATAATAGCATTTAATATCTCTTGAGCATTCACAATATGCCAGGCATTGTGTTAAGATTTTTTGGGGGTGAAAAACCCATTTAAGTTGCATGCACCCTTTTGAAAATGAGGCGACAGAGGTGCAGGAGGTCAGGACTTGTCTGCTGAGGTGGTGATAGGTGATGGGGGAGCCAGGGTTCTAACCTAGGGAGCTGGGCCCTGTCCTATGCCATGGACCTGGGTGCTGAGCTGCAGAATGGGCACCTGTCCTCCCCAGGCGTTCCCTGTGGTGTCCAAGAGTCTCCCAGGGTCACACTGTTGATCGCGTGGAGTGAAGGGAAGAGAAGGGGCCCAAACCTTTTCCTCTTCACCTGCATCGCTTGTAGAATATTCTATTGATAATTTTTCTTCATGTGTTGAAGAAATAACTGCAACTTCCCACCATCTAAAAGGTGGCCATTGTGTCAGAGAGAGGGTGAAAGAGCTGATGTGTTTTGGGGTCTGTCCACAGGATGCAGGCACAGTGACACCGTGAACAGGGACGGATGAGCGGGTGCTGGCAAGGTCCCATTTGAACCAAGTGTCCTCTCTTCAGAAAAGCTTAGCCCAGAGTGTTTGCTTTGCAATGAAGCCATCACCTGTTAAAGACGCCCATGTTTCTAAGCGGCATTAGGCAGTGACAGAAGCATCCTCCTCCCACGGCTCGTAAACCCATACCGACCCCGATGAATACGAATGAGGAGCAGGGGTTCTAAATGGCTCCGTGCAGACGCCTCGCTGTGTTCCTGACATTTTCAAGAACTTTGGAGCACGCGTTGGCAGTGGAAGGTGATGACACCGAGTGCCACTTGGGACCAGTATGTCAGCATCAGTATTCTCTGCAGGCAGATGCAGGCTCCAGTGTCTAGTCACAAAAGCCACATTGGAGCCTCTCAAATCGCACTTAGGTAAAATTTCTTCTGATGGACGGGGCTCAATTCTTGCTTTTAGTTCTGGGCTCGCTCTCGCTGTAACGGGACTGGAACAAGGTACTGGTGCCGTGAGGGAGGAGGATGGGTTGGCTCGGGCACCGGTGTCCTACCCTTCGTCCCTCTACTGTAGGACTACCAGTGACACTGCATACCCTCCGGGCTGATAGCAATATTAGGGGCACTGATCTTTTTTATTCTTCACATTGTCTAAATTGAACTTTGTAAAATAAGCCTTAAAATGGCAAAAAGTGAAGTTCCAAGAAGCTGTGAGGACCGCTTTTTTCCTTTGTCAGTGAAGGAGGCTGAAGTCCCTCAAGTCCATGTCCGTGCTCTGGGATGGTCACAGCGTGCGGAAGGTCCATGTACACACTTTCCCGCAGTGCAGAAGGAACGTATGGATGTTTCCCTGCTGCCGCCCCCATTAGCAATGAAAACTAAAGCTTACACATACCATCTAAAAATTAAAAGGCTTTGAATCTTTAAAAAATCATTCAGAATAGTACACAAAATGACAATAACAGTTGTTCCTTAACACCTGTGTGGACCAGTTGGGAGCCAGGAAGGTGAGTGAGGCCTGGGCAAGAGGCCCAAGCAGAGAGCTGCAGCTGTATCAGCTAGCTTTTGCTGTGTAACAAACCGCACCAGAACAAGTAACTCGGAGCAGCAACCATCTACTTCCTCACAGCTCTGTAGGTGGGCACTTTGGTTCAGTTGGGCTGGGACAGCTTGTCTCTGCTCCACATGGAGTCAGCTGGCTCACACATGTGTCTGCAGTCAGTTGGCAGCGCTGAGGTCATTTGGCAGGCTAGCTGAGGGCTGGAGGACCTCGCTCACGGGGCTGGAATGGCACTGCTGCTGGAGGTGCCAGGTTATGTTTACTGATCATCCAGGAGGCTAATCCGGCTTTATTGACCTGGTGGGGTTGCAGAGTTCCTATGAGCAGCCGGACAGGGCACGCTTCAATGCACACGCACTTTTCAAGCCTCTGCTTAAATCGCCTTGTCATATTGCATTGGCCAAAGTAAGTCACGGGGCCAAGCCCAGGTTTAAGGGATGTAGAAGCAGACTCAACCTAAAACTGGACACAAAAGGGTCCTGCTGCCTATCACTACCAGTCAAATCAGTAGAGACGAGGTTGAATCTTTGCGATGTATTATTCAGATGGCTGGCAATCTGAGAGAGCAGCAGGTTGGAACACGCTGAAAAGACCACTCTGACATTTCATCTCAAGTCAGCCCTTATATACGGTTAGAGGGAGGGGGGGCATCTGAACCTATTAGGTTCCCAGGGTCTGCTTTTCTACTGTTGTCCTTGCAAAGATTAGCCCCAGAACACTGCAAAGGTCAGCCCCAGAACACTGCAAAGATTAGCCCTGGGTTGCTGTCTCCCTTCAGACAGGTCCTGTCCTTGATCTGTACTCAAAATGTATCTTCTTTTCTGCGTAATGGACCCATCCAGGCTTCTAGGTCACGTTATCTTTCCAGCTTTGTTTTCCTTCTTGCAACACGTCCTTCAGTTTCCCAGGGTCAGTAAGAAACTCTCTTTTCTATCATGTGCCCCTCTCCTATCAAACCGCCTAATGGGAACAGTCTGTGGTGGTTCTCAAGCATGCCCACCAATTCTTTGACACTGCTTCTCCTATTAAGAGGTGGATGTCAACGCCACCTCCCCCCAAATCTGTGTTAATCTTAGCGATTTGCCTGTAACTTGAACAGTTGAAATTATGCTGCATAATTTTAGAGGTGAGGTCAGCAGAGGCTACGCTGACACTGAGTTGCTAAAGAAGTCATCTGTGGGTGCTCTAGCGGACCCCCGCCGAGCTCCCAGCGGCAGCCAGCCTCTGCTGCGAACACCAAGTTGTTCGCAGGGGCTCTCAGTGATGAGATGATGATGTCCTGGTATCCAGGGAGCTCTCTGTCCTGGGTCTGAGTGTCCCTCCTCTACTTGCCTCAGCTTAGACCATCTTCACAATGTATAAAGAAAAGCCTAGAAGAATGGGCCCCACCCTGGCATCCATGGCTTTTCACCCTCGAGTTCATTTCCTCAAATCTGTTATACAGCCTACAGGAAAGTCCAGGGGTCCTAGGGGTCCCCCAGTCACAGCCCCTTCCAGGTCTCATTGCCTCTGAGAGCCCCAGATGTGGCTTCCCCATCATGTCCTGCAGGCACTGTTGAGTCACACGCCACCCCTGCGTGAGAATGACCCAAGACAGACCCACCTTTTCAAGGGAAGGAAGAGATGGTTGCCGACTGGCCCTATAAGGGGGTGCTCATTCTCTCTCTGTCTCACACACACACACACACTGCTATTTCACACAATGCGAGGCAGTGTTAGCTTTTTCATCTGCTCCCTCAGGTCAGCTGGAAATGTGAGGCGGTGCCCAGATCCACAAAGATCCAGCCACTTCCTCTGAATTATTGTTCGAAAGAACCTGGTTAAGCATTAAACCACAGCCAGCCTCCCCGCAGTACTCGGTATTTGAGAAGGAGAGTTCTTTCTCCTGTTCCATCAACTTACGTTGTAACACATTCACTCTCTAACAGGAGAGTCATTCCTGAGACTTCGTCTCCTCTGCTTCCTACAAAGGCCAATTCAGCTCATTTTTCTCCCTTGTCTGATCCTTGACCTTGAGGGGAAGGCCTTCTCTTTACCTTCTCTAGGATTCCCTTCCATGGGCCTCTCCCTCCCCAGGCCCAACAGGGACCTCTCAGAGGGGCTCAGAGGGTGAGTGGGGCAGGTACCGTCTTCCCCCGACCCGTGGAGAGCCTCGCTCCCCTCTCAGGGTGGCCCTGGACGGAGAAGTAGCCTGAGAGTGTGGGGACTGACCTCCCTCAGCATCATTGCCGGGACCAGTTAATCCAGGGAATGGTGATAAAGGCCTGGACCGGGCACCAGCAGTGAGGAGAAACAGGAATACATGATGGAAACTTCATCATTCCTACATTTTACACATTAAACATTTTAAATAATGTTGCCAAGAACATTGTCAGTACCCCCAATGGTATTATGGAAAATAACTAGATGAGGGAATCTCCCGAGAAGGGGGTTCCCCTCTGGGTGTAATTACTACATACCACGTGGTATTTATGGGTGTCGCTCGGTTTCATTTGTCCACACTAGTTCCTAACGGTGAGGTTTCTCTCCTCTCATTCACGAGGGAGTCTCTGCCCTGCGGGGTCCCCCTGGGCCTTAGCGAGCAGCTGGAGCCACAGCGTGACAGCGGGGCCCAGGCACAGAGGGGTCCTGCCACTGCTGTGGCTGCTACATCCCGGCTGCTGCTGTTCCATACGGGCCACACGGTCCTCAACAGGGGACGCCTTGATAGCGTTTTAAAGCTTCCGCAAGTAACAATCCCTCTTTCCCACGGGAGCTGCGAATCAACTGAAAAGTAGCCACAAGACGCAGACAGATGGAGAACAAAAGGTCAGCTCCGTTACTGATCAAAGAGAAGTTGTCGGGTGTGGCCTCTGTGTGCCCCCGATGGGTGTGCCTTCACCCATCTGCTTTTTGGAGCAGCTCGTGAAGGTAAAGTTGGGGTCTCTAAATCAGACATCCTACCCAAGGTCCTTGCCTCTTGTCGGTCCTGGGTGGAGCGGAAGAAGGGAGACAGACTCTCTGTTGCTTACAGTCTTCCAATGGGTCAGTTGCAAGCAAGCGGTAATGAGGCCTGAGCCAAAGGCCCGCACCTGCTTCTCCACGGCCAGCAGGCGGGGGGACCGGGGTGGGACGCAGGAGGTGTTCACAGCATTCCCTCCGCATGCAAGCAAGGAATGGGGGTTAGGAGTACCCCTGTGCTTTCTCTCGGTGCTTAGCCACTGGGGTTCAGCACTTAGCTTCTAGTCAGCCAGGGGTGTCCTGTCCTGCTCTTGGGGGTCGTCCATCAGGGCTAGCCCGGCTCCCACCTTCGGCAGCCCACCCCTTCCATGGGGTCCTGCCTAGATTTGCCCCTGCGCAGTATCCAATTTACTTCTAGAAGCTGTCAATTGGATCACAATAGTGAAATATTCAAATTAACTTTGAGTCACAGTGGAGTCCATGTGGAAATTGATTCTTTATTTCTTTGCATTTTTTCCAGCTGTATTACTCAGCATAGCTTATCTGAGATTCCGCAGCACGGTTCATGGCCACATTAAGGTGATCTGTGAATAAAACGTCAACAGCCTGGAGATGGCTCTGAGTTGACTATAAAGGCCTTCTTTTCTTAAATTCTCTTTTAGTGTGCCCGACCAGGTGACCCTGAAATAACAGACCATTCCCAGACCTCAGCAGATGAACACTGGGACAGTTTGTTCCCACGGGCTTCCCTGGTCAGCTGGGGACTCCGTTCTGCACCACCGCGACCTTCGCTGTGATACCTGGCTCAGACGTGTGTAGACGGGGCCAGCACACACTTTCAGGGAGAAATTGAAGGTCACAAATATTAAATATTCTTTTAAGTTAAAGTTTAACCAATTTTGTGTCCTAAGTCATTAAAGTCCAAAATGGAATACTCTTGCTTTTTTGAAGTCAAGTCCAAGGTCTACAATTTTAAATTAATGTTTGATGATGTCAAGGTCCTCTTCCATTTCGTCTTCCGTGCATTAGAGTCTGTTTTTATTTTTTTAACAATTGTGTGTGAACTGGGCAGCCATCTATCACAATGGGCTTAATACCTTTAGGACTTCAGAGTTCGGTTAGTCAGCTTCTCATTCCTACTTTAAAGAGTATAACGAGGTCATAGGACCCACAAGCTTATTGCAGCGCTGACCTTAAATGGTAACTAACCTCAGGCCTAGGCAGCGAGCCCAAGTCAAATGTCATTCTCAGGGCATCCTACTTGGTAAAATCTTGCCGGTGCGACTGACGTCAAATACGAAGTGGACGCTCCATGGGCTCTGAGGGACGGTTGGTGGACAGAGAAGAAACATCAGCTTCGGTTTCATCTTTGCAGGAGACCATGGTGCCAGGCCCGCCTTACCTGGGAGGCCTCCCTTCGGGAGGTGCACGATGGGCTGTTTCACCTGTACACGTGTCTTTCTTCAGAGGAGGTATTTTCGGAGACATGTTCGAGACAATGCTGTCTTGCCGAGTACAGGAGTCTGAGGTGGCACCCTTGTCTTCATTCCCGGTGAGTCTGGAGTTTGGAGTTCCTCGGGCTGCTTTGAGGGTTGGCTCTCTCCAGTGACATGGTTATCACAACATCTTATGGACATGCATTTTAAAAAATTATTTATTGATTGATTTGAGAGAGACAGAGAGAGAGAGAGAGAGAGAGAGAGAGACAGAGACAGAGACAGAGAGAGAGAGAGACAGAGAGATCAGTTTGTTGTTCCACTTATTTATATATTCATTGGTTTATTCTTGTATGTGGCCTGACCAGGGATTGAACCTGCAACGTCGGTGAATTGGGAGGACACTCTAACCAACTGAGCTGCCCTACCAGGGCTGGACATGCATTTTTCAGGCAATGATTTGCTTCCATTGCCGACTGTGCAGTTGCAAAGGTCTGGGAAACCCGGCTTCTCGGGGTGATTTCTCTCAGGTCCTCACATTGGTTTGCAGTGAATAATAGGAGATTCCTGAACCAAAAAGCTGATGTTGATGCTTAAAAAATGTGTGCTCTTAGGACGTGCCTCTCACATTTGCCTGTGCCTTAGAAACCTAGAGGGGCTCTGGAAACCTGAGGCCCAGACTACACCCCAACCAATTAGATCACAGTCATTAGGGTGGATGGTGTGATGGTTAATTTCATACGTCCACTTGGCTGGGCCACAGTACCCAAATACTTGGTTAAACACCAGTCTGGATGTTTTTGAAAAGGCATTGTTTAGATGAGGTTAAAATCTGAATCAGCAGAATTTGAGTAAACGGATTAGCTCCACATGTAGGTAGGCCTCATCCAATTAGTTGAAGGTTTTAATAGAAAGAGATTGTCTTTGGGCAAGAAGGAATTCTGCCAGCAGATTGCTTTGGGGTTTGAACTGCAGTTCTTCCCTGGGGCCCCAGCCTGCTGGTCTACCCTGAAGACTGTGAACTTGCATGAGCCAATTCCTTAAAGTAAGTCTCTTTCATATATCTTGTTGGTTCTGTTTCTTTGGAGAACCAATGGTGGTGTCAGCATTGGTATTTTTAAAGTTCTCCTGGGGACTGAGTGTGAAGCAAGGTGACAGCCACATCCGAGGGGACCTGGAGAGGAGTGGTCCCCCTCCCTGTACTCTTCAGGGAGCCATCCTCCTCCTGGATGTTTTGAGTGTTTCTACCATCCACGTTCTCCTGCAAGAGTAGGAGGTGCCTCCCACGTGTCATGCCTTCCTCCTGCCTCTGCTGCTTTCTGGAAAATCCAGCTGCATCTCTAAGAGGTCCACCTGCTTCTGATATTGTTCAATTTCCTTTTCCAATGTCTTGCTTTCTAGCTCCTTGCCCCGCAGACCAGCAGCATCAGCCTTACCTAAAGCATCTCAGGAAGGCTTAGGTACTGAATCTGTTGGAGGCTGATATCCGCAAATACGGACTCTCCAGCTACAGTTTCTATGCAGGCCCATCTGCAGCTCCTCCCCGTTGATCTGCCCACCTGGCCCTTAGCATCTCACCTCCTCCTGTCTGCATGCCCAGCCTCTCTCCTCGAGGGGGAAGCTTTTTCTCTTAATGAAATGCATGCTCTCTCTCTCTCTCTGCAACCTCTTTTTTTCTTTTTAAAATTATTCTATAGCTCCTCCTCTCACAATGAAATGAAGCACACTTCACTTTCATGACATACCCGCTCCTCCTCCATTCTTCTAGTAAAGCACGACACTTACAGAGGAACCCAGACACAGGACTTTCATTGTACTTCTAGCCTTTGGGTTTACAAAATTAAGTTGTTTTTCCTCCACTCTCCTACAAACTAGCAGTAGAAAATACGTGTAACCATTCCTTCATTTTATTTTGAGGGGCAACTCATCCAAATGATAGGATTTCTTCATTTGTATTTTAACTATAAAAATAACACATGCCCTTATTCCTCTTAATTTGTTGGTGAATTATATTTTAGTGAATGAGACTGGTCTGGATCTCTGAAATATAGATTCAAGGTTAGAGTTTATGCAACTAAAAATTGCAGAATCAACATGAGATCACATGGTGGTGTGGTGGGTATTGCTGGTGGTGTTATGATTGTAGTAGTAGTAGGGTGACTGATGGGATGAAGGTTATGGAGGTGATGGTGATGGAGGTGATGGAGGTGATGGTGGTGGTGGTGATAGAGGTGATGGTGGTAATGGAGGTGATGGTGATGATGGTGGTGGTCATGGACATGATGGTGATGGAGGTGATGGTGGTGGTGGTGATGGAGGTGATGGTGATGGAGGTGATGGTGATGGAGGTGATGGTGATGGAGGTGATGGTGGTGATGGTGATGGAGGTGATGGTGATGGAGGTGATGGTGGTGGTGGTGATGGAGGTGATGGTGATGGTAGTGATGAAGGTGATGGTGATGGTGATGGTGGTGGTAGTGATGGAGGTTATGGTGATGGAGGTGATGGTGGTGGTAGTGATGGAGGTGATGGTTATGGAGGTGATGGTGGTGGTAGTGATGGAGGTGATGGTGATGGAGGTGATGGTGGTGGTGGTGATGGAGGTGATGGTGATGGTAGTGATGGAGGTGATGGTGATGGTGATGGTGATGGTGATGGTGGTGGTAGTGATGGAGGTGATGGTGATGGAGGTGATGGTGGTGGTGGTGATGGAGGTGATGGATGTAATGAAGGTAATGGTGGTGGTGGTGATGGAGGCAATGGTGGAGATGGAGGTGATGGTGATGGAGGTGATGGTGGTGGTGGTGATGGAGGTGATGGTGATGATGGTGGTGGTGGTGGTGATGGAGGTGATGGTGATGGAGGTGATGGTGGTGGTGGTGATGGAGGTGATGGTGATGGTGGTGGTGGTGGTGGTGATGGAGGTGATGGTGATGGAGGTGATGGTGGTGGTGGTGATGGAGGTGATGGAGGTGATGATGGTGATGGTGGTAGTTGTGATGATGATGTAGCCCTTTCCAGCAGCTAACTGACCTGACTCCACCATCAAACAGCCTTTTCAAACTCAATAGTTCTCATTAACTACTCAAGATTCCCAGCTTATACACGAGATGTCTACACCAAATGCTCTCTTTCAAATATGGGGGATGTTAGGAGATTAGTAAGTAATACCACTCTTTTGCTAATGTAATTTCTGAACCAATAAAATATTCAGAACCAGACTTACAGTGATAAAAATGTCAGTTAATCAGTGAGAAGCACTGGGGTGGAGGACCTGGCTCAGACAGGTGGTCAGAGGACCTGGATGGTGTCCGCGGCTCCCGCCCTCTCCTTTGGGGCTGGCTAGCCCTCAGTACAGCCCACCCCAGGCTTTGTTTGTTTCTCCCAAACAGACTCACTAGCCCAGGATTGCTGACTCACACTGGCCATGGGAGGAGAGGGAAGAAGTTCACTCATTTATTTTCTCATTGATTCATTCACTGACATGTGTTTATTGAGCACTTAGTAACTGTCCAGTGTGAACAAAGTAGAAAATAAGTCTGCTCTCGTGCCACTTGTATTTCAGTGGAGGAGGGAAAAATGTGTTTTTGCCTTTTATTGTATTTGTTCTAATAAAACTCACCCTTTCTCTGCAAGGAAGTGATAACAGGGGACTACGGGGACTTCCTTCTCGGGGGAGATGAGGTGTGTGTGCTTCTCCCTGAGTGTTCTAAGGGAGTGCAAGGCAGTTTCTCTTCGGTACGTGGTTGGACGTATTGGAGGAGGCCGTGACCACCTCTTGTGCTGGCTGGGGCGTCTCACATATGAGGATCCACAGACCCTTCAGTGCTCTGCTGCTGTGACTTGTAGCACATTCTGCGGGAATGATTTCTGACTTCCCCACCAGGCTCGGGGCTCCTCAGTGTGCAGCTCAAGACTCAGCAACTTGTGAAATTAACCAGTGACTTCCAGGTTCCGAGCTGGGGAGCTTGAGCTGGGGTGTTGGTAAACCAAAACAGGGTTGTTGGAGAGACGTTTGTTTCTGAGGGAGAAACTGGCGAGTCCAGGCTTCGACCTTGGGGAATGTGTAGAGGACAGCATAGTAGTCCTGTGTCTCTGGGCTTCGTGGCCACTTTGCATCCCTTTGCGTTGTGATAGGGGACAGCAGGAGCCCCCGGCCCAGCACCAAGGGTCAACCCTGCATCGGTCGTGTGTATCTTTGCTGCTCCGTGCTTTCAAAACACCGATTCTGGTCTTTGAAGGTTTCAATCCATCTTCAGCCTTTTCAGTCCTTCGTCATTCCACCAGTACACAAATGCTAGGACAAGTACGACACCCTCGAATTGACGCATCGCTACGCCGTGGTGCAGAGATGACTCGCCCTTTGACCTGTCTTCAGAGAGACGGTAAATAAATCCAGGACAAATGGAACTCATCTGATACCAAGAGACAGTATGGACTCCGACTGAAAGGATGTTAGAACGTCCGGCAGATCCAGGGCACAGGAAGGAATAAGGAGAGTGTGACCCCGCTGCCTTAGTCTGAGGCTGAGACTCCTTTTTGTGACATTGTTAGGCCGTGATTTCACTCGCCAAATAGCCATTTACGTGCTCACCCTTCGGATTATTATATAATAACACCGCTGAAAAAATGACGCTTTGCCACCTAAATGTCTGTATTTCACCGCCAAACGGGAGAAAGAGCTGAACAGAATGGTGATTATTGGCTTCATGTTGTGAGTTGAAAATGTATATACACCTGAGCCTTGAGTTCTCTACAAAGTAGGAGTATTTCAAAAGGATACACCTTGTCGGGGGGAAGGGGCTTGTTTGAGGGAAAAGTTTGCTTTAAATGGCAAATCCTATCTAGATTTCTCCAAAGGCTCGCCCAGTGACAGCCGTGTCTATGAGTCTCCGGTCTCTGCATCCACCAAACAGCAGAGGCTGAGAAGACACAGACTCTTATCTTGTAGGAATAACTGGGTCAGTTCAGGTAAACATTTTATTGCTTTTGGCCTAAAAGCCGTTGGAAAAACCTGCAGAATGAAAAGTAGCTACAATGTGATTTTAAAAGCAGATTTCAAAGATGAAAACAGAACAAAATTGGTTTCTGACCATAAAATGTTCTTTCCCAAAATCTGTCAGTTAAATTGGCCACAGGTCCGTTTCCGTGCTCGGAACTGTTGGGTACACGGTGACGAAGCTCTCGGTCTGAGAAGAGGGTCTGCAGATAATAAAATATTTGGTGGCAGGAAGGAATCTTTGGGGTGTCAGATGAGTAATGTATTCTGGTTTGTTCCAGAACAGGAAATACATAAAACTACACTGTGCTTATACCAAATCGGGGCTTGTAGCAGCAAGCCTCTGAGACACGCCACCCTGTCCGTCCTCGCCAAGAAGCGGCTTGAGCAACAGACGTCTCTGGTCTCACAGTCTGGAGGCCAGAAGCCCCCGGTCAAGGTGCTGGCAGGGTTGGTTCGTTCTGAGTATGTGAGAGAGAAACGGTTTCATGCCTCTGTCTCAGCTTCTGGAAGTTTCTTGGCGTGTGGCAGCATAACTCCAGCTTCATGCAGCATTCTGTGTGTGTGTCCAAATTTCCCTTTTTATAAAGACATCAGTCGTATCGGATTAAGTGTCACTCTACTCTAGTATGACCTCATCTTAACTAATTACATCTGCAAAGACCCTTTTTCCAAATAAGGTCACGTTCTGAGCTACTGAGGGTTAGGACTTCAACAATTTGGGGGGGGGGGGATAATCCAATCCATAACACTGCCCATGATGATGCTTGGGAACTTCAGGAAAGTCTGTATCTCAGCTGATCATCTCCTTCTCCACCTGGTCACTTCCCTCCCACTGCCCAGACCCTTTCACTGGCACTGGGGGTGAGCTGCCTGCTTTGGCCCCAGAAAGCATGGTCTAATTCTCCTACCTGGAGCCCAGGCTGCCGGGCTGAAGGTCTGACTCCAGGCCCCGCTTACCCAGGCTGGAGACGTGTGTGGCCCTTAATGAACTTTGGTCTTGCTTCTAGACCTGTGGGGGAATGGCAAGTCTTAAAGAGCCAGGGGCAAGGGACACAGATCCAGCCACGTTGGCTCGTGGTGTCTGGGGCTCTAGCTTCGTCACATGATTTGGGGGGTATTTGTGAGCACATTGCTCTAAAGACACCTTTGAGGTTAGGAAAGGTAAGATTGATAAAGTATAATATTCTGCTGAAATCGCTTTTAATATCATGTCAAAAATATTTAACCTGCCTGGCCGGTGTGGCTCAGTGGATTGAGCATCGTCCCATGGACTGAGAGGTCCTGGTTCAATTCCTGGTCAGGGCACACGTCTTGGTTGTGGGCTTGATCCCAGTAGGGGGCGTGCAGGAGGCAGCCGATCAATGTTTCTCTCTCACATCGATGTTTCTACTTTCTCTCCCTTCCTCTCTCTCTAAAAAAAAATCAATAAAAACATTAAAAAAGAAGAAGGTTAATTCCTGTTAAACCACGAAGTCTATGGTATTCTGCCATGGCAACCTAAGCCGACTTAGGTATAATAGTGCTTTGCTCTCCCCTAGATAAGGGCCAGGTATAACCCAACCCAAGCTAATTAGACTAATTATCCTCGGAAGTAGATTTGAGTAAGGAAAAGCAAAAAAACCCTTGAAGCCCATTCACTTGTGACGGAAGCACCCTGACCGACCCCTCCTGTTTGGAGATATTCCCACTGTTCCGCATTCTTGTCTCTTGGAGCTGCCCACCCCTCCCCCCTTTCTCAAGCCCAAGTGTCCAGTCTCCTTCACCAATACTGCGAGCTCCTGATAATTTCCCAGTAAAATCTTCTGTAGCCCATTTAACTCAGACAGAATTAGGCTCTGTTGCTTACGACCCAAGAATACTGATTAATGTATCTGCCTACTACACAGTTTAATGGGTAAGGCCTATATACTTTATATGTTATTCCTTTCTAAGATATTATAGTTATGTTTTTATACTTATTATCATTGCTTTAGAGACTTCTGAGATAAAGTTAATTTGGTGACTTGTGACATATTTGAGTCACTGGTTATATTTTGATGGAGTAACCCAAAGATATTACTAAAATTTTACTCGTAAAGAAATATTTGAATAAATCATCAGAGTCATCCCTTTCCCGTGTTAAATTGCTCATTATGTTTGGAGAGAGGCCTCTGGGGATGGTGCAGTGGAGGAACGGCATGCAAGTGTGCTAGGCACAGGCTAGCCTTAACAGGCGTGGGCGCGTCCAGCTCCGCTATAAATTATAAAACTAATAACGATTTGCATAAATGAATAGGAAACTACAAATTGCTTTATGGTTAGGAAATTCTGAAAGACCTATGGTATTGACTTTTACTGAGACTGTAATTGGAAAAAGTGAGCTGGTTTAAGACGGAAATTGATTTACAGAAATGTCTCTCATGGTCTTTTATTTCCGTGGACAAGGGATATTAATGCATACTTATATTTTAATTTCCACAAACCCTAGTGAACATTAAACTTTCACATGATACAAGAAAGGCTGGTGGTAAATTGGATTTCAAGCCACAGTGGTTGATGGTTCAGTCCCAAAGACTGACTGACTGAGCCAAGAATTGCAAAGGTGTTCGGAGCAAAGCAGATGTTTATTCAAATAATGAAAACTCAACAGATAATCATTGGCTCAGCTCTGCTTCGGCTGCTGTGCTGTTCGCCAGGAATACAGGGTATACCATGGCCCTGTGCCGCCGGAAGGGATGTAGTCTAAAAGAAGACACAAGGGACATGTTTTTCTCTGTCTGTTGAGATCTCGCTTCAAGGAGTATCCTCTGTTGGACACAAATACATTTTTATCAAAATTCAAAAATAAAAATAAAAGAAGACATAAAGGTATGCAACTAAGAATAGTCAGTCATTGGCACCAAGACAAAATTATCTACAAGAGCAGTGGAGCCCAGTTCTGCAAGTAGAAGGAAGATGGGGATGTGTCCAGGAAGCGTTTTAGAGGAAGTGAGCGTGTGTGTGCGTGTGCGCATGTGCGTGGGTGTGCGTGTGTGTGCGTGTGCGCATGTGCGTGGGTGCGCGTGTGCGCGTGTGCGTGTGTGATAATTCCCGGTAGAGATCACAGTGCAAGGAAAGGTTGTCAGGTGAGAAATAGATAGGGAAGGTGGACAAGTATAAGAAGCTCAGTCTGAGGAGAGATGGAAGAGAACACTGAAGCAGGTTGGGCCAGTCCTTGGCAGACCCCATTGACCATAACCAGGTATTTGGGACACCAGAATCATTAAAATATTGAAGTGGTGGGTTGAAATAATTAGATTTTTTAAAACATATTTTTCCTCCTTTATTGATTTTAGAGAGAGGGGAAAAGAGAGGGAGAGAGATAGAAACATCAATGAGAGAGAACATCTATTGGCCACTTCCTGCATGTCCCCCAGTGGGGATCAGGCCCACAACCTGGGCACGTGCCCTGACCAGGAATTGAACCGGCGACCTCTTGGTGCATGGGTCGATGCTCAACCACTGAGCCACACTGGCTGGGCTAGATTTTTGTTTTTGAAAAGTCATTTTGATGGGTGAGAGGAGTCCTTATGAGAAAAAGAAAAACCAGGATCCTAAAGACCCACTCAGCAATGGCTCAGGGATTGTTTTAACGGTGGCGGTAACCGGAGGGAAGGCAACGGCATGAGGACGAGAGAGGAGAGGGATAGGAAAGGCGTTGGCGAGAAAATGTGACCCGACTTGATCGCTGATTCGCACCGAGGTTTGGAAATGGTTGTGCAAGAAAATGAAGAGGCAAGACTGACCACCAGGGTCGAGCCTTGGGTAGAGAGCGATGCATTCATTAATAAAGAGGAGAAAAAGCAAGACTGGGGGTGAAAAGCAGGATAAAAACTCAATGTTAAATGCATTGAATTTGAGATGCTTAAGGAACTTTCATGCGAATGACCAGGAACCAACTGGACATTGAAATCACAGCCCAGCATGGGGTCTGACCTAGATGTGTACTTCTGGGAGTTGCTGACACTCAGGTAGAGGTAAAACCAGAAATGAATGTGATTGTCTAGGTAGAGAGAGTGGAGCGAAGAGTCCACCACGTGTGGGTGGACAGGAAGAGATTAGGTCACAAAGGAGAGGGGAGGAAGCCGTCTAGGGAGACACCTGGAGAAAGTGTTGTCATGGAGACCAAAGGGAGAGAGGCTTCAAAACAGAAGAAGCCGTCAGAAGTGTCAAACGCCACAGACAGGGTCAAGAGGGATTCAACTGATCCATTTGTTGCTTTGCAGCAGGAGAATTGAGTAAGCTATTATGAGTTGTTTACGCAAAGGATGCTAAACTTTAGGTCAGTTATCGTGAAGAGGAGACAAACTTGGGGTTCCATCTCTCAGTGACCAACTGTACCTTTGCTGCATGAGTACATCCTGTGCCCTCTCAGCTCTGCTTTGTGCTGCTGGGATATAAATGATCACAGGATTTCTCAACTTCAGCATCATTGACATTTTGGACCAGATATGTCTTTGTCGTGAAAAAGTGTCCTGTTCATTGTGTTAGGGGAGCCCCAATGTTCTTCCTTTGGTTAGCCTGCCTCCACACACTGGCCCAAAGAAATGCGTGAGCAGGAGTTTGCAGAAGAGAAAGAGAAAATAGTTTAATATTCAGTTGGCCAATACGAAGACGGCAGCTTTTGCTCTACATAAACCGACTCCCCAATAGTATGTGGTTGCAGATTATACAGGGAAAAAATCACAAGACACTGTGGGTTAGGGGCTCGGGGTTGATTGCTCAGGGGTGAGGTAAGGGTAATGAATAATTTTTCAGGCCTTGAGGACGGCTCCGAAGTTCGTTCCCTCGTCCCTCTGTCTGGTCTCATGGAAATGTAGACACAGGGTCAGTCCACCTTAGGGCTTAGGAACTGAAATATAACAAGTCAAGATATTGTCTTTAGCCTGCAAAGATCTGGACCGGATGACGTTTAGTGAGGTCTGAGCTACTGGCTACTGTCTTCTGCTGCCTTGGGGGTTGCTGATTATCTGGGGAAAGGCTAAGTCGAGAGAGAGAGAGAGAGAGAGAGAGAGAGAGAGAGAGAGAGAGCGCTATGATTTTTAGAGCTAGGATTTATTTAAAACTAAATGTAATCAAAGTCATAAGGACCCTTGGTTTCAGTAGGAGGCTTAACAGCATCCCTAGCTTTACCTACCAGACGCCAGTGCCACTTCCCTGTCCCCAAGTTGTGACAATCTGGGGAGAAACCAACAATTCTCCAGGCAATGTCAAATGTGCTCTGGGCAGTAAATGTCCCAGTTGAGAGCCACTGCTCTAGATCTGTGGCAAGGGAGCCCAAGCTGCACCCCCATCAGGTTAGGAGCATGGGCTGCAGAAATAGATTTTAGATAAAAACTGACACAGCCATGAAATTGTCTCAGCGAAGATGTGTGTGTTGATGGGAGCCAAATAACCAAGCAATACAGACCTTAACTGTTTGAGCAAAACATATTATTTTTTATGAAACAATGAACAAATTGTCTCTAGAAGAACAGTACAAAACCGTGAAAGTTAATAATAAAAAGAGCTTGCACGTAGTCACGTCCGTACGATCTTATATACATGGGGAAGCAAGAGCTCATGGCAATAACCATTAATTTAGGGCCTGTGGTGAATAAGACCCATTTATCTCTCTGGTAATAGCCCTCATAGATCTTTGGTAGTTGATCTGTTCTCTACCTCACCTCTGCTTTCCTCAAAGCAAAACTTCAGGTGCTTTGAGTTCTTTAGGCAGAATAAATGTTTTCCCCCTGTCATTTGGTTTGGTTTTCTGTGTTCTGGAATCTTTGGGATATTTATGGTTATTAGCAGACTGATTTTCTCTTTCTTACTTTCATAAAACAATGACATGTGTAAGCCCCTAGTGAGGATGTTCCTCTCGGACTGAGTGTGCAGCTGTGATTCGCACTCAGGTTTTGGTGAGTGGTCATAATCCCTTGGTTCATTCAGTCAGTCAGTCAATAATTATCACACGTCTGCTGTGTGTGGAGCACTGTGCTGCTCCCAGGAGAATCTGGGCCATGTTACAGATGCAACGGCTGCCCTCCATTTGTTCGATCAGCTTGGAGAGACACAATGAACAAGTTCAATATAAATTCAAAAGATAAACACAAATTGTGATCATCGTATGTAAAAAATAAACAGAGTGATGAGCTTGCCATTGGGAGGGGTGCGATCAGATGTCTGATGCAGATAACAGGGTTAGGGAGGGCAGAGCAGAGGAGAAACACTGTTCTGCTGCCGGATGGATGAGACCCAGCCCAGCCCTCGAGGAGCTGGGGGCAGGCGAAGAACCTCCCCAGAACGGAAAGGACAGCAGTCCAGCGAGCCCGTGGCTGGGTGGTGGGAGAGAGCACTAGTCGGGGGCAGGTGCAGATCACAAAGCACTATTTGAATTTGCATTTTGGTTTCAATGATGAAAGGAAGGCAGCGATGAGGGAAGCTGATCTAAGGTTTTAGAATATCATTGTGCCTGTTTTGTGAAAACTGCATGCAAAGACTAAGAGGGAGGCAGAAAGACCAGTGAGGAGGCCATTGGCCAGCTCCGTGATGGGCATGGGGCCTGGCTGCGGGGCTGTGAGCAGACAGAATGGGAGCTGCTGAGATGTGTGTCTGGTACAGAATAGATGGGGTGTGGAAGAAGAATAATTCCCCCAGAAGATGTCAATGCCTGCTTCCCAGAATCTACAGATATGTTACCTTACACGGCAAAAGGGACTTTGCAGATAGGATTAAGGGTAAGACCTTGAATCTCTACCCGAAGGAGGGGGAGCCACCTCACCCTTTTGGAACAGAAAACACTGAGTGCCTGATTGGCAAGGTTAGTGTGTTGCCTTGGGCCCCTCCCCGGCTCACATGGATGGTCATAACGGTTATGAGAAGGAAGAATGTTTGCACATCTGCAGAGCATCTGGTGACTCTGCAGTACGAGTACCATGTGTTATGAACATAAATGTCATGTAGACCTGCAGGCACCTCTCTGTACTGACTGATGGCCCAGCTGCAGGTGAGCCGGTGGCCATGGGGCATGGCCCTGTGCCTGAGGGAGACGCTTCTGTACCCAGAGCCCTTCACTCCTTGGTCCTCAGCAAGGCCATGTGTGGAGTGAGGCTATCAGTGCCCCCACCCGAACCCACGGGCTGCACCATCGATTTCTCAAGGCTCACAGCTGGTGTCCGCTGCATGTCATTCTGTGCCAGGCACCGTCCACAGCCGTGCTCAGAATAACCCTGTGATGGGCGTTTGCTTATTAAATGTATTTGAAAGAGGAGGCCATGGAGGCCCAGGTGGTTATGGTTTGCTCACAGCTAGTAAGTGGCGGGCCTGGGTTTGGTTTCATCTGGACTGTCTCCAAAGCATTGTGCTTTCTGCCTCCCACACTCGGCGCGGCTGGCGGCTGCGGGCAGTCACCTGCATCTACAAAGCCCGGGCCGGGACAGCCACCCTGCCCTGATGATTTAGGAGCTGCCATGTCCCGGAAGGACTATCCCCTCTGCTTCATTGTCGGGACTGTGGCCTCAGCTTTCTATGTAACTTTGCATGAGTGCACACGTTCTCTGGGAGTTTCTACAAGCTAAACTAGCCTGTCGCAGACTTAAAGGTTGTAAAGAAAAGTGCCTGTAGCTTTGCTTTTGCTCGAATGAGCAGAGGAGGAGGTGCAGGAAGGTGTCCTCGCTTCGCTTGCCGCATTAGGAGCGCCTCCGGGCGCGCATTTGCAAGTAGCCGTACGAAACTAAACAAGACACTTGACATTTTCTTTTAAATTTTAAATTAAGATACATGTTTTGCTTCATGCAGAGATAGGCACCTGGCCCCTAACTCGTCACACATTCCCACCCACATTTCTCTTTTTCTGTATTCCTTCGACTGTCGCAAAAGATGCCAGCTGAGCAGGGCCCTGACTGCAGCCCGGCGGGCTCTGGCAGTAGGTAGCCCCCGGCCTTCCCCGTGGGCTACGGCGCTCGGCTGCGTAGGGCTGGGTGTTGGTTATCGACGAAGAGGGCAGCTGAAACTCTGCCCACCAAGACCAGGGCACTGGGGCAAGGCATCTTCCCTGTCCCTGCTGTGGCCTCTCCCATTTGCAGTTGTCTGCACACCTGTGTGCACGCCTCACGCAGGTGACCAGCGTATAACAAAGGTTCTAGGGATCCGTCATTAATAACATTGAGTAACTAGAATAATGTACTCTGAAGAATTGAAAGGAGGCTCCTGGTATTTGTTCTGTGTAGGATGCGTAGAAATAGCCTATTGTCCTCTCTGGTTTATTCCTAGTAGGGGAGGGTGTCAGTCCCATATCACTCTTTAGAAGGGGCTCCTGAGCAGGAGCCTGGCTGCATGGACAGGTCACAGGAGGGTTGTCTTGAGTCTGTGTCTGTGTGGCAAACATCGCTTTCACTTAGATTGTACGTGTCTGTGGGTGGCTTGGAGAAACCTACCCGAGACACCCCCAGGGTTTGGTCTTGTTGGAGGTGAGAGGGCCCCTACTGGAGAACTTGATGGGGGACAATTACAGAAAAGCTGTTATTTCAGAGACCAAGGTCGACAGCCTTGGTTTAGAAGACTCCCTGGTGGAGCACTGTATTCGTGCAGAGAGGGGCTCCTGGCCCCTAACTTGTCTGGAACGGAGGTTCCCCTTCTGTTGTAACCTGTCTTCTCTGGTAAAACACCTCTCTGGCCAGAGACTCGCGACTCGGAGAAGAGAAGTGAAGGTTGGGTGTCGACGCAGAGGGTGAGAACTGGCCACAAGGGGGGGGCAGGGTGCTCTGACTAGGTATTGGAGGGTAACAAGGTGCCCAGATTTTGTAGCTTAAAATATAAGCATTGTATTGTGTTCTCAGTCTGCATGTCCAGCGACTCTTCTGTTCCCTGAGGCATGACTGGGTCACCGGCAACTGGTCTGGTCTGGAGGGAGCCGGAGGGTTCACTAACCTGACGCTGGGCCAGGTCAGCCTCTGACCCTTACCAAAACCCTCCTGTGGCTTTTGTGGCTTCTCCACCTGGTCTTTCCCACAGGGCAGCTGGATGTCTCACATGGCAGCTCAACTCCAAGGGTGAGTCCCCCAAGAAACAGGAAGTGGGAGCTGCCAGCTCTGGGGCGGGGCCTTCCCCACATTCTATTAGCTGTGGCAGCCACAGGCCCCTCAGATTCAGTGGGAGGGGACGGGACCCCACCTCTCCCTGGGAAGAATGTCAAAAGCTTTGTGTCCATCTTTAGTGTGCCATCTGGGCCATGCTTTTGAACTTGGCTTTGGCCCGTCTCGCTCTTCCCCAGCACTCAGTGGAAGCGAGCAGAGGACGGAGAAGGAGCTGTGTTCTTGCCTGGAACGCAGCGGGGTGGAGAGGAGGCTCGGCCGCAGGGGGGGTCAGGAATCTCTGGGAGAGGGGTTGGGAGAGACCAGAAGATCCGGAGGGATCTTCAGGAGTATCTGCCAGGGCTCCGGATGTCCCCCAGTGTGCAAGACGAAGGTGGGGGACATACATTTGGATAACGCTAGAAGACCAGAGGACTGGGAGAGTCCTTGTTTCTAGGACACAGTAAAATAGCAACCACATATCTTTCTGACTTCTTCCCCATCAGAAGGTTCACGTCACAAAAACAAGGAGCCCCTGGCCCCGCCGTTGCTGTGCCGGAAGCCCCCCGCAAGTGCTCAATTGCTATTTGTGGACTAAATATACAGCTGCCAATTTATTGCTTATTAGGTGCCATGCAGCCTGTTGGGATTTTATATACATTTAAAACCATGTATAAAGTTGCTACACTTCACACCACGGCAACCCTATGTTGTTATGATTCCCATTTGACAGATAAGCTGAATGAGGCTGAGCAGCAATAACTGACCCACGTCACACAGGTGGGCAGCGGCGCAGCCGAGTGAGCGGCACGTCCAGTGAAAGCCTTCAAACCAGTGAGGCCCTTTGGTCTCCGTTCACAAGACTTACCCACCTGCTACAATACACCCAGCACTGGCTCTATTCTCAGGGAGATGATAGTTTATTTAACTGGGGGAGCGAAAATACATTCCCAGAGTGAGATGGCAACAGCGTAATAAATAATGACTGAAATATGTCACAAGCAGTGCAGGAAAACCAACGGCAAAATAACACGAGGATAGTAAGTTCTGTGGCTCCAGAGGCCTCCAGAGGCCTGAGGAAGCTTCATGGGGGGGGTTGCGGCTCCTAAGAGCAGGGTAGGGGTCGGACCGGGGTACCTGCCACAATGTGAAGGCAGGAGTCAAGTTGTGGAGGCAGGAAAAATGCAAAGCACACTGGAGGGATGGTGACCGGGCTCCAGAGCAGGGTCGTGATCGTGCTAGATTTAAAAGTGTTCCCACTAATAACATGCACATGAGAGCGAGAACGCTAAGAAATGGGAAGATAGTTATAGTAGTAGGATTTTAACATGAAAAGACTAACTCCGGTTGACTACATGTAATCATAACATATATTTTTAAAATGTACATAGAATGAAATCCACCCCTTTCATGCACAGTTCTATAGGTTTGACCAATGTATGGAGTTATGAAACCACCACCATCATCATCAAGACCCGCCGACTTCATGTTCCATCACCCCCCAGACACCTTCCTGGGGCTTCCTCCAGGTCGACCCGATCACAGGGTCGACCCGATCATTACCTGTCCAGTCATACAGATGTGGTGTCATTCAACATTTCCCTGCTTGTTTTTCTTCACTATCCTGCACAGCTTGATGGTGTCCAGACTCCTGTTGACTCGAAGACGGGAGGAAAAAGACAGAGACTCTGAGTTTCTGAAAGGGAAAAGGGAAGACAAAACTCCACAGAAATCCTTGAGTGAGTGTGGAAAACGACCATCGTGTGGTTCGCTCCGTTCTCCTTTCGGGAAATCAGGGGTGCCCCAGCAGGATCGGAGAGGGACGCCCCAACCCAGTGTCCTGCCAACTGTATCGTCACCGCCCTGTTTAACGGGAGCAATGGCACAGACCCCTCGAAGGTAAGCTCTGCTCAGTCATCATAACATCTGCCTAGAAAAGTCACTGTTTCTTTCAATCACACAGTTATTTTCCAATTGTACCTTTTGATCCGGGACAGGGTTATAAGAGAGCCCTGTACTAGAAGCTCTGAAGTCTGGGGCTGGGACATCCACATGGCTCAGGACCCAGAGCAAAATATAATTTCGTTGGATTTTCCTCTTGTTCTCTGCAAAATGTGGGCATTTGATTAGAGTGACTTCTAAGATTCATTTAATCAGTAACAGGAACGGGGTGGAGAAGGTACTTTGGGCAACACCTCACAGGCATGCTTTTGGCTGTCATCCTCAGGCTTTAGGGGTTCCTCTCCCTGCCTGCCCTGTGCATCCTCACATTCATTTCAAAATTTTGAAACACAGCCAAAGAAATGGGTGGCATGTCTTTCAATACCACACAGGGGCAGAGGCCCCTCGGGGATTGCCTAGGAGACTGTACTTATGTCATCTCGTTGTTTATTACTGCTCAAAGTAATCAAATAAAGGGACTTGTTAACTGCTTTGTTCGGACAGAGACACAAATCATCTCTGTCTGGTGGAAGAGATGACGCTCAAGTTTTATGGCCTGTTGGACATTTATCAGTTTTATATCCAACTCCATGATCTTATTCTAGCATTATTAAGTTGCCTATAAATATCTTAGCTTCCTAGATGTTCTTTGAACTGGTTGTAACATCCTACTGGTTGCCTCATTAGCTAATGAGTGAAATAAAGTCTTTTAACAGACGTTCGTTTCACATTTTTCCCAAGAGTCTAGTTTCGCCTTTTTGAAAATTATACTCTCACAAAGCAAAGCCCTGGCAGACAGAGAGTTTGTTTAGCTGAGGGAGGTGCACGTGGGGAAAATGGAAGGTAAAGCTGAGGGGAGCCTGGGGCTTCTGCAGACAGTGTTCTGTTGAATAATCTGCACCCAGCCCGGCTGGCGATGGACGGCCACTGGACGGCGTATACAAAGAGGACTGGCTGGCTGGAGTGGGGTTTCACAGGGTTTTCCTGGCAGGCATGTGGGGGACTGACTGAATGGAGGAGGGGACAAGGGGAAGCCGAGGAGGGGACTGAGGCAGTCACCTCTGCGGGAAGAAATGATTAAGGGATGTCACGATCAAGAAGACCAAGAGGACCAGCAGAGACCCCGCCAGACATTCAGCCTCCTGGGGCTAACTCTTCCCCACGAGCCAGGATATCCTGAGTTTGTTCTTCACCATTTCCAAATTTTCAGGCTTTCAAACCACATATTCCAACCGTACTGTTTTCAGATGACTACGCCGTGTTTCTCTCGTGGCTCCGATTGTTGAAGCTGCTCCATGTGTTCGTCCCAATGACGCACACTCGTTTGGACGCAAACTGACTGACACGTGTCAGTTGATTTCAACGGCACGTGCTTATCTCAGGGCAGTGAGGTCGCAGAACACGTGGGAAACAAGAAGGCGGAAGATTATCAAGACACAGTCACAGGAAGCAAAACAGAAAGGAACAGGAGAGGCCTGGGCCCTGGGTGCCTAGCCAGGGAGAGAGCCGACACTCAGCAGCCCTTACCAGTTCAACATCAAGACGCCAACACCTCCATTCTCGTGGGAATGTTCCCGAGCGTTCCGTGTTGACAAGCCCTGGGTATCGATAACTCACTTATGCTTGAAGAGAACTCTAACTTTCATAGAAAAAAAAAAAGGTAAAAATAATATATTTGGCGTGGGTCTATTGACTTCTCTTATCTCAGAGAATAGGAATAACTCAATAACGTTACCGGACATTTTCATTCTGTTCCTATGAAATGTCGGGTTGCTGGCCACCCAGGTGCTACACTCCAGACGTCTCCCTCTCATCGCCTGGTGAGCACAGCCCGGTTTCCTTCTTCAGTGCAGTAATGTCATCGGAAGGACAAGTACGTCCCCTGAAACCGAGTAAGCCAGCCAGATGCTGACACAGCAACACGTCTGAGCCACCCACGCCCACTCGGAACCTGGTGGTGTTTTCTTCTTCTCCGGAGACTCTGAGGCCCACAACAGTGCAGTGCTTGTCCGAGACCAGGCTTCTTATTTAATCACTTGAGACTCTGAAATTCAGATTTGCATCTGAATGTAGATGGAATCACCCTGAGGACATTTAATTCCCACAGTCCGAGGAAGGTGCTCCTGTGGTCAGGATGGTTTCTCACACTTACAAAGATGATGGGTGACAAGGGCTGACTTTCATGTCTTTCTCCTCAGCAGGCTGACTCTAGGGCACCCAGTGGCAGTCACCATGGGAGGGGACAACCTGCAGCAGATTCCAGAGCTTCTGAAAGTAGCAGGAAACAGTTGTGCTGAATTGCCATCATTAAAAAAATTTTTTTCTTTATTGATTGTTAGAGAGAGAGGAAGGGAAAGCAAGAGAGAGAGAGAAACATCGATGGGAGAGAACATCGACTGGCCACCCCTGCATGCCACCCACCAGGGATTTGGCCCACATCCCGGGCATTGAACCGGCGACCTCTTGGTGCATGGGTCAACGCTCAACCACTGAGCCACACCGGCCCGGCTGAATCACCATCATTATTAACAGAACAATAGGGTGTTTTAAAAAAGATCCTCTGAGAATCTTAGCAGCATATTAAATATGAGACAACCAGGACTAGGGCTTCGGGTGGTGAAATAGCCATTGTCATGACTACCTCCCATGAGCTGCATCACTCACTAGCCCCTCGGGCCTGTGCGGCAGTCACGTCAAGTCTGACAATCCGATGGCCATTTTCTGTCTTCTTGGAGTGCCCTGCCCTTCCTTTTCACCTGTAGACATGTTATTCATTGGTCACAACCAAACTCACACGCTGCCTCCTCCACGCAGCCTTCCTTCCCTGACACCCCGTCCCCTACTCCAGGGAACCAGTCCTTCCCCCCTGGAGGCTGTGTTACCCTCTAGAACTCAGGGTTCACTTACCCCGCACACGGGTCCCCACACCTGTCCTCAACTCTCGTGCTAGACTGTCACCCCCTGGCGGAGGCGTCCCTGTGTTGGAGGGAACTGAGAGTCTTTGCACAACCTAATGTGTTCAACTCGTGTGGCGTTGAGTCTGTTGACATGTGCAGGACGCATGATCTTTTCTGCCATCGGAGCCGCTCCAAAGGCACAGACTCCTCCCTGACATGTGTCCGTCAGCCTGCGGCAGGATGTGCTCCTGTCTGAGTGGCCAGAGTAGAGGTAATGCTCCTTCCCCGCAACTGTAGGGCGTGCACAACGTCCTCAAGTGGAGCGTGTGTGCTTATGAGTGTGTGTGCTTGTGTGCACACGTGTGTGTGTGGTGTGTGTATCTGTGTGTGGCACCAGAGACATTAGATGTAACTACTTATTGCATACTAGACTTAAATGTTATTAATTAAAGCTTTTAAATTCAAAGGATATTTTCCTTTTATTTTTGTGTTTCTCATCGAATGGACCTACGTCCACCCTCCCCAACACATACTGTTGCTTTAACTTGTTCAGACCAGGGTCCCTGACTTGGAAGCAGAAAGTTGATGTCTTAGGAGACAGGCGTTGTTCCCACTTTGAGTGACAGTGGTGGGCTGCTAGCTCTTTTCAGGAATTAGACATCTGTTCTCGAACACTGTGCCTTAGAGCAGCGGTTCTGAACCTCTGGGTCGCCACCCGTTTAGGGGTCAAATGACCCTTTCACAGGGGTCGCCTAAGACCATCGGAAAACACATATTTCTGATGGCGATTCATAGCAGTAGCAAAATTACAGTTATAAAGTAGCAACAAAAATAATTTTATGGTTGGGGGTCACCACAACATGAGGAACTGTATTAAAGGGTCATGGCATTAGGAAGGTTGAGAACCACTGCCTTAGAGGATAGAAGATACATTTTTCTTAAACATTTTTTTTTTTTTGGAGAGAATGAAGACTCAGTCATGCTTCACAAAGTCTTAGACCTCGAAATGGCCAAGGCTCAGAGCTTTCTTACAGCCATGACGATAGGATATCACCCCTCCACCTTCTTCCCGTGTGCTAGGTGGACATGTTCCAGGGCAAAATGAGAGATGCATAATTTTATTTGCATAAATAAAATTTCTAGTTTCTAATTATCTTTTCACAGCAAGAATAACATCCCGAATTCCAGCGAGTTCACAATTGCCACATGGACTTCCTGTATCTGGAGAGGTCTACAGACTGCTTGGGTTTCTCTTAATCGATGGATTTTCCTACCAGAGCAAATGGCGCCTCTGTCAAACTTCCACCCTGAGCTTCAGTTCACTCTGCTGGGCTGAAGTGTCATTGCTGCCTGTGCTGGGGACATGGCAGGTTTCAGCGGTCACCTCTCAGGGTTTGCAGTGGGAAGGAGCCCTTTCCACATGTCCAGAACAAAAATGAACAGAACCCACTGTATTAGCATATGTGCAAAGGCAGAGTTAGAAAGAAATGGACATTTCCATATACTTAGGGGGTGCCGGCTGCAGGCACGGCCCAGCTCTGGCCACCAGGAGGAAGAGAGGGTTGGACATGCTGTCTCTGCACCCACTCTGTACCCCTCATGTTCAACTCCACTTGGTGCATTACAGACTCTGAGCTGGATGCTAATGAAGATATCAGACATTGGATCTTTCTTTCTTAATTTGTAAACATGATTATTGATAGTTTTCTCATTTACACTCATGTACTTATGCGCAAATTACTCTGCTCTGCCAAAGAACCCACCCCAGACATGGTTAAGAGAGAATGGACTTCACATCATGTCAACCAAGGATGGTGCCGACCAGGTTCTGAAATAGTGACACATGGCATGTGCTGGGCAGAACCTCTGCCTCGCTGTCCTCACCTTCAGACGAGGCTGCTCATGAACTCCTGCTCTACCACCTCGCTGTGTCATTTGCTCTTTGTATTCTTTGGGTAGACCAGAAGGACTCGGCAGATCAATGAATAACCCAGCTTATTCCCTGGCAGTCAGCTTCTCCATGTTATCAGTAATGTCTCTCACCCTGCCCCCTACACATAGACCCCTGCCCCCACCCCTCTGCTTGGGCAGTTTCTCAGACTGTGGGAAAATCACAGGAGTTCTTCATCGCACCAAGTGACTTGGCTGCATGGGGCTGTGGGATGGTGCAGAGCCGTGGTTCTGGGCTCAGGGAATAGTTCCACGCTCCCTCCCCACCCCCTTCCCTCGCACACCCACACCAAACACAGTTCTCAGCAGCCTTTGCTGTCTGATGCCTGCCTCGCCCACTTGGGGAAGGAGAGCGTGCTCGCCAGGGCCAAGGTCAGCAATCATGAGAGCTGGGTTTTGTGGAGATCCCTCTGAAATTAGCTTTGATCCTCCCTCATGCACCCCTTCCACACAGACAGAACTGGACTCGGTCTGAAAGTTTTAATTGATTGACTTCTGAATGATCTGTCTGACTTCATGAGACATGATAGCACCCACTGGATTGACAGGGCCACCGTTGGAAACAAGAGGCTATAAACAGGAGACAGGAAACCAAAAGCACCCCGCGTGTTTGTTTAGACAGTGATGACGGTGAACTGTGTGGGCACAGACTAAACATCAGCATCTCAGAAAGGGAAGAATGCTGTTTCCCCACAGCATTCCTCTGTCCCTACAGGCTGGCTGAGAATCCGCAGCTCTGGGGAGAGAAGGCACCTCCCCAGGAGATCAGGCGCTGGAAATAATTCAGACATTTATAGTGAAAATGAACCCATATCCTTTAAAAAAATTGACTTTGAGATACTTTTAGATATGCAGAAGAATGGCAAAAATACTAGTCTGTGTCCCCTTTATCCAGTCTCTTGTCAAGTTAACAACTAACAAAACTATGGGACAATCGCAACCAAGAAATTAACATTGGCACAGTGCTGTTAACTGAACTGAAGACTCGACTCAGATTTCACCAGTTTTTCTGCTAATGTCCTTTTCCTGTTCCACACCCAACCCAGGATGTCACCTTGCATGTATTTGTCATGTCCCTTTGGTCTCTTCCCATCTGTGACAATTCCTCTGTCTTTGCTTGTCTTTCACGACCTTGACACTTCTGAAGAGTAATGATCAGTTATTTTATAGGATGTTCCTCAAATCAGATTTGTCTGATGTTTTCTTGTGATTAGATTAGACGTGTGCATTTGGGGATGCACACCCCGGAGGTGACGGGACTTTCTAGTGCATTGTGTCACATACATGATGTTTATCTGTCATACTACTAGGGATATTAACCTTGACCACTGGGCTAGGGGGTGTCCACTAGGGTTCTCCACTGTCAAGTTAGGATGTTTCCCTTTGGAATTAGTGAATATCTAGTTGAGGGAGATCCTTTGAGACCATGAAAATAACCTGTTCCTTTTACAAATTTCGTTCACTGATTCTAGCATCCATTGAAGGATCCGGACTGCAGACATTTTTACTGTGGGGTTCCAATGGGGCGTTTCTATTTTCCTCCATCTTTCTACATTTACTAATTGAAATTTCTCTCCAAGGAAGAGTTATCCCTCATTTATTTTCTCAGCTATTTTTTGACATCAGTATGACCTCGGACTTACGTATTTTGGGGGGTTATGCTCCAATACTGTGGTTATTTATTTTGTGGCTTCAGGTTTTCAGCGTTGGCCGCTGGGCACTCCTTCGGGTTGGCTCCTGCACCTGCTGCCCGTGCCCAGCCTTTGTCTGGGCACGACCTCGCTTTCTGCACCACAAAGCCGCCCCGCTCATCTGGTATAGTCTTTGGACCAGAGTAAAAATGTTTGTAGTCAAGACTCCAATCGATGCTAGAATTGATGAGCTAAAATTTTGAAATGTAGTTTACAGCCAGCAAGTTCACCCTTTCGATGTGTAGCTGTATGATTTCGACAAACGATAGTCTTCTATTGTCACAGTCCCCTAGAGAACAGTCCCACTCACCACAGCCCAGTTCCCCCAGGATTCCTGTTTACAGCCAGACTTCTCACCGACACCCAAACCCTGGCAACCACTGATCTGCTTCCCATCCCTATAGCGAGGCCTTTTCCAGAATGTCATATGAATAGAATGCAGGCTTTGGGGCTAGACTTCTTTCACACAGCAAAGTGCATTCAAGATTCATATATGTTGTTGTGTAAATCAATAGTGTGGTTTCTTTTTTTATTGCATTGTGTGGGTCTAGCCATTCTTGCTTAGAGGTCAAGAAAGTTTTTATTTCTAGCTTTTGGAAATGATAACTAAGGTTTCTATAAATATTCACATCAGTTTTCCTTCTGTTGGGTAAGAAATGAGGTGCGGGACTGTTAAGTTGTGTAGCAGGTGTATATTTAACACCGTGAGAAAACGCTCAACTGTTCACCAAAGCTCCTGACCGTTTTGCCTCCTCACCAGCAAACACCCAGTGGGTTGAGGGTTCCCGTTGCTCTGCACTCATGCTCATATAAGGCTTGTCAGGTTTTTGGGTTTAGTCATTCTGATAGATGGATTGTAGTGTTACATTGTGTCATTACATACATTTCCCTAATGATTGATGATCATACTTTTTAATGTGCTTATATGCCACTGTTGGACACATATCTGTTCAGATCATTTTTAAAAATTTGGGAATGCTTATGTTCTTATTTTTGTGTTTGAGAAACCTTTGTGTGTTCTGAATACAAGTGCTTTGTCAGAAATGTGATTTCCAAATGATTTCTCTCAATGTGTGGTTCGTCTTTTCAATTTCTTAAGTGTGTCCTTTTCAGAGCAAAAGGTTTTAATTTTGATAAAGTCCAATTTATCATTTATTCCCTTTATGTATTGTGGTTGGTGTTATAATTACAAACTACCTAACAGAAGATCATGAAGATTTGCTCCTATGTTTTCTTTTTTTTTACATTTTTAATATATTTTACATTTTTAATTAAAAGTTTTTTTTTTTCTATTACAGTTTACATTCAATATTAGTTTGCATTAGTTTCAGATGTATAGCAAAGCGGCTAGACAATCACATACTCCTTCGTGAAAAAGGTAAAGGGATTGAGAGGCACAGAGTGGTGTTCACAGAATAGTCACGGGATGTGAAGTGCAGCACAGGGAACGTAGTCGATGATACTCTAATAACTGTGTGTGGTGCCAGGTGGGCGCTGGAAATGCCAGGGGGAATATCCACTCTGAGATTTTTTATTTTACATGAAGTGTAAGATTAGCTCAACACACTTCTTTTTTTTTGGATATGGATGTCCCATAATTGCAGCACCATTTGTTGGGGAAACTATCCCTCCTATATTGAACACTTTTGCATCCTTGTTCAAAATCAGTTGGCTGTTCGATTTTTTGGACTATTTTTGGACTCTCAGCTCTGTCTATTGGAGCTACGTGTCTGGCCTTTGTTAACATTACATTATCTTAGTTATTGTAGATTTATACTCAGTCTTGAAATTGATGGTATGAGTCCTCCAACTTTGTTCTTCTTTTCTAATATTATTTTTTTTCAATTTTTATTAATTGATTTTTGTTACAGATGTTCCTCTTTTTTCCTCCCTAGCACCCTCCTTCCCATCCTGCCCCCTCCACCCCCCCAGCATTGTCTATGTCCATTGGTTACACACACAAGCATATAAGTTCTTTCGTTTATCTAATCCATCCCCTCCCGCCCCTCTCCTCTGAGGTCTGTCAGTCTGAACCGTACTCCTTTCTGTCTCTGGGTCTATTTTGTTCATTATATTCCACAAATAAGTGAGATCATGTGGTATTTGTCTTTCTCTGACTGGCTTATTTCGTTTAGCATAATACTCTCCAGGTCCCTCCATATCTTCTCAAAGGATAAGAGATATTTCTTTCTTAAAGCTGCATAGTACTCCATTGTGTAAATGTACCACAGCTTTTTATCCACTCATCGACTGATGGACACTTGGGCTGTTGCCAGATCTTAGCTATTGTAAATGGTGCTGCTATGAACATAGGGGTACATATATTCTTTCTGATTGGTGTTTCAGGCTTCTTAGGGTATATTCCTAGAAGTGGAATCACTGGGTCAAATGGCAGTTTGACTTTTAATTTTTTGAGGGTACACCATAATGTTTTCCACAGTGGCTGCACCAGTCTGCATTCCCACCAGCAGGGCACTAGAGTCCCCTTTTCTCCACACCCTCGCCAGCACTTGTTGTTTGATGATTTGTTGATCGCAGCCATTCTGGCAGGTGTGAGGTGACACGTCATAGTTGTTGTTTTTTTTATCCTCACCTGAGGACATTTTTCCACTTTTGTTCAGATAGAGTGGGAGGTAGAGAGAGGAAGAGAGAGAGAGGGAGAGAGAGAGAAACATTGACGTGAAAGGGACACATCAAGTGGCTGCCTCTCGTATGACCCCAACCAGGGCCGATGACGAATCACAACCAAGGGTACGTGCTCATGACTGGAATGGAACCCGCAACTCATTGGTCTGCGGGCCAGCGCTCTAACCCCTGAGCCAAACATGCCAGGGCTCATAGTTGTTTTAATTTGCATCTCTCTGATAATTAATGATGTTGAGCATTTTATCATATGTCTCTTGGCCATGTGTATGTCCTTTTTGGGGAGGTGTCTATTTAGGTCCTCTGCACATTTTTTTTTTTGTACATGCCCCTAGCAGGACTGAACCTGGGACTCTCTGGTCCACAGGCTGACGCTCTAACCACTGAGCCAAACCGGCCAGGGCCCTTTGCACATTTTTTATTTGGGTTCTTTGTCTTCCTTTTGTTGAGTTGTATGAGCACTCTATATATTTTGGAAATTAACCCCTTATCTGATGTATTGTTGGTGATTATACTCTCCCATATAGTGGGTTCCCTCTCCGTTTTGATGGTTGTTTTTTTTGCTGTGCAGAAGCTTTTTAGTTTGATGTAGTCCCATGTGTTCACTTTTTCCTTTGTTTCTCTTGCTTTAGGTATTGTGTCAGTGAAAATTCTGCTGTATATGATGTCTGATATTGTGCTGCCTACATTTTCTTCTAGGACTTTTACGGATTCATGAGTCATGTTTAAGTCTTTTATCCATTTTGAATTTATTCTTGTGTATGGTGTAAGTTGGTGGTCTAGTTTCATTTTTTTGCATGTACCTGTCAAATTTCTCCAACACCATTTATTGAAGAGGCTGTCTTTACTCCATTGTATGTTCTTGCCACCTTTGTAAAAAATATTAATTGAGCATAATGTCTTGGGTCAATTTCCAGGTTCTCTGTTCTGTTCCATTGATCTATATGCCTGTTACCAGGCTGTTTTTGTTTTTGTTTTAATCCTCACCCAAGGACATTTTTGCATTTTATCTTCAGATAGAGCGGAAAGGAGAGAGGGAGAGAGAGAGAGAGAGAGAGAGAGAGAGAGAGAGAGATCAATGTCAGAGAGACACATTGACTGGTTGCCACCCACACGACCCCAAAAGGGGCCAGGGATGAACTGCAACTGTGGTATGTGCCCTTTGCCGGAACCAAACCCAGGACTCTTTGGTCCGCGGGCCGACACTCTAGCTGCTGAGTCAAACTGGCCAGGGCACAGGCTGTTTTGATTTTAATGGCTTTGTAGTATAACCTGATACTGGTATTATGATCCTTCCCACTTTGTCCTTCTTTTTCAAGATTGTTGTGGCTATTCGGAGTCTTTTTTGGTTCCATATGAACTTTTGAAGTATTCATTCTAGTTCTGTGAAATATGTCATTGGTATTTTGATGGGGATTGCATTGAATCTATAGATTGCTTTGGGTAGTATGGACATTTTAATGATGTTAGTTCTTCCAATCCATAAACAAGGTATGTGCTTCCACTTTTTTATATCTTCTTCTATTTCTTTTTTCAATGACCTCTAGTTTTCTGCAAATAGGTCCTTTACTTCTTTGGTTAAATTTATTCCTAGGTATCTTAATTTTTTTTGCCACAATAGTAAATGGGATTGTTTTTTTAGTTTCTCTTTCTGTGAGTTCATTATTGATATATAAGAATGCCACCAATTTCTTGATGTTAATTTTGTATCCTGCTACTTTACCAAATTTGTTTATTAAATCTAGCAGATTTTTGATGGAGTCTTTAGGGTTCTCTATGTACAGTATCATGTCATCTGTGAATAACGACAGTTTCACTTCCTTCTTTCCAATTTGAATTGAATCCCTTTTATTTTTTCTTCATGTCTAATTGCTGTGGCTAAGACTCCCAGCACTATGTTAAATAAGAGTGGTGAAAGTGGGCATCCCTGTCTTGTTTCTGCTCTTAAGGGAAATGCTTGTAGTTTTTGCCCATTGAGTATGATGTTGGCTGTAAATTTTTCATATATGGCCTTTATTATGTTGAAATATGATTCCTCTATTCCCACAGTGCTGAACATTTTTATCAGAAATGGGTGCTGGATTTTGCTGAATGCTTTTTCAATGTCTATTGATGTGATCATATGGTTTTTATCTTTCATTTTGTTTATGTGGTGTATCACATTTATTGATTTGTGAATATTGTACCAGCCTTGCATATCTGGGATGAATGCCACATGGTCATGGTGAATAATTTTTTTGATGTACTGCTGGATCTGATTTGCTAGTATTTTGTTCAGGATTTTGGCATCTGTTCATCAGGGATATTGGCCTGTAGTTTTCTTTCTTTGTAGTGTCTTTATCTGGTTTTGGAATTAGAATCATGTTGGCCTCATAAAACAAGTTTGGAAGTCTTCCTTCTTCTTGAATTTTTTGGAATAGTTTGGGGAGAATGGGTGTTAGTTCTTCTTTGAATGTTCAGTAAAACTCCCCCGTGAAGCTGTCCAAGCCTGGGCTTTTGTTTGCTGGGAGTCTTGATTACATCCTCAATTTCCTTAGTTGTTATTGGTCTGTTCAAGTTTTCTATCTCTTCCCGGTTCAGTTTTGGGAGACTATGTGTTTCTAGAAATTTGTCCATTTTGCTTAGATTGTCCAATTTGTTGCTGCATAGTTGTTCATAGTATTTGTTAATGATCCTTTGTATTTCTGTGGGTTAGTTGTTACTTCTCTTTCATTTCTGATTTTGTTTATTTGGGTCCTATTTCTTTTTTCTTGGTGAGTCTAGCAAAGAGTCCATCAATCTTGTTTATCTTTTTAAAGAACCAGCTCTTTGTTTCATTGACCTTTTGAATTGATTTTTTGGTCTCTATGTCATTTATTTCTGTTCTGATCTTTACTATTTTTTTTCTTCTACTGGCTCTGGGGTTTTCTTTTTGTTTGCTTTCTAGTCTTTAAATGGTGAGGTTAGATAGTCAATTAGAATTTTTTCTTGTTTCTCGAGGTAGGCTTGCAGTGCTATAAACTTCCCCTTCCGAACTGCTTTCACTGCGTCCCATAAATTTTGTGTTGTTGGGTGTTCATTTTCATTGGTTTCCAGGAATTTTTAAAATTTCTTCCTTGATCTCCTTGGTAACCCATTCATTGTTTAATAACATGGTATTTAGCCTCCATGTGTTCAAATGTTTTTGTGTGTTGTTGTAACTGATTTCTAGTTTCATGCCATTATGATCTGAGAAGATGCTTGATGTGATTTCAATCTTCTTGAACTTGTAGAGACTTATTTTATGACCTAACATGGGCTCTATCTTTGAGAATATCCCATGTGCTCTTGAGAAGAATATAAGTTCTACAGTTTTGGGGTGTAATTCTCTGTAGATTTCTATTAAATCCTTTTGATCTAGTGCATATCATTTAGTCTCTGTTTCCTTGTTTATTGTTTTTGCCTAGAGGATCTATCCAGTGATGTGAGCGGAGTGTTGAAGTCCCCTGCTATGATTGTATTGCTGTCGATTTCTCCTTTGAAGTCCTCCAGAAGATTTTTAATGTATTTTGGTGCTCCTATATTGGGTGCATATATGTTTACCAAGGTTATATCCTCCTGTTGGATAGATCCTTTCAATATTGTGTAGTGGCCTACTTTGTTTCTAGTTATGGCCTTCATTTGTAAATCTATTTTATCAGATATGATTACTGCTATCTCAAATTTTTTCCCTTTCTGTTTGCTTGGAAGATTTTTCCCCATCCCTTCACTTTCAACCTATGTGAGTCTTTTGTTGTGAGGTGGGTCTCTTGTAAACAAGATGTATACGAGTCACGCTTTCTTATCCAATCAGCTACGCTGTGGCTTTTGATCAAAGTGTTCAATTTACATTTAAGGTTATTATTGGTATGTACTTATTTATTGCCATTTTTGTTTATTGTGGTTATATTTCCCTCCTATTTCTTCTACTAATTACATCAGTCCTTTTAACATTTCTTGCAGTGCTGGTTTGGTGCTAATATATTCCCTTAGCCGTGTGTGTGTGTGTGTGTGTGTGTGTGTGTATGTGTGTGTGTGTGTGTGTGTGAAAAGCTCTTTATTTGATCTTCTATTTTGAATGACAGCCTTGCTGGGTAGAGTAGTCTTGGATTCAGATCTTTGTTTTTCATGACCTTGATTACTTCATGCCATTCCCTCTGGCCTGTAGTGTTTTTGTTGAGAAGTCAGCTGATAGCCTTATGGGGGCTCCTTTGCAGGTAACCTGTTGCTTTTCTCTTGCTGCCTTTAGGATTCTCTCATTGTCTTTAATTTTTGGCATTTTAATTATTATGTGTCTTGGTGTGGGTCTGTTTGAGTTCTTCTTACTTGGGACTCTCTGTGCTTCTTGAACTTGAATGCCCTTTTCCTTCACCAAGTTAGGGAAGTTTTCTGTCACTATTTCTTCAAATATATTCTCTAGCTCTTGCTCATTTTCTTCTTCTTCTGGAACTCCTATGATTTGAATGTTGTTATGTTTCCAGGTGTCCCACAGTTCTCTTAAGCTGCCTTCATGTTTTTTTTTATTGTTTTTTTCTTTTTGGTTTTCTGATTGGGTGATTTTTTCTACCCTGTCTTCTAATTCACTGATCTAATCCTCAGCTTCCTCTATTCTGCTGGTTATTCCTTCCAATGTGTTCTTTATTTCTGCTACATCATTCTTCATTTCCAATTGGTTGTTTTTCTTTTTCTTTTTTTTTCTTTTATCCTTACCCAAGGACATTTTTCCATTTTTTGTTCAGATAGAGTGGGAGGGAGAGAGAGGAAGAGAGAGAGAGAGAAACATCGATGTGAAAGGGACACATCGAGTGGCTGCCACCCACACGACCAACCGGGGCCGGGGACAAACTGCAACCGAGGTATGTGCCCTTAACAGGAACCGAACCCGGGTCTCTCTGGACCGCAGGCGGACACTCTAACCGCTGAGCCAAACTGGCCAGGGCCAATTGGTTGTTTTTCGATGTTTCTATATCTTTAGTCATGGTGCTGAGCTTTTTACTCATGCTGTTGAGCTTCCTCATTAGCATCAGTCTGAACTCTACCTCTGATAACTTGCTTAACTGCATTTCATTTATTTCATCTTTAGTAGAGTTCTCCTGTTCTTTCATTTAGGATTTGTTTCTTTGTTTCATCATTTTGGCTATCTCAGTGGGTTTTGGAGCCTGCCAAATTTTTCCTGTGGGTGTTGGTGTTCTGCTGTTCATGGCTCCCTTTACTGGGTTTGGATGAGTGTGGGAGGACCCACGTTAAACACCACTGTTAAGTCTTACTTCCCTGGGTGGATTTGCAAGCCCAAGAAAGGTTCAGTTATCCTCTAGCTTTTTGCCTGGAGGATATTAGTCTCAGTTACTTCATAAGCCTTGGGTTGTAGCCCTCAGCTGAATGAAAAAATCCCTCAGGTATTCAGGGTAAGAGGATTTCCAGAGGGTGGGCAGATGCTGGCTGTTAATAAGCCTCAATTTGCATTTCTCTGTCCCAGCTGGGTGGTGTTAAATTTCTGAGGGAGGGGCTATTTCTTCTCCCTGGGGCTCTGGGAAGGGGCTCGTTGAGTAAGATGTAGCTTTTTTCCCCCCGGGATACTCTCCTGTGAGGGAGTGATTCAGCACAACATTCCCAGTGCCCCCCCAGCTCTCCAAGCTCCTAAGTCTTCACACAGGTCCAGTCCAGTCCACCCTTCCTCTGATGAGCCCAAGGTGAGTGGCTGTAGCTAATTTAGTGCTCTGTCCTAGCCCTCTGTGCAATCAGCTTTTCAAAGCTGTCGGAACAGCTTTCTTGAATTTTGATTGCAGTTTCATTAAGTCTACAGATCAAATTAAGGAGAATTGACACCTCAACAAGATTGTCTTTTCATTCTTGAATACAGTGTATTTTTCCATTTTTGTACATTGTCTTGATATTATTCATCACTGTTTTGTAGTTTCCAGTATACACATACTGTATATACATATATTTTTAGATTTCTGATGGTTTATTCCTGGTATATATAAATGAACATTTATATGTTGACTTTGTATCCTATGAATTCACTTACTAGATCTAGGAGTCTTTTTTGTAGATTCTTTTGGGGTTTTCTATGTAGACAATAATGTCTGTGAATAGAGAGAGTTTTATTTTTTTCTTTCCAATCTGTGTGCTTTTTACTGCATGAACAAATCTAGTATAATGTTAAATAGAATGGTGAAAGGATGTCTTTGCCATGTTGGTGATCTCAGGGCAAAGACTTCAGCCTCCACTGCTGGGTGTAACAATACTTAATTCTTAGATATTCTTTACTGGGTAAGGATGGGTTCCTAGGTTGCTATAAATTCTTAGCATGAATTGATTTTGACTTGTGTCCACTAATTTCTGCATATATTGAGAGAATCAGCTACATTTTTTCCTTTTGAGTCTGTAAATGTGTGAATCACCTTGATTGATTTGGAGTATTAAACCAGTCTGTAGTCTTTGGAATAAACCCCACTTTGTTATAATTGTTTTTATATACTTTTAGTGAAAAAAAAAAATCATTAAAATAGATTCACTGTTGGCAGTAAAGATCTCTGTGTTCTGGTACAAATCAAAGATGGGGCCACAATACTGTTGGAAGGTGGCAATAGCCACAGGGCTCTTTTGATTAGCTAAGGATATGGGGGTAAAATGACTTTGTTAACTGGTAAATGATAGGCATCTGTGAGGTTGGCACTGTGAATTCAAAATTACAATTCAAGGAAAATGGGTAAACTTTGAAACCTAGCTGTTATGCTTGTTCTTACAATGAGTGACTGTAAGTGAAAGTGCAGGAAACATCTCGGCTCTTGATGATTTCAGACACTGGCAGGAACTCTTTGGAGAAAATGACACTTTGTACATCCAAGTGGACAGTGAAATCGCTATTTTACCCCTCTGGTTAGGATCAGGCACCGGTGGCTGAACTGCGCCTGGGGTTGAGGTGTCTCAGGCCCAAATGACAAAGGCTCAACTGTCCTAAAGGATAAAAGTGGGAACAAACTTATACAAAAATGACAGGCTGAGCCAGGGAAGTTTATGACCAGACAGAAGAAAAGATTTTCTTTTTCCTTTTTTTTAAAATAGTTTTTATTTTATTTTTTTATTGTTGACAGTATTATAGATGTTCCTCATTCCCCCCACCCCATTGTCCCCCTCCACCCAGCCCCTTGTTGTTTGATGATTTGCTGATGGTAACCACTCTGGCAGGTGCGAGATTTTGAACAAAGATACCTCATAGTCATTTTAATTTGCATCTCTCTGATGATTAGTGATGTTGAGCATTTTTTTCATATGTCTCTTGGCTATCTATATGTCCTGTTTGGAGAAGTGTCTATTCAGGTCCTTTACCTATTTTTTAATTGGGTTGTTTGTCTTCCTTTTGTTGACTTGTATGAGTACTTTATATATTTTGGAAATTAACCCCTTATCAGATATGTCATTGACAAATATATTCTCCCATACAGTGGGTTCCCTCTTCATTTTAATGATGGTTTCTTTTGCTCTGCAGAAGCTTTTAAGTTTGATGTAAATCCCATTTATTTAATTTTGTTCCTCTTGCCCTAGGAGATGTACCAACAAAAATCCTGCCATGTATGATGTCTGAGATTTTACTGCCTATGTTTTCTTCTAGTATTTTTATGGTTTCACAACATATATTTGTCATTTATCCATTTGAGTTGAGTTTATTCTTGTGTATGGTGTAAGTGGGTGGTCTAGTTTCATTTTTTGGGGTCCAATTTTCCCAACATCATTTATTAAAGATACTGTCTTCATTCTATTGTATGCTCTTGCCTTCTTTGTCAAATAATAATTGACTGTAATGGTGTGGGTCCATTTCTGGGCTCTCTATTCTGTTCCATTGATCTACATGCCTGTTCTTGTGCCAGTTCCAGGCTGCTTTGATTACAATGGCTTTGTAGTATAGTTTGATATGTGGTATTGTGATCCCTCCATCTTTGTTCTTCTTTCTCGGAAGAAGAGATTTTCATTTCCTTGTATGCCCTTCTAGTCTTCACATCATAAAATGTCAGGGTTGTGTGTACTGATTATATATTGACAAAATTACCAGAGGCCGCCCTGTGTCTTACAAACTTGTACCTGTTAGGCCTTTTTCCATGGCAGTGCTGAGTGCTGACCTCATCCTGTATATTTTAATATTAGAATTGGTCACATTTGCAGCCCTCTCCCCATCCTGTGTTCTCTCTCTCCCTCCCTCCCATCTTCCTTGCATATGTAACTTAGGCAGGATTCTGACACTTATGTATCCAGACTTGCCACAGTCGGCATCGTTTTGCTTAGCACTCGTTTTTGTTTCTGAGGGGTCGTGTCAGGCAACAGCGACCTCATTCCCCAAGTGTGTACTGATTATATATTGACAAAACTACCGGAGGCCGCCAAGTGTCTCACAAACTTGTACCTCTTAGGCCTTTTTCCATAGCAGTGCTGAGTGCTGACCTCTTCCTGTATATTTTAAAATTAGAATTGGTCAAATTTGCAGCCCTCTCCCCATCCTTGTGTTCAACGGCCCCAGCCAGACCGTTGTCAAGGCAACAGAAAATGTACACTGTGAACTACCAAGGAAAGGCCATTTCTGGCTGCTTACAGTCTGTACAATATTGAAGCACAAACTTAATTCTCAGGCTTGGCAAAAAGAATCTCTTTTATGGCTAATTATACAATGTACCCGGTGTTAGCAGACTGGATGATAGATGATTGCCTGCTAAATGTGACGTAAAAAATTAAGGCAGTTTTCAAAGCAGGGACCTAAATTCAGTGTGCTAGAGGATCAATTGCTTATTTTTGTCATTCTGCATAACCCACACAGAACAGCTAAGTGTGAGTATGTGTGTGTGTGTGTGTGTGTGCGTGCATGTGCGTGTGTGTGTCTGTAGGAGTTTCCAAATGCGTATTTGAGTCACATCAAGTCTTTTTGCTTCCAAATGTATTTTTAAAAAGGCAGGAGACGCCCCACCCATATTTAGATTATTTGGGGGAGGAGACTTTAAATTAAATCCCTGTTCATGAGCACTGAAGTTTTAAATTACTCCCAGCACGTGAGATTATAGAATCAGAATTTGCATGCTAATTTCAGATGGTTAACTGGTGTTATTTCTCTTCTTTTTTCTTTTTTTTCCTGCTATTATTCTCTTCCCACATACTTGCTTATCAACAAACTCCAAATTAATGTTAACATGTTAATTTGATAAAAAGTCGTGGTGATTCAAGATGGAAGGGGTCAGGGTGAAAACATTGATCTAATAATCCTCCATGTTAAAAGATTAATGATGAGCACAATCCAAGACTTTGTAAAATAGGCAAATGGACTATAGAACGCAACCCGAAAGGGGGGCCTGTCTGCAGGGCATCAGGCTGAAATGTGCATAACCCAGTAAATGACAGAGGAGAAGGGGAAGGTCCGGCAACCTGTAGCTCCTTGTCTCTTAAACTGGGCATCCGGAATAGCATTTCCCACCTCCGCCGAGTGCCCCCTCTTCACTCGTTCCCCAGTATCTACTTCAATATGTTGTTGTGAGACTCAAAGGAAATAACACGAATGGTTTGTAAACTCTAAAGTGCTCTACAAATGTTGAGTTATCATTTAAAGATGAGACTTGGCAACCGTTTAATGCCATATAAATGTTTATCATTCTGCCCATCACCAGTGGAAATATCTGTGATACCTGAAATGCCTGTTGATGCTACAGTTCACTAATCCTTTTGATAATAAGTTAGCTTAAGAAGATAACATGCCTCAGGCACTAAGATGTGCTATCAATACATGTCAATGCTTTCTTCCTAATTCAGGGCTGGGGGCACCCCTGCGATGACGCGGATGGATGGACGAATGACTCAGAGGTGGGGTATGGAGTGTTATCAGCAGCACTAGAGCGATGCAGTTGGAAATCACATCCAGCTTTTTGGTGCAGCTTAATGATGTTGAATTAGCTGAAATGTGGAGGCATGATTATGTCTCAACATTGCTGTAGTAAATCTAACCGGGAGGCGAGCCCTGTGTGCAGAGAGCAATGGGAACAGAAAATCCAATAGGATTCAAACCTGTTTTGGAACTGAAAAAGTCAACGTATCTTACAAATTAAAAAATCAGCTATCACTTTTGGAGCTGATTTGAGAAGTTTTGGCACAGAATTTATAGCTCAGATAGCCATTTGAAGTACGGCTGCAGTCAAATGGCAAGAACTGGGTTTTGAGCCATAGGGCCGATGACAGAAACGATGGGGTCACATGTAAAGAGATGTTGATAGAAGCCGATGTCCTGCATTTAGATCTCCAAGATGAGGAATAAGAAAGAGCCCTCTGCTTCAGGTGTCCAAAATCCACAACGATGACTTACCTTTCAGCAAACGAGCCATCAACAATTCTTGAACACATTTTTTAAAAAGGCAGCTTTTACAAACATGCTGGAAAGGAAAATTAAAAAAAATTATTCCTTAAATTAGTTATTGAAAAAATAGATTTAGCCCTGGCCAGTTTTGCTCAGCAGTTACAGTGTCAGCACACAGACCCATGAGTCATAAGTTCGATTCTGGTCAAGGGTATGTACCTCGAATGCGGTTCATCCCCGGCTCTGGTTGGGTCATGCGGGAGGCAGCCAGTTGATATGTCTCTCTCACATTGATGTTTCTCTCTCTCCCTCTCTCCCACTCTATCTGAAGATAAATGGAAAAATGTCCTCGGGTGAGGATTAAAAAAAAAAAAAAAGAAAAAACAGATTTGATTAGTGATGTCAAACAAGCAGATAAAATTAAAATGTTAGAATGATTGAAGGTAAAGTGATCACTTTTCTGTTGTGATGATCAAATGAAGACTGTTCTAATGCCAGGAAAAAGACAACAAATAGAACAAATGAAAACACCAACGTGGGGCTGTGCAAAGAACCAAATGACTGTGTCCCTCCAAAATTCCTATGTTGAAATCCAAACCCCCATGGGATGGTGTAGGAGGTGAAATGTTTGAGAGGTGATTAGGTCATGAGGATGGGGCCCTGACAAATGGGATTAGTGCCCTCATACAAGGGACCCCAGAGAACACCTTCACTCTCTTTACATGTTGAGAGGATACAACAAGAAGACCGAACGAGGGCTCTTACCAAAACCTGACCATGCTGGCACCCTGAACCTGGACTTCCAGCCTCCAGAGCAGCGAGAAATGAATGTGTGCTGTTGCTAAGCCACCAGCGTATGCTCCTTTGTTATAGCAGCTCAAACTAGGTCAGGCTGGGAGACACATCTCGGCTTCTCTGACTTCCAGCCTCACATGCTGGGGAGCCAGGCATGAAGCTCCCAGGGCTGCTCCTGGACTCCTGATCCGAACGGGGACGAGAACAATGACCACTGCCCACCTCACAGTGTTGGAGAATGGAGGTGAAAGAGATCAGTGCACAAAGGCATTTTATAAATAAAATGTCACATAAATAATTTATTTGGGCATTATCTGGAAATTTCAAAAATATCTCCATAACATTCTTGTCTGTTTATCACCACTATCTCCTCTCCTTACAGAAAAATATTTTCATGAGCTGTTTGATTCATAATTTAAAAGACAGAGGCAGGGAGAATAATTATTCATTTATAATGGATGTCAAGAAAAGTAAAAAAAAATCTCTTAATTTATTGGAGTCTAAGTGCCCTTGGTTATGAAACCCAAATGGTACAATGAATGTGTTTTGTAAACTTGAGTGTTCAATGCAAATGTGTTTAAGTCCCTTTTTTATTTTAACCAGAGCCTATTTTTCTAATCTTTTTGCTGCTGGAATATTTCTGCTCTAGTAAATTCAAAAATTAATTATTCCTGTATTCCGATACCTCCCTGGGAACACAAATAAATATGTATATTTATATTCCCAGGGAGGTATCTAAATACACACACACACACACACACACACACACACACACGTATATATGCATTTATATCTGAATATATATACATATATCTGAATACATAATATATGTATATATGTACATATGCATTTCCTGTCTGATTCCAAAGCATCTAAGTGGATTTGTACTTACCCTAACCATTGATCTCATGAGTTTGTATTTCACCCTCCTCTCACCTTCTGTATTACCTTTGCCTTGGAAACATCGGTTCCATTCCCATCTAAGCCAAAAACACTATCTAATTTTATATCCATTAGAGTGATGCCTTGTAATTCAAAATACACCTTTGCTGAGAAAGCTTATTTCAAGGTCTTGGAAGAGTGAATGGGATGCATTTAATTAATAATTGTAACTCTTCATACCTAGAGGAAGCTGCAGTCAAAATGTGCTTCCTCATACATATATGACCTCATTTAATCTTCACTGCTATAAAGAAGGAATACCTATGAGATATTTTTACATGTATCACTTCATCCCTCATATAAAGAAGCAAATCACCAAGGTTAAAAGACGTAAAGTCCGAGATTTCTTGGCTAGTAAGCAGGACAGCTAAGACCACGCCCATTTCTATCAAGATTTTGTCTTTGGTTTTCTGCAGTTTGAATATAATATGCCTAGATGGGTTTGTTTGTTTGTTTCTTACTCTGCTTTGTGTTCTCAGAGCTTCCTGAATCTGTGGTTTGGTATTTTTTTGTTGCTTTTGGAAAGTTCCTGGCCATTGTTACTTTATATATGCCTTCTGCCCCTTCTCTCTTCTCCTCTCAGTATTCTAATTACATGTGCATTACACCTCTCAGCTTCCCCCACAAGCTTGCATGTTCTGTTATTATCACTTACTTTTTGTCTTTGCATTTCAGTTTGGAAATTTTTTATTGACCTGTCTTCAAGCTCAGTGATTATTTCCTTGGTTGTGTCCAGTCTACTGATGAGCCCATCAAAGGTGTTCTTCGTTTCTATTAGTGTTTTCCAGTGTCCAGCATTTCTTTTTGATTCTCTCTGAGTTTCCATCTCTCTGCTTACATCACCCGTGTTGCCTACTTTTTGCCTTAGATCCCTTAACATATAAAACATTGTTATTTCAAATTCTCTAATTTTAACATATGTATCCTATCTGATTCTAGTTTGACACTTGTTTACCTTCTCTTCAAACTGTGTGTTTTTTCTTGTCTTTTGGCATGCCTTATAATTTTTGTTGAAAGGCAGACATGCTATATTAGGTAATAGAAGTTAAGATCATTAAACCTTCAGCATGAAGATTTACGGTCATCTTCCCAGGAGTGTGGCTGTGTTTAGTGTTTGCTGTAGTGACAGGTGCCTGAGGTCTCAGATTCCTCTAGTTCTTTTTTTCTTCCCCCTCTTGACTTGGGGTTCCCAACGGTTCTTCCTCAGAGAGAATCCACCCCAGCTGTTCCCACTGTCTCCGCTGTTGTTCTACCGGAGTTCTATGGATGTGGTGGCGAGGTGCAGGGAGGAGAAGCATTCTACAGTCTTATCATAAGTCTCAGTCTTTGAATGGGTCTGTATCTTGGACTTGTGACCTTCACAAGTGTTTCTGTGTCGATGTTCCCTCCCTGCCCCTTACTCTCTCTCCTGGCTGCGGCATTCCAAATCTTTTCCCTTGAAGCCAAAGTCCTGGTTGACTACGTTTTTCTTTTATCCCCTAATCCAATAGACGGAAAGTGTAGAGGGTGCTTTAGTGGGAGGGGTACCCTTCCCCTAGCTGGGATATGGCTCTAGGGAAGTCTTCTCCTTTGGAGCACAGGCTTTGTGGACACATCCCACGAAGAGTATTCCTCTCCTTTAGCCAGAGCCACGAGGGATCTTTCACATCTTCATCTTGAGAACCTGAGGATTTTCTGGAGGAAGCTCATGAATGTGTGGGGCCCTCCTTAGACTGCAGCCCCCAGGGTTTCTCACTCTCATGCTCATCCACACTCAGCCCGAGCAACTCATCTAAATTAGCCTTTCAGTGTTTCTACCAGTTTATGGGTCCTGTGGCTTTGCTTCAAGAAAGCAGAGCCAGGTTGTGTATCTCCAGATTTTGGGGTGACAGTTTACCCTGCAACCTCCATTCTCTTGTGGGTCCCAAAAATGTCATTGATTTTTCAAAAAAAAAATTACTATTGTTGTTGTTATAGAATAGAATGATTTCCATAGTTCTTTGTGTGTCAAAGCCCAAACCAGAAGTCCCAAATCCTTCTCTTTATCTGAGAGCCTTCATCAGGTTCAACGAAAGAAAAAGCAAAGTCTATAAATAATCTAACATTTACCTGTCGCTAGTTAGCAAAGCCATTTGTGTCTCAGTGAAGAGGAAAGAAATGCCAGTGTCTTAACTCCTCTCTCTGTACATCCTCTGAGTAGGAAGGAGACCAGCAGGAAATAGAAATCACTTTGGGGCATAAAACTTGGGTGTACCACACTGGAAAAGGACCCTGTCTAACTGCGGCAATCAAGGGCATTTTCTGGGGGAGCAAGACCCTCAGAGATTAGGGCAACCCCCAAACATTTCCTGCTTGCTGGCCAGTTATTGATCTATTTCCCCCAAATTATAGGAACCCATAAAAATCACGAAATCATAGTATGTCAGAACAGGAAGGAAGATAGAAATGGTCTTTTATGTAGTTGTTTAAATCTGGTAGACTTTCATAAAGGTGTAAATATTCAAAAAGGAAAAAGAGGGTGGGAAAAAGAAGGCAGGAAATAAACCCCCATTTATTTCCTTTCTATCTCGTCATCGAGGCATTTGGTGACCATATCACCAAAGTGTGTGTCTCATTCATCTGTTATCACCTCCTTTCCACTTGAGACAGTGTTAGGAAAAGAAATGAGGAAGAAATTTATACACCTCTTGTCCATTGGTTTAAATGATGAGCAAAACTAATGAGACAGACAGAATGAAAAACCCATGTGTAATAAGGAAACATTTACACAAGATTTTTGATTCTTCAACATGAGTCATCTGAGGATACCTTTGAAAGTGGTATTTTTGTTTGTTCGTCTTGTGCTTGGTTGCCTTGGAGTCTTAGCTGTCAGAGTAGAAGGGACCTAAGAGTGCATCCATCTGAACCTTTCAGGCGGTGCGTGAACCCTCTGCGTCGCCAAGGACCAGCTGACTTCTGCTCGCTGCTCAGCAGAGGTCACATACGAACTTTGTACTTACTGGATATAGTTTTTTTGAGAGGAAATCTTGCGTGAAATTTGACAATCTTTCCTTTCATTTTCATGAATCTCAAAATAGATGAATTAAAATGCCTCGCCTCAGTCATTTAGAGAGTTCAGTAAACTGACCTATAAATAAACCTGGTGAAAGAAGTTTGGAACAGAGCACATGGAAATGTCTTTATTTCTCCCCAAGCAGTGAATGAACACACGCCCTGCGGGACCCAAGGGCAGGAGTCTGTCCCCAGTTTGTGGAGAGTAGAGACCTCACTCAGGGCAAGTGGTGAATTATATTAAAGGAAGCATTTTCAACGGCAACTCTTGAGATGCACATGAAAGTCAGTAGCTGTGAGTATGCTCAGCAAGAGCATGTTGCACTAAATATTAGAGAAAGAGGGTCTCATTAAATGGGGATAGGTGGGGTAGAAATTAGTTCAATGAATGTTCTTTTTTTCAGTAGGACACTGAACCTTGAATCAGAAAAACTTGGAAAAAAATGAAAGGCATGAAGATACTAGCATACCCAATATGATTTCACGCAGGTTATTTGTTCTGACCTCAGCAGAACTCTGACTCCAGTAGGGAGGCAGACAGCTGAGTGAGGGAAGGAGGGAGGTGGAGAGAGGAAGGCTTGGAAAAAACAAGAATCAAAGGGAAAATGGCCCTGGGAAGCAAAACAGAGGTTCTTAATGTCCTGCAAATGGGAAGAACTGTGATTGAGCAAGGATAGCAGCTGTGGCAAACGAGAGCTCCAGCTCCTGGAATCAGCAGGGAGAGCTGAGGAAGAGTCTGTGACCCTAGTGGCCCAATGAGTACAAAGTTGACATGTGGACTGATAGCTCAATTTGTCAAGTATATTTATTTTGTGCAATAATTAAGATAAATATATTTTTATATATTTACCTGAGCTCTGTGTATACACAAAATGCAAATACCAATTGAATACCAAGTGATTACACATCTACGCACACACACAAGGGAACAGAGAGAAAGGCCCATGTATAATGCAAGACCATTAATTAAAGAACTCATTCACTAAGAACTGGTGGGAGAGAACTTACTCTGGGAGATTCCCAGGTTAAGCTTATTGATTTTTTAAAAACTAAAATGTGAATCACTTTGTTTATAATATTAACTGTGATATGAATAATAATGTCTTAGTGATGATTCAAACTTATTTGTAATAATGAATGCCTAGAAAGATTATACTTGAAGAAGATAATGATTAGATGACTAAAGACAGTAATTACTTTATGAGAAAAAAATGGTCCATCCACCTGTGAAATCTTTCATCTTCATAGAAATTTATTTGATGTAGTCCCATTTTATTCCCGTGAGCTCACTTTTGATTGAACAAAGCAAAAATACTTTTTTAATTGACTCATTTGCTTTAATAAATGGGCATCTAGAAATATCGGAAGCAGCACAGTAATCAAAACTTAATTTCTGTTGAGACATTTTTAAATGAGATTTCTCAATCTTCGAATTTTCAAAACCAATAGGCCTCCTTTATAAGCAGACAAAAAGGAAAGTTTTTGGTGCTTTAGTTGGAAGAAAAAATTTCTAATTTCAAATATGTAGCGAAAATAGTTCTATGCATAATTTTCTTGTCACAGATACAACCGTTTCATGCCTTTGTGTGTTGTTGCTGTTTTGTAAACTTCATAGTTGGAGTTGTAGACTGTTGATTATCTGAAATACTACACTAACTTCCATGACAGTTCTCCAGTGAGTTATTTAACTCAGAGACACACTCAGAGTCTTGAATAGGCTAAGTACCCATTCTCTTAGACAATCTTCAGTGGTAATGCAAAGCTTAATGTCAATTCGTTTAGAAGTTTCTTGGAGGGATGAAATGGGGGGTAGGAACTATTCTTATTTACTTCAGGGCTGAGCTTGCAGTGAGAACTTAAATTAAAAAGAATAGTAAACTATAGAAAATGAATCTCCAAGGGGAGGCTTATTGTTCTCCCCTTGTCCAATGTTAATACAGTAGTTACTTAACTTTGCCACCATTGTAAACAAGAGCAGACATGTGTGGTGCACTCTTTCAGATTAAGAAGCAGAGGGTAACACCTCCTCTAAATGGCAGACACCTAAATCTGAATCTCTCTACATGTTCTTCAGAAAGCATGCAGGTCATGAGGATCACAAAAAAAGTACTTGCACCTCTCACCTACAATAAAATTAGGAGCCAAAGAATAATATAAACTGTAAGTGCAGTGGGGGAGAAATTTTCAGGCTCCAGGCTTAAGCAGAGAAAGGGGCCGGACTGAATGAGAGAGTTGAGTGCAGTGGGGATGGAGCAGTTGCAGGGGAGAAAAAAGTTTTTCTCAACCCTCTTAGGCTCCCTGGCTGGGTCTGAATATTAAACTGAAGATTATGGAAGATTATGGAAGGTTAAAGAGTGTAAGGTAAATGTGGTGAACTGAGGGAAAGAGCAAGTTCTATTTGTTAAGACTCTTCTTGGGTCTGGCCGGTGTGGCTCAGTGGTTGAGCATTAACCCATGCACCAAGAGGTCACCGGTTCCCGGTCAGGGCACATGCTCAGGTTGTGGGCCAAATCTCCAGTGGGGAGCATGCAGGAGGCGGCCAATTGATGTTCTCACTCATTGAGGTTTCTACTTCCTCTCTCTCCCTTCCTCTCTCTGAAATAAATAAAGAAAAAAAAAAAAAGATTCTTCTTGGTGTCCCTTTGCCTTTGGAGATAAAGATGCTCCTTTCGTCTACTATCTTTGAGGCATCCAGAAGAAGGTACCTCTCACAGGAGGGCTTTGTGACCTGTTGCAGGGGAGAAGGACTAGGTGAAGAGGAAGTCAGAGTGACCATCCTGCTTCGGTCATTTTCTCCAACTCCTTCAGCTTAAAATACTCAATATGCCAAGACATTATGTTTTGGGGTAGTATGTCCTGAATGCCATCACAGAGACAGAGTGAGAAATCAGCCCAGGAGAAGAGGGGCCTCTCCCAAGTAGGACGTTACTGGGAATAGGTCTGAGACCTCGGGGATCGGAACACTGGCTACTGTGGGATAGAAAGGAGGAGGCCTGCGGGGTCACAAGAGCAGAGGGGTAAGCCTCCCAGGAAAGGGGGAGGCAATGTGGAGGACTGAGGGTAAAGAGAAACAGGGAGCCAAAAGCAGACATCACAGGAAAAAAGAATGTTACACATCCAAAGGCTCTGACCACACCTACAAATGAGAAGACAATGAAAAAGCAGACCCCATATACAAGGGGAAAACGAAAATACTGAGAAATCAATATTAGAAGAAATGGGGAGGGGGGTGAGAAAGACTATAAAACACTCCTAAAAGACACATAACAGCCTTGAACAGTCAGGAAGGTACTCCTTGACCAGGGATAGAACATTCAACATTATAAACCTGTCCATTCTCCCTCCATCAGTGAACAAGCTGAACACAGTCATACCCAAAATACTAACAAGTTTGTTTTCATTCCTGTGACCAGGCATTTGATTCTTAATTCATCTGGACTCTGAAAAATATGAAATAGCTAAGGGACCTCTGACAAGGAGGTGGAGGGGGTCTTAACCCTATGAGGTGTTAGGACAAACCATCAAGCTTCTGCACCTAAAGCAATGAACAAGAATTCCTTGGTTGGACAGCCCGACGGAACACAATAGAAAGTCCAGAAGCAGATCCATGTAAATAGAAAGTCTGTATATGATAAAGGATGCATTTCAAATGAATGGGGGGATTGTGAACTTTCATGTAAATAGTGTTAGAACAGATATTTTCATTTGTAAGATGATAGAGTTGGATCTATGCGTCACATGAAAAGAAACCCCAAATTATCAGTGATCTCTGTGTAACATTGAAACCATATAAATACTCAAATGAAACATAATCTTGGAGGGAGGAAAACACTGAAAATCCAGATCCAGTGAAAGATTGATAAATTCAACTCTGTCCCCATGTTTCTGTTTTACTGTAGCAAATAGAACAGAAGCCATTATCAAAGTTAACATAGAAGAACATGCTTTTTCACTTGAAGAATTTAAATCTGTGAATCAAATGCTTTACCCATTTTCAGATGAATAAAAAGAGGGATCAATATCTAGGCACAACTTAGTGAAATTTATAAATCTCCAGCCAAAAAGCTCACCCTCCAAGTACTCGGGTGGGAAAGTCAATTTGCCTATACATTAAGAACAATAATCTTTGTCTCAGACTTGTCCATGGTAGTGAGCATCAGATATAAACAAGAGCAACATTTATAGAGATTTAAAGGAGAAAGGTTGAAACCCAGGAGTCCAGGCTAAACAAGGGTTCCTTCACCTGCAAAAGCGAAAGTAAATAGTCAAGGCTTTAGAAGGTAGTTCATTTCTGTGCCATCCCTGAAAAAATAAAAGATAAATGGAATATATATTGCATCAAAGCAAAGTAAAAATAAAAAACCCGAGAATGTAGAAATCATGGCAGATAAATTAAAAAACTTTGTTATATATTTTATATTATAATAATTATTAAAAGTATTGTTAAAAACACAGAGCATATATTTTTCAATGTTCCTGAAAGTAAAACCACCTCTTTCTCTCACACAGACATACATCCCTTTAAAATCCCAGATTATTGAAACCAAAGTTATGAATTAGAAAAGGAGAAGAACAAAGACATAAAACGCTGCTAGGGATCCAATGTTACATAAAGACACATTGATAGAAACTGTCTTGTCTTGGCAATAGCAACTCGATAAATAGAGTTTCAAGTTCATGTTTTAAGATTTAAAGAAATTTATGAGATAATGTATAATTATCTCATATTCTAGTTATTCAAAGTAAAAAAATTACAAATAATCAATTTACAAAAGAAGAAGAAAATAAAGCAGGCAAACAGGAAAACAAAGGTACAACATACCAATTCCTTACAGTTTATTTCCTCATCTGTATTGTGAGTTATTGTAAACCTAAGTCATAGGCGAATTTTGAGGATTCATAGGATAATGCTCAACAAGTACTTGTAGTGCCTGGCTCAGGAAGCTCAGAGAATGTTTTCTATTACCTCAGAGGGCAAGTTGGGGGACACAGGTGAAGGGGTCGAAAGGTACAAACTTCCAGTTATTACATAAATAAATCTTGATGATGTCAATCTTAAAAATTCTCGTTATAAGAAAAAAAAAATGTAACTATGAGGTGATGGATATTAACTAGACTTATATTGGGGATCTTTTCTCAAATATATAAATTTCTCAAATCCTTATGTTGTACACCTAAAACTAATACAATGTTATAGGCCAATTCTATCTCATTTCAAAAGTTATCAGTGTTGGGTAGCAGAATATGCCACCCCAAAACATACCCCTTGGGGATAGGGGTTGCTTTGAGCCAAAGGTCATTGAGAACAAGCACACACAGGAAAGCTCTGAGAACAGAATACAGGTTTTCCTTTTGTGAAGAAATTCGCATTTGTAGAAAGTTGTCTCTCTCCTGGGCCACAGAGAAGCACAGACTGATACTTAACTAATGAGCTCTACTGAACCACCTCTGTTAACTGCCTCTCCTGCCCAGAAGTTCCCAAACCCCTCAGCTGTTGTTGGTGTTTCAACCCAAGTGCTAGCCAGCCCTTTGGGAGGTGGGGGGCTCCCCTGTGCACATGCGCTGAGCCGTGTTAATAACCTCTGTCTGTCTTCTCCTGTTGGTCTGTCTCTGGCGGGTCTCATTGCCAGGCCCCCGCCGGAGAACCCAAGCTGGGTAGAGGAAGAGATTTTTCTGTCTTACATCAAGAAAGGGGAAAAGAGTTGAACGAATAGATTAATAAATCTTTTTTTTTTTTTATCCTCACCCGAGGATATTTTTCCATTTTTTGTACAGGTAGAGTGGGAGGGAGAGAGAGGAAGGGAGAGAGAGTGAGAAACATCGATGTGAAGGGACACATCGAGTGGCTGCCACCCACACGACCAACCAGGGCCGGGGACAAACTGCAACCGAAGTACGTGCCCTTAGCGGGAACCGAACCCGGGTCTCTCCGGACCGCAGGCCGACACTCTAACCGCTGAGCCAAACTGGCCAGGGCAATCTTTTTAATAAAGATTTTAACTATAATCTTTATTTTTTTTAAATGTATTTAGGTGACATTGGTTAATACAATTATATGGGTTTCAGGGGTACAGTTCTATAAGATGCCATCTGTATTGTATCGTGTGCTCACCACCCCGAGTCGAGTCTCCTTCCATCACCATTTGCCCCCCGGACCCTCTTCCGCCTGCCCGCCCCCCTCCCTGGTCATCGCCAGACTTTTGTCTGTGTCTCTGAGTTTTTTGTTTGTTTAATAAACCTTAAAGCTACTTATTTAAGTAAGAAGCAAAGGACATGCATTTACTTTTAATTTTTTCTATTTTAGTTAAATAAATTTGATTCTAACAAAAGTACATAAATGTGGGAGTGAAAAAAGGACATAACTACGAATTCAGAGGAAACTGCAAAATAAGTGGAGCTTAAAAATACACATTCTATAAATATATTTGATATTTTTATGAAAAGGATAATTATCTGGCCAAGTATATCTGATAAAACTTTACTTAAAAAGAAGCAGAAAACCTAAGTAGGCTAATTGCTGTTACTAAAAAGATTGTTCAGAGATTTGAAAATTTGCTCCCCAAATTTTCGAGTTCAAGTGGTTACATACAAAATACTTGAAATCACATGTAATATAGCACAAATGCACAATATATAGTTATTTTAAAATCTCAATTTATTTTTATAAAGTTAGACTCACTTGACACCAATGCGTGAGAAAAATAACACCAAAACCACACAACTAAGAGAAAAATAGCACACAAGACTCTCTCACATATGAATATAGGTGCAAAAATTCTAAATGAAATTCTAACAAATCAATTTCAGTGCTAAATAAAAATGAGAATATACCATTATCGGGTAGAATTATTCCAGAACTCAAGGATCCCTCCCAACCAGGAAATCTATCAATTTAATGTATCATGTATACATTTCAAAGTAAAAGCTATGCAACCATCTCCATGCATTAAAAAATTAGGATTCATTTCTAAATAAATAAAAATTGAAAAAAATTAAAAATTAGGACACATTTTAAAAAATTTGATAGACTTCAAGAGTGAAAAATACAGAAAGATTGCGTACACTCCCACCCTCTGCCACGGTTTTGTCTATTATTAATATGTGGTATTCGTTTGGTACATTTATTACACTGATGAGTCAATTATGATCATTGTTATGATACATTATTATTAACCGAGGCCTGTGGTTTACATGTGAGGTCACTCTTTGCGTTGCATCTTTGGGCTTTGACACATGTGAGGACACATGTGTGACCCACCACTGCAGTGTCTGTCACACAGAATCATAGTACCCCTGCCCGAGAAACTTCCCATGCTTCTCTCGTCCGCCTCTTCCTCTCCTCGAGCCCCTGTTCTCTTGCTATTTCCATCGTTTTGAATTTTCAAGAATATCATATGGTAGTGAAGGGTAGCAGAGTGTGTCACCCCAATACATGACCAAGAGTTTAGGACGTGCCACCCCGAACTCTGCTACTTGGGTACATTGAAGTTCTGAGCTGAAGGCACTAGAAAAGCAGCAAATGCAGAGAGAGGCTGACTCTGAGCTCCCTGCAGCTGCCAAGCCACATCCTCCCACGGGAGCTCAGTGGTCATACATCCCCCTTCATCAGCCAGGGAAGATAGACTCTTATCACAAGAGAGGAGACTATAATATAAATCAACACCGCAGCCAGACAAATTTGGTCACAAGCTGTCGTTCCTCCTATCTAGCCTTTTAAGGGCCTTTCATCTTTCCTGAAAATCACTGACTCACCACTAAGGAGCTTACACCCTCCTCCCCTTCCCCTCTGGAGAGATATTTGATCCTGACTCAGACACCTCAGACAGTCACTCCATTTCCCTGGGTATCTCCCACGTATACATGTTAATACATCTCTGTTTGTTTTCCTCTGGTTAATCTGTGTTTTATTACTGAAGTCTCAGCTCAAAATGCAGAAGGGCTGAGGGAACTGATTTTTCCTCCCCTGCAGGAAGAATCATACAGTACGCACCTTTTGCAAATTGGCTTCTTTCAATTAGCAATATGTGTTTAAGGTTCTTCTACGTCTTCCCATGGCCTGTAGCTCATTTCCTTTTACTGCTGATTAATGTTGCAGTGCCTGGATGCAACACAGTTTATTTATGCAATCCCCTATTGAAGGGCATCTAGACTGCCTCCGAGTTTGGGCAATTATAATTAAAACTGCTATAAGCATTCATGTGTAGGTTTTGGTCCGAGTGTACGTTTTTAACTCACTTGGATAAATACCAAGGACTGTGATTACTGGACCATATGGTAAGAGCATGTTTGGTTTTGTAAAAAGCTATCAAACTGACTTTCAAAGTCACTTTACAATTTTGCGTTCCTACCAACAATAAATAAGGGTTTCTGTTGCTCCAAATCCTCCAGCATCTGGCGTTGTCAGCATGTTGGATGTTGGCCATTCACTAGGTATATAGTGGTATCTTCTTGTTTTAATTTGCAGTTGACCTGTGATGTTGAGAACCTTTTCATATGCTTATTTGTCATCTATATCTCCTGTTCCGTAAGGTGTCAATTGAGATCTTTTGCCTATTTTTAAAATTGATTGGTTTGTGTTCTTATTGTTGCATTTTAAGAGTTGTATGTATATTTTGGAGACAAGTCCTTTATTCATTATGTGTTTTGAAAAAAAACTTTAGCCCAGTACAAGGCTTGTTTGCACCTTCATTTAATAATGTCATTTGCAGAACAGAAGTTTTTAATTCTAAGGAAGTCCAAAGTAACATTTTTTTTTTCTTTGGCTTTAGATCTAAGAAGTCATTGCTAAACCCAAGGTCACCCAGAATTTCTCCAATGTTATATTCTCAGAGTTGTATAAGATACATTTTTTTTTAAATTAAAAAAATTGGAAGCTCTGAATTACTCAGGGTTTAATCAAGGGACAACTTAAAACAGGCTTGGCAAGGCTGCGAATCATACAAGGTGGTGATATCAGCACCTAGAGACAGCACCCGTGGTGAGTGAGCTACTGCCACCCAGGGCTGGTGGGAAAGGGAAGAGATGGTACAGAACCGAATGCTGAAGTTTCCATATCAGTGTGAACTCGACTACTACTAAAGATTTCATGCCTAGGCAGGGAGGAGGCAGAGGGGCAAATACCCAGCCTTCTCTCCTTACCTTCCAATGTCCGGCAGGTGACCCTCGTTGGTCAAACCAATAGAAGAGATCCAGCGAGGAGGGGGGGAGTAGGGTCTGCAGAGGGCATCCTGCTGGAGGCACAGACAAAGCCAAGATGGGTGGGAAATCCATGAGGATTAGGGCACGTGAAGAATAATGACCATAAGCTCTTTGCATAAAAAAAAATCTTTGTATAAAAAAAAAAATGAAGGTCAAAGTTCAGCTCTGGTGCTTTGCAACAGTGTGACCAAGAACTGGATCGTTAACATCTCTGTCTCTTTGTGTGTAGATGGGCATAATACAACTCTACATTATGAATAGGGAGATGATTATACTAAAAGTTTATGAAGTATTGATGCCTGCTTAATGTATGCTCGCTAATACTGCTTTGGTCTCCGTCATTGTTATCAGAAGGAGAGCAGAAGCCGGCGGCACACCAGAAAGGCAAACTCTGCTCTCAACATAAGGCAGACTCTTTCCACGAAATTAACAGCTGAAGCCCTGTCTGGCAAAGAAATACTAACATGTTCCTTCTAAAACCAAAAACCAGAGAAGGATGCTTTCCACTACTGTTATCACTGAATGTTCGAGAAATTTTAGCCAGCACAGTAAGATATGTAACGTTGGGAAAGAAAAAAAAATTACCTTTTTATTAGTTGTGGATGACAGTTCCCTCTGCAGAAGCCCCCTTGACCCCCCAATGTAAAAATTAAGTGGCAAACAAATAATAAGTTCATAAAAATAAATGGTATTTCTAAAATCCAGGAAAAAAACTGAGCATAATATTTAATGGAAATAATCTCCCATTTATAATTGTACTTCAAAATAGTAAGTGTGTTAGTAGACTTATAAAAACTTTGCAAACAATGTGAAAGGCAGCTGAAAAAAAAAAAACTACAAAAAGAAAGTGTTAAATAAGAATTGCCCCATTTTTGAACGTTAAAAAGATGTCAGTTCTCCCCAAATCCATTTGAAGGGCTAACATCATTGCATTTAAATTCCCAGGGCAATTTACTTTAAAACATGTTCAAGTAAAACTAAGATTCATCGAGAAGAATAAAGGCATGAAAAAAGTTTAAACACAAACAAAATAAAAAGATTAACTTGTGATATTTGTCTTATTCCATATAGAAACATAATTTAATATTAATATATCAAACTGGCACAGAATAGGTTATTGAACAATGAAATAAAATAGAAATTCCAGAAACAATATATTCACGAATATGATAAAATAAACTCAGACATGTATTCTGATACGTTACCCCCAGATAAGTACCAGGTAGGTGGAAGATGTAAATGTTAAAACGTAGCCATCATGAGACCCTGGAAGCATATTTGTGTATTTCAGGATATTTGTGTATTTCAGACTGGAAAAGAGCTCCACATGCATAAAACAATACAAAACATTCACAACAGAAAGGTGATATGACTACATGAAAAATAAAACTTTTATGTTTAAAAAATCAGTCTCCATCAGCTTTTCCTGACAACCCCCTTTGCTGCTAACTATGGGGTCTGTGGTTCTACCAGGATTAGAGGGGTTACCAGGTAAGTAGGCAGCCTCTAGGATGACTTATTCTTGGAATGAGACTCAGGATATCATAGGTCCGCGTCCATGGCGCACTGATGTATTAAGTCATTGAAAACACTGCCCCAGACTCCATCCCAACGGGTCTCTGTGTCTTCAGTACATTGCCCCTGGAGTTCAGGGAAGCCTGGGTCCCAGCTGGGGATGGGGGTGGGCTGGTCCAGGAAATAATAGTCACTGTTGTTATTCCCATTTTGCAGAGGAGGAATATTGCATCCTTTACGAATCAACATTTATTTTCTCTGCATGAGGTTTTATTTGTTCTTATTCATAGGAATCAGAGATTAGCTGGGCAAACTTTCCCCCACATTTCCAAGATTGAGCATAATTTAACTATTTTGTTTATAAAAACACAATCTACATCAACCCATATTTCAGTAAAGACATGAGTGCTTTATATCTAAAAGTTAAAATGAAAGACAATTCAGTCACAGTTCCCATTAAAACACTTTTTTCCTAAACAATAACAATAACCACACACACACACAGTCACACACACACACACACACAGTCTCACACACACACACAGTCTCTCACACACACACACAGTCACACACACACAGAGTCTCACACACACACAGTCTCACACACACACACAGTCACACACACACACACACACACACACTCACTCTGCTATTCCAACAGTCCACTCAGCGTCTATTTCATGCTGTTCCTATCCCGGTCCCAGGACAACTTCGATAATAGTGGAAAGACCGAGGGGCGGAGCGGAGCAGTCACATCCGCGTGCTCAGACCTGCTGAGAGCAGACGTCACCACTGCCACTGAGTCAGTGCCACCTTGGACAACGTGCCGCAGGCCCTCCGTGTCGCAGTCTCACCCAGGGGGCCGGGGTTGCCGTGGGAAGGCGGCGTCGGGGGTGCTCCAGGGCTGCCTTCTCCAGGTCCACCCGCCGCTGCTCCAAAGCTGGCCGACGCAGCCACGGCTGGATGTTGCCATTGCTTGTGGGTCGTTATGCTCTCTTGTTCGTCTTCCCTTTGCAGGTCATGTTGTTTCTCCGACAACTACCAACCCGCCACTCTGTCTTTCCCTGTTCAGAGCCTACTGAGAGGGAGTCCATGCCCTTAGTCCTGCCAGTCCCTTTGGGGCAGAGACGGGGTGTGAAGGCAGGCCACTCTGGAGGTCAAAGTCCACCTGAAACACTGGGTGCTGTGAGTATATGCTTCCCTACCTCACCCAAGACAGTGAACACATCCTTCCAACATTGCTTTGTTTGCAGTCTCTGGTCCTGAGTGATTCACATTCTCCCCCTGTAACGCTTCCTTGGAAACTCATCACAGAAGATGCACGTTCCCTGCAGAAGAACACACCGGCAGGAATTCCGAACAACGAAGAACTCTGGATGATGAACGCACAACACGATCGTGCTTACATTTTAAGAAGATGACCATGGTAATAAAATGTCCACGGAATAGTCTGTGTCTGCACAGATAATTAGTCCATTTTTGGTAGAATTCTTATTCTGAAATAATTTAGACTACTCTGTCCTTTATAATGCCTGATGGGCAACTATATTATTCTTCCAAGTGACTCGATTCTATTTCTTTTGTACATTTAATGTCTTTATTTTTCCTAAGCCAGTGCATAAACACATTAGAAACAGAACCAGTAGGGTGGCAATGTATCTGGGGGAGAGACTGGTCAGAAAGTGTTGGCACATGTGATCCCAGGGGCCCATCTCCCTCTTCATGCGGAGACTCAGAAAAGCCAGTGGTGGTGTTGGAAGACCAGGAGTCAGACAGCCTAAGGCATGGGTTCCAGGCCAAGTCTGAAGACCTGAGAGCCAGGAGCCCCAGGGCAGGAGGAGCTCAATGTCCTGGCTCAGCAGTCAGGAAGAGAGCAGATTCACCCTTCCTCTGCCATTTGTTCTTTTCCGGCCCTCAGGCCCACCCACACTGGAGGGCTTCTATCTCACTCAGTCTCCCCATCCAAATGCTAATCTCTTATGGAAACATCCTCACAGACACACCCAGAAATAATGTTTAATCAAAAATCTGGGCATCTCTTTGTCGAGTCAAGTTGACACACAATTAATCATCACAGATATAAACTAAAGTTAGGTAATAATAATCTAAACTTTGGGTAATATATATTTGAAAATAGAATACGTTGGTGATCTAGATTTAAAAGCATCAGGTGAAAACACGAGAACAATGTGTTGGGCCTTCTGTGCTCCTCCAGATCCCCTTCTTCCCTTCCCCACTACCTCCCGAGCCCCAGGAGACTGACGTCTGTGAACCACACCAACCGGGCTCCTTCGCCCGATGGCTTCCCGTAGGATTTGGCCCCAAGAGGCACTAGAGGACTGAATGGGGAGGTATCTGTGCTCCTCTCAGGCCACTTGCTGCAGTGGCTGTGTTCCTGGGCTAAAGGTCACTGTCCCTCAGGGCTGTCCTATAGCTGCAATCACCCATCTCAGGGTTCAGGCATCCTCTCCCCCTCCTGTCTCCTCAGGCCTAGGGCAGTCATGACTCTCTCTGGTTGCTGCCCAGGGATGTCGCAGTCTCCGCTGTTGGCTCCCCGCGCCCTGCCCACATCTTTGTAAACAGTCTCCTCGTCCGGCGCAGCCCAGTGATGCGATTTGAGTGTGCCTTCTGTCCAGTGCGGCTCTGTGCCACACGTATGCACCTTATGACCCCTGCGTTCCTCACTGACCAGGACTGTGAGCTGTCCTCCCCACAGCACCAGGGTGCTCTTCCTGGTAAAGATTATCAAGCCCAACGTTCAAGGAGGGCAAAACAAGAATGAATTTCAGTTTTTTACAAAAACATTACATAAACCGTTGGGAAACATTAAATACGACCATTCATATGTGTCCCCCCAACCCCACCCCAAGTAAATAAACACATATACACACGGTGTCTGAAAACCTGTGCAACCCACCTCGTGTCTGTTCCGAGAACTGGCGCTGACTCAGCAGTTTTCCGTGTTGCCGGCTCTGTGTCAGGCTGGTTCCTTTCTGCTTCCCGGTAAACTGGCGTTCTTCACGTAACAAGACTGACACGTTTCTGCCTCCGCGTTTCCCAAGGCTGGCTACTTTGATCTGCTCTTGTTTTTAACTCAAACTCTAGATCGATTTATAATTCTAAATCTTGACACTGATTTTGCTTTTATCTTCCATTTCTCTGCGTGAGAGTAGGGGTAGGTGTCGACTTGCTGCTGATTTTACATCTATCTTTAATGTTTATTGGAACATCACTCTTCGGCATACCTGGAACTTTGCTTTAAATTTAAATCTTTCTAAGCTGTGATCAGCTATATACAACATGACATTTCTCATTTTACATTCTTTAAGTTTAAACGCACAGCTCAGGGGCATGGAGCACATTCACACCGCCGTGCCGCCGTCGCCACCATCCAGCTGCAGAACCTTTTCATTTTCCCAAACTGAAATTCTGTCCCCTTACACACTCACTCCCGCTCTCTCCTGTCCTGGTCCCTGGGGACCGCCATTCTACTTTCTGTTTCTGTGAATCCGATATTCTAGTTTGCCTCGTCCATGTGAAATCATACAGTCTTTGTCCTTTTTTGACTGGCCAGTTTCACTGAGCACGATGTCTTCCAGGTTCACCCACGCTGTAGCGCATGTCAGAGTGTCCTTCCTCTGTAAGGACGGACAGTGTTTGATTGTCTGTGGTTTACCCATCTACCCATCAATGAGCATTTGGGTTGTTTCCCCCTTCGGCTGTTGTGAATGATGCTGCACAGATATCTTTCCAGAACCCTGCTTCCAATTCTTTTGGGTCTATATCCTGAAGTGGAATCCTGGGTCATATGATAAATATATGTTTAATTTTTGAAAGATGACCATACCATTTTCCATAGCAGCTGCATCATTTTACCTTTCTACCAGCTGGGCACAAGGGTTCCAATTTCTCCATACTTTTGCCTGGTTTCTGTTTATTTGTTTGTTGTACTATTAAAATATGGGGCATTCTTTTTCTTTATCCTCACCTGAGAACATTTTTTTGCATTTATCTTCAGATACAGCAGGAAGGAGAGAGGGAGGAAGAGAAAGAGAAACATCGATGTGAAAGGAACACATCGAGTGGCTGCCACCCACATGACCCTAACCGGGGCTGGGGACAAACTGCAAGCAAGGTACGTGCCCTTAGCGGGAACCGAACCCAGACCTTCTGGTCCGCAGGCCCACACTCCAACCGCTGAGCCAAATCAGTCAAGTGATATGGGGCATTCTTATACATGAGTATAAATCCTTCAGGGCAGACTTTGTCAAATTTAAAAAAGTGTTCACACCATGCATTCTTCCTGGAATACAGACAGTTATAAAACATCAAGTTCAATGAGCACCGCTCAATAGCTTCAACTTTGAGGGGGTGACACGTGGCTTTTTTTTTTTTTTTTTTTTTTTTTGGTACATGCCCCTAGCAAGAACCAAACCTGGGACTCTCTGGTCCGCAGGCCAACGCTCCAACCACTGAACCAAACCGGCCAGGGCGACACGTGGCTTTATTTTTACAACCGCTTCTGATACTTCCAGATGCCAAACTCCTTTTCCATTGAACATTTTAAAGAATAATTTAATTCATCTCAACCAATACTTAGTGAGGGCCACGATGTACCAGGGCCACTAGGTACTAAGCAAAGGGGCACAGCAATGCACACAACCTTTAAAAGTTACAAACCACTCGGGGCCCAGCGTTCCAGTGGCTTCTTTAGAGATGGCATTTCCCCCACGTGTTAGCTAGGAAGTCGCCCCTCCTGACGGCGCTGCTGTGTCTCAGGCCACGAGTCTTTTTCTCAGAAAGGACATGGTGATACCGGTGCTAACAGACGGCCCCGCTACAGCCCTTAATTGGTGCTCATCTATGGTGTTTCCAGTTTGTTATGTGTGTTTGTGTTATTTTCTTACCAGACTTGAGCTTCTTGGGGGAAGATGTTGTCTGTATTTGATTCCCCACAATTATCCCTCGTGTTTTGCACTGAGAATTCCAACAGTGCTTAGTTTTTATTTGCTGAATATTAATCAATGGGCCTGACCCCTCACGATTTCTTGGTCATTTCTGAAAAGTTGCAGCTCCCAGCCCAGGCAGAGTGGTGATTCCAGACGTCCAGGATGAGGGTTAAATAGATCATTCATTGTCACCTTCCCGCCTGCTCCTGGCTGGGGCGGCTCCCCCAGGGGTGGGGCTGCTGGCCTGCACTCTGGCGCCCTCTAGGTGGGGGCGCTACATAGACCTGGGTCCATTGCTTTAGTTTGAGGTTCTTGTAGGGAAAAAAAAAGGAGATAAGTGAACTCTTGCCTTGGAATGCTTCAGGAAGTCGAAGGGAAGCTCACGCGTTCTCCCACCGAAGGCTTGGTTAAAAGCCACCAGCACCCACCAGCACCCACCAGCACAGGTCTTTGCCAGGAAGATGTGGCTTGAGGGCAACCTATGAAAGTGTTGAGTGAATTGACTTCTGTGAAACGCAGCTCCACCTCCTCTCATTTGGCCTCGGGCATTGTTTTGCTAGTTTACGAGCCTGAATGTAATGAGTCACAATTAAAATTTGAAATCTCTAAGCATATTTGCAGTCCAATTTCATCGGAGGCAATAAAAAATAACTCACAGTGACTTTATTACTTATGTTCCTCAGATTTGGGGAGGCGGAATAATGAAGCAGGTCTCTTCACAGCCTCCACATAACACGTAGGATCTGCAAGGGGTTGAACGTCCCCATAGCTCACGTTCGCTTCACCTGCTCTGCCACACTCTCTATAAACATCCGTCAGGACAAGGGTCCAGCGAGAACTCTCCCAAGGGTCCTTCATCCTTCCTTCTCCAGGGGAGGAGAGGGCTTGTGTGTGAGGCAAATGATTCTCAAACTCAGCGTTACCTTCCTACCTCCACTTCTGAGCTCTATTGTTCATTTCATTTATTTGTATCCCCAAATGCCAGATAGTATGTGATACCTGCCTGAGATTTAGTACCGTATTCCCCGCTGATTCCTGGAAATCAAGAATCTGTGTTAGGCATTACGGACGGGGAAGACTTACTGTTTCCAGAGTTGGTTTCCCCTTCTCAATTCCCACCTTCCTTCCATCTTCCTCTCTCCCTTCTAGAAACTCACTTGGTCTTCCCTTCCCCGCTCCCTCCACTCTCTTCTGCTTACATTTGATTGAAAGCCTCACGAGGATGGACAGGAAACAACATGGTACCTCTACTCATGGAATTTACATCCTACTACACTGGCTTCTGTAGAAATGACTGAACCCTTGCCAAGCGATATGTAGGTTCTTTTCTCAATTATAAACAGAATGCTCTAAAATCTGCATCATTTTTTTTTTTCTCTTTCCATCAGTTCAAAGCCACTTCAAGAGCAGTAGTTGATTCTGTTCTCAGAACACCTTCCATCTCCTCCCGTCTTTGGTTCTCTCTGGCAACCTTTTCTCCATTCTTTCATCTTGTCACACCCAGAGCTCTGAGTTGCATTGTGCCCACCAAAATGATATGTTCAAGTCCTGGTCCTCTGTACTTGGGAATGGAACCTTCTTTGGAAATAGAGTCTTTGTGGATGCAATGAAGTTGAAATGAGGTCATATTGGATTAGGGTGGGACCTTATCCAGTGACTAGTGTCTTTATAAGAACAGGGAAATTTGGACCCAGAGACATACAGGGAGGCAGCCATGTGACAATGGGGAGAGATTGGAGGGATGTGTCTACAAGCCAAGAATGCCCAGGATTGCCAGCAGCTACCATAAACTAGGAGACAGACACCTAACAGGTGATCCCCCCGAGCTTCCAGAAGAAACCGCCAGTGCAGACACCTTCATTTAGGACTTCCAGCCTCCAGAACTATGAGACAATACATTCCTGTCATTTCAGGACAGCCTGGTTTATTAAGGAAACCCTAGGAAACTAATACACCCAGTCAGGGAAATAACTTTCAAAGACTTCTTCTTGACTCCAAACACCCCATCTTCTCCCATCATTGGTCACTGTGGCATCTTGCACATTGCTTTAGGGATGGGTTGGAGAAGAGCAAAGAGAACTCAGTTATGGGAGGGGAAACAAGAATTTGGAGAGGGAGATTCTGAGACTGGGAAGCAATGACGATCCCTTAAACCCTTGGATGCTTGCAGAAGTCTTGGGTGGTCACACAACTTCCCCCAGACATAGAGCAGGGGGCTCAAAGCACAAAGAGGCTACTGCTGCTGTCAAGGTGACATTGAGTCGTCTCTGCTGAGGGCCACCACCTGTATGGGGAGGACGCTGAGGCTGTGACCTGGGCAAGTCCAGCCATAGAATTTGAACCCAAGACATTCTTCTTTATGGCAGGTAGTCTTCTTACCACGCCTGCATCTCGATATCAGCACACTGGGTTATTTCTGTCTCCTGGCCCCACCTTGCTGTTACTTTTTGGGATTTCTCTCTCTTTCCCTCTGCACCTGGTCAAAACCTGCTCATCCTTCAAAGTCCAGTTTAAATCTAATTTTATGTTATATTTTTTCCCAAGCACCTCAGACAAAACAGACCTGGACTGGCTCCACCAAATAAAACTTAGTGACATTTGTATAATTATATTTGTCACAATTGAGTGCTTCCTGAGTTATCTCTTCAATTATTGTGTGGGTTTCTTTGCATCTTTTCTTTGGAGTTATTTTTTAAAGGATTGCTGTAAGCTTCTTGGGCAAAGCCCATAATTTATATTTCTTTGTGTGTCTGGCAAGTCTCAAACAGTGCTGTGCACAATAAGCTCAATGTCTTGGTTCTCAATGCAGTCATCTGCGCTGGGTTTGTTATCTGGGACATTGAACAAATCCCTAAGTGTCTTGTCTCGGTTCCCTTCCCTTTGCCACGAGGAGTTTGACCTGGCAAGTTTGAGGTTCCTCAGTCCTGTTCGTCTAGGACACTGCTTCTGTGGCTTAGGCCATGCCGGGGAGGTGGGATGCGGGGCTCCTCTGGACCAGTTCCTGGCACCTGGGGCCTCAGCAAGCTTCACCTGCACCAGCTGCACCAGGTAGCTGGACTGCAGTCATGACCTTGGTGTCGGGAGGAAATGAAGCCCTGATGTGATGCTGGCAGCATCTCTGTGTGGCTCAGGCGTCTGTCTGATGTTCTGTCTCGGATGCATGTTGAGAGATGCCAGATCCCAGCCGGAAAGATCTGTCTACCCACATGTGCCCAGAAAGGCTCTGGCAAAGTATTCACACAGGAGCTTGGTCCACAGGGGCCTGGAGACTGCTATCCTGAGTGGTCCCAGAAATAAACATACGTGTCCTTGTCCTCAGCGCTTTCTCGGGAACACAGGTGACCTGGGTTGCACTTGGTGTGTCAGTGTGTGTGTGTGTGTGTGTGTGTGCACGCGCGCAGGGTGGGGGCTGCTTAAATGGAAACTTAGAGGGGATTTGAAGCTCTGTTCCTCCTTTTCTTATTAAAATGACACCGCCCTCCCCTGAGTGTAGTCCTGGGAATACCTTCCCCAGAGCAGGCTCATAAAACCCTGAGCTCTGCAGATGAGATGCAGGGGCAACTGAGGTTTTATGAACCAGCAGAGAAATTTTTAAAAGTTTAAGCACAATTATATCTATGTGGATGCTGATGGCTTGTGATGGTTTAGGAAGTGAGAACTTTCCCTTTACTGAACTGCATTAAAACCCCGCAACCAACCATGCACGCCAGAGAGAACCATCAACATGGAGAGAAAAAGATTCTCGGTGTGGGGTGTGGTTCAGCAACATCTGGTAGGGCCCGCATAATATTACAGCCAGAAGATTTTGGTGGGAGACGAGGAAGGAGGTGTTGTCTTTAAAGAGGGGCCAGTGAATTGGCAATCACGCATACTCTGGGAATCATTCTATGGAAAACAGGCACATGAGATAGTTCATTTATTTCTGTGGGGGACCGATTTCATTTTATGCTCATTTTACAGTTGCCAATTTCTTCTTCTCCTAAGAAGTGAATGTGAACATATCCATCATGTGCACTCTTAGCACAAGAATCCAAAGTGTATGTCTTTGCTTCCGAGGCAAACACCGTCAATGGGACTATTTCAGAATGACTTGTATAACAGTTACAGATGTGATCATTTACTTGCAAATACATTTAAAAGGGGCAACAAAGGAACATCCAGAGATTTGAATTGTATATTTCTAACGTTAATTGCATGTTATGTTTAGGATCCAAAGGTAATATCCGATGTATATTTTTTGTAGATCTCCAACTTCTGCCCACATTGTCCTGGGGAAGTGGTTCTAACTCGGGGTGGATTTTGACCAATCTCCCATCCAGGGGACATTTGACAGTGTCTGGGGACCTTTGTGATGGTCACAACTGGGAAGGTGTAACTGACATTCAAGGGGTAAAGGCCAGGGGTACTGTTAAACACCCTGTGACACACAGGGCAGCCTCCCACCCCAAATAATTTGGCCTCAGAGGTCAGACGTGCTGAGATGGAGAAGCCCTGTTTCTCCTTGATGATAACCCAGAGTTCACCTCTGCACCCTGTTTGTCCAGAACATCGTGACCTGAGATTGTTTTTAGGAGAATTGCGGTGGCTGTGAGGCAGGCCAGGGGAACTGTCCAGGGTGGCGTGCTTGTCATTCCCCGACTCCTGGTAGCTGGTTGACATTTCATGCTTCTTTGTTCAAAATGCTCCTCTCGGCCTGCCTTTTGAACACTTTGCCGCGACTGTGATTAATCTTTGACCGGGAATGTTTCAATGACGGACAGCTTTTACTCCCAAGGATACCACCACCTGGAAGCCAGGAAAAGGAAAAAAGAGAAAGAAAAGGGGACAAAACGTTAAGTGTTCCTTTTAAACATTTCGAAACTCGATGGGGCTCAAAGAGGGTGCTGTGAAGCCTCTCACTAGCTCAGAAGAGAATGCACATGTTCAAAACACGGCTCTCACATGTTATGGCTCCTGGGAACCCTGCGGCTGGCCGCTTCATGTGACTTTCCAGGACAATTCTCTTGCACTTCTGGATGAGACACTGGAGGGCGTTGGTGCATCTCACACCCGCTTCCCCTCCGGCCCCTCCCTGCTCTAGGAGGAAGCCCTAACATCTCCAAGGCCACACTCCAGTCAAATAAATCCAAGCGCATCATTTGCCAACATTCGATGGCTATGCCTTTGGAAATGACTAAAGACTCTCTCTGTGGCTTCATTAAGCCTCTCTCGTATTGGGTGGGGAAACGGGGCCATGGGGGCGATTAAAATAAGGACGAAGTCGGGTGACATGTGACTCTGTGGACTCCTGGTATTGCACCTGTATCCACATCAATGGGAATCTTGTTTATATTGAAATACGGCCCTGGACCAGTCAGGGTTCTCCAGAGCCTCGGGGCTCACCTTAGGAAGGACAATCCTTCATTCTCAGTGCCCGACGGCGGACTTAGCAGTGAGCTCCTTTCCCAGCAGTGTGAGGGTAACGAGGCTCCTTGGCTTTGGCAGGATGAGTGAGTGGGAAGTAGGAAATCGATGTGCGAGAGCCCAGCTCTGAGGCGTTCGCTGCTTGTGTGATACGAACCCCCTCCTTCAGGAGCAGAAGGACTGCTACTCCGCGCCCAAATCTGGCAGCTTTGCCTCAATTATATAAATAAGAAGAAAATTAAAATTTGATGGATTAGATAAGGGGATGAACTGGCACTAATTTCCTTCCTGGAAATTACCATGTTTGCTCTTTTGAATCAATGATTGTATCAGCCGATAGCTTATTCACTGTTGTAATGAGGTCCTTCTCTTTAATTAAAATGGAGATGCTTTACATCTCTTGCCTTCCCTTAAGGACGTCTCCCGAGTGTTTAGGGCCCTGATGGTGGGAAGCTTTAATTACAGCAGCGAGGAGCGGAGTGGAGCGAACGGGGCAGGGAGGGGCCTCTTCATACTCCACAGACGTGATCGCACGGAGGACTCAGGCCGCCTGGGGACTTGTCAGCTGGCCGAACTGTCTGCTCACAGAAAGCTTCCCCGAGGGGCTGTGCCACGGGCTTCTGTCCCCTCATGTCACCCGCTCTGTCCAACTTCAGAGCCCTGTCAGATTGTCACCAACCCCTGCATTGTCCTGACAATGTGCATAGAAATTGTCATAAAAATCAAGCCACAGCAGACACGCTTCCGCCTGTGTCCTACACCAGTGGGAATCTTGTTCATGTTGCAATACAGCCCTGGATCCGTCAGGGTCCTCGAGAGACACAGACCCAATGGGAGGGACACAGAAGATAGACAGATGATAGGTAGATTGATGATACAGAGAGATTTTTAAATTTTTATCTTAAAATAATTTCAAGTGACTTATTTTAAGGAATTTGTTCATGCAATGTGGGGCTGGCAAGTCCAAAGTCCGTAGGTCCAGTTGGAGGGCTGGAAACTCAGGCAGGAGCTGTCCCCAGGCAGAATTTATTCTTCTTCGGGAAGCTTTAGAGTTTGTTCTTAAGGACTTCAACTAATTGGACAACTCTTATTTATATTATCTAGGATTTAATTATAATTTAATCATACTCTCCTTTAGTTAAAGTTAAGTGATTGTAGATGTAAGCTACACCTAAACAATGCCTTCATAGTAACACTTATGTGAGTATTTGATTAAATTACGGTGTACTGTAGCTTTGCCAAGTTGACACATTAAAAAGCCATCACAGGCATCAGGCATGAGTACGCGTTAGGACAGTGAACAATGGATTGGTGCACATTTAACTGAGCGAAACCCAGAAGGGCTCACGGTCCTGAGCTTCCCTCCCAACCTCGTTCTGATCTCAACCCTCCTTCCGTTTGGCTGGCCTGGCCACTTACTCTGGTTCTTATTTTCTCGACCTTCTCCTGTCCTGAATCAGGCGTGAAGCGGCGAGTGTGTGGGGCTGGAGGGCAGACTTCACTGTTCCTTGAATGTCCGCCACACTCAAAGTTTATGTCCCCAGGTTTTTCACTGGGTTCCCATTTTTATGGTTTGGTTTATGTTTCTGTGGTTTAATTTGCCTCCCTGTTGGGACTATAGATTTCTGTTAGGTAGAGTATATTTCAACTTTTCTTGTATGTGGAGTTCACAATCAGGGTTCAGAATTAGAAATTTAGAAAATACATTCAGAACTTTAGAGGTGTACAAGATGAAGACACTGGCAAAAATTATTCACTCATTCTTCAATGATTCAAAATGAATCATTTATTCTAAATGATTAACTCATCCATTCATCTATTTTTAGTCCGTCCATCCATCCATCCATCCATCCATCCATCCATCCATCCATCCATCCCTCCCCTAATTCTTTTGAGAAACATATGACCTGAACTGAGAGATATGGAGGTTAAATGGCTTATGGAAGATGAATTAATGTTTTATTGGCCAGGTCAGGCCTCTTTCTTAATTTTTAGTCCTTTTCTTCTTTGCATTTAGATGCTTTGAGGAGGAATTTGTGTTTGCTTTCAGCTCAATGTAGTTGCTAAAATTTGTAACTCAAATAGAAATACATAATTCCTAAAAATGTGCCTCACTTTCTCTACCTCCAGAATGGAAGTCAGCTTGGTTCTCCGGCCATTAAGTTTGAGATGAAACCAGGGACGGGACATTTGCCATCAAAGTTTGTGAAATAACTAGGACAATTAATTGAATAATTGGGTCACAATAGGAGACTTTTCTTAAATTACCCACGTAATGTTAGAAAGGCTGGTTTCAATTATTTAACTAAACTCATCAGTAATACCTTAGGCTTCCACCATTGTTTTGTCTGTTGAGATCTTGCTCAATATTCCCCCAAGGAAAAGTAGAGAATTTAGGCAAAATATATTTCGAAACCATGAATGTGTTCATAGTCAAAAGGACAAAGTTTCAGTAAAAGGGTGCATTTCGTGTATTATGTATTTAATTGGCACCTGCACAACCCCACTACTGCTCTCAGAAGATATCTTTCTGACAAAATCAGAAGAGAATAAAGAAGAAAAGTGGGTGAAGAGGAGAGGGGTCAGGTGGGTTCACCTACGCTGTGCTGAGGAAACCTGGACCGAGGCTCCAGGGTGAATTTTAGCAGAAACCACTGCAGCTGAAAGCCCACGTCCCCTGCTGGAGCCGCGGAGCAGAGATGCAAACAGAGCAGTTAAGCATTACTTACTTTCCAGTGCTTCTGGCAAACGGAATTCTTTATCTGCCCTTGGCAAACCTTCAGATAATCTCCTGCTGTTCATACTTGTGGTAACTTGCCAAGAAGAAAATCAACACACACAATTTTTTTTTTCTCTTGAAATGGAGAGGCTAGGAAGGTAGTGCAGGATTGTAGTGGGAGCTCAGGTTCTGCCTTCGACCGCCAGGGTGCCAAGACGGTCCCGGCTCCTACCTGCCAGCTGTCGACATTGGCTAAGGCTCTGTTGTGCCCCCTTGTGAAATGGGGTAATAACTGTTCTTATCTGGCGGTGTGGGGAGACTTGAGACTCTGCTGAAGGATGCTCAGTGCAAAGTAAACTGAAAGAAACTCGAGGTGTTGTTCACCTGGGAGGGCTCAGGTGCGTGCGACGGATGGGCCATTGAAGTCGCCATCGCATCAATGACCGTTGCATGTACACAGCTGCTTTTCTGCTCCTGATACCTTCTGGGATTTAGCTAAAACTCTCAACATATTTGCAAAGTGGATCAAGTGGACTACTTCTCAATAAAGATGTCTATCTTGTTTTCTTGTCTTAGAATCAAGTGGAGAAGTCTATTGGTCTTATAGAGTTAACTTAGTGTATAAAACAGTTATATACTTTTATTATTATTTCAACTGTCTTCTCCACCTAGGCTGCTTTAAAAGGTATATAAGATATATAAAAGTAGCCCCGCCGGTGTGGCTCAGTAGTTGAGCCTGGACCTATGAACCAAGAGGTTGCCAGTTGGATTCCCGGTCAGGGCACATGCCCAGGTTGTGGGCCAAAACCCCAGTGGGGGCATGCAGGAGGCGACCAATCAATGTTCTCTCTCATCGATGTTTCTCGCTCGCTCTCCCTCTCCCTTCCTCTCTCTCTAAAATCAACAAAGAAAAAAAATATAAAAGTATATTAATTTCTAGATATCCATCAACACCAGGAGAGAATTTAAAACTATTTACCCCCAGTCCTTTTATCCTGATTTAAAACAACTTACTGCTTATTCTTTCATCCTGATTTATTTTCCTCAAAGCACCTGTCATTATCTGAAAGTACATTACACGTTTTAATTTTCTTATTTTTCATCTGTCTTCCTTACTAAAATACAAACAGAAGAAGGGTAGGGATGATGTGGTCTTACTTAGCAGGCAAGTTCCAGAATTTTGACAGCACTCCATAAATACTCGTGGTGTGGATGTTGAATAAATGAATTTGAAAAATGAGTAGTTAAATGGTCAGAATGTGTATGTATTCATGGTTTTATACAATAGCCACCTGCTTTTACTGTTTATCTTGTTGCATGTGCCATTTCTGATGTAATCCATGTCCTAGTGAAACCATCACTTGCTCAGTGTGTAATTTTCATCAAACTGTACTCTAATATTATTCAAAATGGAAATAATTCTCTTATAAATACTAGTTGACCTTGAACTTGTATCCTGTTTACACAATGAAGTTTTCAAGTGGCAAACATTTTAGGGAGCACAGAGATATTCTCTTATATTCTATGTCATGAACAAGATACAAAAGACAACCTCAGATTAATGCAAAATGACAAATAAAAATAAAAATAAAAAAGATCAAGAAAACTGAAAGCTAGTTTTTAAAATATAAACAAGATGGACAAATCCTGAGTGAGATTATCCTGGAAAAAAAAGTAGAGAGGTCATAAAAAAGCAAAAGTGAAAAGGTATATAATTACAGGACATGGTAAATATTTTTAATATCACAAGGAGACGCAATACCAATAGATTTGAATCTTAGATTAGACAATTTTCTGGCAATTATAATTTAACAAAATTGACTCAAGAAGAAATAGACGATCTGAATAAGCCAAAGCAAAACAAAATAGGTTAATATTCACAGAGCGATAATCAACCATGTCTCCCCTGGACAGAATTAATTTGAGTTTCAATGGACATGACCCAGTTGCATTGCAGTTGATATTCTATAATTTATAGAGTTATAAAATAGCTCAAAATCATGAAAGGCAGAACCATCCCCAATGGGTTCACTGGATGGAACACTCCATCATCTTATCTATTTCAAAGTCTTTCACAACTTTCCTTGACTATCTAAACTATATTTTGGTGTTGACTTCCTTTAAGTAATGACCTTCTTTATTCTTTGATGTTTCTGATTGCCTATCTTAATAAATAGAGTTAATTTTTTTACTTTCATTTTCAATAAGAAATCAGCAGAGCAGGTGTGCTGAGGTCAGATCCATCTATGGGAAGCCAGACCCCACCCCTGGTGACCCACTACCAGTTTATCTCAATTCCTAGAAAAATGCTTGCCAAGAGATGTATAGAGACAGCCTCAGCCAACTCCATAAACCATCCTCTTTTCTGACAACATAGGTTTTCAAAGCAATATTTAAACAACATGTAACCTTTTTTTCAAGTCAATCACTGCAGCCTCTCTCCCAGCCTGTGGCCCTCCCAGTGATGCCATTGTCACTGCTGATGTATAATGTTCACACAGGGGGCTTGCCCTGTGGATTCCAGTCACTTAGGCAGTCGTCTCTTTTTTTATGAAATGCACACATTCCTTGGTTGCCATTGCGAATGTCATCAGCCGTGCTACTTGCCTACTGTTTTCCAGGGACAAGAGGCTGAGGTCAGGACTCTGAGGGTGCAGGAGTCAGGACTTGACAAGCAGGAGGTTGGAAAGGCAGCCCAGACAGGGAGCATCAGAGAGCCAGCAGCCTTGTCTGAGGAAATGGGGAAATGGGGCTCAGAGACAGCTCACAGCAAGAAAAAGGGACCTTGACAAGAAAGAAGAAGGTGCTGAGGACAAGTGTCATCTCTGCATTTGTTCCCAGCCTGGTTAACGATTGCCAGAGTAGTCCACTTCACGATCTGCAATGCCAAAAGCAAACAGAAAAGATCTGGGGTTGGACGCACCTTTTTCTGTTTGGACATGGGCTCTCTGAACCATTGACCTTGTAGAACAGACGGCAACGCTGCCTGCCACCCTGGCTGTGTCCAACGGGCTGTGGGCATCAAAGAATTAGCCTGTTGTAGTACAGTCAACCCTTGCGACCACTGAGAGGGCTGACGACAGGGATCACTACCCAGATGGATTCGCCACCAAATAAGGAATCCGGTGCCAAGACAAACACAAGAGATGTGCCAGCTGGGAGGGTTTAAAAAACAACAACAAAACAAAAGCCTTTTGTTTTCCTTTTGTTATTGTATTTTCAACTGAATTAGGATGGTTCATTTTTTTTTCTTAAAGCTGATATGGGCTAAATTTTTAATGATTTAAATGTGCTTATACTATTTCTACCAAAGGCTGATTCTCTAAACCGCCAGCCTCCTGTCCGGTGACATGGTGGTTGTCACCGGACAGGAGTTCTTTTTTTATCCTCACCTGAGGACATTCTTCTACTTATTGTTCAGATGGAGCAGGAGGGAGGGAGAGAGGAAGAGAGAGAGAGAGAAACATTGACATGAAAGGACACATCGAGTGGCTGCCTCCCGCATGACCAACCAGAACCAGGGCGGGGGGCAAACCACAACCGAGGTTCAGGCCCTTAGTGGGAACCAAACGCAGGTCTCTCTGGACCACAGGCCAATGCTCTAACTGCTGAGCCAAACTGGCCAGGGCTGAACAGGAGTTCTTAAGGTAGCCTCCCACCCTGGACTGCTGGGGACTGGGTTGCCCTTGATCCAGGAGACAGTAAATGGGGATCTCTAGGGTTGGCTATATAATTTTAAGGGCCCATTGCAAAATATAAATGTGGGTACTTTGTTCAAAAAGTAGTGAGACTTTTAAGATGGTGACAGCAGAGAATTAAACCAAGTGTGTGGCCCTTCTGAGCACAAAGCCCCAGATGACGGCAGAGGTCGCATGCCCATGAAGCTGACACTTGTGGTCTCAATGAAGATACAAGCAAAGCCTTCCTCACTACCGATTTGAGACTTCGTCATGCCAGAGACGTGAGGTTTATAAGCTGTGGGCTGGATAAACCTTTCAGTCCCGAGAGCTGACTTTAATGGAAGTTGTATTTCCAGAAGAAAAGTGCCTATTTGTAAACAAGGTTTGGGCCTTGGGTTTCTTGGAATTTGCAAGATGATCCAAATTACTTTATAACTAAATTCCTTGGGGAATTCATGGGGATCTCTCTTGGAGAAGTTTTTTTGGTTTGTCTGTTTCATTTAGATGAGATTCTATCTACCTTTGTCTGTTTATATTCATATTACAGATGATCTGGGTGACAGCCCAATGCATTACCATCATTTCCAGGGCCCCCATTTGTGTTAGGGTTTATGATTCTGTCAGCATGAAGCGATTACCTCTACTGAGAGTGTCTAATATTTAATGTAGTGTTTCTGAAATTGGATTCCGCAGAAGTGTGTTCTTGGGTGCCCTAGTTTTCAAGTTTGGGAAACACTGCTTTATATCCTTACCAAGTTCTTAACCAAAGGTCTTGAAGCCTTAATTATACATGAGAATGTCGGTGCCTTTTCTAATGAGCACATTCAAATGAAATGTTTAAAAGAATAGTTGAGGAAAAGGGAAAATGGCCGTTTTCATTCAGATAAGATTTGGCCTCCTGGTTAAAAAAAATCAAAGTAAACAGATATTGAGGAATAATATTGTTCTTCTTAATAGTAGTTCGAGAGTTCATTGATGACACAACTTGTCATTCAATGAGACTTTTAAGATGGTGACAGCAGAGAATTTTTTCAGCCCTTGGAGCTGGGTCCCAGCTAAGCATCCCTTTGGCAGATGAGGAAAACACAGCACCGAGAGGTTCAGTCCCCACCTAGGTCTCCCTCCAAACCCCCATATTTTGATTCTAAAACCAGTGCCTTCCCCTCCATGCCACTTTTTACACACTTTGCTAGAAAAAGTTTAACACATGAAGGTTTGTAAAAGCTTTTATAGGAGCATGAGAATCTGCAGATTTATGGGGATGTGACTGTTTTATTTATTTTATTTTTAATTTTATTTTTGTTACAGATGTTTCTCCTGTTTTACCCCATTGACATCCTCCTCCCCATCCCCCCCACCCCATCCCCAGCTTTGTTGTCCATGTCCATTGGTTATACATACATGCATGGATGTGACTGTTTTTTAAAATGGATGTAACAGAAACGAAGGTTCAGCTGCTTGCTGCCATAAAGCCAAACTTATGAGACAAGTGCTGGTGGAAAAGGAAAGAGGTCTATTCAAGTGCCAGTAACCTCAGAAGATGGGGGACTCTTGTCCAAAGCCCATCTCCCCACCTCAGTGCAGGCAGAGGTTTTTATAAGGAGGGAGAAGGAAAGCAGAACAAAGAAATCAAGGGAAGGGGTTGAAAACTATGTGCAGTCCAGCACAGTCCATTCTGATAAGAACCCTGAAACTGGTCAAGTGGTGGTCTGGTATACATCATCCTGGTCTTTGTCATCCTAGTTCTATGTCATCCTGGTTCTACGGCTGAAGGGCAGCAGATGTCCCATAACTGGGATGACTGAAAGTTGGAGTCTGTATCTTCTGAAGTTAGCTCCTAAGATTGTTACACAAACATGCTGTTTATCCACGAGTTACATATTAATCAGAGTCAGCATTTACAGAAACAATATCAAAAGAATGGTGGGTGAGTTATAATTCCCCACTGTTACATGTAGGCTTTATTGTTATTATTCAGATATGGAGAGTCCAATGGATCAGGCGATGACTACCTTTGAAAGGCTGGTCCAATCTGTTACTCACAGTTACACCACACAGGGTGACTCGGTGAAGCACCAGGGTGGGTTTGAAGGCACAGAGAGAGGGAGGAAAACGTTGGCAAGAACCCATTCATCAGAGCTGCAACCACATGTCTCGAAGATGTAGACGTGTGAATAAATGACCCTGGAAACAGAAAGCAAATGTGACACTTAGTGATTGCAAGTAATCATAATTATGCTCCTTGGTAATTAGGCAGAGATAATCAGCAATTTAAAAAAAGTTCAAAGACACATTATTTATGATATTCTCTTTTCATTTTGTTAGTCTCCTAACATCAATAAGCAGAATTAGTGCCCATTAGACGTCACAGGCTTGGGTTCTGTGGCCCCACATAAGGGGTCTCAGTCCACTGGTGCCCCACCCCAGCCTACTGGCTCTTCGGTAACTAGTCTGGGCTACACTTCCAACTGCCCCCTTGTTCCCGCTGGGAATCTGGAAGTCCTGTGGGAGGAGGACTCAGGCTCCGAGAGGTCCAGGCTCGAAGAGAAGTCCCATGCTCTAAGAAGGGAGGCTAAGGGCTGGCACTGGGAAGTGGGAAGGGAAGAGGTGGGTGGGGTAGATGAACTCATTAACCAACCGCTCAGGTCTCCAGCCTTTATCCACCCAGAGAATCTCGGAGTGAGTCTGCATCCGCTCGGTGAGGCTCTGTCTTCCTTGTGGGTAGGAACATGTCAGTGGGGCCATGGAGGTGAATAGCTTTTCCTCCTGGAGCAGGTCAGGCCGTGAGGAAGTCTCCAGTCTCGGGATCTTACCTAGTCTTCATAGAACCCAGGGAAGTCTTCCAAAATCTTGGGTGTGAACACATCAAAGCACTTTCATTTTCTTTCCCAACTGAAAATGGATTCAGCCTTCAAGGGCTGTTTTGTCTGAAAGATATATGATCTCCCCCTCGAGGTTCTCTCCTCTTCAAATTGGCCAGGAACCTAGAGGGTTGATGTGGTCCAGATGGGCCAGTTTTAGTCAAACTCTACCCACACAACCGAGCTTGGCTTGGTGCTCACAGCCACAAGGTTCAGCCGGAGCTCTGGTCACAGCCACCTGAAGGACAGCTGGGCAGCCACTCACCTCAGTCCCTGCCTAGGTCATTGCGTCCCTTCATGGGTGAACAATGAAACCCACTCGGAGCTCAGCTCAACTAATTGGATTCCATGATTGGGCTCCAAGTGTCTTAGCTCATTGGGATAATAAGTCTTCCTCTGACTTCTTCTAAGGATGTAATCCCTACGGCTACTGGGGAGCCCAGGCCTTACATTCCAACAGTCTCGTTAGACCCCTTCTCCCAGAGAGTGGACCTGCCCCCTGCTCAACCCCAGGCACCTACACTCCTTTCTTAATCTTTCTCAGCTTAAAGTTGTTCTAGTCTCATAGAAAAGGCAAAGTGACCGTTCAGCATCAGCCTTGCTAGAACAGAGAAAGAAAGAAAACAAAGAGAACATTTCCTCTTCCCCAGGGCATCACTCCACACTTCTACTCTGAATGTGCTATCATTTTGCTCACCTCTCTGCTTCCTGTTCCCAGCACAAAAATCCTTAAAAAGAACTTTAGGGCCAAGGTCCAACTCATTTTCTTCAGGTACACATCCCTACATTTCAGCTGCCGGTTTGCTGAGGCTTAAATCCACTTCTAAGTGGAGATAAGGTCTTTTCTTTCCAGTGTTGACTTGATGACTAAAGCTTTATGACAGGCTAGTAGAAATAACATATTTCATTCCTAATTCTTAGTTTTATTCAGTAATTTTCTCTCAGCTGGTGCCTGTGATGTTCTGGAGTAGAGATTTGCGATCTACCACCCATGGGTTAAATCCTGCCAGCTGCTGGTTTTGTATGACCCATGAGCATCCACAAAAGTTTTAGTGCCACCTAGTCATGCACATCCATTTACATATTTTTTTCTGGCTGCCTTCATACTGCAACAGCAGATTTGCGTATTTGCAACAGAGACGGTATTGCCTGCGAAGCCTGAGATATTGACAATCTATCTGGCCCTTTACAGAAAACATTTGCTAACCCCTGGTCTAGATGATGTCAGGTCCAGGTTCTGGGTCCAGTGCTTCCCAGTGAGGTGATGTGAGCTAGTTACTTAAGCTCTTTACTCCTCAGTTGCCACATCTGTAAACTGGGCACAGTCATTCCAACCTCAGGGATCCATGAGAAAAAATACTCAGTGCTTGGAAAGTGTTCCGCCGTGTTTTGCACCTAGAGAGTGCTCCATCTGGTAGTTGTTGACATATGAGCAACATGGTGAGGAGGCTCTCAGGAAAAACAATTGACTTTGGGTAAACTTCTCGACCCTCACAGTTCTCACAGGGAGCCTGGCTACATCATCTCCGCGCGTAATCTCTGCCCAGCGCATGTCTACACATGTATCTTGCACTTATAGACAACAAAACAATGCCTTTTCCCCTGAGCAAAACGATTTATTTCTGAGCATCTGAGTTGATGGTCGATGACACACCAAGCACAGTGTTTGACACCTGCTTTGGCAATGTCACAAAGTGTGGCATGAGGCAGGGGGCACAGGAAGGATCATTCAGGAAGAAGCCAGGCGAGAAGATAAAAGCAGCAGCTAAAATGCAGCTTTCAGATGAGCTCAAAGGCAGTCTGTCTCCTCCTCCTTAGCCGTGGCTTAACTGAGGGATCAAACTGTCATCCGTGTGAAGAAAAGCACCGTGTCTTAGGAAAATCACACGCCTGGCCGAATTTCAAGCCTTGCTTAGTGCTTCCTGTGTTACCATCCTTCTGAACAGCAAATTACAGAACATTGTTCTTTATAAAAACTTTTATTTGAAGCATCAACCTTCAAAAGAATTGACAAAAGGAACTGAAGTTTCTTTATGGTCTTGCAGGGGATAGCAGTCCCAGAACGACAGGGTGTCTGAGCTCTCTCCTACCCCTCCCTTGGAGGGTGGCAGATGCTTCTCATGACTTCGCAGGGAGGTGGTGTGGTACTGTGGTCATGCGGACGGGGAACCAGAGGCTCTGAGCTCTGGTGTTGGCTTTGCCCCATACCCAGGACTATTGAATCAGCCTCTGGAGGACCTATGGTCCTGTGATGGTTCATGTGTCAACTTGGAGGGCATTTTAAAATGAGATTAACGCCCTGGCCAGTTTGGCTCAGCGGTTAGAGCGTCGGCCTGAGGTCCAGAGAGACCTGGGTTCGGTTCCCGCTAAGGGCATGTACCTCGGTTGCAGTTTGTCCCCGGCCCTGGTTGGGTCGTGTGGGTGGCAACCACTCGATGTGTCCCTTTCACGTCGATGTTTCCCTCTCTCTCTCCCTCCCTCCCTCCCTCCTTCCGACTCTATCTGAACAAAATATGGAAAAATGTCCTCGGGTGAGGATTAAAAAATAAATAAATAAATAAATAAATAAATAAATAAATAAATAAAATAAAATGAGATTAACAATTGATACATTTTGGGTAAAGCAGATTACCCTCTATAATGAGGGGGAGACTCATCTAATCAGTTGAAGGGCTAAATAGAACAAAAAGATAAGCCTTTCTAAGCAAGAGAAAATTATCCGGAAGATGGCTCTCAGACTTCCCTATGACCGTGTCTCCTGCGTCTCCGTACTGCAGTTCTGGACTTCCCAGCCTCCACGGCGGCACGAGGCGATTCCTCATCATTAATCTCTCTCTCCACATATATGATATATGATAGGATATATACCCTATTGTTTCTGTTTCTCTGGAGAATCCTAATATAATTCCATTCATAAAATAAAACTTTAATAATGTCCCTGTTAATTCTAAAATAAAAAGCTACTACGGGCTCTTGGGTTGAGTGATGGACCATGTATGTAAAAGTGCTTCGCCCCAAATTGATGACCTCGTTCTGTTTCCCTCCCCGGACAAAATACCTCCGCATCACTGGGGTATAGGAGCGGAGCCAGGCTCCACGGGCTCATGTCTGAACTCTGCCGCTTGGTAGCTTTGAGGACACTGATGAGCGACTGTAGGCCTCAGTTTTCTCATCGGTGAAGTGGAGATAATAAAAACACCGACCTCACAGGATTAGTGTGAGAATTGATGAGTTAATACAAGTAATGTGCTTAACAAAGATTCTGGTCCTCAGAGAGTGGTCGTCTCGATCAGGATAGATGTGGTTAAACTGCAGTGATAAATACATCACGTTTGTCAGAAATACGTAAGAAGAGTGCAGCCTGAAGAAAATCAGCAAAAACATCAACTCTGTGCCTGGAAGGGGAGGGAAATCAAATACTTGGAGAACAGAGTTAATAGTTCCCACAGCTATTATTATTATGTATTCGTATGTATTCATGTACATACATATTTAATTAATATAATGCATTAAGTAGTTAACTTCACTTAGCTTCCTTGCTCAGGGCAGAGGACTTCTTTCAACGTTGGATTTCTGCAGGAAGCATTTTCTTTGTCTGGCTTCACAGAGAGAACATGATAGCACTCCTGCAATAGTTACAGCTCTGAGCTGCGAGATTATCAGTATCAGAGCAGAGAGACCCAGTGTAGCATCTTGGGCTGATATGAGAAGCTTTCATATGGAAGTAATTACACCCTTGGTGGTGGTGGGGAATAGTTAAAACGGAAATATACTATTATTTACTAGCTCTCGGAGGTCATGCCTCTTAGATTTCATCCTGAAATTTCTCTCCATGCCTTTCAAATCACCCCTGCTAAGTTTGGCTCCTCAGAAGTAATTCCACTGAGGCAGAAAATTGGCAGTCAAATAAGTTTCATTGGCTTGTAGATTATTTTATTTCTTGACTTGCAACTTTCCATTGCTTTCTACTCTCCACTGACTTTCCATTCCCCGTCATGTCACATGCGTGGTGCACGGCATCAATCTTGACACATGATACACATCTGCTGGTCGGGACCGATCCATGAGGCGGACCCCTCCCAGGGACCTGTGGGCTGCGTCTCCCGATGTAAGAATGTTATAGATGGACACACTCGGGGTATTATAAATAACTTTGAAAAACCTACGCATGGAGCAAATGATTCTCAGAAACTCTTAAAATGGATTTTCTGTGTTTCCAACTGACTCCCCATGAAGAGGTCAGGTATATTTATTTAGGTAAGTGGTCTGTTTCCTCCATAAATTTGCAATTTGAGAATATTCTTTTGGACTTTCGCATAAGACGTGTGGCCAGCTAAGGGGGGGGGAATATCCCGGGGAAAATGAGCTGACTGAGCTTCTTCAGAAGCTCACTGTCTCTGAGCTGGGCAGCAAGGAATCCACGCGTGCGCTCCTCCGGGAGCCGTGGGGAAGCAGCTCGCCGGCCCTCTGGCAGGGGGCGCTCCAGTGAGGGCACCGATGAGCCCAAAGAAATGAGACACATAGACAACACAATTTCAGCTAGTGGTATGTGCTACGAAGAAAACCCAGCAGGGCAAGGAGCCGGCGGGCGTGGTGAGCTGTCAGACTGGAAACGGTCTGGAAAGGGTGTCCGAGGAAGAGGCTTTGGAGCAGAGATCGGGACGAACTGGAGGCACCAGCGTAGGAAGGGAAAGACCTGAGGAATCGGCACAGGAGAGACTGCTGCCCAGAGGGGGAACTCACTGCACAGGTGTTTCAAGGACGCAGCCCAGTGCAGCTGCAGCAGGAGACGGCTGGAGGGCTGGAGCTCAGGCCTCGCGGGCTAGGGTAGAGGGTCTGGAGCCTGGCATTGAGATGGGTCCTGTGGACAGTTTGGAGTGGGAGAAGGAGGTATCCGATGTGCATATGCAAGAGGCCACTGTGACTAACATGTGGGTGATGGATTCTCGTGGGACGAGAGGGGAAGCTGAGGGAGGGGCCGCTGCAGAGGCTGCTGGGAGGGAGAAGAAGGAGCCCTGGCCGAGGAGCGGCGGAGGGCATCCAGCCTGACGTTTTGCTGGCTCGAACGTGGGGTGTAAAGACCATGAACAGTGGAGGGTGACTTCTAAGTGTCTATTCTTTGTAACTGGCTGATGTTGGTGTTATCAATTGAAAAGATTGGAAACTATATCAGTGAGGCGTCACACACACACACACGCACACACACTCGATGTTGTAAGCAGAAAGAGGTTTTACAAGGGACCGGGGTGTGTACGGGGCTGAGGAAACACGAGAGGGGCTGGGTGCCCGCATTCAGAGCTGCTTCCCCTGCTGCTCCAGTGAACTGAGGAGTCGTCCCTGCCACTGGACATTCGAAGACGACAGGAAACTAGTGATGAAGGTCACAGCCGCCCAGCCCTGGAGCGACTCCCGCGAGGCCACTGCAGACGCTCCGGTCTGCCAAGCTCTCGCGCCCAGTGCCAGTGCACGGGGAAGGGGAACAGACTTGGTTTCTCTTCCACCGTCAACATCTCCCACGAGTGCACTTCCTTAGGGCACACGGCTGATGTCACCAGAAACCCAAAGGCAGAGGAGTCTGGCAGATCAAGTTCCCAGATTTCAGCTTATGGTCAAAAAGAGGGGGAGGAACAGGACCTTGTAAGGTAAGAGGGAGGTAATAATGAAAATGTTGGATTGTTACGTCATAGGTTTGCGTGTGGACACAAGCCCGTCCAAGTTGGAACTGTCAGTAGGCAGTTCGCGGTGCAGTTCAGAATATAACTGAAGGTCTGAACCGGAGAACACTGCCTGGGGAGTAAGTGTCCCTTGAGGAGAGAAGAGGTCCAAGTATAGAGCCCTACATGATTTGGGGGAAAACTGGGATAATCAGGCCGTCGAGAACTGTTTCTAGGATTGAAGCTGGAGAGTTGAAATTGGAACCTTAGTAAGCGTACAGGAATGGCACACGTACTCCAGTCGAGACTACACGCGTGCTCAGAGTTCAGGAGAGAAGATACCAGCTGACAGCTCTACTAAGGGAGGAAAGCGGTGTGGGGAGCTAGTCCTCCGAAAGCCAAGTGAGAGAAGACCCATGTCAAATGCTGATGAAGATTCCATGAGGCGGAGTATGAGAACTCAACATTGCACTTGGTCGGGAAGCTGTAAGTGCCCTTAACCAGAGTGGCGTCCAAAGTGCCGAATGGGGTAGGCTGGGGGGAGAATGTGCAGTGAGAAGCGGAGTGAAGTATACAAGTCTTTGGAGTGATTTGATGTAATACAGCACTCGCGGAGAAGTAGAGCAGCAATTAGAGGTAGCATGGAGTCCAGGGAAGGACTTGTTCAAGAAAGGCCGTATGAACGCACGTGTGCGTGTTGATGAGAATGACGCAAAGTCAAGGAAGTCAACTTGAGAACGGAAGAATGGAAGAGTCAAGACTCAAATCGATTGACTGGTCAGGATCAACATAACGGGGACCTCTACTCTGGTTCCAGATGGGCTTGGCACTGTGTTTTTTTTTTTTTTTTTTTAAAGGAGGACACAGAATTCGCTTTTAAAGAAATTACTGGATAGTTAAAATGTACACATAGGCAACAATTGAGGAGCAATTCCCCATCAAACATAAGATCAGTATTTTATAAATTATTTCTGTAAGTGCTTGAGGCAGTAAATAAAGAATGAATTGCAAAATTATAATGGAGAAGGTAGAGAATACTTTCTGAAACTTTCCTCTATCAGATCTTAAAGTGAACGACCTGAATTTTCAGATAAGTGACAGGTGAGTGTTCTTTGCAGGGAGGGAAGTGTGGCTTCATGTGACGTAGAAAAAAGAATCAACATAGCATGTTGGAAACATCAAAAGCTGGAGCAGAGGGGCTACAATTGGGGGCCCTGAGTGAGGGTCTTGGTTTTTAACCAGTGGGCAATAGGTTTTTTCTATCATAATAGACACTCTGTTCTTGAATGGGTGACAATGACTTATTTTGCCCATATCACTAAATCCATGAATCGTTCACTGTAAAGCAATGTTGCTCTGTTTTTCAAACAAACCGTATGAACCGAGGAGGTTATTCTGGAATGATGAAGCTCTCCATGCCAAGACTTAAAGTACCAGCCCAATATGCGTCCATTCAGTTCCCGCTGCGACAATACCCTTGGAACTCTGTGTGCTGTTGGTTCTCATCTGTTTCTCTACTTAGTGAACACGTACTTCATTTCAAAGCTACCATCAAACAAAATTCTTATAGTACCTCATCGCCCAAATATCTGTCACGCGTGCTAGACATTTTCAAAAGCTTAACAATTCTACATCTGATTTGCATCATCTTATTTAACCAACAATATTGGCCATACTGCCTACCAAACAGGGTTTTAAGAATTGCAATAATTTTCACAGCTACGTAGCAACAATCTCTCTCTTCTGAGTTTCCAGAAACAGTTTTGCTCTGTGTGCTCTCAAGGAAACTGGAACACTGGGGAGCGGAGACAGTGGCTGGGAGATGCTTCTAAGACTAAGAAGGTTGAGGTTGAGACTTGAGGCAAGCTTAAGGGTTTTTGTCAGGACTTCATGGATAGTGTCATTATAGTGACCACGATCTCTGGTGAGTCTTCACCAATGTATGGAGCCCTTTGCTTCTATTTCCTATCATCCTGCGAACTCTCAAGAGACTCATGCTCCTGATTCATCAGCCCATTTCATGGAACGTGGAAGCATCACTTGGTGAGTTAGTGAATAAGTGGCGACTTAGAGAGGGGATGGTTGTACAGCCACTGAAGAGCGGAACAAGAAGTTAGTCAGTTTTCGTCCTCTCTTGTTTTCTGACAAGCAGTGGAGAATGACTCCTTCACCCACTGGCATTTTGTGCTGTAAAACAAGTGTAAGTCCTTAGGCTCCTGGGAGGATGGCATTCGCTGAGCAGGCTCAGCTGGACGTCTGGGCACTGGCACTTACTCCAAGGGCGCCCACTGCCGCCGACCCAGTTTTAAGAATGTCTTAATGTTGTGATTTTATTCCAAGGCCAGTGATTTAGAAAACACAGAGCTTTGAGTTTTGGTTCTATCTAACAAAGCCACCGGCGATTGGGGTGGGTTTTGTTGATTTATCATCGTTGATAATTTGTCTTGTTTTTAACAGCGATTCTATCTGTGGTTTAGGAATGTGTCTAGCATTTGATTTGGCTCTTGGTGAGTCATGAGATTGCCTCCCGTGTGGGGTTCTTAGCCTTGCTTGGCCTCATCCTGTGCGTGGGGTGAGCTCTGCCTCCTCTCGGTGCCCGCAGCCCCTGGGCTCTCCACAGATCCACTGACCAGTCTTTCACGAGCTGGTTTCCCTGCTCTGAAGTGCACTGTCCCCAAGATCTCTCCCTACGATTAAATAGTCTCCTTGCAAGTAAGCACTTGGTTGGCTCCTGCCTCCTTTGAAGCTGAGATATGGCTTTTCAAGCAGGTCAGTCTGTGCTGAGAGGTCGTCATCTTTCTCGAGTGTTCTACCTACTGCAGAGTTGTGCCTGATGCTGCCGGAAGGAACCACGTCTCCACGATGTGTCTGATTTCTCTGCAGCTTCCTGAGGCAGGACCCTGGAGCCTGGGCTTGCTCTGGGGGACTCTTGGACAGGTGGCCTCCACCTGTTCTCAGCCGGCGTAGCCTCCACTACCCCGAGTTGATCGACTCGGCCAGCTCCCCTTGGCACCTCCGGCGCAGAGCTCAGCACAACCTCGGGTGTGCCCGTCTCATCAGCATACAGTGACGCGGCCTCACTCTGCAGCATTTTCCCTCAGAAACTCAATTTCCTCAGGAAAGCAGATTAATGATTCTAGAGCAAACCCCAGGGCTTTACATGAGCCGTTTGGCATTTCAGCTCGGCTCTCACTGATAAGCCTCTCTCGGGCCCCTTTCTGCACCATTGAAGGAAACAACCTGAGTATGTTTCTATCAGGATTGGGATCGGTGACATGTCCTACGGATTCTCAATGTGCTCTAATTATAAATCGACGGTTCAAGCCCAACAACATTCAAGTCCACTGAAGACCTCTCACAGGAAACCCTGGGCGTACGTTCCAGCGTGAAAATCAATTTCCATATAGACAGAGATGGTTTGCAGTATGGGAAGAAAACAGAGAAAAATACCTCTGTGGGTGGACTTTTTTGCTTTTGAAAGAGGGAAAAACAGCCCTGATGGTCATGTCAACAGGTGCTAAAAGCAAAGCACTGTCAGAATATTTTTCCAGAGGGAAACCAAGTCCTGAGGGTTCTCCACTCACAGGGTTTCTGGTGGTCTGCAGTGCATTTCAGGGAGGGGGTGGCAAAGCGTCAGGAACCTTTGGGAAAGGGGAACATTCTGGATCCCGGGCTGACTTGGAAAAGAGGCCCCTGCAGAGGCCCAGGGGGTGCAGGTTCTCTCTGATAGGTGATGGGTTGATAGCAGGGAGCCTTTCTCGTCCCGTCCCGTCCGCTGGCCTGCAGGGCGCTGGGAGAATGTGAGCGTCGACAGGCTAACCTTGCTTCAGATCGTAGCTTTGCCAGTTACCAGTAGAAAGACTTTAGACCAGTGACCTCACTGCGCTTCAGCTACCCAAAGTAGAACCAAGTACTCTGGTTGACTTATAAGGACTTAATGAGACAATCCATGGGAAATGCTTAGCATATAGTATGACCACAAGTCAGTGACGTTTCTTCCACTCCCAGTCTCAGTCCTCAGTCCCAGGTGGTCTCACAAGCAATCAAGGGCATGACTTGAAAACCTGAATTCAAGGGACAGTTAGTTGATTGGATCTGCCTGAGACCACTCACCTCCTGGATGAGGGAAAGTCCTCTTGGCCACTAGGGGGCACCAAGTACATGGAAAAGAAAGGGTTGAAATTAGAAGGCTCCTTCCACGGCCCTTCAGTGAATATTATGGAACTAATTTATTTCTCGGAGCGCACTTTGGGAATGGTTGATGTGGAAATGTGCCAACCGTTTCTGCTGGGGAAGGTGGTTATACTTTCATGTCTTTTGAAGAAAGTTTTCTTCCACCCTGCTGTGTGACTCCCCAGTATTGTGGATGCATCCTCCACTTTTTAAAAACCAGTCCCTTTTACCTTCAGTCCATTTTCTTCTACATTTATACTCCCACTAAAATAGACGATATTCCGAGTGCGTGGAAAAGCTGCATGAATGAAATAAGGGGCTTCACCCGACAACGTCTCCGACTTTCTGAGCCAATCCAATTCATCTCAGACCTTTCAGCCTGAAGCTATGATTTTTAGCCTTTTAAACCTGCCTCATAAGTGGGCAAAGTCAGTGCAATGTTCCTGAGATATCTAGGAAACCACAGAATTTTTCTCTCAGCATTAACCCCTTATTCTATTTGAAAGTAACTACATCCCCAGAACCATGAGGTGCAATGAATGGGCTTCTGGAATCCACAGCAAGTGACACAATAACGGGAGGTACAGCCACTTTACCTGCTCAGCCCAGGACACAGAACATGGCCAAGGTATGGAAGTTGTTCTCTGGGGGAGGGGGGGTAAAATGCTCCCCAGCACTGGTGGGTGAAGGGGTCTGTGGGCTTTGCTGGGCATTGATTGAACCTCTTTCCATATGGCCAGGCATCCTGGCTTCAGAATTCCCAGGTTTTTGTCAAGACTCCAGGTTTTGGGGCTGTAGCTCAGAGCACTCATTAAACTGTCTTGATGTATATAGCCTGGGGGTATGCAGCAAATTCACATGTGTTTTTATATTCTTTTTTTTTTTTATCTTCACCCGAGGACATTTTTGTATTCACCTTCAGATAGAATGGGAGGGAGAGAGGGAGAAAGAGAAAGAGAAACTTTGATGTGAGAGAGACACATCAACTGGTTGCCACCCACATGACCCCAACCGGGGCCAGGGTCAAATGCAACCGAGGTACATGCCCTTAGTGGGAACTGAACCTGGGACTCTCTGGTCTGCGGGCCCAAGCTCTAACTGCTGAGCCAAATCAGCGAGGGCTGTTTTAACATTCTTAAAATGTAAGAACCATTGCTATAGAGCAGTGGTTCTCAACCTTCCTAGTGCTGCAACCCTTTAATACAGTTCCTCGTGTTGTGGTGCCCCCAAACATAAAATTATTTTTGTTGCTACTTCATAACTGTAATTTTGCTACTGTTATGAATCGTAATGTAAATATCTGATATGCAAGATGTGTTTTCATTGTTACAAATTGAACAGAATTAAAGCATAGTGATTAATCACAAAAACAATATGTAATTATATATTGTAAAATATTTATTTCTAATTACAAATAAATGAAATTTTGTCTTGAAGCATGGTGTAGCATGGGTAACAGTCTTAATATAACAACAGTAAACTGCATTGTTACATTTTGCGACAGTATGTGTAAAAAGCTGACGTCAGTGTGAAGGTTGAAATTGCTTCTTTCTCACCAGATCAGAAATTCTCAGGGCAGTCTTTGCAAGAGCACAATGAAGATCATCTTCCACAACAAGCCTACTTCTGTATTTAGACTTGATAACCAACAAGCTGGAAAACTCTGTTTCACAAAGACATGTTGTTGGAAATGGAAGAAGAAGGCGCAACACAGTCTCAGACAAAACAGGATGCGACTGCAAACAATTGATCCAGAATTTTGTAACTGGCATTGTAGAGAAATCAGTTCTCGCTGCATTGCTGTTAATAAGTTCAATGAACTCCTCCTGTGCTGTCTCAGGAACATCTTCAACTTTGACTGTGAATGGGCTTCTGGCAAGTGCAGATGGGGTGTCAGGTAGATTCAGAAAGTACAATGAAATTTCATCTGCAAGCATGTGCAAGTGTTCTTTCACAGAAATTATCATCATAATCCTTTTGTCTGGTTCAATGTCATGTTCCTCAGAGAAAGCAGATAAGGTAGGCATTATGTAAATTTTATTTTCATTCTTTTTTTTTTTTTTTTTGCCAAAGCTGAAGTTTCATTTGGAATGATTGGATCTTTTCAGACAAATCAAGGCATGTTGCATTTGGTCCTTGCAGTGGTAAATTTAACTCATTCAAAATGCAAAGATGTCAATCAAGTAAGCTATTTTCTACAGTTCATTTTTATCACTGAAAAGTGCTTTGAACCGCAGTCTTGCTTTCTGATTAAAAAACATTTTGAGTTCATCACAAAGTTCAAAAACATGTTTTAAAACCTTTCCTGTTGACAACCATCTCACTTCAGTGTGAAGTAGCAGAGCGTTGTTTGGCGCATCTAACTCATTGCACAGTTGCGAAAACAGTCAACTGTTTAAAGTGCTCGCCTTTACAAAATTGACAGAACTTATGACGCTTTTCATTACTTCTTGTAACTCTTGTGGCAGCGTCTTCATTGCTAATATTTGCCAATGAATCATACAGTGAGTTCTGACGACTTTTGGTGACTCGTTCAGTACCAAAGGTTGAAATCCAGATCAACATCCTAGCATGGCTGAAGCACCATCTGTGCCAATACCACAAACCTTTTCCCAAGAGATCTTATGCTCTTTCAGAAATGAACCAATTGTCTCAAATACATCCCATGCAGTAGTTTTTTCAAGAGGTTTGCAAAAAAGAAACTCAGCTTTAAAGTCACCTCAATAATATACCTCATGAAAACCAGAAACTGTGAACAGTTTGCAACGTCTGTAGATTCATCAAGCTGGATGCTAAATATTGGAAGTGGAGCAGATTTAATTTCCAGGATTACATTATCAAGAATATCAGCAGACATGTCATCTTTTCTTCTGCAGACAGGGTTGTTAGATAAAGAAATTGCACTCAATTTCATAACAAATTAGTCTCCAATCATAACCTGAACAATGTTTTTGGCCACTGGCAACAGTTAATCCTCAGCAATGGTGTGAGGTTTCATAGCTCTGGTGATTCTGAGTGCCACCAAATATGAAGCTTCAATGGCTGTCATGTTTTGTTTGTGCTACTTGCCACTAGTGTCAAGTCTGGCTTTCTTGAGTCCATCAGCTTTGCTTCTGAAATAGTTGGTATCCTTGCCAGCAAAGCTCAGATGCTTGCTATCAAAATGGTGTTTTAGTTTGTTTGGCTTCATAGATTCAGCTGATAGAACTTCACAACAAATAACACATTGTGGTTTCTCAATTCCTGCTGTAATTATTGAGGTAAAACCATACTGTAAAAAATCCTCACTATATTTTATTTTCTTAACGTTCTTTGCTACATAATCCATTGTCATGGGATGGTTTGCTAATGAAAATAATATACAACAATAGCTTTAATAATACAAAAGATGATGCATGGCATAGTTTAGTCAATACAGTTCATTAAAATTTCCTATAATTTACAATTTTGTTTTTTTTTTTTTTTTACATACCTTTAACTATCACAAGGGGGCAGTATTCACATCAACCACAGCTGAATATAAAAAGACTGATCAGCATCCAGATTAAGTTTCCTTGGTAAAGATATATATATATATATATTTTTGCAGTAGTTGATGATTTTACAGTACATGATTTTATATTTATCCAGTAATTATAATTCATGAAGTGTCATTTTACCTCCAATACTGCTGCTTTCAACACAGTAGCTGCTTTTAACAGAGTAGCTGCTCTCTACACATGTGTGACTGGTCTGCATAAGTACATTATTGTGCCAACCCTGTCACATACACCTGTATTTGTATGGGGTGTATGTGATGGGGTTGGCGCGATGATGTCATCACACCGGGTACTCGTATCTGCATGTGGGCGGACCCGCCTGGAGACGGATAGAGGAGCGCTGTCTTGGTTCCTAAGACCATGAGAAATATGTGTTTTCCGACGGTCTTAGGTGACCCCTGTGAAAGGGTCATTTGACCCCCAAAGGGGTCATGACCCACAGATTGAGAACTGCTACTCTAGGGAATAAGTGTACCTCCACTGACATGGGGCATGTGCTGAATGATGTTTTCCTGTGACCTTTGTCTTAGCAAGTGCCACCTTCTGAAAGAACCTTTGACAGGTCTTATTGCCATGAGCAGTCAAGCCTAACAGTAAAGCCCCAAATGGCCCCGAATCACACAGAGTGTCCAGACCTCCCTGCCTGAGTGCGCTCCGTTGATCAGTCACCCTCCAGTTTGTGCGCTGGGCGCTCTGAGCTGCAGACGGTGGCAGGGCTGGGATTGTCACAGGCAGGGTCTCAGTTACAAGGGACAACAGTTCTGAGGAGCTGGAGGGGGCCCAGGGTGGCAGTGGGGTGGGGTGTGGAACCCTTTTGCAGCATCCCGGTGGCAAAGGCGCAAAGGCTGTGGTGTCCCCGACACTTTCCACGCTGAATGACCTCTCTGGGAAGACGCCACGGAAACCCAAGCTGAGCTCTGACGGATTGAAACAAGGTCATTCCAGTGATCTCTTAAGGGCATGGAAATGGGGCACTGCATTGGAAACTGGTTTTCAGACATCCTGTGTCTGTTTTTGCTTCTAGAAACCACTTCTAAATGAGCCTTAGACTCAGCTCATCTTCCCTTTAGCCACCTTCTCTGATTTCCAAGCAGTGAGGCAGCCAGAGAGTACTATTCTGGATAAACCCACCTGTCAGCAAAGACAGACAAGCAAGCCATCCCCAAACAGCACCTCGGTGATCGGCACATTGCAGGCTTTCTCTAAAGCTCTGTCTTGGAAAATTTCTTTACTGCATCTCCCAAAGCTGCCAAGTAGTTCTTATAGGCAAGAAATCAATCACAGATTTGACAAAATTGTGAGCCTACGCTAACTCACCTGCTTCCTGGAAAGGACCCTGGGCTGAGTCTGCTCATAAGTAATATCCTGCACTCAGAAGGCAAGGAACTTACCGCAGGTGTCTGCTTTGGTGGGCTGCAGGCCAGGCTTGATCAGAGTGCAACCTGAGCAGTCACACAGGGACCCCTTGCTCGGAAAGGCCCTGGGCTCCATCTAATGCTCTGCTGTCACCATCTTGAAATTCTTAATGTTTTTTGTAAAGGGGTGCAGCATTGTTATTTTGCATTGGTCCTGGAAAATCACGTAGCTAGTCCTAGTAGGATGACTGCATGGTGGGGATTTGAAACCAGGCAGATCTGGATCAAATTCTGACGCCCCACTAATGGCTGTGTTGTCATGTACAAGCATGAATACCCTCCCAGCCTCAGTTGTCTGATCTATGACACAGAATTCCTGAAGTGTCCTTGTGGGACTGTGGTCGAGACGGAGTTCACCGAGCCTGCGCATCTGGACTGGGCCCTGGCACTGATTCCATCAAGGTACAGAGCTCACACCGAAATCCACACAGGTCAATCGCACCTTGTTCTTTCAATATACAGTATATGTAACTTAACGAAATAACATTTGCCTTGTTTGAGTGACTCTTACATGTACTACTCCAAAGTCCATATTTACAAAGCACCATCTTTGCTAAGTTGTCAGCTGAGGAGGTCAATTGAGTGACATGGCTTTGAGGAATTAAGGTCCAGTCACCAGCTGCCTGGAAGGCATTTCTCATTGAGAACCTGCATCACCCTCACCGTTTGTAATTCCTGGAAGTTCAGAGCCAGGCCCAAGGTCCTCACATCCGGACGCACGTGTGTCTTGAACACATGAGTGAAAGAGTAACGGGCCCCTTGGGAACAGAGGCAGTCCAGCAGTTGTGTTAACCTGTCCCCAACAGGAAAAATTGTCAGGAGACTTAGCACTGACTCTCCTGCTCACAAGTTACTTAGACATTGAACTTGGGGTGGTGAACACACAATATAATACATAGATGATGTATTATAGAATTGTACACCTGAAACCTATGTAATTTTTTAACCTACATCACCCCTAATGCATTCAATGAAAAAGTAAATAAATAAAAGGAAAAAACAAACAAACAAAAGAAAACAGGGACTTCAGGCCCTTTGTTTGTAAAATAGGAGGTGTTGGGCTCAGAAACCCTCCTTTGTAGGATGGGGAGAAAGATGAAACCCATTCTGTACACTGTAAATTACTACAGTAAATTACTACAGTAAACAATACTTCTTCATTGTTTTTCTAGCGATTCCCGAAACATGACCAGGGAATTCCGTGCCTCGGGCGTGGCAAATGAGTCAGCATCTTTTTTAGCCTCAAGACTTACCAGAACCCTTATGTGCTGATAAGCACCCTAACTCTGTGAGGGAGAGAAACAGGTGGGGGCATGTTCTAAACACAACTGTCTCACAAGCTCCTTGAAGGATGGATGTGTTAGGGGACCTGCTGGCAGCACTGGGCACATTTAGACGGGGTCCGGTCTGGCTTACTGGGCAGACTTGTCTCTGCGCTCACCCGGCTGCTTTGGCCTCTCCCCACCCCCGCTCCTGCGCACAGCGCTCCCCCGATGAGTAACACGGAAGAGGGCCGAGCAGGCGGGCCATCTGCTTCCAGTCTAGTTCCTTACGTAGCAGCCTTCCTTCCTGGGGCATCTCTGCACAGTTCTCTCCAATTTAACAGACTGGAAGGCAACAGCATTGACCCAAGATGGATGGTTGCAATTCTCTTTCTTCTTCTTATCTTTCTTCTTCCTCCCCCTTTCCTCCTCCACCTCCTCCTCCTCTTCCCCGAACGATCTCAGCATCTGTCCCCTTAGAACACCTTCATTGTCTCACTTTGACTACAGTTTACACATTGCAAATAAAATACAAACCCTAAAGCTGAAAAAATTGCTCTTTGAATTTTTTTAAAAATAGCATCTTTAAGTGCAAGAGGACTTCAGTTATTCAATTCCACTGTTTTCCCCTGGGTTTGGGGGCATCTCCCAACCGGGAATAATGACGGGCGTAGGCCACGAGGCCACTGTGACAGCAGTGCCACGCTGTCAGCCTGCCACGCTGGGGGCCTGAGGCTCTGTGTGGCAGACACGGGCCTGGTGACCACGTCAGTCGTTAGAGACCCTAACTAACGAGTACCAGGGCTGGTCTTTGCACGAAGGTTTCAGAGCCCAAGGCTCTCCCCACAAACAGAAGGGGTTAGGAACAACCGCGTTGTCTGTGATCCCACAGCCTCCCCAGAGGCCCCACTGCCTGCTTCTTCCTCCCTTTCCTTTCTGTCATCCATGTGCGGCTGTTTCTCCTCTCCTGTGTCCTGTGTCCTTTGGTCTCTCATCCCCCGCCCTCCCGGCCGCAGTGCCCTCCCAGCCGCAGCGCTGTCCCTGGCGGCTGCAGACCCAGAAGCCTCTCGCGCCCCACCCAGGGCAGGAGGAAGTGACGCGGCTGGACGGGGTGAGCTGAGACGCTGAGCTGCTGCGCTCCGCTCACCAGGCCGCCGCCCTCGGTCCAGAGGGGAGGGACCTGCCGAGCAGGAGGAACGGAGGTGCGGGTTTGCATTTCAGAAATGTTTTCCCCGAGAGACAGTGTCCACATGTTGCTCCATCAGAGCCCGTTCTCAACGATGGCCACTGAGAGGTGATGCTACCGAACCCAGAGGACTTTGCTGAGGCCACACGGGGTCTGCGCCATGGGCTCCCTGTCCCTGAGCCATCAGAAGCCTGACCTGCGCGGTCGAGCCTGCCTTGCCCGCTGCGCTCATGCTGCCGGATTCATTGTCAAAGGGTTTGCGAGTGGGAGAGGTGGGCACATGGAGGACCCCGTTTCTCCGTTTAAAGTGGACAGAGGGAAAGGGAACGCCGAGGACTCACCGTCCTGGAGGTTCAGGTGTCAGAAGGACGGGATATGCATCTTGACCCCCGCAGGCTGTGCTGGAAGCCAGAGGCCTCCACCTTGCAGACCCCCTTCCTATCCTTGCACACACGGCTCCTTGGCCAAAGGTGGCGTGTGCCTCATTCTTTTTAACAGTGACAGGGACAACGTGCTGGGACAGTCCTCCGAAGCCCGGCTGGGCCCTGGCGCGGCATGGGCCGGCTGCTCGGCGGCCGGGGGCTTCTGGCCCACTACCTGGCTCCTTTCCCTCCTGGACCATCCGTTCCTCACCGCCTGACGGCCGCAGCCCGCTTTCCATCTGGTCGCCTTTCCCAAAGCGTGGGAAAGCAGAACACGACACATGGTGATAAATGGGAAGAAAGAAGTCGCAAAGGTTTCGAAGTTGATCATCAACAGGTACAGGCAATTATAAAATTTGGCTCCTTTTAACCCATTTTCATCTGCATGCCAGAAAGCCATCAGCTGTCCTGAAGACCCGCGTTCTTTATAGGGTTCACTTGCCAAGTCAGTTGGCGTCCAGATGGTGACGCTGACCGTCGACGAGCTCCCCAGGCTCCCCAGGAATTGCATATTCGAGGAAAAGTCAAACCTCTTACCACTAATTAGGGAACTTGGATTTTTAAAGAAATGACACACACACACACACACACACACACACACACACACACACACACAGCCTGCTCCCTCTGGTCATTTGAGGGCCGTGATTTTATACCCAGTGAGAAGTAAAAGCTCCACTTAGGAAAAGCCATCCTGTACATGTCCCCTCCCCCAGGTAGCGGTAGCGCCGCTTTGCCCTCTTCAGGCTGTCACAGGGGTGGAGCCAGTTGAGTCACACAGCACTGAGGGGACATGGAGCATGTCACCAAGGACCCTGAACTTCGGCCACCACCTCAGGCTCATGCAGACATCTCTGTTGCTCCAGCTCTGAAGGATGCTATGTCATCCCTTGCAAAGTCACAAGAGTGGGACAATTAGAAGGAAGCTGTCATCTTGACACTGAGCCCACCATCTTACATCCTTGGGTTTGTCCAACTTTCCCACACACAGGAAATATTCCTTTTAACTGCATGACTCTGTAACCGTTACCAGTGGAGAGGAACGGGGAGGGTCTGATGCAGATGGACCCTGGAATAAACCTCGTGCCAGTCATTACAAGAAATGCCCGAAAGGTTTAACGTCAACCCCATGGGCTGCCAGGCACCACACATCTATGGTCAGATAGGCACCCTCGCCACTGAAATACCTTGTGTTTTCATAAGTCCAGCTCTGACTCAAGGAGGATGTCATTTGCCATCAGATTACGGACACAAGGCGTTTCTGGCTAAGAACCAAAGTACACGTCTGGATTTTCTCATGCTCATGTTCTTCGTTTTTGGTTGTTTGGGGTGTAGAACGCTTTGCTCGCCGCTCCGCTCTGCTCTTTCGGGATTTAGAATAACAAGAGCCAAGCTCTTCCCCTGGGCCAGGCTCTGCAGCAAACGGGCTGCACACTGTCACTCACCCCGTCCTCAGAGCAAAGGCACGGTGTTCGAGCCGACAGCACCGTCCCCACTTCACAGATGAGGACATCGAGGCAGAGAGGTTAACTTGCCCACGGTCACAAGGGACCAAGCAGGGAGTGGGGGTTGGAACCAAGGCCATCTGGCTCTGGGGTCTCTGCTCCTGAACACCTGCTGTGCTCTCTCGAGAAGGCAGAGTGGGTGCTGCTGCCCAACGGGCCGTGTGCAATGGTGCGTTGGACAGGGGTCACGTGGCTCTGTCTGCAGATGGTTTTTGGTTGTCTCGGTGGAGGGGCACTGCTGGCATCTAGTGAGTCGAGACCAGAGATGATGCCAAACATCCTACAATGCATGGGACAGCCCCCAGAGCACAGCACTGTCCTCCGCAAGCATCGGTAGTCCTGAGGTGAGACCCCAACGTCGAGAAGGCACAGGACACACCGCGTAGATCAGACACGTAAACAGTGAACCTGTCTGTCATCTATCATCCGTCTACCGATGCCCTCTGCTCTTAGAGGCAGCCGGAAGGTCTAGGCTTCTGAAGGGTCCTTTGAGGTATTCATCATTTTGAGAGCCATTAAAAATCATATTTATTCAAGAGTTGGAGAGCAAACTGAGTTACAGGTTATTGTTCCTTGAATATACAGTGGTGTGTGTGTGCCTGTGTGTGGTTGGCTCCTGTTTTAATTCCCGTGGGTTTTCCCTTTGGCTATGAAAAGTCCAGTCTTTCCCTGAGATCTTGTCCCTGTGACTGTCCCCACTCAGCCTCTGAGGAAAGACCTGGGTCAGGCCAGGTCATCTGGGCATGTACTCACAGTCCTTCTAATTGTCATTCTACTATACCCACCCTACATTACACATCTCATTAATAACACATCCCAGGTTACAATACACATTGGGTCATGTTACTACACTTTCCATACTACATTAACACTTTGCAATCTCATTAACACATTACACATGGCATTAACATGTTACATATTATATTAATATCACATTACACATCATACTAACACACATTACATGTCTCAATGATGTGCATTGCATGCTACATAAGAAATGCCCTCCATAGTACATGATAAATACATTGCACTGCATTTGTACACATTATACACTGCATTTACATATTACATCATGACCTTAAACATGTCATTTATGCTGTATCACATGCTGCATTAGCACCTATTACATTAAGAACACACTCCATATTACATGAGGAACACATCACACGTGATGTTAATACACTTTATGTGTTACATTGATGCGGGCATCTCCATGCCTGGCCAGAGGGAACCACCTCCTTTGCAAACTCCACACGCTCACCTTCCTGGTCACCCCCAGGCCTGGCTGAACCCTGCAGCTGATCTAGACAGATCTGGCTGCACAAAGAGCTGACTGATCCCTTGGCTGTCTGGAAGCTCACTACCTCTTCACCCCAGCATGCTGTTATACCCCCACACATGCCCAGTGGGACCCTCGTCCTTTGAATTCACAGCCGCTCCACTGGAGATCGCGCACCTGGCCAGGGAGGCTGGAGAGAGGGGTCAGTTCTCGCCCACACGCTGGGCCCCTCCAGCTTGTCATGACCTGCAAGGTACCAGGCACGGCGCCAGGTGACCGGACTGCAGTGAAGACAGGGTCCCAGTGCTCATGGAGCTTGGGTCAAGATGAGGAGGTGGAGAGGAAGACTAACAAAAACCCGTTGATTACTTACAGTTGAGGCCGGTGCTGCCTTATAGCTAGCTGGGGAAACGAATCACTTGCTTCCAATTCTTAGGCCTTGGTACTGGGTTCGGGGATGCTTGTCCGACTCCCTGTCCCTCCTGGAGAGTTCCGCCTGCAGCCCTCTCTCTGCAGTCCTGCGTGTCCCTCCTGCAGGGTGCCTCTGAGCACTGCTCATCCTCAGACAAGTCGGGGTGAATCCGAAGGCAGCAGAGCTCAACCGGCCAGCGGGCCCCTGCAGTCCCGCGAAAGCCGCCAATGTCGGTGGGCACCTGCTTCGTGCACATGCCGTTAGATGCCCCATTTGGATAGAGACCACCCCAAACACCCACTTAGACCCTCCCTTCTTGCTAGACAGAAGATGGCTACTGAAATTCGTTTGTGCTGCTCCCCATGTAGGGACCCCCCCAAAGTCCCACCAAGATCGCAAAGCGTTAGAGCCCAGGTTGAGCCGTGGCACCTGCCATGCGACCATGTTACTGGTCTGATGGCGTTGGTGGTGTGGTGATGTTAACATAGGCTGCCAGGCGGTACATCTACGACGATGCCGAGCAATGAGAACTGCGAAGCATTCACCGCATCCCTCGTCTTCCTCCAGACCCTGCGAAGACCTATCAGGATTCTCCCCGTGTCCGCCGGGAGGTGGAGCCCGCGTTCTTCCCCGACTTCCCGTGGAATTTTGGCCACCGTATCCTGAGCAACAGAGTGCCTAGCCCTGCCTGCCAGCTCTCGCTCACTGATGCCAGCCCTGGGGAACACTCTGCGCCGGCCGTGTGCCCACTTCGGGCTGCACCCGTGGGCTAGCGCTGGGAGGGGAGAGGATAGGGGCCTGGTGCCAACCCACCATCCCTAACGGCCCCCCCGGAGGTGCGTGTGCACCGCCCAGCTGCAGAGTTGCAGGAGACACTGAGCGTAGAGTGAGCCCATCACTCATCCTCCGAACTGGACGCTCGTGGACGAGTTAGGCATCGTTAATGGTTGTGCCAGGACAACAGGTGGGAAGGAGACGGCCTGCATCCTCCCTGTTTGACACACTGCTGTCACCTCCCTGCAGAGGCAGCTGTGAGGTCAGAGGACAGAGGGAAGGGTCAGGCACAACCATTTCTAAGGAGTCAGGTGGATCCTGGTTTAGTGTGTTGGGGACCATGGGACCTGGCAGCCCTCCCATCCGGAACGCGAGGGGGGAAGGGAAGAGATTGTACTTTCTTCCTGCTGTCTCGAGTGTCCTCAGGGTACCACGGGGCCACTTTTCTCCTCACCATGAGGGATCAGGGCCAGTGACTGGCCACCACCAGCCTGTCATTTCTGTGTGGTCCAGAGTGTAGCTGGCCCGGCAGTGAAGGGGACTCTCTGTGATTCTCCAGGCTGGACAGTCCCTCACCTCCCAAGCCTCTGTCTCCCCAAGGCTAAATGGGACTGTTAGATTTCACTGCCTCCACACTCCTTCTAGAAACTTCTCCAGCACTACCTCCCATTCCTCAAAGCAAAACAACAGCGTTGGTTTCTACCCAAGAGAAGCAGGAAGGAACAGAAACACAAGTGACATGCCACCTAGTGGAAGCCTCATGGGACAAGCTCGGCTGAAATGATGCCTGGACCCGAGTCCAGTGAGCTGCGTCTCTGGCAAAGCTCAGCCTCATTGAAGACTCTGTGGTCCGCCCTTGATGGAAACCCCCCAAAGGTGCGTGCTGCTTAGAAAGCCACGCAAGGGGGGCATCACGGTGCTTCACGTGCTGGTTCTCAGTGAGGCACTGCCTCCCGGGTCAGCGTTTGGGGCAACAGGTTTATGATGCAATATTGGAGATGGTGACAGAAAAGGACCATGACTCCTAGGCTGTTACAGCTGACAAAGGACCTTCGAACCAAGGAACAGACATCTACCAAACAGCAACTCAAGGCCCGGCACTGCTCTAAACACTGTATGAACATTCCCTTCTTTCTCACAACCCTGCGCAGAGCCACTATAATGATCTCAGTTGACAGAAATGTTAAGTAACATGCCCAGGAACACACAGCTGATAAGGCGATCACGCCCAAGTCTGGCTCCAAATCCACTGGGCTACGCCCAAGGTCACGGTGCAAGGAGGGCAAGCCTGTCGCCCTCACCCGGAGATGGGCGTGATCAGAAACACGCAGGATTTGTGGTTTCACCACCCACAACCTCCCCATCCTCCCCCCAAAGCAAACTATTCTGTTTCTTTTCTTTCTTTCTGGAACTTACCTAATACAAATGTGCAAAACAGGGCTGTTTATGTTAGATTCAGGCTCAGGCCAAATGCAATGGCTTCTGTCACCACCTGTAAGGTGTTGTAAGGGCAGTTTCTTTTCTTTTACAGACGCCCTAATATCGGTTCATTTGACTGACCTGGACCTTTTTCTCCTGGAAAGAAAAATTAGGGACACACACCATGTTTTATCAGGACTTACCATGTGATGGGAACCCACTTCTGAAAGGATAATCATCAGCTGGTTTCTAGTGCCGTAGCTTCCTTCCCAGCTACCCCTGGAGGGCAGCAGACCCAGGGGTCAAAGTAAGCAATGGCGCCCCCTGGTCCCCAGCTCTGCAGGGCTGTGTTCTAGATTAGGTGTCTTGAGTTTTCTACAGGAAAGACCTCAGGCAGTTGACCCCGGGGTGCAGTGGGCATTTGTATCTCCTTGGGGAAGATGCATGAAGAGGAGCAGAAGCATCCGTACCCCAGAAAGTCAGCCTCCCCATGTCTTGACATCACAGGACAAACTCTGCCTTGATGGAAGTAACCAGCATCGGGCAGGCCCAAGGGTTGAGTTTACTCCAAGGTTTCTCAACCTTGGTCTTATTGGTGTTGTTGACTGGACAATTCTTTGTCTTGTGGGTTGTCCTGTGCACCACCTGGTCAGCAGCCGCCCTGGTTTCCACCATCAATGCCAGGAGCACCTCTCTAGTTGTCACACCCAAAAATGTCTCCAGACATTGCCAAATGTCCCCTCAGGGCCCAAATCACTCCCTATCGAGAACCACTGGTTCAGTCTGATAACTCCAGAGTCAATAAAAACGCTTGAAATTGAATGAAATGCTCCTAGCCCTCTGGATGGGACCCAGCGTTGTCCTAATTTTCCTGAATTATTGCGATTAATTATGAAATGACCTCTCTGATTGGTTCAAGGATGGAGTGAGGGAGACAGTGACATTTGGGAAGGACCATTCAGACACATCTGATAAATACACACAGCTTTTCTCTACTTCATTTAATATTCTTTATAGGAGGTTTCAGAAAGAGCCTAAAATAACATTCCACACTTCGAATGCAACAGTAACAGTGAGGCCCTAGTGTTCTGGAAGCAAAGCTGAGAAAGATTAAAATTCTAAATCTTCTGCATAATAAATGTGGACATGGACCGAACACTCCCCATTCCTCTCATATTTCCCTTTCCTCCACCTTTCAACTATTCTTAGCAGTAGACAGCTTGAATTTCATGATGATTGACCGTCAAGCCCCAGAGTTGGGATAATTTATTGAGTTTGGACGGCGCATCTGGAAAGCCCAGAGCCGGGGGAAGCGGCCACCCTGCTCAGACCCCTCCCGCACACCCCCTCAGCGCCGGTTCCCCTGAGTGCACCCTCAGCACCTGCCTGAGCTCGGGCTGCTGCAGCAGGTCCCTGGGGGCTTGAACAGCACGCATTGACTTCTCACAGTTCTGGGGGCTGGCAGTCCCATGACACGGGTCCAGCAGATCCAGGGGCCGGTGGGGGCTGGCTTCCTGGTTTGCGGACCGCCGTCTTCTCATTGTGTTGTCACTGGGCTGAGGGGGATCGCTCTTGTCTCTTCTTATGGGGCACTAATCCCGTTCGTGAGGACTCCACCTTTGTGACCTAATGACCTCCCCAAAGCCCCACATCTAATGCCATCATAGTAGAGATTTAGGCTTTGGTATATAAACGGGGGCAGGGGGGAGGGAGACAAACGTTCAGTCCATAGCAGCACCCAAACCCCTTCATGGGAGAACATTTCAGTGGATGCTTATGTGCACCAAAGCCATTGGGCAAACTTTCTAGGGGCCTCCACCAGCCCTCCGGGATACGTGCACTGTTGGTGGTCCTAAGACTAGAACCCTGATGAGTCATGAGTGTAGACAAACTTTCAAAGGGAGAGTCCATTCCCTCTGCTGGGAGACCAGTTATCACTCCTTGCTAATTTTCAATAGACCAAATACAGAATATATCCCAAATGGAAAGGGCAAAATCTTTCTGACAGCTTGTTAATTTTGTGTCTGAAGGAGTAATTTTCTTCTGTGGTGGGCAGTATTCTAAGATGACCCGCCATGACCCACATCTCTGTTAGCCCCCTTCCTTTGAGCCAGAGAGAACTGTGGAGAGGAGATATCATTTCTGTGACTGTGTTGCAATCAATGGCAAGAGAGATTTTTGCAGATACAATTAAGGTCTCTAAAAGTTGAGTCAATGAAAAGGTTATTGTCTTGGGTGGGCTCAAACTAATCAGCTGAGTTCTTAGGGTCTTGAGGTTTGAGAAAGAAATCAGAGCCCGGCCAGTGTGGCTCAGTGTGTGCTCAACCTCTTGGTTGCTGGTTCGATTCCCAGTCAGGGCACATGCCCAGGTGTGGGTCAAATCCCCAGTGGGGGGCATGCAGGAGGTGGCCAATCAATGTTCTCTCCCACTGATGTTTTTTATCTCTCTCCCTCTTCCTTCCGCTCTTTCTAAAATCAGTAAAGAACAAAAATTAAAAAATAAAAAGAGAGAGAGAGAGAAAGAAATCAGAGAGACAAACTTCTGCTGGCCTGGAAGAAACAAGCAGCCACGTTTGCGTGGCCTGTGACTATTGCAAGAAACCCCAGACCAACCATCAGCAAGAAAACGGGACCTCGTTCCTACAACTGCACAGAATTGAATTCTGCCGACAGCCAGTGGGTTTGGAAGAGGACCACGACGAGCCTCAGAGGAGATTGCAATGATGGCTGGCTGGTAGACTTCAGCCCGTGAACTAAGCGAGGGCCCAGAGATGCTACCTAAGCTCCTGGTTCTTGGCCACATGAAAAAAATAAAATTTAATTTTAAGTCACTAAGTCTCTGGTAATTTGTTGCACAGCAATAGGAAACTAAGAGTAACCAACTATCCTTATAATGGCAGGTATCTCCCGATCTGTCGGGCTCGTCACATTTTAAAACAAATTGGTAAAAGCTTATGTGCACACAAAAACCTACACAGGGACGCTTACAGCAGCTTATTCATCACTGCCAAAACTTGAAACCACATTTGCCCTTCAGTAGGTAAATGGATAAATACACTCTGGCACGTCCAGAAAGTGGAATACTATTCAGGGCTAAAAACAAATGAGCTATCAAGCCATGAAAAGACATTGAGGAAACTTAAATGCATGTTACTAAGAGAAAAGCCAATCTGAAAAGGCTGTATATTGCGTGACTCCAACAGTGTGCCATTCTGGAAAAGGTATAAAACTATGGCAACAGTAAAAGATCAGCAGTTGACAGGGTTGGGGGAGTGGGGAAATAGTTGGAGCACAGAGGACTATTAGGACAGAGAACTATTCCATTTGATACTATAACGATAGACACATGTCATTATACATTTGCCCTAATGCACAAAATGTGCAACACCAGGAGTGAACAGTACTTAAACTCTGAACTTTGGGTGATAATGATGTATCAGTGTAGGTTCATTGATTGTAACAAATGTATCAAATGTATCACTCTCGTGTTGGATGTTTATAATGGGGGAGGGTATGCATGTTTGGGTGCAGGATTGTGTACAGGAAATCTCTATACTTTCCTCTTAGTTTTGCTATAAATCTTAAACTGCTCCAGAAATAAAGTCGTCGTTGTCGTCGTCATCATCATCATCATCATCATCATCATCATCAAACAGGGTCATATTGGCAATTATTTTCTTCTATATTTGCACTATTCTGATCCCCACCCCCAAACTTCAGAAGTGTAAATGAGAAATGCAGACTGTGAATCTTTACTCTGATTGGATTCCTTCAGAAATTTCTTGGAAAATCTTATTGAGTATTGAAAAAAATTCTTCCCAAAGGAAAACCAGCACATCTTGGCTTTCCCCCTTCTTACAGTTTTTTAGTATAAGCTGAAAGAGAAATAAAAGGATGGAAAAGATTTTGCCAGACAAAACAGAACAATAGGCAGTGTTCCATGTGAAATATCCTCTAATGGAAAACTTCGCAAATGTCAACAACGAGGGGTGCTTCATATGTTTGCTAATGCCTTTCAGGGGTTGTACCCTAGAACAGCCGTCCACGGTGCTCCGCCTGCCCGAGTTTACACCCCGTACGTCCCACCTTCTCTGCGCTCCTGAACTTCAGGAGCTTACCACAGGGCTTCTGCTTTGCTTCTCTCCAAGAGAAGTGAATTCCTTCTTCTGTTATTAATGGTTTAAGTATTTTCCTCTCAGGAAACAAATATTTAAGCAAGTGATCCAACACTACACTATTTCTCACTTGTAATTTAAAAGAGCTATTATTGTCCCGGCCAGTGTGGCTCAGTTGGCCGAGTGTTGTCCCACTCACCAAGGGGCCACCGCCGCCAGTTCGATTCCTGGTCAGAGCACGTTTGGGTTGTAGGCTCCATCCGCAGTAGGAGGCGTGCAGAAAAATGGTTTCTGTCTCTCTCCCTCTCCCTTCCTCTCTCTCTAAAATCAATTTAAATGTTTTAAAAATTAAATAAAAGAGCTATTATTTACAAAGAAAGTTGAGGTAGATATTTGCAAATAAATCCTTTTATTGCTGACTTTCTGTCCCTTTACAAGTCCTATTCTTTTAAATAGTTCCAGCCATGTTGACATTTTTAGCTTTATCTATGGACAGTATTTTCTCTAAGAGGCAGATTTGAAAGGCTGGTCAAGCAATTATATATATGTGAAGTAAAAAAATGTTTTAAATTTTTACAAATAGTGGTATCACGGAACCAAGTATCCATGGTACTGCTATAGATACAAGGAAACACACCTATACATGTACACACACACCCACATCTGCAACTTTCACCTCTTACTCTATATAAAGTGTGTGCGTGTGTGTGACCCTCAAATAAATTAAATGAGTAGTAGTTTTGTATTATAACAAAAACAACATTTTAGAATTAGGTACACCTATGATTGATGTCAACACCACAGCATGCTGATTTCATGATTGTGATTTTGGATAATCTAATATATTGTAGCATCCACTATCTTTTTCAATGAGAATACTAATTTTTATCTCAGAGGATTGTTTAAGGAATTAAAAGTGGCACCCCCTGCCTGAAATTCCCTTTCCTCTGGCCATTGTCAGTTAATGATCATTGGCATCAATTCAACACCAACAGGAACCCCCAATTTGGGGTACAGTGAAGAAGAAACCTTTATTCAGTGCAAACAGCTAAATTGTGGCAAAGCAAGGTTTTGAAAACAGCATGGCTATTAGGCCCTGGGGCAAGGTGGCGTAGGGCGGAGCCCCTGGGAGACATTTTGGTGTTTCTGTATCCTCGGTGTTACAGCTCCAGCCAGGGAAGATGCATTCTTCAGTTTTTTGAGGACAGGGAAAGTGAGCTCCGGGAGCCAGAGAGGAGTCAATTTATACAGATAGAAGTCCCTGCCCTTGGTCCCTGATTGGTTTATTCTCATGCAAATGAGGATTCCAAGTACTCACAGTTTGATTCGTCCAAACGGCACTGTCCTGATTGGTCAAAATGGAGCTATTCTGATTGGTTCATGAAGAAGCTGATGGAGATATAACTACGCAGACTCGATTGGATGGGGAAAGCCTCACTCCTATTGGTTGGAATAGGATCCAGGAACTCCTCTGTAAGGGCTGGCTCAGATGGCAGAACAGTGCGGGCAGGCAGCTCAGTGCACAGGCAGCTAGTTCAGTGCAAGCTTCTCCCTGAAGTTTGAGTGAGATGCCCCCGTTTAGAAATGACTGCTAGGCTCTGGTTTATGGGTTTTTTTGTTTGTTTTGTTTTAATTTTTTTTCTTTATTGATTTTTAGAGAGAGAGGAGGGGAGAGGGAGAGAGAGATAGAAACATCAGAACATCGGTTGGCCACCTCCTACTTGCTCCACAATGGGATTCGGCCCACAGCCTGGGCATGTGCCCTGACCGAGAGTTGAACTGGTGACCTTTTGGTACATGGGTCGATGCTCAACCACTGAGCCACACTGGCCGGGTTTGTTTTCATTTTAATTTGAGCCCAGTTGGCCACCGGGAGCCCTTCTTCGTTGGCATTTTCCCCTCAGGGTCCACGTGGCCTCCAGTGGTTTCTTCTGCCGTTCAAACGCCGCTGCTTTAGAGAGCCTAGCCCTGGCGAGGCAGCGGTCGGAGCCAGCCGGCGACTCGTTCGTAGCTTAACTCATGGCCCTTGCTACTATCTGTTCTGTTCATATCATTTAATTAAACACAAGTTGACTCCCTCTGTGAGAGAATAAATACCGCGAGAGCAAGAACCTGTCTCTCTCGTCCGTCGCTCTCACACCTGGTGTCGGAAAGCATGCCTGACACAGAGTCGTCACTCGATACAAATTTGTTAGGAGGAAGGAAAGAAGGAAAGGAAGGAAGGAAAAGAAGAAGCAAATGAAGGGAAAGAGGGGAGGTGGAATGAAGGAGAAAGGGATGAATGGAGGGAGGCAGAAAGAATTTAAATGTCTAACACAATGACTAGAACATTACATAGGCATTCAATACAGTTCGATTTTTTTTTTTAATCCTCACCCAAGGACATTTTTCCATTTATCTTCATATAGAGTGGGAGAGAGGGAGAGAGAGAAACATTGATGTGAGAGAGACACAGCGACTGGTTGCCTCCCACACGACCCTGACTAGGACTGGGAATTGAACCTGCAACTCAGGTAACATGCCCTTGACTGGGAATCGAACCCAGGACTCTTTAATCCACAGGCTGATGCTCTAACCACTAAGCCAAACCAGCCAAGGCAACCTCACTTCTTTATTTATAAACCATTAATAATTATACATACTACCCATTTTATGGGGTTGCTGTGAGGAATAAATGTAAAAAAACCCACACAAATAAATGCAAAGTATAAACAGCATGCAGAAGTATGAAATGTGTTCATTAGAGAATAAGTATGAATATTGCTGTTACTCCCCTCACAAAGCATCCTCTGGTGCAAAGTTCTTTGTTTTCATTCAATTAGAACTTATATATTAGTAGAAACTCATTCAAATAACGTTTTCTTTTACCAAAGTTGTCATTTATGGTATTATTAATAAACAAAGCAGAAAATACTGATCAACGTGTATAGTGATTCAGTTAAAATATAACCAAAGTTAAAATTTAACGTAAGGATGACATGGCTCCTTGATTAAAAATTATGCTCTCCTCTGGCTGTTTGAAGGTTGAATCAAACACATTCTAAGAAAATCATTAGAAAACTGGACTGAAATGGTTTGAATCTATTCTCGTATTTCTGACTAGACAGAGAAACTGCCTGACGCTTTTAAGCATGAAGAGTTTTCTGGACCTCGACGGCAGGAAGACATAAAGCAAAACACCACTGGAAAATGACCGTGTGGGCAATGCTTCTCTCTTCGTCGCCTGGAGAGTAGATAGTGTTACTTCTCCCTCTCCAGCATAGTCTAATTTTGTTTTAAATTTGTTATAATAGAATTCCTCAAGGTACTTGAAGGAAAATTTTCCGTGCAATAGATTGAAATTTGAAAAGTGATGACAAGAATCACACTTCCAGCCAGCAACTGCCTTTCAATGGGCTGGCACGGTGGCCAGTGTGGTGAAGGAGAAATGGAATGCCATTTCTGGCCTTTCCACCTTACTGGTTTTTGTTCCCAGAGTCTACCGAGTGTGTGACCACTGAGGGATTTGCCAGGCACCCCCCCCCCCCCCGGATGGATAGCTCCCTTCCTCATCCCTAATGATGGAGAGGCATGTCCCCTGCTGCAGGGACAGCGGCACCCACTGCCGCCCCAGAGCTGTCATGAGAGATCAGTGGGCGCCGGAGTTTGCACTGACCCGGAGAAGAGCAGCGGCCTCCTGGGGAGGGAATGGACACTGCTTGCACCGCGGCAGGTGTCTGCAGGGCCTTTGCTTGGTGTGGTCCTGTCTCTGCCGCTCCACCAGGTGACCGGCCATGTCTGTGCATACCCACTGACCTCCTGCTGTCACTGCTGCTTGTCCTGATGACCTCATCACGGGGGATAATGAACCTCAGCCTCTGGCGTGCCAAAGTGAGACAATAATGATCAGGAGAGCAATGCTGTTTAATGAGAGCTCACCGTTCCAGGCTCCATGCCCGTCCTTCCGCGTGCAGAAGATGGGGTTCCGAGAGGTGATGAGACCAGGCTAGGAGCAGGCGTGCGGGAAGTGAGGGTGTGGCCGTGTGTGGGCGTGGCCTGTGGCAGGACAGCCTGACCCAGCAGGACAGCCTTCATCCTCAGAGGGACCGGAGGTCACGTAGCCCTTCTGCACCGCCTGCTTTCCTCCCGGCACAGTCCTCGCTCCGTCCCCTGCCCTGCCTCTCATCCGACTTTGTGGAAAAGGAGAAGGGCCAACCACCAAGAGCAGAAAGAAAGTCTCGTAGCCGGAGACTCTCCCGTAGTTTGAATCTCCCCCCGGAGACTGGTCTCTTTTGTCGGGTGCCCTCCTGACCACCCCACGGCTCACAGACGTATGTGAGCAAGTCTGCCTTCTGCCAGCCAGTGTGCTCACCGGGTCCCCACCTGTGAGCAGTGAGCAGGGCAGCGCTCCGTCGGAGGTTACAGTGACCAGGATCACAGGAGGTCTGTGGTCCGATAAGGCGCAACTCAAGGAACAACTACAATGCAGCCTGTAGGGACCTGGAGAGGGTCGGAGATACTGCGGGCGATAGCTTATGTCTGCTGCGGCCCCAGGAAAGGCCTTCTGAAGGCAGGAGACCCTGGATCGAGATGACGGGCCGTGTAAGGGTGATGTGGGGAAGATGAGGAGCAAGGGTCCCCTGGGTGTAGGGAAGACGAGGAGGAGGCTCAGCTGGACGAAGTCAGAGCACTCATCTCGTCCAGTGTAAGAGGAGCCCGGAGTTCCACCAGGAGTGGCCTGAGATGAGGCTGCAGCTCCTGCGGGGGCCAGGTCGTAAGACCCACTGAGAGGCTTGGACTTTGGACTGAACGCAAAGGGAGCCCCTGATGGACTCTCAGACTGACAGTTCCCTTGCTGATCCCCACCTGTAGAGATGGAGCAGGTATAAGGATCAGGCTGTGTTTGTACGTTTGGAGGGTTACCTTGGTGTAAGTGTGGCAAGTCGTTAGAAGTTAAGGGGCACTTGGGGGTGTGGCCACCAGCGAAGAGGCTCCTGTGATAGTCCACAAGGATGGTGTGGTCCTGGACTAAGTTATGGCGACTAGAGATGAGGAGGAGGGACAGAGGCTGCTGACGAGAAGCAGAGGGAGAGGCTGGCCTACAGGAGGGGTGGAAGAGAGCTCACCCAGAATGAATGCACAACCCCAGCAGGCCTGATGGGCCGCCTTCCCAGGGGAAAGAGGAAGGGTTAAGACCACATGTCTCAGGGTTGTTGCCAGTGTCCTCAGGAGGCAGCAATGTGACTTAGGAAGCTTAGGGTCCTAGGAGCTGAGACTGGGATCCCACTGAATTTAGAGACCACAATGGAGTGTGTGCCCCTGAGTTTCAGTACTGAGTCTGTCACCCAGCTCACGGGCAACGCCTCAACCCTCTGTGATGATGGTTATGTTCCACTGACTGAGTACGACGCGTACTCAAGATTTGATATCTTTTATCTCATTTCACTGTCCTTACACAATCAACCCACCCCCTCCGTCCCTAGTATTTCTTCCTGGCATCCCCCGTGGCACAGCTCAGAGACGATAAACAACTAGTCCCCTTTGCAAACAGCCTTTGGTCAACTTTGCGTGGCCTGAAAACAAGGCCCTGGGCCGTGCAGGCGGAGCGCTGGCAAAATTACCACCGCGTCCCCGTTCGTAATAACCGGCTGCGGGGCTGGGTGCAAATTCCCTGCCCTGGGTGTGTGACTGTCCTCTGATCTCCACGCAGGCTGGACGGGCGCGTGTGTGTGTGTGTGTGTGTGTGTACAGAGAGCGCATTGCCACAACCACAGGACAGGAGAGAAGGCACAGGGTCCCCAGACCAGGGGCTGGGCAGAAGGTCTTTCCTGGGTGACTCGCCCAGACTCCCAGGGGTGCTGACAGTGACTGGGGGGCCAAGCAGGGGGGTGGGGGAGGAGGGGGGTGGTCTTCACTCGGGCATTGCTCAGGGTTGATGCTGAAATGCAGCTGAGGCCGGGGACCCAGGTCAGGAGGCCCTGCAGAGGCGACCTTCAATCAGGGACTCACCTGTGACTGGGGGACGGGTGTGGCCTGATATTAAGATGCTTTACGACTCCGATCAGCCAGGAAGGGGAGCTGGAGAGGTGGTGATTAGCCCGCCCACGGAGAGCCGGCCTCCATCATGCTGTTGGACAGGGCGTTAGGGAGAACCCCAGGAAGACACGCCCGTGACATCCCTCCGTCTCCGAGCGGACCCTGGGACAGCCCGCCCGGCCCTGAGCCCGTCTCTGCTGCTTCTAGGGAGACTGTTTCGTCCCCCGTCTCGTTTCCCTTCCTGCTCTGACCAGAAAGCTCAGGGTGAGACCTGGGACTCGGCGCTGTGAACTCCTGAATTCCCGGGACCTCCATGTCGCTTCCGACCTCTTCCTCCCCATTTGGTTCCTTTGTCTGATCACTCGGGCCCCAGAGTTCCCAGTTTCAGCACCTGCACTCCTGTGGGACCCTCACACTGATGAGGAAGGGGTCCCGGGGAAAACATGCTCGTCCCTTCGTCCTGCCCAGCCGGGGGTCCCCAGTGTCCTCATGCATGGGACCCTCGGTGTCCCCAGAGGAAATCCAGTCCCAAATTCCTCCAGGAGAAGCCTAGAATGCAGCTCTGGGGTGCACGGGGCTCACTGGGCTGCTCTTTCCTTCGGTGTCCCCGTCACCTGGAGCACCCCTGAAGTCCCTGCGGCAGCTCTGGAGACAGTCACTACAGAAAGGGTGGGGATGAGGCCATGAAGCCCACACACTGTGCATCAGACCCAGTCGGTCTGGTGGTCATTCTCCGAGTTCTTTCAGGCCCTTTTGGGGCTGACCCCGGCCTGCACCCCTCAGGCCTCTGGGTGGCTGCCCTTTGCCCAGCAGTAACTGGAGGACGGGAGGACAGAGGGTGGGGACAGGTTCCCTGCTCCCCGGAGAGCCCCTCACTGGGCTCAGATGGCACCACAGCCAGCCCCCAGGTCCAGGGGTAGAACCAGGTTTTCTACCGCAGGCACCCGGACCCCACCTGGCCCCTCCCTTTATTGATGTTACCCTGGAAGGGCCTTGGTCTCAGGTCTCCTCCTGCCCCACCTGTGAGCTGTTTCTAGAGAAATCTTGTTGGATGTATCAGGCAGCTTTGCTTGTGTGTGTGTGTGTGTGTGTGTGTGTGTGTGGTTCAGGGTCTCCTATGTGTGCAAATGAGCTCACCATTTTGTCTTCCTGTTGGCTTGTTCATTTAAAACAGCTATTAAAATTTGCCACAATATTTTTACATTCTCTTCAGATTCAAAACTACTAAGGGGACCTTGTATCTGTGTTTGTGTGTGTGTGTGTGTGTGGTGTGTGTGTGTGGTGTGTGTGTGTGTAAGAATGTAGGTGTGTGTGTTTGCCATCAAAAGAAACCTTTTTTATTTTGACTGCATAAAATTTAGAAATGCTAAACAATGAACAGTATCTTAACAAAAAAAGAATAAGAAAAAACTTTAAAGCAGGAAAGGAATCTAGAGATTTCTGATCTGTCAATTTAAGGCTAAACTATCCTATGATTTTAGGACGAATCTATGAGTTTAGGACTGAAGTAATGAAAATATTATGTTGTTTGAATTGGGTGTTGTCCTGTTCAAGTTTTGTTTGTTTTTTATTGTTTTCACATACATATTACGTTACCTCTATAGATGTGTAACAACAGCCACATCATACAATCGGGGTCTTTGTTTAAACCTCATGTCAAACTCAGATGACGGTTCGGGTAACAGTGGTCCTCTAAATCAACACCATGCTTCTCGTGTGTAATTCTAAAGGGCCTCACGGGAGGTCTGCATTCATGGGAACCATATTGACGAGTCTGTGTGTAAATAGCACTACTGTGAGGTTGTAATGATGATGCTACGAAGGTGGCTGTGGCACCCGTTTAGTAAGAGCAGCTGAACTACAGAGACATCAGTCAGGACCACTGGACGGGAAGCCCAGGCAGAGGTGTCCTGGCTGTGGAGGCCGAGTCGAACCTGCAGGCGACCCCGGGTCCTGAGCTCCCGCAGCCTGGCTCCCCTCCTGGGCCGATGGCTCAGGGCACAGGCTGCGCTTCCGGGCACCGCGGGCTGCGGGCGGAGCAGCAGCAGCGAAAGGGCCGCCTGGGAAAGGCTGGCACTTGGACGTGACCTGGGCCAGCGTTTCTCTGTGGGATCATTCTCTCTCCTTAGGCCCTGGAACTTTCTCCCCGTGACCTCGGCTGCCATCCAGGCGTCTTCGCTCTCTGACGGCATCGAATCTCCTTTCCCCAGTAGGAAGCGCTTCTTCCTAGTTCCTGGCTCACGTCTGGACCCTGCTCCTGGACGTGCTCAGAATCTGATGGGTGGAGCTCACGCTTCTCCAGACGCCGGCCCCGTCTCGTCTCCATTTCTGAGCTGCACGTCCCTCCTCGCACGGCCGTGTCTGTGGCTGGTCACACGATCCCCGTCTGTTCCAGCAGAATCCGGAGCTTCAGCTGTTGAACCTCAGCCGCGAGGTTTGAATTTTCACGCTGCAAAGATGCTCTCGGTTTGCAGACGCGTTATTTCTGCCGCCCGCTCTTCATTCATTTGCTTTTGCTCCCACAGTTGTCTGGCTGCTCCTGATTTTCCTCGCCAGCACTTTGAAGGGACACACGGACGTCAGCATCATGAGGGTCACCCTTGTGGTCAACATGGGACCCACGGACGAATCGATCCCCATCTTCTGCCTCCCTCCTTGGGGGGAATCCCGAGTTCCCGTCACCCAGGTGGTGGCCGAGGCGGGACCGTCTGCAGCGGGTTTGCGGCCCTGGCCCCGCGGGCTGACTCTGCCTCTCCGCCGGCTCCGCTCCTGGGTCCCCGGCTCCAGCCCTGTTCCTCCTCCTCCCCGTCCGGGATGCTTCCATCCGATAACTTCCTTTTGGAGCAGTTTCGGACTTTCCGATAAGTGTTTTTGTTCAAATCATTCAGTATTTTCTTCTGAAGTTGTTTTCCACGAATCCTCGAAGCTTTGGAGACGGGTTTTCTATCAGCCACGTGGGAAGTTCAGGAGGCCGGCTCCTGAGCGACATTTTCACTCGTCAGCCGAGTCCTGCAGTGACGACCTGCGCAGGTGTTCATTCAGTGCCAACAGCACAGGGTCTGTAACGGGAGAGGACGGGCCTCCACCCCCGGTGACTGGAGGGAGCCGTCGGCTTCTGTCATTGTCCCATATTCTCACTGGTCTTGCACAGACCTCACCGTGGGCAGGACACCTTTGCCTGGCGCCTTCGCTCTTCGTGAAGTGTGGGGTCTCTTCACTGTGGCAGACGCCACCACCGCAGCGCCACCAGGACCCCCCAGGGGAACACGGGGAGTCCTGGGACATGTGTCAGCTCTCAGAAGTCTCACCGGGTGCTCCAGGACCAGCTGGAAGCGGACGGGACGGCAGGCAGCAGGCCCTCCATGGCTGGTCGGGCTCTGCCACTAACTGCCAGTGTCCGGTGGGCACAAATAACTGCCCAGAACCCTGCGGAGGGTTCTGTCTCTAAGGTAACCAGGTACCTAGCAACCAGCTGATCAGCTGGGCTGGCGGAGGGGAAGCGGGAGGGTAGGAAACAGTCCCTAACGGTCTGAAATAGGATGTTGCTCCACTTCCACAAGCCCTGGGGCGGGAGGAGGGTGCTGATCGCAGCCTGGAGACTGTCACTCTGGGCCCCCCTGGCTCCATAGCAAACCCCGGGGCAAAGGAGGGCCGGGCCAAGTCCCTTCCTGTGCACAGAGCCACTCAGGGCAGACGTGGGCCCGTCCCCGTCCCCAGCTGATCCTAGATTTTACCTTTGCATAGGGCTTTTTTCCTCCACCCACCTCTCAGAGACCCCACCCTCAACCCTTTCTCTTTGAACTTCCTGTTTTTGAAATTGCATAGCCTACAGGGACAGGGAAGCCCCGCCCACACGCGGCCCTGGCTCCCAGAACCCAGGCACATTCGACACATTTGTGTGGCTTTGTGTGTCCAGTCTACAGCGCGGGTGCCTGCCCCCAGGTTCTCTGCTCCTCACGTGGGCTACGGTTTGTCAAGGAACTCAGAACCAGGGGACTTTTCTGTTCAACCTCACTGCAGTTATTTTGGCTCTAAGATAAAAGTTAATTACTTGCATACTTGGTCAACTGAAAATATCCAGACTGTATATTTTGAGTCCTGATCAATTAGGACTATTTGCCTAGAGGAACCAAATTAATGATTTCCTTCACTTTCAAGTTGTGTAGAAAAAATTCCTGGCTGCCTTGCTCGCTGCACCCACGCGACGGCCAGATGGCGTAAAAACAATAGTGATGATAATAGTACCTCTGGTACCTGGTAATCAACAAGTCTGTTTCAGGCTTGGTCTCAGCAGCGCGTTCCAGTGGAGGTATGGCTGGGCCCTCTTTGTGAACAGATGAGAACACAGCCTGACTGCTCCGATTCGCGGGCTGGTCCTGTGCGTGCAGGTCTGGGCTCAGGCATGGCCAGTCCACTCACGCCCTTGCGGAAGGGTCATCATTTTGAAATGGCAAACAGGAACCTTCAGAATTTCATCTTTACGTGAAGGAAAACCCACTGTCTTGGCCAGTAGCTCCTCTCTCGTCTGCTTACCCTCCTCTCGGTTTCCCTTTATTTCTGTTTAGCAGGCAAGTTACCGAACAAGGCGGCCGGTGTGTGGACAACACCTCAGGCTTCAGAGCAACCCCGGGTGGAGCTCGCCACTGGTCCCTGCAAGTAGGACCTCGGGGTTCTCTCTCAGCCTCTCTGCGCCTCCGCCTCCTCACCTGCAATGCCGACCTCCACGTCTAGGCGAGAGCGTTCAGGAGGGGCCGTGCACGAAGCCTGCCGCAGAGGAGACATTCGGTGGCAGCTTCCCCTCCCCTTGTGGGGGACCCTGATTGCAGAACAGATGACAGTGGCAGTAGTGACACAGCCGTAAACGTCAGGCCAGTGAGCAAGCCTCCGATCTGGAGGGGGGCGTGTGGCGGTGCCATTCAGCGTCTGTGGAGATGGGCTGGGCTGTCCTCCGCATTCTCAAGTTTGACCAATTCGCTCCTGGAAGCTCCCCTCCCCTTGGTGTTGGGACCGCTCCCTTCCAACACGGAAAGAACCCTCATCTCCTTGGCGGACTCCCGTCTACCACGAGCAGGGGGGGGGGAACCTTTCTTTCTGCCAAGGACCATTGGGAGATTTATAACATCATTCGAGGGCCGTACAACATTATCAGCTTGAAAATTAGCCTGCTGTGTTCGCTCAGGCTCGTTTGGCGGGGCGCGTGATATTAGATGGTGTTGGTTTCGTGGGCTGGATGGTCCCCACCCTGGCAAGGATGGTTGGAAACAAACTTCCCAAACGAATTTTGAGCAAGGAAATGTTAAGCAGAGGCCACCAAGGCATTACTCACCAACAGTAATAAGGAAGCCTGCCTTTTTTTTTTTTATCCTCACCCGAGGACATTTTTCCATTTTTTGTTCAGATAGAGCAGGAGGGAGAGAGAGGAACAGAGAGAGTGAGAGAGAGAAACATCGATGTGAAAGGGACACATCGAGTGGCTGCCACCTGCATGACCAACCAGGGCCGGGGACAAACTGCAACCGAGGTACACGCCCTTAGCGGGAACCGAACCCGGGTCTCTCAGGACCGCAGGCCAACGCTCTAACCACTGAGCCAAACCGGCCAGGGCAGGAAGCCTGCTTCTAAGCCCTAACGAGGAGGGATTAAACAGCTCTACCCAAGGGCACATCCTATCACCAGCTGCGAGCCAGCATCTCAGCCTCTGGCCCCCACCAGTATCTGAAGCATCTCTGCACGTAAGCCTCAGCATCCACTCTGAATGAAAGTCTCAGGGGCGGGGGTCATACGGAATCTGTTTGTCAAGTTGATTTTAACCATCTTTCCTCAATGGGGGGCTGTCCCTGGTGGTTCCTTCTTTGTAACACCTCAGTCAGATATGGCCCCTACCACTGCTTCTAGCTAATTCTCTGGGACAGAGAATCAAGACCTGGCACCTGGCATGATGAACAGGTGCCAGGATTTGGGGGGTTTCCATTTACTAACTACTCTTTACTCTCTTGGGGCGGGGGCTCGCATTTCACCCCTTGCCAAGAGAGACAGACTCTTGAACCCTGCAGTCCCGCCCCACCATGTAGAAAGCTTAAAAGGGATTAAACACTTGGTGATTTCAAAACACCAGAGCAAATATTTCAGCCCGTCTCCGAAAGCTCCTTGGAATTCACATCCATTACTCACTAGATGATGAAAAAGCCGAGCGTACAGGAATGTGCTCTCAGCTAGAGAAGCATCTGCAGGGAATAATGCAAACAGAATCTGAGCGCCAGGTCGCACGGTGCCCTGGGCAGACGGAGCTGCTGGATCCTGGGAGCTCTGTTTGTGTCTTCCCGGGAGCTTAGAACATCATGTCGAAAATAGACTTACAAACGTAATGCAGTCTGTTGGAGATGGCATGGAAAACCTGTCAAGGAATCATATAGTTTTTCTGAATATGTATAAGTTATACCCATGCTCTTTGTGGAAAATATGAAAAAATAAGAATATGGCATGTAGAAGAAAATAAAGATCACCACATTCTACCATTGAAGGTAACCGTTTTCTGAAATATGCATATTATTATTTTTTTCTACAAATGGTGCTTATGCTGTATTCATATTTGTCCTGTGCTTTTTCACTTAATTTAATCATATTTTTATAGTGTGGATTCTGAAAGGCTGACTCCCTAGGACACTCAATGCAAACATAATATCTATATGAAATCTGGGGTTCTTTCTAAAACACTTATTTGAATTTTGCAGTATACTCTACAACATATCCAAATTTATTTTAATATGAAATATGTAATATTTAACTACAAAATGCAAATTTTATTATAGGTAAATATGTGTAATATACATAATAAAATGTAAAATACAAAATTGTAAAATATGTAAAGAATATACAAATAAAACAAATCAAATATTCTTAGCTCTATATGGATGAAAACTGCTATTACTCTATACTCTTTGAAATTTTAGTTTTATGCCATTTAAACACTTCTATTTACTACATGCTTAAGAATTTCTTTGCCCACTTTTATTTATGTATTTTTTAAAATATTTTTTTATTACTGATTTTAGAGAGAGAGGAAGGGAGAAGGAGAGAGAGATAGAAACATCGATGAGAGAGAACATCGATTGGCCGCCTCCTGCATGCCCCCCACTGGGCACGTGCCCTGACCAGGAATCAAACTGAAGATCTTTTGGTGCATGGGTCAACGCTCACCAGTGAGCCACACCAGCCAGGCTTCTTTGCCCACTTTTAGATAGCATCATTAAAATAGACTATGTCACTGGAAAAACTCAGTGGTGATTTTTTTATATATAACACACCCCTTCCCCCCACCCCCCACACAGAAGAATTAATATGCATTTAGGGACTCCTTGAACGTCATTTTAAAGCTTGGAGGAAGTGGATTTCCTTGAGAAAAGTGAATCTCGACTCCAACTCTAGGGTTGATCTGAAGTGCTCCTTCAACTAGATGTACATTTATCAGTTTACAGAAAAAAAAAAAAAAATCAATGGGTCACTATTTTTCACTTGAAAATTTCTCCACTTGCTTTTATGCACAGTTTGGGCTTCTGTTACTACTGCTGGTCTGTGAGAAAACAAATCACCATATGGCAAAAGGTGACCATTGTCCAGCCGGTGTGGCTCAGTGGATGGAGCATCGTCCCATGGACTGAGAGGTCCCGGTTCAATTCCCGGTTAGGGCACATGCCCGGGTTGGGGGCTCAGTCCCCTGTAGGGGGTGTGCAGGAGGCAGCCGATGGATGTTTCTCAAATTGATGTTTCTCTCTCTCTCTCCCTTCCTCTCTCTCTAAAAAAATCAATAAAAACATATTAGAAAACAAACAAGAAAAAGGTGACCATAGATCATTCAGAAAGTCTCAGGCTGGACGCGGCTATGTGCTTCCCCCATATCTTCCTGGTTACTCTCTTATATCACATGTGATAAAGTCACAGTTTACCCGGGCACGGGCGTGGCATTTCCAAAAGGAATTAAATACATTGCTCCTTCACGATGCCCTTCGCAGAGTGTCATGGCTCTCCTTGAGCCTCCTGATCTAGGCTGACAGTCACCTTTGCAGGGGACCACCTTCTACACTCGGACATCAGAAAGACACATGGATGGAAGTAAGGAGACAAAACTTCTCCATCCAGTAACTTACACTTTCCTACAGGGGTGAGCCCCGCCTCACTGAGAAACCATTGGGGGAAGTGTCTCCACCAACCAACCCAGCACAGCCTAGCTTCCACGGCTGGGTGTTCATTCCCATGGCGTGAGTCCGCAGAGATGCTCTGGGTCCCCAGGACTGCAGCTGTGGCAGGGAAAGCCGAGCCTGTGCATCGTCACCACAGCAGCGTTTCTCAGAGAGGGGTATCCAGTTGCCTGTACCAGGTCCTAGGCTGGGACAAGGAGGGAGGGTGATTAATTGGAGATTTCTAAGTCTCACCCCAAGAGATTCTGATCCTGTAAATCTGTGAAGGGCTCTGAATGTTAGCAAGCCCTCCAGGAGAGGGCTGTGGAGGTTAGAATTTGAGAACTAATAACTCACACCTTCAGGTGAACGCATTTACGATTCCTTCTTGACAGCCCAGGACATAACTGTCTCTGGGAGTAAGTCAGTGATCGGCTCCGAAGGACGCGCAGGGGAGCCTGGACGGGCACCGAGAAAGCCCCGTTTTTCCTGGAGTAGTCACCTCTTATTTCTCAAGGTATTCTTTTTTTTTTTTTTACATCCTCACCCTAGGATATTCTTCCATTTATCTTCAGATAGAGTGGGAGGGAAGGAGAGAGAGAAACACAGATATGAGAACATCAGCTGGTTGCCTCATGCGTGACCTCAATGGGAATCGAACCACCGACTCTTGGGTCCGAGGGCCAACGCTCAAACCACTGAGCCAAACCGGCCAGGGCTCAAGGTACTCTTTCTCAATCTGCGCATTCCTTCTGACTAGAAGCTCTTTTTCTAAAACCTATATCTTTAATCATCTTAAACACACGAATTTCACCTTCTCTTTCAACTGTGCTCTCATACCCCAGGGGCGGAGTTAAAGCTGCGGTGGGTGCGCCTGCGCACTCCCGTGTGCGGTCTGTGCCCTGTTCTGACCAGTGTGGTCACAGCGCTTCTCGGGAGAGGTCTTTGCCTTCGCTTCTGTTAAGAATCCAAGAGCCCTGGCCGGTTTGGCTCAGTGGTTAGAGCGTCGGCCTGCGGTCCTGAGAGACCGGGGTTCGGTTCCCGCTAAGGGCATGTGCCTCGGTTGCAGTTTGTCCCCGGCCCTGGTCAGTTGTGCGGGTGGCAGCCACTCGATGTGTCCCTTTCACATCGATGTTTCTCTCTCTCTCTCTGTTCCTCTCTCCCCCCCACTCAGGTGAGGATAAAAAAAAAAAAAAGAATCCAAGAGATACATTGGTCTGGAACTACCCCCCCCCCCATTGATTTTAGAGAGAGGAAGGGAGAGGAGGAGAGAGATAGAAACATTGATGAGAGAGAACATCGATTGGCCGCCTCCTGCACGCCCCCCACCGGGGATTTGACCCACAACCTCGGCATGTGCCCTGACCAGGAATGGAACTAGCGACCTCTTGGTTCATGGGTCGATGTTCAACCACTGGGCCACACTGGCCGGGCTGGAACAACTTTTATGCACATTTCTTAACTAGGGAATTCCTGGATGAAGTGGGAACGCAAGTTTGAACCCTAACTCCGTGACTGGGAAGAGCTATGCTAATGGCTCAAGGAGATTCGTACCTTTGCACGTAAACCCAGACGGAAAGAGACGGGCCTCCTTGGTACCCTGCACTTATGGGTGGCATCTCCGGTCCAGCCCTCACCCTGTCCTGCTAGCGGAAGCTCAGTTTCTACTCTCGCGCTGTCTGGCTGCAGGGGCCCGACTCCTTCCCCTATGGCACTGAGAATGTAGGCTCCTGTGCTTCCAAACCCAGATTCTCTCTACTTCTCTCCACTTTAGCCTCAATCACACATTTCTGGCATCTCTACTGAAAGTTCAGCAGTGCATTAAAAAAAAAAAAAAAAAGAGTTATGTGATATTTCTAAATATCTGTAGCAGGAGCCTTTTCAGGTTATCCAAGCTGGCACAGTGCTGGCCACACACCCTGCCCATGGTAAGACCAGCGTTTACAATCTGACCTAGGTTATTATTCAAGCTGCTCTTAGGATCTAAGGATGTTTTCTGAGACTCAACATAAAGAAGAACTAGAGAGCCCAGCCAGTGTGGGTCAGTGGTTGAGTGTCAACTCATGCACCAAGAAGCCGCCAGTTCGATTCCTGGTCAGGGCACATGCCCAGTGGAGGTATGCAGGAGGCGGCTAATCCATGTTCTCTCTCATCGATGTTTCTAGCTCTCTCTCCCCCTTCCTCTCTCTCTAAAATAAATACAGAAAAAAGAAGAACAGGACATATCCTCTTCTAAAAAAAACTTCTAAAAATAAAACTAACATCTGCAGTAGCCCCGTAGATGTTTTAAATGATGACTCTTTGTAGTTCTTAAATCTGTCAATGCTGAGGTCTCTCTTTTCTTGGAAGCCTTGGGCACACAGCAATGATACTGACTGGCGCCAGAAGATGCAGTTCTACCACCACCCAGCAGGTGGCACGAGTGTCCCCAGCCTCCAGGGAGGGCTTGAGTGGGGCTGCTCCGGAATCAGGGAGAAGAGACCAGAGGGATCCTTTGTCATTGAAAGGGGCCCTTCGAGGGAGGACTGAAGCTGCGTGAGGTTTGAGGCACTGGGGGAACCGGATATGCCTTCATATGTCCCAAATGACTCGGGAAAATATCTTCTACAGCACAAGTCTAGTTTTGTTCAGTTTCCTCAAAAGACAAAAGCAGCGGCTCTCCCAGAGCAGGACAGGAGAACAGCCAAGGGCAGGAGGTCTGCACTTCATGGGACATTTTCACCAGCTGGTTCCTCCTCTGATGGTAAAACACCATTTCTTTGGGGAACGCCAGCCCTCCTGACCTGGGAACCCCAACACGGAGGGGGAGCCTGCCCCTGGGCTGCCCAGTGCTCCGGGTTGTGTTAAGACAAAGGCTTGTCCAATTCTTGACTCCAAGGACGTGGAAGGGATTCCTTGTGAGACCAGGAATTCTGTGGGGAAGAGCAGGGTTGGTTTGTTTGTTTATTTTCTTTATTGATTTTAGAGAGAGGAAGGGAGAGGGAGAGAGAAATAGAAACATCGATGAGAGAGAACATCGATTGGCCGCCTCCTGCCTGCCCCCAACAGGGGGTCGGGCCCATAACCTGGGCATGTGCCCTGACCAGGAATCGGACTGGTGACCTCTTGGTGCAGGGGTCAACTCTCAACCACTGAGCCACACCGGCTGGGCGAGAAGAGCATCTTTAAAATGCACAGCCCCGGTGCCTTAGTGTAGGTGAACCGAGGCTCCGATTCTACCTCGCACTCCGCAGGGCAGCGACAGAGGCCCACGGGGGAGCGTGTGCGCACAGCAGCCCCCGCACCATCCGCGCGCGGGCCTGCCCTCCCTCTGCGTCCCTCAGCGCTGCAGTCGCGGTTTCCCGGGGAACCACCGAGGATCAGTCCGGATGTAAGTGCTAAAGCGAAGACGGGTCCTGCACGGGTTCTCCCCGCAGACGGCGCGGTGGCGGCAGACCTCCCGTTCTCCTTCCCACGTGGCCGTGGTCATCTGCGGTTTGGAACTGGAGGCTCAGCAGGACAGAGCAGGGCTTTAAGGTGAAAAATTGCAGAGTAGGAATTAGTCACAAGGTGATGAAGAAGTGATACAAATATCCTGATCAGGGTGTGAGTGTAAGGGGATGGCTAGGAAGATGACCTTGATGGTGTCCTGGAACCGGGTGGATGGGGAAAGAGAAGGAGCATGTGTGAGGCAAGAAAACGCTATGAACACGAAGGACTGGAAGGTGCTGGCTGTGGTCCAGGCGATCCCGGGAACGTGGGGGCAGAAGGCAAATCCTGAGACCACCCCCCACCCCTACCCATCTTTCAGTTGTCTGTCCTTCACAGATATTCTAGAAGACACGGTGGGATGTTGGGTCAGCATGAGACAGTGTTTGGCTGTAGAGGGAAAGTGAGTCAATGTGAGAGATGCAGTTTTCATCATATGACATAAATATATAAAAATGACTGTTCGGACTCAGCGATGAGTGATGTTTGTGAGTGCGCGTGCGTGACACCCAGCTGTTTCCCCATCACACTGGGTCAGGCTTCCCTTGTCCTTTCCTAGAACCGCAGGTGGCTCACACCCTCTTGTCACATCTGACACATTTTCCCCCAGGAGGCACAGTTCTGATATGATTCCTCCTGGGGTTTCAGCACGGTCAGTTGCTGTCGTTTGTTCCTTTGGGGCTTTGGTGCGATGAATAATGGAAGAATAAATGACGTGCTTCTTGATTCACTCGGAAATCAACTGCCGTGTTTTCCGATCACTGGAGTTTTTGTTGGACTCTTGAATACAGCTTGAGCGGTTCCCTGTCTACGTTATCAAAAACAGTGGAATTCAAGGGAAACGTTTCCATTTAAATCCCCATGGAAACCTGCTTGTTTCTTTTTTTCTTACGTTGCATAGGTATTAATGATATTCTTCCTGTTACCGATCCAATACTGGTAAGAGATACATGCATTTTTATTTCTCTAGGTATTTTCTAACTTGAGTGGGATGCTCCACTAAATGTGTAGGAAGCATACTCAGGATCTTACTGGACACTCACTGCTGTTACGGTGCCGAGTACAGTAGTTAAATAGAGACCCGGTGTAGGCTCTGACCCCGGGGAAGGTCTAGTTGCTCCTCCACCACTCTCCTAACGGGTCCCCTTGAACTCCAGGGTATGAGCTGAAAGTAACAGAAGGAATCTGCTTTTGAAATTTATTGTGAGAAATAAGCTTCTAGAAATATAAAGTGTTAATAAGAAATGACACCTGCAGATTTTGTTCAGTTACTGTTATTAAATACTTTGTACAGTGGTTCTCAACCCGGAGCTCCTTTGCCCACAAAGGACATTTGTCAATGTCTAGAGGCGGTTTTGGTTGTTATAACTGGGGGGACGGATGTGCTGGGCATCTAGCGGGTGGAGGCCAAGGATGCAGCTTAACATCCCACAATGCAAAGGTCAGAGGGACCCCCAAACCCCAGCAAATAATCATTTAACCCAAAATGTTAATAGTGATCATGTGGATAGATGCTACTGTATTAAATGATTTTTCTAAAGAGTTCAAAACTCATACTACATCACTGATTTACATGGATTCGATTTTTTAACACCTTTATTGAAATGTAATTCACATAACAAACAATTCACACATTTGGCGTGCACAGTTCGATGGTTTTTAGTTTGTTCAGAAGTGTGCCATCACCACAATCCATTTTATGTTTTTACCACCCTCAAAGGAAACCTATGCTTTAATCATCGTTACCTTCCCCCGCCCCCAACCCCTCCCAAGCCCTAGGCAACCACTAATCTACTTTCTATGTCTATAGATTTGCCTATAGTGTATATTTCACATAAAATGAATTATCCAATATGTGACCTTCTGTGTATGGGTTCTTTCACTGAGCATTACGTTTTCAGGGTTCATTGATGTTGTGATATACATCAGCACTTCATTCCCTTTTATTGATGAATAATTTGGCATATAAATAAACTATATCTTCTTTATGCATTCATCAGTTAATGGGCATTTGGGTTGTTTCCACTTTTTTGTTACTTTGAAATGTGCTGCTATGAACATTCGTGTCCAAGTTTTTGTGTGGACGTATGTTTTCCTTCCTCTTGGGTGTGTATCCAGGGGCAGAATTGCTATATCACATAACTTCATGTTTTCTGTTTTGAGGAATTGGTAAACTGTTTTCCAAAGTAGCTCAACCACTTTAAATGACCACCAACAATGTATGAAGGTTCCAGTTTTTCCACGCCCCCATCATCTGTCCTTTCATTATGATTATCCCAGTGGGTGGGAAGTGTGTCTCACTGTGGTTTTGATTTGCAATTCCCTGATGGCTCGTGTTGTTGGGCATCTTTTCACCTTTCCATTGACCAGTCTTGTTTACTGTCTTTGAAGAAGCATCTCTTCAGATCAATCACCCATTTTTAATTTAGTTACTTATATTTTTATTATTGAGTTATTAAACATTCTTTACACAGACACAAGTCCTTTATCAGATAAATGATTTGCAGATATTTTCTCATTCTGTGGGTTGTCTCTTCACTTTCTTGATGGTATCATTTGCAGCATAAACATTTTTACTTTTGATAAGTTCCAAGTTACCCATTTCTTTCTTTTGTTGCTTGTGCTTTTTATGTCATATCGAAGGCTTTGCCTAACGGTGGGTCACAAAGATTTGCTTTTGTGTTTCCTCTCAAGAATTTTATAGTTTCAGCTCTTACATTTAGATCTATTTTGAGTTAATTCTTTTGTAGAGGGTAAGGAAGGCATCCAACTTTATTCTTTTGCTTATGGGTTTCCAATTGTTCCAGCACCATTTGGTATAAAGATTTTCTGTCCCCCCTGTATTGTCTTGGCCCCCTTATTTAAAAAAATTGACCATAAATATGAGGGTTTATTTTTGGACTTCAAGTCTGTCCTATTGATCTATGTCTATTCTTATGCCAGCACCACACTGTCTTGTTTATTGTACTTTTGTAGAAGAGCGAGTTCTTCAAATTTGTTCTTTTTCAAGTATGTTTGGGTATGCTGGGTCCTTTGAATGTCCATATATATTTTAGGATCACCTTGGCAATTTCTGAAAAACAGCCAGCTGGGATTTTGATAGGTATTGCATTGCATCTGTAGATTAATTTGAGAAGTGTTGCCATTTTAACAATATCAAGTCTTTCGATCCATGAACATGGAATGTCTTATTTATTTTGGTCTTTTTCTTTTCAACAATATTTTGTAGTTTTCAGTGTACAGATCTTAAGCTACTTTGTCAAATTTATTCTTAATATTTTATTCTTCTTAGACACTATTATGCATGAAATTATTTTAATTTCCTTTTCAGATTGCTCATTTCTAGCATATAGCAATACAATGGATTTTTGTCAATTGATTTTGTATCCTGCAATCGTCTTAAACTAATTTATTCTAATACGTTTAGTAGATTCCTCCGGATTTTCTATATACAAGATCATGCCACATGTAAATAGAGATAACTTTCCTGCTTCCTTTACAGTCTGCATGGCTTCTCTTTCGTTTGCCTAATTTCACGGATGAGCTTCTCCAGAATGCTGTTTAATAGAGGTGGTGAGAGTGGACATGTTTGTATTGTTCCTGATTTTGAGCAAGAAGCATTCAATCTTTCACTATTAAGTCTGATATTGTCTGGGGTATTTTCGTAGACGTCCTTTATCAAGTTGAAGAAATTTCCTTCTGTTCTTCGTTTGTTGAGTGTTTTTATCATAAGTGGGGGTTGGATTTTGTCAAATGCTTTTTCTGCTCTATTGAGCTGATCATGTGGTTTTATCCTTTATTCTATTGATGTGGTGTATTAATTACACTGATCGATTGTTGCATGTTACGCCGGTCTTACATTCTTGGGATATATACCACTTGGTCATAGTGGATAATCATTTTTACACATTATGGGGTTCAGTTTGCTAGTATTTTGCTGAAAATTTTGTGTGTGTCTATATTCATAAAATACATTGGTCTGTGCTTTGGAGAGTTTCTTATAATGTATTGGTTTGGTCTTTGTTTCTGTGTAATATTGACCTCATAGAATGAGTTGAAAGCTGTTTTCTCTTCTATTTTTTTCAAATAATTTTTGAATAGTTGTTATTAATTTTGTTGAAATGTTTGGTAAAATGCACAAGTGAAGTCATCGGGGCTTTTCTTGGTGGGACCTTAGCAATTCAATCTTTTTACTTGTTATAGGTCTATTCAAACTTTGTTTCTTCTTGAGTCTGTTGTCCTATTTTGTGTCTTCCTAGGAACTCATCCATGTCATCTATGCCCTGGGCACATAGCAGTTCATACTATTCCCTTGTAATCCTTTTAATTTCTATGAAACTGATCAGAGCGACTGCTTAGTCTCACCCAAATTTTGTTAACTTTGTTATCTTTTCAAGGAAACAACTTTAGTTTTCCTTAATTTTCTACATGGTTTTTTAAATCTCTAATTTGTTAACTTTTGCTCTGATGTTTAATATTTACCACCTAGGCTTATTTTGGCTTTAGTTTTCTCTTATTTTCCCGTGTCTTAAGGTAGAAGACTGGGCTATTCATTGAGATCTTTCTTCTTTGTTAATGTTGGCATTTACAGATTTACATTTCCTTCTATGCACTGATTTACCTGCATTCTGTAAGTTTTGATATGTTGTGTTTTGTTTTCGTTCATCTCAAAGTATTTTCTAATTTCCCTTGTGATTTCTTCTCTGATCCGTTGGTTATTTAAGATTATGTTGTTTATTTTCTATACATTTGTTAGTTTCCCAAATTCCCTTCTAATATGAATTTCTAATTTCATTTTATTGTGGTTCAGAGAACGTACTTGACATCATTTCAAATTTTTTAAATTTACTGAGGCGTGTTTCATGGCCTAGCATATGGTTTATCCAGGAAAATGCTCCATGTGCGTTTGAGAGGAATGTGTATTCTACTATTGTTGGTGGAGTGGTCTATAAATGTTTGTTTATAGTGTCACTCAAGTCTTATATCCTTTTGACCTACTTCCCTAGTTGTTCTATATACGATTGAAAGAGGGATATAGAAGTCTTCAACTATTATTGTTGAATTGTCCATTTCCTCCTTATTTGTGTCATTTTCTGCTATATATTTCAGGGCACTGTTGGTATGTGCTCCTATGTTTTTAATTATTATATGTTTTTTTTCCTAATAGATTGACCCTTTTATCATTATAAATGTCCTGTTAATCTTCAGTGACTTTTTTTTGGTCTTAAAGTCTATTTTGCCTGATATTAGTAGTTTAATTATGGCTGCTGTTTAGCCTGTGACCTGTGGGCATCATATAGTTGAATAATGTTTTCTTATCCAATGTAACAATTTATGCATTTTGATTGGACTGTTTAACCTATCACATTTACCACTGTTATTACTGGATTTGTGTCTTCCATTTTACTTTTTGCTTACTATATATCTCATGGCACATTTTGTTCCTCTGTTTCAAGCCTTTACTACTTTCTTTTGTATTATGTGAATATTTTTAGTCTAATATTTTAATTTTTCTAGTAATTTTTTACTATATTTTTTTAGTTATAGTCTTAGTGGCTTATTGTAAGCTATTTTCTGGGACTTTGGGACTTTTTTAAATGTTTATCCTCACCCAAGGATATGTTTTTATTGATTTTAAGAAAGACAGGAGAGCCCTGGCCGCTTTGGCTCAGCGGTTGGAGCGCCGGCCTGCGGACCAGAGAGTCCCGGGTTCAGTTCCTGCTAGGGGCATGTACCAAAGAAAAAGAAAGAAAGACAGGAAAAGAAAGAGAGAGAGAAAGCAGAGAGAGGGAGACATCAGTGTGAGAGAGAAGCATCCATTGGTTGCCTCCTGCATTCACCCCAACTAGGGATTAAACTTGTAACCTAGGTATGTGTACTGGCTAGGAATTGAACCCACAACCCTTTGGTGTATGGGACAATGCTCCAACCAGCTGAGCCACTCAGCCATGGTGTCCCTTCCTCCTTTTCTGTGATATTATTGTTATATGTGTTAACTCTATATATGTTACAAACCCAACAATACATTGCTATAATTGTTCATTTCTATAACTTTATATATTTTAAGGAAGCTGAGAGAAGAAAGGGAAAGGTAGTATATATATATATAAAGACAGCTATGTCAATATTATTTAAAATTTTTGCTTCTCTTTATTTGTTCCTGTAGGTTGACGTTACCATCTGGTATCATCTCCTGACTCCCACATAGCTTTGTTCCCTTCCACCCCCCATCATGCCGTTATTGTCAGGTATATTATGTTGGTATATGTTATAATCCCTGAAAAAATATATATATATATATAAATATATATATTTATATATATATATATATTTTTTGTACATGCCCCTAGTGGGAACCGAACCCAGGACTCTCTGGTCTGCAGACTGACGCTCCGACCGCCAAGCCAAACCAGCCCGGGGTGTGAATCATATTTTGAATAAAAGTCCTACGCAATATAGTAAAGTGATTAGTTGCTGCGGCTTGGGTTCCTTATAAACCAAAGAGAAGCACCAAATGAAATCAGGTCTTTCTAGCAAGCGATAACAACGGCAATTAGGGACTTCATGACTTTGGGATCCGCTCACGGCTGGGTGGAAAGATCCTCCCCAAGTCCTCAAAGGGAGCTTCACAGCAGGGAGCACTTTCTGAACAGGCCCCTGATGCACAGAACTGATCCCAACTGCCTTCAGTGGCTGATATTCCTGTGGTCGTAGAGAGCCAGTCTGCACGCTGTCGCTGGTGTGATTACAGGGTTTCTTTTTGCCTGTATAAACACTTCAATAAATACGAGTTTATGCATAAAGACATCTGCTATTTCAGGAAGCCAAATAATGAGCAAATGCTTTTTACAATGGTTTATGTTCCCGAATTCTTAAAACTTGTTCAGCATCCTGAGTCAGACAAGTCTAAGAATGAAATGAAATGCAGAGCTGGCAAGAGAGGCGTTTTCTGACTCATGAATCAGCCATCCAGGTAGAGGCAATACCTGTCAGGCAAGTTAGGTGCGCTGCTAGCTCACTTTCTCCATGTTCAAACAGAGTGTGAGGTCTGGACACCCAGGGCAGGGAGCCTCCTGTGCAAATCAAGAAATGCTGGGAGTTCAACGGAGATCAAGGCAAATCAGTGCAGCCAATGAACAGTTTCAGTAGATTCGGTAGGTTTTGGACACAGAGCTCGTCCAGGGGGCCTTCCTTGAAGGAATGTAAGACTTTTCCTCTCTTTCCTTCTTGCCGTTGTTTGTTAGAAAATCCTTCAACAAACTGCCTCATGTCTTGGCTAAGCTCTGTCTTCTTTTGCCCAAAACGTTGAACCGGATTTTGGGGTTATTTTTACTCCTGGAAAAGAAGGGGTGGACACCCCCGTGCTACCTCGGGGAGCGCTGTGATGGGAGGCTGGTCAGGGGACCTGATGGTATGTTGACTCTGTCAGCAATGTGAATGTTTCACATTTTGCCTTTGAAATGTGGACTGTCAAAAATACTAAGAACCCAGGCTGGTTTGGCTCAGCGGTTATGGCATCGGCCTGCTGTCCAGAGACACTCGGGTTCGGTTCCCGCTAGGGGCATGTACTTCGGTTGTAGTTTGTCCCTGGCCCTGGTTGGGTCGTGCAGGTTGTAGCCACTTAACATCACATAGATGTTTCTCTCTCTCTCTCTCTCTTTCTCTCTCTCCCTCCCACTCTATCTGAATAAAAAAATGGAAAAATGTCCTCGGGTGAGGATAAAAAAAAAATACTAAGATACTGAGTACTTAAAACTACTTCACGAAACTGGACCTCTCGAGCCATGAACGCGGGGTCTCTCAGTCTGTGAAGCACTCTGCTCATCATTTGCTTTCACTGACAACAAAGAGACATGTGAACACACAACACGTGGATCGTTGATGAGCTCCCGTCAGGGATGATTGTCTCTGGAATAGGCGTGTCATTTTTCTAAAGAGGTGATTTGGACCGTGCTAATCTTCTCATTCTGCCGTTATATTATTACTTTCTTTGGCCCATAAACTTTTAATTCATTCATCTCTTCAGAAAATAAGCACTGTGTTGCTTCATCGCAAGGCTGGAGAAGAGGTGACTTGCCATCAGGAGGTGTCCCAGACATTAGCCACCGGGTCCGAAGGGGGCGCACTTGAGCTTACCGAGGGCGTGAGGGTGGAGCTGACTTTGGTCAGTTTCCTGTGCCTGGCTCTCATGATTTTTCTTCATCCCTGGAGCTGACTGCTCGTGTCCATTTACAAAAATATAGATGTAGCAAAAGTTTTGCACAATTTAAACGATTAGCAAATCAAATTCTAATTTTGTTAGAAGAAAGCGGTTGTCATTGATGACTGTTTTGGATTCCTGCATTAGCATCCTCCACCAGGGTGAAGGGGAGGAATCTGTCTCCTTATTGCCTATCTGGTGCGTTAGGGTGTGAGACTCCGCCTCAATAAGGAGGCGCTTTCCTTCCCGCCGCCTCGCTTCTCGGAGGCTTGGTGAAGCCTGAGATGGATACGAGGGTAGCTGCCCAACGGAAACGCTTGGTTCTGAGCCTCTCTGTGAATTCTGTTGTAGACCGATTTCCAGACCACTTCCCAGCTGTGGAAACTGGCGCTCTGTGAGTTTATACAACCTTGTTTATCCCAAGATCAGTTCAGCCCAGAACTAGTCAACAGCTGCCCTGTCACAGAGTTTAGTCCTGGGTGTGGTGCTGTGGTCTTCACCTGTTCACATCTCAGAGAAATCCCGGTTTCTGCGCATGAGGTCAAGAAACAGTGGCGTCCTAGCTCTGTGTCCAGAACTCTCTGCGGCTACAAAGCAGCGTGTTCCTCCTGACCCCGGAGGTCCAGCAGAAGGCGGTCCGGGGTGGGAGGGTAGCTCCCCAGGTCGTCAGGAGCCCGGGTCCCCTCTTCCTTTCTCAGCCATTCTCAGCACAGGCTTGCTCCCCGGTCCGCCCCAGCCGGCCGAGGAGAGGGCGATGGTAACAATGACGCATCCGGGTAAGTGGACCCTAGTAAAGAGATTTTCAGATGTGGTTGGACCCTCGCACGAAATTCGGTGCAGATGTGCGACTGGCGCTCCGCACCGCACGGAGAGTATGGAAATGTTGATTGTTCACGTAACGAGGCTTTATGCGGGCACGGGGCCGGCTCCCAGGATGATCCCCAAATAGCTTAAGAGCAGAGAAAGAAGACTGGCTTGGCCTGTGTCATGGGGAGGGGACGAGGTTGGGGTGAGCATTCCTGCATGTGGGCAAGGGCTTGTGGGGTGCGCACTTTCCCCCAATGCCAAAGAGGGGGCACCCGGGCTTTCTCCCCAGCTTCCTGGATGTGGGACACAAGGGAAGGGGGGCAGGGGGACTTGAAAGCATTCAGACATCAAACATCGAGCGAGACTCTCATTGGCTCAGCAACCTGCTCGCACGCCCGACAGCTGAGCAATGTGGTGTTTGAGCGGCTGGGATGAAGGACTGGCGGCCGGTGCGGGGCTCGGATGAAGGACCTGCGGCCGGTGCGGGAAGAGCCGCAGGAGCTGGGCAGGCGGCAGCGGGCGCTTCCCTCTGGCTGTTCCATGGTGCTCAGGCGCTTGGCTCAGTTCGGGCAGACCACCAGGTCCGGTGGACTACAGTAAGGCGACCTTTCCCGAGGCACACGGAGCAACAGGGAAACCTCCCAAAGAGAGCTGAGCTATTCCTTGGGCCGTCACAGACCCAGAGCGCGGGCTCGCTTATGACCCAAGCCTCCCCAAGCTTGGTCGCAAGGACCATGCACCCTTCTGTTAACTGCAAAGACAAAATGAACACACACTTAAAAAAACAAAAACAAAAACAAAAAAAACCCAGCCTGATTCTAACATCCAGGTTGGGGACTGGGGTAGTTTAAACCCTAGGAGGGAAGCCCTCTGAGGATTCTCCACCAGCGGAAGAATTCTTTCCTAGTGGGAGGAGAAAAGGGAGAGAGAGAATGAGTAGATAAAAGCGTGTTCCCATACTGTGGTCCAGGCCTTGGTGGGGAAAACAAGACTGTAGGAGAGAATGTGTCTCCCTTTTCATTTCTTTTACCTGTCCGTTCCTCACAGGGCATTGGCACGCTCAGAGGTTGCGCCCTGGTTAAAAATGACCCTGCGATTGGGAGGCACCTCCCTTGGGAAGGCGTGGAAGTCCAAACATTACCAGCAGTTCGGCAAATACGACAGTGGACATTTGGGGCGTTTCTGGATGAAGGTCACCTTGCAAGGAAGAAGTTGTTTTCCACGGGGCCCCGGAAGCTGTGCTGTCACAGAGGGAGCAAGGGCCTGTCCACGTGGAGCCGGTGGAGGACCCACAACTAGGGATTTGGGGTTGTTTTCAGCTTGTCAGGGAGCCAGATGCTTCTGGAGGTATGTCCACACTTACTACCGTGACTTCAACCAGAAATCTCTTTGGTTTGACATTTACTTTCCAACGTTGACTTTTGTAACCATTGCTCAGTCAGCCCAAGGTCACAGAGACACCAAGTCAGAAAGTTGCCTAAATGGAATAGCCGCCGAAGGCCCACTTCCAGAAAGTCCCGGGCAACCCACCAGACTTCACCGGCAAGGAATCTGAACACAGGAGTTTGGAAAAACCTCTTCTGGGGTCCTGATTTATTTTTATTTTTTCCCTCCCTGCCCCCTTTTTTCTTTTGAAGAGCTTAAAATAATAATTTCCATTCTAGCTGGAAAGGCAGAAAAAGTACTTAATGCCAACCACATTTTTGGTACCCTATAAAAGCTAAATAAAAATAATAGTTAAACAATGAATGGGGTACGGCATAGATGTGCAGAACTTTGCAGGCCAAGGAGCAAACCAAAGTTATGGAAACGGTCAGCTTCTCCAGCCTTGTCTTCAAATACAAATGAGGGTTACCAAGGACATGCAACTGCTACCGCCCCAGCCTGGGGAGCCGGCCGGGATGCTCATCTCCACTCTAAGTGGGAGCAGACAGCGTCGCTGTGTGTCTGCCCTACAGTGGAAAAAGGACATTTTTGCCGTGACATTATCATGTGATGCAGATGTCTGGCTCAAGGCTTCTGATCTTGTCAGCAAAATTGATGGTAGAAAATTAGAACAAGAGCCTTGGTTTATTTACGTTTTCTTAGGAGGTGTAAATTTGCATATGTGGGAGTTATTTTTACTGCAGCCCCCGACCGAGCTCTGGCCCTGGGGTGTGCTCCCTATTCCTTCTCTTTGTTAGGAATAGTACCATTTATTACTTAAATTTACTGGGGAGGTTATTTCTACCTCCTGCACCTTACTTCTCCAAGGACCACGGTGATAAAGTACACTCTATTACTGCCCCCCCTTTTTTTATTAATTAATTTTTGTTACAGATGTTTTTCCTTTTCCCCCCACTGATTCCCCCCTCCCCCTCCTTCCCTGCCCTGTCCCCAGCTTTGTTGTCCATGTCCATTGTTCATGCACACATGCATGTAAGTTCCGTGGTTTATCTCTCCCCCACCACCCCCTCTTCTGGGGATTATCAGTCTGTACCCCACTTCCACGTCTCTGGGACTACCCCATTCCTCAGACTGTTATGTTCATTATATTCCACAAATAAGTGAGATCATATGATACTTGTCTTTCTCTGCTTTGCTTATTTCACTTAGGATGATACTTTCCAGGTCTCTCCATGTCGTCTCAAAGGATAAGAGATCTTTCTTTCTTTACAGCTGCATAGTACTCCATTGTGTATATGTACCACTGCTTTTTTATCCATTCGTCTACTGATGGACACTTGGGCTGTTTCCAGATCTTAGCTATTGTAAATAGTGCTGCTACAAACATGGGGGTACATATATTCTTTCTGATTGGTGTTTCAGGCTTCTTAGGGTATATTCCTAGAAGTGGGATCACTGGGTCAAATGGCAGTTCAATTTTTAATGTTTTGAGGTAACACCATAGTGTTTTCCATAGTGGCTGCACCAGTCTGCATTCCCACCAGCAGTGTATTAGAGTCTCCTTTTCTCCACACCCTCGCCAACACTTGTTGTTTGATGATTTGTTGATGGCGGCCATTCTGACAGGTGTGAGGTGATACCTCATTGTTGTTTTAATTTGCATCTCTCTGATGATTAGTGATGATGAGCATTTTTTCATATGTCTCTTAGCCATTTGTATGTCCTGTTTGAAGAGGTGTCTATTTAGTTCCTCTGCCCATTTTTTAATTGGGTCCTTTGTCTTTCTTTTGTTGAGTTGTATGAGCACTCTCTATATATTGGAAATTAACCCCTTATCTGTCCCCCCTTTTTAATGGCCATCAAGAAGTGTCGACTCCCACCAAGGCACTGGACATGGCTAACCCTCTCTTGACCTCCAGATTTTCAGTCCACAAATAACAAAAACAATGGGGACTTCTCAAAGTTCATCAAGTCTAGACCTCCCTTCGGGGGCCTAATGGCTGGATTTGATGCCCTCTGTCCACACTTCCTGGCTGAAACTAGTTAAAAAGTAGCTAGGAAGTTCTGAAAAAGCAAAAGTGGTTATGATAACAAGTTAAGCATTAGCAAGGAAGTTTTTCTTGAGTGTGAGTCTCAAGGCACGGTCTGGGCTTTATGAGTAATCCTGCACAGTGCCTGTCTGTTTTCCTTGCAGAAGTGAGTGGAAAGTTGTTCTCAAAATGCATCTGAGCTGTTGAATATCCATTATGTTTCAGAAAAGCGAGTCCTTCCTCCAAAACAATTTTAATTTTTATGGCGTCTCAGTTAAAACAGGAACATTTATTTTCTTAGGGCTAAAGTTCTTGGAATGCTCTATGACCAGGATTTAGTAGATTTCTTGACCAAATAACACTTGACCAAACTCTGCTTTCACAACTGACTTCCCTTAAAAGAGGAAAGAAAGACTAAAAAAATGCAGGCATTTGGTCCGTAAAACCGTTTTCCTGGGGCTCAGCTTCTCAAAATGCCCATCTCCCAAGAAAGGTTTCCCGAGTCAACAGGTGGTACTAGTCATCGGCGTTACAATGAAAATGATGTGTGTGTTGTCATTATTGCCATTGAATTTAATGAACACACCCCCACTCAGTTCCCTCGTTCACATCATTGACGGATTTGCTGCGAGTTCCTGGGATTAATGAATATGCGAATATAATTTTTAAGAAGTCCAGGACACAGAGCATCATGGAACATATTGTACCTTATTGTAGAATAAAAATAGCCTTGGACAGCCCGTGGAATGTGTCCTAGCAGCGTAATCAATTCTTTACTGCGGTTTTCCTGCCAGTCGGAGAGCCCTGCGTCACGGAGCGTGGGTGCCAAGTGTCTGGTTTGCGCTTTGGTAAGACATGTTTTTCTTGCTGAGAATTTTCAGGTTTGCAGTTTCTCCAAGCAGAAGGCAGCCAGGTCACCTTCCTAAGCCGTGGGGCATGGCTTTTGTTCCAGATGTCTGACCGGAGGTTGGGGTCCTGGAGTTCCAAACACCAGCGGGCAGCGCGCGGGAGCCCACAGCCCCCGTGGCGGCCTCCGCGGGGGAGCCTGCTGGACACGCTGTCCCCTGGTGAATGACAGGAACTGGGCAGCTTGGGGGAATGTGCATCTTGGACAAATGTGCTCACGCTTCCGGATCCAGCTTCTCTGCTCCGAGCAGCAAGTTGGCCACCGTGCCTAGAGCTGAGGCAACCACCTAAGTCGGTGGTGGCAAAACATACTGCCGGGGCAATGGGGGATTCCACCCTTTCGGAGTGAGCTTGTTTTCTAGGCTAAACGTTTTCAGAGTGACTTACTCTCTTAGGTCCTTTTGTCCACGTAGGCCCGGGGTGGCATGTGACAAACTACGTTCTTCTGTCCAGGAAAGCTTGTGCTTAATAAGAGCGTGAGCACCTTGGGCCAGGTCATCCTCCTGGGCACTCGTCACCTCTGCCCCATGGCCATGTGCTGTATGCAGGCAAGGCTTGGATGGTGTGTTTTTCATACTCTCTCTCTCGGTCATTGAGCCGAACAGAAAATGCGATGCGGGAGCCAGCAGCACAGGGGGCGGGGGTCCCGTGCTTCCCAGAGCGACTCGGAATTGTTCCTAAATGCATGTCGCTCCTGATGTTCGTCTCTGCCACTGGGCGTGACCGCGGTGACCTGAGCGCGGGAGGTCGCACAGGCCGCATGGGGAAAGGGTCCCCTTCCCACACTGCCCACACGCACACCCTGTGAGGTCGAGGCAGACGAAAACCCCGAGCAGGAAGTGTGAAGGCTTCATCCAACCTCGGAACCACTCTCCATGCCTGCAGCCTCGGTTCAAGTTCTTGAAACGGTCTGCGGAGCCCGCAGGATGCCGGCCCCTCGCCCTCGTGCACGCACCCTTCCTGCCAGACGCCTGCACCTTCTCTCCTCTGGGCCCCCCGCCTAAGCTGGCTCCTTGGCTGGCTCTTCCATCCCTACAGTCTCTGTCCAAACGGCGCCCCGTCAGTGACACCGCCCTGGCCACGCGTCCACCTCATTGAGTCCCCATCCTCACCTGCTTTCTTTTCTGTGACATCCGTTCTCACCTGACAGACGATGACACACGCTGACTAGGAAGCTCAAGGCAACGAGAGAGGCAGCTAGACGTTCACCTGGGGGGGGGAGACTCCATGGCCTGTAGATCGTCTGGCCCATAGTAGACGCTTGATTAAACTTGGTGGATGTTGAATAAACGAAATCATGAAGCCCAAAGGTGCGGGGTACAGGAGGACACACGGCAGGGACTCAGTCCCCCGCCTCTTCACCTGGCTCCGCCCCTCAGCCCTGTCTGTACGCTCTTGTCTGTACAGTTACTGAGATTAACGTTTTAAAACGTTAAGAATTTTGGATGGTTTTTCAAGCTATACATTTTTAGAGTTACTTATCTTCTTTCTGACTTTTCCTTCTAGGCTATCATTTTCGTAAGGGCAGGGTTATAAAATACACACTTTTTATTCTCTAAGAATCACAGGACAAGGCTTGCCCTGGGTGCTCCATACTTGCTTGTTGGAAAGAACCTCTGTTTCTTTGTGTGTGTGTGTTTTTTTTTTTTTCTGGAGAGTTCTTCTACTCGCTGAGACTAAGAAGGTTGTTTCAAATGATCCATTTTATAGTATTTGCTCAGCTGGGTCTAGGGCTACCTGACAAAGACCAGATAGTAAATATTTTCAGCTTCGCAGGTCACACTTCTCTGTCACAGCTACACAAGTGTCTCATTTTAGCATGCAAACAGCCACAAAACTGGTATACACGTGGGCACGGCTGTGGTGCAATGCATTTGTACATATGGAAACAGGTGTTGGGTGGATTTGACCTGCGGGCTGTGTGCTGGCCGCTGTGCTAGACCGTTGTTGACATAAAGCAACCATTCCTGACACACACGGTTCCCTGCATTTCAGAATTAGACACAAACTGCGTTCCTGCGTCAAACTCCTTCACTTTCATCGCTATTGTTGGCCTTTGTTACTTGAATAAAGACTCGCTAAGTGACTCCCAAGCTTGAGTCCTTATTTACTTCATTTTTAGCTTCTGTAAAACCTGAGCCGCCGAGGCGAGGGTGAGACACCGCTTTCTCTTTTGTCTTCCTTTAGAAAAATACTCCTTCTTCGCGACCATCTCGGTACGGAAACGGAACCTGAGACAAGCGTCTAGTGCCTGTTCACTAAGCTCTTTGTGGTTAAACTAGTTTCTCACCCGCAGACTCTGGACGTGGGAAAGAAAGGACCAGATTAGATGTGTTTTGAGGGGGGATCAATATGTAATATGAACCAGACTGTACTTCCTTCATTCTCCCCAGGCCTAATGCCAAGTAACACTCATAGACGAGTTGTATACAAGGGAGGGCAAAGGGATGGACCTTGGTCCCTTCACGGAGACTCTAAAAATGCCAAGGAAACAGAGGGGTCCACCCTTCAGGCTCCGCACAGGACCCGACCTGAACAGGGCCTTGAGCCTGGATGCGGAGCTGTGGTCCTTCTCCCGTCGGTGGAAACCAAGCCTACTCCGGCATAGGTGCGCCTTCCGCTTGGCCAACGCTGCCCACCCTGTCTGACCTGGGGCGCTCAGGGACAGTCTCCACGGGAATGCTGACTGCCCTGGCGGGAGCCACCCAGCACGCCCCAGGCACCCCTGCCTCCGCCGGGGTCCACCCAGAAAGATCTGTCACTGGTTCCACCCTCGTCTCGACACACTCTGAGGTTCAACGAGACGAAGAAGTGGGAAGGAGAATGTTTTCCTTTGACCCCTGCAAAACCGTGTCTCCTCCCAGACCCTGGGGCAAAGCACTGTGGCTAATGAGACAGTGGGGGTTCGTCCTGTCGTAACGTTTACGGCGTTTATTCTGCAGAGCTAATGGAAAACAGTAGGTTCTCAGGACAGGATGAAGAAAGGCCTCTTTCCTTCTCAATAAGAGGTCATCAGAGTAACCCGAGTGGTGGACTGGGAACGGACCCACGGCCGGCTGGGAGAATCGGAGGAGACGACCACATGGGCATTGTGGGTCTGAGGTGCTCTTTTGGGGGTTGGTGACTCACCTATGATGTGCAGAGAAAGGCATGGCCTTCCTGTGACCACAGGTTTCTCCAGGCACCATCATCACAGGGTCTGAACACGGGAGGAGCTGGGCAGGGAAGCACAGTGCGAGGAGGTGAGGGGCTGGGGACCTGGTTTGAAATTCGAGTTGCCCTCATCCTGATTTTGTTCCTCACGTCGTCTCTCCACGTCCACCTCCGTGGTTCTCGACCTGTCTTCGCTCAGGTCATCTCAGACTTTTTCTGTCTGACTTATTTCACTGAGCATGATAATCTCAAGATCCATCCACATTGTCACAAATGGCAGTATTTCCTCCTTTCTTGTTGTATTTCCTACAATGAACAATTCTGCCATGAACATAGGGGTGCATATGTCTTTGCAAATAAATGTTTTCAATATTTTGGGGTAGAAAAAAGAGGACAAACAAGCAAAAACCATAAACACACACAACAGTATGGGAGTCACCAGATGAAAAGGGGGTGAGGGTAATGAAGGGTAGAGGGGGTGGAGGGTATGGTGAGAGGAGATTTAACTTTGGGGATGGGCACACCATGCAGTATACAGTTGATGTATTGTAGAATTGTACACTTGAAATCTATAGAATTTTATTAACCAATGTCACGCCAATGCACTTAATAAAAAGCAAAACAAATGAAAAGCAAATTATCTCAGAACTTAATGACAACATTGATGTTCAAGCGTCCGCCAGACCAAATACATCAGAACCACGTGACCATCTAAAAAGTCTCTCTGGGGGATTCTGTGCTTGGGATTGGGGTCCACACAGCTCTACTTTATTATTGTTGTGAGGCAGAAAAATACTACTGGAAAGAAATAAGGAAGGTTACCGGCCGCCTCAGAATCCTTCCAGAAGGCTGCATCTGAGACCAGGCCATGAGATTCCCTCCTAACTAATTCCACTCACATTTTTATAGATGCTGAAAGGTGTCTGCAGGACTCAGTTCTGATGCACGGGTACATTGCCAGCCATTCCAGCCTTCCTCAGGGAGTGGTCCATGAAGGCACCTCTGTGAACGTTGAGAATGACCCACATGGATTGTGGATTCACGGGGGGCTCCACGCACCGTCACTCAGCGTGTGGACTTCAAAGTGAGACCTGAACCTCTGTGCTTCTCACCCCTGGCTGTTTGAACTTGGACTTAATCTGAAACTTAGTTTTCTCACCTACGAAGTAGGAAAAACATCATCCCTACCTCGCAGAAGCTGACATGTTAGTATGATAGTCAAATGCAATAATTCATACTAATTAAACAAGGTGGTGGGCAGAAAACACCTAAGCCAAGCTCCTGACCCGTGCTAAGCCTTCAGCAGATGGCAGTTGTTATTAATAGAACTAAAATAAATGGTGTCTCTGGGCTAGAGTTTCGTTTCCTTGTTGTACGGCTCAAGAAAAAGAACCGAACCCACTAATAAAGTCCTGATTTTTCTCGAAGCGGTGAGCTCACTAGAGTCTTCTTGCGTTGCCAAGTTCAATCAGACCCAGGAGTATTGGTTGCTGTCAGCATACAATGAAGACAAACATTTGGAGGAACCTTTCTGGAGAACGCAGGCCAAAAAGAAAAATTCCAGGGCTGCCTTTGATTTCCTTTGGATTCCCAGCAGCTCATGTGAAGGGTGAGGATATTTCCATCGCCCATACTATCTGCTGGGGGTCAAGAGGTGAGCTATGCTGACCCAGGGGAAGTGATTTTGAAGTCTTGGTTGCAATCAGGGTGAAGCATTTAGGCAACGTATGAATCTCTCCCATGCTCTATTTCAATTTAAAGCAGAATAAAGAGGAAATGTATTACAAAGCAAGCAGAGTCCCACCATAATCTGTAGGAGGCAGGTCGTGTTTTATGTTGCCCTGCGTGCGACCACAATGCTTGCTGTGTGGCCAGCGGGGCGTGAGTGCCTCTGTGTTACAGGGACCGGTGTTTACCTCGTTATCCGTCAGACCGGTGCCAGGCCCACTCTGCAAATTTAACATCTGGGCCTTGCTGTTCACAAATAGCGTGTCTGAGAACCAAGCTTGAACTTAGCCCTTCTGACGGGAGGCTTTTAAAGTTGGAAGTTATCTTGAACCTCAGTTCTAAGAAAGTGGCAAAGTTCCAGAATGCAACCAGAAAATGAAGGCCAAGAAGGTGGGCGGAGGGCTAGCTAGATCAATTGATGTAACAAGACCCTGGGAAGAAAAGAAAATGGTTACTCTGTATGACCACCTGTCCTTCACGGCCACTGGCCACGTTAGCCTTCTGGCGGAAGGCGGACTTGACGGTTATCATGTCTGTCCTACCTTCTGCCCAGGTCCCATGTTTTCCCATGTTCCTCATAATCACACACATGCTTTAGCATGGGTAGCTGTGGAAAGGGGCTTTTCATTGGCTGCCACCCCTCACTGCGGTCCATGGAAGAAACCAACACCTCACAAACACGAGGCAGAACCTCGCTGACGCAGGCAGCCCTCGTCACGAAGACTCCACCTCCCGGACTCAGCGAACCGACAAATATCATTGCTTCCAAACCGGGCCCATGCTGACACAGCCCAATGGTTCCCACAGTTCGGGTGGAAGTTTTTCCTGTGTACTGATTGCCAGAAGAGCGCACGCCATCGCCGGGCCCAGCAACAGCACACGCACGCCCTGCGCTGTCCCCAAGGCCGTGCACACACCAGCCAACAGCTCAGTCTGTGCCTGACTTGGGGCCAGGCAGGGCCAGCACTGCACAGCGAACGGAGCACAGAAGGGGTCTGAGCCGCGGCAACTATCTGCCGAGGTTCTGTGACCGAGATAGGAGAGATGCTTCTGCCTGATTGCTGGGAACACGAAGGTTCCTTACAAGTGAAGACGCAGTGCTTAGCGAAGGGGCGCTGACCTTGCAGCTCATCACTGCGATGCCAGGCGCTCGGGGACATTGGCGCGCTGTAACTCACTTTCCTAGGAACATCTCATTTGATTCTCTTTATTCAAGTTGCCTAAACTATCTGACGACTCAGGTGGCCCTCGATCAAAGAGACAGGGAGACTCATGGGGGCCTAGCGCCGCACGGCTGGCGAATGCGGACCATCCGAAGCGCTGTGAGCCGGCTCAGGGTCTTCATACAAGAACCAGTGCGAGCCCGGCACACCCGGAAGGGCTTTCCCCTCCCACAGGTCAAACACGAGGGAGAAAGGAGAATCTGGGTATTAGGACAGAGATCGGCACACGACCGTTCCTAGGTTCACGTCTGGACGAAACAAGGAGGGGTCCCGTCACGGTGGCCGAGCATGACGGGCAGGCCGGCCGCCTTCACTGTGAAACTCCACTTCCTGATGTCCTCTCCGCCTGCTGGGGCAGGGCACCAGGCCATCCTCACCTGAGCCGCCGAGGAGCCCCGAGAGGGACATGTCTTCTCGCTGGCTCCCCGGTGCGAAACCAGCTCCGAGAAGACAGGTGTTTGCCCCGGTCACGCGGTTGGTACCCAGCTATTCTGGAACTGAATCCACACGCTCCGTGCCTAAGCATGTGCTCCCCCAGCATACCGTCCTCTGCCGCACAGAACACAGGGTTGGGCGTTGGGAGGCAGGGTTACGTCTGAGCCTCCTTTGTTCTGTGGGCGTCGGCACCGGGAAACGAGGGTCCGCTCGTTAAGGCGCACCACTCGGCAATCGGGAAGACACAACCTCACGATGTTTGCCCGAGAGATTGTCACGAGTCTGGACCAGTAACGCCAGCACGCTGGCGGGTGCGCTCCCCAGTGATAACTGGCCACCAGGAACTGATAAACCAGCGCGTCCTCGGGGTCGCGGCTGTCCACTAAGTGCACACAGGTCTCAGAAGGCAAGTGCGTTCGGGGTAGTCCCTGACGGTGGGCTGTCGAGGGTTAGCAGTTCTCCAGGGAAAGTAGTGTGAAGACGTGCAGGTCCTAAGTCCACCCTCACTCCGGGTTAGGGTGACCACAGCGGCGAACCAAAGTCAGGGGGACAGAACGCAGCACAGAGACACAAAATGTTCTCCAGCACGAAGTTAAGGGTAAATGGATGAAGGTGAAATTGGGGAGTAAAAACATCCGGTCGCTCCATCTCCGGGTGTCAAACACCGGAATCAAGGCTTGTTGACTGGTTCCAGGGGCCCAGACTTGCCTCCTTGTGCTCCAGCCTCTGTTCGTGAGGTTGGACTCTTGAAGAGGTGGACAACGAGAAAACTATATCCTTTCACTGGCATTCTTCATCATCTCTCTCTGCTGGGGACTCAGCAGTCTACACGTGTGCCGATAGAACGTACAACGGTAGAACAAGAGAGGCCGTGCACAGCTTTCCCTTTGTGTCCATTTCTCGGTCATCAATTTGGGAAGCTTTGGGTACACAAATGAGCATCTCTGCAACGTCTCCAGGCAGGGTTGCCTGACTCACACCTCCCCTCTGCTGAGGCCGTAAGGAGCAGGTGACTGTGTGGCTGAGGCTTCCCGTGCCCGACACCCCCCTCCTATAGTGACACTACGTGCGCAGTCCTTCCGAGTTGGTCACAGCTCGGCCGAGATCTTTCAGTGTACATAATTTAGCCAATTTGAATTGCTCATTTTTTCCACCCTAACTAGATTAGCTGGCAAAAAGGTACACTTTTACACTGGAAAAGATCCCAAAGGGAAAAAAAAACAAAAGAAAACCCTAGTTGTTTACCCAGTTCTGCTAATAAGTACCTAGGAGGAGTCCTGAGCATTCTCCGAGATTCTCCTCCACGTAGAAATAGGGGTACTGATGCAGAATTGGGGTTTTGGTGACGTTTTCTCTGTGGATATCAGAGATAGAAATTGTATGGATTCACAGGGAAGTGATTCAGACCATCACAAAGGAGCAGGTCACAGCATCATAACATCACTAAAAGGGAAGCCAAATACAGGCCAGAAACATACCACGTGCATCCAGTGGCCTGTGCCAGGGGCCAGGTTGTGAACTTGGGGAAACTGGGAAAGAGACCCTACCTGTGCTCAGAGACCAAAGCATCATGGCCAGAAGGGTTGGAACCAGTGAGGCTTGTACAGGTTGGGGGGACCGTCTGATGGCACGGGTGATGGAGGATGGAGCCTGTGCCAGTGGATGGAGGCAGACAGGATGACTGACTGTCCATTGTTGTCACCACCTGAAGGAAGGTGCCCCATCGACTCTGCTGTTCAAAGCTGAAGTATGTGCTTTATCACTGAGAACCAATCGCTAAAGTATGAAATGGGGTGTCATAGAATGATTTACTACTGTTGCCTTCCCCATTGATGATTTGGGTTATTCAGGGAGACAATAGCATTTTCTGCACTATTCCATTTCAAATATTCTAAATGTGGCTTTTATATGAGATATAGGAAAATTGTTGAGAAAGTGAATCCTGAGACTTCTCATCACAGATTTTTTTTCTTTTCCTCTTCTTGTATTTATGCAAGAAGATGGACGATACTGTGTAATCATTTCACAATGTGTGTAAATCAAACTCTATGTATGTGCCTTAAGCTTATATAACGTCTGCCCATTATTTCTCAATAAAACCAGAGAAATGAAAACAATCACATAAATAATACAAAGTACAAAAATAATTACATACATAAAGTAATTGCAGAGACGCTTAGAAATAAAATGAATAAATGTGGTTTTTGGAGTTTGCACTCAGATTCGATCTAGTGTGTGTGAAATGACATGTTCGTCCATCTGGCCACAGGGTCCGTGGCCACAGGGACCTCTCTGCCTGGCCTGGGAGGTTACCTGTAGAGCTAGTTCAGAGTTAACAGCAACAAGACTGAACTGTTGAGGTGGTTGGGCTTAGAAAAGAGACCTGGAGACAGGACCTCTCCCCTTTAGAGGTTGCCTTTCTATCAACCATCCCATGCTGCCATCTGTGAAAATGTCATTGTCATGTCACTGATGGGGATGTTCCAGAACAGTTCACTTAGTAAAGTGTGTGTGCAGTGAACCGGAGACAAAGTGTGTGTATTTCACATAGGTAGAAGGTTGTACAAACCACCAAGGCCAACCCGCATAAGGCGAGAGAAAACAAGCTCACCACCGGGTTCCCAGCGGTCTCCAACTCCCATGCCAGGCTGTGGGTGGGGACCCAGAAGCCCCAGCTACCTCCAGTGGAGGTTTAAAAGAAGGTGACCAGCCTCTATTTTACATCTGCCCTAGCAAATGTCCAGTTGGTACTAACAAATCAGGATATGGTGCCAGTACTAGCACTTAAATTTCTTAGGTGTGTTAAAATTTGACACCTGACTATGAGAGAGCTCAGGACATGCAGGGAACGAGGGTGACCAGCCATCGTGGTTGGTGTGGGACCAAGGGAGGTCAGATTTTCCTACTGAGTCTGCGACGGTCGTGGAAAACCAGGACGGCTGTTTACCTACAGAGGAATAAATTGGAGGCAACACTTGTGTTTTTGGACAATTTTTGTGGCATCCCATTGAAGAATGTGAGAAAGCCCCACCACGGCTTCAGTGTTTTCCTGAGGATGAGTTATTTTTGTCGGACATGGTGGTGGGAAGACGGAGAAGCCCCCAGTGGGAGGCCAGAGGCTGTGCTCGCTCCTGTGTGCTTCTCCCCCAGAGCCACGCAGGACAAGAGGAGCCTGGTGACTGGACATTTGCTGGAGGAGGTCACAGGCAGATGACCTTCCTCATGGGGAGGTGGGGACGGGTTGTCCCAAAGGACCTGGGTTAAAAACCAGTGGGTGAAAAATAGTTGAAGAAAATAACAAACTTTTTGTAAAAAATTGATTTTAGAGAGAGGGCAAGGAAGAGAGAGAGAGCTACATCAACTTGTTGTTCCACTATGTATACATTCATTGGTTGATTCTTTTTTTAATTTTTTTTTTCTTTATTGATTTCTAGAAAGAAGAAAATAGAGAGAGATAGAAACATCAATGACAGAGAATATTGATTGGCCGCCTCCTGCATGCCCCGCACTGGGGATCAGGCCCACAACCTGGGCATGTGTCCTGACCAGGAATCGAACCGGCGACCTCTTGGTCATGGGTCAATGCTCAACCACCGAGCCACACCAGCCAGGCATTGGTTGATTCTTGTATGTGCTGTGACCAGAGATGGAGATCAAACCTACAACCTTGGCATATTGAATCAATGCTCCAACCAACTGAGCTGCCCAGCCAGGGCCCATCACAAACTTTCAAGGAATTTAGCCAGAGCTAGTCACCTTTTCTTTACAAGTCTTCTGTTAGTCAAACAGGAGTAACTGGCCTTGTCACAAGTTCTAGGAGACTCTTAAAAGCCAGCTCGCCCCCAAGGCCGGCTTTTCGATTAGGGTTATGAGAAGACCTCTACTTGGCCTTATTTGCTCAGTGCCAGCCTCTGTGTCTTGGATAGCTGGCTTCTTAAGCTCTTTTCAAATGTATCTTATTGTTGTTGATCATTTCAAAATGTCTCAGGTCTTTTGCAGAACACACGACAGCCACATTGCACTCTAATAACGCCCTTAATCTTGGCATGTGGTCATGAATCTGTCTGCATTCAACCGAAGAGGGCTCGACACTTATCACACACTTACTTATCTTTATCACTATCTGGCTGGATCTCTAGTTAGGAAAAAAATTATGTGGCTTATGAGTTCTGGGTCAAGGCAAACTGAGAAGAGGAAGAAGTTAATGCAGCAGGGACCTTGTTTTGGCCATATGAGCTGTGGGAAGGAGCAAAGGAGAGACTGCTAGCCTGGTCGCCATCCTCACGAGGAAAAATGGAATTGTTTTGGAGTAAGACTTTATATTCTTCAGAGATGTTCTAAATATCTTCAGTGATCAGCCACTGAAGCACCAGGAGCTTTGGGGACAGGGGCTGGCAGCATCTGCTTCCACTTCGAGTTAAATGCTTGGGGACACTTTCCGGCTTCCTGCCCAAGGAGAGCTTCTCATGCTTGAGTCTTTGGAGTAATTATTGTCCCACTAAAACTTTGTTGGCTTAAGCCTCTGAGCCCATCAGCCAAGTCTAGGGCAGAGAGTGAGTTGAGAAGCTTGCTGTCACATTCTGAGAGCCCCAAACTGACACCCACAGCTCTTTCTACACCAATAAAAATTTTAATGTAGGTTCCTGCCACTTGAGTAGCTTACATGGGTACAAACATGTAGATGTAGGGACTAACATCACATAGGTGATGAATGAGAACCTTCAATGAGGTGGAACCTTCAGTTGATGTAGATCCCGAGTTCCAGGCTGGGCGGACATTGGGAAAGTCACTCTCTGGTCTTCAGTGTCTGAAATGGACACATGAAAACACTGGGCAGGGTGATCTCTGGGTTCTTTCCAGCTCTATCTACGCCTCTGTGACTCTCCTTGCTTTCCTTCCGAATGTAACCGTCAGTGAAAGTCTCCCTCTTGCTCAGAGCCAAGCCATGAAGAGGGATTCAGAGTGGGGGAAGCTGGTGGGCAGGAGAAGGGAGGCAAAGGGGAGAGGAGAGCCGCTAAGTGGATGGGACGGCGCGAAGAGCAGCGAGCTTCCTTCAAACACGGCAGCTCGTTCCTGCTGCACTTTAACATCTGGGCGGTAGAATGGTAGAGAACAAAGCTGAGCTCTGATTTCTTAAGTTTAAGTATGAATAACGGTTACAAAACGGTAGTGCTCATAAACAAAACGTGGCCTTTATTCTTCTGGTAGTATTAAGAGAAGGGTGACTTTCTGTCCCATGAGGTCGTCCTAAGGCAAGTTTGACGTAGAGCCTTTCATTCTTCATGAAACACCCCTAATGACTCTATGACCAAGTCCATTTCTCTCTTGTGATTTTTGCTATGTAAACTCTGTGACGCTAAGGTTAGAGTGACAGTGTTTAGCTCACTTGGCTCTTTCAATCTCCACTATTATTTATTCTGTTACTTTTTCCGGGAATGCCTACAACCCTTCTTTGTCTTCACCTTGGAAACCTTGTTGATTGAACCTGATTGTTCCCTCCTCCGGAAGCCTACCTTCAAACTCCCGGGCACAATTCACTGACCTTCCTGTTGGCTTCTGGAAATGTTTTGATCACATACCACTTATCATGCTGAATTATGGTCAGCTAATTACCCACCTTCCTGCTGAGTTGTCATTGAGTCCAGTGCAGGGACCGTGCAGTCTTTCTATGCAGCAAAGAAAAGGCATCTAATTTAGTTACTAATTGAATTGCACTCACATGACATCAGTGACAGAGGGTTCTGTTAGGACTAGCAGGTTCTGCTGGGATCGTCCTGGCACTGTGAGCAACTAGCCCTGTGCACCCTGATACTGTGCATGTACATATATATATTTTTTATCTTCACCCAAGGACATTTTTTCATTTTTGTTTAGATAGAGTGGGAGGGAGAAAGAGGAAGAGAGAGAGAGAAACATCAATGTAAAAGGGACACATTGAGTGGCTGCCACCCGCACAACCAACCAGGGCCGGGGACAAACTGCAACTGAGGTACATGCCCCTTAGCGGGAACCGAACCCGGGTCTCTCTGGACCGCAGGCCAACTCTCTAACCACTGAACCAAACTGGCCGGGGCCCATGCATGTACATCTTAAATAAAACTTCAAATTGTGGTGCTGAGATTCCCAATTTTATTTTGACCGGGAACCGGGCGGTGGAGGAAGAGGGTGGGGGATGTTGAGGAAGGGAGGGGCCGCAACGAGGCAGGTACTCATGCCCGTGGAAAGGAGTCATTCCGGCCTTCACAGGATTCGTGACTGGAGCCAATGCTGTTGGTGATCTCAGATCCCTTGGATCCTCCATTGCTTCTGGGTGCCCATTTCTATGCGTCCAAGTGTATTACTTCTGCTGGCCTGCAGCCCCATTGGCAGCTCCCTAAGACGGCCCAAGACTGCACGTGTCTGTAGGTGCGGAAAGCCAGAGCACTTGGGGGACCGCGTGCACATCACCCCTTCTATCTCGGCAAGGCTGACCGGGCCAAGAGCGTGACAGCCCAACCCCTTACCTAAGATGCTGTTCTCACTCCAGAACTCACCCCAGATTCGGGTAGGGAATGACCTGGGGCTACAATCACACTCTCACTCGACTTCCCCCCTCCCCTCGCTTGCTTCCCCTCCTTTCCTTCGAATTCCTCCCAGAAGCACTTCTTCAATGTTTGTCTCAACATCTGCTTCTAGAACACCAACTCCCAGAGAAGATTTCAACTTTGTGGCTTCCTAAGATAAGGTTCTCTCTGGACGTGCCAAAGGCAGGCAGGTCCTGCCTCCGGCCTGCAGGGTCTTGAACGGATTACGATGGACATCCTTCATTTTCCATCGCTCACCTACGTTCTCGGGGGGCCTTTGACATGCCTTTGGGACAGGGGTGGTGGGAGCAACCTGGAGGCAAATGTCCAAATCCTGCCTGGCCTATGGAGGACCTTTAAGTTGGTGGGGGTCATGAGGAGCCTTTGATACGATTTTTAAAACGGACATACCCCTTTAACAGTTCTGTATCTACCCCAACTTAAGTAGGCCTATTCAAAGGTAAAAGTGTATTTTTATTCCCTCCCATCACACTTCAAAGTTTTTATGTCTCAATTCAAGCCAAGATGAGAATTGGACACACGACAGTACTTTTATTTTTTTTCTTTTTTGGAAATTATTCTTAGGAAATGGCTCTCCTGAAAAAGCTAGTTCTTGTGATCTTTTCTGCCCAGTTTTAGACATCTCTTTAGAACTTTGGGTAAAAATCCAGACTTTAGATGTATGGTCTATTTAAATTTGACACATGCAAGAATTTTGCTTTTAATTAATTGAGATGAAAGAAAGAAAGAAAGAAAGAAAGAAAGAAAGAAAGAAAGAAAGAAAGAAAGAAAGAAAGAAAGAGAAAAAAAGGTGATTTATTGAATAATTATTTATGTGGTTTTTTTTTTAGGCTACAAGATCAATACCACTGACCATCTTCAGTTACAAAATGATTAACTATTATGAAGTAATCTTATAAGTTGGATTCCAGACTCTACTCCTTAGAATCAGGTTGTAAAGTAAATGAGTTCAAGATTGAGTAACACAATATTTTTTGTTAATATTAATTGTTTGTTTTATTTTCCTCATTAGCCTCAGAAATTTCCAGAAATACTTAGATCATTCAATTACTAAAACATGTCAAATAAAGTCTGTCCTAGGTGACAGAAATCTCATAGATGTATAGATGCATATTCTAGAACTTTCCCACTCCCCTTTCCACACTTTAATCATACATTTATAATGCCTCCCCTCCTTTTGCGAATTCTTTCAGATCGGCAACCTCGATATCTAATTGTTGAATATCTCCACGTGACAAAGAATGAAAACAGGTAAACATCACCGAATGGAGAGTATTGGCTGAATATTTAAGTTATGTCATGGATTCATGCTCCTTTGGACTCCTTTTCTTCTTTCATCACTTTTCAGACTATTATGAATGAGTGTGAGCTCTCCTTTGCATGGTCCTGCAAGAAATAAAACTTGCCAGAGTATTAGACCATGATTATAATTCATGTCGTGTATTACTCGATACTCAAAGGAATCTACAAATGCATATGTATGCCCGCAATAGACTAATTTGAGAAAAATGTAGCCTAATGAAAAATGCATGGTCTGCAAGTGAGAAGAAATGTTTTGAGCCTCAACCCACCTCTTTTTAGCTCTGTAACTTTAAGCCAATCACTCGCCCTCTCTGGTTTTCACTTTCTTACCCTTAAAATGCAACTAATCATGCCTTTTTGGCCCGATCATCAAATTATAACATTAATGAAAGAGCTTTAGAAACGAAGAGAAAATACTCGTGTTAGTTGACTAATTAAAGGGGAGACTGCAAATGTTAATTAAAAATTAAGAAGATAAGAATTAAAGTTCGAATGTGCAATAAATTGTACCTGCCATTTATAATCTTTTATCAATCTACCTGACAAATCTTTTTTTTTTTTGAGGAACAATGACATGTCAGGTGTCCCTTAAGGGACACGCGGTGAACAAGACAGGTGTGACAGAGGTCTGAAGTGGAACAGGGTGCACCATGAAGCGCTGTGTTGGGACAATTCAGACATTGCTAAGTGGCATTCAAAGTAGGAGGCAATATTGAGATACAGAGTTGGATTGGTACCAGACGAGGTGAGGACCTTAAAAATGACATCCCGGAGGAGGTGCCATTTGGGCTAAGACCAGGCGGATGAATGAAGAGCTGAGAAGACTCCGGACGGAAGAGCCAGCCTGGGGAAATCATCTGAGGTAGGGTGTGATCAGATTTTGAATTCTGGATTTTCCCTTTTTCCCCACCTGTGTGTGTACCTGTTTTACATGGACTTCGGTCATCTCCTCCTGTGAGGTCTGCCTGATTTTACAACTCTGGAGAAAGACCACCAGCTCGAAGAGCCTGAACCTTGCATGGTGTCCGGTCCGTCTAGCCCTGCGCCTCTGGGTGGCCAGAGTTCCCGAGGGGTCACTGTTTTCTCTCAGGCTGAAGAGGAAGCCCTTGGTTCATGGGGGAAAAGAAGAATAAAAAGGAAGGATGCTGGGGAAGCAGGGAAAGGGGATGACTTAGGTCAGGCTTTGAGTCTAGGAGAGGGAGGGGAAATGAGGAGGTCATACCTTCCTCTCTAGACCCCAGAACTCAGGGCAGGGACATGTCCTCTGCTTCCATGAAATCACGTCACCCACTGTTCTTTCCCATTTAAAGCAGCCTCGTCCCCCTGGCCCAGGTGCCCGTGCAGGGGACGTGTGAGCGTCTCGTCGACTGACTCCTTTGGGACCTTGGACCAGCGCAGGGGCTCTCGCTGGAGAAGGCGACTGGGAAAGGCGTCCTCTGGTCCAGAACTTGCCAGGGTCTCCGTGCACTGTGACCGTGGGAAGCTTGGTGACCCATGTGGCCTCAGCCCGGCTCCCTCGGCACAATGGCTGCAAGAAGCTACTTGGCGTGGGGAGGACGCTGCTGCGTGCGAGGGAGACGCTTGCTGCCTTTGCGTCTCGACCCCGAGAGATGCCCCTCGACTCCTGCCTGGAGGACGGAGTTCTGACCATTTCTCATAGAAGTGCCAGACTCTGTGCACACAGCCGGACACCAGGTCCAACACGGGTGCTCGATCCCAATTTCTAAGAGCCAGAGGGCCCAACGGTACCTGCCTCTTCCCCGCTTCTCGACACTTTCCCATCAAGGGAAACAGCCTACAGGGAAAATCCACGTGGCTGTGAGGGAACTGAGCTAAAAACAGTTTTCCCCTGTGACATTTTGTGGATACACATTTGACGTATGTGCTATCTGTATGGTTTGCCCTGGTTCTTCCCGGAGGCAGGGATCACTGATACTGTTCATCTGGAGTGGGGAGAGCAGAAAGGGAGGGACAACCTGGGGTAAAGGAGAGTTTGCTAGGAAAAATAATCTGGTTATTTATTTATACTTTATTTAGGTAAAGGGACCTGAAAAAGGCTTTGAGAAGAGTGGCTGAAATTCTTCAAAGAGTAACTGGCATTCTTTAACAAGCATTTGTGTCCTTTTACACAGGTGTGTGCAAAGCTCAGAACTGGTGTCCATTAGATTTCTCTGCTGTCTGTACATTTCCTTAAGACACACTGCTTACATCATGGACTCTTTTTCCTCTCTCTCTCTCTCTCTCTCTCTCTCCCTCCTTCCCTCCCTCCCTCCTTTCCCGGCCCTCCCTCCTTCCGCCCAGTCTCTTCCAATCTCTTTCTTTCTCTCTTCAGCTCCTTCAGGTAAATCCTACTCAAGCTTGTACCAACTCGTTTTTGACTGACAGGGAGCAGTGAGAGTTTTCTTCATTCTGAGGGAACCTAAACACCCATCTTTCCCAAGGCGACCTGTATGGACTGATCCCCTCTCTGCCCCGACAGCTCACCTCCAGCCGGGAGCCTGCCTCGTCCGTCCGTGCAGGTAAGAGGCACCCGAGTCCGAGCGGAGCAGACAGCATGCGGGCGATAGCTCAGAAGCGCGTCCCTTCTCCAGGTAATGAAAACATGGGATTCTTTTCAAACTGGCTGAAATCATTCAAGGCGTCCAAGCTTATCTGGGGGAATTTATAAACGCTGTTTGCATGTGGGAAACGGGTTTTTACTTAATGATGGGGCAAAAAAAAAAAAAAAGTGCTTTATTCTTGCCTGTGAAACAGTATCCAGATGTTGTCTTGTTTTTTGTGGGTGTAAGTGATCTAGATCAAGGGGGAAGAGCGGCTCCGACTTCTGCCGTCTGTCAGGGCGCGTTTGTTACTGATTCTCAGCGATTAGATAGTTCTTGTGGTCTTTCCCCGGCACTGAGTTTCCCTCGGTCGGTAGAGAAATCAGCTTAGATTGCCGTGAGGCAGAAACCTCCCTGGAATACTTAAAAATCTGTTACCTATCCGGATGAGAAAAAGTTATGTAAGTTTTCCGTGGTAGGTATAAGGAATGTAAACAGTTCTGACTTTGCAAACACTCGGAGCCTTGCCCACGACCCCGCACAGTGAGCTTTATCGTCTGGGTAGGATTTGAGGTCCCTTCCGACCATGCTCAGCCGAGAAAGGTTTTACTGGGTGAAATTTCCACTTTGCTCCTGTGAAACTAGTTTGGTTTTGTTTTTTTTTTTTTAATCTCCTCTCCGCTCTTCCGCATTTAGCTGCCTGGAGGAAATAAGAATGTGTTGTTCAGTGGATGTTTCTTGACCTCACAATTACTTTAAGTCACAGGTTCAGGAACTCACAACAACTGCGCTATTTAACCCGGGGACAATGAAAGACTGAAGTTGGTCACACTCAATTCAAACACTAAGATGCATTTCTTCTTATCAGAAAAGAGCTTAATCTTTCTGTTTTCTTGACCTAAAGGAAGGATTTTGGGGGGAAAAAAAAATGACAAGTGATTCTTAAAGTTTCTTTTTTTTTTTTTAAACTGAAAATCAACACTCACACACATAATCAGCTGTAATCCTAGACCCTGTCCCAATCTGTCTGCGCTGGTAAATGTTTAAACAAATATGTAATGATCAACAACAGCCTTGGGTGAAAACCTCTCTCCCTCTCTCGATTGAGAACCGTCCGAAGTATCAGAAGCAGAGAGTCAAATACAAGACCATGCACTTTTAAATGTCACCCTTTCGTGAAAACTGGGTATCAGGAGGCTTCCCTTTGAACCAGAAGCACTTACCTCACGCCGCCCCCGGGGCTGTTCTTTCCTGGGCTTTATTTTTAGCCGCTTCCTCCTCCCTAGCTGTGGATGTAATAAATGACCGCGCAGGGGCAGCGGCCCAGCGGCCGTGTGGCAAGAGCGTAGCCCCGTCGCCAGTGGTCGCACCTGAGAAATGCTCACGAAATACCGGCGCTGACATGTTTTCTCCGAGTTAAATAAACGTATACGTCGTTGGGGGGATTTTATAGAAACAGACCTAGTTGAATTTTGTGATTCTGGTTGCTTAAGGAAAACACATTTTTAAGAAGTCCCCCCGCCCTCTTACCACTCCTTCCTTCCCCTAGAAGTTGTGGTCAGTTTACAGAAAGTGCTATTTCCCCCATTTCCTCCCTTCACACTTCTGGCCAGTGCAGACAGCCCTATGGGGGGGGCGGGGGGGCGAGACCCCAGCCTTCCCACACCCGCGGTCCTGCAGAGCCAACAAAAGCAGGCCTTTTGGCTGCTTCACCCTGGGCTCAGCACACGCTTGCGAGGAGGAATCTGGAAAAGGCTGCACTCTCTTGTCTCGGTGTGTGTGCATGTGCGTGTGTGCATGTGTGTGTGCATGTGTGTGTGCATGTGTGTGTGCATGTGTGTGTGTGCAATTATATACCTAAATGACAACAGCGTGCTTGGTGCGAGGGAAGCCACCGGCACGCGGCTTTAGGCACCGACTAGAGGCGAATGTTCTCGGACCGAATCAGTAAATGTCAAGTACTTGAAATATCCCTTCCTGCCGCACCCCTCGCATCTGTTGGAGCCGACAGCTCACCTCCAAAATTCGACTTCCTCTCACACAGGGCTTCAGGGCCGGAGTTCTTTGTAGAGGCCTGGTGGACCCAACAGTCTGGGAACCAACATAACAGTGTGCAGAACGAGCCCCAAGCCGCGCACGGCCTCAGACGCCTGGCCCCTGGGAGCGAGGGCTTAAGGCATATAAACCTCCCTAATCACTTCCTTCAGCCTTTCATGTGTGGGCAATTCAGCTACTGTCTTTTCTCCACAATTCAAGCACTTCCCAGTGGAGTCAATGGGTATCTCCAACTGTGTTGCTTTACTTCTTCTTTGAAGTCAAAACAAGCCTGCTCCCAAAATAGCCAGGGAGCTATGGCAAGATCAATATCAGCGTCCACGTGTGCAGGACGCAGGTCAAGCCGCGGCTCTTACCCATCCTCCCTCTCGCCTCCTTTTCGCCTTTATCTCAGACGGCCACCCTGGCAGTGGGCTGTGTGGCGGGGCTGGGCATTGGGATTAGCAGAGGAGCAAAGTGACCGAGGGAGGTTCTCTTGCTCTGTGCCCCCCAGGATGCCGTGCCATGGAGGGGACAGACCTGACCCATACACCTGGCTCTTTGCTGCCGCCCAGGCAGCTTCCTGGGGCCAGTTCTACAGACAGGGGACGGACCTGTGGCCAGAAGGCCCAGGCCCTCCCCCAAGGACAGGAACAAAGGGAAGCCTGCCTCCCACCTTGAAAGGGAGAACGGAGGGCACAGAGGGAGAGAAAATAGCATGTAATCTTAAAAAACAAGGTTCTTGGAAAGAAGTTTTATTTGCTAATTGTTATTTGGTCGAGATGAAAGAAAAAAGGAGCAAATAGACATGTCTGATAAAAGATAAGGCAAGAAAGTTGTTATCTGGGAAATGGTATCCCCTCTGCAAAATGCTCTCTGGGTTCATCCAGACGGCGCTGTGGCCACCTCCACTCAGTGTGACGCAGCTGGGGTCCACGCAGACAGTCCCACCATGTCCCCAGGAATTCCTGGCCAAAAATGTGTCTGCTCACTTCTGGACGAAAGGGCAGAGCGTGTGAGCACACTGTGTGCCTGCAAACCCTCCGCTGAGCGTCGTACCTGCACTGGTGTCGAGACCAAGCCACCCCGAGGCACCGCGGTCCAACGCGACCCCAAGTTCACACGCAGCCCGACCGGAGCGCACTCTGTGCTTCCAGGCCGAAGACTCTGACGCAAAATTCGTCGGAGATGAGATGAACCAGGGCCACCTGCTCCTGCTCGCAGCCCCAGGAGACGCACAAGAAGAAGAACAAGGTGCCGATTTTGGGTGCAAAACGCATCTGGTAGGAAGCGATGAAGTGGAAGAGCGCAACCGTGCCGCCTCGGGACGCAGGACCGAGAGGAAACACTGGGATGAATTAGCACAGAACAAGTCTGTTTGTCTTCCCCACGACCCCGCAGCTCACAGTCAGAGCAATCCAGACGTGATGGGCCACATCCGGCAGCCAGCAGCTCCTGCACGGGGCTGGGTAGGCGCCTGGGGCTGCTTTGGCCCTCGCCCCCTCCTTCAGGGTCTGAGTCCAGGGAATGGCACTCTGGGCCTGACCCCCGCCGTCCCTGGGATGATAGGTCACATTCGTGCTCGGAGCCAGGTGGGGTCCTCGGGGTACAAAGGGGCCGACTCAGAGTGGAAACTGCTGTAGGGATCGGATTCTCGGGGGCTGCGGAGCACCCAGGGAGCTGGGCTTGGGTTCCAACCCACGTCCTGTTGCAGGAGAAGTTGCCCTGGGTCCCGGCTGAAACGCTTGCTGGTTTCTCCAGCACTGGTACCCGAGGCTGAGCCGGATGCTAAGGAGCGTGGTGATTATACAATCTGGGGACCCTCTCCAAGGAAAGCGAGTGAAAAATTCGGACTCGGAAGTGAGGTGCAAAGCTGTGGGGAAGGCTGCAGCCAGTGAGGAGCCGGCAGGCAGCCCGAGCTCCGTCATCTCCACGACAAGCCACTCTGCGTCACACATCACAAAGGCCGCGCTGGTTTCTTGGAGGACTGGTGGAACGAATTCATAGAAACTGTAGCTGCCCACTGACCTCTGAGTAACTGAGAAATGGGAAGCGGAAATACCAAATAGTCCCGCTGATACATATCTCACGACCAGTGAGCGATAGATGGGAAATTGACCTGGGTGATATCTAGAACGATCCTCATTTCATTGGCCCTTTGCCATGAACTGTAGACCCTTCCTGCACACGTCGACTTCCAGGCCATCACTGGGCCAAGGGTAAGATGCTGGGAAAGCCCTGCTGTCCCTGCAGCTGGGAGTGTGGGTACGACAATGAGCGGTACCCTTTGTCCATTCAAACAGCCCCAAGTTTGAACCCAAAGAGCATCATGCTGACTGTTAGCCTAGCACTCAGAGCAATGTTACAAATGCACGAGGAGTCCAGCCGGTGTGGCTCAGTGGTTGAACGTCGACCCCTGCACCAGGAGGTCGCCAGTTCGATTCCCAGGTTGTGAGCCCAATCCCCAGTAGGGGGCATGTCGGAGGCAGTTAATCAATGTTTTCTCTTATCAATGTTTCTATCTCTCTCTCCCTCTCACTTCCTCTCTCTCTAAAATCAATAAAGGGGGAAATGCATCAAGAATAGGCTTCTCTTTTAACTTGAGGGTTTGCCCCAGTGAAATACCTATGTGTCTGGCCAGAAATAGCCTCTTCTGCCTCGACGTCTCCTAATGCTGTTTCCAGGTTCGAGAGCAGTGTCGTTTCCGGTAACAATGCTTGCTAAATTCACGCCTACGGGGCCACACGTGCTCTCTCTCAGGGACCTTTACATCTTCAATATTTGCAGACTGATGAATACAAGGTCGACTCCCCAAATCTCGCTTTCTTACTTCCTGAGTTACCCTCCGTGTCTCTTCCTACCCCTTGAGCACACATTTGAAGTTCTCACGTTTATCTTTGGCTGTGAAGCATCATGAAATTCGGCGTCATCCGCGGTCTTCCTAACAACCCCATCTCCACGTAGCTGCTAGTTGTGAAGGAAAATGCAAGCACCCTGGGCACCTTGCACTTGGTCTAGAATTCTCTAAATACTAAGGAACGAGGACCTCTCTAAATACTAAGGAACGAGGACCTGCCCGGACTTCTCTGTATCTTCAGAAGTCCAGGGAAAGAATTGATATATCCACAGATCATGAGTTTCGGCACATACAGGCACATAGTGACACGTGACAACAGCAAGGGTGTGTGTTTAGCTAGAACATTCGCGATGAAAACCGACTGTGGAGGCAGGGAGAGAAGATCACAATGTCAACCACGTCACACCACAACGGTGCTTTATTTTTAATAGTTCTTCCTGTTTAATACCTTTTACCTCTACAGTTTCCATCCAAGTTTCATATTAAAGATTAACTGCCCCCCCCCCAAAGTTGCCCTCTAAACAGGGTTTAAAAGAAAAATGCTGTCACAGCGACATTGATCTCACCATCACTCTTTAACTAAGGAGCTGGGGGTTGGGTCGCAGGGCTGGAGTCCTGCCAACAGGAGCTGTGATGATCTGATCAAGCAGCACTCGGGTTCCGCCCTGGCCCCCCCACCTGGCCCCTCTGCGCAGAAGAAGGCCTGGCGTCTTCCAGGCTGGCCAAGGCTACCTTGGGCAGGTGAGGGGGTGAGGGCTCCTGTGCCGTCATGACTCAGTGTCCTGAGAACTGGGGGGAGACCCCTTAGATGCTGGCTGGCCCTATGCTTCCTGCTTGGGGGTTGGGGGTAGGAGCGGTTCCCCTAGCCAGAAGGCAGGAGGAGCGTTCTGAAACGCAGTCCCGTTAGACGGTGAAGATCATGTGTCCTGGCAAGTGAAGAGTCCCGAAGAGGGTTTGTGTCATTCTTGATCTGCAAGAAACGAGATCTGTGCTCAGACAGATCGGGAAAGCCGTCATGCTCTGTAGCTCCCTCTCGGAACTTCATAGCCATCATGACCATATCAAAACTCTGCGGGACCGAAGTCCTTAGGCTGGAATCCCAAGCGGTACAACCACTCCGGACTCAGCCCTCTCCCACCTCCCCTGCCTCCGCACAGCTGTCGTTCTCTCGTTCACACTTCGTGCCCCCCACTGGGGACACTTTGGCAGACTGTGATGGTGTGGAGTGGCAAGGTGTCATGTGCTCCAAGAAAGAACATGTTCTGATGTCCACACCCTGCTTGACTGTGAGTCGTGCCTTTGGCTCCCAGCTCCCCCGCAGGTGACTGGCCAGCCTTCAGGATTGCCAAGGGGCCACGGACAGGAAACTCCCCAAATGTGTCTACTTGTCATTTTTTGTTGTTGTTGTTTCTTTAAATCCATCTTATTCCAAAATAGATTTGGGTGAGTTTACATAGACACATCCCACACTGTCACACAAATACAGCACGGATTCAAAGTAGACAGAAAAGGAAAATAAGGGTATGTCTCAAAGAGGTAGTTTGATAAAATCACTGAATCTTGTCTGTGACCCCAGAATTGAATGTAGGTTTTAAATACACTTCGTGTTGAACCTGGGCATCGGGCAGGCACTCGCTGAATCTAGTTTTACACGCATCACATTTTCTAATTCTGCTTTCCGTCTCTATGTGCGTACTCTTTGTCTATAAGTGAGATTGGGAACTTTCTCCTTTGGCTCAGCCTCAGTTCCAACACCCCCTCCAGGGAACCATCAGCCACCTGCCAGGCTTGCGGCAGGGACTTCTGTACACGTCCCCACCCTGGACGCAGCTGCTTCGTCCCACTGGCCCTACTTCCCAGCGGCCTGTCTCCTTCTCTCTCTCCCATACGGGTTGCAAGCCCAACAACCATGGAGAGCCTACCCGATTCTTCCTCTCTGCTCCCAGACCTTGGGCCGAGTTACTCCTCAGGGAATGCTTGTTGAACCAACATGCATTAACGTGAGGGCACAATTTTTCTTACAACTACCTCTTCGGTTGCATCATGACCTCCATCCATCCAACCCTGCCAACACACAACACAGAACTTTTCACCTGGAGTGTTTTGAAAATAACATACATCTGAAAACTACCCGGTGCGCTTTCTCCCGCGGCGAGCATCCCCAAGTGATAGATTGGCTGTCACAGGTGCGTACCTGGGATGCTGAAGGGGGGAGACACCTCTGAGGGAGAAGAAGCCGGGCACCGCGTGCCTATAATACAGTGGTTGTGTGAGCCCCATCGAGGGAAATAGGAAGCACACAGCGTGTTCTGGGAAGAAGAAAACTGAGATAAAACGTAAGTAAGAGCAGAGCCGCAGGGCTCGGTGTGGGAGCGCACCCCGAGAGCTTGATCCTGGGAACGCCAACAAGGGAAAGAGAGGAGGGGACGAATTTGCTGCAGTCCTGGGGTGGAAGAGGGCGATTCGATCCACAGTGTGGCCAATCCAGGAGACAAGGGAATTCACATCCCTTCAGTCTCGCGAAGACCATGGTTAGACACGGTCTGTGTTAGCATACCTGTGGCAATAGGGTATTTGGCTCTCAATGTGTTTTAAATTTTAAGCTGAAGAGAATTTTGTAAGATTTTTCCCATTTTAAAGATGAAATATTATAGGGCTAGAACTTACAAGAGGCACTTTTCCGTGATTACAATCAAATGCGTTTCATTCCGCCGGGGAGCAGCCTCCGCCAGTGCGTGGCGTTGCAGTCTCGGGCTGCACGAGGGATGTATACTTAGACGTCAAGTTCATAATTGTGGATATTAACTTGTCTGGTCCAATATCCTGGGAACGGTCCCTAAACTGCGCTTTCGTACAGCACTGTGTTTAGTCTCAATATCTGAAAAAACAGTCTGTGACTTAGTAGCCCCGTAGTTGGCAGACATGTATATTTAATGAGTTTTTAGATCAGGATTTGGATAGTTACATTCTAACCCTCAGTAATTTGCAGAAGATACAAGTGAAGGAGACCAGTCCTTGACCTCGAGGAGCCTCCGGCTGCTGCCGGGAGGAGATGCGGTGGGAGCGGAGCAGGGCGGACAGTGAGACACAGCTCTGGCACCAGAAGAACGTGAGGAAAGTGACGAGAGGTCTTTGCAAAGGACTGGGGACAGTGGAGAATGGAAGACTGGTCTGGCTGGGTGACTCAGTTGGAGCATCGTCCCATGCCCCAGAAAGTTGTGAGTGTATGAGAAGCAACCAATTGATGGATTGAAGTTTCTCTCTCACATCAATGTTTCTCTCTCTCTCCCCTCCTTCTCTTGCTCTAAAAATCAATAAATCTGGGTGAGGATTAAAAAATAAATTAAAAAAGGAAGGAAAGACCAGATCTACTGGGGCATTTGAGAAGTAAGCAGGGCTGCACAAGTCCTCCTGGGCAGGAGGAGCCACCAGAGGTCAGGGGAGCTCAGGCACCAGGTGCACCAGAGGTCAGGGGAGCAAAGGCACCAGCTGCACCAGAGGTCAGGGGGCACAGGCACCAGGTGCACCAGAGG